>NC_084829.1:53617161-54850495 GCF_033115175.1 Lepus europaeus
CTTCCATAGCCTTGGTAACTTATGACTAGAGCCTAGGGAGATTACTGATGCCATAAACAAGAGTGTCAAATTGTTAAATCAATAACAGGAGTCACTGTGTACTTACGTCTCATGTGGGATCTGTCCTTAATGTGTTGTCCAATGTGAAGTAATGCTATAACTAGTACTGAAACAGTATTTTACACTTTGTGTTTTTGTGTGAGTGCAAACTGATAAAATCTTTACTTAGTATATACTGAATCGATCTTCTGTATTTAAAGATAATTGAAAATGAAAAAAAAACTTGGTTTTAAATTGGAAATTGCATAGAAAATTAATCAACTTTTTAAAAATATCATGTAGGATCTCTGCCCTTAATGTGTTGTACATTGTGATTTAATATTATAACTAGTACTCAAACAGAATGTTTCACTTTGTGTTTCTATGTGGGTGCAAACTGTTCAAATCTTTACTTAATATATACTAAACTGATCTTCTGTATATAAAGAGAATTGAAAATGAATCTTGATGTGAATGGAAAGGGAGAGGGAGCTGTAAAGGGGAGGGTTGTGGGTGGGATGGAAGTTTGGTGGGGGGAAGCCATTGTAATCCTTAAGCTGTACTTTGGAAATTTATATTCATTAAATAAAAGTTTAAAAAAAATGGATACTTAAGCCATTAAAAAAAAAAAGAAAAACCCACGGCCAACATCCTATTGAATGGGGAAAAGTTGGAAGCATTTCCACTGTGATCTGGTACCAGGCAGGGATGCCCACTCTCACCACTGCTCCTCAATATAGTTCTGGAAGTTTCAGCCAGAGCTACTATGCAAGAAAAAGAAATTAAAGGGATACAAATTGGGAAGGAAGAACTCAAACTATCCCTTTTTGCAGATGATATGATTCTTTATTTAGGGGACCCAAAGAACTCTACTAAGAGACTATTGGAACTCATAGAAGAGTTTGGCAAAGTAGCAGGATATAAAATCAATGCACAAATATCAACAGCCTTTGTATACGCAGGCAATGCCATGGCTCTGAAAGAACTTCTAAGATCAATCCCATTCACAATAGCTACAAAAACAATCAAATACCTTGGAATAAACTTAACCAAGGACATTAAAGATCTCTACGATGAGAATTACAAAACCTTAAAGAAAGAAATAGAAGAGGATACCAAAAAATGGAGAAATCTTCCATGCTCATGGATTGGAAGAATCAATATCATCAAAATGTCTATTCTCCCAAAAGCAATTTATACATTCAATGCAATACCAGTCAAAATACCAAAGACATTCTTCTCAGATCTGGAAAAAATGTGTTGATATTCATATGTAAACCTCGAATAGCTAAAGCAATCTTGTACAACAAAAACAAAGCCAGAGGCATCACAATACCAGATTTCAGGACATACTGTGGGGCAGTTGTTATCAAAACAGCGTGGTACTGGTACAGAAACAGATGGATAGACCAATGGAACAGAATAGAAACACCAGAAATCAATCCAAACATCTACAGCCAACTTATATTTGATCAAGGATCCAAAATCAATCCCTGGAGCAAGGACAGTCTATTCAATAAATGGTGCTGGGAAAATTGTATTTCCATGTGCAGAATCATGAAGCAAGACCCCTACCTTTCACCTTACACAAAAATTCACTCAACGTGGATTAAAGACTTAAATCTATGACCCGACACCATCAAATTATTAGAGAGCATTGGAGAAACCCTGTAAGATATAGGTACTGGCAAAGACTTCTTGAAAATACCCCAGGAGCACAGGCAGTCAAAACCAAAATTAACATTTGGCATTGCATCAAATTGAGAAGTTTCTGTACTGCAAACGAAACAGTCAGGAAAGTGAAGAGGCAACCGACAGAATGCGAAAAAATATTTGCAACCTAAGCAACAGATAAAGGATTAATAGCCTGAATCTACAAAGAAATCAAGAGACTCCACAATATCAAAACAAACAACCCACTTAAGAGATGGGCCAAGGACCTCAATAGACATTTTTCAAAAGAGGAAATCCAAATGGCCAACAGACACAGGAAAAAATGTTCAAGATCACTAGCCATCAGGGAAATGCAAATCAAAACCACAATGAGGTTTCACCTCACCCCTGTTAGAATGGCTCACATACAGAAATCTACCAACAACAGATGCTGGAGAGGATGTGGGGGAAAAAGGGACACTAACCCACTGTTGGTGGGAATGCAAACTGGTTAAGCCACTATGGAAGTCAGTCTGGAGATTCCTCAGAAACCTGAATATAACCCTACCATACAACCCAGCCATCCCACTCCCTGGAATTTACCCAAAGGAAATTAAATTGGCAAACAAAAAAGCTGTCTTCACCTTAATATTTATTGCAGCTCAATTCACAATAGCTAAGACCTGGAACCAACCCAAATGCCCATCAACAGTAGACTGGATAAAGAAATTATGGGACATGTACTCTATAGAATACTATACAGCAGTCAAAAACAATGAAATCCGGTCATTTGCAGCAAGATAGAGGAATCTGGAAAACATCATGCTGAGTGAATTAAGCGAGTCCTAAAGGGACAAATATCATATGTTCTCACTGATCGGCAACAACTAACTGAGCACCAAAGGGGAAACCTGTTGAAATGAAATGGGCACTATGAGAAACAGTGACTTGATCAGCTCTTGTCCTGACTGTTGATGTAAAATGTAATACTTTATCCATGTTAGTATTTTTTTTTTTGTTCTAGTACTGGTGGTTGAACTCTGTAATTAACACACAATTATTCTTAGGTGTTTAAATTTTAACTGAAAAGTGATCCCTGTTAAATATAAGAGTGGGAATAAGAGAGGGAGGAGATATACAATTTGGGACTTGCTCAATTGGACTTGCCCCAAATGGTTGAGTTAGAAACGTGCCAGGGGATTCCAATACAATCCCATCAAGGTGGCATGTACCAATGCCATCTCACTAGTCCAAGTGATCATCTTCAGTTCACAACTGATCACACTGATAGGTCTAAGAGTCAAAGGGATCACACAAACAAAACTAGTGTCTGCTAATACTAACTGATAGAATAGAAAAGGGAGAGAACGATCCAACATGGGAAGCGGGAGACACAGCAGACTCATAGAATGACAGATATCCTAAATAGCACTCTGGCCTCAGAATCAGCACTTAAGGCATTCGAATCTGGCTGAAGAGCCCATGAGAGTATTTTAGGCATGGAAAGCCAAGACATTCTGGCAAAAAACAAACAAACAAAAAAATGACCTCAATGAAGGATCTCTGCAAATGAGATCTCAGTGGAACGAATGGGGCCATCAAAGAAGGAGGTACCTTTCTCTGAAGGGAGGAGAGAGCTTCCACTTTGACTATGACCCTGTCGGAATAAGATCGAAGTCGGTGAACCCTAAAGGCTTCCATAGCCTTGGCAACTCATGACTAGAGCCTAGGGAGATTACTGATGCCATAAACAAGAGTGTCAAATTGTTAAATCAATAACAGGAGTCACTGTGTACTTACGTCTCATGTGGGATCTGTCCTTAATGTGTTGTCCAATGTGAAGTAATGCTATAACTAGTACTGAAACAGTATTTTACACTTTGTGTTTCTGTGTGAGTGCAAACTGATGAAATCTTTACTTAATACATACTAAATCGATCTTCTGTATATAAAGATAATTGAAAATGAATCTTGATGTGAATGGAATGGGAGAGGGAGGGGTGCGAGTGGGAGGGAAACTATGGGGTGGGGAAGCCATTGTAATCCATAAACTGTACTTTGGAAATTTATATTTACTGAATAAAAAAAAGAAAATAAAAAAAAATATTTCCTAGCTCTGTTTACAGCAAAGGTCGATAGAAAATAATCAGCTCAGGAGTAATGGTCACCTTTAAACCCAGACTGTAGTTTCTAAACATCCTTTCTCAATGCAAAGTACCAAAAATCCCTGGAGAAATGGACAGCCAGGAGTAGAGCAGGAAATATCATGAGATGAGCCTGGAGGTTTCCCACATTTTCTGTATGAACTCTAACTTGAGAAGCACTGAGTATAGGTGAAGGAGAGTATGGAAAAATTCCAACTAGTAAATGAAAATGAAATAATAGAATTAAACTATCTTCGTTTTGCAACTCCTGAAGAAATATTAGATTTACATAAAATATGAGAGTAGTTTCATTTCTTTCATTTAGCCTATTTTTGTTTTTTGTTCTAAAATGGAGGGAGTATGGTTTCAGCATCCTCTTTGTCCTAGTCTCTAGGATGCTCTGTCCTTTGTCCCTATCACCCCCTTGATCACTGAGTGGCCAGGCTGGGGTGCACATATTTCAGCCATCACAAGAATGTAGGAGTAGGAGGTGCTAGTTCAGCTTTCTCTTAAATGGAGCTGCCCCTAGCTGGGAAACTTGTGCCAGGTCCTTAATAACATGGGAATTGTATTCCAGGAAATCTTACCCTATGGGTCTCCTGTTTTTGAGGACTTCATGAGGTTCCCATGAACAATCAGTGATTAGTTTTCCTCACAACCACAAAGAGAGGATTTGTCTTTCCCTCTACTGGGACTTTGA
Organism: Lepus europaeus; assembly: GCF_033115175.1. Taxonomy (NCBI): domain Eukaryota; kingdom Metazoa; phylum Chordata; class Mammalia; order Lagomorpha; family Leporidae; genus Lepus; species Lepus europaeus. The sequence goes on from NC_084829.1 coordinate 53,621,698, forward strand.
TCCTTGATCTGTTGATTACCTTCCAGGAAGGTTTGGTGACTGCCTGGCCAGATGCCCAGCTCAGTGCACCAGTTAAGTGCAAAAATAGGCAAATAGCCAAGTAGAGGAAATATGAAGACTGGTAGCAAAGGATTCATTCGGAAAATTTCATAGACACAGGATTTGTCTCCCGTTTGTCACTCTGGGTGGGGCTGAACACCAGACTCCCTCTTCCTCATGCTGTGGGGCATTGAAGCTGAAAAAGGGAGGAAATCTTGATCCCTCCTCTGTGATCAGGGCTTGGAGCCATGCCAATGTGATATGATACTGTCTGGTCTCTGGTGCTAGACTGTCAGATCAGTTTCCAGTTTGACAGAATCGTCACCTTGTTTCACAGTGTGATAAGGGTGCTGGGGTCCGAGCCCTGTAATTAGCAGGATTTTCCATGTGATTTGGCCAGGATTAAGAAGGTTCCAGGCTCAGCCCAGGCATCATCAGGGTAGGTGGTGGGTGGTGTGCATGCTACTTTAAGCACAAGGCCATCATGGCTTCCAGAGAGCTTCTTCCAGGAACAGGATCACTCCTTTTTCTGGGGCACTAGCCTGCAGCGACTGTCGTGGAAAAGATAATTCTTTCATCTCTGGATATTTGGGTAGTTTCAGGTTTTTGCTTTGGAAATAACACCTCCTTTTGGAAATTCACCACCAAATGTTTGAGACTAGGTCCAGAAAGTGGGATTTCTATGTCAAAGCCACGTGCAAAGTTTCAACATAGTGCCCATTCCCTTCTTTAGGGCTAAGTATTGTTTCATCAGAATTCTTGGAAAGGTCTCTAAATAATTCTAATATGCAGCATCTATTGAAAAACACTGGCCTAGAATAGACTTATAAAAATTTCAAGTATCATTTGAAAATTATTTGTACTCTTCTGTTTCTTGGTAGATCTCTTATTAAGTCTTTAGTTAAAACAAACAAACAAAACAAATCCCACCAAAGCATTAGCACTGCTGTAATAGGACCTTAAATCCTGGCAGAATGTGATAGGAGTACCCTACAGCTGTGCAGCCATTTCACCAATGCCATCTCATCTGATTCTTGTAGTGCTTCAGTGACATAAAGAAACTAATGTCATCATCTTCATGTTGCAGTTTGGGAGCATAGAAAGGGATTAACTAACTACACTGAAAAACTTCGTGCTCTGAGGTCCATGGAACGGCCTTGGAGAGGGATCTCTGAGCCCTCTGAAGTTATGTGCAATAACTGTGAGTGGATTTTGCTGCTGGAGGTAATGGTGGGGGATTTACCCATAGCTGTTACCAGGTTCTCAAAAAGGTTATTTACTCCAACAGGCTAAGTGGAAAGAATGTGGATTTGGGTTTGGAGGAAAATTGAGACAGGTTTTTTTTCTGATTGTTTAATTGGATATGAGAAATTTGGCAAGGGTGGCTGTGGCCAGGCTGCTCAGCCAAGTTGATGTGCTGATCCTGCTTTCCTTGGCCCAAGACTTCCTCTCTTTGTAAGGGTTAGGGACAGTGAGTCCTAAGGTCGGGGGTAGAGAGTAGTCACAACCTCACAAACTCTTGCCCAAGGCCCAAAGCAGCTCAGGCTTTCCCTTTCTGTCCTGCACAGGGTTTAAACATTTTGAGTTTGAATAGTTTTTGGTGAGGGTAAACTCTCTGGTTCTCTACAAGCTCTACCACTTCCTGTAGTTTTAGAAGCCTAGGATTTATGACATGCACTAGGTTAATTTCCCCTGTGATTCCCTCTTCTTAAAGAACTCTGCCCTCAGATGTTCTTATCATCCAGATTAAAGCTCAAATGTCACCTCTTCAGAGATGCTTTTCTTGGTCACCCTAGATTAGTGCTGTACAACAGACTTAATGACATGAGCCACAAATATGAGCCACTATGCCACTGTAAATGTTCTGGTAGCCACATTTTAAAAAACATAAAAGGAAACAAGTGAGATTGAGTTTACTAATGCATTTGACTAGTTTAAAGTGTCAAGAATTTTTCAATACATAAACACTATAAACATTACGGTTGAGATATTTCACATATTTTTGTACAAAATGTTCAAAATCCAACTTGTCTTTTACAATTTTACCTATTTATTAGAAAGGTAGCGGGGAGGGAAGAGAAGGAAGAGGAGGAGGAGGAAGGAGAGGAGGAGGAGGGGAGAGAGAGAGAGAGAGAGAGAGAGAGAGAGAGAGAGAGAAAGAAAGTTTCCCATGCAGTAATTCATTTCCCAAATGCCTACAACAGTTGTGGCTGGGCCAGGCCAAAGCCAGGAGCCTGGAACTCAATCTAGGTCTCCCACTTGGGTGAAAGAAACCCCAGGACTTGAGCCATATCTCACTGCCTCCTAAGGTGCTCATTAACAAGAAGCTAGAATTGGAGGCCGGCGCCGTGGCTCACTTGGCTAATCCTCCACCTGTGGCACCAGCACCCTGGGTTCTAGTCCTGGTTGGAGAGCTGGGTACTAGTCCTGGTTTCTCCTCTTGCAGTCCAGCTCTCTGCTGTGGTCCGGGAGGGCAGCGGAGTATGGCCCAAGTCCTTGGGCTCCTACACCCATGTGGGAGACCGGGAGGAAGTACCTGGCTCCTGGCTTCAGATCGGTGCAGCGCTGGCTGTGGTGGCTATTAGGGGAGTAAACCAACGGAGGGAAGACTTTTCTCTCTGTCTCTCTTACTGTCTATAACTCTTTCTCTCTGTCTCTCTCTTCTCTCTCACTGTCTAACTCTTCCTGGCAAAAAATTAAAAAAAAAAAAGCTGGAATTGGAAACAGCTGGGATTTGAACTCAGGCACTCTGAGATTGCAGGCATTCCTAGTGCTGTCTCCTCTGTGCCAAATGTTCATGCCTAATATATATTTTATGATTAAAAATATATCTCAGGACACTATTGTATAGTGGTTATAGCCACTGAGTGTGGTTTCAACATCTCATATGGGTGCTGGTTTGCGTGTCAGCTGCTCCAGTTCCGATCCAGCTCTCTGTTATGGCCTGGGAAAACACTAGAAGATGACCCAAGTCCGTGGGCCCCTGAACCCGCGTGGGAGACCTGGAAGAAGCTCCTGGCTCCTGACTTCTGATTGGCCCAGCTCTGGCTGTTGCAGCTATTTGGGGAGTGAACCAGCGAATGGAAGACCATTCTCTCTCTCTCTCTTTCTCTCTCTCTCTCTCTGCCTCTTTGCAACTCTGCCTTTCAAATAATAACTCTTTTAAAGAAAATAGATCTCAGTTTATAGATGCTACATTTCAAATCCTTCATAAACACTGTTAGGTGGATTGCTAATGTACTGGACAACTGTAAGCAAAACAACGCCCCCCCATTTCTACGCAAAAGGTCAATTTAATTATTACCAGCACTTACTATAATCTAAAATTGTCTTATTTACTTGTTCTTTATGTGCTTATTGTTGGTCTTCCTTCCTAGACTGTAAACTCCATGAGAGCAGGAGTTTTATACAGTTCACTTCATCTCTAGTCATCAGTACTCAACAAATAATTTTTAGATGAATAAGTGCATGAATACATAGTTGTTAAATAGACGAATGAATGAATGAATCAATGATTGAAAAAATAAATGAAACTGGCAGTTCTGTTAAGTATTTGAACATAAAACTCCTGTTGTAGGAAAATCACTTGACTTTTCTGAGCCTCAATAAAATGGGGACAATTTGATGAACTTCATAGAACAGTAAGGATTAAACAATGAGAATGAAATTGTTTACTTAACAGAAATTCCTCTGTCAATGGCAGTTTTTAGTCTCTAGTGATGAGCCCAAATGTACAGAGTTAGCAAGTGGGTCAAGAATGGGATTTTGGAATCCTATGGCCTTGCCTTGCCACTTACCAGTTGTGTGACTCAGGTACACGGCTTAGCCTCTGTGGCCAACTGGGACAGAATCTCTAGGGAAAGGATCCAGCATTTTAACAAATGCCCCCAAGTGATTCCTATTATCTAGCAAGTTTAGGTAACATGGGGACATGAAATTGCTGCACAATCAGAGCTATCTGTGATGCAATTATGACATAATTTTCTCACCAAGCCCTTGCATTTAGGTTAACACCCTCAGCTTCAAGATTAATGAATAGCAAGAGACAAGTCAGACCACATTACCCAGGTCAGCAGTATCAACCCTGGAGGTCAATGAGATGACAGATACTGCTGCCAACTCATTTTCCTTCTCTCACCTGAAGAGTGATGTCAGCTCTGGCATCAATTTCCCGGGTCACTGTGTTTTTCAGGCCAGAAGCCAAAACCAATATGAAGGATCGTAGCAAGGGTAGAACAGAATCTCTCTCCATTAGAGAGAGATGTCACTTGTCTAAAAGGGGGATCCTGGTGGAGGCCTGTTGACAAGCCCCCATAGAGAAGCAGAGAACCCATGCAAAGGTCTGGTAAATTTTGCCAGCTCTTTTGGGATGGAGTGTCTGCAGAACAAGTGTCAGGGGGTTTGGGAGATACAGAAACTTCATTCTCTAATATGAATTTCTAAAATCTTTATTTGTTTCGTTTCAATATTCTTTGCTAGTTAGGATATATTTAGCATTTGAAAATCCTCCCAGCCCCCCCCCCATCTGAAGCACAATTTGCAACCTCATTCATAAAGAGACCTGCAATGCCATTTTTTTTCACCTATCAGATTGGCAAATATCAGAAAGTCAAGAGAGTATTGGCAAAGATGTGGGAATTAGGTACTCTGATATATTGCCGATTTGAGTATCAATTGAAACAGATCCTTCAATGAGAAAAAGAGTGTGTGTAATTCAATAATAGACAAGTGTGCATATCCTTGGATCTAGTAATTCTATTTTTATCATACAACATGTTAACATATATGTAAAATATTCTAAGTGCATACTTACAATAGAATATTTTCAGCCCTTAAAAAGGAATAGAATTCCGATATATGCTACCACATAAGTAAATTTTGGGTGAATAAAATAAGTGAAATAAGCCATAAATAGCTTATAAATAAATGTGTTTAGTTATAATAAGCCAACACTCAGGACAAAACACTGTATTCTTCCACTTAGATGAAGTAACTAAATTTAAAGAGACAGAAAATAAAATAGTATTTACCAGGGCCTAAGTGGAGGGGGAATGAGAAGATATTGTCTAATGAGTACAGAGTTTCAGTTTGGGATGATGAAAGAGTTTGGAGATTGATAGTTGAGATGGTTGCACAACAGTGTGAATGTGTTTAGTGTACTGAACTCTACACTTACACAGGGTTAAAATGTAAGTTTTATGTTGTGAATATTTTGCAGCAGTAAAAGTAATCATGTGTAAAGTTATTTATTACATATTAATTACAGTACAATCTACAATAAGAAGTTTGAAAACAAACTAAATGTTCATTATAGAGTACTGATTATATGCAAATTGTGGTATATTCATATAATGAAATTCTATGCAGTTGTTTAAACGTGAAATTCTTTGTATATTAATATATGCATTTGATATTGTTTGGAATGAATCAGCTGGGCTTCGTTGTTCCTTGCCCTGTGTCAGTAAGGCCAGTGGGAAGCACCAGCAGGAGTTAGTCCACTGGCTTCCTCTGTGCTAGGCCTTAGCTTGGCAGTGGCTATGTTCCTTTCCCAAAGGCCACAGCTCATATTTGGCAGGGTTGTGGCAAAATCTCCACCCCTGCTTTGCTTCTTCAAGCCTACTGGTGGAGAGAGTTTCCCACAGTTGCTAGCTTTGGGCACTTTGACTTCTGTTATTGGTGTACTCTTATTTATTGAAGTCTGGACTCAGTGGTGGCATACCATCACTGAGGTTAACATATTGTAACTTTCCTGTAATACTGTACAAGCAGAAAGCCAAAGGCTTGGGAAGAGATAAATGTTGCATTTTCATATGTAAACCTCTAAGCCACATGCTAACCATACATCCAGCGAGATCTGAAGAAGACTCCTTTCCTAGGATACCAGGAAATATGTTGGTGAAGGCAAGAAGTAACAGCCTCCTTGAAAAGTTCTGTGACTGGGCTTTCTGGGGCAGAAATGAGAGTAGGACATGATGCACTAGAGTTAGGTTCTTGGTTTCCATAGGAATAATAGAATCTTGGAATGGTGGCCAGGTGGCACCAAAAGACAGGGAGGATGCATTATTCTAATAAGCTTCAAAGACTACTGAGTAGTAATCAAGGTTTTGACCTGTAGGGTTCTGTGGTGGTGGATAATTGGTCGTGAGGTCTGTCTGAGTGTTTTGTATTGCTATAACAAAAAACTTGAGTCTGGGTACTTTATACAATAAATAGGTTGATTTGGGTTCATGGTTTAGGAGTCTGAAAAGCCCAAGATCAGGTGGCCAGATCTGGCAAGAGTCTTATGCTGGATTAGAACGTGGGAGGTGGCAACACATGGTAAGTAGGAACACATGTGAGACCAGCAAGTGGCATGTGCAGAAGAGGGTAAACATGTGGGGTGACCTCAATTAATAACAATTCTCTTTTGAAGTACCGACTTCAGCATTGCAAGACCTAATGCACTCCTGTAAGACAGATATTAATCCCTTCTGAGAGTATTGATATGATGATCTAATGACCTTCCATTAGAGCTCACCTCTTTTTTTTTTAAACTGGTATAAGAACGTTTATTGTAGCCTTTTTCATAAAACACAAAAGTGAGAAACCTTCCAAATGTCTGTCAGTGGACAAATGCATAAATAAATTGTGCTATATCCATACAGTGGAATGTCATTTGGTCTTTACAAAGGAATGGAATGTTGGCATGCTGTAACATAGGTGAGGCTTGAAAACATTATACTAAATGAAAGAAGCCACAGAAGACCACATGCTATATGATTCCACTCACATGAATGTCCAAAATGGGGAAATCTATAGAGATGTAGATTAGTGGATGTTTTAGGGCTTGGGTGGCAGGACTGAGGTTTAGGAGTGAAAGCTGAACAATATGGGGTTCCTTCCTAAGGTAGTGAAATGTTCTAAAATTTACTGTGGTGATAGTTGCATATATCTGTGCTCATAATAAAAACCCTTGAATTGTACACTTTGGGGGAATCATTTTATAGAGCTCACCTCTTAAAGATTCCACCACATCTCAATCATCTTACATGAGGCCAAACTCCCAGCACACAAATCTTAAGGGGACAAATCATAACCAAACCATAATTGGGTCCTTAGGAATGAAAGATATGAGCATATTTATAGGATCCTGCTTGATCTGATAAGTAAATAAAATTCAAGGAAAGGTCATCAAAAATAATTTTAATTTTGAACTAGACCTAATTTCTAGTCCAGTTCCCAAGACCTAAGATGGTACCCAAATTTGGAGCTGCTTTTTTTTTTAAAGATTTATTTTATTTATTCAGAGTTACACACACAGAGAGAGAAAGAGAGAGAGAAAGAGAGAGAGTGAGAGAGAGGTCTTCCATCCATTGGTTCACTCCCTAGATGGCCGCAATGGCTGGAACTGCGCCGATCTGAAGCCATGAGCCAAGAGATTTTTCCGGGTCTCCCATGCAGGTGCAGGGGCCCAAAGACTTGGGCTATCCTCTACTGGTATCCCAGGCCATAGCAGAGAGTTGGATCAGAAGAGGAGAAGCTGGGACTCACACCAGCGCCCAAAGGGGATGCCGGCGCTTCAGGCCAGGGCTTTAACCCACTGCCCCACGGTGCCAGCCACTGGAGCTTCTTAATTTGGAGGAAGCAGATCTTATGGAGGAAAGACAATGCCTTTCTTGCTACTACTTCCTTGAGGAATCTGCAGTCACTTACCAAGGTGACTACTGGAAAAGTTCATATTCTGACCTTTCTGACTCTAAAGTGGAGTCCCCAAAACACCATGTCTGTCTGTTGAGAAGGAACTTATTGAGGTTAATGACAGATCAAATATCATTCCATGCACATCAGAAACTGGATCCCATGAGTTCCTGTACCTATTCCTATACTTATTTCCCTTGTCTCAGATTGTAAAATGGTAATGGGTTATATTTAGTAAGTTGATGAGCCCCCAGATTGTCTCTATCTTTTTCTAAAATATTTATTTATTTATTTGAGAGTCAGAGTTACACAGAGAGAGGAGAACCAGAGAGAGAGAGAGAGAGAGAGAGAGAGAGAGAGGTCTTCCATCCACAGTTTCATTCCCCAATTGGCTGCAATGGCTGGAGCTGCACTGATCCAAAGCCAGGAGCCAGGAGCTTCTTCTGGGTCTCCCATGTGGGTGCAGGGGCCCAAGGACTTGGGCCATCTTCTACTGCTTTTCCAGGCCATAGCAGAGAGCTGGATCTGAAGTAGATCAGCCGGGTCTCGAACCAGCACCCATATGGGATGCTGGTGCTTCAGGCTAGGGCGTTAACCCACTGTGCCACAGTGCCCCACCCCCAGATTGTCTCTTAACTCATGGGATATTATGTATCCCATGGTCAAACAGAAGCCCTTGGAACTGCCTCCATCCTGACCTACAGCCCAAGGTAGTAAACCAAAAGCAGCACCATATTTCTGGGGGTAATTGCAGAGATTAAAGACTCTATCAAAGGTTTACATGTAAAATTGGACATTTCTACCAAATCTCTATTAACTTACCTATTTGGATGGTGCAAAAGCCAGAGGTCTTTGAGGATGACTATAGATTGATACTCAGAAGGTAACACAATCTCAGCTGAGGTTCTGAATGCAGCATCTTTACTGGTACAAGTTAGCCCATGCTTTCATTACCCATGGCCTTTATTGATTCATCATAGGTCTGTTTTGTTCATTGCTATCAGCAAAGATAATCAGAAGTAGTTTGCCTCTACAGAACATAAAAAGTAGTACATTTACTGTTCTAACTCAGGGCCATGTTATGTCTAGTTCTGTCCCAAAAAGGTCCAGAGGAAACTCTATCATCTTGATACCTCACAGAGCATCACATTGATCTGGTGTATTGGCAAAGTTAATGAGAAGTAACCAGTACACTAGATTCCATAATAAAACACATGCATGTCAATGAATGGTAAATAAACCTGGCAAGGAACTTGCCACAGTAGAGATGTTTCTGTGAACATCCAGTATGTTCACATAGCCACCCTAAAGTGAGAGATAAGTTGCTTAACTTTGCACCTGGGACTGAGGAAAAGAGACATTTTCATTTTGGAGACCCCTGACCCATAAATTGGGTCAGTTCCGAGTGGTGTCCAATGGACAAACTGTCTAATAAGTGAAAGATGTTGTTCAAAATGCCCTGCCATGTGGCCCAGTGGCAAATCTGGTGGCTGTGGAAGGTTCTATGGCAGACAGATGCTGCATGGAGCCTTTGGTAAGACTCACTAGGAGAAGCAGAGCCCGAGCCCAGATTCCTAGGGCTTCAGAGTAAGGCCTTGCTTTCTTGATAGCTGTTCTCTCTTTGAATTTCAGAGAAATTACTGCTGCCTTGCTTCTGGGTCCTGGTAAAGACGAGATGAATGCCTAAGTATGTGATACTGATTAACTGTGCTCCAAATTACTCATCATGAACAGATGTTGTTTGAGCCACATCATAATATGGACATGTACGGCAGCACTCCAACATTAAATGGAAATGGAATACCCAAGGCTAGGCTGAGGAGATCTGCAAGCACAGGAACCTGTATGATCATGGGACTCCAGAGCCTCTTGGTACCTGAGCTGAAGAATTTCTGTCTCTCATCCAACTGGTAGTAAGGCCACTTGGGAATTCCCTCTGAATGGTTAATAGAGGCTAAAGATCTGGATGCCTGTGTTTACCTGTAGGCGTTTATGGTTTGCTAGCACCAGCAAATGTAAATGTCACTCCACTTCAGGAAAGGTAGTAAAAGGAAATTTTCCCAATGGGCAGAAATTTGGGTGACACACTTGATTGTTCATTTGACATGGAAGGAGAAATGGCCTAATGTATGAATCAATGCTAATTGACAGGTGGTGGCTAGTGCACTGGGTCATTTGTCAGGAAAAGAAAAGTCTAAAGATCGAAAGTGGACCAGCAGTGACCATATGGGCACTCGAACTGGCACCCATATGGGATGTTGGCACTGCAGGCGGTGGCCTTACCGGTACACCACAGCGCCCGTCCCCTTAAATGACATTTTAACCACAAGGCCAAATGCCCACCCCAAGATTTTTTCTTTTTTATTCCCATAATCATAGGTTCAATGGGTATAGAAGTCCAGGGGCCCAGGGGAGGAATGTTTTTTCATGCTGTATAATTAGGAAGTTTATTAAGTTAAAAATTGGGATCTCTTCTCCAAACATCTTAGCTTCTCCTGCTACTAAACTCAAAAGATAAAGGACTGACTATTGACCAGATGCTAATTAACAGTTAGAAAATGCAGGCAGCGCTGTGGCACAGCAGGTTAAAGCCCTCTCCTGAAGTGCCGGCATCCCATATGGGTGCTGGTTCAAGTCCTGGCTGCTCCTCTTCTGATTCAGCTCTCTGCTATGGCCTGGGAAAGCAGTAGAAGATGGCCTAAGTCCTTGGGCCTCTGCACCCACATGGGAGACCCAGAAGAAGCTTCTGCCTCCTGGCTTGGGATTGGAGCAGCTCTGGTCGTTGCTGCCATCTGGGAAGTGAAACAGCGGATGGAAGACCTCTCTCTCTCTCTCTACCTCTCTCTGTAACTCTGTCTTTTAAATAAATGAAATAAATCTTTAAAAAAAACAGGACAGTGAGAAAATGGGTTGCTGCTACTCAGTGGAGACAAGGTGCTTGAAATCCAGGGGATTTATTGCAGCAACCAGTGACTATTAACAGAGGGTCAGAGGAATGAAAAATTGGTAGTGGAATGAAGAAGCATTGATTCTTTTTTTTTTTTTTTTTTTTTTTTTTTTTTTTTTTTTTTTTTTGACAAGGAGAGTTAGACAATGAGAGAGAGAGAGAGAGAGATGGAGAGAAAGGTCTGTCTTCGGTCGGCTCACCCCCCAAATGGCCGCTATGGCCGGCGCTGCGCTGATCTGAAGCCAGGAGCCAGGTGCTTCCTCTTGGTCTCCCATGTGGGTGCAGGGCCCAAGGACCTGGGCCATCCTCCACTGCCTTCCCGGGCCACGGCAGAGAGTTGGATTGAAAGAGGAGTGACCGGGACAGAATCTGGCACCCCAACCGGGACTAGAACCCCGGGGTGCTGGCGCCTCAGGTGGAGGATTAGCCAAGTGAGCTGTGGCGCCGGCCAAAGCGTTGATTCTAAAAGTAGGTTTTATATGGCTGCAGTGGCCATTGGGGGGTGAACCAATGAAAAAGAAAGACCTTTCTCTCTGTCTCTCTCTCACTGTCCACTCTGCCTGTCAAAAAAAAAAAAAAAAGAATTCCCAGGACTGGTTTTGTGGCACAGTGGGTTAAGCTGCCTCTTGCCATGCTAACATTCCATATGAGTGTTGATTGGAGTCCTGCTCATCTTCTGATGCAGCTCCCTGCTAATGCAGCACCTGGGAAAGCAGCAGAAGATGGCCCAAGAGCTTGGGCCTCTGCCATCCACTTGGAAGATATGAATGGAGTTCCTGGTTCCGGCTTCACCCTGGCCTTACCCTGTCATTGCTATTTGAGAAATCAACCAGCAGATGGAAGGTATTTCTCTCTCTCTCTCCCTCTCCCTCTCCCTCTCTCTCTCTTTCTCTCTCTCTCTCCTCCTTCCCTCCCTGCCTCCCTCCCTCCCTCCCTTTCTTTCTGTAACTCTGCCTTTCAAATAAATAAATGAATCTTTCCAAAAAGGGGGGTGGGGAGAGAAACCAGGAAACAAATAGTATTGATGAAGATGTGGAGAAACTGAAATCATTGTGTAATGTTGATGGGAATATAAAATTGTGCAACTCCTACAGAAAACAGTATGGTAGTCCTTTGAAGAAATTACAAATAGAATTACCATATGATACAATGAAGTCATTTCTGAGTATATACTGCCCCCAATTTAAAGCAGAGTCTTGAAGAAATACTTGCATATCCATATTCATAGCAGCATTATTCACAGTAACTAACAGGAGGAAGCAACCCCATTATGCGTGAATGGATGAATAAGCATAATGAGTATATACATACAGTGGAATATTAGTTAAGGTTGAAACGAAAGGAAATCTTGTCACATGCTACAACATGGAGGAACCTTGAGAATATTTTGCTAAGCAGAGTACTGATGATTTCCCTTATATGAAGTACCTGGAGAAGTCAAATTCAGAGAGACAGAGGTTTGAATAGTGGTTGCCAGGGGCTAGGGATGGAGGAAATGAGGAATCGCTGCTCAGGTGGGTATAGAGTTCCTGTTTTGCAAGTTTAAAATGTCTTGCAAATCTGTTGCATAACAATGTGCATATACGTAACACTACTGAACTGTCTACTTTAAGATGAATATAGTAAATATTATAATATTTTTAACTCACAATGAAAAGCAAATTCAGGGAGCTGGTGTTGTGGCATAGTGAGTAAAACCACCACTTGTGATGCCAGCACCCCATATGGGTGCTGGTTCACGTCCCAGCTGCTCCACTTCTGATCCAGCTCCCTGCTAATGGCCTGGGAAAAGCAGCAGAAGATGGTCCAAGTGTTTGGGCCCCTGCCACCCACCTGGGAAACCTAGATGAAGCTCCTGGCATCTGGCTTCAGCCTGGCCATAGGTCTGGCTACTGTAGCCATCTTGGAGAGTGAACCAGTTGGTGGAAGATTCTCTCTTTCATCTCCCTCTCTCTGCAATTCTGCCTTTAAAAATAAATAAACATATTTTTAAAAAAGCAAATTCAACTGTACCATATCAAATGTAACCTAACCAAAGAGTGGTATTTCATCAAGTTCTTAGGTTCTACCCACACCCCATGGGGAGAGATGACACAGGCCAGAGGGTCATTAGTGTTTTTTTAGGATTCTGCCTCCAACACAGTAGGACTAAAACAAATTACTTTTTCAGAGATGTGTCCTATCCAGACTTTTGCTTCCAGCTATATAAGCTCTGGAGGTTCTGTATTCTGTTTTATTTATTAGAGACAGAATTTCCTCCATTTAAAATATTCAGTGATGATTTTCTGAATATAATTTGTGGAAACTTATTTTCTGGAGTCGAATGACTTCTTATTTATGGTGTGTTCTCTCTCTCTCTCTCTCTCTCTCTCTCTCTCTCTCTCTCTCTCTCTCTCTCTCCCCTTCTCGCTTTCATTCCAGACACAGAGAGATCTGTCATCTGCTGGTTCATTCCCTTAAATGACTGTGATAGCTGGGACCGGGTCATGCTGAAGCCAGGAGCCTAGAACTCAGTCTGGGTCTCCCACATCGGAAGCAGGGACCCAATTATTTGATTCATCATTTGCTACCTCCCAGAGTGCTCATTATCAGGAAACTTAATCAGAAGCAGAGGTCTTGAGACCAGAACCTGGAGACTCCAATAGGAAATGTGGATGTCCCAAGCAACATCTTAATCACTGCACCAAATGCCAGCCCCTATGGTGTGTTCTTTATATTAGATTGAACTGCTGTGGCATCTCTGGGTTTGTTTGCCTGAGTGGGTCACCAGAGCCTGTCTGGGAAAATCTTATGTTTAGCTAAGAAATATTTTCTTAAGAGTTAGGTTTGAAAACACATAGGTAAAGGGGTAAGTAAGTACTTGGAACCATTGTTTCTATCTCTTTTAACTTTGTCCCAGATCTCAAGGATTAAGTAATACCCATGGGAAACCTGAACTTGAATGCTATGGTGCCTAAGCAAATATTCTTACAGAGTTAGAAGCTTGACAGGATTGTGAATACAGTCTTTTATTAAGTCAAAATGCACAAATGAAGCCACTAACAGAGGATTTGCAGAGAGAGCTTAATTTAATCACAGTATATAAAGCATAATTTATCTGTAATAAAACTAGGAGTTAAAATTCAATTTATATCATCTGGCATTCTAAAAGCAAAGGAACAATCTACAGACACATATACACACATACATATACTTCTAAAAGCTCATGGAAAATGGAATTAAAAGATGTATTTATTTTGAGATTCGTGTATTAATATATATTTTAATATGCATGGTCTTTTCTTAATTACCTTTTTCATGAATTTTAAAAGACTCTTTGTATGCGTGGATTTTTTTGCACCAAAATAAACTTAATTTTTAGCTCCATTTTCCATGAACTCTGGGAAGTATGCTCACTTATCATATGTCATGTATATAACTTGTACCCAGAGAGAGAAGATCCCTATATTCTTTCTTCCTCCTAAATTAAAACATGAACTTTAGTTTAAGAGCATGCAAGCTGCCCACAGTTTCTACCCTCTCCCCTTCTGTTTCCTAGTGTCCCCATTTTTTGAAGACAAATGACTGACTGCTCTTGTGGAAAGGAAGAAGAGTATCTCTTGTTTAATGATTTAGATCATTAACCTGTTAGATGACCCCAGATTTCACTCAGTTAAATGTTCCCAATATTTCACCAGGAGTCTGAAGTGCTATTTTTCTCGGCAAATAAAAAAAAAAGTCCAAAGAGATTGCATCTTGGCCATTTACCTGCCCAGCTAGTGAGAGTACCTGAGCTAGGAAATAGAGGTTATGCGTCTTACCCAACAAGATGCTTTCAATTTTTCAGGAACACTCAGAGATTTGTCACTTAGAGCATAACCCACTTTCAAAGCTATTTTTGCCAAGTACCCACTTCAGTGTTTTTAAGCAGTGCATTGATTGGTGCCTTGGGCAGTCCAGGAGAGCAGCCTTTTCACACTGAGAAATGAAAAGATACCACTGATGTGTGTTAACTGATCACAGTCATGGCAGCTGTTGACATGAGCTTCTCTAGGTACAACAGTCTGCCCCCGTAAAGAGGTCTGTGGGAGTGGATATTACAGGATTGAATTCTCTTCCACTCCAGACTTATTGTGAGTAATATCATATTCACTTGGCTTCACTCGAGGACTCTGAGCAAAATTCATCAGAACCTTTCATGACTCCTCTGCTTGTGTCCAAGGCCTTAAGTATCTTGTAAGAGAGCAATGGCCCACTCAGATCAGCATCTGACATCTTCCTAAAATCATTCTGTCTCAAGCACTACTGTCAGTGTGTTGCCTGACTTCTGTTCTACTGATTTTGTATTTGTATCTTCCCCCCTGCCTGGCTTTTAGCTGATCATCCACTGGTCTGGGGATCCCCTTCCCCCAAGATTGTGTTGGAACCTGAGAATCTAAACTGGAATCCAGGGCATAGGCTGGTCTGAGAGGGAGATCTGGGACCTGTGGTTTTTGTTTCTGGTAAATTGCTCCTGGATGCACTTGCTTTCTGCTGCAAGTCCTGATGGTGGCAGAAGGTGGTACTCCATGGCATTTCTCAGACTATTCCAGGATGTTGAAGAGCAAATGGCCTTGGAAGCTAAAGATAATAAAGCTTAGAAACGTCTCCCTCCTCAGACGTTCCAGGACAACATGATCCTCCTCCTCTCAGGAGATTGCTTACATTCCAGAGCAAAGACAAGGGCGCCCTCTCTCTGGAGAGGAGGCTGGGCAGGTCATCTGCAGCTGGACATGGATCAGTTTTGCCTAATCTGGAGATTTCTCTCCTGTGATGTACTCTAGGTAACGTCCAGTCCTCATTTGTCCCGCAGTTGGAATTGGGGCTTTGAGATGTGACACAAGGCACCTCTCTGGCTACTGATTTTGTTTGTCTGTGATCCAAAGCTTGTATGTTCTGTCAGTGCATGTACATAAAACTGTAGCAGTCTCTTTTGTTAGCTTGCAAATAATGCAACATTCCCAATCCTTCAGTTTCTGAGTTAACAGTATCATTTGGTCTTCCAATGAGACGCCAAACTCGGGAATACAAAAATGCAATGAATAAGATGAGAACTTCTGGCAAAGAATAAAGTTCAGGCCATAGTCCAGATTCTGAAAATGTGGATGTGGCAGGTGGGAAGACCTAGCTATAATTTAGTCACATTTACCCTAGAACATTCTTTTCATTCTACCCTAGAACATTCTTATCACTCCATTCTTTATGTTTCTATTGTGCCTAATAAGAGATTTCAAAGGGCTGGCTCTGTGGCACAGCGAATTAACGCACTGGCCTGAAGCGCGGCATCCCATATGGATGCCGGTTCAAGACTCGGCTGCTCCACTTCTGATCCAGCTCTCTGCTATGGCTCGAGTCTTTGCGCCCCTGCACCCACGTGGGAGACCCGGAAGAAGCTCCTGGCTCCTGGCTTCAGATTGGCGCAGCTCCGGCCATTGTGGCCAGTTGGGGAGTGAACCACCAGATGGAAGAGCTCTCTGCCTCTCCTCTGTATAACTCTGACTTTGAAATGAATAAATAAATATTTAAAAAAGAGAGAGAGATTTCAAGAGGAATAATATTCCAGAAACAAATGTGGTGGTTGAGGACAAGAAAAAGAAATTTCCATTTAAAGCATGAAGGAAAGCTGTTTTTTCGGTCAAACAGGTTATGCGCTGACACCACCACTGTGAGGGTATTGCCCAGAGGATGGTGTGAAGCTGATTTGAGTCAGCTAATTTAGAGAAAACAAAACAAAAGCAAGCAATAGCCTACTGTGAAAATAGGTCTCATAGGTTAAAATATGGTACACAGCTATGGAAATTGTTTCTTGGAGTAAAAGTATATGGAAATCTCTGGAGAGACAAAAGGTATTCTCACAGAAATGTTTGAACACCACCAAGGGTGGTTTGGGAGTTGGATTAGGAGTAATAAAAACAAAACTCCTCCCAGCTTCTTAAGAAGCATTCACACGTCTTTTGTAGCTTTGCAAAATAAGTTAGAGCTTCCAGTTTCCCTGAGGCTTTGCACTTCAGTATTAAGAAATAATTGACAAAACATACTTTTGAAAGCAATCTACCTACTTGTGTTTTTGCTACATCCAAGGAGAACAAAGGCATTTTAGTAGGTTGTGGGATACACGGCTCATAGCAACAAGAAAGGATGTTTAAAATCAAAATAACCCGATATTGTGTTAGGATATTTTTATGTAGCCATCAGCAGTGAGACTTTTGCATGCAAAACAAGTACTGAACAGATTTTAGAGGGGGAAAGTGACCTGAAAGGCCACATCAAGGATGCAGGGTATCAGTGGCTTCACCAGAGTCTCCCAGTAATGTTGCCAGGACTGGGCCTTCCACAACAGGCAGCATCCCTGCAGGTGATCCATTCACATTAGCCAGTAGGTGCAGTACATGGGTGAATACCCTCACTTACATTTCAAGAACTGACAGAAAAATTTCAGAATGATTTCTGTGATGCTGGCAGTTTTTTGTACTTCCACAGGGATGGTATCAGGTCCAGGAGCTTGAGCTCTGATGTCAATCAGACCTGGATTTGAATCTTGACTCTGACACATTTGCTTGTGACCCTGGGTGAATTATATTTGACCTCTCTGGGTCCTCAGTTTCTTGTCTGTCAAGGGTACATAATAAGAATCTATTTTATGAGTGCTCGCTTCGGCAGCACATATACTAAAATTGGAACGATACAGAGAAGATTAGCATGGCCCCTGCACAAGGATGACACGCAAATTCGTGAAGCGTTCCCTATTTTCCTTACAAAAGAGATGGCTAACATTTTTCTGTAATAGCATAGCCAAAATAAGAGTTTAAATTATAATCTCATAGCTAGATTTATTTAGCCATCAGTGAAGTAAACAGTAAGTAGAAAAAACCTCCCTTTCAGACCAAAGGGAAAGAAAGTTTTCAAGTGAGAATATAATTTTCCTCATGGGCATTGTCTACCTTAGAAAAACTACTACAGAACATGCCTGTGACTATAGACTTGTAGTTCAGGCCACCGAAGATTAGAGATGGGACTTGGGTACTCCCTTGACTTGCATCCTCTGGTCTGCTTTAACACAAACCAGGAGGAAAAGAAAGCTAGGCATCAGAAGCAATGGGTGGCAGGCCTACTAATGGCTGATCTGTACAGTGATCTGCCCTCAAGGAAACCCAACAGGCCAGTCTACTGCAGTGGCTTTCAATGTGGTAAGTCTGGGCTTCAGCAGAAGTCAGCTTGTGAAGAGCCCTGGCAGCTCTGCCAAGAGTTGGATCACTGGAAATGGACCTGCCCTGGAGTCGAAGGATGCCCAGGTCAGAGCCACAGATCTTATTGGCTCTAAGCTGAAAAGCCCTTCACTCAGCCCAACTTCCAAAGTGACCACTGCAGCTGAGGGGATGGTCAAGTAGGGTCAGCAACATTGCAGGCAGAACTGTAAATTTCTTGTTAGAGATGCCACCTGCCTTTACCTGGCCAGCTCTCCTCCCAGGCCAGCCAAGTAATGAAAGTCAACAGAGTGCCTTCCCCTAGGAGGTTCACACCTCCCTTAGGATGTACCCCATGTGAAGAGATAGATAGGTCTGGGCCTCTTGATTTACAAGGCCTAAAGCCCACCAGATTATTATCAAGCCCCTTCTGTCAGGTTCTATTTGCCTCTCTATCAGAAAACTTAATTGTAGCTTAGACAGCACCTGTCTTAGCTCCTCTAATAATGACTCTGTCCTTTGTTCTAGACCCTGTCTAGTGCACTTGGGCCTCATTCCTTCGTAATCATAACCTCCAATGGCTCTACTCCCAACCTGTGTGTACTGATGGTCCTCTTCCCCAGTTAATGCTGTATAATTGTTCAGACCTGGTTAATGCCACTCTTAGGATCATTGGTTACTATCCTCACCCTGTCTTTTATGACCTTGTCTAAATATAATCGGAGTTGGTGAACTTGGAAGGCTTCCATAGCTTTGGCAACTCATGGCGAGAGCCTAGAGTGGTTACTGGCGCCATAAACTAGAGTGTCAATTTGTTGGGTCAACAACAGGAGTCACTGTGCACTTGCTCCTCATGTGGGATCTCTGTCCTTAATGTGCTGTACATTGTGATTTAATGCTATAACTGGTACTCAAACAGTATGTTTCACCTTGTGTTTCTATGTGGGTGCAAACTGTTGAAATCTTTACTTAATATATACTAAATTGATCTTCTGTATATAAAGAGAATTGAAAATGAATCTTGATGTAAATGGAAGGGGAGAGGGAGCGGGAGAGGGGAGGGTTGCGGGTGGGAGGGAAGTTATGGGAGGGGGAAGCCATTGTAATCCATAAGCTGTACATTGGAAATTTATATTCATTAAATAAAAGTTAAAAAAAGAAAAAAAGAATCTATTTTATGAGTAACAGATGAGGTGATAAACACAAGCCTGTTTACGTGGTGCTTGGGCATACAGTTGGCATGGAGTGAGTGGGTAACAGTACTCCAGTCATTAGATACATAGCACTAGACTATGAACTTGAGGTCTGCATTCAATCACTCTGTTGTTTCACGGTGGCCCACTTAGTGCATTGCCCCACTGCAGGACCCTGCTGTATGTTCAGTCCTATCTCCTTGATTTTCCACTGATTTTCCACTCACTCTGAACAGCAAGAATGAAGCCAGTGCTTCCTTTGTTCCATCTCAAGTTCTCCTCCTCCATGAAATCACCTCAGAGTTCTTTAGTTCCTATGGATCCCTCCCTTTCTGAATTATGGAATTATCTCTTGCATCTGCTCTGCACTTCCTTCTAGCTTTGTTCAGTCTTCCCAAATAAGGTAAAGGCAGAATCCTGTTTGAGCCTGTGCCTTTGTTGGATTGCCTTAGCCTCTGTCCCAGAACAGTCCTGCAGTAATAGAGGGGGTGTTACTCAGTAAGTTGATATATGGCACCCACCAAACATACAAGCCAAGTTCAAGAGCACTTCAGGATGATAGAGATTGATAATTTCCAAACCAAAAGTCAGGCCTTGTGACTCAGGGGAATGTAGAGGAGATTTGAAACTGGGACTGTCCCAGAAAGGGCGGGAGGTCTCATAATGGTTCCACCAGAGAATCATCAACATAGGAGTCACTTTTGTCGTGATTCTTGCTGCAATCCAGGACATTTTAAAGACTCTAGTTCATAAATCTTTTATGACTGATGAAAGCCTGATGACCCTTCCCTGGTGCTTTTTTTTCCCTCAAAAATTAGTTTTGTGAAGAATAATTGGAGCAATAGAACTATTCAGGAAAAATAGAGGCAAAAAGAATCTTACAGTAACTACTGGTGAATCTTAACCTTAAAATTCATAAACGTATTCCAGGTAGCAAATGTGTGCCATCAGAAACAGTCTTTGTGAAGCTCCTAAAAAAACATTATATAGAAGTTGATCTCTGGGAAGACTTATTATATATTGAATCATTTGAAGGTCCATTTTTTAAAAATATTTTATTTTTTCATTTTTTGTTCATTTATTTGAGAGGTAGAGTTACAGACACAGAGAAGGAGAGACATAGAGAAAGGTCTTCCATCTGCTGCTTCACTCCCCCAATGGCCAAAACGGCCAGAGCTAAGCCTATCTAAAACCAGGAGCCAGGAGCTTCTTCTGGGTCTCTCATGTGGGTACAGGGGCACAAACACTTGGGCTGTCTTATGCTGCTTTCCCAGGCTATAAGCAGAGAGCTGAATCAGAAGAGGAGCAGCCAGGACATTAACCGGCATATGGGATGCCAGTGCCACAGGTGGAGGCTTAGCCTGCTATGCCATAGCACTGGCCCCTATACAAAAGTTTATTGAAATACCATTTTTACTTAATCCTCTCAACAAGCTTGTAAAATAAATATCATCTTATGTAAACATAAGGTAAATATTGCACATTATGTACAGAGACATGAAGACTGAAGTTGGGCAAAAAAATAGTTCAAAGTTACCAAAATGGTATCTGGCAGAACTAGGATTTGTTTATTTTTTGGAATGCTATTAAGCCTTTTTATTTATTTATTTTTAAGGATTTATTTATTTGAGAGGTAGAGTTACAGAGAGAGAGGAAGAGACAAAGAGAAAGGTCTTTCATCTGCTGGTTCACTCCCTAAATAGCCGCAATAAGCCGATCCAAAGCCAGGAACCAGGAGCTTCTTCTGGGTCTCTTACGTGGGTCAGGGGCCCAAGCACTTGGACCATCTTCTACTGCTTTCCCAGGCCATAGCAGAGAGCTGGATTGGAAGTGGAACAGCCAGGATTTGAACTGGTACCCATAAAGGATGCTGGCACTGTAGGCGGATGCTTAGCCCACTATGCCACAGCACCGAAACTAAAGGATTTATGTTAATTTTATTAACTCATTTTCTTTACCTTTTCTGTTCTAGAATCACTCCTTTTTCCCCTTCTCCTTTACACTGTTATATTCTTGGAGTAAAATTATATCTTTAAACATTATAAGGCATTATGCAGTTGTCTTTTTTTTTTTTTCTTCCATCTGCTGGTTCACTCTCCAATTGGCTGCAACAGCTGGAGCTGAGCCGATCTGAAGGCAAGAACCAGGATCTCCTTCCAGGTCTCCCATGTGGCTGCAGGGGCTCATGGACTTGGCCATCCTCTACTGCTTCCCCAGGCCATAGCAGAGAGCTGGATCGGAAGTGGATCAGTCAGGACTCGAACCAGCTCCCATATGGGATGCCGGCACTGCAGGCTGAGGCTTTAACCAGCTATGCCACAGCACCAGCCCCTGCAATTGTCTTTTAAATCAGATGATGGAAAGTTACAAAAATACATTTATACTATCTTATATCCACCCATACAGTTATGCTTATTAGTTATGCTTATTTCTTTGTGAGGATTTAAGTAATTTTCCAGTTTTCTTTTCTCGCACATGAAGGACTCTCTTAAAGGATTTCTTATATGGCAGGTCTGGTAGTGCAGAGCTAGGATATGATCCAAAACCTTCCCAGTTCAAGACTATCTCTTTTGTGGCCAGCCATTGTGGTGTAACGGGGTAAGTTGCTGCTTGCAATGCCAGCATCCCATGCAGGATGCTGCTCCACTTCTGATCCAGCTCCCTTGTAATGTGCCTGAGAATGCAGCAGATGGTGGCCCAAATGCTTGGGCCCCTGCACCCATGAGGGAGACTAGGTAGAAGCTCCTGGCTTCTAACTTCGATATGGCCCAGCCCTGGCCTTTGCAGCCATTTGGGGAGTGAACCAGAGGATGGAGGCTCTCTCTCCCTCTCTCTGTATCTCTGCCCCCTTTCAAATAAATTAAATAAATCTTTAAATTAAAAAGACCATTTCTTACTCAGGTCAGTGAGAGATCATGAGTCCCATGACCATCTTCCTAGGATAAATTTAATTTCATCATCCTTGAAGTTGGTCCAACCAGAATTTCTCAACATTCTCCTCATTGTTTTCACCCTGATTGCCCCAGAAGCTTTAATCAGAAAATGAATTGCACCATTTTCTTGGTTCATTTTGTCTGTTATCACACTACAACATGTGGATGAGTTCTGGTTAGCAGCAAGCCAGATGTTAAGTGGGGTAAGGAAGAGGTGAGTATTGAAAGGTGTTATGTAAGTCCAAGTTGCGAAAGAAATGGATAATCTAATCATAAATCTCATTGTAAGAAAAGCAGTATGTGCTTATCAAAAAAATTAGGCAGGACAAAAAAAGCTTAAAGAAGAAAGCAAACAATAACAAGCAAGTCACCCTCTATCAACTACCAAGGAATAATCATTAACAATTGCCATATATTAGTCTACTACTCACCTCTCTATGTATGTGTCCATATACATGTGTGTATATAACTATAGAAATAGAATCTAACAATGTACATTTTAAAAAAAAATACATTAGTGGCCAGCATTGTGGTGAGGTGGATAAAGCTGCCTCCTGCGATGATGGTATCCCATACGAGTGCCAGGGCATATTCCAACTGCTCCATTTCTTATCTAGCTACCAGCTAATGGCTTAGGAAAGCAGCAGACACCCCAAGGACTTGGGCTACCTATGTGTCTTGTTCTTGAGTTTTGTGTCACAGTTTTTCATTCTCTGGGTTATTCAGGAGTGCTCTAATGATTTTTTTTTCTAGAGAATTGGACGCCTTAAATTTATTAAGCTCTTACGAGTTGGATCCTGCCACAAGCATTATTTCATTCTATCCTCTTTCTTTAAAAAAGATTTAATTATTATTTGAAAGTCAGAGCTACACAGAGAGAGGAGAGAGAGAGAGAGAGGTCTTCCATCCGATGGTTCACTCCCCAATTGCCCACAATAGCCAGAGCTGTGCAGATCTGAAGCCAGGAGCAAGGAGCTTCTGCCAGGTCTCCCA
The DNA here is from genome assembly GCF_033115175.1 of Lepus europaeus. Taxonomy (NCBI): domain Eukaryota; kingdom Metazoa; phylum Chordata; class Mammalia; order Lagomorpha; family Leporidae; genus Lepus; species Lepus europaeus. The sequence goes on from NC_084829.1 coordinate 53,644,682, forward strand.
CGCAGGTGCAGGGGCTCAAGGATTTGGGTCATCTTCCATTGCTTTCCTAGGCCATAGCAGAGAGCTGGATTGGAAATGGAGCAGCCAGGTCTTGAACTGGCGCCCATATGGGATGCCAGCGCTTCAGGCCAGGGCATTAACCCACTGTGCCAGAGCACCAGCACCCATTCTATCCTCTTAATAACCTTGGTGGAACATTAACATTTTCATTTTGTAGGCAAAAAAAAAAAAAAGAAAAAGAAAACCAACAAAAAAAACTCAGGCTCAGCAAGCTTGAGGCACTTGCCTGCCTTTCTCCAGTTGGTGGTGGTGCCAGGACAATTCTGATGCCAACCCCAGTGTTGATGCTTTGATGCCAGATGGATCTTCTGTCTATGCCAGGGGAAGACCCTATACCATTGGGTTCCCACTGTTGACAGCCCTGACAACTTCAAGACTATGGTCTTCTCTAGAACATGGCATCACAAGACCATTGAGGAGACTTTGATGGCCAAAGTCTCTTCATGGTCACGGCAGTCACAGCTCCCAAGGTGAGGCTTCCAACCCCTGTGATCAGATTAGCTGTGGGCCCTGTGCTAGGAGGCGGTGAGTAGGGGGAGTATGGGGCTCTGCTGTCCTGCCTCCACTAAGTCTCATCTTTCTTCCAGCATTCCTGTTTGCCTTTTTAAAAATATTTTATTTATTTATTTGAAAGTCAGAGTTATAGCGAAGGAGAGAGAGGGGGAGGGAGAGCGGGAGGGAGGTGGGGGAAGAGGAGAGGGAGAGGGAAGGAGAGGGAGAGGGAGAATGACAGAGAGAGGGTGGGGGAGGGGGAAGGAGGGGGAGAGGGACAGGGACAGGGAAGGGGTAGGGGGGAAGGAGAGGGAGAGGGAGAAGGAGAAGGAGGTCTTCCATCCACTGGTTCACTCCCCAAATGGCTGCAATGGCCAGGTCTGGGCAAGGCCAAAGCCAGGAGCCAGGAACTTAATCTGGGTCTCCCATATGGATTCAGGGGCCCCAAGCACTTCTTCTGCTGCTTTCCCAGGCTATTCGCAGGGTGCTGGATTGGAAGTGAAGCAGCTGGGACTCAAATCCGTGCCCATATGGGATACTGGTATTGCAGGTGGCAGCTATACCTGCTTCGCCACAATACTGGTTCCCTTGCTAGGGTTTGAATGCACACTTTCAACTCCATTGAAATTTATTTATTTTAAATATTTACTAATTTATTTTTTGAAAGGCAGAAGGAGGGAAAGGGAAAAGTAGAGAGAAAGGGTGAGAGAGCAAGAGGGAGCTATCTCCTGTCCATTGGTTCACTCCCAAAATGGCCACAATGACCTGCTGCTGGGCCAAGACAAAGCCAGGAACCTGGAACTCCATTTCCGTCTCCCACACATGTGGCAGGGACCCAAGCACTTGGCTCATCTTCTGCTGCCTTCCCAGGTGCATTGGCAGGGACTCAATCAGACATAGAGCAACCAGTACTGGAACAGCACTCATATGAGATGCCAACGTCGCCAGTGGCAGCTTAACCTGCTGTCCACTGGGTTGACATTTAATTGCCGTTGTAACAATGTTGCTTGGTTGGGCATTTGGAAGGTGGTTAGGCACTAAATACTCTGCCCTCATGTGCAGACTAAGGTTGTTGCAGCCAGAGAGGGTCGGTTGTCCTGGGAGAGACTTTATCACTCAGCGCCCCTCTCTTGTGTGCTGTCTTGTCTTGGAGGCCCCTGCCATGCTCTGATGCAGCCAGGAGGCCCTCACCTCAACCTTGGACATCCCAGGCACTGGAAAAAAATAAATTTCTTTAGAAGTGACCTTGCCTGTGGCATTCTGATCTATTTTTTGAAAACTTTTATTTAATAAATATAAATTTTGAAAGTACAAGTTTTGGATTATAGTGCTTTTTCCCCCCATAACCTCTCTCCCACCCACAAAACATCCCAACTCCTATTCACTCTCCCATCCCATTCTTCATTAAGATTCATTTTTAATTATCTTTATATACAGAAGATCAACTTAGTGTATACTAAGTAAAGATTTCAACAGTTAGCACCGACATAAAGTATAAAATATTGTTTGAATACTGGTTTTACCATTATTTCACATAATACAACACATTAAGAACAGAGATCCTTGACTTCTTGTGCCTCTGGGGTCTTTTCCAAGAAGTCTTTGCCATACCTATATCTTGTAGGGTTTCTCCAATGCTCTCTAATAATTTTATGGTGTCAGGTCATAGATTTAAGTCTTTAATCCACGTTGAGTGAATTTTTGTGTAAGGTGAAAGGTAGGGGGTCTTGCTTCATGATTCTGCATATGGAAATCCAGTTTTCCCAGCACCATTTATTGAATAGACTGTCCTTACTCCAGGGATTGGTTTTGGATCCTTGATCAAAAAAAGTTGGCTGTAGATGTTTGGATTGATTTCTGGTGTTTCTATTCTGTTCCATTGGTCTATCCATCTGTTTCTGTACCAGTACCATGCTGTTTTGATAACAACTGCCCTGTAGTATGTCCTGAAATCTGGTCTTGTGATGCCTCCGGCTTTGTTTTTGTTGTACAAGATTGCTTTAGCTGTTTGAGGTCTCCTGTGTCTCCATATGAATTTCAGCATCATTTTTTCCAGATCTGAGAAGAATGTCTTTGGTATCTTGATTGGTATTGCACTGAATGTATAAACTGCTTTTGGGAGAATGGACATTTTGATGATATTGATTCTTCAAATCCATGAGCATGGAAGATTTTTCCATTTTTTGGTATCCTCTTCTATTTCTTTCTTTAAGGTTTTGTAATTCTTATCGTAGAGATCTTTAATGTCCTTGGTTAAGTTTATTCCAAGGTATTTGATTGTTTTTGTAGCTATTGTGAATGGGATTGATCTTAGAAGTTCTTTCAGAGGCATGGCATTGCCTGTGTATACAAAGGCTGTTGATTTTTGTGCATTGATTTTATATCCTGCTACTTTGCCAAACTCTTCTATGAGTTCAATAGTCTCTTAGTAGAGTTCTTTGGGTCCCCTAAATAAAGAATCATATCATCTGCAAAGAGGGATAGTTTGAGTTCTTCCTTCCCAATTTGTATCCCTTTAATTTCTTTTTCTTGCCTAATGGCTCTGGCTAAAACTTCCAGAACTATATTGAATAGCAGTGGTGAGAGTGGGCATCCCTGCCTGGTACCAGATCACAGTGGAAATGTTTCCAACTTTTCCCCATTCAATAGGATGCTGGCCGTGGGTTTTTCATAAATTGCTTTGATTGTATTGAGGAATGTTCCTTCCGTACCCAGTTTGCTTAGAGTTTTCATCATGAAAGGGTGTTGTATTTTATCAAATGCTTTCTCTGCATCTATTGAGATAATCAAATAGTTTTTCTTCTGCCGTTTGTTAATGTGGTGTATCACAATGATTGATTTGCAAACATTGAACCATGTCTGCATACTAGGGATAAATCCCACTTGGTATGGATGGATGATCTTTCTTTTTCTTTTTCTTTTTTTTAACAGGCAGAGTGGATAGTGAGAGAGAGAGAGAGGCAGAGAGAAAGGTCTTCCTTTTTGCCTTTGGTTCACCCTCCAATGGCCTCTGCGGCCAGCGCATCTTGCTGATCTGAAGCCAGGAGCCAGGTGCTTCTCCTGGTCTCCCATGCAGGTGCAGGGCCCAAGGACTTGGGCCATCCTCCACTGCCTTCCCGGGCCATAGCAGAGAGCTGGCCTGGAAGAGGGGCAACCGGGATAGAATCCGGTGCCCCAACCGGGACTAGAACCTGGTGTGCTGGTGCCGCAAGGCAGAGGATTAGCCTGTTAAGCCACAGTGCCGGCTGAATGATCTTTCTGATGTGTTGTTGCATTCTATTGGCCAGAATTTTATTGAGGATTTTTGCATCTATGTTCATCAGGGAAATTGGTCTGTAATTCTCTTTCTCTGCTGCATCTTTTTCAGGTTTAGGAATTAAGGTGATGCTGGCTTCATCTAAAGAATTTGGGAGGATTCCCTCTTTTTCGATTGTTTTGAATAGTTTGAGAAGAATTGGAGTTAGTTCTTCTTTAAATGTCTGATAGAATTCAGCAGTGAATCCATCTGGTCCTGGGCTTTTCTTTGTTGGGAGGGACTTTATTACTGTTTCAATTTCTGTGTCAGTTATGGGTCTGTTTAGGTTTTCTATGTCTTCCTGGTTCAATTTAGGTAGGTTGTATGTGTCCAAGAATCTGTCCATTTCTGATAGATTTCCCTGTTTGCTGGCATATAAGTCCTTGTAGTAATTTCTGATGATTCTTTTTATTTCTGTGGTGTCTGTTGTTACGTTTCCTTTTTCATCTATGATTTTATTGATTTGGGTCTTTTCTTTTTTTAGTTAGGTGGGCCAGTGGGGTGTCAATTTTGTTTATTTTTTCAAAAACCCAACTCTTCATTTGGCTCATCTTTTGTAATGTTTTTTTTTTTTATTCAATCCTGTTGATTTCTTCTCTAATTTTAATTATTTCTATTCTCCTGCTAGATTTGGGTCTGGTTTGCTGCAGTTTTTCTAGATCCTTGAGATGCATTAATAGCTCATTTATTTGGTGCCTTTCCAATTTCTTGATGTAGGCACCTATTGCTATAAACTTTCCTCTTAACACTGCTTTTGCTGTATCCCATAAGTTTTGGTATGTTGTGCTGTTATCCTCATTTACTTCCAAGAAATTTTTGATTTCTCTTTTGATTTCTTCTATGACCCAGTGTTCATTTAGGAGCATGTTTTTCAATCTCCATGTGTTTGCATATGCTCTAGGGATTCCTGGGTTGCTAATTTCCAACTTCATTCATTTATGGTCTGAGAAGCTGTATCATATGATTCTAATTCTTTTGAATTTTCTGAGACTTGCTTTATGGCCTAGTATGTGGTCAGTCCTGGAGAAGGTTCCATGTACTGCTGAGAAGAATGTAAATTCTTTATGTGTAGGATGAAAGTTCTGTAGATATCTGTTAGATCCATTTGTACTATAGTGTTGATTAAATCTGCTATTTCCTTGTTGATCTGTCTGGTTGATCTGTGTAATGCTGAATATGGAGTATTGAAGTCCCCCAATGCTATTTTACTGGAGTCTAAGTCTCCCTTTTAAGTTCCTTAACATATCTTTAAATAAACTGATGCCCTGAAATTAGGTACATATATATTTATAATAGTTACATCTTCCTGTTGAATGGATCCCTTAATTATTCTATAGTGCCCCCTCTTTGTCTCTCTTAACAGTTTTTGTGTTAAAGTTTGTTTTGCCTGATATTAAGATGGTTACGCCAGCTCTTTCTTTGTTTCTGTTGGTATGGAATATCTTTTTCCAACCTTTCACTTTCAGTCTGCCTACATCTTTGTTGGAAAGATGTGTTTCTTGTAAGCAGCAAATAGATGGGTTTTGTTCCTTAATCCATTCAGCCAGTCTGTGTCTTTTAACTGGAGAGTTGAGGTCATTTACATTCAACATGACTATTGATAAGCAATGACTTTGCCCTGCCATTTTTCCAAAGATATTTCTAATATATACTTTGGCTTTCCTGTGATCTTTTACTGAGTGATTGTCTTCCTTTACCTTCTGTCGTATTGATTATCATGTTTCTGTGTTTCTTTGTATAACACATCTTTAAGCATCTTTCGCAGGGCTGGACAAGTGGTGACAAATTCTTTCAATTTCTGTTTGCTATGAAAGGTCTTTATTTCACCTTCATTCACAAATGAGAGCTTTGCAGGATATAACATTCTGGGCTGGCAGTTTTTTTTCTCCTTGTACTTGGACTATATCTTGCCATTCCCTCCTAGCCTATAGGGTTTCTGATGAGAATTCTGCTGTGAGTCTAATTGGAGATCCTCTGAGAGTAATCTGACGTTTCTCTCTTGCACATTTTAGGATATTTTCTTTATGTTTCACTGTGGTGAGTTTGATTACAATGTGTCATGGCAAGGATCTTTTCTGTTCATGTCTACTGGGAGTTCTGTGTCCTTCCTGTACTTGGATGTCTACTTCTCCAAACCCGGGAAGTTTTCTGCTAGTATCTCACTAAAAAAGCCTTCTAATATTTTCTCTCTCTCCATGCCTTCAGGAACTCCCAGAACCCAAATGTTGGGTGTTTTTAGTAGTATCCTGTAGATTCCCAACAATATTTTTCAGATTTTTAATTTCATCTTCCTATCTTTGGTTTGACTATACTTTCCTATGCTCTGTCTTCTAAGTCTGATATTCTCTCTTCTACCACACTGATTCTGTTTTTAAGGGTCTCAACTGCATTTTTTTTATTTGTTCTATTGAATTCTTCATTTCATTTTCTTTCTCTTCAACATCTTAATTTCATGTTCTACTAAATTCTTCATTTCGGTTTGATTCCTCCTTAAGATTTCATTTTCATGAGAGAGTTTTTCTTTCATGTCCTGCATGGATTTTAGTGGTTCATGCATTTGCTTTTGATTACTTCTAAGTATTCTTATCATCAGTTTTCGAGTTCCTTCAGGGTTAAGGGCATGCCTAAGGTGACACACCCAGGTTTGGCCTGGTAAAATCTCTCTCTCTCTCTTTTTTTTTAATCAGAAATAAGTAAGCTGAGCTCTTCTCCTTGATGGCAATCAGTGCCTGGGTACTAGCCCTAGTGGGTATAATTTTCTTCTACTGTGTCCCAAGGACTACATAAAGGATCTGTGCAGTCCTCAGTGTAAGTTCAGATTCCCCTGCAATGTCTCTCACTGAGTAGCCAGGGCTGCCTGAGCTTGTGGCGTCTCTCACCAAGACTACTCAAAGTCTCGGCCACACTGTGAGTTCTCCTACATACCCTCAGTTTTTTTTTTCCACAGTCCCAGTTCAGAAGCTCCACACATTCACTAGGATAGCCCAAGTCTTTGGGCCCTGCACCCGCAAGGGAGACCAGGAGAAGCACCTGGCTCCTGGCTTCGGATCAGCGCGGTGTGCCAGCCGCAGCAGCCATTGGAGGTGAACCAATGGAAAAGGAAGACCTTTCTCTCTGTCTCTCTCACTGTCCACTCTGCCTGTCAACAAAAAAAAAAAAAAAAAAAAAGAGGGTAGGTAGCATGGTGATGGCTGTGTAGGCAAGAGGAAAGGATTACATGGTAAGACAGAAAGTCAGAGAGCATGGAGAGGCTGGTCTCACACTTTTTAAAAACAACCCACTTTTGTAAGAACTAACTCACTCTGGGATACTAGTATAAGTCTTGCTTGAGGGTGGTGCTCCAATGACTTAAGTATTTCCCACAAATCCTTACCTCTTAAAGATCCCTCTACCTCTCACACTGAACCTGGGGTCCAAGCCTCCAGATAAGAACACTTGGGGGACCTGCTCAAATCATATCTTAACCATAGCAGCATGTTTATGGTTTTGTTATTTATGCCAAAATCTTTGATCCAATGGAAATATTTCTGTTGTAAAGTTAGAGGTTTTTATTCAAGCTTAGCTTTATTTTTAGAAGGTTATCTAGTTTCCCAACATTATTTCTAAAATGAATCTATCTTTTTAACATTTTAAATTCCCAATTCATCTTTTTTTATTCTTATTTATTTCTTTTACTTAAAAAGAAGAGCCACAGGGATATATATATATATATATATATATATATATATATATATCCCATCTGCTGGTTCACTCCCCAGATGCTCTCAACAGCAAGGACTGGACTGAAGCCAGGAGCCAGGGACTCCATGCAGGTCCATCCAGATCTCTCATGTCAGTGGCAGGGGCCTAAGCACTAAAGCCATCATCTGTGGCTTCCCAGGCACATTAGGAAGAAGAAGGAGGAGCCAGGACCTGTACTGGCCCTCTGGTGTGGGATGCAAGTGAAACAAGCTGTAGTTTAACATGCTGCACCACAATGTCCACTCCCCATCTTCACCTTTACTAGGTAAAAGAGACAGCTTGGAACAGACAGTTAAGATGCTTAAGTGCCACATCAGAGTGCCTGGATTTGAGTCCCAACTCTGGTTTCTGATTCCAGGTTTTTGCTAATGCAGATGCTGGGAGGCAACAGTGAATGGCTCAAGTAATTGGGTCCCTATCATTCACATGGGAGACCTGGGTTGAGTCCCTGGCTCCCAGCTTCATCCCCAGCATAGCTCTGGACATTGTGGGCATTTGAGGAATGAGCCAGCAGATGGGAGCTCCCTCTCCATCTCTGTCTCTCTGTCCCTGTGTCTTTTTTCTGTCCCCCTTCCTCAAAGAAAGAATTATTTTTCAAAAAGAGAAGGCTTTATGGAGATTTTAGAATATATTTGCCTGATAATGAGAATGATCCAATGTAGAGGAAGCTGAAATTTCAGGGGTGAAATCCCTGAAATGGTAGGGGGCACAGGATCTAGAACACTTAATAATCTAGATAATAAAAGCTAGCACCTATGGAGGGCCTTACATAAATTAGTAATCTAATCCTCTGAATGACGATCCTTTTCCACTTACAACAGCACTTGCTTGGGAAATACTGAAAGCAAATGCTGTGTTTGATCACTGTTGGTAACCAGCTGAAGCAGAAAAATGGGAACTCCAAGTGAACCTGTGTGGCAGAGCCTCACTGAATCTCCCTGAAGATACTTTCCTGCCTGGTGGAAAAATGGGACTTACATAGTTGTATGGACTCATTCTTCCCTATCCAGAGTGCAAATGAATTACTCTTACTTAGCATAACAACCATGGACCCCACCAGCCCCTTTATTTCTTTAATTTCCCGATCTTCTCAATGAACATTTTCACTGGTGCATGTTACATATATGGCAATTAAATAAACTCAGAGTTTAATTTATTGATCACTACTGTGGTCATTGGCTTTCTTTCAGCAACATACAATAAACCAATGAGATAGATTTAAAATTGCTCCCATTTTACTCTTGAGAAACCTAAGACCCAGAGAGACTAAAATATTAGTTCAAGATTATATTGCTGGGGCCAGCGTTCTGGCTTAATGGGTTAAGCCACTGCCTGCAAAGCCAGCATCCCATAGGGCGCCAGTTTGAGTCCTGACTGCTCCACTTCTGATTCAGCTCTCTGCTAATGCTCCTTGGAAAGCAGCAGAAGATGTCCTAAGCCCCTGGGCCCCTGCTACCCACATGGAAGATGTGAAAGAAGTTCCTGGCTCCTGGCTTTGGCCTGACCCAGCTCCAGCTATTGTGATCATATTGGGAGTGAACCAGAGGATGGAGGACCTCTGTCTTTCTCCCTATCTTTCTGTAACTCTGCCATTCAAATAAATGAACAAACAACAACAACAAAAAATCACGTTGCTACAGAGCCCTAGAGCTGCTCCTAACCATGATCACCCTTTAACATCCCTTCAGGTTTCTCTGCTTACAGGTAAATTCATGAAGTCATACATCTGGATTTAGTTTCTGAGAGCTGCTTCCAGCACTACTAGTTAATCATGTGGAACATAGTTTCATGAAAGTTATAAAAATATGAGAAGGGGCAGGCTTGGCTTAGTAGTTAAGACTCTTCTTGGGATGCCTATGTCCCATATTGCAGTGTCCAAGTTTGAGTCCTGATTTTTCTCTCAATTCCAACTTCCTGGTAATCTAACCTGGGAGGTAGTTGTACAAAATGAAGTAATCGAGTCCCTGCCATTCATGTGGGAGACCTGGATTAGGTTCTGGCTCCTGACATCAACCTGGCCAACCCCCAGGCATTGTGAGCATTTGGGGAATGAACCAGCAGATGGGAGCTCTCTGTGTCCACTTATCTCTGTGTGTATATCTCTACTTCTCCAATAAATCTATTAAAAAAAAACTGGCCAGCTTCATTTTTTTAAAAAAATATGAGTATACTGGAAAGAAGGTATTTTGAAAGATGAGACATTGAGAAAGTAGCGTAAGTCTCAATCTTTTTTTTTTTTTTTTTTGACAGGTAGAGTTATAGACAGTGAGAGAGAGACAGAGAAAAAGGTCTTCCTTCCATTGGTTCACTCCCCAAATGGCTGCTATAGCCAGTGCTGCGTCAATCTGAAGCCAGGAGGCAGTACTTCTTCCTGGTCTCCCATGCAGGTGCAGGGGCCCAAGCACTTGGGCCATCCTCCACTGCCCTCCTGGGCCACAGCAGAGAGCTGGACTGGAAGAGGGGCAACTGGGACTAGAACCGGCGCCCATATGGGATTCCGGCAACCGCAGGCAGAGGATTAACCAAGTGAGCCACGGCATTGGTCCAAGTCTCAATCTTTTAATGAATATTCAACAAAAACTGATTACTGAGTAGGGAGTAGGTGAGAAGATTGAAATTCCTGCTAAGCCATTCCCCTAGAGGTAGGGACTGTGATTTCACCTTTCAGCTTATCTTTGACACTACTGGTTACTGGTCCTCATGTGAATTAAGTGCTTATGAAATACTTGCTGAATGGGTTAATAAAAACAGAGGGAATATTTTAGCATCTTTACTTGTCATTCTTCTTACCCACAACACTTTTCCTTCTCTAACACAAATACATAGGTACCACCCTGGTTTGAGGAGTCCTCCTCCTCCATGAAATCCTGTCTAACTCCTGCCTCGTATCAACATCGTCCTTTCAGATATCTATGGAATGGAGAGCTGGATCTATACCAATAGCACTTGCTATCTCATATCTTGCATTGATATTTCTTTCTCCTGCTCTCTTTCTTATACTGTGTATGTATATTTTAATCTCCAGTAAGTGTGATCACATTTCCTGATTGCAGAGACTACATCTTTTACTTTTTTGCTAATACCCATGGTTTTTGATATGGTATTGGTCATAAAGTGTTGTCTTGGAAATATTTATTGATCTTGTCATCTGAAAATCAACATTGTTAGAAAATAGCTCAGAACCTCTTGTCAACCCACACTGCATAAAAAATTGTAATGACTTTTCTGTTTAATCCTCAGCCTAATCCTCCAACCCTAAAAATGTATGTATCTTTATTTGTACAGGATGTTATGGCACATTATTCTATTAAATGTTGAAAATTAAGAGGTCTATTAAAACATCTTTATCTGGAAGTAGCATGAAACTGATGGTTTGTAGACACAACTTTCACATGAATGTGAAAGGTAAACTCTCTTTATCAGTAGATGTTCAAGTCCAACATTACTGAGAGATGATGGTAGCAACTCACTAATACTTCTTTGAACATTCAGTACTTGTTTTTTCTACTTTGCTTAAAAATCAATTCTTTTTTTCTTTGTAGTAAATATTGTAATGCCATGGCTTTATATTATTCAGTCTATCACTTTTGAGAGTTTCTTTAAAGCTAGTGGCACATTGTGAATATTCAAATAGATAAAATTCTAAAGTACACATTTATTGCTTAGTTCGACTTTCTAAGAAGTTACATTTCATCAGTTCTCTGTAGATGACAGGTAGGTAAATTATGATTTGAATCATAAAGAATGAATGCCACCTTTGGACTTGAGACACATGGAAGAACACCAGAAGGATTATGGGATGGATAATAGATGGGATTTTTAACAGAATATCTAGAGCTTTCTCCTGCAAGCTTGAGTATCTAATTTGTATTTTCATTACTGGCCTCGTCATAGCCTCGAGGCTTACGCCAGAAATTTACAACTCTTCAAGGATGCAGTCATATTATCAGCCTGTGTTTAAGTGTGAACTTAAAAGAGTTCTTGTTCAGCCATAAAATAATTTGATATACTCATGTAAACTCAATTTTGGACTAAATGACATTTGATATATCTTCCTGCTCTAAGATTCTGAGTCTACTTATTTTCATAGACCCAAGCACTTTTCCTGATCATTTCTACCCATTCCAGCATTACTCCATTCCAATGAAACATCATTCATGGTCTCTCTGTCTGGAAATGACTGTCTATTCTCTGAAATTCTTCATAGAATTTTACCTCTAACTTGTTAATTATTTTTAGAAAATGTATTTAGGTATTTGAGAGAGAAAGAGAGAGGGACAGGGACAAGAACAGGGAGAGAGAGAGAGAGAGAGAGAGAGAGAGAGAGAGAGAAAGAGAGAGAGAGATTGCGTATTCACTGGTTCTCTCCCCAAATGTCTGCAACAACCAGAGCATAGCCTGGCTGAAGTCAGGAGTTAGGCACTTAATCCAGGCAGCATGTGGGTGACAGGAACCCAGTTATTTGAAGCATCACTATTGCCTCCCAGCATCTGCATTATCAGGAAGCTGGAGTCAGGAACAGAGTTGGGCATTGAACCCATTCACCCAAATATGGATCTCAGGTGTCTTAACCTCTAGGCCTAACACCAGCCACTGTAACTTTTTCGTAGCAAGCTCCTGACACTTTCTTCCTGATGTTTTAGTTATGGATATATATATATATATATATATATATATATATATATATAAAACATCTTCTTCAATGAACTAAAAACAAACAGGCAAGGAGAGAGAGTGCATTTGGTTATACTTGTATTTGTACCAACAATAGCACACAGCATGGTGGCTTTGCAAAAAGATTTTTTAAGGATTCACTAAATGCTTGTAGAACATGAACAAAATGCATTCATTCATTCACGGAAGAGCTGACACCTCGGGGCATGCAAGTAGAAGACTAGTTGAGAGTAGGAGACATTTAAATGGGTAAAAGCAAGGCAGTCAAACTTGTTCCAGGTTTGTGGTCTATACTCCACTGTCTACACATCAACCTGAACAATCCTTTTATAACTTATATCAGACAATGTCACTCCTCTGCTTAAAAAGCTCCAGTGGTGGGGCTGGCGCTGTGGTACAGCAGGTAAAGCTGCTGCCTGTGGTAATGGCATCCCGTATGGTCGCTGGTTTGAGACCTGGCTGCTCCATTTCTAACCCAGCTCCTTACTAGTGCAGCTGGGAAAGCAGCAGAGGATGGTCCAAGTTCTTGGGCCCCTGCTCCCATTGGAGATCCATAAGAAGTTCCTGGCTCCTGGCTTCAGCCTGGTCCAGCCCTGGCCATTGCAGCCATTTGGAGAGTAAACCAGCAGATGGAAGACTTCTCTCTTTGTCTCTGCCTCTCCTGCTCTGTAACTCCACCTTTCAAATAAATAAATAAATCTTAAGAAGAAAAACCAGAAAATGATTTAAAAAATAAAAAGCTCCAATGACTTCCCATAATTATTTTCTTCTCTTGGTATCTTAAAATTTTATTTTATTTGCATGGCAGACACACACACACACACACACAGAGAGAGAGAGAGAGAGAGAGAGAGAGAGAGAGTCTTCCATGTATTAGCTCACTCTCCAAAGACCTACAACAGCCAAGGCTGGACCATGCTAAAGCTGGGAGAGCTGGGGCTCAGTTTGAATCTCTTACATGGGTTTCAGGGACTCAACTATTCCCTCTTCTTCCCAGGATGCACATTACCAGGGAGCTGGAATCAGGAGTGGAGCTGGAACTTGAACCAGAGAAATCCAACATGGAATCAATCAGTTGTCTTAACCAGCTCCTTAACAGTAAGCAAAATCAAATGCACTCCCCCTCCTTAATTGAATTCTGGCAAAATCCAGAGTCCTTGGTTTGTCTTACAGACTCTGACCCTTGCCTAGCTGCGTGCTTGTCATCTACTGCCTTCCCTGCTCTTCCTGACCTGCTGTCTACACACAAGGTATCTTGTTTCTTTGGACACGTTAGCCTTATTTTCATGCTAAGTGTTCTAGTCCTTCCCATTGGCTGCAGTACTCTTCCTTGGAGTTTCTCTTGCCTGGCCTTTTATTTTTACAGAAAGTACAAAGACTGAGCAGCTTGCTTGACCTGCTTACAAAGAGCAGAGTGGCCAGTGTGGCTGAAGCAATGAGCATTGGGGAAAAGGGAGAAATTCAGCTGTAGCACTGCTTAAAGGAATGATTGAGTGGGGACGGTCAGCAATGGTGAGGACTTTGGATTTTACTCTGGATGAGAGGAGAAGCCGTGAAAGGGTTTTGAAAAGAACGACACTATCTATTCACCCTAACTGCTGTGGGGGGAATGCCGAAGATTTAGGGTGGAAGCAAATAGACCTAGTAATTAGGCTATGTGAGAGACAATGGTGTCTTAGACTAAAGGGACAGCTTTCCAATCTTTTTAAAAAGATTTATTTATTTTGAAAGGCAGAATATCAAAGAGAGCAAGTGTGAAATCTTCCATCCTCCGGTTCAATCCCCAGTTGGCTGCACAGTTAGGGCTGGGCCAGGCCAAAACCAATTGTGTCAGAGACTGCTTATAAAAATCCATTCCCCACATTTTCCATAGCAAGAGAATTACATTCAGGCACATGGCTGCCCACTCCATTTCTAAGAATCCCTTGTAGTTAGATGCAGTTACGTGTGGCCATGTGGAATCAGAGCAGAGGACATATGTGTCCCTCTGGACTGGCATCTTCAGACAATAGGCATGTCTTCTACAGACTTTGTTTCATTTCCTCACAAGTGTAGGTGAGGGCAATATACTAGGAGATGGTGAAGGGACTAGGTTTGTGAATGACTCCACTGGAGCAGAGTTGCTGCCAACCAGCTCTACTGACCCCAGACTGTTATGTGAGAACAAGTCACTGAATTATTGTTGGGTCCCTGTAATAATGGCCTTGCCAATGTATTTATCCAGTTCCTCCACTATTTGGAGTCTCATTTTCATTATTTATAAAATAGAAATTATATTATTACATCTTTTATAAGGCTGTGATGATAAATACATAATACAATTAAGGTGCTAGTGCAGCACCCTTTTGATGGTAAATTTTTTTAGAAAACTTTTATTTAATAAATATAAATTTTGAAAGTACAACTTCTGGATTATTGTGGTTTTTCCTCCATAACCACCTTCCCACAAACTATCTCATCCCCTACTCCCTCTCCCATCCCATTCTTTTTTTTTTTTTTTTTTTTTTTGACAGGCAGAGCAGACAGAGAGAGAGACAGAGAGAAAGGTCTTCCTTTGCCACTGATTCACCCTCCAATGGCTGCCGCGGCCAGTGCACTGTGGCCGGCGCACCGCGCTGATCCGAAGCCAGGAGCCAGGTGCTTCTCCTGGTCTCCCATGGGGTGCAGGGCCCAAGGACTTGGGCCATCCTCCACTGCCTTCCCGGGCCATAGCAGAGAGCTGGCCTGGAAGAGGGGCAACTGGGACAGAATCCAGTGCCCCAACTGGGACTAGAACCCGGTGTGCCGGCGCCGCTAGGCGGAGGATTATCCTGTTGAGCCATGGTGCCAGCCTCCCATCCCATTCTTAAGATTCAATTTTAATTATCTTTATATACAGAAGATCAACTAAGTATATACTAAGTAAAGATTTCAACAGTTTGTACCCATACAGACACACAAAGTATAAAGTACTGTTTGAAGACTAGTTTTATTGTTAATTCTCATAGTACAACACATTAAGGACAGAGATCCTACATGGAGAGTAAGTGCACAGTGACTCCTGTTGTTGATTTAACAATTGACACTTGGGGGCAGAGCCAAGATGGCAGATAGTGAGGATGTGCGCCGTAGTTTGGGAAAATAAAGTTTCATAAAAGTGGAATTACTGTAGCCTCAGGAAAAGACTCAAGAGAAAAACTGCAGAGGAAACGCTTCCGGATCTAGTGGATGTGACACAGAGGACATACAGGGATCCCACCGCGTGGAAAACCAACCGCAGGAGACGAGCCGCAGAATCTTGCCAGCGCGGGAACGAACAGAAGGTAAGACAAAGACGTCAGAAACCTGAGACATGGGGGGGGGAAAAGCAGAGGCCTCTCTCTTCACTCACTGAGCAAAACAAAGAGCAGGCGCCATTTTACATATGTAAAGCGCCGCCAACGAGTTCACAAACTCAGTAACTTTGGAACTTTGGTGAAACTTGAGAACACATTGAGGGCTACATAAACTCTTTGTGTGGTCCCAGGGGTAGATCAAACGAATACTCACAGAGGCCATATTTCAACTACCCTCAATTCCACTCACCTGCACCGAATTACTTCCCAACTGAGTCAAAAAAAAAAAAAGAAAGAGAGAGAGAGAGAGAGAGATCGAGATCCAGCAAGGAGCAAGGGAGAGAACAATCTGGGTGAGTCGCTTTTTGCACAGCCTTAAAAGTGAAGAATCAAGCGGAGCTCTCTGACCACACCCATCACAGCCTCTAAGGATCCATCAAAGCAGACAGCCCACTTAGAGGCATAGTATAATGAGAAAAAAACACCTCAGCCAAAACAAAACAAAACAAAACAAAACAAAACACCCATAAATTATCTCCAACATGCCAAACAACAAACGTAGAAACCAAGGTAACAAGAGCAAGGAAGATACTATGATGCCCCCAAATCAACAAGACACCCCAATCCAAGATTATGATGAGGAAGAGATAGAGGAAATGCAAGAAGCAGATCTCAAAAAATTGATAAGAACATTAAGAAGTTCTCAAAAACAAATTCTTGAACTATAGAAATCCTTAATGGACAAGATAGAAAATCTCTCTCGTGAAAATGAAATATTAAGAAGGAGTCAAAATGAAATGAAACAACTAGTAGAACATGAAACTGTGATAGTGACAAAAAACCACAATGAAATGAAGAACTCAATAGATCAAATGACAAACACATTAGAGAGCCTTAAAAACAGAATGGGTGAAGCAGAAGAGAGAATATCGGAATTAGAAGACAGAGAACAGGAAAGGAAACAGTCAAATCAAAGAAAAGAAGAAGAAATCAGAAATCTAAAAAATACAGTCAGGAATCTACAGAATACTATTAAAAAACCCAACATTCGGGTTCTAGGAGTTCCTGAAGGCATGGAGAGGGAGAAAGGATTAGAAGGCCTTTTTAGTGAGATACTAGCAGAAAATTTCCCAGGTTTGGAGAAGGACAGAGACATCCTAGTACAGGAAGCCTATAGAACCCCTGTTAAACATGACCAAAAGAGATCCTCACCACGACACGTCGTAATCAAACTCACCACAGTGAAACACAAAGAAAAGATCCTAAAATGTGCAAGAGAGAAACGCCAGATTACTCTCAGAGGATCTCCAATTAGACTCACAGCTGACTTCTCATCAGAAACGCTACAAGCTAGGAGAGAATGGCGAGATATAGCCCAAGTACTAAGAGAGAAAAACTGCCAGCCCAGAATATTATATCCTGCAAAGCTCTCATTTGTGTATGAAGGTGAAATAAAGACTTTTCACAGCAAACAGAAATTGAAAGAATTTGTCGCCACTCATCCTGCCCTGCAAAAGATGCTTAAAGATGTGTTACATACAGAAACACAGAAACACGGTCACCAATATGAAAGAAGATAAAGGAAGGAAACCTCACAGCAAAAGATCACAGGAGTCTCAAACCATATATTAGAAAAAATCTTTGGCAAATGACAGGGCAAAGTTACTCCTTCTCAATAGTCACATTGAATGTTAATGGCCTGAACTGTCCAGTTAAAAGACACCAATTGGCTGATCGGGTTAAGGAATAAAACCCATCTTTTTGCTGCTTACAAGAAACTCATCTTTCCAACAATGATCCATACAGGCTGAAAGTGAAAGGCTGGAAAAAGATATTCCATGCCAACAGAAATGAAAAAAGAGCGGGCGTAGCCATCTTAATATCGGACAACATAAACTTTACCACAAAAACTGTTAGGAGAGACAAAGAGGGGCACTATTTAATGATTAAGAGATCCATTCAACAGGAAGATATAACGATTATCAATGTATATGCACCTAATTACAGGGCACCAGTTTATTTAAAAGACTTGTTAAGGGACTTAAAGGGAGACTTAGACCCCAATACAATAGTACTGGGGGACTTCAATACTCCACTCTCAGAGATAGACAGATCAACAGGACAGAAGATCAACAAGGAGACAGTAGATTTAAATGACACTATAGCCCAAATGGATCTAACAGATATCTACAGAACATTTCATCCTACATCTAAGGACTTTACATTCTTCTCAGCAGTACATGGAGCCTTTTCTAGGATTGACCACATACTAGGCCATAAAGCAAGTCTCAGCAAATTCAAAAGAATTAGAATCATACCATGCAGCTTCTCAGACCACAAAGGAATGAAATTGGAAATTAGCAACTCGGGAATCCCTAGAACACGTGCAAACACATGGAGGTTGAACAACATGCTCCTGAATGAACAATGGGTCGTAGAAGAAATTAAAAGAGAAATCAAAAATTTTCTGGAAGTAAATGAGGATAAAAGCACAACATACCAAAACCTATGGGATACAACAAAAGCAGTGTTAAGAGGAAAGTTTATAGCAATAGGTGCCTACATCAAGAAATTGGAAAGGCACCAAATAGATGCGCTTTCAAGTCATCTCAAGGATCTAGAAAATCTGCAGCAAACCAAACCCAAACCCAGTAGGAGAAGAGAAATAATTAAAATTAGAGAAGAAATCAACAGGATTGAATCCAAAAAAACGTTACAAAAAATCAGCCAAACAAGGAGCTGGTTTTTTGAAAAAATAAACAAAATTGACACCCCATTGGCCCAACTAACTAAAAAAAGAAGAGAAAAGACCCAAATCAATAGGATCAGAGATGAAAATGGAAACGTAACAACAGACACTACAGAAATAAAAAGAATCATCAGAAATTACTACAAGGACTTGTATGCCAGCAAACAGGGAAATCTATCAGAAATGGACAGATTCTTGGACACATACAACCTACCTAAATTGAGCCAGGAAGACATAGAAAACCTAAACAGACCCACAACTGACACAGAAATTGAAACAGTAATAAAGGCCCTCCCAACAAAGAAAAGCCCAGGACCACATGGATTCACTGCTGAGTTCTACCAGACATTTAGAGAAGAACTAACTCCAATTCTTCTCAAACTATTCAAAACAATCGAAAAAGAGGGAATCCTCCCAGATTCTTTCTATGAAGCCAGCATCACCTTAATTCCTAAGCTGGAAAAAGATGCAGCAGAGAAAGAGAATTACAGAGCCATATCCCTGATGAACATAGATGCAAAAATCCTCAATAAAATTCTGGCCAATAGAATGCAACAACACATCAGAAAGATCATCCACCCAGACCAAGTGGGATTTATCCCTAGTATGCAGACATGGTTCAATGTTTGCAAAACAATCAATGTAATACACTACATTAACAGGCTGCAGAAGAAAAACCATATGATTCTCTCAATAGATGCAGAGAAAGCATTTGATAAAATACAACACCCTTTCATGATGAAAACTCTAAGCAAACTGGGTACGGAAGGAACATTCCTCAATACAATCAAAGCAATTTATGAAAAACCCACGGCCAACATCCTATTGAATGGGGAAAAGTTGGAAGCATTTCCACTGAGATCTGGTACCAGAAAGGGATGCCCACTCTCACCACAGCTCTTCAATATAGTTCTGGAAGTTTTAGCCAGAGCTATTAGGCAAGAAAAAGAAATTAAAGGGATACAAATTGGGAAGGAAGAAGTCAAACTATCCCTCTTTGCAGATGATATGATTCTGTATTTAGGGGACCCAAAGAACTCTACTAAGAGACTACTGGAACTCATCGAAGAGTTTGACAAAGTAGCAGGATATAAAATCAATGCACAAAAATCAACAGCCTTTGTATACACAGGCAATGCCACGGCTGAGGAAGAACTTCTAAGATCAATCCCATTCACAATAGCTACAAAAACAATCAAATACCTTGGAATAAACTTAACCAAGGACGTTAAAGATCTCTACGATGAAAACTACAAAACCTTAAAGAAAGAAATAGAAGAGGATACCAAAAAATGGAGAAATCTTCCATGCTCATGGATTTGAAGAATCAATATCATCAAAATGTCTATTCTCCCAAAAGCAATTTATACATTCAATGCAATACCAATCAAGATACCGAAGACCTTCTTCTCAGATCTGGAAAAAATGATGCTGAAATTCATATGGAGACACAGAAGACCTCGAATAGCCAAGGCAATCTTGTACAACAAAAACAAAACAGGAGGCATCACAATACCAGATTTCAGGACATACTACAGAGTAGTTGTTATCAAAACAGCATGGTACTGGTACAGAAACAGATGGAAAGACCAATGGAACAGAATAGAAACACCAGAAATCAATCCAAACATCTACCGCCAACTTTTTTTGATCAAGGATCCAAAACCAATCCCTGGAGTAAGGACAGTCTATTCAATAAATGGTGCTGGGAAAACTGGATTTCCATGTGCAGAATCATGAAGCAAGACCCCTACCTTTCACCTTACACAAAAATTCACTCAACATGGATTAAAGACTTAAACCTACGACCCGAAACCATCAAATTATTAGACAGCATTGGAGAAACCTTGCAAGATATAGGTACAGGCAAAGACTTCTTGGAAAAGACCCCAGGAGCACAGGCAATCAAAACCAAAATTAACATTTGGGATTGCATCAAATTGAGAAGTTTCTATACTTCAAAAGATACAGTCAGGAAAGTGAAGAGGCAACCGACAGAATGGGAAAAATATTTGCAAACTATACTACAGATAAAGGGTTGATAACCAGAATCTACAAAGAAATCAAGAAACTCCACAACATCAAAGCAAACAACCCACTTAAGAGATGGGCCAAGGACCTCAATTGACATTTTTCGAAAGAGGAAATCCAAATGGCCAACAGACACAGGAAAAAATGTTCAAGATCACTAGCCATCTGAGAAATGCAAATCAAAACCACAATGAGGTTTTACCTCACCCCGGTGAGAATGGCTCACATACAGAAATCTACCAACAACAGATGCTGGAGAGGATGTGGGGAAAAAGGGACACTAACCCACTGTTGGTGGGAATGCAAACTGGTTAAGCCACTATGGAAGTCAGTCTGGAGATTCCTCAGAAACCTGAACATAACCCTACCATACAACCCAGCCATCCCACTCCTTGGAATTTACCCAAAGGAAATTAATTTGGCTAATAAAAAACCCATCTGCACATTAATGTTTATTGCAGCTCAATTCACAATAGCTAAGACCTGGAACCAACCCAAATGCCCATCAACAGTAGACTGGATAAAGAAATTATGGGACATGTACTCCATAGAATACTATACAGCAGTAAGAAACAATGAAACCCGGTCATTTGCAACAAGATGGAGGAATCTGGAAAACATCATGCTGAGTGAATTAAGCCAGTCCCAAAGAGACAAATATCATTTGTTTTCCCTGATCGGTGACAACTGAGCACCAAAGGGGAAACCTGTTGAAGTGAAATGGTCACTATAAGAAACAATGACCTGATCAGCTTTTCTCCTGAATCTAGATGTACAATGTAATACTTTATCCTTTTTAGTATTTGTTGTTGTTGTTGTTGTTCTAGTACTAGTGGTTGAACTCTGTAATTAACACACAATTATTCTTAGGTATTTAAATTTTAACTGAAAAGTGATCCCTGTTAAATTTAAGAGTGGAAAAAGAGAGGGAGGAGATGTACAATTTGGGACATGCACAATCAGACTTGCCCCAAATGATGGAGTTAGAAATGTGCCAGGGGATTCCAATACAATCACATCAAGGTGGCATGTACCAATGCTATCTCACTAGTCCAAGTGATCAATTTCAGTTCACATTCGATGGCTCTGATAGGTCTAAGAGTCAAAGGGATCACACAAATAAGACAAGTGTCTGCTAATACTAACTGATAGAATCAAAAAGGGAGAGAAAGATCCAACATGGGAAGTGGGATACACAGCAGACTCATAGAATGGCAGACGTCCTAAACAACACTCTGGCCTCAGAATCAGCCCTTAAGGCATTCGGATCTGGCTGAAGAGCCCATGAGAGTATTGTAGGCATGGAAAGCCAAGATACCATGGAAAAGAAAAAAAAAAAAGAAGAAGACCTAAATGAAAGATCTCTGTGAGTGAGATCCCAGTGGAAAGAACGGGGCCATCAAAGAAGGAGGTACCTTTCTCTGAAGGGAGGAGAGAACTTCCACTTTGACTATGACCCTATCGGAATAAGATCAAAGTCAGCGAACTCTAAAGGCTTCCATAGCCCTGGCAACTCATGACTAGAGCCTAGGGAGATTACTGACACCATGAACAGGAGTGTCAAATTGTTAAGTCAGCAACAGAAGTCACTGTGTACTTACATCCCATGTGGGATCTGTCCTTAATGTGTCGTCTAAAGCCAAGTGATGCTATGACTGGTACTGAAACAGTATTTTTACACTTTGTGTTTCTGCGTGGGTACAAACTGATGAGATCTTTACTAATTATATACTGAATCGATCTTCTGTATATAAAGATAATTGGAAATGAAAAAAAAAAACCTGGTGTTAAATTGGAAATGGCATAGAAAATTAATTAATTTTTAAAAAAATATATATTATGTAGTATCTCTGCCTTTAATGTGCTGTACACTCTTATTTAATGCTATAACTAGTACTCCAACAGTATTTTTTTTTCACTATGTGTTGCCATATGTGGGCAAACTGTTGAAATCGTTACCTAATATATACTAAACTGATCTTCTGTATATAAAGAGAATTGAAAATGAATCATGATGTGATTGGAAGGGGAGAGGGAGTGGGAAAGGGGAGGGTTGTGGGTGGGAGGGAAGTTTTGGGAGGGGGAAGCCATTGTAACCCATAAGCTGTACTTTGGAAATTTATATTCATTAAATAAAAGTTTAATAAAAAAACAATTGACACTCTTTTTTTTTAAAGATTAATTTTATTTATTTGAAAGACAGAGTTACAGAGAGAGGCAGATACAGAGAAAGAGGTCTTCCATCTGCTGGTTCTCTCCCCAGATGGCCGCAGGGGTCGGAACTGTACTAATCCGAAGCCAGGAGCCAGGAGCTTCCTCTAGGTCTCCCACATGGGTTCAGGGGCCCAAGGACTTCAGCCATCTTCCACTGCTTTCCCAGGCCATAGCAGAGAGCTGGAGAGGAAGAGGAGCAACCAGGACTAGAACAGGTGCCCATATGGGATGCAGGAGCTTCTGGCCAGGGCTTTAACCCACTGCACCAGAGCGCTGGCCCCATGACACTCTTATTTATAACTTCAGTAATCACCTGAGGCTCTTGTCATGAGCTGCCAAGGCTATGGAAGCCTCTTGAGTTCACAAACTCTGACTTTATTTAGACAAGGCCATAATCAAAGTAGAAGTTCTCTCCTCCCTCAGAGAAAGGTACCTTTTTCTTTGATGGCCCTTTTCTTTCTACTGGGATCTCGCTCACAGAGATTTTTCATTTAGGTCACTTTTTTTTGCCATAGTGTCTTGGCTTTCCATGCCTGAGAAACTCTCATTGGCTTTTTAGCCAGATTCATGGTAAATTTTTAACAAGTGTTTTTAATAGTATTAATAATAAATCTAGGTCAATATTTAATTTTAATTTAATTTGGAAAATGTATATCTGGATATTAAGGCAAGTGGAGTTAGTGAACTGATAGAAAGATCTACAGATTAGCCATGAGTTAAACACTAGTAGTATTCCTATTTTTAAAATGTTCCCTAGATAGCTCTGATGCTTAGCTTGGATTGGGTAATACATACTTTATATTGGCTGTATATGTCACATAGTGTTCTATTAATTTAATGCATCCATTTGGAAGAAAGACAAGTTTGAAAATACTGATATTCCCATAAGTGCTAGAAAAGGGAAGAATAATAGACCAAATTAGCCAAATTCTATGACACAAATTTCCTACAAACACTAATGTAAAACACACACACACATACACACACACAAACCTCTGCATGGACAGCATTCTCTGAAGATGCCTCCTACAAAACAATCAAGTACATCATAGGACCTAAGCTTATTTTGCTTTTCTGAGATTGGAAGTGAGAGAAATCTAAGGCCCATAAACCCAACCCCGCTGATTTACAAGCCAAATGAAACTTCAGAGGTAAATTGTGAGCGGATACAAGAAGTAAGGCTGGCTTAATTCTTAACAGTAGCACTGAACCCAAAAAATTGGAGAGATAAACCAGAGACTCCTTGATTAAGCTGGGATCTGGGAAAGGATACAGAGTTAGTTTTAGAATATCTCCATCACCTTAAAAAGAAACTCCATACCCTTCAAATGTCACCACTACCACCATGTCCCATTCTGTGCTCCCATAGAGCTGAGTAACTATGCATCTATATTCTGTTTTATAGATTGCCCTAGTCCGAAGCTTCATATAAATGAAATCATATGGTCTTCTGTGATTGGATTTTTTTAAAAAACTTTTATTTAGTGAATATAAATTTCTAAAGTACAGCTTATGGATTACAATGGATTTCCCCCCCATAACTTCTCTCCCACCCACAACCCTCCCCTTTCCCGCTCCCTCTCCCCTTCCATTCACATCAAGATTCATTTTCAATTCTCTTTATATACAGAAGATCAGTTTAGTATATATTATGTAAAGATTTCAACAGTTTGCACCCACATAGAAACACAAAGTGAAAAATACTGTTTGAGTACTAGTTATAGCATTAAATCACAATGTACAGCACATTAAGGACAGAGCTCCTACATGAGGAGCAAGTGCACAATGACTCCTGTTGGTGATTGGCTTCTTTCATCAATGCTTTCAAGATTCATCCATGTTATTGCACATATCAGTAGTTCATTCTTCTTATGGCTACATAATATTCCATTGTATGAATATATCATGTTTGGTTTATTCATCTGTCCATTGATGAATATTTGGGTGGTTTCCACCTTTGGGCTGTTATGGATATGCTACTATAAATATTCATGTGCTGGTTTCTGTATATATGTAGTTTTTCATTTGGGAGGAAGGGTGTACTAAGAGAATTACTGGGTCACTTGGTAAGTCTATGTTTAATCATTTGAGGATATGCCAGGCTGTCTTCCAAAGTGGATTGCACTATTTCACATTTCCACCAGCAATTCGTGAGGATTCTGATTTCTCCCCATCCTTCCCAATCTTACTGCAACCTGATTTTTTTACTTTAACTATCTTAGTGAATATGAAATGGCATCCCATTATGATTTTGATTTGTATTTAGAGAATTTGTCAATTTTCAAATTTTAATATTTAATTATATTTGAAAGGCAGAGTGAAATAAAGAGAAAGGGTGAAGAGGAAGTGGAGGAAGGAGAGAGAGAGAGAGAGAGAGAGAGAGAGAGAGAGAGAGGTCTTCCATCGACTGTTTCAACTCTCCAGATGGATGCAACAACTAGACCTGCACCAAGCTGAAGCCGGGAGCCAGAAACTCCATTCAGGCCTTCCACATGGAGGCAGGAGCCCAAGCATTTGGGCCGTCTTCTGATGCTTTCCTAGATACACAAGAAGGAAGCTGGATTGCAAGCAGAGTAGCCAGGACTCAAACCAGAACTCCAATATGGAATGCCAGTGACACAAATGACAGTCTAACTAGCTGCATCGCACCACCAGCCCTGATTTATCTATTTTAATTAAAATATTTATCTCCTCATTATTGAGTTGTAAGAGTTCTTTATATATTCTAAATATAAGTCTCTTATATCAGATATATAATTTATACTTTCTCCTAATATATGGGTTGCCTACATTTTCAAAATGGTCTTTTGAGGTCCAAAGGTTTTTTTTTTTTGAAAGGCAGAGTTACAGGTTACAGATAGTGAGAGAGGAAGGAGAGACAGAGAAGGATCCTCCATCTGCTGGTTCACTACCCAAATGGCCACAATGGCCAAGGGTGAGCCAGACTGAAGCCAGGAGCCAGGAACTTCTGGGTCTCCCACGTGGGTGCAAAGTTCCAAGCACCCAGACCATCCTCTGCTGCTTTCCCATGCACTTTAACAGGGAGCTGGATGGGAAGTAGAGCAACTGGGACTCAAACAGGAGCCCATATGGGATGCTGGCATTGCAGGTGGCGGCTTAACCCACTATGCCACAACATTGGCCCTGGGATAAGTTTTTTATTTTGGTGAGTGTAATTTACCTATTTTTTATCTTTGCTTATATTTTTTGTTTTGAATCTAAAAGTATTTTGCTAAATCCAAAGTCATGAAGATTTATACCCTCTCATTCCTTGCAAGAGTTTTATAGTTTTTGCTCTGATCCATTTTGAGTTAATTTTTGTATATGGTATGAAGTAATGTTTTATATTCATTATTTTTCATGCGGATATCTGGCTTTCCTGGAACCATTTGTTTCAAAGGGCTATTCTTTCCCCCATTAAACAGTTTTGGCATCCTTATTGTTAAATCTTTAGAATAGCAAATTGAGTACAGTTCAATAAAGAATGTGTGCACTGGCCGGCGCCGCGGCTCACTAGGCTAATCCTCCGCCTTGCAGCGCTGGCACACTGGGTTCTAGTCCCGGTCAGGGCACCGATCCTGTCCCGGTTGCCCCTCTTCCAGGCCAGCTCTCTGCTGTGGCCAGGGAGTGCAGTGGACAGTGGAGGATGGCCCAAGTCCTTGGGCCCTGCACCCCATGGGAGACCAGGATAAGCACCCGGCTCCTGCCATCGGATCAGCGCGGTGCGCCGGCCACAGCGCGCTACCGCGGCGGCCATTGGAGGGTGAACCAACGGCAAAAGGAAGACCTTTCTCTCTGTCTCTCTCTCTCACTGTCCACTCTGCCTGTCAAAAAAAAAAAAAAAAAAAAAGCGTGCACTGAGAAACAAAAAATGCAAAATATATCTTTTAAATAGTAGATTGACTACAGGTCAATAAAGAACTTGTGAACTGAAAGTAGAGACAAATAATGCAAAATGGAAAAGAGAGGTTAAACTGGTGGAGGATAGACTGAGACAGTCAACATATACTCAATTGATATTTCGCTATTAAAAGAGATAATGGCTAAGGAAGTTTTTCCAGAAGTGATATAAGACTTGAATGTAAAACTATAAAATACTTATACCCAAAAAGGCCCTGAAATTGTCCACTTCACATCTACCATGATGAGATCTACAATTCTAAGCTAACTGAGAGTATAGGTTCCTATAAAAGGACTTCACAAATGTAGTGGGAAACGGATTAAGAGATAAGTTTATTCTGGTGTGAAACAATTTGAAACCCGCATATAGTTTTCTCATACTTTGCATTGTCAGGGAACTTTCTGAAGTCCTCTTGTATTTACATTAAGTTACAGAGAACCAGAAAAGCACTTTCCTGCCACCTGTGAATACATTTTTTTAAAAAGTGTAAAGAGCCCCAAAATAGACAAACACAGATGGGATTCAGAATATGCCTACTGAGTTAGTCAACATAACTATTTTATTGATTTTGATGATTCTGGAGAAAGAAATGGAAGAGAAAGCTTGCCAGGGCTAGAATAAGACTTAGAAGGCCTGGATTCTGGCTTTAGAGGTGCCCTTTCTGGCAATTGGATCTTGAGTTTATCTTCCTCAGACATGTTTCTTTTGTAAAATGAAATGTTAAATAACATTTACAAGCACTAGCCATGTTCCAGCACCACTCTAAGGATTTTATGAATTCCTAAAACAAACCAAGGTATTATTGACATCATTCCCATTTTAAAGATAAGGAAGCCAAGACCTAGAACTTCGAAGGATGCCCAGGTCAGAGCCACAGATCTCATTGGCTCTAAGCTGAAAAGCCCTTCACTCAGCCCAACTTCCAAAGTGACCACTGCAGCTGAGGGGATGGTCAAGTAGGGTCAGCAACATTCCAGGCAGAACTGTAAATTTCTTGTTAGAGATGCCCCCTGCCTTTACCTGGCCAGCTCTCCTCCCAGGCCAGCCAAGTAATGAAAGTCAACAGAGTGCCTTCCCCCAGGAGGTTCACACCTCCCTTAGGATATACCCCATGTGAAGAGATAGGTAGGTCTGCTCCTCTTAACTTACAAGGCCTAAAGCCCACCAGATTATTATCAAGCCCCTTCTATCAGGTTCTATTTGCCCCTAAATCAGAAAACTTAATTGTAGTTTAGACAGCACCTTTCTTAGCTCCTCTAATAATGACTCTGTCCTTTGTTCTAGACCCTGTCTAGCGTACTTGGGCCTCATTCCTTTGTAATCATAACCTCTACTCTACCACCAATGGCTCTACTCCCAACCTGTGTGTATTGATGGTCCTCTTCCCCAGTTAATGCTGTATAATTGTTGAAACCTGGTAAATGCCACTCTTAGGATCATTGGTTACTATCCTCACTCTGTCTTTTATGACCTTGTCTAAATATGATCAGAGTCGGCAAACTTGGAAGGCTTCCATAGCCTTGGCAACTCATGACGACAGCCTAGGGTGGTTACTGGCGCCATAAACTAGAGTGTCAATTTGTTGGGTCAACAACAGGAGCCACTGGGCACTTGCTTCTCATGTGGGATCTCTGTCCTTAATGTGCTGTACATTGTGATTTAATGCTATAACTAGTACTCAAACAGTATGTTTCACTTTGTGTTTCTATGTGGGTGCAAACTGTTGAAATCTTTATACTAAATTGATCTTCTGTATATAAAGAGAATTGAAAATGAATCTTGATGTGAATGGAAGGGGAGAGGGAGCGGGAGAGGGGAGGGTTGCGGGTGGGAGGGAAGTTATGGGAGGGGGAAGCCATTGTAATCCATAAGCTGTACACTGGAAATTTATATTCATTAAATAAAAGTTAAAAAAAAAAGACCTAGAACATAGCACTGACTTCCCCAATATCCATGACCCTTGTAAGCAGCTTGCTTGAGTTGAAACCAGGCACTAAGCTTTAACTGTTCTGTGTCACCTGCTGTGCCCATCACCATTCTCCATTCTGCCCTATAGCTTGGGAGGATGATCCACGTGGGTATCCTTGCCCTCTAGCTCTGGGTTGGGCTCCAGCAATGACGAGAGATGAGAAAGTGAGGTTGTGTTTTTTCTTCTCTTGGATGGCTTCCTGAGTGGTCACCACAGATTGGCAAAATGCTTTTATCAAAGGTGATGGCTCTTGTTGGGTACCTTCACCATACAGCTAATCTATTCTGCTCCTAGAAACTGCTCTTTTGTCTAACTCCCCTCTCACCTAAGAAGAGTAAGAACTCTTCACCCTTGCCAGCCTGGGATCCTGCATCATCTCTTGCTATTAGGAAACATAGTGATTACACACTGCAGTCTATAACGTGGCACACATTGCATTATACCAGAGATTTATTTGTGATCAATACTGTCTACTTGGTTTAATGGTGATTCTGCTTAATAAAGGTTACTAATTGGAGCTCTTAGAAGGGAGACAGCCAGCGGTCAGTGCTGTGGTATAGAAGGTTAAGCATCTGCCTGTGGTGTTGACATCCTATATGAGCACTGATTTGAGTCCTGGCTGCTCCACTTCCAATCCAGCTCCCTACTAATGTGCCTGGGAAAGCAGCAGAAGATGGTTCAAGTACTTTGGCCCCTGCACTCACGTGGGAGACCTGCAAGAAGCTCCTGGCCCCTGGCTTTGACCTAGCCCAGCTCTACCCATTACAGCTATTTGGGGGAGTGAAACAATGGATGGAAGATCTCTCTGGCACTCTCTCTCTCTCTGTATCTCTGTCTTTCAAATGAATAAGAATCTTTTAAAAATTTCGAGAAAGTGTAGAAAGTATTGAATAGATTTCTCCCTTAATTTTCTTTTTTCTTTTCTTTCTTTTTTTTTTTTTAATTTGACAGGTAGTGTTATAGACAGTGAGAGAGAGAGAGAGAGAGAGAAAGATCTTCCTTCTGCTGGTTCACTCCCCAAATGGCCGCTATGGCTGGTGCTGCACCGATCTGAAGCCAAGAGTCATGTGCTTTTTCCTGGTCTCCCATGCAGGTGCAGGGGCCCAAACACTTGGGCCATCCTCCACTGCCCTCCTGTGCCACAGCAGAGAGCTGGACTGGAAGAGTAGCAGCCAGGACCAGAACCTGGTGCCCATATGGGATGCCGGCACCGCAGAGAGAGGATTAACCAAGTGAGCCTCAGTGCTAGCCCCCCTTAATTTTCTGTGGGTGATCCCGTGCCTGGCTGGGAGACTGCCTGCCTAGCCCATGTAGGAGGTAAATAGGGCATGGCAAACCATACTTCCTGGGAAAGGCCCTGGGCAGGGACTCAGCACACTGAGACCCACATATGACCTGGCTGCTGGCAGGTGGCAGAAACCCCAGGCACATTTCCCCCACCCCCATTTCCTGTTGAGAGGCCTTGTGATTGTCAACTTTGTGAACAGCTCCTGTTTGTGGCCCAGACCCATAAGACCACCTGGAAGGCTATGTAGTCTACATGACCTTCAAGCTGATTGGAGAAGCATAGAGCTGCCAGCATCAGCTTTATCCTATAGAATTAGTGTTGCTACCCTGGACTAGCTACTCCTCTTTGCCTGCCCTATAAAAGCTTGTGCCTGACTATTAATAAACGGATATGTTCACTGTGTTTATCTTCTTGTCAAAGAATGCCATCACCACACCATCCCGATAGTGTGGGCCTCATGGGACGAGCCCCCAATTTTCTGACCAGAATTTGTAGACTTCCAAACCCTTCCAAACTTATTTTTCCCCATTCACTAACCTTCTTTCATTCACTGAATGTGTCTTAGAATCAACACATACTCTTCCTTCTGCTTGGAACATTCCTTATTTTTCTTTTTGCCTGGAGAATGCCTTGTGACTAGCTTAGGGAAGTCTTTCTTGGAACACACCCCTCACTCCAGCCAGGATACATGAATATCCCCATTATATGCACTATTAGCTTTTTCAATCTTTTCCTCACAACACTTAATTTATAATTATGCATTTGGTGATTATTCGATTCATATCTCCCTACACAGTAGATAGGAAGTTCCAGAAGGCCTAGAGTTGCTTCTGGCTTCCTTCAACATTAAACTTCCATGAGTGGGCATGGTGCTGCCTATGGGCACTGAAAAATGTTTCTGATCCATTCATACATAGATATATGAGTAGGTGTCATATCCAGTGGTAAAGATGGCAGACTGAGAAGAAAGATAGGAGAATGTGCTTTAGTGGATCCAAGAGCATACAAGTAAAATGGGCTTACGTTCTTGCCTGGGACCTTACAAATGTGTTAAAATCCTTGTGAAAAAAAGTTTGTTTTTCTTGGGAAAGTAGTAGAATATTCTCAGAAGTGACTAGACTGATGTCAGTAATGATAAGAAGAATATATCATAGACTTTGCAGGAAGTTCTAGTCCCATCTTGTGAAGGGAGGGTCAGGGAGAGCTGTTAAGGGATGGGGGTAGTTTTCTCAGTATTGTCACCACTGGGCCACGGACAGAGCTGAGGAGAAAGAACAGAGAATAGGCCATGTGAGGCATGCATCAAGGGCCCTGGGATTCAGAAAACTTTAGGTATTGCAGAATAATGTGTAGGAAACTCCAGAACCTAGTTAGAGGAAGAACAAGGGAGCACTAGTAGTTTCACTGGTGTATGCTTGAAATAATGACTATTTTTCTTGACTGCATATTTCATGTTGCTACCCATTGACTCATTTTGATTATATATCTTATCAGGCAAGGGAAATGTGTGCAAAAGATGAGGTTTGGGGCTGGAGTCATGGTATAGCGGGTAATTGGTGCCTCTGTCAGTCGGCATTCCTTATGGGCGCCTGTTTGTGTTTGGGCTTCTCTATTTCCCATCTAGCTCCATGTTAATGGCCTGGGGAAAGCAGCAACAGATTTCCCAAGTGTTTGGGCTCTTCCACTCAAGTGGAAGACCCAGAAGAAGCTCCTGGCTTCTGACTGCTCCAGTCCTGCCTGGCCATTGCAGCCATCTGGGGAGTGAACCAGCGAATGGAAGATCTCTTTCTTTCTCTATCACTTTCAAAATAAATAAATTTTTACAAAAAGGATGCATTTGGCTTAATAACTGATTTTAATTATTTCATCTTTCTCCATCAAAAATGATAGTTCATAGTTGATTATGGCTCCTTCTAGAAATGAGATGTTCCATATTATTTCTGAACATTGATAGTATATCTGTCATAAACCATTGAGATGGATCTATCTCCTAATTTGTTTGGATCTAGAACTTGTCAACTTATTTATTTTGTATGTATTTTTATATGGCTCTAAATTTTTCCATTTAGGTTACACAGTTGAATAAAATAATTTTATTGAAATGTAAGTTGCTTATTTAAATCAGTTGATATACCTTAGATGGAAAAAACCCCACATGTAAATAATAGAGTAGCATTTTTAGTTTTAACTGTAGGTTTATTATTGAGTAATGTGGGGAACTCATTAAACTAACTCCAGATGCCATCCTTTTTTGACCAATTTGTGTGGACAATTATAAATAGTGCTGTAAACTCTGACTACAGGGCTGCAAGCCAAAAATCTTTGCATGCATAAAGGGACTGCTGTTCTTTGTGAATAGGCAATTATTATATGGTGTTTCTGAAACTGGAAGCTGAGTAAAGCAGCTTGCCAATAGATAATCTAATAACAAAGAAATTGATTTGATAAAATTCCACTCAAAATTGGTTCATCTACTTTATACTTTATGTATGTATCTACTTTACATATGCAAAAATTACTTCCACTCATAGCATTGATGAGCTATTTATTCATTAGAATAAAATATATGATGTTGAAAAATTTGGTAAAATTTCCCTGAAAAAGTTGTTTATGCTTTTAAAAATTATTCTGTTTATAGATATAATACATATTCATTGAAAAAATGTGATAATAAGTGAATAATGGTTAAAAGAAAAAAAGAAAAGTACCCAAATTCTTACCATGTGAAAACAACCAGGGTAAAGTTCCTTCCAAATGTATGACTCAGAGTCCTTTATAAGTTAATGAGTATGGGTATACATCATCATAGTTTTAATTGCTATTATTGACATCATTAATTCCTAAAGCCAATTTTCAAAACCAATCTAAGCCCATGTTCCTATGAAATTGAGCCCAGAACATGGAGTGACTGCTATGTGTTATCGTTTGGGGTGGGGGTGGGGGCTGGAGGTCATGTGTGAAATCCCAGGGAAACAAGAGTGAAGGAAAAGATATATGAAGTAGGGGGAGTAGGAAGCAATGTCATGCAATGCATTTTTCTTTTCTTTTCTTTCTTTCTTTTTTTTTTTTTTTTTTTTTGACAGGCAGAGTGGACAGTGAGAGAGAGAGACAGAGAGAAAGGTCTTCCTTTTCCGTTGGTTCACCCCACAATGACCACTGTGACCAGCGTGCTGCGGCTGGTGCACCACGCTGATCCAAAGCCAGGAGCCAGGTGCTTCTCCTGGTTTCCCATGCGGGTGCATTGACCAAGGACTTGGGCCATCATCCTCTGCACTCCCGGGCCATAGCATAGAGCTGGACAAGAAGAGGAGCGACCAGGACAGAATCCGGCGCCCCAACCAGTGTGCCGGCGCTGCAGGTGGAGGATTAGCCTATTGAACCACGGCGCTGGCCACAATGCATTTTTCTTTGTGAGGAGAGTCTCAGAGACAAAGCCTGTGCCTTCACAGGTGCAACTGCTCAATCAGGCAGTGTGTACACCTGAAGAAAACTACATGGAGAACAGTCTTTTGCAGGGAGGAAGGGGAAGACATTTACCTACTGAATCCTTTTCCTTTCCTTTCCTTCAGAGGTCACATTTTGCCTCACAAGTTTGCTCACAATCATGTAGCATCTTTGGTGGTCTTTGCCAAGCCAGAGCCCTCAAGATTACAGACTTAGGGAACAAACCAGGAAACAGGTCAACAGACAGCACTTTATCAAAGGAAGTCCCTGGCAGACAGGAAGAGGAAACATAGAAAGCTGGCCCGTTCTAGCCTGAGGGAGGGTGAGAAGGAAAGGAATGGAATTAAAAGATAAAAATGTTGGTGCCAAAAAAATAAAAATATATGCATAATTTTTTCTTAATACTTATTTTACATGAACTTTATGATGACTCCTTGTAAATATGGATTTCAAATTTTTTGCACCAAAATAAAATTATGTTTTAATTTGACTTTTCCATAAGCTTTTTGAAGTGCCTCTATATATATGTATTGTCTATATATATCTCTGGAGAGCACCAGAATCCAAAAGAGTATGATCAACAGACCTATGATTATGGAGAAGCACAACAAAAATAAACAAGAGAGAAATTATTTCAATTCAGGTGGTAGATTAAGCATAAGCATTATATACTCTTCCTCCTGAGACCCACCATCACTTTAACAGTGATGGTAAAGACTTTTTAAAAAGTTAATTGATCTTTTAAAAATTTATTTGAAAAGCTGAGTTAGAGAGTGAGAGAGAGAGAGAGAGAGAATATCTTCTATACACTAGTTCACTCCCCAAATGGCTGCAGTGGCTGGGGCTGGACCAAGCTGGAAGCACATTAGCAAGGAGCTAAATCAGAAGTGGAACACCTGGGACTCATCTTATATGGGATGCCAGTGTCCCAGGCAATGGCTTAACTCACTGCACCACATCTCCAGCTCCAAAAACATTTTTAAAAAGCATAAACCCACAAAAGCAGTGGAAGATGGCCCAAGTGCTTAGACCCCTGCACCCACATGGGAGATCCAGAAGAAGCTCCTGGCTCCTGGCTCTGGATAGGCTCAGCTCCAGCCATTGCAGCCATTTGGGGAGTGAGCCAGGATGTGGAAGACCTTTCTCTCTGTCTCTTCCTCTCTCTATCTGAAACTCTATCTCTCAAATAAATAAATAAAATATTTTCCCCAAAGAAACCTTTGATTTAATGAGTACAAATTTCATAAGTACAACTTCAGGAATATAGTGACTCTTTTCACCCTACGTGCCCTCCCACCCATACTCCCACCTCACCTCTTCCTCCTTCTCCCATTCCCAGTCCCATTCTCTATTAAGATTCATTTTCAATTAACTTTATACACAGAAGACCAACTCTATACTAAGAAAATATTTCAAAAGTTTACACACACATGCACAAAAAAAACCTGTTTGAGAACCAATTTTATAGTTAATTCTCATAGTACAACTCATTGAGGACAAAAGTCTTGCATGGGAAGTAAGTGCACAGTGACTCCTGTTATTAGTTTAACAATTAACACTCTTATATATGATGTCAGTGATCACTTGAAGCTCTTGATATGAGCTGCCAAGGCTATGGAAGCATTTGAATCTACAATCTCCGTCAGTATTTAGACAAGGCCATAAGCAAAGTGGAAGTTTTCTCCTCCCTTTAGAGAAAAGTACATCCTTCTTTGATGGCCACTTCTTTCCACAGGGGTCTCTCTCACAGAGATCCTTTATGTAGGACATTTTTTTTTGCCACAGTGTCTTGGCTTTCAATTGCCTGAAATGCTTTTCAGCCAGACCAGAGTGCCTTAGGGGCTGATTCTGAGCTCAGAGTGCTATTTAAAGTGATTTTCATTCTATGAGTCTGGGTGTGGACTGCTTCCTATGTTGTCTCTCCCTCTCTCTGTCTGTAACTCTACCTCTCAAATAAATAAAATCTTTTTTTTAAAAAAAGAATAAACCTACAATAATGCAGAGAAAAATCAATGAAGGAAGTATGTAATAAGAAAGCCAAGTCAAGGAAATCAAACACTAAAATAAATACACCAAACAGATGCCCTACCTAGTAGACCACACTGAACTTCAATCTGGAAAAGTTTAGTGACACATGTGGGTAGAAATCAATGTGACTGACTGCAGAGTCAGATGCAGATTACACAGCTTCCCGTGCCCACCCCTTGTCCCTCCTCACCCTCAAAAGCAGCTAGGTCTTCACTCCTTGGTCAAAAACTGACTTCGGTAGGTTTTTCTCCCTTTAAAAAGCTAAAATAATTTTACATAGATGAATGAAGGTAGTCTGTGTGGATTTGGTGCCCCTGAATAAAGTCTTTCTCATTCTGTCACTCTAAGGTGCCCCAAGCTCTCACCAACTCACTCCAAAGTGAAACCAAAGGGAATTTACTGTTTCACTCCTCCCTCTTTTGTAGATAAAAGGACCATGGACTATGACAGGGATCCATACCCCAGAGGGCAAGGTGGAGCCCGGATGTCCTAACAGGTCTGCAAAGCCTCAGTAGTTTTCCTTCTGTGCCCTACTTACCACTCCTCAGATGACAGAAAAGTGAAATAGACAGTAGTCAATATTTAGATCCAGAAACCCAGAACACTATAAAATACAGAGAAAATAAAATCAACAAATCACACATATTATGTGAGAACAAATGGGATATCTGAACAGATTACAAGCATTAGCAAGATGAAAGAAAATGATCGGAAATTTTACAAGACTGATACAGAATGCATATGAATATATATATATATATGTGTGTGTGTGTGTGTGTGTATACATATACATACCTGTATACATACATGCACAGAGCAAAAAGTAACATAGTAGGTAGTGACAAAACCCAACTTATAAGGAAAAATAATTCCAAATATTCTTTATAAGTACTTACCAAGCACTTGCTGACCTAGTAGAAGAAATCTAAAACTAGTGAGTGTATTAATGAGAATTGATAGAGTTTGGATTCAGTAAATGATATTGTGGCAAATGGCCATCCATGTAGAAAAAATTTATATCCCTTGAGCCCAGCATTGTGGTGCAGCAGTCAAAGCCACTGTCTATGACACCAGTACCTTTTACAGGCACTGGTTTGAATCCTGGCTCCTTCATTTCCAATCCAGCTCCCTGCTAATTGCCTGAGAAAAGCAGCAGAAGATGGCCCAAGTGCCCTGCTACCAAAGTGGGAAACCAGATGAAACTTCTGGTTCCTGGCTTTGGCCAGCCCCAGCCATTGTAGCCATCTGGGGAGTGAACCAGCAGATAGAGGATCTCTCTGTGTCTCTTCCTCTTTCTTTGTAGCTGACTTTCAACTAAACAAATGTTTTAAAGAAACTTATATCCCTCATCATACAATATATAAAATATCATATGGCTTAAATAGCTAAACATAAAAAGTGATAAGAAGTCAAAGAAAACTATAGAAATATAATTTTTATAAAATTTCATTACATAAAGTCTTTTGATGAAAACAGATAATCTAAAATCTCCTTGAAGGGAAAGACTGACAAGATTTGGATATCCAAAAATTTGTGAACAATGAAAGACCATGTGCTTATGATTAAAAGATTAAAAAATTCTGACTTAGCAGAAATGCCACGAAAGAGTTAAGAATCAGCATCCAGTAGTCAGAATAGAATCTTGTCACAAGAGAAAAGCATGTTGACAGGAAGAAATTAGAGACAGACTACAGCACTTTACTGCAGAGCTGTCCAGGCGAAGCACAGAAGCAAGAAAAGCTCCCCGTTTCCATTCCTAAGATGTATTTGAGAAAGAAGTCACGTCAGCTCAACTGAGGAAACAACACAAGCAGAGGGCTCTGGCTTTACTCCCTACATGGGTCTTAGAGAAGATGACTGTGCAGCAGCGGTGTGCCAACATGATGGTGCCCAACAAGCCTAGGAAAGAGAGAAAGAGAGTTGGATAAATGATAGTGTTTCTGAGCTGAGAGCTGGATCCTGTTGTGAGGACGAGGAATGGGCCCTGCACCAAACCTGAGTGTTAATGACTTAGGCCAGAGTACAGAATGTCCAGCAGGGTGTCAGAAGATACCAGGGCAGTGGTGGTGGGGAGGCTGCTGTGGCTGTTACCCAGCTGAGACGAAATAGACCTTGGTCACCAGCTAAAGATGCTTAAAGAATGCACGTGGCCTGGATGTGTCATCCATTAAGTGCCAAGCCAATCATTCCGCTAGTGCCACCTGTGGAGATCTAGAGCTTGTTTCCCGTTCCTGAGGGCACCTCCACTGTGTTTCCTGAACCCATGTTAGCACCTCCTCCCATTGACCAACACCCAACTTGGAAGCAGTAGCAGTGAAGATAGATGTAGTGGTGGTGGGACGCACATAATGGGATCGACTCATCAGTTATCCTCCAAAAGTGAGCATTATCCAAAGGAACTGCTAAAACTACCAAGTCAGGCGAAGGAGTAAATTGGCCTGACATTTAGTTAGTTGTCCCATCTCTTTCACAGCTGGGGCTCCTTAGATGATGGACAATAGTCAAAATAAGGAAAACCACATTCTCTAGACATCAAAGGTTGTATTCCACTTACATCAGCAACAGATTAGGAAGAAAGCTTTCCAAAAATATGTAACAACGGACTAATGTTCTGGGGCCGGTGCTGTGGCATAGAAAGTTAAGTCTCCAAGTGCGTTGCTGGCATCCTAAATGGGTGCTGGTTCGAGTCTCAGATGCTCCACTTCAGATCCAGTTCCCTGCTAATGTTCCTAGGAAAGCAGCCAAAGATGGCTCAAGTACTTGGTCTCCTGCACCCTTGTGAGAGACCCAGAAGATGCTCCTAGCTTTGGCCTGGCCCAGTCCTAGCTGTTACAGCCATTTGGGGAGTGAACAAGTGGATGGAAGACTCATTCTCTCTCTCTCTCTCTCTGCCTTTCTCTATAAGTCTTCCAAATAAATAAATAAATGTCAAGAAACAAAAAAGAACTAATGTTATTAAGAGGTATAACAATAGAAAAATGGGCAAAAGATTGGAGTAGGAAATCCATAGATGATAATACAATGAGCCACAGCTATATGAAAATATTCAATGTCTCTGGAGAAACTATAAACTAAAACAGTAATGATTTTTTTTTGTTCAGTGTATTAGTAAACAAGGATGGCTGATAATACTCTCACATGTTTTCTAACTTAAGTGTTTGCGAACACTACCAATGGTTGACCAGATACCTCCTATTTGAAAATCCACATTCTGTTATTTAAAGGCATCAGCAAAATCTAGCAGAAAGTCCTCCAGAAGACAACTTAGGAGGCACAGAATCTAATGGCAGCTCTGAAATAGATTTTGTCCATGACCTTGGGGTAGACTTTCAGTGCCTTATTCTCCGTCTTAAGGAGACGGAGTCCTTAAGGAGAACTTAAGGAGGACGAGTCCTACTTTTCCCATGTCTCACTGAAATGTGATCAAGATTAATGGCCTAGCATAGAAAATGTTCCCAGCTCCTTGAAAGACCGGGGTATATGATTCAATACCTAAATTTAAAAATCTGGTGAAAATCAGTTTAATTCACTTAACTCAGGAAAAATGCTCCCCAAAACCATACCATTTTAGAATTGGATGTTAAAAATACCCAATTCAGTGTCTTTCAAAATGCCCCTTGTTAACTTGTTAACTTGGATGGACTCTTAGAGAGCAGAGGTTTAGAAGCTGCATACAATATTAACTGGATAGTTATTGCATTTGTCTCACACATGTACATTTATTTTTATCACACACGTGCATTATTTTCCTTGAGGCTACACTCTAGTTATTGAATTCGTGTAAGCACACATGAAAACATTGCAAAATCCTTTCTTGCTCCAATTTTTAAGCTTTTACAGCATAATACGTGTCTTTATTTTCTAATGTAAACTGAAAGCAAATTTCTCATGGTTCTTACTGCCTGCTTTAGTAGTGTTTTAAGAAGATTCATATTTGTAATCTATGAAAAATAATTGATCGCAAGTCTCGGAGTTTTTTTTAATGACCCATGTACTTTTTGTACAATTCTGTGCTAGATAATTTAAACTAAGTTATACTGCACTGCACAAAACCAACGTATTCCTGTAAGCAGATATATTGAAATAGATATGTTAGAAAGAAAAGAAAAAGTTCTCCAGAGCTCACCCAGGACTCATTCTACAGTGTGGATCCTCTGCCCTACCCCTCCCAATAATAACACTAAGTATAAAAATACCACCTGTGTAAGGAATACTTACATATGACAAGTGTAATACTTTAGTTTATCTTACCCTCTCCATTCTATTTCCATTTTATAGCTGAGATGTAGGAGGCTTGGAGAGACTCAGTAGTTTACCAAAGGCCTCACAGGTGCTGAATATCCATCCAGTCCTTTGTCATTTCCTTCTTGAAACAGGGCAGCTGCACTTTCATCTCTATTAAATACTTCAGGTACTGCACACTCGCTCCTGATACTGTTGTGTCTTCCACATAGGCTGGAGGTAAATCATGAAAGTGCCATTCTAACAGTGATACTTCTCTGCTTGAAACCCTTGAAAATTTCTCATTGCCAAGTTCTCCAAGTGTGGTCCCCAGACCAGCAGCATGGGCATCACCTGGGAGGTGTAACAAATGCTCAAACGCTCATTCTCAGGCCCCACATTGAGCTTAGTGAATCCGAAACTGAGGGTGGGGCTCAGCTACCTGGGTGTGAACAGGCTTCTGGGTGATTGTGACACTGCTCACTCACTCTCCATCTCTAAATGATGCTGGTCTGGCCTATGCTCTCCTCGCTGCCTTATCTTGCTGTTCACTGCCTTGCTCACCAGACTACATGTGGAGCCCCTACACATAGCACAGCTGCTTCCTGTTTAAGCAGTTACCTGGTGTTAACCACAAGGATTTTGGAGTCAGACTGCCTGGCTTTCACTGCCACCTTTGTCAGTTCCTAGCAGTTGTGTCCTCCTCCCTGCCAGCTTCCCCTGTCAAATGAGCAAATCCCTGAGCCTTAGTGCCCCCATTACTTCACTCACTGTCATGAGCGTCAAATGAGTCAACACTTGTGCAGCACGTAGAAGAGTGTCTAGTCAATGCTCTAGAAATACACTATTGCTTTTGCTTGTTGTATTAGTTTTCTGTGACTCTCCTAACAAATTGCCATCAGCATGGTGGTTTTTAAACCACAGAAATTTGTCCTTCATGGTTCTGGCAGCCAGAAATTTAATGTAAGTTCCTCTGGGCTGCACTCTCCTGTCCCTCACCAGAGGCTGCTGGTGGCAGCCAGCATTCCTGGGCTGGTGGTTGCATTGTGCCAATCTGCCTGTTCTCACATCACCTTCTTCTCCCTGTGTGTCTAATCACCCTCCTCTTTTTTAATTCTTTTTTTATTCATAAATGATCACCCTCCTCTTTTTAAATTTTCTTTAAGTTTAAGGTATACAAGCTTCATGCATTTCATAAATACCTTCCCTCCCACCCACACTCCCATCCTTCTTTCTCCTCCTCCTCCTATTCCCATTCTTATTTTTTACTAAGATCTATTTTCAATTAACTTTATACTCATAAGATTAACCCCACACTAAGTAAAGAGTCAAAAAATAGTATGGGGGGGGGACTGTTTCTCAACAGTTGAGACAAAGGCTGTTCAAAGTCATTGCATCTCAACGTGTCAATTTCACTTCTTCAGATTACCTTTAAGGTAGTCTGTTACCCCAGTCAGGGAGAACATGTGGTATTTGTCTTTTGGGGACTGGCTTATTTCACTAAGAATAATGTTTTCCAACTGCATCCATTTTGTTGCAAATGACAGCACAACTGCTTCTCTCATAACAACATTTGTGATTGGATTTAGGGCTCACCTGCATAATCTTAACTTCATCACACCTGCAAAATGTTTCCTTACACAAGAACATTTGCTGGTTCCAGGGATTAAGACTTGGTATCTTTGGGAAGCCATCACTAGCCTACTGCTCGAATATTATCCAGTCTGCCTGTAGTACCCTTTTTTCTGTTTTTTCCTCTTCCAGACTTAGTGCAGAGTTTGCCTCCTCCAGGAAGCCTTCCTTGACTTACTCAGTGCCAGATTTAATTCAGCTCCTCTGTGCCCCTATAATGCCCTGAACATAGTCCTGTCACTGTCTTTTTCAGGTTTCAGAAACATTTCATAGAAAGCAGAGAGAGGCCCACACACAACCCTCACTCTTCTGCCCACCACCCCCACTCTTTAGTTTCTTCAAGTTTGTCGCCACTAATGAACCATGATTCATTATTATTAATGAGAAGTCCATAGTTTACATTAGGGCTCACTCGTTCTATTGGTTAGTTCTATGGGCTCTGACAAATGCAAAATATACTGTATCCATCATTACCTTGTCACACA
Organism: Lepus europaeus; assembly: GCF_033115175.1. NCBI lineage: Eukaryota > Metazoa > Chordata > Mammalia > Lagomorpha > Leporidae > Lepus > Lepus europaeus. The sequence continues at coordinate 53,686,220 of NC_084829.1, forward strand.
ATTTCACTGTCTGAAAAATGCCCTGTGCTCCACTGCTTCATCCTGTTTACAGGTAAAATCATCAGGCCCTTGCTGCTGGCTGCTGGACAGCCATACACCAGACAGGAGAGTTGGTAAAAGGAAAGAGTTTGCTTCAAGAAGCTGGCAGTCTCGGAGAACTAGTGATCTCTGGACCTAAGATGTACTCTTTCCCTCCCAACAAGCCAGTGAAAAGCGTTTTTAGAGGGAAAGGGTAGTTAAATATAAGAGTGGGAATAAGAGAGGGAGGAGGTGTATGGTTCGGCACATGCTCAATCGGACTTACCCCTAATGGTAGAGCTAGAAACGTGCCAGGGGATTCCAATCCAATCCCATCAAGGTGGCATGTACCAATGCCATCTTATTAGTCAAAGTGATCAGTTTAAGTTCATAATGATAGGATTATGAGTCAAAGGGATCACACAAACAAGACCAGTGTCTGCTAATACTTACTGATAGAATTAAAAAGGAGAAAACGATCCAACATGGAAAGCGGGATACACAGCAGACTCATAGAATGGCAGATGTCCTAAACAGCATTCTGGCCTCAGAATCAGCCCTTAAGGCATTCGGATCCGGCTAAAAAACCCCCGAGAGTTTCTCAGGCATTAAAAGCCAAGACACCCTGGCAAAAAAAAAAAAAAAAAAAAAAAAAAAAAAAAAAAAAAAAAAAGGAAGGAAGAAAGGAAGAAAGAAAGAAGATGAGCCAAATGAAAGATCTCTAGGAGTGAGATTCCAGCAGAAAGACTGGGCCATCAAAGAAGGAGGTGCCTTTCTCTGAAGGGAGGAGAGAACTTCCACTTTGACTATGGCCTTGTCTAAATAAGGTCGGAGTTTGTGAACTCAGGAGGCTTCCATAGCCTTGGCAGCTCATGACAAGAGCCTAGGGTGATTGCTGATGCCATAAACAAGAGTGTCAATTGTTAAATCAACAGGAGTCACTGTGCACTTACTCCCCATGTAGGATCTCTGTCCTTAATGTGTTGTACTGTGCGAATTAATAGTAAAACTAGTACTCAAACAGTACTTTATACTTTTTGTATCTGTGTGGGTGCAAACTGTTGAAATCTTTACTTAGTATATACTAAGTTGATCTTCTGTATATAAAGATAATTGAAAATGAGTCTTGATGAAGAATGGGATGGGAGAGGGAGTGTGTGGGTGGGAGGGAGGTTATGGAGGAAAAAGCTGCTGTAATCCAAAAGTTGTACTTTGGAAATTTATATTTATTAAATAAAAGTTGAAAAGAAATAAAGGGAAAGGGTAGTTACAGATGTAGGTTGGGAAAAAAACAGTGACTCTAGGCTGTTGATAATTGAGCATCTTTTCAGGCTGCGTCCTGATGCTGGTTCAGATGGAGCCTTCCTGATAATGGAGCTCAGCGGTCTGCACTAGAAGGTCGCACACCCTGTCCTCAGCTGCGTGTGAGGTCTGCCTTTCCAAGTCATCTCATTTCAGAAGGCTCCTGAAATCCCCATGCAAACATTATTATTCACCAGACACAGGTTAATTCACAATGCCAGCAGCTGGTCCTTGTTAGCCAAAGCATGAAAAGGGAAGAGGAGAAGCCTTCATTATGGTTATAGTCCCAGCGATCCCCCTGAACTCTTGGCAACCACTAATTTGTTTACTATCTCCATAGTTTGGCCTTTTCCAGGATGTTACATGGTTGGATGTAGAACGCAGCTTTTCAGATTGACTTCTTCCCCACCCCCCACCCCCGCCTCAAAGAAACCTTTTATTTAATGAGTACAAATTTCATTAGTACAACTTTAGGAATATAGTGACTCTTCCCACCATACCCACCCTCCGGCTCCCACTCCCATTCCACCTCCCCCCTCCCATTCCCTGTCCCATTCTCTATTAAGATTCATTTTCAATTAACTTTGTACACAAAAGACCAACTCTATACTTAGAAAAGATTTCAACAATTTGCACCCCCCCCTACACACACACACACATAAAAACTGTTTGAGAACAAGTTTTACAGTCAATTCTCATAATACAACTCACTGAGGACAGAGGTCCTGCATGGGACGTAAGTGCACCATGACTCCTGTTGTTAATTTAACAATTAACACCCTTATGTGTGTGACTCAGACTGACTGCTTAGAAATATACATATTTTTTTTTGACAGGCAGAGTGGACAGTGAGAGAGAGACAGAGAGAAAGGTCTTCCTTTTGCCGTTGGTTCACCCTCCAATGGCCGCCGCGGCCAGCGCGCTGCGCTGATCCGAAGCCAGGAGCCAGGTGCTTCTCCTGGTCTCCCATGGGGTGCAGGGCCCAAGCACTTGGGCCATCCTCCACTGCCTTCCTGGGCCACAGCAGAGAGCTGGCCTGGAAGAGGGGCAACCAGGAAAGAATCCGGTGCCCTGACCGGGACTAGAACCCGGTGTGCCGGCACCGCAGGCGGAGGATTAGCCTGTTGAGCCACAGCGCTGGCCAGAAATATACATTTTAAATCCTCTTTTCACGGCTTGATAGTTGATTTCATTTCAGGGCTGAATAATATGCCATTGTCTGATTGTACTGTAGTTTATTTATCTACTCACCTACTCTGAAGGATATCTTGGTTGCTTCCAAGTTTTGGCAATTATGAATAAAGCTGCTATAAACATCCACGTGCAAATTTTTATACCAACATGCTTTTTACTTGTTTCTGGGTAAATACCAAGGGGTGCAGCTGCCGGATCATATGGTAAGCATATGTTAAGCTTTGTAAGAAACATCCAACATACCTTCCAAAGTGCTTGTACCATTTTGCATATCTGCCAGCAACGAATGGGCATTCCCGTTCCTCCACGTCCTTGTCAGCCTTTGGTGTTGATGTGTAATTAAAGTTTAGGCGAGCTAGAACTCTTCTATCCCTATAAAATAATTGGATCCCTTTAACTGTCAATTTGGTACGCTCACCTTTCCAGTCGCATCTGGGACAGAGCGCATGCTCAGACCTACCCATCATTTGCATATCATTTGCATATCCGCACACTACTTTATAAAAGAGGTGGAAGGCAGGCGAGAGCCGTCTTTGCACCGTGAAGCGCTGTGGGAGCTGTGACTCTTCGTTTGCGTTCTGCTGTGACGCAGTCTGTGAGGGACTGAGGGACCTCTCCCACTCGTGGACGGACCTTCTCAATTAATAGGTATGGGTTTTGTTTTTCTCTTTCTCTCATTTATGGGCAACTCTGGCCCACTCCTATTGGACGTTTCTCACGTGGAGCGGCCCATGCTTGCATGTGAACGTGTGTTTTTCCCCTCACTGATAAACTCTGTTCCTATTTGCACACCACACCACTCTCAGCTTAGTATTTCTATCTCTGTGGGAGACAAGAACCTGGATCAAAAACTAATATATTCATTGACCACATCAGTATTGTATTTTGGATTATAACCATTCTAAGAAATGTATAGTAGTCTCTCATTGTTACTCCAGTTTGTACTTCAGTACTGATGTGTGGTGTTCAAGATCTTTTTATAAGTTTGCTTGCAATCTGTATGTCTCCTTTGCTGATGAGTCTGCTCAGCTCTTTTGTCCACTTTATGACTTAATTGGGTTGTTTTCTTATTGTTGAGTTGTAATAGCTCTTTGTATGTGTTGAATACATGTTCATCAGATATATATTTTGCCATTTAGTTTCTCCTAGTTTTTGCTTTGACTTTTCATTCTCTTCACAATGTCTGTTACAGAGTAGTTTTTTATTTTAATGAAGTTCTGCTTATTTTTTTCTTTCATGGATCATATTTCCAGTGCTGTTCCTAAAAAGTCAAATCTAAACCAAAGAATGTCTCAATTCCTAAAATCTACCTAGAATGTCTAAATTCCTTTACATAAATATATCAGTATTTATTTAGATTTACCACTTCCATAACCTATTCGAGGTTTTATAATTTTGTGTTTTACATTTAGACCTATGATCCATTTTGAGTTATGTTGCTATTCTTATTTTGTGCTTGTCTTTTTGCTTTACTGTGGTGTTTTCTTGGAGATTATGGATATATTTTATCCATAATATGTAGTTCCCTTGGTTCTAAGCAGACCTCCAAAAAGTGAGTGAGCAACCATTATCCAGCTCAGTAACTCAGTCCCCTTTTTATTTGCTTTTAAAAATGTTTTATTTGTTTAACTTCATATTTCATTTATTTTTAGATAACATGTTTTATAAATATTATCTTCAGCTTTTTTAGCTTTAAAATTTCACAAAATTTTGAACATTTAAAAATATGGAATGCTTCACAAATTTGTGCATCATCCTTGTGCAGAGGCCATGCTAATTATCTGTATATCATTCTGATTTTAGTTTCTGTGCTGCTGTGGTGAGCACAGCTCAGCCACTTTTACAAGCGCCAGGGCCGCTGGAGGCTTGCTCTCTGAAGGAAAGGGTGCAGGACTTTGGGCTGGGCCTCTGCCTGCCTGCTCTCATAAATACAACAGCTGCTTCCTTGGCCCTCCCAGGACTTGCACAGTAGTGCAGAAGGTCTCTCGGTGTCAATGATGCAGTCCCGTTAAAAGCCTAAGAATAGATGAAGCTTTTTATTTTCATTGGATCTGAATCTACTTTCAGTGGCAACCTACAGAAGAATGCCCTGTGGCTTAGGGTCAGCGTAGGGTTGAAGAGTCAAAAGTTAAAGTGCCATGTGGCCATTCTCCCTTCAACTCAGTATGACTCACAGTTTCCTGAGTAAAATAATCTTTCTTTCTATTTATATGCTTCTGGATTTAGAAATAAAAGCAAGTTTCTTAATCAGAGGAAGAATGTATGTTTTTTCTATGTTGAAAGCAGAGAAGTATCTATATTAATCCTAACTTCCTTTCCCATGGAGAGATAAACATAGCAACAAAATGTTCAGATGTTGTTGGTACAGTAATTAGATAGTATAGTTTTTCTGTAATGACATCAGTTTCAACTGATTTCAAATTTCAGATAAATGTGATTTAACTTAAGCCTTTCCAAAAGCTTTAAGTAACTAAATTCAGAAATCAGGAAAATTTTTTGTTGGTCTGCCTTGGAAGATATCCTAAGCACAGTCTCCTAATTATGGGCCAGAGGCCCACTAAACCAATACCACTTTGGTTACAGACTCTCCCTAAAGTGTGAGAGCCTAGGCCTTTAATTGTAAGTTGACCAGTGTGATTACAACACAGCGGTTCTTGTTTAGTTTCATTTTGCAATGAAAGCATGTAGTTGTTTTATATATATGTAAGATTTTATATATATGTAATTATATGGTTGGTGGACTATTTGACCATCTAGTAAAAGCCAAAACTATCCAGCAGGTCCTAAATAAGGAAAGCACAATAGCCAATTTTGCATGGGCAGTGCTTGGGACCACAGGAATGAGACACAGGCTAGCTTTGACTCTAACTTCTCAACAGCTCTTGGGCCTTCAGCATGCCCAGAACTCAGATACTAGTTCTCTTCTGGATAAATGATGGCTCACAGCTTCTTAATCTAGTTCCTGTCTTAATGATATTGAAATTTTGAGCGTTGTTCCATCTCTGTGGTACAGTGATGAAGTCCAGTAACAGCCGTTAAAAATGCTTGCAACGGGTCGGCACTGTGGCGCAGCAGGTTAAAGCCCTTTCCTGAAGCGTTGGCATCCCATATGGGCTACTGGTTCTAGTCCTGGCTGCCCCTCTTCTGATCCAGCTCTCTTCTATGGCCTGGGAAAGCAGTGGAAGATGGCCCAAGTGCTTGGGCCCTGCACTGCATGGGAGACCAGGAGGAAGCTCCTGGCTCCTGGCTTCCATTGGCTCAGCTCTGGCTGTTGCGGCCATCTGGGGAGTGAACCAGCAGATAGAAGACCTCTCTCTCTGTCTCTACCTCTCTCTGTAATTCTGTCTTTAAAATAAATAAAATAAATCTTTTTAAAAAATGCTTACAAAATATATTCAGAAATTCTGCTTTTTTAAAAAAAATAAGGAAGCTAAACAAACAATTACAAATATTGTTAATTGGCTTTCTTGTAAGTCCTAATATGTCTTTACATTTTCCTGCACATTCCAAAGCAGTGTGCTAGGTAGATCAGCATCTGCCTACATTTGCTTGATTGATTTAAGTAACCCTTTCTCTGGGTGATTCTTTAGATATAAGTGTAGTTAGAAGGATAGGTCTCAAAGGGCACACTGAAGATTTCTAGCAGCTTGTATTAGAATGGGGTCTTGCTACTCTCAGGTAAAGGAGGAAGGGAAATTATGAGCATAGCAGTCAATAGATAGTTGAGTAAATAATTTTTTTTTAAATCACACATTGTGCTACCTACAAAAATGAGCATATCCACCAGTGGAAAGATCTTAGGGAGAAGATGTAGGACAAAATATCAGTAGACTTAGAATTCTTGTTTTCATAGACTTCTATTATAAAGTTTATACACACACCCTTCCTGTGCTGAGTTTATAGTTTTTTAGAAAAGCCAGCTCTGACCTGAAGTTGGTGGCAGCTCCAGAGTCTGAGGTCATGTGGGAAGGATGTTTCCATGAATTTTCCGTACTCAGGATTTTCTTCTCCTTTGTTATTATTTATTTATTTGGAAGGCAGAGTTACAGAGAGGCAGAGGCAGAGAGAGAGAGAGGTCCTCCATCTGCTGGTCTGCTCCCCAGATGGCAGCAAGGGCCAGAGCTACACTGATCTGGAGCCAGGAGCCTCCTCCAGGTCTCCTATGTGGGTGCAGGGGCCCAAAGACTTGGGCCATCTTCTACTACTTTCTCAGGCCATAGTAGAGAACTGGATCAGAAATGGAGTAGCCAGGACACAAACTGGCACCCATATGAGATGCCACCACTGCAGGCAGAGGGTTAACCTACTGAGCCACAGCGCCGGCCCCCTGGATTTTCTTGAATAGACTTGAGTACATTCATTAGACCCCTCTACGTAACATGTAGCTATCTCACCAGTCAGTGCTCAGTAACTTTGGGACATATTTGATCTAGCATCTAGCATTAAGGTCTTGAGACCCCTTACAATCTAGCCCGGTTGTCTCAGTTATCATATATGAAATTACTTAGAGGTTAAATCATGGTGACTAGAGGATTAACGATCACTGATACTATCATACTACCTTTTCAGATCACTGTACCAAACCTAGAATGCTTTTTGGGCCAAATTCAACCATTGACTTGCTAAAGACTGACTTACTGAAGGTGGAGCAGAGTCTGGGGCACAATGGAATGGACAGAGACAGCATCTCCATTTCTTAGCTTCTTGAATTTCACAATTATAGCTTAGTGAAAATTGTTTGCACTGCTCTCCTTCTGTTACGAGGTGGGAGTCCCTATAAAGAAGAGTGGGTGGCACCAAAGGAGGTAATATAGATAGAATGTGACATTTTATGATTCTGTTTGATCTCAGTTTTTGTTCCATATCTTAGCTATTGTGAATTGAGCTGCAATAATATGTGGGGGTACATATAACTCTTTCATATGATGATTTCATTTCCTTTGGGTAAATTCCTAAGTGTTCGATGGCTTGGTCATATTGTAGATCTATTTTAAGATTTCTGAAGAATCTCCATACTGTCTTCCATAATGGTTGTACTAGTTTACATTTCTACCAACAGTGTATTAAGGTGCTTTTTTCCTCACATCCTTACCAGCATCATTTTTTAAATTTCTCTATGATATTCGTTCTAACTGGGATGAAGTGAAACCTCACTGTGGTTTTTGTTGGCATTTTCCTGATGGTTAGTGATCTGGAGCATTGTTCCATGTATCTGTTGACCATTTGAATTTCATCCTTTGAAAAATGCCTATTCATGTCGTTTTGACTGGATTGTTTTTATTTATTTATTTATTTGAAAGAGTTACAGAGAGAGAGGAGAGGCCAGACCAAAGCCAGGAGCTTCCTCTGGGTCTCCCATATGGGTACAGAGACCCAAGGACTTGGGCCATCCTCCACTGCCTTCCCAGGCCATAGCAGGTGGCTGGATCAGAAGTGGAGCTTTCAGGACTAGAACCAGCACCCATATGGGATGCCAGTGCTTCAGGCCAGGGTGTTAACCCACTGAGCCACAGCGCCAGCCCCTGGATTGTTTGTTTTGTTGTTGTTAAGTTCCTTGAGCTGTTTATAGATTCTAAATATTAATCCTGTATCAGTTGCAGAGTTTGAAAATATTTTCTCCCATTCTGTCAATTGCCTCTTCACTTTGGTGAGTGTTTCCTTTGCAGTGCACAAGCTTCTTAGCTTGATGTAATTCCATTTGTCTGTTTTTATCTTTATTGCTTGTGCTTCTGGGGTCTTTTTCAAGAAGTCTTTGCCTATGCCAATATCTTGCAGAATTTCCCTAAGGTTTTCCTCTAGTAATATGATGGCATTGGGTCATAGATTTAGATCCTTGATCCATTTAGAGTTGATTTTTTGTAAAGTATAGGGTAGGGGTTTTGTTTCATATTTCTGCATGTGAAGATCCAATTTTCCCATCACCATTTGTCAAAGAAGAGACTGTCCTTTTTCCAGGGATTGATTTTAGCTCCTTTGTCAAAGATTAGTTGGTTGTATATGGTGCATTAATTTCTAGAATTTCTAGTCTGATCCAGTGATTTACACATCTATTTTTTGTGCCAGTACCAGGCTGTTTTGATTGTAATTGCCCTGTAATATGTCTTGAAATTTGGCATTATGATTCCTTTGGCTTTGTTTTTTTAAAATTTGTTTTATTTGTTTGAAAGATAGAGTTACAGAGAGAGGTAGAGATAGAGAAAGGTCTTCCATCCACTGGTTCACTCCCCAGAAGGCCACAATGGATGGAGCTGAGCCAATCCAAAGTCAGGAGCCAAGAGCTTTTTCTGGGTCTTCCACGTGGCCAAGGACCTGGGCCATCTTCCATTGCTTTTCCAGGCCCCAGCAGAGAGCGGGCTTGGAAGTGGGGTGCCCATATAGGATGCTGGGGCTTTGGGCCAGGGCTTTAACCTGCTGCACCACAGTGCTGGCCCCTTGTTTTTGTTATATAAGATTGCTTTAGCTATTCAGGATTTCTTGTATTTCCATATGAATTTTAGAATTATTTTTCTAGATCAGAGAAGAATGTTGTTGGTGTTTTGATTTGGATCTCATTGTATCTGTAAATTGTTTTGGGTAGTATGGACATTTTGATAATAATTCTTCCAATTCATGAACATGGAAGATTTTTCCAATTTTTTTGTTCTTTTTCTATTTCTTTAATGTCTTGTAATTTCTACTACAGAGGTCTTTCACATCCTTGGTTAAATTTATTTCAAGATATTTGATTGTTTTTTTTTTGTTGCTATTGTGAGTGAATGGAATTGATCTTAGAAGTTCTTTATCAGCCTATATATTGCCTGTATATACATTGCCTGTATATACAAAGGCTATTGGTTTTTGTGTGTTGATTTTATATCCTACAACTTAACCAAACTCACTTATGAATTCCAATAGTCTCTTAGTGCAGTATTTTGGATCTTTTATGCATAGAATCATGTCATCTGCAAGCAGGGATAGTTTGACTTCCTCCTTCCCAATTTGTATCCCTTTGATTTATTTATTTATTTATTTTTGCCTAATGGCTCTGTCTAAAACTTCCAGGACTATATTGAATAGCAATGGTGAGAGTAGGCATCCGTGTCTGGTTCCAGCTCTTATGGAATGCTTCCTACTTCTCCCTATTCAATAAGATGCTGGCCATGAGTTTGTCACAAATTGCCTTGATTGTGTTCAGGAATGTTCCTTCTATACCCAATTTGCTGAAGGCTTTTATTATAAAAGGATATTGTATTTTATCAAATTCTTTTTCTGAACTATTGAGATAATCATATGGTTTTACTTCAATTTGTTAATGTGTTATATCACATTTATTAATTTACATATGTTGAACCATCCCTGCATACCAGGGATAAATCTCGTTTGGTCCAGATGAATGACCTTTCTGATATGTTTTTTGGATTAAATTAGCTAGTATTTTATTGAGGATTTTTGCATCTATGTTCATCAAGGATATTGGTCTGTATATATAGCTCTTTCTTTATATCTTTTTCAGGTTTTTGCATTAAGGTGATGCTGGCCTCATAGAAGGAGTTTGGGAGGATTCCTCCCTTTCAATTGTCTTGAGTAGATTGAGAAAAATTGGAATTAGTTCTTCTTTAAATGTCTGGTAAAATTTAGCAGTGAAGCCATCTGATCCTTGGCTGTTCTTTGTTGGGATGGCCTTTATTACTAATTACTATTATTATTATTCCATCTTGGTTATTGGTCTATATAGGTTTTCTGTCTTCATGACTCAATTTTGATAGATAATATGGGTCCAAAAATCTGTATTTCTTCTAGATTTTCCAATTTGTTGGCATGTAGCTATTTGTAGTAATTCCTGATTATTATTTTTATTTCTGTGGTATCTGTTATAACATCTCCTTTTTCATCTCTGATTTTATTAATTTGGGCCTCCTCTCCCCACCTTGTTTTTGGTTATTTGAGTCAATGCTGTATCAGTTTTGTTTATCTCATCAAAAACCCAGTAATTCATTTCACTGATCTTTTGTATCATTTTCTTGGTTTCAGTTTTGTTTATTTCATCTCTAATTTTAATTATTTCTTTCTTCCTACTAATTTTTGTTTGGTTCTTGTTTTTCTATATCCTTGAGATGCATTGTTAAATCATTTATTTGATGCTTTTCCAATTTCTTTATGTAGGCACTATGCTATATACTTCCCTCTTAGCACTGCTTTTGCTGTTTCCTATAAGTTTTGATGTTATGTTGTCATCTTCATTTGTTTGCAGGAACTTTTTTATTTCCCTTTGATTTATTTTGTCCCCCACTGCTTTTCAGAAGTGTGTTGTTCAGTCTCCAAGTGTTTGCATATTTTCTAGTTTCTTAAGTTGTTAATTGCCGAGGTCATTCCATTGTGGTCAGAAAATATACATGATTTCAAATTTTTTGAATTTGCTGAGACTTGCTTTATGGCCTAGTATTTGGTATATCCTAGAAAAGTTCCATGCACTAATGAAAAGAAAGTATTTTCTTCAGCTTGTGATAAAATGTTCTATAGATATCAATTAAGTAATTTTATCCATAGTGTAGATTAACTCTATAGTTTCTTGATATTTTTTGTCTAGTTGATCTATCCATTGATGAAAATGGTTGTTGAAGTCCCCCATTATTATTGTATTGGAGTCTATGTCTCCCTTTAGATCCATTAATGTTTGTTAAGAAAATAATTTTATCTAATGAAAAAATAAGGTTGAAACATATTGCTTTGCTTTCCCTTCCAGACAAGTTAGCAAATAGAGCACAGGCTTGCAAGCAATTTCGACTGAGAGGCAAAGAAGATAAGTACATTTTATAGTGCAACCAGAATATTTTATTCTACTCCCCCCCAATAAAAGCAAGAGTTTTAGGGCAATACACTTTAGAAATAATGTACTGGGATATTTTCTCTAGTTCCTGAAAAAATAAGAGCTAGTTGCAATCCACTGAACTGTTTGACTAATGGGTCATAATTTGCAATATGGAGTCTGTTAATGGAGAAGGTGTTAGAGACAAAGCAGACTGACTTAGCAGAGGGCCAGGCCAACTCCAGATTGGCTACAACCATAATTTCTCTCCCTAAAGAGCCGGAGAAAATGCTGCTCAGCTAGGTTATATTGGTAATACGGGGAGAAAGATGGGTCAAGGTGTCTTGATTTTGTACAACCTGTGGGGAGATGCATCTGTTTTGAAATAGTACCCAGAAATCTGTTTATGGAACCCAGGTAGGTCCACTATTTCCTACAGGGGTTTTCAGGTACATATGATTATATTACTTTAACTAAAAAAATCACTATATAAAGATCAGGAGTTCGCAGTGCTAGGTAGATTCCAAGTGTGTTATAGTGAAAGATAGGACTCAAATCCTAGTAGGGAATTCTATAGCAAATCAGAATTCATGCTGGACCATTGTAGTGGGGTCTCCAAGTTCTAGATCACAGACCTCTTTGAGAATAGAATGCTGCAGTTTACAAAATGTGGACCCTAATCAGCAGCATCAGCACTACCCAGAAACTCAATAGGAAACAAAATATTGGGTTCTACCCTGATCTACTGAGTTAGAAACTCTGGGTAAGGGGCCCACAGTCTGTGTTGTAGTAAGTCCCCTGGCTGATTCTGATGCAAGCTAAGTTTGAGGACCATTGATTTAAGGAAATGAGTAGACCCCTTTTCAGCAAAATGTATATGTACTCAGAATGTTTTATATATAATTTCCAATCTTTGTGAAGTTATCGACCCCTAATTCCTAAGTTAAAGGGGAATAAGAAAAGTTCAGACAGTTCAGTGAAAATGGAAGTGTGTACTTGGAGAGTACCACTGTGATCTGTAGCCTCAGAAAAGCAACACTGATTCCAGGCATCCTCCAAGGTAGATAAGGCTCCCATTATGCTGACTAGATGGGAAAGGACTGGTACAGAAGTAACTGGGGAATAAGCCTACAAGTGTTGGACCTCAGTTACTTGTATCTGTCCAGAGAACATGAGAAAGCAGAAAGGAGTTTCAGGAAGGGGTAACATCATGAAGACAAGCACAGATCTTTGGGATGGTGAGCTAAGCATGAAGATTTTGAACATCTTATTAAGGATATACTATGCAAATGTACGTCCAGGAATTTCCAGAATGATTCTGATGTCATGCACTTTTTTCATTTTCAATACAACCAATATTTAAATGTATAGGTAAATGTGGTTACATTTTTATATCTCATAGAATAGATTTACAAATCTTAAAGAAATGTTCTTTAATGGGCCATGTGCTTATGTTCAGTCTGTACGGTCAAGTAGTTGCAGTTTAAGTGGTGTTGGCTCCACTGTCATGGGTTTAGAGGTAAAGAAATGACTGTGAGGGAAGGGGAGTCACTTAGCATTTACTGCAGTTTTCATGGCAAATGACTTTTATTTTATTGAGGGTGAAATCGGAAAATAAAAATAACATGAAAAAATTAGTGGAATTAGTCCATTCAATTATATGCAATTGCCATTTCTATCTAGTTCCAAAGCTTTTAATTCTTTCAAAATAAGAAATTATGTAGTGATGCTATGGTTTTATTCCCTACTCCATCCTCCACGTAAGCCCCATTTATTGGTCTGCTTTCTGTCTGTCAGTTCTGGATATTTCATATAAATAGAATCATACAATTCATAGGCGACCATTTGTGTCTGGCTTCTTTCATTTGACATGTTTTTGGGATTCACCAATGTTGCAGCATGAATCTATGTTTCATCCCCTTTAAATGGCTGAATCATATTCCACTATATGACTATACCACATTTTATTTACTTATTTGAGAGGCAGAGTTGAGGGGAGAGAGAGAGGGAAGGAAAGGGGTCCTGCATCCACTGGTTCACTCCCTAAATGGCTGCAATGGCCAGAGCTGGGCCAATCCAAAGCCAGGAGCCTCCTCTGGGTCTCCCATGTGGGCACAGAGCCCAAGCACCTGGGCCATCTTCCGCTGTTTCCCAGACCATAAGCAGAGAGCTGTATCTGGATCAGAAGAGGAGCATCCAGGACACGAACCAGTGCCCACACAGGATGCTGGCTCAACCTGCTGTGCACAACCCTACTGGTCCCTATACCACATTTTCTTTATCCATTCATCCATCAGTGGATGTTTGAATTGTTTGAAACTTTTGACTGCTGTGAACATTTACATTCCATGCAATTAACTTTCGCTCTTTTCTTCTTGGAACCACTTCAAAACATAGAGGTTGGAGGAGTTTCGAAAGACTTCACACCCAATTGTTCTGTTCAACCTCTTTAATTTCATTCTTATCCCAAATAAGGCATGGGTTACTTGACCAGTTTTGTGCATCATCGTGTAACATTATCACATGCAGTATAGTATATCCTACCCAGTAATTTGACCATGGACAGAGTCAAATACTGAAGGGACATCCTACACTGTGACCAGTTAGTTACATAACTCCTATCTCAGAGAATTCCCATAATCATAGCTGATTTATTCAAAGCTTGAAAGATGTCATCTCTTTGTGCCAGCTTTCCTGCTTTCAATTCTCCTCTTCCCATAGAGTTACTTCAGCCCACCCTTCTCTTCCTCATGTTCTACTCCATATAAAATTCAGACTCTGTCTTTCTCTTATTCAACCTGCAGGCACTAAAGTCTGCTTTCCCTCCTGATTTCTATGGTGGGCCATGTGCTCGAAATCTAATGAAAGCATATCCTTAGTTTCTCCATCATGACACTTCTTACTAGCACAAAACTAACTTCTCTGAACTACAGTTCCCTTAAATTCTTTCTATAACCATTATTTCCAGTTGTATAAAATAGGGGTTCCAAATCTTACCATTCAGTGTTGTTACTGTGATTAAATAAGACATGCAAGGCTGGCGCCGCGGCTCAATAGGCTAATCCTCCATCTGTGGCGCCAGCACACCGGGTTCTAGTCCCGGTCGGGGCACTGGATTCTGTCCCGGTTGCCCCTCTTCCAGTCCAGCTCTCTGCTGTGGCCCGGGAGTGCAGTGGAGGATGGCCCAAGTCCTTGGGCCCTGCACCCCATGGGAGACCAGGAGAAGCACCTGGCTCCTGGCTTCGGATCAGCGCGGTGCACCGGCCGCAGCGGCCACTTGGGGGGTGAACCAACGGCAAAGGAAGACCTTTCTCTCTGTCTCTCTCTCTCTCACTGTCCACTCTGCCTGTCAAAAAAAAAAAAAAAAAGACATGCAAAGTAATTCGCACAGTTTTTGGCACATGAAAAGCTAACACAAAGTGGAAACAACTGCATTATCATATCTCTCTGCCTCTTACTTTTCTGAGCTTGGCCCTCTCTGTAGTCCTTTTTGGCCCTTGTTCTCTGCCTGCACGCTTAATTTTAATGTTCCTTTGCCCGTAGCCAGACATGGCTCCAAGCGTTCATTCTACTTCAGCCCTTGAATGTTCTAAGTATCAGCCTCTCTTAACAGCAAGTCCCATTGTCTCCTGACTTCTCAGTTTAGAAAAACGCACTCAGTAGATGAAGGAATAAAGTTTTCTTGGGTATATCCAACCAACTTCTCATTTGAAGGCTTAAAAATCTGGGGGCTGGCATTGTGGCAGAATGAGTTAAGCCACTGTCTGCAATGCCATCATCCCATATGAGCACCAGTTTGAGTTCTGGGTGCTCCACTTCTGATCCAGTAATGTAGGAAATGATTCCAGTAGTTAAGGATGGAAATGGACATTATAATTAAAGATGAGCTATTTTTTGTCATTCTTATGAATAATTAAAATTGACCCAACAAAATCAACAGGGCCAGCATAGTTGTGCAATGGCTTAAGCTGTGGCTTGTGACACTGGCATCCTCCATCAGAGTGCTGACTCAAGCCCTGGCTACTCAGCTTCCAATCTAACTACCTGCTAATGAACCTCGGGAGGCAGTGGAAGATGGCCCAGATACTTGGGCCCTTCCACCCATGTGGGAGAAGGATGGAGTTTCTGGCTCTTGGCTTTGATGTTGCCCAGCCCTGGCTGTTCTGAGAATTTGGGAAGTGAACTAACAGATGAAAGATCTCTCTCTCCCTCTCTATCAGTCTTTCAAACAAACAAATCATTTTCAAAATCTTATTTTTATTCGTTTGAAAGTCTTGAAAGGTAGAGATACAGAAATAGAAGGAAGGAGAGAAAAATCTTCCATCCACTGGTTCGCTCCCCAAATGGCCGCAACAGCCTTGGCTGGGGCAGGCCAAAGCATGAAGCCAGGACTTTCTTCTGGGTCTCACATGAGGGTGCATGGGCCCAAGTACATGGGCCATCTTCTGCTCCTTTCCTAGGTGAATTAGCTGGGAGCTGGATCAGAAGTGGAGCGTACCGTATGTACCCATGTGGAATGCATTACAGGCAGAGGCTTAACCTTCTACACCACAGCACTGAGCCCACCAATAAATTTTGAAGAAGAAGAAGAAAAGAAGAAGGGGGAGGAGGAGAATGAAGAGGAGGAGGAGGAGGAGGAAAAGGAGAAGGAGAAGGAAAAGGAAGAAGGGGGGAGGGGGAGGAGGAAGAAGAAGGAAGAAGGGAGAAGGAAGAAGGAGGAAGAGGAAGGAGGAAGAAGAGGAAGGAGGAAGAGGAAGGAGGAGGAAGAGGAAGGAGGAAAAAGAAGGAGGAGGAGGGAGGAGGAGGAGGAGAAGGAGGGGGAGAAGGAGGAGGAAGAGGAAGGAGGAGGAAAAGGAAAGAGGAGGAAAAGGAGGAGGAAGAGGAAGAAGAAGGAAAAAGAAGAGGAAGAAGAAGGAAAAAGAAGAGGAAGGAGGAAGAAGAGGAAGAAGAAAAGTAAAAATCAAGATCACATTTTTAAATATTTCTCAATTGTGTGAGAAGGAAATGGGGTGAAAATCCTTCTTGAATACTACAATAAGGTCTCCTAGGCTAAAAGTTTGTGGTAATAACAGACATAGTTTTATAGTCCTTTCTAGTTGACAAAGAACAACATTGCATTTTATTCTCAGTACCTAGTGGTAACATAGCCCACACTTGCCCCTGAACTAGTATTGTAATGTGTATAAATACGTGCCTGGCATACTGCTAACACTTAATGGTAGTTAGCATTGTGTGTCTGTGTGTATATATTGAGGGAATGTTAAAAGTCTGTGGGAAAAAAAATGAAATTAAAAGTTTATTTTGGTGCAAAAATATTTTGAAATCCATGTGCATGAGAGATCTTCAAAAAAAGTTAATGGAAAATGCCTGAACTGAAAAAAGCTGTGCATGGATTTCAATTTTTTGCACCAAACTAAGCAGTTTAATTTCATTTTCTATGCACTGTTTGAACTACCTATATGTGTGTGTATATGTGTTTATGAAGTGTAGAAAAGTGTAGAGAAGGAGATAGAGGGAGAAAGACAATGAGCATACCCACATAAGGTCAGAAGAGCATGACTTTTCTTGGGAAACAGAACAGGCCCACCCTGCTGGGAAAAGCTGTTAGTATTCACTCACTGTTAGTGCTTAAGAAAAAAAGAACAAAGTGGGGGTGGGTCACGGAATATGAAAGATCTGTTTATATTTACTGCTGGAACAAAACACACCCTTTGAGCTAATGGTTACACAGTATTTCTGCCAAGCCAGCCTCTCTCTTATCAAACAGGTTCCCATACATTGTCTTCCCATTGCATGAAAGCTAGTTGGGAACAAAACCATTCTCTGCTGTTATGTGCTCCTGCCCTCCTAGTCTTTCAGAAACCTTACTCTTCATCTCAGCATTTCTCCCTGCTTTGAATTAGACGTGGATTCAAATTCTGGCTTCAACTAGGTATGTGACCCATGTGCACCTCTGTGTCATCTGCTGGAGCAAGCAGACACCTTCTTAAGTTATCATCAGGAGGAAATGCAATAATGCATCAACAAGAATTGCACTGCTGAAGGGTTCCCTAAATGGTCCTTTCACTTCCTCTACAGCTCCTCCCTTTTCTCTTTCCTACTTTCTCATATCAGCCAGGGGATCCTTCTACAGAGAGCAATAGACAGAAAGACACAGGCTGTCAACCTCCACCTCAACATCCCTTGGCTCCCTATTTGAACAAGAGAAGGGTACTAAGCAGATACAGAGGTGAGCATGGTCCAAGTACCTGGAGTTGATCTTCCAGATGAGAGACACTTGCCAGTCTCCTACTTAAGGCTCTCCTAAAGTGGCCTCAACCTGAGTTTTAAAATTTCCTTCCCACCATTTCCACTGTATGCTTTTCTATTCTCGATGATTTTCTGACCCAGAACTGATACTCGCTTCGATCCCCACCTGGTCTTTCTGCTTCTTCCTCACCCTGGGCTTTGGCTCTTGTGGTTTCCTGAACACAAAGTTCTGACTACTCACTTCTCCTTTGAAAGCCCACGATGCTGTGGAAGACTCCTTTCCCAAGAAGCCTGCCCGCCTCTTTTTCAATAGCTCTTACTGTCTTTCCCCATGCCACATCTCCCTATGACCCACCAAATACAGTTTGTAGGATTTTATTGCCTTTGAACTCCTCAGTTGCATTTGTAGCTCTCATGTAACTGCCTTCTCCTATCAAGTAATGAAGGCAAGACATTGGGTGACAGCTACCTCGGTACCTTGGTCAAGACTCTAGACTGAAAGTTCCTTGGAGGCTAGGGTTTGTGTCCTCCTCATCTTTAAACACCCCTACATGACCCTGTGGACCATTCCCCTTTGGAGCTAAAATATCTGTTGAATTGAAGTGAATTTATTTTCCCTTATTTTAGATGAAGCTGAAAGAAGGTGTGGGGTCCATAGGGTTGTCAGGTAAAACATAGATGCCCATTAAATACAAATTTTAGATAACCAACGAGTAATTTTAAAGTATAAATATGTCCCAAATATTGTGTGGGATATACTTATATTAAAATTTATTTGTGGTTTCTCTAAAACCCAAAATCTAATTGGATGCCTTATTCATTAAGATGCTGGCTGTGGGTTTGTCATAAATTATGTTGAGGAATGTTTCTTCTGTACCCAATTTGCTTAGAGTTTTCATCATGAAAGGGTGTTGTATTTTATCAAATGCTTTCTCTGTATCTATTGAGATAATCATATGGTTTTTATTCTTCAATTGTTAATGAGACGTATCACATTGTTTGATTTGCAAATGTTGAACCATCCCTGCATACCAGGTTTAAATCCAACTTGGTCCAGATGAATGATCTTTCTCTTGTTTAGTTGGATTCGATTGGCTAGTATTTTGTTGAGGATTTTTGTGTCTGTGTTCACCAGGGATATTGGCTTGTAATTCTCTTTCTCTGTTGTATTGTTTACAGGTATAGGAATTATGGTGATGCTGGCTTCATAGAAGGAGTTTGGGAGGATTCCTCCCTTTCAATTGTTTTGAGTAGATTGAGAAAAATTGGAATTAGTTCTTCTTTAAATGTCTGGTAAAATTCAGCAGTGAAGGCATGGGGTCCTGGGCTTTTCTTTTTTGGGAGGATCTTTATTATTGATTCAGTCTCCACCTTGGTTATTGGTCTGTTAAGGCTTCTCTCTTTATGCCTCAATTTATGTAGGTTGTATGTGTACAGGAATCTGTCCATTTCTTCGAGGTTTCCCGATTTGTTGGCATACAGCCCTTTGTAGCAATTCCTGATTTTTTTTTTAATTTCTGTGATATCTGTTGTTACATTTCCTTTTTCATCTCTGATTTTATTAATTTGGGTCTTTGGGTCTTCTCCCTCTTTTTTTTGTTAGTTGGGCCAATAGTGTATCAGTTTTGCTATTTAAAAAAAAAAACTCTTCCTTTCACTTATCTTTTGTATTTTTTGTTTATTTTTCTAGTTTTAGTTATTTCTTTCCTCCTACTAATTTTGTGTTTGGTTTGTTGTTTTTCTAGATCGTTGAGATGTATTGATAGCTCATTTATTTGGTGCCTTTCCAATTTCTTGATGTAGGCACCAATTGCTATAAATTTTCCTCTTAACAATGCTATTGCTATATCCCATAAGTTTGATATGTTGTATTATTTTCATTTGTTTCCAGAATTTTTTATTTCTCTTTTGATTCCTTCATGATCAATTGTTCATTCAGGAGCATGTTGTTCAATCTCCATGTGTTTGCATATGTTCTAGAGATTCTTGAGTTGTTGATTTCCAGTTTCATTGAATTGTGGTCAGAAAAGATGCATGGTATGATTTTGATTTTTTTGAATTACTGAAGCTTGCTTTATGGCCTAGCATGTGGTCAATCCTAGAGAAAGTTCCATGTACTGGTAAGAAAAATGTATATTCTGCAATTGTAGGATGAAAAATTCTGTAGATATCCATTAGGTCCATTTGGTCTTTAGGGTCATTAACTCTATTGTTTCCTTGGTGATTTTCTGTCTGGTTGATCTGTCTGTCCATTGCTGAAAGTGGGGTATTGAAGTCGCCCATTAATATTGTATTAGAATCTATGTCTCTCTTTAGATCCATTGATATTTCTTTTAAATAGTCAATTGCCCTGTATTTGGGTGCATGTATGTTTATTATAGTTATATCTTCCTGTTTAACTTATCCCTTCATCATTATATAGTGCCCTTCTTTGTCTCTTTTAAGAATTTTTGTTTTAAAATATATTCTGTGTGATATTACAATGGCTACACCAGATCTTTTTTGGTTTCCTTTAGCATGGGATATCTTTTTCCATCCTTTAAATTATATAATATATTAAGTAATCAAATTAAAACCATTTCATCCCCCTTCCAATTGCTCTAAACTCCTTCCCTGTGAAACAATGCAAACCATGCATGTGTAAGGTCTTTGACAAGTTCATAGAAAACGAGTGTTATAAAAAACTTATGCATGCAATATAAAATATTTTTTCAGCAAAACAAGCTTATCTTCTAAATCCCCTTCTGACAAACTTTTTGAAGCACCCCTGTAGAAGGCATGAGTGCTTGCAGATGTCAAGGCGTGCCTTGCTGCCTGCTCTGTGAAGAGCTGTCTCCTGGTGGGAGAACAGCCAAATCCCCGTCCCCTCCCCTCAGAATGGATGTGTGGGATTTGACACAGTGTTTCACCAAAGCACCCCGTGGGCAGCAAGAGAATATACTGTGTTTATTCTCATCCAGTGTGAGAGCAGGTGGCTTCTTTGTTTTTATCTTTACTTTTATTGAAACAAAAACAAATGAGCCAAAGAGAAAACACTTCTTTGTAAAGCTGGCCATTATCCTATTCCTCTATTCTATTAGCTTTCAGTCTATTCCAATTTGGAGTCATCTGGGCTGTGGAGAAGTATAGTTCTAAACTCAATAAAGTCTGGTTTTTGTTTCCAGCCATTCAACTGCATGTGTTTCTTTATTTTGTTTTTTTTTTCAAAGATTTATTTATTTATTTGAGAGGCAGGGTTAGAGAGAAAGAGAGAGAGAGAGAGAATCTTTCATTTGTTGGTTCACTCCCCAGATGGCCACGGTCACCAGAGCTGGTACCATCCAAAGCCAGGCCAGGAGCTACTTCCAGGTCTCCCACATGGGTGCAGGGGCCCAAGGACTTGGGCTGTCTTCCACTGCTTTCCCAGGCCATTAGAGAGCTGGATTGGAAGTGGAGCAGCCAGGATTGGAACCGGAGCGCACATGGGATGCTACCCACACCTGAGATGCCTAGTCTGCCTGTCTCCTTTCTTTTATTTTCTAGTTATTATCTCTTATATCTCATCAATTCTACCTGCATAGTAGCTCATGAATTTCTCCACTCCCTTTGATTTACACTGTATCTGTCATAATTTAGGTTTAGTAATGAAAGAATTGCAAAACCAGGTGGGAGGACCTTAACAATGCCTCTGTTCCAGAGAGAAGGAAGAGGGTGAGGATCAGGGAGACCTTGGGTTTGGCTCTCTGGAGTTCATTGACATTTGTAAATGGTAAAAGTGTTGGTCCAGTAGGAGAAAGGTGAAAAAGGTATTGAAGGTACATTGCAGGACTATGGCAATATCCTGAAACACTGGCATCCCCATGTGCTTCTCAGCCATCTCTTGCTATCATTTGTTCTTCCTGGTCCAGCTCACACTCATAAAATGTGTACCCATTAGTGCAGAGTGATTTCTGCTGTCTGAGTTGTTAATTATATATCTGCTGCATTGTCATATGGCTATGTCATTGGAATATGTTTGATCTCCCCAAAATTACACTGTGAGCTCCTAAGTAGTAGTGGTAGTTGGATTATATTTTAATTTCTTAAGAACACCACACAGTTCCTAACATATGCCACGTGACCATCAGTGGCTAGTTACTTGGTATAGGGGTCCAATTAAAGCAGAAATATGAAGGCAGGTTTTTTGGCCTAGCATTGAAGGCACTTTTATCTCATATTGGAGTAGCTGGGTTCAACTCCCAGCTCTGGCTCCTGATTCCAGCTTCCTGTTAGTGTAGAGCTGGGGAGACAATGGTGATGGCCCAAGTAATTGGGTTCCTGATGTCTACATAGAAAAGCTGGATTGAGTTCCTGGCTCCTGGCTTTGCCGCCCTGGCCATAGCCAGCATTTGGAGATTGAACTAGCAGATAGGAGTGCCATCCTCATCCCCCCTCTCAAATAAACTAATTAATTTTAAATATGAAAATATGATGCTCCTTATTCAAAAAAAGGATAAATGATTTCTCCTTTCTGCCAGTTTCCTTTAATTTTTATCTATTTGTGAGGCAGAGGCAGATAACCAAAGAGAGCACCCCCAACCACAGGTTCACTCCTTAAATTCCCTTGACAGCTGGGGTTGTGCCAGGCCAAATCCAGGAAGTTGAAACTCCATCCAGGTCTCCCACCTGGGTGGCAGGAACCTGAGAACTTAAGCCATCACTCTGCTGCCTGTCAGTTTGCACACGAGCAAGAAGCTGGAAACTCAATCCAGTTCTCCCACGTGGGTAGCAGGGGCCCAGGTGCTTGAGCTAAAACCTGCTGCTCAGACAGGGATAGCAGGACTCAACTCTCTGCCCAGATCCCAACCTTCTGCCTGGCTCCAACCCAATCAAAGGGAAGGAGCGTCCACACCCTTACTGCATAAGGCATGCCCAAGGTGGCCCAGTGTGACCAGTATCTGACCTTTTTGGGTTGGTCGACGTGAGCAACATCATCATGTTGCGCATGCTGTGTGCAAGAGAAACAACAGTGCCTGCACAGAACACTGAGCCAGATACAAATCCTGGTGCTGTATGCCTAAGGGGCCAAGCCAGAATGACAGGATATTAGGTGCCAAGGGCATGCCTCCATGCCTCCCCAGCTATAAAAACACCTGCCAGCTCCTCTCATTGAGCCAGTAGTGGAACCTCCTCTCATTGTGCTGGCTCCCTTGCACTCCAACAAAACTCCCAAGAAACCTTGTGTAGATTGCTTATTGACCTCTTGTCAATTTCCACTGCAAAAGAATCCAAGATCCTGGGTCAGTACCACTGCCTCTCAGGGTACACATGAGCAGAAAGCTGGAATAGGGAGCAGAGCTGGCACATTCAAACCCAGCTATTGGATGTGGCATCTCAACCACTATGCCAAATGCCTGCCCACCAGTCTTTCTTGATCTCTCATGCTGTTTTGTTGGTTTAAAAGAATTTTCTATTTAAATCATGCTCCCATGGGCATCATGATTTTATTGGGGTGAGTGCAGACACTCACAAGTGCCCAGGATCCTGTTCTAAGATGTAGCAGGCAGGACAGGTGCATTTGACCTCAAGTACCCCTGCACCAGCGATCAGGATAGTGGAGAGGGGGAGGCCAGAATGGGCTTTGGGCTCAGGTGTGACAGCATGTGCCTAAGAACCTTCCAGGAAGCAGTGAGGTAGCAGAGGTAGTATTAAATGAGAGCCAAGGTTTCAAGCCCCTGGGGCAGGTTCCACTGTCCCACCAACAAATTCAAAGATAGCAGTATGAAACCCCAAGCCTGGGACCTCCAGACCAGAGTGCTGTGTGACTGCCTTGGCCACAGGTCCTTGCCATTAAATGAGCCAGTGAGCATGGAAAATGATAGATGTTCTGATCTTTCAAATGGCAATAAAAGGAGAAGGGAAGAAAGCCAAGATACCATGGAAAAGAAAAAAAGAAGACCTAAATGAAAGATCTCTGTGAGTGAGATCCCAGTGGAAAGAACGGGGCCATCAAAGAAGGAGGTACCTTTCTCTGAAGGGAGGAGAGAACTTCCACTTTGACTATGACCCTATCGGAATAAGATCAAAGTCAGCGAACTCTAAAGGCTTCCATAGCCCTGGCAACTCATGACTAGAGCCTAGGGAGATTACTGACACCATGAACAGGAGTGTCAAATTGTTAAGTCAACAACAGAAGTCACTGTGTACTCACATCCCATGTGGGAACTGTCCTTGATGTGTTGTCTAATGTGCAGTGATGCTATAACTAGTACTGAAACAGTATTTTTACACTTTGTGTTTCTGCGTGGGTAAAAACTGATGAGATCTTTACTAATTATATACTGAATCGATCTTCTGTATATAAAGATAATTGGAAATGAAAAAAAAAACTGGTGTTAAATTGGAAATGGCATAGAAAATTAATTAATTTTTTAAAAAAATTATGTAGGATCTCTGTCTTTAATGTGCTGTACACTCTTATTTAATGCTATAACTAGTACTCCAACAGTATTTTTCTTTCACTTTGTGTTGCTATATGGGGGCAAACTGTTGAAATCGTTACCTAATATATACTAAACTGATCTTTTGTATATAAAGAGAATTGAAAATGAATCATGATGTGATTGGAAGGGGAGAGGGAGCGGGAAAGGGGAGGGTTGTGGGTGGGAGGGAAGTTTTGGGAGGGGGAAGCCATTGTAACCCATAAGCTGTACTTTGGAAATTTATATTCATTAAATAAAAGTTTAAAAAAAAAAGGAGAAGGGAAAGGCATAGAAGAGGGAAAGAGGAGGTTAAGTAAAGAGTTTCAGTGTCTGTGATTCTAGGGACTGAGGAGGGGTCCTTGGAAAGACTGATTGTGGAGAAGTTGTGCTGGCCTGTGGCAGGTGCACAGATGAAGAGCCTAACCTCACAGAAGATGAGCTACAGCTCTTTAGCAGGGCTGCAGTGCAGAGAGAGTGAGTGTAGAAGCAAAACAATGGTCAGAGCCACGAGACTTCATCAGGGATATTGGATAGAAATCAGTAAAAGTATTTAAGATTCAGTAAGATGCCATTTTGCCTCTTTGCCTAAGGATTAAGTAATTATTTGTAAGAAAATATTATGCAAGACACTGAGTGCCTGTGTGTGGTGCTTCTACAGAGAAACAGATGCCATGAGTGATCCAAAGAGCTTACAGCCTCAGAAGAGACAAACATAAATATATAATTTAGACAGAATGTGATGAATGACTTGGAAAATCCCTTTTAGTTAAACCAAGCTTCCTAGAAATAGCTTCTGGCTGAAGATTTGCTAGCTCAGCTTAAGACAGAAGGAAAAATACAAAAGAACATTAACTGTGGGGTGGAGTCAGGAAAGATGGCCTCAGACTACTGCTTCATTTTTCCCGTCAGTGAGATCCCTGTGTTCTTTCAAAGTCTATTTGCTAAGAGACTGCTATGTGCCAGGCACTGAGCACTATTAAATTGGGCTGAAGGGGTAAGCACTGTGGCGCAGCGGGTTAATGCCCTGGCCTGAAGTGCCAGCATTCCATATGGGCCCTGGTTCTAATCCCGGCTGCTCCTCTTATGATCCAGCTCTCTGCTATGGCCTGGGATAGCAGTGGAAGATGGTCCAAGACCTTGTGCCCCTGCACCCACATGGGAGACCCGGAAGAAGCCCCTGGCTTCGGATTGGCACAGCTCCAGCCATTGCAGCCATCTGGGGAATGAACTAGCAGATGGAAGACCCCTATCTCTGTCTCTACCTCTCTCTGTAACTCTATCTTTCAAATAAATAATATAAATCTTAAAAAAAAAATGGGCTGGAGTTGGCAACTACCAAGTGTAGGGAAGTAGTTTTTAAAATTTCAGGTTGCCATAGGAGAAACTCTAGCTATGGGTCTCATCAACAGAGAAGTCTGCCCAACTCCCCAAATTCTGCTCTCCAGAAATTTAGCAGCCAAGACAGAGCTGTGTCCTTAAGTAACCATCATGGTGGATTTGGAGCAGACTGAAAATGAGTCCAGGGATTACAAATCTCTGCAGAGCAGCCCAAGGGGCAGATCCAGAAAGAATGCTTCAAGATTGCACCTGGAGGGGCCGGCGCTGTGGCGCAGTGTTTAAAGCCCTGGTTTGCAGCACCTGCATCTCATATGGGCACCGGTTCGAGTCCTGGCTGCTCCACTTCTAATCCAGCTCTCTGCTTTGGCCTGCAAAAGCAGTAGAAGATGGCCCAAGTCCTTGGGCTCCTACACCCACGTGGGAGACCTGGAAGAAGCTCCTGGCTTCTGGCTTCAGGTCAGTTCAGCTCTGGCTGTTGCTGTCATTTGGAGAGTGAACCAGCGAATGGAAGACCTCTCTCTGTCTCTACCTCTCTCCGTAACTCTGTATTTCAAATAAAAATGAATCTTTAAAAATATATTAATTAATTAAAAAAAAAAAAAAAAGGATTGCTCCTGGCTGTGATCCCGAGTCCTTAGGGGGAGAGAGCAATGCGATGCAGATCTTGCCACGGGGAGAGAACTAGAGTCATACTTGGTGATCTCCCAGCAATGCTTGCAAAAGGGAGTGAGAGCAAAGTGGGTGCACAATCTGGGGCAGAGAGCAAATTTCATTTCTCTTGCACTCTACACAGCAGATGGACTTGCTGATGGAGAATCCTCAGGGCAGTGGAACATTCAGAGCAGGACCACCTACATAATTCACTGGGCCCTGTACAAAAATGAAAAGGATGGTCTCTTTGTTCAAAAACATTATGCATTTCAAGACAACAGAAACACAGTATTAAAACAAGGGTGGGTCCTTTTGCACAAGGCCCTGCGTGGCTGCACAAGCAGCAGAGTTGTGAAGCTAGCTTTGATTTCAAGCATAGAGTTTGTTTAAAGAGTGCAAGTTGGCTTCCCTACTTCCTTAGCAGGAAGAAATGCAATGCGCCTTCAGAGCCCCAAATAGAATTGGGCAGGAAATTCTCCCACAGTTATATCATGCTGTTTGTAAATCTTCCACATTGTTATTCTGAACCAGTGGTGCAGACTGAGAACATAGACATGTTTGTATACATACACACCTACACACACACAAGTCTTCAAAAGACTCATGGGAAAATGAAATTAAATTAAAAGATAAATTTATGTTGATGGAAAGCATTTTGAAATCCATTCAGAGTTCCTTCATGACACACATTTTCCATGTACTTTCTGACAACCCATCATATGTTTGCATTACTTTTTTTTTTTTTTTTTTTTTTGGCTGGACTGGGTTGTGGCACAATAGGTTCAGCCTCTGCCTATGATGTCACCATCATATAAGAGCGCCGATTTGAGTCTTGGCTGCTCCACTTCTGATCCAACTCCCTGCTAATGCACCTGGGAAAGCAGCAGCAGATGGCCCAAGTGCTTACATTTCTAACCCCGATGTGGAGACCCAGATAGAATTTGTGGCTCCTGGTTTCAGCCTGGCTCAGCTCTAACAGTTGCAGTTATTAGGGGAGTGAATCAGCAGATGGAAGCTCTCCCCCTCCTCTCTCTCTCTCTCTCTCTCTCTCTCTCTGTAACTCTGCCTTTCAAATAAATAAATAAATATTTTTAAAAAGAAAGAAAATTGTACAACTGCTGTATAAAAAGTCTAGCAATTCCCTAAAAAAAAGTTCACTGGAGAGGCAGGCATTTGGCATGCTGGTTAATATGTTGCTTGAGGTGCCTGAATGCATCCCATATCAGAGTGCCTAGGTTCAAGTCCACACTCTGCTTTCAATTTCAGCTTCCTACTGATGTGCATCGTAGGTGGCAGCAGGTGATGGGTCAAGTGCTTGGGTCCCTACCAGCCATATGGGAAACCCAGAAGGAGTTCCTCAATCCTGGCTTTGGCCCGGCCTGGCCATGGCTATTATGAATATTCAGGGAGTGGGCCAGCAGCTGGAAGATTTGCCTCTATTTATGTCTCTCTGCCTTTAAAATAAATTTTAAAAAACTTTCTTGCACCAAAATAAATATTTTTAAAATTCTGTTTCCACGATCTTTTTGGAGTGCCTTTGGGTGTACATGCACACGCATGCAGGAATGCTCACACACATGCATACATCTCATTCGAGTCAAATCCACATGAACCTGACCTGGAGTCATCTCTTTATTCACAGAGCTGCATGGAGGTACAATATCAAGTTGCACATCAACTTGCAGTAATTTTTATTTAACCACTGGTCACTGGGTATTGTTACCTGCCAGACACTGTTCCAGGGGCTTACAATGTGATGCTAAACGTTAAAAGCTCAGTCAGCCTCAAGACTTACATCCTACTGGGGAGGCAGACAATGAACATAACACATTCATATGTAACAAAATCAGCTCATGGCACACGCAATGAAGAGGAATGGAGGAGACAGAGTGGAGAGTAACAGTACGTGTGTAGGACCAGGCACATTTGCTTTAGGTAGGGATCATCACATTTGTGTAAGAAGAGGAATGAAATGAAGGGTGTCATGTAGGGGGTGGGGAGAAGAGCCTTCCTGCAGAGGGAACAGCAATGCGAGGCTGTGGACAGGGCATGCTGGGAAGTTACAGGGATAGCGAGGAGCCCAGTGTGCCCTGAGCTCAGTGAGACAAGAGAGTGTTGAGGAATGAGATCAGAAAGGTAGCCAGGGTTGGATCGCTGTAATATTTGCAGGCCAAACTAAGGAATTTTGGCTTCAAGAGACACTGATCTCAGTTTTGAAAATGGACGAGTCATCTAGCAGATAAGGAGGAAGACACATCCCAGGCAGGAGAAATTGCATATGCATGGAAACAGTGGGGTTGGCCTTTTGTCTTTGGGAGTTAATGAGGATTGGGATTGGTGGGATCAAGGGGGAGAGAAGGGGTTTGGAGGTCACGAGGAAGGTCAGGGAGAGCCCCAATGTGTCCACTGTGCACCCTGCCACCAGGCCAAGTCCTCTGGGTTCTCCTAGGTGGGAGGCAAGCCCAGTGTGCCCATGGGTTCTGATGGGAGGGGTATAGAAAGCAGCAGATGATAGCCCAAGTGATTGGGCCCCTGCCACCTGCATGGGAGACCTGGATGAGTTCCTGGCTCCTAGTTTTGGCCTGGCCCAGCCTTGGCTGTTGTAGCCATTTGAGGAGTGAACTAGCAGATGGAAGACCTTTCTCTCTCTATCACTCTGCTTTTCAAATAAATAAATATACATATATACTTATATATACATATAAATATAACTAAAATTTTTTTTCTAAAAAATATCCTCTCACCTTTTTTGACAGTGGTAAACTGCTGGTAGCAGGAAGTTTGAGATTATAGTTATGTTGTCAACTTTTTGGTTATGTTAATTAGAATTTTCATATATTTTTCTTTTTTCTTTAGTGTTATTTTCACCTACTTGAAAGGCAGAGTGACAAAGAGTGATAGAAGAGAGAGCGAGAGAAAGCTCTTTTTAAAAAAATATTTATTTATTTGAGAGGTAGAGTTATAGAGAGAGAGAGAGGTCTTCCATTTGCTAGTTCACTCCCTAGATGGCCGCAATGTCCGGAGCTGGGCTGATCCGAAGCCAGGAGCCAGAAGATTCTTCCAGGTCTCCCAGGTGGATGCAGGAGCCCAAGCATTTGGACCATCTTCCACTGCTTTATTAGGCCATAAGCAGAGAGCTGGATTGGAAGAGGAGAGCTGGGACATCAACCAGTACCCATATGTGATGCCAGTGCTGCAGGCAGAGGCTTAACCTACTATACCACAGCAATGGGCCCAAGAAAGATCTGCTGTTTCACTCCCCAAATGCTCACAGTAGTTAGGGCTAGGCCAGGCTGAACTGAAGCCAGGTCTCCCCCTGGGGTGGTAGAAGCTGAAGCCAGGTCTCCTGGGGTGGTAGAATAGCTGGGACTTGAACTGGCCCTCTGATATGGTATATGGGCATCCCAAGCAGTGATTTAATCCACTGCTCCACAATACCTACCCTCAAATTTCCTATTCTTATAAGGATACCAATTATATTGGTTTAGGATTTGCCCAATGGCCTTATTTTAACTTAATCACTTCTTCTAAGATTCTGTCTCCAAATATAGTTGCATCTTGAGATACTGAAGTTAGGAGTTCAAATATGAATGTTAGAGGGACACAGATTAATTCATAACATCACTGACCACATCCATTAAGAATTTTAGGTCCCTAATTTGATGGAACAAAAATCTTACTTTTTCTGGGAAATGCATTGACCAGCATTCTGTTATTACATATTATTCTAGCATCTCACAAATGGGTTCATAAAAAGCACAGTCTCACATGATGCTAAAAGCCACTACCTGATAAAAGAGGTCCATGGCAAATAAGTTTTGGAAAGAATGAAAGTAGCAGAGTTTGGCCGGCGCCGTGGCTTAAGAGGCTAATCCTCCGCCTTGCGGCACTGGCACACCGGGTTCTAGTCCTGGTCGGGGCGCCGGATTCTGTCCCAGTTGCCCCTCTTCCAGGCCAGCTCTCTGCTATGGCCCGGGAAGGCAGTGGAGGATGGCCCAAGTGCTTGGGCCCTGCACCCGCATGGGAGACCAGGAGAAGCACCTGGCTCCTGGCTTCGGATCGGCACGATGCGCCGGCCGCAGCGGCCATTGGAGGGTGAACCAACGGCAAAAAGGAAGACCTTTCTCTCTGTCTCTCTCTCACTATCCACTCTACCTGTCAAAAAATAAAAAATAAAAATAAAAATAAAATTAAAAAAAAGAAAGTAGCAGAGTTTCCCAAGTTTGTTTTATCAGGGAAGCCCTTTCTCATTGACTTATCTATTAACAACTTTCAGAAAGGTGTTCTGTAGGAGTGGGAATTGGCACAGTGATTGGAAAGTTCTTGGGACACCATATCCCATATCAGAGTGCCTCATTCAAGTACTAATTCCTCTACTTCCTGTCAGCTTCCTGCTGAGTGTACCCTGAGAGGCAGCAGATGATGGCCCAAGTACATGGGTACTGGCCACCACATGAGAGATCCAGATTGAGTTCCAGGCTCCAAGCTCTGGCTTGGCCTAGCATTGGTTGTTGGGGACATTTGGGGGATGAACAGTGGATGTAAGATCTCTCTGTGTGTCCCTCTCTGTCTCTCTGCCTTTCAAACAAAGAAATGAAAAAAAAATTTTTAAAAGGAAAGATTGCTCTGAGAACAAACTCAGAACAAGCTGATTTGTGGCAAATTTAAAGACTATAAAAATTGTAGAGATATTGATAGGAGTATGTGTAATTGCTGTTACTTAAAAATATATTACCACAGAACATCAAAATGATAATAGATATCTGTACTAACATTACTTAAGGCTATATTTTTTAACTGGAGTCTGGGACACACACGTGAACTTGAGAATCAAAGACCTGGTTGATATTATCCCCAGTGCTCACTAACAGAACCGTTGGCTAACAGACCTGGCATGAGATTCAAAGTAAAGAGGACATCTTCCACAGAGGCCCTGTAGCAATTGTAGATCCACTGTGAGAGAATGAAAAGAGCGGAAAGTGCAAACAAAATCATCCTTAGTCTGACCAACTAGAGGCGTTCTTGTGTATATCTCAAATTGCTTTCATTCTTTTTGTTCTGCTCACCTATATCCTTGGCATGGTTTTTGTTATACCACATATTAAATTCTATTTCCTGTTTGATATCTTACTATTGTATCAGAGCCACCTTTTCATGCCTTTAGCATTGTTCACAAATATCTTTCCTAATGGTTGGGAAATGCTCCATCTCATTCATTCTAAAGCATGGCACTCATAAGCTTTTCCTTAGTAGTAGATGTTGGGTTGTCCAGTTTTCTTCATTGTAAATAACACTGTGAGGAGAAGTCTTTACATAAAAATACATAAATGTGTGTGTGTGACATGCTCTCCACATTTCTGATAATTTCCTTGTGACACAGTCCTTAAAACAGAATTCCTAAATGATGAGTATCTAAGGCTTTAAGTCAAGTGCTTTTGAGGTGTGGGCAAGTGCTGCTTTGGTATATCTATGTCAGTACTGAGTAAGACACTCAAAAACAAAACCTATGCTAATCAGAACAGCAAAAATTAATTCCATTTTAATTTTAATATCCTTCATTACAAATGAGTTTGTATATTTTTCATATGTTTGCTAACTTTCACTTTTCCTTTTATTTAAAAATGTTTAACCTTTAATTGTGGTAAAATGCATATAAAATTGACCATTCTAAACAGTTTTGAAAAAATTTATTTATGTATTTGACAGAGAGAAAGGGGGAGAGAGAGAAAGAGAGAGAGAGAGAGAAAGATAGAGAGAATGAAAATCATCCATCTACTGGGTTACTCCCCCAAATGGCTACAATGGCCAGCGCTGGCCAGGCCAAAGCCAGCAGCTGCAAACTCTCCAATCAGGTCTCCCACATGGGTGGCAGGAGCCCAGGTACTTGGGTGGTCTTCCACTGTTTTCCTAGGTGCATTAGCAATGAGCTGGATCAGAAGTGGAGTAGCCAGGACTTGATCCGGTGCTCAAATATGGGATGCCAGCAATGTAAGTGGTGGCTAATCCACTGTACTACAAGACCAGTCCCCATTTTAACCATTTTAAAGTGAACATTTCTATAGTTAACTACATTCACATTGTAGTTCAGCCAATGTCTAGAACTTTTTTTATGAAATGAAACTCCACATCCCTTAAGAAGCAACTCCCTGATAGCATCACTTATTTTCTGTCTCTATGATTTTGACTACAGTAGATATCTCAAATATGTGGAATCTGTGCTTTTGTGATTGGCTTATTTAACAGTGTAATGTCCTCAGGGTTCACCCATGTTGCAGCATGTGTCAGGATTTCCTTCCCCTTTAAAAGAGGCTAGATAATATTCCATTGTATGTAAATGCTAAATTTTCTCACGGACATTTAGGCTGCTCCCAACTTTGGCTCTTGTGAATAGTGCTAGTCTGAACATGTTTGTACAAATATCTTTTTGAGACCACACTTTCAACTATTTTGGGAATATACCTAGAAGTAGACTAGTCGGATCATGTGGTAATGCTGTTTTTATTGACTGAGAAGCCTCCATACTGTTTTCCATAACAGCCACCACTTTATATTCCCACCAACAGTGGGTAAGAGTTTCAGTTTCTCCAAATCCTTGCCCATACTTGTTTGTTTTTCTTTTGATAGTGGTCATCATAACAAATAAGAGATGAACTCTCGTTGAGGTTTTGGTATGTATATCCCTAATGACAGTGACATTGAGCATCTTTTCATATGTTTGTTGGCTATGTTTTATGTTCTTTGGAGAATTATCTATTCAAATCCTTTGCAAATTTTTAAATCAACTGGTTTAAAAATATTTATTTATTTATTTATTTATTTTAAAGGCAGAGTGGGAGAAATGAGAGAAGAAAGAGAAAGCGATCTTCATCTGCTGGTTCACTCCATCATCTACTGCCTTCCCTGGTGCATCAGCAGGAAGATAGATTGGAAGCAGAGGAGTTGGGACTCGAACCAGGACTCTGCTATGGGATGCCAGTGTCACAAGCAGTAGCTTAATCGTGTGTGCCACAATAATGGTCCAGCTTATTTGGTTTTTGTCTGTTAGACTGTAGGAGATGCTTTTATATTCTGAATATCAGTTCCTTAAAAAATACATGATTTTAAAATATTTCTTCCATTCATAGATTGACTTTTGATTGTTTCCTTTGTTGAACACAAGTTTTAAACTTCTGATGTAAACTCATTTGTCTGTTTTTGCTTTTATTGCTGTGCTTTTGGTGTCAAAAATAAGACATCATTGTTAAATCCAGTGTTTTCTAGGAGATTTATAATTTTAGGTATTACATTTACGACTTTGACCTATTTTGAAGTGATTTTTGTATTTAGTATAAGACAAGGTCTAGTTTAATTATTCTGTGTTTGAATATCCAGTTTTCCCAACAATTTGTTGACAGGATAGTTCTTTCCCCATAGAATGATCTTAACACTCTTGTCAAAAATCCTTTGACCACACGTATGAGGATTTATTTATCAACACCCTATTCCATTCTATTGATTTTTTATGTCTGACTTCATATGCTATTACCATACTATTTTGATTACTGGGGCTTTGTAGTAAGTTCTACATTTAAAAAACATAAGATATCAGCCGGCGCCGCAGCTCACTAGGCTAATCCTCCGCCTTGCGGCGCCGGCATACCGGGTTCTAGTCCCGGTCGGGACACCAGATTCTGTCCCAGTTGCCCCTCTTCCAGGCCAGCTCTCTGCTGTGGCCAGGGAGTGCAGTGGAGGATGGCCCAAGTGCTTGGGCCCTGCACCCCATGGGAGACCAGGAGAAGCGCCTGGCTCCTGCCATCAGATCTGCGCGGTGCGCCAGCCGCAGCGCGCTGGCCGCGGCGGCCATTGGAGGGTGAACCAATGGCAAAAGGAAGACCTTTCTCTCTGTCTCTCTCTCACTGTCCACTCTGCCTGTCAAAAAAAAATAAAAAAATAAATAAAAAATAAAAAAACACATAAGATATCCAACTTAGCATTTCTCAAGATTGTTTTGGTTATAGGGGGTCTCAAGAGATTCCATGTGAATTTCAGGATGAGTTTTTCTATTTATGCCAAAAAAATCACTGGGCTTTTAAAATCTTTTTAAATGTATTTTATCTATTTGAAAGGCAGCACAGAGAGAGAGATTTATATTGATCTTCCATCCTCTGGTTTATTCCCCAAATGGCCACAACAGCCAGGCCAAAGCCAGCAGCTTGAAGCTCCAATCATGTCTCCCACGTAGGTAGCAGGGCCCCAAGTACCTGGGCCATCTTCTACTGCTTTCCCAGGTGCATTATCAAGGAGCTGGATTGGAGGTTGAGGAGCCAGAACTTGAATCAGCACTCTGATATGGAATGCCAGCATCCCAAGCAGTGGCTTAACACACTGTACCACAACATTGGTCCCTGTCAGTGAGATTTTGATAGTGACTGCATTAAATATGCAGATCACTTTGCATAGAACTGACATCTTAACAACATGAAGTCTTCTAATCAGTGAGCACAGATGTTTTGCCAAGGTTTTCCTTTTCCATGAATAGTTGTTTTGTCATATCCTTTGCATTTTCTTGATAGTCTTAAAATCTTTAATTTTCAATGTTTATAAGAACTCTATATATTAAGGATACTAACTTTTTGTTATATGGTGGCAAATATTTTCCCCAGCTGGTTATGCATCTTTCCATTTTCTTAATGATGTTTTGTAACAAATTTTACATTAAGTTAAAACCTATAGTAATTTTTAAAATATATTTCTCATTTTGGATCATTTTTTAAAACTACACTCACATAGAATAATAACTAGCCTATTGAGTGCTTACTATTCTATTAGTACTGTCTTACATGTTTGGCACATAACAGTTTTTTGATTTTTCACAATGACTCTGTGAAATTGGTACTATTATTGTCATCCCTATTTTACAAATGAGGAACCTGAGGCTCAAAGAAGTTAGACAACTTGCTCAAGGTCACGCCATTAAAATTAAGCCATCAGATGTAAGTGACCTTGCTCCATGAGCTCTGTTTTCTATTGTGTCTATTACTTATGTCTTTGTCTCCACTCATGATCATTCAGACTTCCAATAGATTTTTTTTTTTTTTGGGACAGGCAGAGTTAGACAGTGAAAGAGAGAGAGACAGAGAGAAAGGTCCTCCTTTTTCCGTTGGTTCACCCCCCAAGTGGCTGCTACGGCCAGCACGTTGCGGCCGGCATGCTGCGCTGATCCAAAGCCAGGAGCCAGGTGCTTCCTCCTGGTCTCCCATGCGGGCAAAGGGCCCAAGAACTTGGGCCATCCTCCACTGCACTCCCGGGTCACAGCAGAGAGCTGGACTGGAAGAGGAGCAACCGGGACAGAACCCAGAGCCCCAGCTGGGACTAGAACCCGGTGTGCCGGTGCCGCAGGCAGAGGATTAGCCTAGTGAGCCGTGGCGCCAGCCAGTTCCCATAGATTTATCAGAGGAAAATGAAGAAGTAGTTGGGAATCTTTGTGAATGAAAGAATGGCTCTTTGCCAAACAGAAAGCATGGTATCATGCTTCAGTGAGACAAGGCTCCTTCTGAACCAGGGTCTAGATTAGAGGAGCAAGGGTAAAGAGCTGTCCCACGAAGCATAGAACTGAGCTGTCTCCAGAGCAAAAGCTGCTTTGTAACACAGAGAGGAAACACACTGTGGCAAAAATAAGAACATTAAGCCATTTGTTTAAAATTTTGTGTGGGATGATTTCAATAACTGGTCCATGTCGTCTTCGGGTGGGTGTGTTCGAATAATACCAACCAGTCACATTGACAGTAGTCACTTTTTCTCACTGGAGTTTTGTTTTTGTTTTGAGTCAGAAATGAAGATCTTCCTCAGTTTCATTCTTTGTTGTTGTTGCTTGCTTTTAAGCTTTGCAGTGTGTTGAGCTCATCCCTTTTCCAGCCATCAGAGAGAATGCACCCTGATCTCTCCAGACCAAATAGTCAGTCATGCTTTACTTGGGGCAGATACTCAAAAGGAGAAAACAGTTCAAACACTTTGAATACCACCCCAGAACAAACCTGGATTCTTCTCTCATATGTTGTTTATTTTTCAGAAAGAATTTTATTGACACAGTCCTCTAATTTAGAAAAAGGCACTCTTTGTTCTTTGATTGTGTTAGCCATGCTCTGCTGGCTTTGCTTCATAGCCAGTCCCTGCAGTGCCTACATATGTTCCCCATAGCTGTGGTATGCATGTCACTTCCCATCCTTTTCCACTTTGGGCAGCCAGACTGAGGGGTCCACGCAGGGATAGAACACCTGCTGAGTGACAGAGTGAAGCTGGAAGTCTTGAGGTGGCATAGATCATCAGTTGCAAAAAATGAGAATGTCCTCTGCCTTGTGTTTTGTTTTTAAAGAAAGCATAATATACTGTGCTCCACTGTTGTATGGGGCTTTGAGGAATTAGACATTCCACACTCTCCACAGAACCCATGAATCCAGGGGAGGCAGAACTGTGAAAAAATCTGAGTCATGATATCTATGTACTGTATTCATGAGGACATGGGCTTCTTGAGAGCAGAAATTGTTTCTCTTGGTCACCCTGGATTTAAAGATCAACAATCGCTGGCATTGAGTGAACACGGAAGAAATATTTTCTAGGGGGCTGGTGCTGTGGTATACTAGGTTAAGCCTCCACCTGCGGTGCCGGCATCCCATATAGGCACCGGTTCGATTCCTGGCTACTCCACTTCTGATCCAGCTCCCTGCTAATGTTCCTGAGAAAGCAGAGGAGGATGACCCAAGTCCCTGGGTCCCTGCACCCATGTGGGAGACCCAGAAGAATCTCCTTGCTCCTGGCTTTGGCGTGGTCCAGCTCCAGCCATTGCAACCATTTGGGGAGTGAACCAGTGGATGGATGACCTCTTTCTCTGTCTCTCCCTCTCTCTGTCTGTAACTCTGATTCTCATATAAATAAATAAGTCTTAAAGAAATATTTGTTAGGGACCTGCACTGTGGCAAAGCAGGTTAAGCTGCTGCCTGCAAGAGCAACATCCCATATGGAGCGCAGGTTGAGCCCTGGCTACTCTGCTTCTAATCCAGCTTTCTGCTAATGCATCTGGAAAAGCAGCAGCGGAGGACAGCCTAAGTGCTTGAGTCCCTGTCACCCACATGGGAAACTCCGATGGAGTTCCAGGCTGCTGGCTGCTGTTTGGCCCAGCTCTGACCATTGCGGCTATTTGGGGAGTGAATCAGTAGATGGAAGATCTGTCTTTCTGTCACTCTGGCTATCAAACAAATAAATACAACTCTTTTGTTTTTAAGATTTATTTATTTTACTTGTAAGTCACAGTTACACAGAGAGAGGAGAGGCAGAGAGGAGAGAGAGAAAGAAAAAGAGATGTCTTCCATCTGCTGGTTTACTCCCCAAATGGCTGCAACGGCCGGAGCTGTGCTGATACGAAGCCAGGAGCCAGGAGCTTCTTTCAGGTCTTCCATGTGGCTGCAGGAGCCCAAGGACCTGGACCATCTTCTACTGCTTTCCCAGGCCACAGCAGAGAGCTGGATTGGAAGAGGAGTAGCCGGGACCCGAACCGGAACCCATATGAGATGCCGGCGCTGCAGGTGAAGGATTAACCTGCGCCACGGTGCCGGCCCCCCAATAGAACTCTTTTTTAAAAAGAAATGTTATTAGCTGCCAGATACAACTGACCACTATCTTGTCAATGCTTACTGAGGAACATGGCAATGAGGAGGTCAGTAACTTCCAAGGAGCTCTAGGGAATTGTGGGAATGTTGTTTCGTGGCAGAACAAGCAGTTCATCCCCATTGTGCTCCATAGATGCCCCATCTGTCATGAGGTGATGTAAAGACACTCAGAAAGCCATGCCAGTTTCCTCAATGCTGCCTAAAATTCCATACAAAGAGGTTTTTTCTGTTTGTGCCTTCCTCACTGATTTCTTTGAAAAATGCCTAGAGGAGGGGAAGAAATGGAAGCCCTTGTGGCCTTCCTGAGAGTGTGACTTGATCAGGACAAAGTGTTTGCCACAATAAAAGGCCACTAGGAGGAAGGGGCTGCTGCTCACTTAGGAGGGTTGGCTTGGCCTGCACCAATATTCCCAAGCAAGTGGAAGCAAGGGTTCCTCTGGACTTTCCCACTATCCTTCCCATTGGGTTAAGCTGAGGCATTCCAGCCCTTGAAGACAGGCCTCCTCTGTCTTTGAGTCCCCGCCTGCTGTCCACCACCTCCAAATCAGCCAGTATTATAGTTGTAACTTTTTTTCTTCATGGGAATGATGCCTTTTCTATTTTAAAAAATAACTCCCATGATCTTTGTGTGACTTGAATTTGAGAGCATCCGGAGAATCTGTTCTCAAGGCATGGCAGAGGCTGACGTTGCTTGAACCTTTGACATGAGCCAGGAGCGCAGCCAGAGCCACACTTCCTGCTTGACATGACTTTGTAAAGCAGATGTTATTGTCGTTTCTGTGTGTACTGTGACCAAAGCTGTTCAGGGGATCACCAAGCTAAGTCAAATCCCAGATCCTATTCCCTTCCATAGCAAGAAGATTCCTGGTCAACACAGGATCAGGGAATGTGTCAGTGATTCTTTTACATCCACCTCCACTGAAGCTACCACAGGGCATGGTGTCTTTGGTAGGAAATGATTGTCACAGACACCTACTTGAGATAAACAAAACCATGAAGTTGTTGGGTGGGCTGTCAATCACCCACGGCGTAGGAAGAGAGTTGAACAACCAGTCTCAGCAGCAAAAGTCCTTGGGCTTTCTCTCTAATGTTCCACTCAGGACCTGACTCAGTTGCTTGCATCTCTGTCTTAGTCGGATTTCTCAAGAGAAGGAGAACTGAATTGGTTCCTCGATTGCCTCCTCCAGATGTTTGCCTCTAGACAATCAGCTATGACCAAGGGTCATGAAATAAAAACAAGAACTCTGGGGGCTAATTCTGTGTAGATGGGTGGGACAGTTCTCTAGAAAAAGAATCTAGCATGCTGGGAAGACTGTCCAAAGGTGTCTATTGCACTTGAACATAATCCAGTACAGGCTTATTGTCTGGTTTTTGCTTTTTGTAGTCCCAACCTAGCCCTCTGAGGACAGTCAGATCATCCTTCTGCTGTTCATTTAATCCCCAGGTAGGGGTTCATAAGACCATATGAAGTCAAGAGAAACATGTGACATTTCTATATACCAGTTGTCTCCTTGTTTACAACCATTGGAGCACATCGAGAGAAGAGAAATGAACAATTTATTCTCAAATGCTTGGTTTGAACAGAACAGAGGAAATGGGAAAAACATTTGTGGATAGGGCTATTGTGTTTGCTGCTGGAAGACAACCAAGGCCAGTTATTAAATGGGTGGGCAGCAACAAGTAGGTGCTTTGTTTTTTCCCCAAAAGGAAGTTGTTTTCTCTGTTTTGCAAGTTTGTTGGATTTCTTTTGTTTCTGGAGTCAACAACCTTAGATGCCTGAGACTCTTCACCCCTCCTCCCCCCACCAAAGTGCACTAATTTCACATTTTGCCTAACCCCAGAGCAGGCCAAAGGCTGATGTGTTGAGAAGCACATGGCTTGCCGGTCAGCTTGTCGACTCTGCAAGCTGCAGGTGCAAGTATTAGTCTTATACTGCCATCATAAGGGGGCTGCTGGAATGCCAAGGTGATTTTAGTTAAAATGGTTTATCAAATGTTAATTTTCAGAAAAGGAAATGAGCAAATTCACTTTAAATTATATTATTTAAGGATCAGCGCTGTGGTGTAGCGGGTTAATCTGCCGCCTGCAATACGGGCTCTGGATTGAGTCCTAGCTGCTCCACTTCTAATCCACTCTCTACTAATACACTTGGGAAAGCAGTGAAAGGTGGCCCAAGTGCTTGGGCCCCTGCACCCATGTGGGAGACCTGGGAGAAGCTCCTGACTTTGGCCTGGCCCAGCCCTGCCAGCCATTTGGGGAGTGACCCAGCAGATGGAAGACCTCTATTTGTGTCTCTCCCTCTCTCTGTAACTCTTTCTTTCAAATAAAATAAGTAAATCTTTTTTTAAAAAAATTGTAATATTTAAGTTAAATTTTAACCTTAACTTTATAATTTATAAAATACTTACAATGTCCCAATCCTCCTCCTAAAACATGACTTTGTGGAAGGCTGAAAGCGATATGATTAGCATAGAGATGGTCCTCTATATATACAGTCATACTAAAAATGATCCATATTGAAGGAGATGGGAGAGGGAATGAGAGGTGGGAAGGGAGCAGGGTGGGGGGCATGAGGGAAAGAACCACTGTATTCCTAAAGTTGTATCTATGTAAAAATGCATTCATTAAATAAAAAAATATGTTGCATTAGGAAGGTGAAGGTTTGAGAGCTGCCTCTACCTACTACTGCTAGCAGCAGTTTTTAGGTCAGGCATTAGTCTTCAAGGCCACCAGTGTAAAAATGGATCCTGACAGTACTCATTTCCCAGGGCTTTGTGTTGACAAAATGACATAGCCTGTGTCAATCTTTAGCACTCGGTAAGGACTCAGTAAATGACCGCTACTGTTATCACCTGAAATTGACCACACCTGAAAGCATTAGGGAAGCCTTTTGTGGGAAGAGTGACAGGCACTGGTAGCCCAGTGAAACCAAACACCAGTATTCAGCAGGAGTAGACCTTCAGTAACCCTGGACGGTTCAGGAGACATGAGCG
This sequence comes from Lepus europaeus, assembly GCF_033115175.1. Taxonomy (NCBI): domain Eukaryota; kingdom Metazoa; phylum Chordata; class Mammalia; order Lagomorpha; family Leporidae; genus Lepus; species Lepus europaeus. The sequence continues at coordinate 53,726,832 of NC_084829.1, forward strand.
ATGCCACCAGGGATGGCTCCAACTTGCAAAGCGGGCACAGAAAAAAAGAATTATTTCTACTGATCATTTAGAGTCAGGGAATCATCACAATACAGAATGATGTTCATGTGGCAAAGATTCTAGAAACATCTTTTTGCAAATGGGACAACCAAGTTCTTGAATCATCTCTCAAAATAAAAGTGAATCAGGAGGCCGCTGCTGTGGTGCAGCGAGTTAATGCCCTGGCCTGAAGCACCAGCATGCCATATGGGTGCCGGTTCGAGACCCGGCTGCCCCACTTCTGATCCAGCTCTCTGCTATGGCTCGGGAAAGCAGTAGAAGATGGCCCAAGTCCTTGGGCCCCTGCACACATGTGAAAGACCTGGAAGAAGCTCTTGGCTCCTGGCTTTAGATCGGCGCAGCTCTGGCTGTTGCAGCCACCTGGGGAGTGAACCAGCAGATGGAAGACCTCTCTCTCTCTCTCTCTGCCTCTCCTTCTCTCTCTGTGTAACTCTGACTTTCAAATAAATAAATAAATTTTTAAAAAAAAGAAGTGAATTGGTTTGGGTGGCTCTGTGGCATAGCAGGTAAGGCCTCTGCAGAGCCCGCATCCCATATGGGCGCCAGTTTGAGTCTTGGCTGCTCCACTTCCCATCCAGCTCCCTGCTTTGGCCTGGGAAAACAGTAGAAAATGGCCTAGGGCTGGCTCCATGGCTCACTTTTAATCCTCCACCTTGTAGCGCCGGCATCCCGTATGGGCGCCGGGTTCTAGTCCCGGTTGCTCCTCTTCCAGTCCAGCTCTCTGCTGTGGCCCAGGATGGCAGTGGAGGATGGCCCAGGTGCTTGGGCCCCTGTACCCGCATGGGAGACCAGGAGGAAGCACCTGGCTCCTGGCTTCGGATTGGCACAGTGCAGGCCGTGGTGGCCATTTGGGGAGTGAACCAACGGAAGGAAGATCTTCCTCTCTGCCTCTCTCTCTCTCTCACTGTCTATAACTCTACATGTCAAATGGGAAAAACAAAACAAAACAAAACAATGGCCTAAGTCCTTAGGCCCCCGCACCCACTTGGGAGACCTGGAAGAAGCTCCTGGCTCTTGGCTTCTGATTGGCACAGTTCCAGCCATTGTGGCCAGTTGGGGAGTGAACCAGCAGATGGAAGATGTTTCTGTCTCTCTCTGCCTCTGTGTAACTCTGAATTTCAAATAAATAAATAAATCTTTTTTTTAAAAAAAAGTGAATCAGTAAGAGAGTGGAACTGGAACCCAAGATTCTGGACAAATAATCTGGTACTCTTCACATGGCACTGTAATATCATTCAAGATTGGCTAAATCAAGAGTTCCCTTTAAAAAAAATTACTTGGCCAAGTTAGTTAACTCATTTGTGTTTTATTCTCCTTGCTGGCAATATGGCAGTAATATCCTACTGCAAAGAGTGATGGTAAAGATAAGATGGACTACTACATGCAAAGCATCTGTAATGGCGCAATAAATATTAAGTAGTATGATTATATGACTACAGAGTTCATCTGTTAGAATTAAGCTGTCTCCTGGATCTGCCCAATGGGCCTTTGCAATCTTTAAAACCACTAAATTCCTTTTTTAAAAAGATTTATTTATTTATTTATTTATTTATTTATTTATTTGAAAGAGTTACCCAGAGAGAGAAGGAGAGGCAGAGAGACAGAGAGAGTGGGGGAGGCTGTCTTCCATCTGCTGGTTCACTCCCCAGATGGCCGTAACAGCTGGATCTGTGCCTATCCAAAGCCAGTAGCCAGGAGCTTCTTCCAGGTTTCCCATGCAGGTGCAGGGGCTCAAGGACTTGGGCCATCTTCTACTGCTTTCATAGGCCATAGCAGAGAGCTGGATCAGAAGAGGAGCAACTGGAACTTGAACCCGTGCCCATATAGGATGCTGGCACTGCAGGCTGTGGCTTTACCCATTATACCACAGCGCCGGCCCCACGGAATTCCTTACTCCATGACAATTTTTTTTAAGGTATATAAAGAGAATTGAAAATGAATCTTAATGTGAATGGAAGGGGAGAGGGAGCGGGAAAAAGGAGGGTTGCAGGTGGGAGGGAAGTTATGGGGGGGGAAGCTATTGTAATCCATAAGCTGTACTTTGGAAATTTATATTCTTTAAATAAAAGTAAAAAAAAAAAAAAAAAGATCTATTTGTTTGTTTGAAAGGCAGAGTTGCAGAGAGAGGGAGTGACAGACAGACAGGTCTTTCATCCCCAAATGGCCACAAAAGCTGGGGCTGAGCCAGGAGCATGGAACTCCATCTGGGTCTCTCATGTGGGCACAGGAGCCAAAGGACTTTGGCTATCTTCTTCTGCTTTCACAGGTACATTAGCGGGGAGCAGCTGGGACTCAGACTGGAGCTCATATGGGTTGCTGGCATCACAGGAGGCAGTTTAATCCGCTGCACCACAATGCTGGCCCCAACTTAAATTCTTCAGGGAGGGAACATTTGTTACCTCTTTCTATTCTAGCACCTGTACAATTACCTTTTAAAACTAATTACTTTGAGATAATAATAAATTCATAGGTAATTATATGAATAATGCAATGACAGTGATTTTCAATTTACTTTATAATCACAAGCATAACCCTTCACTAAATAAAAATTCAACAAGTAGAAAATAGAAAAACCACTGTTCCTGAAGAGTATAGACAAAGGCTATAAACAATAATCAAATCTCAATAAGAAAGGAAGTAGGAGGGAGGGTGGGAACTAGGGATGGGCAGAGGATGGAGTGGAAAGTATAATTATGCTCTTAAAACTGTATGTATGAAATAATTAAAAATAGTTTCCTTTATATAAATTTTTAAATTATTAAAAAATAATACAGAGGGGCTGACTCTATGGCTTGGTGGGTAAAGCTGCTGCTGGAAGTGCCAACATCCCATATGGGCACCGGTTCATATCCTGGCTGCTCTACTTCTGATCCAGCTCTCTGTTATAGCCTGGGAAAGCAGTAGAAGATGGCGCAAGTCCTTGGGCCCCTGCCCCTGCATGGGAGGAGGTGCCTGGCTCCTGGCTCCTGACTTTGGATTGGCTCAGCTCTGGCCATTGTGGCCATTTGGGGAGTAAACCAGCAGATGGAAGACATCTCTTTCTCCGTTTCCCCTCCCCCTGCCTCTCTGCCTCTGTGTAACTCTGCCTTTCGAATAGATAAATAAATCTTTAAAAAATACAAAGGTCCCTTTTATCCTATACCCAATTTCTATGATAGAAATAGTTTGCAAAACTGTAATCAAATACCACAACCAATATATTGACCTTACTATAATCATCCAATCTTATTCGGAATTCTCCAGTTTTACTTTTCTATGTGCTTTTAGTCCTGTATAATTTTATCACATTTATAGATTCATGTATTCATTGTCACAATTAAAATATGGAGCAGTTCCACAGTCACAGGAACCCTTGTACTGTCCTTTATAGCCAGGCTAACTTCTTCCCCATGTCCCTGCTTCCATCCCTAAACTCTAGCAACTGTTAATTAGAACTGGGCTTTGGCTGGCACCACAGCTCAATAGGATAATCCTCCCGGGTTCTAGTCCCAGTTGGGGCGCCAGTTCTGTCCCGGTTGCTCCTCTTCCAGTCCAGCTCTCTGCTGTGGCCTGGGAAGGCAGTGGAGGATGGCCCAAGTGCTTGGGCCCTTTGCCCGCATGGGAGACCAGGAGGAAGCACCTGGCTCCTGGCTTCAGATCGGCTGGCTGTGGTGGCCATTTGGGGGGGTGAACCAATGGAAGGAAGACCTTTCTCTCTGCCTCTCTCTCTCTCACTGTCTAACTCTGCCTGTCAAAAAAAAAAAAAAAAAAACTGGGCTTTTTTTCCTCCAGGATAATCCACTGGGGACTCATCCAGATTGCTGCTGTTTGTTCCTTTTTCTTGCTGAGTAATATTTGGTGATATACATGTACCATATTTGCTTAACCATTTGCTCCTTGAAGGACATCTGGGTTGTTTCCTGTGTTTGGTTACTAGGAATAAAACTGCTTTTAACATTTGTGTAATAGGTTTTTGTGTAAACATTGAGTTTTCATTTCTCTGGGATAAATATCCAAGAGTGCAACTGCTGGGTCAAATGCGAATTACATATTTAGTTTTATAAGAAATGGCCAAGCAGTTCCCAGAGTGGCTGGGCCATTTTTCATCCCCATCAGCCAAAATATGAGGGTGATGCAGTTTTTCTGTATCCTTACTAGAATTTGTCACTATTTGTTTTAATTTTCACTTTTCTAATAGGTGTATAATAATATTCACTGTAGTTTCCTATTGCATTTCCCACCTGCTAATGATGCTGAATTTCTTTTCATGTGCTTATTTACCATCTGCTTTGTCTCTTTGTTAGAATATTTATTCCTATCTTCCTTTTTATAATTGGATTATTATTTCTACTGTTGGGTTTTGAGACTTCTTTCATATTTTAGATATAAAGTAAAACATCAGTGTTGGATTGCAAGTACTGTAACACCTTTAGAAGCAAAACATATGGCAGTAGCACAAAAAATGGGAGGTGCACTGTTGTATGGTTCTTATGCTATATATATGAATGAGATAGTATTTTCACATGATTTATGATGCTGTTAGAGATCCATGTTATCATTATTTTAAAAATACACAAAGAAGAATCATTAATTTTAAAATCAGAGGTATAATTACATCAATAAGAGGGATAAAATGTAAAATGATAAAATAGCAAGAAATGAGGATTAAAGGAACACAGAATGGTAGAAACACGTAGGATGGTAGATTTAAACCCAGACATGTTAATTATAATAAATATGAATGGGCTATTTCAATGAAAAAAAAATTAAAAAGACCCAGGGCTGTTAGTAAGGAATACACTCTAAATTATAAAATCTTAGATAGGTTGCCAGTAAAAAGATGGAAAATATCTGTTACATAATCACTAATTATAAGAAAATTGACATGGCTGCATTAGTATGAGACAAGTTTCAAAACAGGAATATTAGGGCTGGTGATGTGGCACAGTGGGTTAAACCATTGCTTGTGATACCGGCTTCCAATATGAGTGCTGATTCAAGTCCTGGCTGCTCCATTTCTGATCCAGCTCTCTGTCATGGCCTGGAAAAGTAGTAGAAGATGGCCCAACTCAGTGGGCCCCTGCACCCACATGAGAGACTGGTAAGAAGCTCCTGGCTTCAGATTAACTCAGCTCTGGCCATTGCGGCCATATGGGAAGTGAATCAGTGGAGAGAAGACTTCTCTCTGGTTCTACCTCTCTTTGTAACTCTTTCAAATAAATAAAATAATAAATACTGGGGCTGGCATTGTGGTGCAGCGGGTTAACGCTGTGGCCGGAAGCACCAGCATCCCATATGGGTGCCAGTTTGAGACCTGGCTGCTGCACTTCCAATCCAGCTCTCTGCTATCGCCTGGGAAAGCAGTAGAAGATGGCCCAAGTCCTTGGGCCCCTGCACCCAAGTGGGAGACCTGGTAGAAGCTCCTGGCTCCTGGCTTCAGATCGGCGCAGTTCTGGGCATTGCAGCCAACTGCGGAGTGAACCATAAGACAGAAGACTTCTCTCTCTCTCTCTCTCTCTCTCTCTCTCTCTGCCTCTCCTCTCTCTGTGTAACTCTGACTTTCAAATAAATAAATAAACCTTTAAAAAAAACACAAATCTTAAAAAAAAAGTATTACCAAAGATAAAAAAAAAATACTGTATAATGTCATAAGGGTCAGTTCATTGAGAAGACTTGTTGTTACAGTTTGGATATTAGTTTGTGTGTCCCCAAAAGGCTCTTATATCAAAGGCTTGGCCCTCAAAGTCTTACATTAACAGGTACCTTTCTCTGAAGGGAGGAGAGAACTTCCCCTTTGACTATGACCCTGTCGGAATAATATTGAAGACGGCGAACTCAAAAGGCTTCCATAGCCTTGGCAACTCATGACTAGAGCCTAGGGAGATTACTGACGCCATAAACAAAAGTGTCAAATTGTTAAATCAACAACAGGAGTCACTATGTACTTACTTCTCATGTGGGATCTGTCCTTAATGTGTTGTCCAATGTGAAGTAATGCTATAACTAGTACTGAAACAGTATTTTACACTTTGTGTTTCTGTGTGGGTGCAAACTGATGAAATCTTTACCTAGTATATACTGAATCAATCTTCTGTATATAAAGAGAATTGAAAATGAATCTTGATGTGAATGGAATGGGAGAGGGAGTGGGAGATGGGAGGGGTGCGAGTGGGAGGGAAATTATGGGGGGGCGGAGCCATTGTAATCCATAAACTGTACTTTGGAAATTTATATTTACTAAATTTAAAAAAAAAGAATAGAAAAAACAGTTAATAGATTGAAGCTGGAAATTTCTGTCTCAAGACAGAACTGGATTAAAGCTGGAAATTTCTATCTCAAGACAGAACAACACCCGTTTACTAAAGCAACTACAGGAGACCTGCAAGGTGCTCTCGTGTGTGTAAGCCTGGGACCTTGGACGACAGGGGCTTTGTAGGCCACTGCCTTCCCAAGAGGCGGAGTCCTCCAGCAAAGGCCGCTCGCGGAAAGGAACACCTGCTACAGCGGAGCAGGGAAGCCCCGCTCCTCTGCGCACTGCTGGTCCCACTCAGTTGTGGTGCACAAGAGGGCATTTCCATGCCACATGCCTCACACACGCTCATAAGAGGCCCCTCATGCACCAAGTTTCTGTGCCGGGGGAGAAAACAGAGCTGACTGGAACTACCTGCTGTGTGTCTGAGTCCAAGAGGCTGCAAACCCAATCCATTTGTGGGCTTGGAAGGAGGTGACGGTGCAGTCTCCACGATGAAAGCCTGGTGGTTTCATAAGAGACCTCACATGAGGCCGGTGCTCCGGCGTAGTGGGTTAAGCTGCCACCTGCAACACCAGCATCCCACATGGGTACCAACTTGAGTCCTGGATGCTCCACTTTTGATCCAGCTCCCGGCTAATGGTCTGGGAAAGCAGTAGAGACAACCCAAGTGCTTGGGCCCCTGCACCCACATGGGAGACTCAGAAGAGGCTCTTGGCTTCAGCCCACCCCAGATCCTGCTGTTGCAGCTATTTGGGGAGTGAACCGGCAGGTGGAAGATCTCTCTCTCTCTTTCAGTGACTCTGCCTTTCAAGTAAAATAAAAATAAAAAATAATAATAATAAAGAGAGACCTCACGGACACTCCCTGTCTCCTGTCACACGTGGCCCTGTGCCACCCATGGACTCTGCCAGCACAAATACCATCTGGCCTGGTCTTAGACTGTGAACCTCAAGAATCAAGAGCCACAATAATAAACCTCTTCCTTTATTAAAAAATAAAAAATAACTGAAAATTTAATCCAATTATGATAGCTGAAGGTGAGTCTTAGAGAAGTGATTAGATTGGATTGGGCTGCTGGGTGGAGCACACAACTGGATCATGATATAAAGAGAGACCACGTGGACCTAGGTGAGTGCGTTCCATTTCTCTACTTCTTGGTTTGCCTTGTGATCCTCCTGTGTTCCACCATCCACTGTCCTTGTCAGACCAGTAAGGTTGCCCAGTCTTGGACTGTGAACCTCCAAAACAGTGATCCAATTAAACCTTCTTCCTTCACAAGAAGCTTGTGCTTGTGTAATGTACCTAGCCATAGCACTGAAAGTTTGGCTAATACCCACGCTCGTCCTAGATGTGAAGATAGCTGCTGACACAGCTTCAACGTATATGAGGCAAGAACTGACAGAACTAAAGGGAGAAAGAAACCAGTCTGCAATCACATTTGGAGATTCTGAACACTCTGCCTTCAGAATTGAAAGAGAAGGCAACAACAAGAACAACAAAAAGAAGCAGTAGGGAAACAGAAGATTGGAACATTATCAAAATTCAATTTGGTAAAGAAAACTACCCATTACAGATCCCAGTGACACATTATATTGTCATGTGGAATAGTCATCAATAAAGGCCATATGTTGGGCTATTTAAAAATCTAAAATTTGGGCCGGCGCCGTGGCTCAACAGGCTAATCCTCCACCTTGCGGCGCCGGCACACCGGGTTCTAGTCCCGGTCAGGGCACCGATCCTGTCCCGGTTGCCCCTCTTCCAGGCCAGCTCTCTGCTGTGGCCTGGGAGTGCAGTGGAGGATGGCCCAAGTGTTTGGGCTCTGCACCCCATGGGAGACCAGGAGAAGCACTGGCTCCTGCCATCGGAACAGCGCGGTGCGCCGGCCGCAGCGCGCTACCGCGGCGGCCATTGGAGGGTGAACCAACGGCAAAAGGAAGACCTTTCTCTCTGTCTCTCTCTCTCACTGTCCACTCTGCCTGTCAAAAATAAAAAAAAAATAATAAATAAATAAATAAATAAATAAAAATCTAAAATTTGAAGCATTGAATAATCTTACAGAATATGACCACAATGAAATTATAGTACACATCAATAATAAGAGAGATGTAGGCAAGCCCCAAAGGTTTTGAAGTGAAGCTGCACATTACTCCATAACCATGTCCAAAGAAGAAATCACAAAGCATCTCAGCAAATACTTACAACTGAACAACTGAATAAGGAAAGCACAGCATAACAGGATGACCAGTACGAAGCTGGAACAGTAATAAAAATGAAACTCACAGCTTTAATCGCTTATGTCAAAGCACATGCCTACTTATATGTTAGAATGAGAATCAAAAAATATGTTCTAATACTGTACTTGTATTGTTCACTAAATTTGCTCAGAGCATGTCTGAATTGGCTATTTGTCGTCAGCCAGTGGAATGAAATGAAAAGGCAGCTACTGAATAGACCACTAGGAGGCAGTATTACCTAAAGTCCAGAGGAAAAAGCTTTTGGTGCGAAATCTTGAGCAAGGTTAGCTCCAGAACAGACCTACTGAAATTTTATCCCTCTCTTTTGCTAATGAGACCATTGAGATCCAGAGGAAGCAAATGACTTACTCAGTATCACACCAATACAGGTCATAGAGGCAGAGCAAGAACCCGGGGGCCAGTGCTGTGGCGTAGAGGGTAAAGCTGCCTGCAGTGCTGGCATCCAGTGTGGTTCCATTCCCTGCTGCTCCACTTTCAATCCAGCTATGGCCTGGGAAGGCAGTAGAGGGTGGCCCAAGTCCTTGGGCCCCTGCACCCACGTGGGAGACCCGGAAGAAGCAAACCAGCAGATGGAAGACCCCACCCCACCCCCCGCCTCTGCCTCTCTGTTAACTCTGCCTTTCAAGTAAATAAATAAATCTTAAGAAAAAAAAATACTAGAACCCAGTCTCTTGAGAACACATCATGGTTCTTCACCAGGTCAGAGGCTGACCCAGACATTCCTGTAGTCTTGAGGCAAATGGGGGGGTACCCTTTTCCACTGGGGGGTGTCCACTACTAAGATGTACTCCTGGGGTCCCTGGGGCTGCCACACAGTGGGTTGGGCACAGGGGGCAAAGAGGATATTTTGGAGAAAACCTGCTGAGAGTGAAATCACTAAAGTGGGAAGTGTGGGTCAGAGATGCAGACCCAAGGACTTGATGGCATTTGAATCCCAAGTAAACTCTGCTTGAAGCTACCAAACATTTCACCAAACATTTCAATTGTGCACACTGGGAGATCTCTCTTTTGTTTAAGCCTGTTGGGGTACTGTGTTTCTGTCACTTGCAGCCAAGCATCCTGAATATACCAAATACCTCTACTCTGTGGGAAGGCCAACAAGATTCAAAATATTTGGACTTTTAGGAGTTGGTGATGTGGAACAGCAGGTTGGGCTGCCACCTGCAATGCCTGCATCCCATATCAGTGGTAGTTCAAGTCTGGCTATCCCACTTCTGACCTAGCTCCCTGCTGATGCACCTGGGAAAGCAGTGGAAGATTACTGTGCTTGGGCCTCTGCCACCCATGTGAGAGATGCTGGTGGAGTTCCAGGCTCCGGGCATTGGCCTGGCTTAGCCCCAGCCATTGCAGTTATTTGGGGAATGAACCAGCAGATGGAAGATTCTTTCTCTCCATGTCTCTCCTTCTCTCTGTGTAACTCTACCTTTCAAATAAATAAATAAATCTTATTTTTAAGAAAGGTTCTAGGAAACTCACCATGACTATGTATGAGAGATGATAAAAACATACAAGGAACTTCTCTTGTTTCATTCTCCTCCCAACCTAGAACGCTTAGTTCCTAAGTTAGCAGTGCTTGTTTTTCTCGGCTGACTTCTCACTGCATTTTTGGAAGGGTAGGTTACTTTGAAGGAGGCGGTTGGGAAATTGTGTTATGTAGATAGGAAGTAGATAGAGTTCGTGTCATCTTTAGCACAATAGTGCCCTCTCACTCTTAAGGTAGGGGGTGCAAACAGCGGGCCTGCGGAGCTTATTCACTTGGCTTTGACGAGCGTCACCTCTTCTCCACCCCACAGTAACACTGCCAAGAATTCTCATATCCATTTTACAAATGAAATGCAAACAGGTTATGTTACTTAAAGTGTGCAAATACTAGCATTTGAAAACCTCTCCACTCTTGCTTTTATGCTAGAAGTACTTGTATTCTGTACCAATACAGTTCTGATAAATTTCTAGTATTTATCCATAGTTGTAGGCCACAGTACAATAATTCAGTTCATGTATAGAATGTCTGATGGTCAAATCAAGACAATTAGCATTTCCTGAAACATTAATCATTTCTGTGCATTGGAAACCAAACTTCTTACTCTTCCTTTCTAGTTATTTTGAAATACTCATATGTCACAGATTATTATAAACTTTAGCTACCCTACTGGGTAGCAGAACATCAGAACTAATTCCTCCTCTCTGTTTTGGTGTCCCTTGACTAACTTCTTTTTTTAAAAATTTTTTAAAGATGTATTTATTTATTCCAAAGGAAGAATTACACAGAGACAGAAAAGTCTTCCATCTGCTGATTCACTCCCCAAATGGCCACAACAGCCAGAGCCAGTCCAAAGCCAGGAGCCAGGAGCTTCTTCCAAGTTTCCCACGTGGGTGCAAGGGCCCAAGAACCTGGGCCATCCTCCACTACTTTCCCAGGCACATTAGCAGGGAGCTGGATCAGAAGTGGAGCAATCAAGACATAAACTGGCACCCATATGGGATGCTGGCATCACAGTCGGTGGCTTTACCTGCTACACCACAGTGCCAACCCCATCTAACCTCTCTTATTCCCTAGACCCCTCCCTGTCTCTGATGACTGTTCCACTCTTTTCTATGAGATTTACTTTAATTCTGTGAGAACATGTGGTATTTGTCTTTCTGTGCCTGGCTTATTTCATTGAAGGTGATGTCCTCCAGTTCCATGTACCTTCTTGCACGTCAGGGTTTCATTCATTTTTATACCTGAACAATATTCCATTGTGTGGATTCTTTTTCTTTATTCACCTGTCAATGAATACCTTAGTTGATTCCCTGTGTTAGCTTTTGGGACCAATAGTGCAGCAATAAACATAGGTGTGCAGATGTCTCTTTAATAAAGTGATTTGATTCCATTTGTGTATGTATACTCAACAGTGAGATTTCTGAATCATATGGTGGTTTTTATTTTTTTCAAGGAGTCTCTGTACTCTTTTCCATAGTGGCTGTGTATGAAAGTTCCCTTGTGTGCATCCTTGCCACATGTATTTTTTGTCTTTGGAGTGAGATGTTCTTTCTTTGTAGTTTTGATTTGCATTTTCCTGATGATTAGTGATATGGAGCATTTTTTCTTTTTTTAAGATTTATTTATTTATTTGAAAGTTAGAGTTACACAGAGAGAGGAGAGGGGGAGAGAGAGAGAAAGAGAGGGGTCTTCCATCGGCTGGTTTACTCCTTAAGTGGCTGCAATGGACGGAGCTGCGCTGATCTGAAGCCAGTAGCCTCTTCCAGGTCTCCCATTTGGGTGCAGGGCCCCAAGGACTTGGGCCATCTTCTACTGCTTTCCCAGGCCATAGCAGAGAGCTGGATTGGTGGAGCAGCCGGGACTAGAACCGGTGCCCATATGGGGTGTCGGCGCTTAAGGCCAGGGTGTTAACCTGTTGTGCCACAGCGCTGGCCCTGGGGCACTTTTTCAAATACTTGTTGGTCATTTGTATGTCTTTCTGAGAGTTGTCTATTCAGATAATTTACACATTTTAAAATTATTTCAGTTTTGTGCTATTGTTTGAGCTCTTACATAGTCTGGATATTAATCCCATCAGATGAATAGCTTCCAAATATGTTCTCCTATTCTGTCTGTTGTCTCTCTTTTTTTTTTTGACAGGCAGAGTGGACAGTGAGAGAGAGACAGAGAGAAAGGTCTTCCTTTGGCCGTTGGTTCACCCTCCAATGGCCGCCGTGGCCGGCACGCTGTGGCCGGCGCATCGCACTGATCCGGTGGCAGGAGCCAGGTGCTTCTCCTGGTCTCCCATGGGGTGCAGGGCCCAAGCACTTGGGCCATCCTCCACTGCACTCCCTGGCCACAGCAGAGAGCTGGCCTGGAAGAGGGGCAACCGGGACAGAATCCGGAGCCCCGACCGGGACTAGAACCCAGTGTGCCGGCGCCGCTAGGCGGAGGATTAGCCTATTGAGCCGTGGCACCAGCCCTGTCTGCTGTCTCTTAATTCTTGATTTTTTCCTTTGCTGCGCAGAAGCTTTTCAGTTTGATATAATCCAATTTGTCTATTACTGCTTTTATTGACTGTGCTTCTGGGGTCTTATACAAAGATATATTTGCCTATACCAATGCCTTAAAGTGTTTTTCCTAATTTCTTCTAGTAACTTCATGTCCTATGCTTAGGTCTTTGATCCATTTTGAGTTGAATTTTGTGTATTTTATAAAATTTTTACCTCCCTTTTTTGGTTTGAAATATAATAAACATAAAAAGTATAACATGTCCCCTTATTTGTATAGCTCAGTTATTTTTATTTATTTATTCTCATTTTAATTTGAAAGGCAGAATCCTCCAAACACCCAAGACAGCCAAGGCTGGGTCAGGCCAAAGCTGGGAGTCTGGAACTAGTGTAGGTCTTCCAGGAACACAATTACTTAAGCCAACACCTGCTGCTTCCCAAGGTGCACCTGCTGGAGAGAGTACTGGCAGTGAGACTGAAACCCAGGCACTCTGATAGGGGATGTGGGAGTCCCAGGTGGCATCTTAAACACTGTGCCAAATAATCATCCCGCTCAGTGAGTTTCAAACATTTCTGTCTGTGAATCATCACCCAGGTAGATGTGAAACATGTCAAGCAACCCGGAAGTTTATGTCTTTCCAGTCAGTGCTTGCTCACTCTTACCCAGAGGCAACCACTAGAGGGACTTCTGCAGTAGTCACTTAGCTTTGCTAGATTTCAAGTTGCAGATGTAATTTTACAGTGCCCATTCTATCTGGCTTTGTTTACTCAACATGAAATTTTTGAGATCCATGTGCTGTGTGTAGTTTTGCTATCACTGTTATACAGTCCATTGTTTTTAGTGCGTCGTCCATACTTAGTGTTGTAATCTTTCATTTCATAGACTATTAAGAGTGCAAAGGATGTTAAGGAGTTATCCAGCCTCTGCTTACCAACATGTGACAGTCCAAGGGATGTGTAGACCCCTCAAGGCCTCCTCACTTCCAGATCTGTACTCACTTCCCTTCTCTTAGGGATTGAATGTATCCCCTTTAAGACTTCCTATATTGTATCCTAAACTCAAATGTAATGATGTCCAGAGGTGGGGCCATTGGGAGGTAATTAGACCAGGAGGGTGGAATTAGTGCCCTTTTAAGGAGATATGACACAATCTCTGTTCTCAACATGTGAGGGAAGGGCAAAGTGGTCCTCTGCACACCAGAAAGGGAGCCCTCACCAGGAACTGAATCTGTCAGGACTCTTATCTTGGAATCCCAGACTCCAGAACGCCAAGAAATAAACGTCTGTTGTTTGAGTCACTCAGTCTATGACATTGTTACAGCAGCTTAAATGGAAAAACCTTCTAATTCTCACTTTCCTAAATCTCACCAGGCATGTATTCCTAGTAGTGTTTATAGGGAAAGTTAAATATTTACACAAAGGCATAATGGAGAGAACAGCTGGCAGAATTCTGTGGCTTCTCTTCAGGGGAAGCAGGTGAGTCTTAACCTTCAACGGGAAGTTCATGAGCAGAACCCCTGAAAACCACGCCACCAAGCTGAGTATTTGCAGCCATGGCAAGGGACTCTCATCTAGCCAGGCTTTGAAAGGCCCTGGCTTCACAGGCCTACTTCCCTGTGGCTTCCTCCCCCATGTCAAACACTACAAGTTACCTGAAGGATATTTCTACCTTTTCTGTTTCAGGTCTCCAAGAAACATCCCATCAGCTCGTCAGAACTTTGGCTAATTTTTGGCATCATGTGGTGGTTTCCCAGAAGATCAAGCGAAGTTCCTTCCCCCACTCCCCACCTCCAACCTCAGAGACATGCTAAGTGGCAAAAGCATCATGGGACTAAGGAAACTTTATTTTTAGATGTATTTTATTTACTTGAAAGGCAATTACTGAGAGAGGGAGAGACAGAGAAGTCTTGCATCTGCTGGCTTGCTCCCCAAGTAGCTGCAATGGCCAGGACTGGGCCAGGCAGAAGCCAGGAGCCAGAAGCTTGTTCTGGGTCTCCCACACTGGTGAAGGGGCCCAAGCACTTACACTGTCTTCCACTGCTTTCCCAGGTGCATTAGCAGGGAGCTGAATCAGAAGAGGAGCAGCCGGGACTCGCTCGAACGTGTCGAAATGGGATGCTGATGCTGCAGGTGGCAGCTTTACCTGCTCCACCACAAAGCTGATCCCTGGAAACCTTATCAATGCAGGGGACCTGATAGGAAGTTGGACTTTGGGTTAAAAGCAGGACACTTGTGTTCCCAGTGAGGTTCCGAGTATCTGGGCTCAGCTACAGGAATTTCTAATGAGGAAAAAAATACTTTTTGCGCATTTCAGTGGTGATAATTCTGTCCCTCAGCCTCTGACTTCTCAGGTTCTGGCGGTAAAGCTCTTGATCGGCTTACTTTCTCTGGGAAGGAGCAGTATTACCCGATTTCAGTAAGACACAGACACATGAGTCTGAAGGCAAGTGATTTGAAATGGATTTGTTTATAGCCTGGGTACAAAATAATCTGAGTTCTTGTTCTCCATGGGGTAAGCAACAGTGTCAGCACTATCCAGGAGCCTGTTACATGTGCAGAAATGCTCGCTCCCCAATCTAAGCCACAAGAAGACTCCTGAGAAATCGTAGGCAGGTTAGTTTGACAGCACTGCCCTGGGAGCATCTAGATAAAGTCAGCGCTCTGAGCAACTGTATTGCCCAGAGGAAGCCCACTGTTTCACCAACTCTGCCCATGGAGGTGGACAGGGTGGGTTAACACTGCAGCACTTGCTGATTCACAGCATGTCCAGCACCCAAGTTCCATCAACACTCCCCGTGTCACCCCAACCCAGCATAGTAGGCTATGTAGTCAAGACAAAGTCACTTCTAGGGGCATAGCAGTCACACTCAAGTCCTTCTGCTATCCTCATAGCTACTTAGGGAGTCGGGGTATCTGGTGTCTTTCTAGAAACATCTGAAGATTGAACACTAACTTCATGGACTCTAAGCTAATCAACTCTACTATTCATTTAGTTGTAGGATTCAACATTTAAGTTTCCTGAAAGCTAATTTCACTCTATTTTTTTATACGTCAAACACTTTATCTACCTTTATAAAATTTGACTCACACAAGAAAAGTTGTAAACCAAAAATAGGCATTCTTTAATCCTCCAGAATACAAATGTGAAACACAGAATGCTGGGGCCGGTGCTGTGGCATAGCGGGTAAAGCTGTGCCTGCAGTGCCAGCATCTCACACGGGCACTGGTTCAAGTCCCAACTGTTCCACTTCCCATCCAGCCCTCTGCTATTGCCTGGGAAGGCAGTAGGAGATGGCCCAAGTCTTTGGGCTTTGCACCTGTGTGAGAGCTGGAAGAGGCTCCTGGCTCCGGATCGGCTTAGCCTCGGCTGTTGCAGCCATTTGGAGAGTGAACCAACGGATGGAAGACCTCTCTCTCTCTCTCACTCTCTCTGCCTCTCCTTCTCTCTGCAACTGTGACTTTCAAGTAAAAATAAATAAATCTTTTAAAAAATAATGTTGGTCTTTAAACACATAAACAGGTTTAGCTGAAGCAGCTTTATTGCAATCTTTTAAAATTAGCATTACAGTTTAAATATTTATGCCTTAAAGGTTTGCATAATGTATAATACAGTTATTTTTAGAAGCAGTTAAGACTCTAATTGAGAAAAACAAAACTTCAACACAAAGCTGTAACAATTATTTGAAATAAAATTATTTACAATTAAACATCTAGGGTCCTGATTCACAACACTTAGTGCATTTCATGATTTATGAGTTTCATAGAGAAAGGTAAGCAGTATACAGAACGTTCTCCAAGATTGGAGTGAATGGCTTTTAAAAGAAGTCCATATCAATATGCTCAAGGGAAATGAGAGAAGAGAGTAAAAAAAAAAAAAAAAAAAAATCCGAGCACTTCAGTAACTGCTTTAGGTTTGAGGATTTAAGAATAAAGCAGCAATCTGAATCAGAAGAACTGATGTCATTTTTGACAGTACGTACAGGAAGAAAAATAATTGATAATCATTACAGGTGAACTCTGGGTAAGTCTCCTTTCCTCCTACAAAGTTATCTTTTAAGGACTGAATTAGCAAGTGTAATAGTGGAGATGCCCTTTCACAACAAGCCATCAGCGGTCAGTGGGTTTTATTCAGTCCCATGGTCAGTTATTCCAACTGCAGAAGAAGCACCACAGATAAGGTGCTGGGAAGCCAAGCTCAGCCCTGACGCACCTCCCATGAATCATAAGTGATTTTATGTACACAACAAAGGAGATGACTCAAAGCTAGAGCAAGTATTTTTAAAGTGATACATTTCAATGAATCAGGTCCCGCGTAGTCTTCAAAGGAACAAAAATTTACAACAAACATTTTAAACTCTGGAATGAAGGTATTGTACAGCTGCTAGTACACTGCATTTACAAGACTGCTTAAACAGCATTCTCTCCAGAGTAAGAATTCAAAATGTACAAGCCAGTTCACATTGACTGTAGGTACAATGTTATTAAAATACATTGTTAATCATAAAAATACTTTACTTTGTACATGTATACTGTATAAACTGTAGATCTGCCTACTGAAGAAAAGCCTCTAATCCATTTCTGGCCCACTGGCCCAGGAACAGTACAGTTCTATTATTTGGTCTTCACACCATACACGTGGGCTCGGAGTCCCAGTCCCACAGTCACTTCTTCAATGAAACAGCAATGTGTTGTTCTTTCTAGAGAATGTCTAGTTGGAAGAGTCAGTTTTACTTCCACTATATTTTACTTTCCTAAGGGCTGAGCCTAGTAACTCTGGGCATTCACATAATTCGTTTGCAATTTGGTTACACTTCAAAATAAGGCTATAGTTCATTTCATCGGTGATTACACTGTCTTGCTTGTAGTCAGGATGGTTTGCAATAAACTCCCTCATCCATCGGGCAACTGTCATTAGTTCTCCTGGAAAAACAAAGTTTTTTAACAATGGAAAATTAATAGAATTAAAATAAGTTGACACTTAGTGCCTAGCATAAGTACCATTTTGAAAAGATATTGGCCGGCGCTGTGGTTCACTTGGCTAATCCTCCGCCTGCGGTGCCGGCATCCTGGGTTCTAGTCCCAGTTGGGGAGCCGGGTACTAGTCCCGGTTGCTCCTCTTCCAGTCCAGCTCTCTACTGTGGCCCGGGAAGGCAGTGGAGGATGGCCCAAGTGTTTGGGTCCCTTCACCTGCATGGGAGACCGGGAGGAAGCATCCGGCTCCTGGCTTTGGATTGGCGCAGTGCCGGCTGTGGTGGCCATTAGGGGAGTGAACCAATGGAAGGAAGACCTTTCTCTCTCTCTCTCTCTCTCTCTCTCTCTCTCTCTCTCTCTTTCTCTGTCTATAACTTTGCCTGTCAAATAAAAATTAAAAAAGAAAAAGGAAAGGAAAGATATCAACATGACTTTTCAGTGCAGACACACGGCAGGAGTTGGGAGCAATCTACCTTTCACAGAATTCCCCCTGGGGGTCGGTGCTGTGGCATAGTAGTTAAGCTGCCGCCGGCAGTGTTGGCATCCCATTTGGGCACCAGTTCATGTTCTGAACTCCTGCACCCACATGGGAGATCTGGAAGAAGCTCCTGGCTTCAGATTGGCTCAGCTCCAGCCGCTGCAGCCATCTGGGGAGTGAACCAGTGGATGGAAGACCTTTCTCTCTGTCTCTCCCTCTGTCTGGAACTCTGCCTCTCAAATAAAATCTTTAAAAAAAAAAAAAAAATCCCCTGGGGAATAATTTTATTTAAGATTTATTTTATTTATTTGAAAGGGAGAGTGACTGAGGGAAGAAGAGATAGATCTTCCATCCGCTGATTCACTCCCCAAATGGCTACAACAACCAGGCCTGGGCCAGGCTGAAGCCAGGAGTTCAAAATTCCGTCCAGGTCTCCCATGTGGCTGGCAGCGGCCCAAGCACTTGGGCCATCCTCTGCTGCTTTCCCAGGTGCATCAGCAGGGAGCTGAATTGGTAGCAAGGCAGCCGGGGACTCAAACCAGCACTCCTGTGGGATGCCGGCATCACAGGCGGTGGGTAGCTTAACCCACTGTGCCACAACAATGGCCCCTGGGGAAGAATTTTAGTTTGCAGGTGGGCAACGAGAACATACACATTTGGTTCCTGTAAGATGCCACCTGTATGCCAACACAGCCAGTTCTTAAGGGACAGGAGTTCAGCACATCTGTACAAAAGCACGTGTCCTCTATTTGGCCAGAGGGCTGAGACGACAGGTGTCCTGAGACTACCTCAGAGAACAAGGGTACCTAGAGCAAACACTGGTCAGGAGAAATGAAAGAAGAATACAGTGGAGAAAGTGAATGAAAAGAGAAACTGGCAGATAAACCCCCTGGGATGTGATGTAGGGTTGTATAGCTTTCCTGACTCCAGAAGCTTCACAAAAGGCTCAAGTGAAATACAGATAGCGCTGCTGTTATTTATTTTTTTTAAGATTTATTTAAGTACGTACATAAAGATTTAAGAGTTACAGCGAGGCAGAGAGAAAGTGAGAGAGAGAGAGATATCTTCCAGCTGCTGGTTCATCCCCCAAATGGCCGCAATGGCCAGAGTTGTGCCAATCTGAAGCTGAGAGCCAGGAGCTTCTTCCGGTTCTCCCACGCGAGTGCAGTGGACCAAGGACTTGAGCTATCCTCCACTGCTTTCCTAGGCCCTAGCAGAGAGCTGGATTGGAAGTGGAGCAGCCAGGTCTCGAACCGGTGCCCACATTGGATCCCGGCACTGCAGGCGGTGGCTTTACCTGCTTTGCCACAGCGCCAGTCCCATTACTTTTACAGAGACCTTTTTATTTGAAATTTAAAAGTTATGGGTTGGGGTGCTCTTTCTCATTATCTCTTCCTCTGAAATAAAAACATTTTTACAAAACAAACTGAATGTTTTAAGGTTGTGTAGCTCTACCTACATTAAGAGCTTAAGAAAAGAAAAGAAATGGCCACCATACCGGATGCTCTCTTCTTAATCAGCTTCAGGTAGTTCAGAATACTGCATCTGGTGTCCACATCCACTTCCATGTTCTCAAGGTAAGAGTTCAGGATGGGGATGAGCCCAGGAAACACACCTTCCTGTAGGGAGCAGGACACAGGCTGAGCACCCCACCAGTCGGCGAGCACAGCGCAGGGCCCCGCCGGGGACCTACCTTCCCGTTGATGATGGTGTCTATGCTCATGAGGGCGTACTCTTCCACCGCCAGCTCTGTGCTGTTCTGCGCCTTGCCACACCCGTCCACCACAGCATTGCCACCTGCCACAAGAGCGCGGAGGAGGAGTTTTAGTGGCCTGTTGTGGCCAAAGCGGCCCTGAGAATCCAAGAAAATGTCATACCTTTGCAAATATCTTTCCTGAAATAAAACATCTCCTTCAAGACGGCATCTCTTTTCTGTGCGACTTTCATGTTTTCATCAACCTGGGGGGAAGAAGAACCACGAGGACATAAAGATGTCTGTGAGCTGGCGCAGAAGCACCTCGCCTCGGCACCGGGCGCACTCCTTTCAGGATTCTACTTCTCCTCTCGTCCTCTCTGGTTGGAAGAACACTTCTTCCTTATGTGAGGTTACAGCCTCTGACTACAACATGCTTTTAATCACAAATGGAGAATACTAGATGTTTACCTTAAAAACAATATATTCCTGTAAGATGTCTGCATTTCAAAACAGCACTGTGACTGAACCTTGCAACAAATCTACAGTGCTGGGAAGGTGAGTGGTTGGGTCCCTTTACACAGTTCAGCAGCGTATCGGAGGTCCCGGTGTAATGAAGGTGGGGCAGGGCTGGAATCCAGTTCTTATGGTTCGTTCAAATGCTGTTCCCTCCTGCCACTGGGGGTTTGCTGCCTCACTTGCATAAGTAGAGTTAACAGGCTATCAGATCTGGAGTAAGCTTTTTAGTCCTCCAAGGGCCCAGTCACCAGTGCTGTCTGCGTACCTGGTGGCCCTGGCCACGTCAACTCATTCACAAGCCTGAAAAACTGCAAATGTCTCCATTTGTTGAATGACTTTCCAAGATCCTGAAAGTAGAGCTTTTAAACCTTTCAGTAGTCTTTTCTATACTGCAATGTGATGTGGAACCTCAGCAAACAGAAACACGAGTGAGAGGGTCAGAATGACATGGCCGGGAAGGCACAGGTTTCTCCTGATTAGCCTCCTCCCATGCTCACGGGGGAGGAGTCCTACGGTTGGTATCTGTTCTTTGAGACTCGTGGGACCTTCTGAACAGGAGTATCCAGACTACAGTCTGAAACCCCACTACGACTTGGACATCTCTCCTTTCATTCCTAAGAGTAGCTGTTCACAAAGATCACTGGTTTTACTGCCACTTCTGCTTTCGTTAACTCATTTTTGAAAGTGAATCTTACCACTGCTCTTTACATTCCTGAATGTTTAGGTTTATTTTCAACCTTTATGAAACACCGAAAGCTATGATTTTTCTTTAGAGACAAGCTCTGCCAGCATCCCACTGTCATTTGCTTTCCTGAACAATCTTCAATTATAGTTTTGATTAATCTGGACATTAGGACAGATGTTTTTAATTTCCAATAGTGAAATGTTTCTTGAATACCTTTTTGCTGAATTCTGGTGGGAATGCATCCCATATGGTCTTATTTGGACACATGAACGTGCTCCTTAATTTTCGTAAATCTTCCTCAAAGCATTTGAAAACTGTCATTTAATTCCCCTGTGGCCTTTCTCTTTCTTCCAGTACCTGACCTGTCAGTGCTGGGTAACACACAAGGTACTCTGCTGAGTGCTCCATCTCCCTTCATACTCACATGAGCTCACAACAGCCTGCTTACCTCCATCTACATGCGGCAAACAAGGCACACAAACATCAAGTAATCTGTCCAGGTTTAAAAGCCACCAAATTACTACAAGGGATTTATGTTCTTAGCTTTTCTCATGAAACCTGCATCTTATTACCCAAGCCATTACATTCTTCCCTCATTTAAGTATTGCTATACTTTAGGGCACTGACGCTTTCTTTGTCCTTTTCCCCACCCTTTTAGCCAGCAGTCTGGAAATAATATTTCTATACTACTAGTGGTTTACTTTTAAAGAAATAGTTCTGACAATATTCCTTTCTAGGTGTCAAGCATTCAACAGTCTCTACCATTCATCTCTCTCTACTATCCCCCTGCCAGCAGCCATGATCTGAACATCTGTGCCACTCCTCCCCATTCATACTTCAAAACCTAATCTTGAATGCAAGCAACAGTAGGAAGAGGCCAGGTCTTTAGAAAGTGATCAGATCCTAGGTTCTGCTCTCATGAATGAGCTGCATGCCCTTAAGAAGGACCTCGCTTGCTCTTCCCACATGGGAGGATGCAGTGAGAAGATGCCATCCGTGAACTGCAGTGGGTCCACACCAGACACAGCATCTGCCAGTGCCCTGATCTGAGACTTGCCAGCCTCCAGACCATGAGTGACACATCTCTGCTGCTTTTATTACAGCGGTCTGAACGAAGACATTCGATAAGACCCAGAATCATCTGGAAATTAAAGTTTGGTGGGGAAGAGAATTCTGTGGTTGCTAATTCTTTACCGCTCAGTATTCCTGAAAGGTTTCTTTCCACCTCCTCCCGTGGTGTATTTCCCAACTTTCTCTGTTGTGCACAAATTTTTCTCTTTATTTGACATATGTACAATTCCTAGATTTGGGTTCTTCAAATATAAAGGCACTTCAAAAACTTCCTGAAAATGTATACTATGGAGAAATTGAATGGATTTCAAAAAATTTGTTACACTACTTTCCCATGAGCTTTTTTGAAATATCCTCATATTTCTGTTTCATTCTGAAGGGACTCCTATGGTAATGGCAAATTCTATTATTTCTTTGGTTACTGTATTTTGTCTCTTTCTATACAGACCATTCTCTTCTTCTGACTGCCAAATACCGAACATTCCAGAGCAATTCTCCCTGTTTTAGTTCTCCCATGATATCCATTTGTCTGCCATTCTATTGGAATGAATCTTAATTTAGTCTCTCCTAAATCACTAACTCGACCTCAACAACACCTGCTTTGCTGGTGAGTATTCTGAGTGCTGAACGTGCTGCTACCATGTCTCGAGTCCTAGATTCCTATTTCTGCCAACACTCTTTGGCTCATCCTGATCGTTTATCTAAATGCAGCCCTTCTTGAGAACCTGAGGGCATTAGGTAGCATTTCTTTAGGAAGTCTTTCCACTTCCTTGAATTAACTCTTTCACTGAGGTTAGCCTACCCTGCAGGCCTGGCCAGGCCCTGTCTTTAAGACTCTGTTGCCTTTCAGACCTCTATTCATATTTACAAACAGGCTCAACTGTGGCTAGGTTTTGGTCTTCCCAGAAAGTACACCCCATAAGGGAAACACAGGCACACGAAATTCTACAGGTTTCCTTCAGCCTGGATGTGATGGGCAGGCAGGGCAGACTGCTCAACTTCCATGGGAGAAAATGGGAGGACGCCAGGCAGAAGCTGACAACCTCCTTGGGAAGCAGGGAGGCAGGTGTCCTGCAGGCAGGGGCTGGATCCATGCAGTTTTATTCTTCCATCCATGTTTGCTGTGCCAGGGCTGCTCTACTGCTTTCTCTGGTCCTGACCCCTCACAGTAGGAACCCACTGCAGCTGAGCAGTCAGTCTTTCCCATACAGTCTCTCTGCCTGGATGACCCAAGGGCCCCCAGAGCCCCCAGAGCTCCCAGCTCTACAGCTTCATAGCCTGGGGTTGCTCCAAAGCTGCACTGGGAAAACTCCCAGGAAGCTCCTTTGCTGGTCTCTTGTTGGGATGGGTTGAATCAGCTCCCATCTGCTCACATGTCAGGCAGGTGCTGTCTGCGTCCTCCAGCAACAACTCAACTCCAGTCCTATAGATGCGAGACCTCTCTCTCCATTCCTACAGTCCTGCTTCCCCTCATTCTGATTTTACCATTGTAATCAAAATGGGGTTTTAGGTAGATGAAATCGATGTATGGGGCTATCTCCAGCCATCAATTATCTTGAATGGAAAACCTCTAGAAATAAAGCTTAGGTTTACAATGAAAAATAGAATTGAGTGAAAAGAGAAGCACTTCATTCTAAAGGGCGAAAGATTCTAATGGTCTGATTTGAAATGAACAGTATACATATATGAGTAGACACCCTTACCTTTGACAGCGGAATGAGAAAATCCAGTTTGTATGAGAGAATCACTCTGGTGAGCAGCACCACAAACACCACATAGGCAGAATTCTCAAAGTCTGTTAACTGAACCTAGACAAGCAGGAGCCCAGAAAGTCATGGACCAAGCACACAGTAACGCTCTCCTCCCAAGAGGCCCTGCCCTCCCCTCTGTGGGTCATGTCACCCCAAGCCATCTCCAGAGCCTGAAAAGCCTCCACCCAGATCTGTTCTCAGAGATCCCCCTCCTGAGCTTGGGGACCTGCTTTCACATGCACATGCTGGATCTTCACTGCCTTACAGTGAACTTCAAAACCTTTTGATACGAGTATTGGAAGGGTGACAGACACCAAAACATATATCTCACCTCCATGGGCCGGAATTCCACTCTCCAGCCAATATCGGAGTTTGGAGGAGGTGGCTTAAACCTCATTGTCTGCCAATTTGTGGATTGAATATTCTGTAATAAGAAAGCAGAGAATAAAGCCAATTTTCTACAAGTCCAGGAGAACATTAAGATAAGCTGACATTTAATTAGGGAAGAAGGCTGCTTATTGTCCATGCCAAATACTCTTCAATTCACAAATACAAAAAGGTTGTTAAGATTTTCTTGGAAGTGTGATGTGCTCAGAAAACAAAATAGCAAGTGTTTAGCATGCCTGTGGCACTAAAATACTATGTTCAATGTGTAATTCTTCTTAGTTCTTTACAGTGCTGGGTGATGAATGAATGGTGTGTTTGATTTCTACCGCCACTACTTCTTCACGGGTTGGGAAAATGGCTTCCTTCTTGGAAATGTACTTAAGCCAGAGGAATTACCTCAAAATGGTCAGACTCATTGGCATCATCCAGGTGTATTTTCTCCTCAAACAGAGTCAGGGGGTCTCTAATAAAGAGATGAGCAACATGCTGTGCCAGGAGATGGTCGATCCCTGCAAAGACAGACCACACCGCTCACTGCAAAGTGCGGGGCACCGCCTCCTCTCAGTCCGCAGTTTGAAGGCAGGGAATCTAGGAGCTTAGGAAACAGCTGGTTTTGTTCAGTATTCTCACCTCGCCTGGGCTTTTCTCCTACGGACACTGGGGAAGAGTCAGCGTTTTAGTCGCTACTTACACAATGCCTGCTGGGGCACTGGTGTGGACCTAGATACAGGGCTCCAAAGCAAGTTCCTTTTGCTAAAAGTCAAGAAGATCTCACAAGTATTTGGAACTTGAAACTTTAGGAACAAGCAGCCTCATAAGAAAAGTTAGAGACTTCACACTAAAAACAGAAACCAGACCAGGAGTCAGCAAAAAAAATGTTGCAAAGAACTTTGAAGAACTAAAGGCGTACAATCAAACCTAGCAATAGGCATAGATGCTCACCTTCCTTCAACAGCTGCTCGTAGATTTCTTTATCTATCGTCAAGTCAATGTCATTATACTTCTCACCACACTTAGATAAGTAGCTGTCTATTGAATCATATCGAGATTTACTAATCCTATAGTTACTGTTCTTCAGTGGCTAAAATTTAAGAAAATATGAATGAATGCCATGTAAGATGATTTGGAAATAAACCAACACCCCAAATTACTGCATTAAAATGTCATATATTTGCATAGAACAATATAAAAATCTTAAAATAAGAAAAACATTAGTGAGCCCTAGGAAGTATTACTAGGAAAAATTATACTTTATAAATATCTGGAGGTAATTTAAGTATCCTTTTATTTTTTGGCATGATTTAAACATACTTTTTTTTTTTTTTGACAGGCAGAGTGGACAGCAAGAGAGAGACAGAGAGAAAGGTCTTCCTTTTGCCGTTGGTTCACCCTCCAATGGCCGCCGCGGTAGGTGCGCTGCAGCCTGCGCACCGCACTGATCCAAAGCCAGGAGACAGGTGCTTCTCCTGGTCTCCCATGGGGTGCAGGGCCCAAGCACTTGGGCCATCCTCCACTGCACTCCCTAGCCACAGCAGAGAGCTGGCCTGGAAGAGGGGCAACCAGGACAGGATCAGTGCCCCGACCGGGACTAGAACCCGGTGTGCCGGCGCCGCAAGGCGGAGGATTAGCCTAGTGAGCTGCGGCGCCAGCCTAAACATACTTTTTTCTTTGTAAGACAGATAACTTTTCAACATTATCAAAGTATGAAAACAAATGTCAAGGATGGAAGCAAAAAAATAAAAACCCATAATGTACAACAGGGCTGTCAATCAAAATCACCTATCCTTTAAAGTTTAGTTCCACTTAGAAAGCATGTTCAACAATTTATGATGGGGCCAGCACTGTGGCCCATGGGTTAAATCCCCAGTCTGTAGTGCCGGCATCCCATGTGGGCACTAGTTTGAGTCCTGGTTGTTCCACTTCTGATCCAGCTCTCTGCTATGGCCTGAGAAAGCGGCAGAAGACAGCCCAAATCCTTGGGCCCCTGCATCCATGTAGGAGACCCAGAAGAAGCTCCTGGCTCCTGGCTTCAGATTGGCGCAGCTCCAGCCATTGCGGCTAATTGGGGAGTGAACCAGCGGATGGAAGACCTCTCTCTCTCTCTGCCTATCCTTCTCTTTGTGTAACTCTGAATTTCAAATAAATAAATAAATCTTTAAAAAAGGCCTAGGTATGGTTTGGATGTGCACCCTGGTTGGAGAGAGGCAGGGTTACAGTTCCACATGAAAACATGATGTGCTAATCTATCTTTATTAGTAAAACCTAACCCTTCACATGGAAAAAAAAGAATCTGATAAGAAATTACCCTTTCACAGCAGAAAGCATTTATACAAAGCACTTAGATAGCACCTAAAAGCATTGTGATAAAAATAGCTATCAGCACTGACTTCCAAAATATAGAAAACTGGTACTACTAATGTTAAAAAAAAGTTCAAATACAGATGTCAACAAATGATAAAAATTAATTCCCCACCCAAACCAAATCACATTCCCCACATATTCACTGCAAAACAAAGTCGGGTTTACTAACCCAGTGCAAGACTTTAAAAGCCTAAGGGAGATCTCAAAATGCCAAGTATTTACAATAACCCTATTTCACTTCAAAAGGCTATTGAGGAAAAATCATTCCCACCTCCAGTCCTCTCTCCTCCCGAGTTCTATCGTCTACAGATGCAGAAATCACTCCCCAGCGACAATCAATGTCCGACACGTAGCCACGGTAAAAGGGAGATGCAGCACTCAGAGCCATCTAAAAACAAATAAAAGTCAGCTCCGCAGGTTCAAGGTATCACTTATATGCTGAAAAAGCTCTATGTAGTGACTTCTGTTTAAAAAAAAAAAAAAGTGGGTTTATGCAACTCATACAATAATTTTAACATATGTACTTTTCCTTCCTTTTTAAAAATCAGTTTCCAAGTATTTTAACTAAATTCTGGAATAAATGTCAAGAACATTTATAAGAAAAAAAAATCCAGAACACAAGTGGAAATTGACCATGTCTAGCATCCAATGATAAAATAAATGCAAAGGCATGGGCAAATTAGGAGAAAAATCAGTCAAAACTAACTCGAAAATGACACGTACTGTAATATTAGTAGACAGGGATAGAGAGATCACTAGTGTAACTATTTCGTATGCTCAGATCGTTACAGAAAACACTGCAAATGTTAAGTATAAGAAATTTGTTCCCTTTTAAAAGAAAAGATCTTGTATGTGCCTGTTTCTCACAGTGAAATACACCAGAAGCGACCCCAATCCTTGGGCCTGGGGCATTTAAGTCATCATCTCTATCATGTGCAGATGCACTATGACAGGGAAACTGGCCACACTGAAATGACGCAGATGTTTTACCAGCAACTGTGAACTTGTACAGCTTCGTTAAGTCTGCATACTATCTAGCTTGTTTCCAAATAAAATCTTAACTAGACTTAAATAGCAAATTTAAATCAGCAAATTCTGCACATGCCATCTTATTTTGTACAAAGAAGTATTTAAAGAAAGGTAGAAGTTCTACTTACAACAATTGGACAGATTGTGGCCAACTGATCATAAAGGTATCTGGCCTCCGATATGCTACAGGCTTGGAATGTCACCTGTTTAAGAATTAGAAGTTATTAATGACAAGAAACAATCATTAGCTCATACAGTCTGAGAAGGAAGATGGCTGGGGAAAAAGGGGGCAAGGTCATGGCTGCTGTTTCATAGATGACAACAGTGAATACAACAGTTTTGTTTAAAAGCTTTTGTGGGTAAAATCAAATGGTATTTAATCATGTTCCACTACATGGAGACAACTAATATAAACAAAAGTGTTCCAAAGCGAAATAAGTCAGGAAAAGAAAACAAGTTAGGAAAGAAAAGTAAAATGCAAAATACGTGGTGAAGTTCATCAGGTCATTTCCTCCTCTACTGGCCAATTTCCTTCTATAGCATACCACTACTTCAGTAAGGTAAGGGCCTCTAACACGTTGGCACAGAAGAGACCTGGAGGTGTTCATGATGGTTACCAAGTTCACCTGGTACATTACAGGGAGCAGCTAGGAGGGGCAAGACTAGAAGAAAGGGAAAGCAGTCAAGCACTGCCACCAGAAAGGAAAACACTGGGGCAGGCTGGTGGGAGTAGCCAACGCATGGGGATGACTTGGGCTTCAGTGCCGGTGTTACATACACCCAGCACACACGGGGAGACCAGGTCAGGAGAAAGGTGCTAGGTGACAGACAAAGAGGATGTGCAAAGTGGCTAGGTCTCCATGGCTGATGGGCAGAAGAAACATCTGAGCTGGAGAAATCTTTGGGGTGTGACATTCTGAAGATAGGGAGATGCCCCGGGAGGCCTGGACATGGCAGCAAGGACACTCAGGAGGCAGAGAGAGGTCACATAACTGGTGAGCACAAACTCTCCGAAACAATCACCCAGAAGAAGCCAAGTCCTGCCTTCATTTAAGGGGGGATGGAGGCGGATGGGGGGACAGGGACACAAACTGTGTTAGCACACATGTAATTAACTGCAAGCTGGGAAGAGTTAATTCCCTCTGTTATTGTTATGTACTAATGACTGGATTTAGTGACTGGCTTCTCTTGGACGAGGATACACTAGGCAATCCACAGGTGAAACCCAGAAAAGCCAACCCTAGAAAAGTAGGCTTAAGAAAATTAACAACTGAAATTTAATAGTGACTCAGCTATTTTAAATAATAAATTCAGTAACCAGCTTGCTGACTCTAGGGCGGAGATAGTGACCATCAACTCAAATATGACATCAGTATGGGTCATGACTCAGGACAAAAGAAAACTTAATACACCTTAAGAAGCTATGAATTTATGAATAGTTTTGGCTTCTGGTATCGTTTTTTAAAAGATTTATTTATCTGTTTCAAAGTCAGAGCCACAGAGAGAGGGAGAGACAGAGAGAGGTCTTCCAGCTGCTGGTTCACTCCCCAGGTGGCAGCAACCACCAGGCTGAGTCAGGCTAAAGCCAGGAGCATCACCTGAGTCTCCCACGTAGGTAGTAGGGGCCGAAGCACTGGGGCTGTCTTCAGCTGTCTTCCCAAGCCATCAGCAGGGTGGTGATTGGAAGTGGAGCAGCAGGGAAACAAACTGCCACTATACCACAATGCCAGCCCCTTGTGGGGTCCTTTAAAGCATTATATAAAGAGACATAACTAGAACATTGGTAAGACAGAAAAAGGGGCACAAGGAAAGTAAATGTTAGAAATCTAAATATCTGGGGCTAGCACTGTGGTGTAACATGTAAAGCCACTGACTGCAGTGCCAGCATCCCATATGGGCACCAGTTCGAGACCCAATTGCTCCACTTCTGATCCTGCTCTTTGCTATGGCCGGGAAAGTAGCAGATCGTGGCCCAGGTCCTTGGGCCCCTCCACCAATGTGGGAGGCCCAGAAGAAGTTCCTGGCTCCTGGCTTCAGATTGGCCCAGCTCCGGCCATTAGAGCCATTTGGGAAGTGAACCAGTGGATGGAAGATATTCTCATTCTCTCTTTCTCTCTGCCTCTCTGTAACTCTGCCTTTCAAATAAATAAACCTTAAAAAAAAAAAAATCTAAGTATCTGATCTAAAATTTATATAGAACTCAAGTTTGAAGCCACATGATTTTCTTAAGGTAAAAGCGCCACCGTAACATATCCTGAACTTACTGCTTATTAAATGATTCCCAAAAAGTCCAAAAGGTCAAAAATTTGAGTGTGGTTAAAATGCCTTTTTTATTTTGTACAGTAAGTCTTCCATTAGCCTTAAATATTACTCTGAACCATTTTTTCTGCTTTACTATATAATAAGCAGTTTCTAATGCTTCACTTACAGAGAGAGGAGTTCTGTGGCTATCTGTGGAATTCATTTGCCATACTTGTCACATTATCCAGGCTTACGACTTTTTTTTTAATGGAGTACTGGAACTAGACACATCACTGGAAAAAAGAAAACCTAATCCTAAACCCCTGACAGAACTTCAATTGGAAAGAAAACTATCTTCAGGCAACAAAAAATATTCATTCATGAGGACACATTTATTCGCATAAATACAGAGTTTCAAGGGAAAGAATATCCCTTTGGAGCTTGTATTAGGGCAACTGTGTGGTCCTTGGCAGAACATCCTGGTTTAATGTTAAACCAAGAAAAGGCAACTGGTACTGTGATAGCACTTATACAATTTCAAAGCCACGTACTGTAAGTTCCTAGAGCTTAATGGTTCTCTTTAGAAACACTTGTAATTAAGATAGGAAAGCAGATATGCAGTTAGTCAAGATTTTTTTTTTTTTTAAACGTGAAACAATGTCTAAGGAAACTTACTGGCCTATGTTTGTTTGAAAGCAGTATATTTCATGCTACTTATATATGTCAGGACAACAGGAAAAAAAGAAAAAAAGAAAAAAAAAAAAAACCAAGATCATTGGCTATGCAAATTCAGCGTAGAGAAATATGACTCCGGCATTCAATTTGGATTTTATACAGTTTTTTTGTTGTTGTTGACAGGCAGAGTGGACAGTGAGTGAGTGAGTGAGTGAGAGAGAGAGAGAGAGGGAGAAAGGTCTTCCTTTACTGTTGGTTCACCCTCCAATGGCCGCTACGGCCGGCCGGCGCACCGCACTGATCTGAAGCCAGGAGCCAGGTGCTTCTCCTGGTCTCCCATGTGGGTGCAGGGCCCAAGGACTTGGGCCATCCTCCACTGCCTTCCTGGGCCACAGCAGAGAGCTGGACTAGAAGAGGGGCAACCGGGACAGAATCCGGTGCCCCGACCCGGTGTGCCGGCGCCGCAGGTGGAGGATTAGCCTATTGAGCTGCAGCGCCGGCCTGGATTATATACAGTTTTGAAAACAGATGGGTGGGATGTATACACACGAGCCAGTGCCTGTTACACTGCAGTGGTTCGGCATGAGGGGAATGCTGGGTTTCGGAGCCTCTGTGTTGACTGCCATCAGGCAGGAGGCCCCAGACTTTGCACTGCCTCAGGTCCTTAGACGCTCCTCCTGATCAGCCTAAGTAACTGGAATTGGACAAGATCTTTTTGGACAATAATAAGCAACTGCTCTTTTCCTAACTTAAAAAAAATTTTTTTTAAAGATTTTATTAATTTATTTGAGAGGTAGAGTTACAGACAGTGAGAGGGAGAGACAGAGAGAAAGGCCTTCCTTCCGTTGGCTCACTCCCCAGTTGGCTGCAATGGCCAGAGCTGCGCCAATCCGAAGCCAGGAGCTTCTTCCTGGTCTCCCATGTGGGTGCAGGGGCCCAAGGAGTTGGGCCTTCTTCTACTTCTTTCCCAGGCCACAGCAGAGAGCTGAATTGGAAGAGGAGCAGCCGGGACTAGAACCAGCACCCATATGGGATGCCAGTGCTGCAGGCAGAGGATTAACCTACTGCGCCACGGCACCGGCCCCTTTTCCTAACTTTCAATTTAAAAAATTATGTTTTGTGAAATTCTTACTCCTTCCTAACATGACTCTAATCAAATTGTGGGTTAAAACAAACATCCCTAATAAAAGCCACAGAATAAATACGAGCTTCAAGTCAGGTCTGGAAGAAGCACTAATGCAAACCTTTGGTTTAAATCATGAGAAAACGGAGCCAAAAGCAGTGAAGGGCGTCCCCCAAGTTCCTGAGTGAAAGCCAACGCCCCGGCACAGGCCTGTGATCTCCCACTCCGGTCTGCCGGGAGCCTGGGCACAGCCACTGGCCAGCAGCACCAGGAATTTAATCAGATCCAGGAAAAATGTTAATTGAATAAATAGAGAGAGGCTATTTTACTTCCTGGGCCACCTAACCAGTACCAAGGCAAACAAACATGAGTTGCTAAATATTTATTCTTTTTTTATACCATTAGATGACTCTGCACAAAAGTAAAAATTTAAACAATCCTTCACCCTTGGATCATAAAATCACTATAGTACTTCCATCAGAGCTCATTTTCAGAAATAATCATCAAGATTTGAGTGATGTTCAACCACCTCAAACTGTCACCAGACGGCAGTAAAAATTAGGCATATGGAAAGGGGATGGTGCCAATGTTCATGGAGTATTCTGCATTTTAAGTTAATATAACAGGGGCCAGCACTGTGGCGCAACGGGTTAACACCCTGGCCTGAAGCGGCCGCATCCCATATGGGCACTGGTTCTAGTCCTGGCTGCTCCTCTTCCAATCCAGCTTTCTGCTATGGCCTAAGAATCCCAGAAGAAGCTCCTGGCTCCTGGTTTCAGATCAGCACAGCTCCGGCCATTGCGGCCATTTGGGGAGTGAACCAGCAGATGGAAGACCTCTCTGTCTCTACCTCTCTCTGTAACTCTTTCAAATAAATAAAACAGATCTTAAAAAAAAAAAAAAAAAGTTAACATAATAAATAGATGCCATTGTGGTGAGCTGTAGAATATTCTGTAGAGTACTCTGTCAAGAGATAGCTTTGGCTGGCGCTGCGGCACAGCGGGTTAAGGCTGCAGCCCGCAGCGCCGGCATCCCATATGGGTGCCGGTTCAAGTACTGGCTACTCCTCTTCCGATCCAGTCTGGTATGGCCTGGGAAAGCAGTAGAAGATGGCCCAAGTCTTTGGGCCCCTGCAACCACATGGGAGACCTGGAAGAAGCTCCTGGCTCCTGATCAGCTCACCTCTGGCCGTTGTGGTCATTTGGGGAGTGAACCAGCAGATGGATGACCTCTCTCTCTCTGGCTCTACTTCTCTCTGTTACTCTGTCTTTCAAATAATTAAATAATTTCTTTTTGAAAAAAAGATTCATTTATTTATGTGAAAGTCAGAATTACACAGAGAGAGAAGAGGCAGAGAAAGAAAGAGAGGTCTTCCATCCACTGGTTCACTCCCCAGTTGACCACAACGGCTGGAGCTGAGTTGATCAGAAGCCAGGAGCCAGGAGGTTCTTTCGGGTCTCCCATGTGGGTGCAGGGGCCCAAGGACTTGGGCCATCTTCTACTGCTTTCCCAGGCCACAGCAGAGAACTGGATCGGAAGTGGAGCAGCCAGGTCTTGAAATGATGCCCATATGGGATGCCGGCACTTCAGGACAGGGCTTTACCCACTGCGCCACAGCTCCTGCCCCATAAATAAAATAATTCTTTAAAAAAAAGATAGCTCTGCATGAATTCATAAAATAGTTTCATTGCTTTCAGAAAGTCATATCAGCTACCATTATAACCTGATTAAAACGTGGTTTTTAAAGACAGGAAACACGCAGGTATAAAGAGAAGAAGTTAAACAGAAACGGATGAGGACACTTGGTCTCTGCGTATTTGAAACAATACCTGAAGACAGCAGTTGCCCATCCCAAATCCCATGGCATCCATGTAAATATGGTCTGGCTTAGAAGCCTTTGCTGCTTCATCATCCTCAGGAAATGTTTCTATAAATGGAGATGGTGTGTTCTTGTCCTTAAATACTGTGTTATTAATTAAAGAAGGGAGAAAAAGGAAATGGTTGAGAATTAGGGATTAGACAACAACTCCACACGTCTCTCCCAGCCCCCTCGCGGCTTACTTGGTACGTTGATGACCACCTTTTCTCCTCTCCTGTGTCGTATATTTCTCGTTAGGGTACTAAAACAGACAACCAAACATGGTAAATTGGTAAAAGGATCTGATTACATGAAAGTAAGCGGGGTGAGTGTTTGGCTTAGCAGATCATTTGCCTGGGAACCACACGGGAGGGGAGGACTTCAGATACTCGCCTCCAGCTCCTGGTCCCGGCTTCCTGCTAGTGCAGGCCATGGGAGGCAGGGGTGATAACACAAACAGTTGGGTTCCTGCCACCAACATGAGAGACCTGGATTGAGTTGCTGGCTCCCAGCTTCAGCCTCGGCCCAGCCCAGGACACTGCAGCTAGGGCATGAACCAACAAATGGCAGTACTTACTCTCTGACTCAAATAAATACATGCAGAGGGAGTAAATGGAATGCAATTTATCTCAAACCAATTATTCAAGGAAGTACTACTGAGCCCATCAAAGAAGGAGGTACTTTTGTCTAAAGGGAGGAGAGAACTTCTACTTTGCGTATGGCCTTGTCTAAATACCGAGAGTTTGTGGATTTAAAAAGCTTCCATAGCCTAGGCAGCTCACGTCAAGAGCCTCTTATGTATGACATTAGTGACCAGCAGAGTGTTGTTAAATTAACAACAGGAGTCACTGTGCACTAACTCCCCATGCAGGACCCGTCCTCAATGAGTTATATTATGAGAGTTAACTGTGATGCTTGTTCTCAAGCAGTGTGTGTGTGTACAAATTGTTGAAATCTTTACTTAGTATATAGCTGGTCTTCTGTGTACAAAGTTAAACTGAAAACGAATCTTAATGGAGCATGGTACTGGGAAGGGGAGTGTGGGCAGTAGGGTGGGAATGGTGGGAGAATAACTATATTCCTAATGTTGTACATATGAAATTTGTATTCCTTAAAAAATTAATTAAAAAGAAAAAATACCACTGAAAACTTGTGTCTAGCTACTCTGAGTTACTCTCAGCCCTTGCTCCTATGGCTCCTGGTTACTTGCCACATCAAGCTCAGGTGCTCATCGCTGAATTTCAATCTAACATTTTCCATGTTAATTGCAAAGACTTCAAACATTAGTACTCACATCCCCCTCACTATGAATCCCCGGGCCTCATTCCTCCCTTCTCCCAGTCTGCAGCATTAATATTGACTCTTCAGAACTATTCTGTCTAACCTAGAGACTACCAGGTACACTGTGGCTACCAAGTGCTCATTAAAACACACTGTCAGAGTCAAGTACACACCACATTGTAGACTTAACGCAAAAAAGAAAAGTAACATTTCCTAATAATTTAAAAATATTGGCTATATGTGGAAATAGCATTTTGAACATTTTCAGTTGTTAAAACATTATAAAATTAAGCTCATCTGTTTTTACTTTAATGTAGCTACTAGAAAACATACAGCCACACGTCTGTGCCTTGATTGTGTTTGCACTGGGCACTGCACTGAGTTTGAATGCCACATCTTCTGTGAAGCTCGCTTTGATCTTCTCAGGCAGAAGCACACTCCGTTCACTAAGGAACATCTCTGGCGTTACCATCTTTTGACATCTGTCATAATCTATCTTTTCTTGTAGCTGAATATTTTCATTTTAAACACCTAACACTTGAAGTTGGAAATGATCTCTATAAATCTTTGTTCCTCCCAAAAAGACTCTGCACACAGCAAATGCGCAGGTCTTTGGAAAAATCCCAATGTCCCTAACTGAGGGTCAGGATCCCAGGCTCAGGTTGATAGGTGAGCACTCAAGGTACAAAGCCAGGGGCAGGCTGTGCAGACTTGAAGCAACTTATAGCCTAAGAACTAAACTAGAAAGCAACAGACCTAGAAGTTAATAGAATACAGGAACAATCTGCCTTTTACATACACCAGGTGGTATACATATTTTACCTTATTATCCAGGAACGAAGAGGGAGATGACTGGATCACACACACCGATGGTAACTTGGGGGGGGAGGTTAAGGGGAAATGTCCCACAATAGATGGATTGAAAAGACTGCTCATAAGGGGGAGGGTAGTGGCCAAACTAT
This sequence comes from Lepus europaeus, assembly GCF_033115175.1. Taxonomy (NCBI): domain Eukaryota; kingdom Metazoa; phylum Chordata; class Mammalia; order Lagomorpha; family Leporidae; genus Lepus; species Lepus europaeus. Next base: position 53,762,436 of record NC_084829.1, read on the forward strand.
GACTTTAAGATGACCTGGAAAGTCTGGGTGCAAGCAGCAACGATCAAGCAGCCGGGGGTGTAGTGGATGTCCGCCGTCTCTTCTGGCTCAGTAGGAAAGCAGCCAGCATCAGTACAGGATAGGAAGACCGTCCTCGTGAAGGGCAACTGCATTTCAACACAGAGCAGACTCACCTGAAGCGGGGGTGCTTGTTTATGGCTTCATCTGGAAAGAAGAGGGACTTGGAAGCTCCGCCTTCGACCGGGTTAGGCTTGTACTCGGGCAGTGTGAACCCAGGACAGCCTAATCTACAACAAAGAAGAACTAAATAGATGGGATTTGTTTTCAGCAACGAACTGCATGTAGTCTTGCCATCACCGCACCTGTCAAAAAGCACTCATTCCTATTACTCCCCCTTGGTGGGGGGCGGGGCTCTAGCGCGGTTTGTGTGCTTGTAAATACTGTGCCCCCTCGCAGCCGCTCCCTCCTGTTTCCTTGTCTTGCTCAGAAGGCTCCTCCTCTGGGATTTCAGCTCCTTATGTATAGGTTTTGCCTGGGTCTCCACTCACCTGCTTTCCAGAGCACTGGCTCAGGCCCTCCCATCTCCTCCCCTAACAAGGACTGACAGCTCAGGAGCTGCTTCCCGTGGGCAGGCAAGTTGTCACAGTTTACAGGTGTCTGCCTACTCAGCTTCTGGGGTGTCCTTAGCTAGCTCTAAACTTCGATCACCTCTGACTCTTGTACACCACCACTGCCCCCAGCCTCCTGCGAGGTTTCGCTGTAATCCGGAAGGGCCACCCGCTGAGAGCGCCCCCTGCAGTCTGAAACCCAGCTCTGTTATCTTATTTGACCTGAAAGACAGCCCTAGTTTCCAACACAGAAAAATGCAGCTCCCCAGTTACTCGTGAACATAAAACTCAAATTCCACATCCCCTGCAGGGCACACCAGTTCTTCCAAGTGAGCAACTAAGGTCAATGTTAAGTGTGCAGTGAGGGAGGCAAAGACTAACCAAGTCAGAGAAAGCAAAACAAGGGAGGCTCTTGTCAGGGTGTAGACCGGTGGCAGAAGTTTTGGCTTCAGGGTCAGGCCTAGCCCATGCCTTAGTTTAACTCCTGCCTTTTACAAAATAAAGTTTCTACTGGTTGCCAGTAGTCACCTATAAACAACTGAAGTTGCTGATTTTATCTGGAAACCAGCTCCTAGCTGCTCTAAGGGCTCCCAGGAATCCCTGCAGCTATGTGGATTCTTTACACATGAAAAAAAGTCCTTTAGGAGGGTAACAGACTTAAATCCCGGGGGATTCCTAGCTAAGCAGAAGCAGGCTGGATGGCGAGAGAATCAGAACATGTGAGCACATGGCAGGTGGAGGGCCGGGTAAGAACCCAGGTTGCTAGCTTCTTTGGCCAACGCTATCCAACAGAGCTCTCTACCAGGAGGGACATGGTTCGCATCTCTGCTGGTCACGCTGAGAACATCAGTGAGGCCAGTGTGGCTGAGGACGTGAAAACTCCCTTTTCCTGCCGTGAGCCAATGAACTTCATTAAAGGCGAGTTGTGACGGGAGCACCGTTTTGGCCTACAATTCCTCACAGAGTAAGCACAGGCCTACTGTGCCTCCTCACACAGAGCACTCCATTCTCTCTCGACCCTACAATGCAAGAAAATGTTCTTTCTTATGTGCTGTGGATGTAAGGGGAGGTATCTAACAACTCACTCACTCAAAATTTCATAATTATTGTCGGGTTCACAAGGCCTAAGATATACTCCTATCCTAATAAGGCTAGACTTAAAAAAAATCATAGCTTTTTGGGCTGGTACTGTAGCACAGTGAGTTAAGCTGCCGCCTGTGACATCCCATACGAGCACAGGTTCGTGTCCCTGCTGCTTCACTTCTGATCCAGCTCCCTGCTATTAGCCTGGAAAGCAGTGGCAAATGGCCCAAGTGCATGGGCCCCTGCACCCATATGGGAGACCCAGAGGGAGTTACAGGCTCCTGGCTTCAACTTGACCCAAACCCAGCCACTGTGGCTATTTGGATAGTTAATCAACAGATGGAAGATCTTTCTGTCTGTCTCTCCCTCTAACTCTGCCTTTCAAATAAAGAAATAAATCTTAAAAAAAAAAAAATAGCTTTTTAGGCCGGCACCGTGGCTCAATAGGCTAATCCTCCACCTGCGGCGCCGGCACACCGGGTTCTAGTCCCAGTCGGGGCGCCAGATTCTGTCCCGGTTGCCCCTCTTCCAGGCCAGCTCTCTGCTATGGCCCGGGAGTGCAGTGGAGGATGGCCCAAGTGCTTGGGCCCTGCACCCGCATGGGATACCAGGAGAAGCACCTGGCTCCTGCCTTTGGATCAGCGCGGTGCGCTGGCCGCAGCGGCCACTGGAGGGTGAACCAACAGCAAAGGAAGACCTTTCTCTCTCTCTCTCTCACTGTCCACTCTGCCTGTCCAAAAAAAAAAAAAAAAAAGCTTTTTAAAAAACTTTACTTCTCTGTCTCAACTCTCTCTTCATAATGATTATAAAGCAACATTTCCAATTTATTGCTTATTATTTTCTTACAGCCAGTTGAACTCCCACTTTTAGTCTTAAAAAATTTATACACATCATACATTTTATAGGCTTCTTGTGCTCACTTTATTAACTGAAAAGTTCTACTAGTAGGCTGATCTTCCTCTGTTCTCCAGAAAGGGCCTGTTAAATATTATAATAAAAGCAAATGGACATTTGCCCTTAGTTTACAAGTTAAAAAAGACTTATAAAGCTAAATCTTTTCTAACAGGGCCAGTGTCCACACAGAGTCATTCTCAGATATTTTAAGAAGCATATGAAGTTTAATGGAAAACTATTTTGTGCCTCCCCCACCAAAAAAAAATTTCACCATTGCCTATCCATACAACTCCTAAATTTTAAAATATAAGACACAACAGTTCTCGTATGTGTTACAAGCTCCTCTTTTTTAAAACTTGCCAAGTCAAATGTATCATTCTCCCTAATGTTAAGGGGAAAAAAGGAAAACACAAAATGCTAGATTTTCCAGGTTACTGATAAGTTGTCAAAAACATGTCAAAAAACCTACTTCTCTGCCTCTGTTATTCTAAGGTTTTCATGATAATCACCCACCAACAGCTCTGCAGCAAGCTGGCTGATTTTGCCACGTTTTAACCCAGGCTGGTCCAGGCTGCTCTTGTCTTCCCAGACTGGGTCCCTTACTCCCCTCCTCAGAGGCCCCGAGACCTGTTCCCTAGCCATACCCATGCCCAGGTGAGGGCTGTGACATGAAACCATGATGTTATATACCCAACTTGACCTTCCCAAGGTCTTTTGCTTTTAAGATAAGAACCAAAATTCTCATCAGTCCAGCCCACCTAGCTTCACCTTACAACACACCTGGCTTTGTTTCGAGCCTCCTGCCCACACAGGAAGCTTGCTTGCTTCTCATTTCCATGAGGCTTGTGCTCCCCAAGGCTCTTCCTAGGACCCTGTGCTTGCTACTCCCTCTCCTGGGACATTCCTTTCCTTCACACTCCTCTTAGCTTCTCCCTAGAACTCTGAACATCATCCTCCCGGGGAGTCCACCAGACAGCCACGTGGCACCCTTTCTCTTTCTCATGGAACCACCCTGATTTTACATGCGTCAACTGACTTGTCCTACTCTGCCTTCCCCCCAGCTCCACATAGCAGGCTGTCTGTGTTCACTCATGGCAACACTGCCATGCTCCATGCACGGCGGGGAGTGGGCACTCAGTCTGCGTGAACGGGAGAGCTAATGACTTGATACCCTCTCTTTCAAACAGTAGAAAGAAGGAAGATGCCAACTTCCTCAAAACCAACCTGTCCACCCCTCACCCACCTGAGATTTTTCCTGCTTGCAGGGAGAGGGAGTGGCCTCCATCCGCGAAAGGAATGAATGTTACAGTCTACCAAATGCCGCATAGGAAGTGTACAACTGCCTGACAAGCCTGAGAATTACAGCAGGGGATGCTTGGGTCACGGCGTGCTCCATTTCTGAGAGCGCCGCTCTCTCTGCTGGGCACATCAACACAGGAACTAACCTGGGAAACGAGGTTATCGTGCAAACAGCCTGATTTTCTCCCAGCAGAGAGGTGGCCTCCTTCCGGCGTTTTCGCATGTTGTCCTCGACAGTGTTGAACTCGGACATGGTTCCTCCATAGGGCTGCCCAGGTGTCCCTTCAATCATGTAACTCCCATACTCTGGTCTCCAAAGGGTGGGATGGCTGCGGAGGAGAAATCATTGAGACCCATCTCATTCTGCTGCTGCAGTAGACTCAACTTTTAAAGCTGCCTGAAATGTTTTGAAACCATTAGGTATAAATGAAGCTAAGAATTCCTTTATAACTCCCCAAAAGTTGTTCATTTTCTACAGCTCTTCAATTATATGAGGGTTAAAAAGAACAGGGCCCAAAATATGTACAAGTAACTGGAAATGCACACAGGACACTCACTGACCAGAACAAGCTTGGCAGGAAAGAATGAGGCCTCTGAGGTGTTTCCAGATCAGTGCCGAGATGCACTTCCCAAAAACCAGGCAGTGACATGGAACTAGAGAGCACATGCCCCATGCCTCGTCTTTTTTGTCTTCTTCTCTTGAGATTTACTTATTTATTTGAGAGGGAGACACAGGGAGGAGAGATATCTTCTATCTGTTGCTTCATTCCCCAAATGCCTGCAACAGCCAGGACAGGGCCAGGCTGAAGCCAAGGTCTGGGAACTCCATCTGGGTCTCTCCTATGTGGGTAGCAGGGCCATCATCTGTTGCCTTGCAAGGCACATCAGCAGGAAGCTGGACTGGAAGTGGAGCAGCTGGGACTCAAACCAGCAACCAATGTGGGATGCAGGTGTGCCAAGCGTCAACTTAACACACTGCAGCACAACGTGCCTGTCATCCTGCTCCTGTATCCCCTTCCCCTGCTTTGTCCACATAAATAAAGGAGCATTTTTAAAAGCAACATGCCAAATAAATTCCATATGCAAGGTTTGTAGGATACCATTCTCTGTGATCCCAGTTATCCTTCAATGATGACTTTTAAAAAAAATGTTTAGGGGCCAGCGCTGTGGTATAGCAGGTAAAGCCGCTACCTGCAGTGCCAGCATCCCATATGGGTGCTGGTTCAACTCCCGGCTGCTCCACTTCCAATCCAGCTCTCTGCTATGGCCTAGAAAAGCAGTAGAAGATGGCCCAAGTCCTTGGGCCCCTGCATCTGATGAGAGACCCAGAGGAAGGTCCTGGTTTCTGGCTTTGGATTGGCCCACCTCCAGCCATTGCTGTCATTTGGGGAGTGAACCGGTGAATGGAAGACTTCTCTCTTTCTGCCTCTGCCTCTCTGTAACTCTGCCTTTCAAATAAACAAATCTTTTTAAAGAAATGTTTTAACAATTTTTTACTGTGCTGAATGCTTAAGTATATCATTGTATTTAATCTCAGCACCCTAGAGTTGGTATTATTATCTCTCCATATGAGGAAACTGAGGCACAAAGAGATTAAATTACTTGCCCAAAGTCACTCAGTTACTGAGTAGAGAAATCAGGATTTGAAACCCGGGCAGCCTGGAAACACAGACTGTGCTCTGAACTGCTATGCTGTCTTGCCCCGTCAAGCCGAGAGGACAGTTTATGTTCCAGTAGCTGTGGCAGTCCCAGAAACACCACACTGCGCTTTCAGTGCGTCAGCTTACTTTGGGTTTGTCCTTTCTCCCTTCTCTTGCAGAGTTTCAAGAACTTCCTCTCCAGACAGGACCAATTGGACTTTTTTATGTTCATGATCAAAAGATACCAACATGTATTCCACCTGTGGACAATAAACGCAAGAAAGATTAACATTTTCCCAGACTTGTGCTCAGTGTGACCTTCATAAAAGAGGATGGCAGGACAATGTGAAGGCCAGGAAGAATCCACGTGAACGGGACAGGCCCGTTTGCTTTTACACCATGGCGTGTAGCAGGCGTTCTCTGCATAATATGAAAACCTGTAAAGAGGGCCAATCAACGGTGGCATTGTTTAAGGATAAGAACTGTTCTTCTCCAATCCCTTCTCTTTCTCCTGTTCCATTTAATGTCCCAGCAAAAGGTCAAGAGGCCTATTTTGACAAATTATACTTCAAAAGAGATTAAAGCTACGATTCTGTCCATTGCAGCTGTATATTCCATCAATTGGATTACTATCAGAAAGGGCTTATCTGAGCATTCCAGCCAATGGTACATTATACTTCCTCAGTGGCAGAATCTGTAATAACCCCACTGCAAGTCCTCTTGTGGAAAATTAAACCATAATTATACATACAGTGATATGGAGATGTTATGTTAGGGGTTAACAATTTTAGTTTATCATGAGTATTTTCAGACAATTTCTCCACTCTGAAACCATATAAAATCTATAACGCAAGGAGTACCTGGTGGGAGTTTGATAAAAAGCAGGAGTTAAATATGCCATCATGAACCAATAGGGCCTGCCATTAACAGTGAATCCAAACAAACCTACTTCCTTTCTATAGTTACACTGCCTTGGCTATTTCATCATGGTAACGAAAAACTAACACAGTCACAATCTGTACTTTAAACAAAACATCCATTGTCCATATTTAAGTGAAAAGGTATGGAACTGGACCATTTAGCCAAACACTTGCAAGCGTCCTTTGCACAATGCACTAAGACAAGTCTCTGCAGGTAACAGGTGGCAGATGATGTAAACCTAGATTCCCAGCCTTGAAACACACACACCCAGAAGCCAGCACTGGGTCTGTGTCTGCACGGCTGGGGCTGAGCTGCTCCCTTCACAAGGCGCACACTCTGATGTGCAACAGCCTGTTCTCTTATTTAGGTGTACTCGCCTGGCCTTGGAAGGTATGTGAGCCATCCATCCCCATCACAAGACACAGTAACACTGAAGATTGTTTTGCTCTTCAGCTAAGAATTATAAAGAGGGAAACATGTAGCAAAAAATAAGCAAGCCTGACATATTTAAACAACCAAAAATAAATCAATTAGTTATTGCTGGTTGCCTTTTAGTTCAAGAAATGGATAATACTGCTTGCTTTAGGTAAGCAAACCAAAAATAGGAGAAATGCACCTGCACAATTACTCTGTCAACTGAAAAATGCTAGGCTGCAGGACCCAGAACTGTTCCCCAAATCAGGCACAAGTTGCTAGATAGCATCTACAGATGAGTAAGTCCTGAACGCTCAGAACCTGGTAGAACAGGACACTTTGTTAAGCTTCAGGAAGGACATGTGAAGGTCCTAGGTATGATCTTTAAATGAGCATAAAGAGAAAAGGTATGCCATAAACTTCTCATATGTGAGGAAACTTCAAAATGTGCATGAAAAGTAATTAAAAGATCAATTTATTTTGATGCAAAGAAATTAGAAATCCACGCATAGTTTTTTCATAATATGCATTTTCCAGAAACATTTTGAAGTCCCCTCACATAAGTTAAACTGCAATGAGCTTTGTTAGCATAGTTTTGAACAAAAAATTCTTCATTTTCAAAATCACTCCTTGGCCAGCACTGTGACATAGTGGGTGAAGCCCCCACCTATGGTGTCAGCATACCATATAGCCACCAGTTCAAGTCCACTTCCGACCTGGCTCCCTTCTAATGCACCTGGGAAAGCAGTGGAGGATGGCCCAAGTGCTTGGGGCCCTGCACCCATTTGGGAGACCTGGAAGAGACTCCTGGCTCCTGCCTTCAGATGGAAGATCTCTGTCTCTCAGTCTCTTCCTTTCTCTTTGTCTCTTCCTCTTTCTCTCTGCCTTTCAAATGAGTAAATAAATCTTTACAAACAACAACAGCAAAACACTCCTAGCCCACATTAGGATAAAAAGGCAACAAGCTCAAACTCATTTTGAATGTTAAACAACAGCCAAATGGATGACATTTAAATGCTAACACTCCTTAATTAAAAAAATAGTCACTGGATGATATCATTAAGCAAATAAAAACAAACAGAACATTTACCAAATGAGAAAAACAAACTTAATTTTCAATTAAAAAAAAAAATCTAAGTTCTGTTGGAAGCCTTAAGAACTTCCTAAATATTTTTCAAACTAAAATTCAAGGCCTCCCAAAGTATTCTTCCTCTGTGTCACCCAGATCTTTCTGTATCAGGGGTTCCTTGGCCTCTTGGCTCTTGTTATTCAATCTCCCCTGCCACCCCAACACATTCACATTTACTTCCTAGTCCAGTACAGGCATTCAAATAACTGAGTCTTTAACAGACAAACCACAGACAATGAATGGTAATAAGAAGTGACAACAAAGATAGGCCTTTGGCCTAGCACTTGGGATGCCAGTTCCTGTGTCCCACATCAGAATGCCTGGGTTCAACTCCTGGTGCCCAATTCCCACTTCCTGCTAATGCAGAGCACAGCAGGCAGTGGTGATGGCTCACATAACTGGATTCCTCCCCTGGATTGACTTTTCTGCCCTGAACTTTGGCCTCCTGGAACTCTGAGGGCATTTGGGAAGGGAACCAGTGGATGGATGTTCTGCCTCTCAAATAAATAAAAAATTTAAGTGATATATTAGAACAGTACTTTCCCAATATAAAACACCTAAAGCCACAATGCTATATTTTATGATTTCTGGAATTTTGTCCCCAGACTGTTTTTGCTTTTTGTATCCAAAAGGTGAGAGGAACAGACAAAAGCAAAAATAACAGAACAGGATATGGAGGTTCTTCTGTACCACCACACTGACTCTAAGGGTTACAGTACACAGTAGTTTGGTGCCCTACTTATGTTTTTGCTCTGTGATTTTGGTTACTCAAGTCCGAAAATATTTGTCTTGACGGCTTCAAAAGAGACCACGTTCCCATATCTTTTACTACAGTATACAGGGGTCTTATACAAGTTCAAGATTCTGTATTACAAAAAAGCAACATGGATTTCAAGTTTTTTTGCAACAAGAAGTTTACCTTTTAATTCCATTTTCCACAAACTTTTTGAAGTAACTGTGCATGTTATAATTGTTGTATATTAGTTTTTGTTAATCCCTTACTGAGCCTAATTTATAAATTAAACTTTATTATGGGTAAATTAGTAAATATATTGTGTCCTATCCATGGTCTCAGGCATTCACTGGGGGAGTTTAGAACAAGTGGGGGACTCTGAACCAGGTTCTGAGCTTTGATTAGCCTGTCAACCCCAACTTCTAGCACATACGCTGCACACATACAACCCTAGAAGCTTATACTCAAAGGGCATTATAATGGGGTTGCAGAGTAACTAATTTAAGTCTGTGTGGTTAATAACATCGGGAAGAAACAGGAAAACCAACCACCAGAGTTCAGTTCAGCACAAATCACAATTCCTAGGGACAATGCTGCTTAGCACGTACCATTAGCCTTTTAAGTGAGGGAGAACAGGCCCAGTAAAAACAACTGACCACTGTATAAGACATTCATATTTTAGCACGCGCCGTGGCCCAATAGGCAAATCCTCCACCTGCGGCACTGGCACACCAGGCCCTCGTCCTGGTCGGGGCACCAGATTCTGTCCCGGTTGCCCCTCTTCCAGGCCAGCTCTCTGCTGTGGCCCGGGAGTGCAGTGGAGGATGGCCCAAGTGCTTGGGCCCTGCACCCCATGGGAGACCAGGAGAAGCACCTGGCTCCTGGCTTCGGATCAGCGCGGTGCGCCGGCCGCAGCGCGCTGACCACAGCAGCCATTGGAGGGTGAACCAACGGCAAAGGAAGACCTTTCTCTCTGTCTCTCTCACTGTCCACTCTGCCTGTCCAAAAAAAAAAAAAAAAAAAGACATTCATATTTTAAACGTGCACTATCCTTTCTACAAATCAGAATTAAAATCCTCTTAGATTTCTATTCTAAAAGGTTACATTTTATCCCAATATCTGCGTTGTTGAAAACAAGGACAAAGACACATAGAAAAGACTCTTATGTACTTTATGTGTTAGTATAGTGTTGCTAAGAACCACCTGGACACAATAACCCTTAAGTCATTTGATGCAGGTCTGAACAAGAGTGAGGTGCTTTGTGTTCATCTGAAATCAGGCCAATTAAAAAAAAATCTTAATTGAGAGTGATGTAAGAACTCATTGCCCTACTGAATACATAGTAGACATCTGGCACACCTGTGGCATTAAAGTTTAAGGTAAGTTAATAGCAACTTACATCAAATTTGGGGGATGTTTGCTAAGTATTTAAATGCATTTACCACTAGTATTAAATAAAAATATTCCTGTTTAAACATTCTGAGTTTCTACTTTGAGGGTAATGATTTCAGGTACCTTAAAATTTGAGGCACAATTAGATAATTTTAATTTTTTTTTTAAGATTTATTTCTTTTACTTGAAAGGCCGAGTTACACAGAGGGAGAAACTAGATCGGACATGGAGCAGCCAGGACTTGGCACCCATATGGGATGCCAATACTGCAGGTGGCGGCTCTACCTGCTACACCACAGCATCAGCCTCTTGATTAGATACTTATTTATTTCCACTCCCTAGAGGAGAGAACTTTGTGTGATCAGGATATGGTCTAGTCCTGAGGCTAGCCCTGAGGCATAGCAGGTAATGCTGCCACCCATGACACCAGTGTCCTATATGGGTGCCGGTTCTACACCTGGCTGTGCCAATTCTGATCCAGCTCCCTGCTAATGCACCTGGGAAAGCAGAAGATGGCCCAAGTGCTTCGGTCCTGCACCCATGTGGGAGACCTGGATTAAGCTCCTGGCTTCTGGTTTTAGACTGGCCCAGCCCTGGCCATTGTGGAGTGAACTAGCAGATGAAGATTTCTCTCTGTAACTCTTTCAAATAAACCAATCTTAAAAAATAAAAGCAAAATAATTTCCCCTCTCAAAAGTATGTAAGCTACCATATGCCTGACCTCTGGGGAGAAGGACCCTATTATCCAGACCTTAAGGGACAAGGAGTCACAAGGTCCTACATGCTCCCCCAGACAGTAGATAGAGGACTTGGTACCCCAGGAAAGGGGCTGTATCCAGGTGTTCAGGTGGAAGAGGGCAAGGCAGGAAAGGGCTCCAGGACATAGTCCAGGAAAGGTGGGTGTGCAGAGCAATGGACACTTGGGGTTCAGAGCCAGCCCTTCTGCTCCACTGTTGGACCTCGTCCACTGGCCCATTTGCTAATATTGCCTTTTCTTCCTGTGAGACCCAGTTTTCTCCGTACACTCCTGAGCAAGTCCACAGCCATTCAGAGGGTTAGAGCTCCAGTTAGAGTGAACAACTAATAGGCACCAAAACATACTGTCTTGCTGTGCCTCCCCTCCTCCTACCTCCTCGGGTTCTTTCATCCCTTCAATCAAGGAGGTTCTCAAACTTACACTGGCTGGAGTGACACGAAATAATAAGACATGGCTAAGCTCTCTAGGGGAGTGCTCCAAATGACCAAAAGGAGTTATGGACAGGCAACAGCAGGGTCTCTTCCCATCCAGGAGCTCAGCTTTCCTGGAGGAAGTGTCAATTAAATCTAAGCTGATTCTTCAAGTGGGACTGGCCAGGCAAGGGTGCGGGCCCACACACCCTTGCCATGAGCACTTTCCCACAAGACACCCCCACCCAGAGGTTCAGCACCAGGGCAGCATGATCACTATCTGCCTGGGCCCAGCCCCAGAAAGCATGTTTCAGGGTTGGAGACCATGCCTTCTGTCCAGAACCGCATCCTCACAGTGAAATATCAATGACCAATGGTTTTTGAGCCCTATCAACAATCAAGTTGGATGGCCCCCATTTCCACGTCTAGCATCGTACCTGGGAGGTGCTAGCTGCAGTCATCCACTGAGTTTTTCAATACTTACAGTTACCTAAGGAAGACTGAACAGCAACACCGAAAGGGCAGCTGTGTTTACAATGATGGAAAAGTGAGTAAGAAATTCTAATACAGACAAAATGAAATTTGATATGGCACAGATTTTGGTTAATGGTGAATTCAAAGGTAGGCATGTCTAACAATGACTTTTCGAATACCCAAAACACCATTTCACAAGGCCAAAAACTGAAGAGTTTGGGGAGACCAGTAAGTGCAAAGCAGAAACTATAATGTGTGCTTTCGTGTACATATTTTTCATGTGCGGTGCTTGGTAACTGTTGATATATTCTATTAAACTGCTCTGTGTTCCAAATAAGGAAACATTTGAGTAGTTTAGTCTAAAGTTGTATCAAATTCTTAAAACATTTCATATGTTTTGAGAAAATGGGTTTTTTCTTCCTACTTTAAAATGTCAATTCAAGCCACAGAATTACTCCTGATACACTCCAGGGAAAATTTACATTTTTAGAAACCAAAATCAATGTGGCCTCACCCTGACCCAGTCTTCTGTTGGCTTCATCCACTAGGCCTTCTGCTTACAGAACAGGCTGCTTTTTATTTATGACATATAAATCCCCATTCTAACACTGCATAGAAATCCAGGGATTTGATTCCCTGAATCATCACCTTGGCCCGCATGGAGAAAGCATCCTTCACCTGCCTAAATTAGCGACCGGAGACCCAAGTGCAAAACGCCCAGACTTTATAAAGGCCGTCATGGAACTCCTTCCTTACTTTGAACCAAATGTAGCAGGAACCTAACAGTCTTCTCACTCCCTCTGAAAAGGCAGCCAACACACTGAGTTACTGACATTTGTTGTGGTCACCAACACAACACAGACACCCTGCGATTCAGAAACCTGCACCAGAAGACACTTCCTCTTACAGAAACAATACTGCAACTATGAGTAGCTCCTATTTGCACCAGAACACCTGTTTACTACCATAGCTTCTGGCTTCTAAGGACAAGTAAATTCCTTGGCTCTTTCCTTAGAACGCATTCCCCTACTAGTATCCAAGATGCTACGTGGACAAGAAAGAGGATATCCTGGTTCCCAGATAGGGTTGCTTTGGGTCAGCCACCTGCAGCAGTCACAGCTGGGATGGGGGTGGGGCAAGGGAGCTGGGGCAGTATAGGGAAGAGGACTGACCAGAATCTCTGCAGTGCCTCCTACCAGGTGCAGAAGCTGGGGCTGCAGCATGGGGCATGACTGTTACTGCAAGAAGCACCCACCCTCCCTGAGCGATGCCCAGCTCAGTGCCTGATGTACTCTTGAAGGGCTGGAGCAGGCACATTTCCTTGGAAGGCCCGGTTTACGAGCTAGCTTGTCTGAAATTCAGGGACTCACTTTGAGAAATATTAGAAATTTACAGCTGTAGTTCCTGGGAAGTGGTGTTCACTGACCCACCCAAAAAAAGAAGAGGGAAAACTAAAGTGCTTTCCAAAGTGCCTAAGTGACAGCCATTGCTAAAATAAAGGAATTTTAACTACAAAGTGACTGCTGGGCCGACCCACACCCCCCAGAGAAAGGATGACAGTGCTTCAGGATCCCCAAGTTTAACGCCATCCACCATCATCAGGCATAATCCCATGTCAGGGAGGCAGCGTCACAGATCTCACTCGGGAATTGTACCTGGATGTCACAGCAGATCTCAACTACAGAGTAATTCCAACCTGTGCAAAAAGGGATCTGGAAGATTTAGACTCATGAACATAAAATCCTTCCCTGCCCTATCTGAGACTCAAGTTCACAGGTGAAAACCTCAAGGAGGGAAGTCAAAGCTTTGACTGTGGCTAGCTACCTGGGCCCTGGGAGGAGGTGGGCACAGGCTGTAAAACCATCAAGTAAGGTCAGCCTGATTTTCTTATAAAGGGCTTGTCCTACATCTCTGCCTCTCCACAGGGCAAGATGCCAGCAGATTAGCTGGGAAGGCTGCAGTCACATTATTAAACTTGTTAGCATTTGTCTGCGGACCGAGAAATTTACCAAGCATATTCAATGGTGTCCTTTTGAAAGAGTGCTGGCACTTCAGGAGAATTATGGGCCCTCTGGGGATGAAAAGTGCTGAAGTCTGCATCTGTGGCTCTAAGACACATTCATATTTTCATCTGAGAACAAAAAGCCTGCCTGCCTCCTGCGCTGCCTCCGCCCCCTGCCCTAGCCTTTCCAGCCTGGGTCTCATCTTTGGCTGCCGCCTCTGAAAGCTGGCATGGTGTGCATGGGGGCACAGCTCAGAGTGCACCCTTTGGGGTCCATCTGCTTGAATCATGGTCACTTCTTGTGTAAAACAGGGATAAGTCACAGGGCCCCTGGGGAGGACTACATGAAATAATGCATGCAGAGTGTCTAACTCAGGATTCTTTCCTAGCTCTAGGGCAGTGATAACCCTGACTGAGACAGAACAGGGTCTTCTAAGTGCTCTTCAGATGCTGCTTACAATCCCTTTCAGGCCATGGGGGGTTGTGATCAACATTATTGCCCTCTCCCCACCCCAAAAAAAAAAAAATTTTTTTTTTTTGGTGCAGAGAACAGAAATATCGGAACATGCTACTCGTAGGAAGGAAGTGCTGTTTCAGTTTCACATACGGGGCATGTATTCTAGGTGCACAGCTCTAAGACCCAAGTGAAAGCTGCGGTGCAAAATGCTTACTGCCTACTTCTGCGGCAGGCAGACCCAGGCTCCTCAACCGAGCAGATCGAATCACTCCACTGCTTGAAACTCACATTCGGCAAAAAGCCCAACATCCCTGCCCAAGAGCCATCCAGCCAAACTTCTCGGCTTCCTTCATCCTGAATCCTGCTCCCCACCCCGCGGTGCAGCCTTTCCCGTCTTTCCAACAAGGCTCCCCTCTGCCTAAAGACAAGTGAAGTGCCACCTCTTCAGAGAGACCATGGCTGATCCCAGGACACTGTGACCCCTTCATGTCCCTGCCACCACGGAGAGCCACCCACACTAGCACCTCTTGGACTTGGGCAAAGCTGCTCTCCAGCCCCAAGTCCTCCTCATCTTCCCTAATTACAGCCACTCAGGATGTGTTTTAAGTCTCTTGGCCTTGGTTTTTATCATCTGTGAAACAAGAGAAAAACAAATATCCTTTCCATTCTTAAATGACTGTTTCTGTAGTTAAACTCGTCTAGAAATCCTGTTAATCCAAGACCCTCTGTTTTCTTTCCCTCTCACACCAAATACAGCACACAATTTACTCTGCGTTGCCAGAAGGGGTGGTTTTTGTTACCAGAGCGTTATCAAAGCGTGCCCTGTCTTAATGCTCACGTACAGTATGTGTGTTGACCTTTCCAGCATTGATCACATCCTCTTAAACCGACCGTAAGAAGCTGCTAAGCACACTTTCACTTTTTATTAGCGCTCCAGGCTTCATCAGCAAGTTCATTCCTTTACTTAGAGTCCTACAGAACAAGGTCCTTGGAAGCCCACGAGGTGCCCAGAGTGGGACCTGCTTCCTGCAGCTGCTCTCTGGACTGGTTCCTCTCATTTCTGCCCGAGTTGCTTTCTTAAAGTTTCATCCTGAGCAGAAAAACCAGATGACTAAGCACATAGGAACT
This sequence comes from Lepus europaeus, assembly GCF_033115175.1. Classification (NCBI taxonomy): domain Eukaryota; kingdom Metazoa; phylum Chordata; class Mammalia; order Lagomorpha; family Leporidae; genus Lepus; species Lepus europaeus. The sequence continues at coordinate 53,777,777 of NC_084829.1, forward strand.
GTATATAAAGGAAGTGATCCCTAGGGGAGCGTCTGAGCTATGCTTCTGGGAGTAAAGTGCATGAACTCCGTGCCCAGAAGACTCCTGTGTGCTTCCTAGTTCTTGCTCTTTGAGCCGCAGTCAACAGAGCACAACCTGGACACGGCTGCAGTGGCAGCCAGGGGGCTCCCGTGCCCAGCACAGGAAGGACTGCTGGTGACTGCGCTAGGTGACAGCAGGGCTTCTAAACACCAATGTGGGGTGCAGACGTGATCGCGTGCAGAAGGGGCCAAAAGGGAGCACACCCACATAACCTCTCGGGTTAATGGGCTGACAGGTCTCAGGAAACAGATCAAGATTTTTATTTTTAATGCTAACTCTCTGGTACGCAAGGTCACTTCTGCAACCCCTCTTTTTGAACTCTAGACAAGTCCCAGCCAGTGTCCACAGAACTTCCAGCCCCTCCTGGCCCTGGGAAGCTTTGGACTCCCTTGCCCATGAGCTCTGTGGTTAACCCAGTAGGCAGAATCACAGCCCAGGCTCTTATTACTTTCCAGGAAAAGGGTCATGGAGTCTCTCACTTCAGGGCTTTAATTCTAAATAGGCACCCCTTCAAAAAGAAAGGAGTTACCTGAATGCAAAGAACTAAAGGCAGAACCTAGGGGGAGGTGGACAAACTTGACAGTGGGTCTGCCTGGATGTTTATGCAATCAGAAACAGGTTCTGGAGATCCTTTTATAATTCTATTGCCAAAATATGATCAATCACCAAATCCTGACCACAGCAAACACAAAAATCTAGGAAAACAGATAGCTCTTTTCTAAAGAGCATCCAACAGAGTAGCAACTTGGCCATTATATCTCTGAAGAGACGCCGACCCAGATAACCAGTTTCTGTGGACCTATGAAGGTGCATCAAAAAGGCCTCTTGTGTGTGGAGGTCTGAGGCCCATTGCACGCTTCCTGTCTTGTTGAACAAAGTCTGGGAAACACAACTGTTACTGGAGATTCAGGGGCCTCATTCAAACATACCACATCCATCAACATTCAGTTTCACTATACGAGGGTGATAACTTAGTAGCCACAGAAATACCACCCAAAGGACAAAAACTCATCTGCTTTCCCAGTTCTAGTCTGCTTCCTTCGAAAAGTTGTCAGTTTCAAGGACCAGATGAGCTATAAAAATATGCACAGGCTTGAAGTACTTATTTTGGCCAGAAATTGATTTTTGCTCTTTCTTTTCTTTTCTTTTTTTTTTTTTTTTTAAAGTTTATTTATTTGAAAGGCAGAGTTACAGGGCAAGAGAGAGATCTTCCATCCTTTGGTTCAACTCCCTAGGTAGCTGCAACAGCTGAGGATGGGCTAGGCTGAAGCCAGGAGCTAGGAGCTTCATCCGGGTCACCCACATTGATACAGGGGTTCAAGGACTTGGGCCATCTTGCACTGCTTTCCCAGATGCATTACCAGGGAGCTGGATAAGAGGTGGAGCAGCCAGGACTCTAACCAGAGTACAAATGGGATACAGGTGTCACGGGCGGCAACTTAACCTGCAGCACTATTTTTTTCCTCAACTTATTTAATAAATATAAATTTCCAAAGTACAACTTTTGAATTATAGCGGCTTTTCCCCCCATAACCTCCCTCCCACCCGAAAACTATCCCATCTCCCACTCCCATCCCATTCTTCATCAAGATTCATTTTTCAATTATCTTTATATACAGAAGATCAACTTAGTATATACTAAGATTTCAACAGACTGCACCCACACAGATACACAAAGTATAGAGTACTGTTTGAGTAGTAGTTTTACTGTTAATTTGCATACAAGTAGTAGTTTTACTATTAATTCGCATAGTATAACACATTAAGGACAGAGGTCCTACATGGGAAGTAAGTGCACAGTAACTCCCATTGTTGATTTAACAATTGACACATTTATGACGTCAGTAATCACCCGAGGCTCTTGTCATGAGCTGCCAAGGCTATGGAAGCCTCTTGAGTTCACCAACTCCAATCTTATTTAAATAAGGCCATATTCAAAGTGGAAGTTCTCTCCTCCCTTCAGAGAAAGGTATCTCCCTCTTTGATGGCCAGTTCTTTCTGCTGGGATCTCAGAGATCTTTCATTTTAGGTCATTTTTCTTGCCTCAGCGTCTGAATGACTTAAGGGCTGATTCTGAGGCCAGAGTGCTGTTTAGGGCATTTGCCATTCTATGAGTTGCAGCACTACTCTTCAACATGTTGGAAATACACCATCACTAGAGCCCCCAGCAAACCAGTGCCTTTGTTTTGGTTCTCAGCCTCTGGTACCCGTTAAAAGTTTGCCATCACTAGTCCTGCTACCTCCTAAACTGTTACTTTTCAGGATCCCACACTATATTCCCATCTCCCCTTACGTGTGTTCATCAGGGTTCAGAGGCACAGTCAATGTTTTCTCTCTGGGTTATCCTGCCCACGCCCCCCACCTTGGTTTTTCACCACCACCTTTGGGCTAGCGGCCGCCTAACCTGCAGTCAGCTTAGATGTTGCCACTATCCATCCAGTATTCCTATTGCTTGTAAAGTGCTGAACTCCTCAAATGAAAGGGCTTTAAGCTAGGACAACCAAACCAGTTCCCCCAGGAAGGATCCCAGCAGGGACTCTTATACACTTGGCTCCCCAGACTAGACACCTGGGTGAGAGACACAGGTACTCCAGGGCCGGGTCCCCAGAGAACTCTTCTCAGCTTCCTTCCCATTATGCCAATTCCCTACCTCTGGAGGCTAGGCCACACCCTCCTTTCTCTTCCAGCGAGGATGATGTCCTCTGATGAGGGCTTCTTGTTTCTACTGACCTCTCGAAACCACTATCACATGATCTATAGAAAAGCTCCAAGTATCATTTCTGGACCTGTAATACTATGCCTGCCCACATGGACTATTAGAAAGTACATTCAGGGGGCCAGCACTGTGGCATAGCAGGTTAAGCCTCTGCCTGTGATGCTGGCATCCCATATAGGTGTCAACTTAAGCCCTGGCTGTCAACTTCCAATCTAGCTCCCTGCTAACACTCCTGGGAAAGCAGCAGAAGACAGTCCAAGCACTTGGGTCCCTGCACCCATGTAGGGGTCGTGGAAGCAGCTCTGGGCTCCTGACTTTGGCCTGGGCCAGCCCAAGCCATTGCAGCCATTTGAGGAGCGAACCAGCAGATGATTCTCTTTCTCTGTAACTCTGCTTTCAAGTTTAAAAAACAAACAAACAAAAAAAACCTTACGAAGAAAAAGAAAGCACCTTCAATAGCCTTAATCCCAATCCATCTTTCTAGCCTTAACCTCTAGCCCATCCCCTGATGGCTGCTTTGGTCGTGTTATAGCCACACTACCCAGCACTTCAACTCCAGGAACCTTGTAACCTCACACATGTGTACCACACCCTTTCCTTGCCTTCTCAACCTTCCTTTGAGAGCTCTGAGCTCTAAGAGACCCGAGAATCTCTGTAGAGAGAACCAACTCCTCTTCTCCCACACCTACTTCCGCTGGAACTCTGCAAGGGTAGACAGCTTTTTTTCTTTTTCTAGGTGCTTTCCAATATATAGGAGGCACTCAAACACTTCATTTGAAAGTCCTCCATCCTGGAAGCAAAGCTCTTAGCATTCTGCCATGTGTAAGTAAAGCTTAAGTCTCAGCTTTTCTGACGGAGGCATTTTGCAATACCACTCTGCTTTTCACAGAAAAGTTGAGAGGCTCAATTAGGTACTTCCGTTTTACTTAGAAAACAAAAGACAAAAATCTAGGGGCAGGTACTGTGGCTCAGTGGTTCAATTGCTGCTTGGGATGCTCACATCCCGGACCAGAGTGCCTGTTTGAGTCCTGGCTCCTCCATTGCTGAACCAGCTTCCCTAGTCAGCTTCCTGCCACCCACATGGGAGGCCAAGATGGAATTCTTGGCTCCTGGTTTTGTCCTGGCCCGGCCCAGCCCAGGCTGTTACAGGCACTGGGGAGTGAACCAGTGCATGGAAGATACTACCCGCTCTCTGTTGTTCTGCCTTTCCAGTAAATAAAAATATATAAACTTAAAAATAATAATCATTGCAATCATAAAAAAAAAAAAAAACACAACTTTCTAGAAACCTAGTATTTATGGCTTTAGAATTGGATTATTTTTCAGTTGCCAGTAAAGTATGTTACCTAATAGAAAAACTAAAACCCAGGGGATGGCACTGTGGCGTAGTGGGATAGAACTCTGCCTGCGGTCCCGGCATCCCATATGGGTGCCACTTTGCCGATTCAAGTCCCTGCTTCTCCTCTTCCGACCCAGCTCTCTGCTATGGTGTGGGAAAGCAGTAGAAGATAGCCCAAGTCATCTTGGGCCCCTGCACCCACGTGGGAGACCCGGAAGAAGCTCCTGTCTCCCGGCTTCAAATTGGCTCAGCTCAGGCCATTGAGGCCAGATGGGGAGTGAACCAGAGGATGGAAGACCACTCTCTCTCTGCCTCTGCATCTCTGTAACTCCGCCTTTCAAGTAAATAAATAAATCTTAAAAAAAAAGAAGCTAAAACCCAAGAGGGAACTGGGTGAGGAAATGGATTCTACTACTTCTCATATGCATTTCCTGATTTCCATGTTATATGTAGTTCAGAACATTCTAAAACAAAAATTGTTAATAGATACAACTGGAAATATATATATGAGCATACAATTCAAAACCAAATGATGGAGTTTTTGATTAGATATAGATAAGGAAATTGTAGTCTGAAGTAATTAAGTTCCATATCTTAGATTACACAACCATTTGGGGCTTACATTGTCATCTTTAGACACAAGCTAATTCATAAAATGTACATAAACTTTCAAATTACATGTAATTGTACTTTGAACAACTATCCCATCATAGAATGCTAACAGTAATACTAAACTATGAAACACAACCACAAAGAAAATCCTGGCTTTAAAGCTTGGCTAAATCTTGTTTGCTGGCAGGGATCTAATAACTACTAGAGCAGCCAACATTAGACAGAGTTTACAGACAATGGAGAACAGAACTGAAAAGAATATAAAAAGTGGAAAAGACTTTCATTTCTAATAAAAATTAAGTAACAGAGACCTGAAACAGCAACAACCAAAAACAACAACAAAAACGGAGAAAGAAAATTCAAGTATAACAAAGAATAGTTTTGAAGCCATTGGATATCAGCTAATAAAGAGCAGAAATACCTGAGATATGGGGGAAAAAAGTTAACTGACCCTAAAACTGCTCCAATTTCCTGCCTGGAGAGAGGCTTAGGTCAGGGTCATGGAAGTGATGCAAAGTTCAATGGACTCCCTGAATTGGAGAGATGAAGGCCAGAATCTTAGGAAATCAGTTCACGGGACAGAGTATCGGAAAGAAGAGAACCCCAGCCGTCTGCAAAGGTTTTCTCCAAAGACTCAGTAGTTCTTCAACACACATGTGTGAGGCAAGTACCCAAAGCTGGAGCAGCGTTTTTCCCATCAGCAAAAAGGAGCAACCATGATTCAGGTGCACTGGGTAGAGTACCTATGAAGGTCTTGCCTCAGTAGAAAAGAATTAGCCCTAAACTCAGAAACCTAAATTATAAAAGCAGCACCTGAAAGATCAAACTGTCCCCAAATAACTGTATTCTCACAACAAAGCTTAAGAATACTTATAGGCATATACAAATATAATAGAGCAACAAGGTAAAATTCACAATGTTTGGTATCCAGAAAGATTACCAGACATTCAAAGAATCAGAAAAACATACTCAAAAATGAAGAGAAAAATCAAAATCAATTAATTGAATCTGATTGGAAATGACAAAGATGACAGAATTAACAGCCATGGGCATTAAAAACAGTTATTAGAATTGTATTATGGGGCCGGTGCTGTGGTGTAGCAGATAAAGCCATTGCCTGCAGTGCCAGCATCCCATATAGGCCTGGGTTCAAGTCCCAGCTGCTCAACTTCCAATCCAGCTCTCTGCTATGGCCTGGGAAAGCCGTAGAATATGGCCCAAGTCCTTGGGCCCTTGCACCCACAAGGGAGACACAGAAGAAGCTCCTGGCTTCAGATCTGCCCAGCTCCAGTGTGGCAGCCACTAGGGGAGTGAACCGGAAGACGGAAGTCTTCTCTCTTTCCCCTCTCTCCCTCTCCCTTGCCCTCTCCCTCCCCCTCCCCCTCCCTGGATAGATAAACTCTACAAAAGAAGGTCTGATGTAATGTCATACATTGTACAGAATCTAAAACTTTTTTGTTTTAAATTGTGGTATATGTTTAAGAAACAGACCTAGAGGGGGCCGGCACTGTGGGATAGCGGGTAAAGCCTCCACCCGCAATGCCAGCATCCCATATGGGCACAGTTCAAGTCCCAGCTGCTCCACTTCTGATCCAGCTCCCTGCTAACATGCTTGAGAAAGCAGAAGATGGCCCAAGTGCTTGGGCCCCTGCACCCATGGGGGAGACCCCGAAGAAGCTCCTGGCTTCTGGATTCTGATGGACCCAGCTCTGGCCTTTGCAGCCATTTGAGGAATGAACTAGCAGATGGAAGATCTCTCTCTCTCTCTCTCTCTCTCTCTCTGTGTGTGTGTGTGTGTGTCTGCCTCTGCCTCTTTAACTCTGCCTTTCAAATAAAATAAATCTTTAAAAAATTAAATTAAAAAAAATAAATGGACTTAGAGTCAGGCAGATTCAATTCTGTTACCTCTTGCTACTAAGTAGCTCAAAATACCTGGCAGGCAGCTAAGTCAACTCTGGAGTGATTAGGAAAAGTCAAAGGTCATTTATTATCATATTTGCATCACAGATTTCCTCTATCTTTCAATGTGCACATAAGTTACAAACAAAATCTGTATCTGAAAAGTGTGTGTCACCTGTTAAGAAACAAGCAAGTGCTCACTTTTTTTTCACCCAGGAATATCTGGGTCACCTTTCTCCACCACTCCCTCCTCTAATTTGGGGGCAAAATGAGGTAACATCCCAGCACCTAGAAGGCAGAAACCTCTGTATCCCACAGAAAGCATAACAACTGTTGATTAGGTAGGGTTTGCACCTTCATATTAAAGTGCAAACAGGAACCTGAAGACTGACCTGGACATCTACCTATTTATGGTCCTCACAGAAAAATACTTTTGAGTTTCAACAAGTTGACAAAAACATGGCTCTATAACATAGTCTACTTTACTACCGTGATTGTCTTTATTCAGCAGTTGAAAAGGTGACCTCCAGATGAATTTCAAACAGCTAAAACATTCTGGTTTGAAATATGTACATTATTAGTAATCCTATTCAAATTGTACTTACTCAAATGGCAAAAGGTAGAAGCGATCAGATGAAAGTCCAACACACTCACTTTCCAAATGAGGAAACCCAGGCTCAAGATCACACAGGAAATTTGGCAGACCTTGGCGAGAACCCACATTGGACCCAAACCCAGGGCTCTTTCTGGCGGGAGGAGATAAGTGCTTGGCATTTCTGAAGTGGCAGACATGGGGTGCATGTTATGGCACAGCAGGTTAAGGGGCCAGTTTGAGCCCTGGCTCCTCTGCTTCTGATCCAGCTCACTGCTAATGCACCTGGGAGGCAGTGAACAATGGCAAAGTACTTGGGGTTCTTGTCACTCACAGAAGAGGCCTGGATGGAGTTCTAGGCTCTCGGTTTTGGCCTGGCCCAGTTTGTGGGCATTTGGGGAATGAACCAGTAGAAGGAAAATCAATCTCTCTCTCTCTCTCTCTGCCTTTCAAATAAGTACATCTTAAAAAAAAAAAAAAAAGGCAGGGTGGGGGAGGGCTTCCAACCATACCTATAGCCACAGTATAATGTTCTTTAAAGGTTCTGTTCTGTTCTTTTTGAAAATCAAGGCGTGGCTGTATAAGTGCAACACTGAACCACACAAAACATTATTCTGGTGTCGAGCCAATGCAGTTCAACCTATCACACTCAAAACACCACTTTCTGCTTGTCACCCTTCATCTAGGGGGGTGGGGGTGTCTACCTCGCCCACCACACCCTCCTCTACATTTATCAGCCCAGCCAGTCCTCAGTTACTTCCCACGGCTTCTGTATGCACACAAGCGTACTTGCTAGTTGGTCCTCTGGGTTTCCCAGCCAGCGTTCTGAATGCTGTGCTGTTCATACAATAGTGAGTTCCCACTATGTGCAAAGACTCATGCTGAGCAGCTAATCGTTCTCTCAAGCTCACCTCATCCACGGAGCCTTCCTTGGTAAATCAGGGACTGTGGCCTTTAAACTCTTCAAAGTCAGAAAAAATGTACATGCATCCCAAGGCACACCCCTATTCACACCTGCTCTCAAATAAATAATGCATAAGTTTGACATAATACTCTGCCTACGTACTTGGTACTCTTCTCTTTCAGTTTTTGAGAATTCTGGTTGGCATCAAGATTACCAATCTAATGTTTACAGTAACGCTATTCACAACAGCCAAGATGTGAACCGAACCTAAATGTTAACTGACAAAAAAAAAAATGGACAAAGAAAATGCAGTACACACTAATGAAGGAATATTATTCAGCCTAATAAACAGAAGGAAATCCGAAAATTTGGATGATTTTGAAGACATTACACTAAGAGAAACAAATCAAGTCACAGAAGGGCAAACTGCTAAAATAGTCAAATGCACAGAATCACAGATGCTAGGGGCTGGCAAGAAGGAGTTCTTAAGCAAAAGCATAAAGTCTCAATCATGCAAGATGAACACATTCTATCATTCCTGTAGTTAATTTTGTATTTTACGCTTAAAGATTTTGGCAACGTGGATCTCTTGTTAAGTGCTTTCACCACACCCACACCCAAAAGTCCTAACTGGAATCTTCTGTTTCTCAAACCACGAATGGATCACAACCTGCAGTCATGATCCATTAGTCCCGTAAGAGGGTCTCCCATGGGTCAATGCTTTCCCATAAGAGGGTGATTACTTGGACCTGATGCTGAGGAACAGCGGCATTAGCAAGTACATGGGCGAGAACCCAGCTGCCCCCAGAGCGGCACACCTTATCTTGAGAAAGCTCAAGGTGCACAACGGGAGCACTAGCCATCTGCATCCCACAAGTCAAGGGTGGGAAAGGACCAACTCAGCAGACACCAAGGCATCACTGACTTGCCGTTTCAAGAGCAAAAAGTTGTATGGGACTTTTTTTTTCCTTTTGGGAAGTCTTCACAATCAATTCTTCCCCTTCTGTCAGGCTGTTTGCCTACAACTGGACTGTCAATACTTATAGGCAGGAATGTTATTCTTCCTGAAACTTCTATGCCTCTACCCAGGGACAACTGAAGCAGAATGTAATAAATGAACAGAGGCCAGGGTATGGCGCTGCTGCTTAAGCTGCTGCCTGCAACGCTGGCATCCAATATGGGTACTGATTCAAGTCCTGGCAGCTCCACTTATGATCTAGCTCCCTGCTAATGGGCCTGGGAAAACTGCAGATGTTCCAAGAACTTGAGCCCCTGCAACCAACATGGGAGACACAGTTGGCGTTCTTGGCTCCTAGCTTCAACCTGGCCCAGCCCTGGACACTCGCTGCAGCCATTTAGGGACTAAACCAGTGAATGGAAGATCTCTCTCTGTACATAATCTTAATTAAAAATGAGCAGCATGTCATTTTTTACATCTTTTCTACTTTGTGTTTCTATTAAATAGTAACCTCCCCATTCCAAGGGACACGGAGGACAGGCATGGGAAGACAAATCATAAGATAAACAGTAAAACGCTGGTGAGACAGGAAGCATCTAAAATCAAGTTTCTTAAGAAAAACCAATTTGCAGCTTTGGATCTCACTCATGAAGTGTATTTGGGACAAGAAGTGTGCAGACATAGTCTCAACAGTCACAAACGAAAGCTTTCACTGAACATGTTTAACACATTTTAACATGACAGCAGTGCTATCCAGGAAACATTATTAGAGCCTTAAGACACCCTGAAGTCTCTTTATCAACAGATCTGCCCAGGTTTATCTTTTTAAGTTTTATTACCTGGTTGAAATACCAAGCCCAGTTTATAGAAGCAACACCTTTGATCTTTTGGGGTGGGGTGGGGAGGAGCACCTAATCCTAACCTTTTCTCCATAAACGCTTATCAAAGGGGAGACACTTTCCTGGGTGCTGAGCTTATAAAGACCCCGCTCTAGAGCTCCTCTCATTCAGCTATCGCAACAACTGCAAGTCACTTCATACAGGAAGTCCTCAATGTTCTTCCTACCTACAGCAAGAAGTGTCCCACAAGTACAGGACTAAGGAGTCTGGTAGGATCTTAGGTGAACACAGCAGAAAGTCTCCAGTGATGTAATTCTGCCTGGGGCAATGAGCACCGTCAACTGTCAACTGCATTCCCTTTGGTAGTCAGGTGTCAAAATGCGAACAAACAAAATTTTAATTTCTAGTTGCTCAAAGATGGCTAAATTGTCTTACAATGGAAAACTAAGTGACACTTCATACATTCCCTGTGCTACAAGCACTTGATGCCAACTGTACCAGGCACAAGACTTAAACCTTAGGACAACAATTAGTGAACAAAAGGCACAATGCACACTGTCCCTGTCTCCTTGGGCTGACATTGCCCTGTGAGTGACACACAACACAGAAATGAATACAGAAAGTGTTAGATGAACTGAAGAAAAGTGAAGAATTATCAAACACAGACTGTGCTGTTTTTCCGTACAAAGTGTGACAAATCCCTTTTGTAGAAGTGCAAATTACTAGTCATTCTTTTTCCAAGTTAGCAATTCCTACAGCTGTGGGAGGCGGAGCTACCATCCCATGTTAGAAAGCAGGAAACTTTGCAGGACCTACACACACTTACACCAAACACGTAAACACTGACAGAAGATACATTCGAAAGCAAAAACTGAAATCCAAAAACAGAGATGGACTTCTGAATAAGTTAATTATCTGTACTGCACCTTGTTTTTTAAAAACAGGAAGAGAGGGCTTAGATAGCCTTGGCAGAATGGACTAAACCTAACAGTTTTAACTGTTAAAGCTGCTTTCCACATCATTCCAATAAACAATGGTTCAACATACTGAGGATACAGCATCTGCAGGCAGAGCACATGGTGAAGCACTGATTGGTGAAGTTGAGACGCTGGACTGGGGCCATGGGAAGGCACTAACAAATCCCTATTTTGAAGCTCTAGGCACTCCCACTTAGAACTAAACAGGATCAAGGAGGGTTTCCCTCTTCAGGAAAAGGGAGCCAAAATTTGTTGCAATTTTACAGCTATCAGCGTGGGCGGAGGCGGGAGTAGGGGCTTGAGAAGAGCATTGTGAAAGACACCTGGATGAGGCAAGGCAATAAGCGAACTTCCAAGACCCGCTTTCTAACAGCAATGGGCCTACGAGGACAAATCAGTCCCTTTCTCATTAATCTCAGAGCCAGTTTCGAGACCGGTCGGGAGATACACTGGACTTTAATACATGTACACTTTCTCACGCCATCCCAGCGCCCATCGCGTCTGCCGAATGGAGACACCCAAATGAATGAATGAACGGGGGACACGAGTGTGGCTAGAGATTCAGGCAGGGGCCCCACACGGTCCGGATGGCCCTGGACGCCGGCCAGGCGGAGGCAGGCACGGCGCGCCCGGGACGGGGAGGTACCGGGGACTCTCGGGGCGCACTGCAGGACGCCGACCGCGATGGGGCCCGGAGCTCCGGTCCCGCCTGGCTGAACAAAGGCAGTGCGGGGTGGCCCGGCCGCGGGCGCTCACCTCGTCGCCCCACTTGAGCACGTCCTTGTGCCGGTCCTTGACGGCGTGGTAGATGTTCAGGAACTGGAGGATTCCGTGCCGCCGCACGTGGTCGGCGTGGCGCTTGGTCTCCTCCCAGCTCAGCGGCGAGCCCTGGGACAGCAGACCCATGGCCGCCCCCTCCTCCGGCTCCTTGGAGGTGCCCGCGACCGCGGGCTCCGGGCGCCCGCAGAAGGAGGCGGCAGCTGCGGCTCCACCCCAGGCGGGGTCCTTCGGGACGCAGCTGGCAGAGGGAGGGTCCTGTCCGCGCCGGCTTCCCGGTACGAGGATGGGTCCCCGGCGCCCAGGTGACAGATCCGGGGGTCCGGCGCACCGCGCAGAGACACAGGACGGGAAGGCAGGCTGGGCGGCTCTAGGCCTGACGGCCTCGCCCCTCGCTCGCTGCCGCCCTGCTCCTGCTCCGAGGCGGTGGCGACGGACCCCACGGCCGCGCTGCGGCTCCCGCTTCTCTTTGCCGGTGTCGTGCACTCCCTGGCTTCTTCCTACTTGTGACCAAAACCTGCGCCGCGGTGGAGCATGCCCAGTGCCGCCGCCCGCTGGCCCGCCGCTCCAGGTCGCGGTCCGCCGCTCCGGATTTTATAGACTGCGGGCGGGGGGCGGGGAAAGGAGGCGGGGCAGGAGGGAGAGGCGTGGCCAGAGCCCAGGGGGCCCCAGGCTCTCCGCCGAGGAGGGGTGCGCGGCGGCGCTGGGGCGGGGTCCAAGGGGAGGCGCTCGGCGGGGCGGGCTGCATCGCTTTAAGCCAATGCAGATGTAAAACTCCTTTTTTCCTAATCCGAAGAGATTAAACTCCAGGTCGGGAAAAGAAACAGGTGAGAGCCGCAGATTGCCCTGAAACGTAATTAACTTGAGAGTCGAGTGAGTCACATGGCTGTACCTCAGAGGCACTGGGAAACTTTGGGCAAATTATTTCCAAGCCTGAATGCGCCTAGTTTAATCCTGCCTTCAGTGGATGTTATAAGGTTGGGCATAGTACAATTTTGCATGGATCTGACGGCCAACACGTTGAGCCAGCTATTAAGAAAAATCCATTTGTCTACAGGTTTGTAGATATGTGTTGTTTGTGTTTTCTGTAAGTATTTGATAACATGCGTTCTAGATGGCCACTTTTAAAAATAAAAATACGGGGATTGATCGTCGTCTCCAAATGGACCATATGAAGGAGTTATCCTGCATTCAAACCTAAGCTTCATCCAATTAAAGTGATCAAAATGCTGTTCACGTGCGCTTACCTAGGAACAGCTGGAGTTGGCTCTCCCTTGATGGGAACTGGAAGGAAGAAGGTACCTTGCCCCCATGCACTTGCTCAGTAAATAAGCTTTGACACTGCAATGACATGACAGGTCCAGGGCAAAGTGACAGCAACCAGGTCCTTCTTGTCCTGAGGCCAGGAGGAGTGTGCATAAGACGTTCCTTTCCCTGGCACTTCAGAGTTCACTTTGCGTAAGCACTTCCTAATTGCTGAGTGCATGATTGGGGAGTGTCTTCTCTCACAGCCTCCATAGTACATGTGTCCGTCACAGGATGTGGGCACACGGATAGGGAAGGTTGGCTGTGATTTTCACAGTGGGGTGTGTGTGTGGAGGATGGGGTTTGAAGCTCAGGAGTCTGTGCCTTCGCTGCCTGCACCAGACCTTTCCGTGCCTGGCTTCCTACTTATTTTTCTGGAATAACTGCTCTCTGTGTTCCAGTTGAATTTGTGCTTGCCTCTGCACACGATATAGAATCCTTTCAAAAGCATATCCACACTAGGTAGTGATTTTCTCTGGAATCGAGATGACATGCCTTCTGTGCTTGGTGTAAGGTAAATACTTCCTTTTGAAAAGCAGGAGGCAGGGGAGAGGGAGATAGAGAAAAAAACTGCTTCACAAACAGATAAGGCATCCAAAGAAAGGGTCATTTGGTTATTCTCATGATGTCACATTTCATAGCCTGCAGTGTTCCACATAATGGTCGTTAGCCACATGTGACTATTGGGCATTTGAATGTGGCTAACCAGAAACTGAACGTTTTGTTTAACTTCAATATGAATTTAAAAATGGACATTCCATTCACTTATTGGAAAACTTTTTTTAATATTTATTTATTTGAAAGGCTGAGTGACAGAGGGACAGAGAAAATCTTCCATCTGCTGGTTCACTCCCCACGTGGCCACGATGGCTGGGGACGGGCCAGGCAGAAGCTAGGAGCCAGGAACTCCATTGTGGTCTCGCACATGGATGGCAGGGGCCCAAGTGCTTGGGGCATCATCTGCTGCTGCTGCTTTCTTAGGTTCATTAGCAGGAAGCAGGATTAGAAGCTGAGCAGCTGGGACTTGAACCAGCAGAATATGGGATGCTGGCCTAGCAACAGGGAGCAGCTTAAATACTGCAGCCCCACCACACCAGCTCCGCTTATTGGAAAACTTTTAAGTAAATTTTGGAACAAGTTGGGAATGTGACTCCATGTTTTCAACTGTACGTTTCATGAAATCTAAATAGAAATTATTTGCGGTGAAATGTAGTGGCTCAAGAAGTGTGCTGTGTGACCGACCAGCTTTGATGACTTAACACAAAAATCGAATATAAATATCTAAAATTTCGTGTTGATTGCACGTTGATGTGTAGGACAGTATTTCGGATACTGAGCTAAGACAGACGTGGTGTATTTAATTCACCTGTTTCTTTTCGATTTTCAGACTGCGTGTGAGTATGTATCTCGCATCCCAAGTTATTGAGACCGCGCTGGTGCAGACCAATAAAGGTCCAGACACTGGACAAAGCAGGCTTTTCCCTCAGAGCTGCGGGGTTTCCTAATTACCATACCGTGGAGCCAACCCTCTCGGGAGGGTCGGCTTGGCTCCGTCCAGTGAGAGACTAAGTTCTCGTCTAGTCAGACACCTGCGTAGTGAGAATTAGCTTGAGGATCCGAGTTTTTCCGCCCTAGATCTTGGGCCGCACTCACACCCTCCCCCCCCCGCCCCGATCTCCAGACCCGCACCTGAAACCACGGCGGTCATTTCGGCTCCACCGGCAGGTGAGCCAAATTGAAAAGCGGGATGTTGGCCGCATCCTCAGAAATTCCTGCTAAAAGGGAAAACATCCCGCTAAGACCGAGCGGTCACGGTCAGCAACAGCCGCTCTAACAGTAATTTGCATTTGCGGGACTCCTTCCGCGTCTCAGACCGTGGGTTTCACCCAAAGCTGCATGTCCTTGCAGAATCAGCTAGTCATGAGGAAAGGTGAGAGACTTCCTGACCGCTTCCTCCGCGGAAGAACTCAAACACCCTCCCGAACCGAACCCACCCCCGGCCAGCGGCGGACCGAGCACCGCACCGCTGGCTTCCGAGCTCCGCGGACCAATGCAAACCCGATGCCGGGAGCACCCGAAAACCCGGCCCGGAGCCCGGCGGCCAGGGACGCCGAGCGCCCGCGCCCCCGAGCTGAGCATGCTCCGAACAGCGGGCTGTCGCCGGAGGAAGCGGCGCGGGCCCCGGGCGCTGCACGCCGCGCCGTTGTTGTGGTACAGCCCCCGCCACGTGACTGCGCGGGCCCGCCTCCCGGCGCGCGCTGCCGCCTCACCGTGACTCAGCACTTTGTGCGGGCTCGGCGCCGGAGGTCAATCCTGAGGAGAGCGAGCCCCGGGGCAAAGTCTCGGCGCGGCCCTCGGGATCCGTGGGTGGCTGCTCGCGTGAGGGCAGCAGCCATTTCAGATTCTCAGGCTGTTGGGCCTGTAGGAGAGTAGGAGAAATGGGCTTATCCTTTCGCTGGGGTCGTGCGGTAGGGCTTCCCCTGAGTCAGCGGCTAGGCAGCCAGCGATGAGGAGAGCGCGGGGGATGTGGCTGCGGGCCTGGGAGGAAGGCGCTCACAGGTGCATCCCCGGAGGTTTCTCTTCCAGCTTAAACACTCTTTGTTGTCAGTGCTGCTAAATTAATAGAAAAAAAAAAAGTCTTGCATTTGGTAGCTTTTTAAACACACGGTGCGGAGATACCCTGAGACAAAAGAAAAACTTTTTTTTTTTTTAATTTATTTTTGACAGGCAGAGTGGACAGTGAGAGAGAGAGAGAGAGAGAGAGAGAGAGAAAGGTCTTCCTTTGCCGTTGGTTCACCCTCCAATGGCCGCCGCAGCTGGCGCGCTGCGGCCGGCGCACTGCGCTGATCTGACGGCAGGAGCCAGGTGCTTCTCCTGGTCTCCCATGGGGTGCAGGGAAAAGAAACTTTTTAAAAGTCAATTTTCAGTTCACGTGGATTTCGAGTTTTTACTGTTTGTTTTTTTTTTAAATATACTTACCATATGAGACAGAGTGAGATCTGTGCACTGGTTCAGTCCCCTGTATGTCCCCCAAGCCAGCACCGGAGAGCTGTAGGGACCCAATGACTTGAGCCACCACTTGCTGCCTCCCAGCGTGCACTTGAGCAGGAAGAGGGAATCCAGTGGAGCTGCGACTTGAACTCCTGTGGGATGCAGTGTTAAGTGCTGCGCCAAGAGCCCACGCCCCAGATGGATTTTTCAGGTAGGGTTACAAAAGGTTTATGCAGGCAAGCGAAGATCTGTTTTTAAGATGGGGAAGCTTGAGTGCGCTCCAGAAGATGGGTAGGAGTTCACAGGGGGCAAGATTCAAGATGTAGAGGTGAGAAAAAGGAAACTGGTAGAAGCAAGAACTCCCAGGAGACATGATGTGATGGGATCCAAAACTCACAGGAAGTGGCCTTCGTTTCTCCCTCCCCCCTTTCGGGACAGTATTCCTATGAGTATTCAGTATTCCTATTCCTTAGCAGGGAGAAGATAGGATGCTAAGATGCTATCTTGGGTTGGGAAGGGTCATATATGAGTCAGGAGACTCTTCTTCCTGGAGTATGATTAAAGCAGAAATGTTTGTTATGGGAATTTCCATGCCAACAGGAAAGTGGAGAGAACAGGGTCTGATAAGGACTTTGTTGTGTGTGATAAGGACTCTCCATCTTCAGAGTCACAACAGGGCTCTTCTTGTTACTTACCTCCTCTCATTAGTTTAAAGTAAATCTCACTGGAGCAAGATCTCTTAGCTCTAACTGAAGATTAAAGAGAAGAAGGTAAGACATTGGAACAATTAATATGGAAGGATCCATGAAAATGGAGAAGAATGTGCAATAGGCTACTCCTTTACTGGAAATCTCTTCATTCTGAAATCGGAAACAGTAGATATTGTCCAGTTATTTTTAGTCCAAATTATCTAGTTTTTGTGTAAAGTATGGAACTGCATTTAAAAAACAAAACAAAAAAGTCAAGTATGTCACATGTAGTATAAACTTGCATGAAGACTGGCATGGACAGTCATTATTTTATTATTATTATTATTATTTTGAAGTAGGCCAAGTGTCAAGGTGAGTTAACTGTTGAAAGCCTGTATTTATCCTTTCAAAGATTCCTAATCTTAGTCCCCACCCTTTTCCTCTTATTGGCTTCCTGTAGTTCATGTAAATACATGTAATCATCATCCTAGATTAGATAACAGTAAATAATGATCTTTGACACACAGCAGCCTATCATGCCTGGAGTGTGAGATGTGAAAATCAGCTAACCATAATTGCATCTATGTAGAAAGGCAGCTGTGCTGAATATGAGCATTTTTGCTTAGATAGGACTAGGTTTTTAGGAGGGAAAAAGAAAACCCTACAAGAAATAACAGAATTCTATTTCATAAAGGAATTACTCCCTATAATACCCCCTTTCCACTTATTTTAACACTTAGATTTAAAAGTAGTAGGTATATTAGAAAAAAAAAATTCAACTCACCTAAAAGGGACATACTGCAATGCCAAGGACAGCCTCAAAACATGACTTTTCACTAAAAATGGCATTAGCAGCCAGATTGAGAAAGCTAGTCTATATGGATCAAGAGAAACTTTAAGTATTACACAGGTGCTTTCCCTTAACTATTTTCAAAGGCTCCTAATGTAATCAAATTCATTTGTTGAGAAGAACTAACATACACAATGGTTAATATCACTACCTAGAGATGCCACAAACACATTATATGTATATGTATGTGCACACATCGCCATCTAGTATATTCCTAGTCTCTAGTGCACTGATGGTCCCTATAACAGGGCTTCTTTTTTTTTAACTTATTTAATATAAATTTTGAAAGTACAACTTTTGGATTATAGCAGCTTTTTCCCCAATAACCTCCCTCCAACCCACAAACTATCCCATCTCCCACTCCCTCTCCCATCTCAACCCTCATTAAGATTCATTTTTAACTATTTTTATATACAGAAGATCAACTTAGTATATTCTAAGTAAAGATTTCAACAGACTGCACCCACGCAAAGTATAGAGTAATGTTTGAATACTAATTTTACCGTTAATTTGCATAGTACAACACATTAAGGACAGAGATCCTACATGAGGAGCAAGTGTATGGTGACTCCGTTGTTGATTTAACAATTGACGCTCTTATTTATGACATCAGTAATCACCCGAGGCTCTTGTCGTGAGCTGCCAAGGCTATGGAAGCCTCTTGAGTTCACAAACTCCGACTTTATTTAGACAAGGCCATAATCAAAGTGGAAGTTCTTTCCTCCCTTCAGAGAAAGGTATCTCCCTTTTTGATGGCCCGTTCTTTCTGCTGAGATCTCACTCACAGAGATCTTTCATTTAGGTTTGTTTTGTTTTGTTTTGCCACAGTGTCTTGGCTTTCCATGCCTGAGAAACTCTCATGGGCTTTTTAGCCAGATCCGAATGCCTTAAGGGCTGATTCTGAGGTCAGAGTGCTGTTCAGGACATCTGCCATTCTATGAGTCTGCTGTGTATCCTGCTTCCCATGTTGGATCATTCTCTCCTTTTTAATTCTATCAATTTTATTAGCAGACACCTGTCTTATTATGTGATCCCTTTGACATTAAATCCTATCTTTATGATCAATTATTTGACTAGTAAGATGGCATTGGTACACGCCACCTTAATGTAATTGATTTGAAATCCCATGGCACGCTTTTAGCTCTACCATTAGTAACAGGGCCTCTTTTTTACCTTCTCTTTTCCTAGTGGCCACTTGGTCTACATGTCAAAGTGTCTATGCTTATCTTTGAGATACTTATTGTATCCTGGTACCAATATTTAGATCTGGTTGCAGTTTTTAGTATTCCATCTGAATTTAAGAAGTAAGTTTTAAGATATGATAACTCAGGGGCTGGTGCTATGTCATAGTGGGTAAAGCCACCACCTGCAGTACCAGCATCTCATATGGGTGCCGGTTTGAGTCACAACTGCCCCACTTCCGATCCAGCTCTCCATCATGGCCTGGGAAAGCAGTGGAAGATGGCCCAAATCATTGAGTCCCTGGGCCCATGTAAGACACCTAGAAGAAGCTCTAGGCTCCTGGATTCAGATAGACCCAGCTACAGCTGTTGCCACCATTTGGGGAGTGAACTAGCCTAGCTAACTCTCTGCCTCTCTATCTCTACCTTTCCAATAAATAAATCTTAAAAAAATAGAAATGAAAACTCAGTATATTTTGGAGTAGCTCTGGTGCTACTGGACAGTGAATGGAGCCTGGTGGAAAAGCCTAAGTTCGAGTGTTAGTACTCGGAATCCCACCTCTGCCTGCATCTAGCTCTGTAACCTTGGACAAGCCCCTTTGCTTAAGTTTCATCTGTTTGATGAGGGAGAGTAATAAGTTGCTGAGTGGTTGAAAAGATTGAAAGTAACATGTAGGGCACCTGGCACATATGGTAGGTGCATTAAATAGTACTTCTTTTTGCATCAATCAAGCAAAGGTAAGAATTTCAGGAAATTCAACCCTGCTACAGCCTTGGATGTTTCTACTGCTGCAATGATGGAGATTAGACTTTCCCAGAAAGGTAACTCCCTGTTACTCCAAATTTCTGCACATGTAAAAGCTAGAGTTTGGCCGGTACCATAGCTCAATAGGCTAATCCTCCACCTGCAGCGCCGGCACACCGGGTTCTAGTTCCGATCAGGGCGCCGGATTCTGTCCCGGTTGCTCCTCTTCCAGGCCAGCTCTCTGCTGTGGCCAGGGAGTGCAGTGGAGGATGGCCCAAGTCCTTGGGCCCTGCACCCACATGGGAGACCAGGAGGAGTACCTGGCTCCTGGCTTCGGATCAGCGCAGTGCACCGGCTGCAGCGCGCCAGCTGCAGTAGCCATTGGAGGGTGAACCAACGGCAAAGGAAGACCTTTCTCTCTGTCTCTCTCTCTCTCACTGTCCACTCTGCCTGTCAAAAAAAAAAAAAAAAAAAAAAAAAGCTAGAGTTTAAGGCTCTCAAATGGCCACCAAAAACCACCTTTCTGGTACTTTAGTTTTTAAAAGTTTGGTAGCTGCTGCCGGTGCTTTTTCTTGGTTTCTTTCAGGCAAACCTTCACTGGCTCCTCTTGTGCCTCTCCAGTGAAAAACCTGAGTTAATAGGAAGCAGCTTGCTAGTCACGGACAACCCACATGGCTTCAGATGTAGGCCTTGTGGAACCATGTGGCAGGGACAAGAGACCACAGCTGTCACAGCAGGGTGGGCTGATGAGTTCCTCATTAAAAGAGGCACCAAGATGCCTCACTTTCGGTGCGTAGCTCTACATTGGGACAGCCTAAGCTGTTACTCTTCAGAGGAGTGTTCAGCCAACGGCATGGACACACCGGGTAAGCAGGGTTGCTCTGTGCGTGTTTGATCTGGAGAAGAATGGCGAACTAAGAAATTATTCAGGGCCGGCGCTGTGGCTCAATAGGCTAATCCTCCACCTGCGGTGCTGGCACACCGGGTTCTAGTCCCGGTCAGGGCGCCGGATTCTGTCCCGGTTGCTCCTCTTCCTGTCCAGCTCTCTGCTGTGGCCCAGGAGCGCAGTGGAGGATGGCCCAAGTCCTTGGACCCTGCACCCGCATGGGAGACCAGGAGGAGCACCTGGCTCCTGGCTTCGGATCAGCACGATGCGCCGGCTGCAGTGGCCATTGGAGGGTGAACCAACGGCAAAAGGAAGACCTTTCTCTCTGTCTCTCTCACTGTCCACTCTGCCTGTCAAATAAAATAAAAAGGAGAAGTTATTCAATATCTATTATGATGAGGAAGGCTTACCTCTCTCCCCACAAGCCAAGTGAGGCAGAGCAGCCCAAAGAAGGTGCTGCGGAGCATAAATGAGTAGTTATGGTTGCCAAAATGCCCACTACCCATCTGCCCTTGCGATAGTAAAGAAGGATCTTGCTGTGGGTGGCAACATTCTTTGCAGTAAAAACACTAGCATTTTCTTTTTTCTTTTCTTTTTTTTGACAAGGCAGAGTGGATAGTGAGAGAGAGAGAGAGACAAAGAGAAAGGTCTTCCTTTTTGCCGTTGGTTCACCCTCCAATGGCCGCTGCGGCCAGCGCATCATGCTGATCCGAAGCCAGGAGCCAGGCGCCTCTCCCGGTCTCCCATGTGGGTGCAGGGCCCAAGCACTTGGGCCATCCTCCACTGCCTTCCCGGGCCATAGCAGAGAGCTGGCCTGGAAGAGGGGCAACCGGGATAGAATCCGGTGCCCCAACCAGGACTAGAACCCGGTGTGCTGGCGCTGCAAGACAGAGGATTAGCCTGTTAAGCCACGGCGCCAGCAACACTCGCATTTTCAAGGTATACAATGTTATGAAAAAGGTTGGGGAAGGCTATTACGATATATTGAGGAGGAAGCCGAAGCTTTCAGATGAGGAAGCACACGCAAAGAAAGGCCAAATTTGTAAACAGCAGGACCAGGATTTGATCCAAAGGCGCTCTGTTTACCTTCAAAGTCCAAGTTCATCTCACTTTCCTCACATTGCTCAACACAAAACCATACAAACAGTTGTACCTGAAATTGGAATAAGCCTTGAGGGTTTGCAGAGGGCTTTTACAAAACAAAAGGAGGAAAATCTAAGTAAGAGAAGAAACATTTCTCATACACCTGAACGAGGACAGCTGGTGCTTTGCGTTCTGAGTCTTATTTAATCTTCTTAATAGTTTTAACTTCTTACATCTAAATGTGAGGTGCATAGTCATGGTATGCTTTTTACAGATTTAATTTGCTCTTTGCCAACTGTCATTCCACACCCAACTAATTCAAAGAATGGGCTCAATTCTTAAGGAACTTTGAGAACTCCTTTCTTAGAGCAATGATGAGGGATAGAACCTGCATTGAATCCCAGATCTCTCCTTGCCAGTTGTGTACCTCCTTGCCCCAGGAACATGGGACATAGAGATTTGCAAAATAAAATAGTTATCTTATCTGTGTCAAGACTGTGTGGAAGGAACACAAACTGATATTTTTAGGTTTTTATACATTTCTATATACCCTTGATTTCTTTGCCTATGACTGTTGGATTTTAGAATGATAGCTACCTAACTTGCTGATGGAAGGCGACATAGGGAAGACCAAGAGGCAGACCTGAAGCTGAATTACTAGTCACTTGAAGTATAGGCTGAAAAGATAAAAGTTACTTGGGCATTTGTAGAGCTAGTGGTAGAGCTGGATGACCCTCAAGTGAAGATTTGTGTTTAGAGGAAAATCTTCTCTTGGTATGATCCTTGGAGTAAGTCCAAGGAAGTAAAGCTGGTCACTCTTTAGTATCAGTTCGCAACATCATTCACTAAAGTTCATAGGATCGAAAATGAGAATTCTCTATCTAGAGTTGTTTCTCAAGCACCCAGCAATTTTTTTCTCATCCAGAAAAACTAAATATAACTTTTGTGAGAGATGGTGAGCCATTTCCGTGTGCAGAGAACTGATGACTGTTCATACTGTCCTCATGAAGTTCAGGGACACTATCCTACAGTTGCTGGCATGTGCGATGAGGAAATTTGGTAGCTTTGAGTCATAATTTTATTGCAGTGGTGATGGCAACAGCTGTGTGAATTTGTCCTTGAGATTAGCTTATCATCAGAGTTACATTCGGCACTATCTTGATACTTTCATTATGAAAAACAAGTAAATCTTTTACAGACGTCTTAATATTTAATAACTTGGAGTAAGTATGTTCATAAACTAGCTGTAAAGTTACTCTCAGTGTTGGTCTGGTTACAAGGAACTTGGTTCAGAAGTTTAAACAGTATGTGAAGTAGCATGTGTATGTAACTAAGCAATTCTCTGCCAGATTAAATTTGTGCTCGTTTGCTTAAATACTAAGCACCCACTCTGTGTGGGTTCTGCTCTCTGTGCTTGGGATATTGTGTGAGTTACAGTAATACTTATTTTCTCCCAGAAGTGTCCTTTTAGAAGACAGAAAATAAACTAAATTCGATCACTGTAGATGGCATACTGAAGCAAGTAATAGAAATACATCTTTGCTAATAATTGAACTACAGGTGCTGTGATTCAGTAGTTTTCTGAGAATAAATCTGTGGAACTAAAACAGGCCACTCCTTTTCAGTTTCTGTTTGCAGTGTCACTAAGACTCACAGAATTGTAGACCCAAAGAGCAACCAGCTCTTACAGGAATTTCCTTTTTGCTCCCACTCAGGATAAAACCTGGCAAATTAAGCAGGGAATGTTTATTTCATTTTCCAGAAGGTAGGACATATAGCTTCCATCTTCAATGCAAAGTGGGATTATCGGGGTGAACTGTTACCACAGACATATTCCTTTGTTCCCTCTTAGTTCTTAGTTTCTGTTATGAATCTATAGATTCCCTAGAAATACTTTTAACCAATTTTTAAAGTCTAAAAGGGTTTATGAGACACTTATAATATTTATCTAGGAAGCCAAAATAGTATTAAAATGTCACAGAATAGGTGATTTTTTTTTTTTAAGATTTATTTGAAAGAGTTAGAGAGGTAGGGAGGGAGAGGTAGAGGTATCTCCCATCCACTGGTTTCTTCACACATGGGACAGAGCTAAGCCAATCCGAGGCCAGGTCTCCCATGTGGGTGCAGAGGCCCAAGCACCTGGGCCATCCTCTGCTGCTTTCCCAGGTGCATCTGCAGGGAGCTGGATGAGAAGTGGAGCAGCTGTGACTTGAACCAGTGCCCCTATGGGATGCCAGCATTGCAGGCCAGGGCTTTAACCCACTGCGCCACAGCGCTGGCCCTGAATAGTTGAAATTTTAACTGATTCATGTTACATGTTAATAGGGTTATATTGTTTTTTTCCCAAAATTTACTTGGGATAACAATAGTTAATGGAATCTCTTTAATAATATTACACTATGATATTCCACAGGGGAAGACCAGACTGCTAACTAGGTTTCAGGCACAGAATGGTGGAAGACACAAAAGGGGAAAAGTATAAAAAAGTCCTGATTTTAAGAAAGTTGGTACATTTGATGTCAGATTTGTGAGAAATAACTTAATCATATTACACTCAAGGTTGTGTATAAATCCTGTTTATTTTTTCTCCTCCTAAGAACATAAATTCTACTTGAAGCCAGTAGAGGGTTTCTTCATCATCAGTGAGGGTTTCTTCTCTTTATCCATTCTTGTATTTTCTAGATGTAAAAATTAGTTCAGGGTCATTACATTTTAACTACAATAATGGTTGAGGTTTCTAAGTTTTACTTTTCAAGTTAGGACTGGTTTATACGTGGAGATGTTTTACATTCAGATAGTTATAAGGTGATTTACTTAAAAGGCAAAAAGAAATGCAAACGTAAGCCTGCAAATATTTACCTTAACATTTAACGTCTGTTAACAGCTTAATTCAGAAAACATGTTGTTGCATGATTAATGAAAGCTGGACTTAGAAAGCATACTGTTGAAACAATAAAAATGACTACTGTGCTTTTTTTTTTTTTTTTTTTTGAGGCTTATAGTTTTAGCAGTCACGTTAGCATTGCATTCCAGAATTCCAGGAGGGGAAAAAACCTGTCATACAGATTGCTAAAAATTTTCATAACAAGAAAAGAACAGGAGAGAAGGGGAGACTAGGGCCTAGATGAGTGGCTTGGATTCCTTACCTACTAGCTCACTAGCTCACTCATTCTTTCACAATGGTAGCTACTACTAGTAAGACTTTGGACAAATAAGTTAATCTCTTAGCCCAAGTTCTGGGGGAAAAATAAAAGGCAAGACAATTCTGGCCCTATCTCATGATTATTGTGAGGCTTTGACAGTAGAACACATATGAAAGTGGTTGAGAAACAATCTCTACAGAAAGAAGTTCCATACAGACACTGTTAATAAAGGCCCAGGCCCATTAACCACCTTATATCTGAAACAGCACCCTGGGTACTCCAAGTGGACCCCAAGTGGGGCTCAGACTCTGTAGCACAGAGGGCAAGATGAATGACATCCTTATCTTGTGAAAAGTTTTTAGAGTGTCGCAAAACTCAAAAGTTGCATGTATGAGGTACAGTAGGAACAGAACAACATCCCTGATAAAAATAACTACTGTTTTGCATACTTAAGATATGATATCTTGTTTGGGAAGAAGTTGGGTAGACGACTCATCCTACAAGAAGGGAAAAGATAAAGGCAACTGATTCACCAAAGCCAATGAGCTACTTCTGAATATTTACAGACCTGGATCAAATAATTATCATAGCTTTGGTCTATTAACTGGGACATTAGTGTGTGTGTGTGTGTGTGTGTCTGTCTGTCAATGTCACTATATTCAAGCTCTTAAGCCTCCTGTCATTGGATTCTTACAGCCGTATTGTTGTAGGCAGGCATACAGAATAAAATTGATCAGGTTTGTGTGCTAGAAGACCACACCTTCACCATGCCCTTGTGTGACCTCATGCCCCTACCTGGCCATTCCTGTGTACCCACTGGCCAATCTGGTTAATTAACCACTCCCCTTTGGAAATGGATTAAAAGCCTGGGACATGGTGTGCCTGCCTTATCCTTTCCTTGGCCTTTTGCCAGTACGGGGCTTGCTACGGCCCTGTGCTTCCAGGGCGCATGGCCTTCTGGCCACCTGCCCCATGCTTCCTGGCCTAGATGCTCCTCCATGTGGCTGGTTCCCGGTACTCAGTATGAATCCAGATGTATTCCTTTCTTTTAGATAAAGCTCTCACTCTCCTATGCATCTTTCTCACTGAATAATGTACCATGCTGCCTTGTTCATCTATGCTGGTATTCAGAATTCTTCTCTGAATATAAGGCTAGAATCCACACAGGCTTATTAATATTGAGAATTTATTAGTGAGTATACAGTGTTATCGTATGGCGCCCTGTATTCCAATTTCTTATGGCACCCCAGATGGGACTTTTGGGGAACTTTAAAGGGGCCACATTCTGATATCATTTTAGGGGGCCAATTCCAATATCATAATAGGGTGGACAATGATTTCTCCATTTTTGCATTTGGAAGAAGTAAACCTTGAGGATTTAAGTATGCTTTGAAAAGTTTAGATATCTAGTTAGGTAGCAGAATTCCAATTCCAATCCAGGTCTTCACTCTTCCCCAACCACTAAGAGAAAGATGGCACTGGTTTTGGGTCTCCTGTAGAGTCAGCTATTGGCCCAGGAGACCCAAGTCTCAGCTTTCTCTCCCCACCATGGCAGGGACTCTCCTGTCCTTCCTCACTCTTGTGATGGTATCATCATTCTGGATGATGGTGAGAGGGAAGCTTTCTGTCTTGTCAGTTTGATCCATCTCCTGTTTCTCAGTGATGTTCTCCTAGATCCAGTGGTCAGAATATTTGGCAGGGGTTCATAGAGCAGATGGGAAGTTCAGGACTGCAATAAAGGAAAAGATGCAGGAAAACGAGGAAAGTAAGAGACTGGGGAAATGGGAACAGATTTAATGAACATTTGCTAGGTGCCTGCTGGGTATCAGGTATAGTGCTAGGTGTGTGGGATGAACTAGTGAATCAAGACAGGATAGTTCTCAGAGCTTAGCTGGGTGGGAGGAGATTAAGTACAGAAGTACATGAATTAGAGCATGACTTAAAAGAGTGCAATGACAAAGAACAGGGAAGAGAAATACAGTTTGGGGGATTTCAGAAAAGGCCTGAGAAAATGATGTTTAAAATAACATGTTTATAACTGGGGTTGAATACTGACATACCTATTTGTTTGATCCTAGAACAATACAGATATTAACTGTTGAGACTTATAGGTAATGATAAGAAATACATTATTATTTATGCATGGTTTCCATACTTTTTAAAAGTAAACAGTAAGAGCTGGTGTTGTGACATAGTAGGTAAAGCCACTGCCTGTAACACCCTTGTTCCATATAGATACTGATTCAAGTTCCAGCTGCTGCACTTCTAATCTGAGAAAACAATGGAGGATGGCCCAAGTACTTGGGCCCTGGTGCTTATGATGGCCCCAGGTGGCTCCTGGCTTTGGATCCACCCAGCTGCAGCAATTGCAACCATCTGGGGAATGAACCTGTGGATGGAAGATTCCCCCCTCCCCTCTTTCAAAGAAGTGAATGGGTTGGGGCCAGCACTGTGGTGCAGCGGGTTAATGCCCTGGCCTGTAGTGCTGGCATCCCATATGGGCACTGGTTCTAGTCCCAGCTGCTCCACTTCCGATCCAGCTCTCTGCTATGGCCTGGGAAAGCAGTAGAAGATGGCCCAAGTCTTTGGGCCCCTGCACCCGCATGGGAGACCTGGAAGAAGCTCCTGGCTATTTGGGAGTGAACCAGTGGATGGAAGACCTCTCTGTCTCTCTCTGCCTCTCCTCTCTCTGTGTAACTCTGACTTTCAAATAAATAAATCTTTAAAACAAAAAAAGTGAATGAATCTCTTTTATTTGTTAAGATTTATCGATTCTGTTTCGGTTGCTCCTCCTCCAGTCCAGCTCTCTGCTGTGGCCTGGGAAGGCAATGGAGGATGGCCCAAATGCTTGGGCCCTGCACCCACATGGGAGACCAGGAAGAAGCACCTGGCTCCTGGCTTCAAACTGGTGCAGTGTGCTGGCCGTAGTGGCCATTTTGGGGGTGAACCAACGGAAGGAAGACCTTTCTCTCTGTCTTTCTCTCTCACTGTCTAACTCTGCTTGTGAAAGAAAGGAAGGAAGGAAGGAAGGAAGGAAGGAAGGAAGGCAGGCAGAGGTAGAGGAAGGGAGGGATAGAGAGCAAGTGAGAGCTTCCATCTGCTTGTTCACTTCCCAAATGGCTGTAACAGCCTAGAGCTAGGCTGATCTGAAATCAGGAGCCAGGAGCTTCTTTTGGGTCTCCCATGCGGGTGCAGGGGATCTGAAGATTATTCCAGGTCTCCCATGCGAGTGCAGGGGCCCAGGCACTTGGGCCATCTTCCATTACTTTTCCAGGCCATTACTAGGGAGCTGGATTCAAAGTGGAGAAGCTGGAACTTGAACTGGTGCCCATATAGGATGCTGGCACTGCAGGTGGCAGCTTAACTTTCTATGCCTCACTGCCAGCCCTAGTGAATATAAGCACAGTAGTTCCTTTACATGGGATGTAAGATTCTGACGGTGATTCTGAAAGGGAATAAAATTGTTTAACATTATGTATGGAGCCCAGATTTAGAAGACCTTGCATGCCAACCTAAAGACTTAGGACTTCATTTTGTGTTTTCCTTTCATAGGCTGAAGGTTGAGTTAATTGTACTTGTTAATATATAGCATATGGCCAATGATCTGTGCTAGACTTCTGTTTCATTCATCCATTTTCATTTCCTTTCATTCCCATTATCTATTTCCATAACTTTTCACATTAATGGTGACAATTCTAATGTATTTGATACTTTTCTTTGTATGTTTTTAGAGTACCTATTATAGGAAATTTCAAACATAAAGGACCATTATTGTGAACTCTCATGTAGCTATCATCCAATTGCAATAATTATCAATTTTTCTAATTTTTAAAAACATTTATTTTGAAAGGCAGATCAACCGAGAGGGAGAGACAGAGATATCTTTCATCGACTGGTTCACTCCACAGATGACTGCAGCAACCAGTGCTGGGCCAGGCTGAAGCTGGGAGGCAGGAATCCTGGTCTCCCATATGGGTACAGGGCCCCAAATACTTGGGGCATTACTGCTGCCTTCCCAGGCACATTAGCAGGCAGCTGGGATCAGA
The DNA here is from genome assembly GCF_033115175.1 of Lepus europaeus. NCBI lineage: Eukaryota > Metazoa > Chordata > Mammalia > Lagomorpha > Leporidae > Lepus > Lepus europaeus. The sequence continues at coordinate 53,806,390 of NC_084829.1, forward strand.
AGCAGAGCAGCCAGGACTCGAAAGCAGTATGTGATATGGGATGCCTTTGTAAATAAGTCTTGTATGCTTCTTTTTCTTTGGAATGAAATAGCTAGATCATATGGTTGATTTATGTTTAACTTTTTAAGAAAGTACTGAACTTTTTTTTCAAAGTGGATGAACCATTTTAGATGAGGATTCCATTCAGTACTGAAAGAAGTCTCCAGTTCCACTACGTCCTTGGCAACATTTTGTGGGTTAGTTTGTGGTGGTATTTTATTGGGCTTTTTCATTTTGTGGGTTAGTGTGTGGTGGTATTTTATTGGGCCTTTTTTTTTTAAAGATTTATGCATTTGAGAGGTAGAGTTACAGACAGTGAGAGGGAAAGACAGAGAGAAAGGTCTGCCATCCACTGGTTCACTCTCCAAATGGCCGCAACGGCTGGAGCTGTGCCGATCCGAAGCAAGGAGCTTTCTCCGGGTCTCCCACATGGGTGCAGGGGCCCAAACACTTGGGCCATCTTCTACTGATTTCCCAGGCCATAGCAGAGAGCCTGACTGGAAGTTGAGCAGCTGGGACTCGAACTGGCACCCATATGGGATGCAGGCAGAGGATTAACCCACTGTGCCATGGCGCCTGCCCCTTATTGAGCTTTTAACTTGCAGTCCCCTATGACTCATGGTGAGCATATTTTCATGTGCTACTGTGCCATCTGTCAGTCTTTGAGACTTGTCCTATTGCCTAAAGTATGGTCTATCCTGAGCAGACACTTCGATCGTTTAAAAGGATTCAGATCAAGTACAGACCACAATGGAGTTAAAATAGAAATCAATAGAATGGTATCTGAAAATCCCCAAATATTTGTTTTCAGTGTTTTTGTTAAGAAATCTGATGTTGGCAGTGTGTTTAGTATCCTGGTTAGGATGTTGCTTGGGACATCTGCATCACATGCCCAGAGTATCTGAGTTCAAGTCCTGGTTCTGTATTCTGCTAATGTGTGAACTGGGAGGTGGCAGACGATGGCTCAAGTACTTGGGTCCCTGTAAGAGACCCAAACCGAGATCCAGGTTATTGGCTTCAGCCTGGCCAGGTCCCAGCTGTTTGGAATATTTGAGCAGTGACCCAGTGGATGGTGGACCTCTGTCTCTGCCTCTCTGCCTTCCAAATAATTGAAAATAAATTAATAAAAATTAAAATTCTTATACCTTTGTAGGACATAAGCTGTTTCTTTCTGGAAGCTTCCATAATTCTTTTTGCTTGGATATCTTAAAATTTGCCATATTCTTTCTAGGGCCTTAATTTCTTTTATTTGGCACACAGTTCTTTCTACATGAATTCTTTCATCTTTATCTCAGGGATATTTATTTTCACTGTTTCCTGCATTGTTTTTCCCTCCCTTTGCTCTCTCCTTTGTACTTCCCACCCTGATTTTTCTCTCCTTTTGGATTCACATTTTCATGATGTCAGTGTACCTGCTTTTATCCTCATGTTTATTTCTTTATGCTGTTCTACTCTCTGGGATGTTTCCACAATGTTTACAGTTTATTCCTTGGCATATATTTGGCTTGCCATTTGTCACATCTAGTTTTCTTTCAAGTATTTTTTTTCAATGTCTAATTTTTCTATTTGGCTCTCAGTAGCTTTTTTTCTGTTTCCATTGTTTGTGTCTTTTTGACAATATTGGTTGGTTTTTTATTTCTTTAAAGATTGGTTTATTTGAAAGGCAGAGTTATACAGAGAGAAGAGACGGAGCTTCCATCCACTGGTTCACTTCCCAAATGGCCAGAACAGCAGGAGCTGGGCCAAGCCAAAGCCAGGAGCCAGGAGCTTCTTCTGGATCTCCCATTTGCATTGCAGGGGCCCAAAGACCTAGGCCATCTTCCACTGCTTTCCCAGGCACATTAGTAAGGAGCTGGATCAGAAGTGGAATAGCCAGCTCTCAAACTGACACCAATATTTTTTTAATTTTTATTAAAGGAAAAGTTATCATCTTCTATTTTTTAAAGTTTATTTGAAAGGTAGAACACCAGACAGAAAGAGAGGAAATAGATCTTCCACCTACTGGTTCACTCCCTAAATGCCTGCCATAGCAAGGACTGAGTCAAGCTAATGCCAGGAGTCCTGAACTCCATCCAGGTCTCCCAGTTTGGTGGCTGAGACTCATGTACTCGAGTCACTGTCTACTGCTTCCCAGACAATTTAGCATGGATCTGGATCAGAAGCAGAATAGTGAGGACCCGGAACTGGCATCCCAATATGGGTTGTATACCACTGCAAGCAGTAACTTAGCCTGCTGTATCACAATGCCCATTTCTGTATGTGCTTATTTTAAACATTTGTCCAGTATTTCTGCTTGACGTGGTGTATACTGTTAACCACGTGTTTTTTTTTTTCTTTTTATAATGGTCACAACCTCAGGTATTCTAGGCTGTGAATTGCTGTTTCCCTGGAATTATCAGGTACCAGGGGAGATATCAATGGCTGAGGCTTTAGTTTATGACTTCCTTGTGATTCCAGGGAGTCCAGAATGTACCAGAAGAGCCTCAACAACCCATTTTTTTTAAAGAAAGCTTTTATTTAATGAATACAAATTTCATAGGTACAGCTTTTAGGAATATAGCAGTTCTCCCTCCCCCATATCTGTCCTCCTGTCTCACCTCCTTCTCCCTCTCCCATCCATTTTTCATTAAGATCCATTTTTAATTAACTTTGTATACAGAAGACCAACTCTATACTAAGTAAAGATTTCAACAATTTGCACCCCCCCCCATGCACAACATATAAAGTACTGTTTGAGAACAAGTTGTACAGTTAATTCTCATGGTACAACTCATTAAGGACAGAGGTCCTACGTGGGGAGTAAGTTCACAGTGACTCCTATTGTTGATTTAACAATTAACACTGTTATTTATGATGTGAGTGATCACCCGAAGCTCTTTTCATGAGCTGCCAGGGCTATGGAAGCCTTTTGAGTCCACAATATCTGTCAGTGTTTAGACAGGCCATGAGCAAAGTAGAAGTTCTGTCCTCACTTCAGAGAAAAGTACCTCTTTCTTTGATGGCCGTTCTTTCCACTGGAATCTCACTCACAGAGATCCTCCATGTAGATAATTTTTTGCTGCAGTGTCTTGGCTTTCCATGCCTGAAATGCTCTCATAGGCTTTTCAACCAGATCAGAGTGCCTTAAGGGCTGATTCTGAGATCAGAGTGCTTCAACAACCTATCAGTTGCTTCCCACAGTTGGCCCCTCCTCTTATGGGGGTGCTTTTTCAAAGTGGCAGTCCTGTAAGATGGGATCTACCATTCCTTATGTAGGCTTGGTGAAGAGAGAGTAGAGAACCTCTCCTGTGGTTTCTCCAAGGCAGATTCCCTGGGAGTGTATGACCCTTGTCTGGTCTAATCTTGTCTGTCCTTCAGAGGGTAGTAGAGTTTTGTTTGCAGAAAGCTGTTGAGCTTTCCTGTGGGGAAAATCTTGTAGGAGAGAACAATAAAAGGAGGAAAGAAGGGGCTGGTGCTGTGACACAGCAGTAAAGCTAACTCCTGCAGTGCCAGTGTTATATATGGGCACCAGTTCGACTCTTAACTGCTCTACTTCCCATACAGCTCTCTGCTAATGCACCTGGGAAAGCAGCTGAGGATGGCTCAAGTGCTTGGGCCCATGGACCCACATGGGAGACCTAGAAGAAACTCCTGGCTTTGGGCTGGCCCAGCCCTGGCCATTGTGGACATTTGGGGAATGAACTAGTAGATGGAAGACCAGTCTCTCTCTCTCTGTCTCTCTCAAATTTTTGGAGAAAAAAAAAAGGAAAGAAACCAGTTACTAGTGTAGTCATGCAGTGATGGATGGAGATTTGGATAAACAGTTTTATATGTTGAAGTGTGAAGATATTTTTCTACATAAATTATGCATTCATTAGATGAGTTCAGGTGCCTTTTACTCTGTTTTACTCCCTTAGTATGCTTATTCTTAGCTATTAAGCAAATTGCAAACTAAGCACTTGGGTAAAAGCACAGTGAAAAAGGAAGCTAAATAAGGCCAGATTAGGGAGCTAATTATTATTATTGGAAACTTTCAGACCACCTTGAATATGTCAATCTCTATTTAAGAAAGTACAGGAACATAATCTCTTCACTTAAGAGCTAACATTTTCAGAAAATACATCTCACTCTTCTGTATTTGTCCTCCACAAACTGCCAATATTTAAACTTGTTTAGTTTGAGAAATTTCCTGTTAGTTTTCTTTCCTTGGTTTCTTTTTAAGAGTGGTTTCCTTTTTTAAAAAATAGACTACTAGCACATGTCATTGTATGTGCTCATCTTCGTTGGTAGCTGAAACACAAGTTCTGTCCTGTGATTTGCATAAGGGGGTGCTGCACGAAGAGCCCGTTGTCCCTTTGCTGCTGTCAGTGTGCCTGAGCAGCCTCTGGATGATAACTGCTGTTCAGTTTTGTTCTAGGCTAAGATCAAGAGGGTCAGTTTGAACTATAGCATGCAAGACTACATTAACCATAAACATACAAAATATTCAGTCTCAAGACAAACATTATGTGTGTGTGTATGTGTGTGTACATGTTTTGTAGTTATTGCTTATCAAACTACCAAAACTACATGTAAAAAGAATTTTAACTCGGGGCTGGTGCTGTGGCGCAGCAGGTTAAATCCCTGGCTTGAAGCGCTGGCATCCCATATGGGCACTGGTTCTCGTTCCGGCTGCTCCTCTTCTGATCCAGCCCTCTGCTATGGCCTGGGATAGCATAGAAAATGACCCAAGTGGGAGACCTGAAAGAAGCTCCTGGCTTGAGATTGGCGCAGCTCCAGCCGTTGTGGCCAATTGGGGAGTGAACCATCGGACGGAAGACCTCTCTCTCTGTCTCTACCTCTCTCTGTAACTCTGTCTTTCAAATAGATAAAATAAATCTTTAACAGATTGGAGATTTCTGTCTGTCTGTCCCTGCCTCTCTGCCTTTCAAATAAATACAATGAGTAATTAGAAAAGGAAAAGGCAAGTGTTCAAAAAGGAAAGAACCACCAAAGAGCTTGTGACAACTTGAACCACTGAGCCTCACTTCCAATGTTTCCAATTTAGTAAATCTGGATCAAGACCTTAATATTTGCATTTCCAACAAGTTCCCAGGCCACAGAGATACTGCCAGACCAGGGCCATCTGAGAGTCGCTGTCATATACCAGTGGTTTATTGAACCTGGGGAATCTTAAAAAGTGTACTTTTGCCAAAAATGATCAGCCCTTGGGACTACTGCCACTGGTTGTGTTTTAGTTGGTTGGTAGTGGGACGTAGATACTTATGTTTTATAAAAGTTTTTCAGGCAATGTGACTCAGGCACTGCCATGTACTCGCTTCCACCCCTCATCCAGAACTGAAGTAATTGCTGTTCTGCCTTCCATTCAGCATGAAGATGTTACCAAAATATCTTCAATGTCCATTGGTCTCGGTCACCACTCAATGTAAGCCATTAAGTAGTCTCTCCCTTGGTATTTGTGATTTCTCTGCCTCTTCCCCCTTCTTCCACATCCCTCTCACATCCTCCAGAATTGCTCTAGAATTATTCACTAACTTGATATTAACAATCCCTGTACACTTTCAGCCTTTTTGCCTATTTCTTCCTTCATCTGCTTGCCTTAGCTGGAGCCTAGCTTGTTCCAAAAGACAGAGCTTCCTTTGTAGCTCTTTCAAAGACAGGCTGCTAGTTTTCCCACAGTGCCTGGGTACTGGGATCTGGGAGCCCATTTGTAGTCCTCTTCCTATCTAGCTGCAGCTTCCAGACATTGGTTATTCCTCAACCTTTAGGTAAGTATCCTGCACGTTTAGGTTAGTTCTGTACCACTTCTTTCTGCTTTACATTGCTGTCCTCCAAGGACTTCTTTATCTCTCCACTCGCCCACTCAAGTCTTGGGCCATGGCTCCCAGCCTTTCTTTCTTTTTTATTTAAAGATTTATCTATTTGAAAGGCAGAGTGTGGGGTGGGGGAGAGAGAGATACCTTCCATCTGCTGGTTCACTCCCCAAATAGCCACAACCAAGGAAACTAGGCCGATCAGAAGCCAGGAGCTTCTTCCGGGTCTGCCACATGGGTGCAGGGGCCCAAGGACTTGGACCATCTTCTACTCTCCCAGGCCATAGCAGAGCACTGGATCTGAAGTGGAGCAGCCAGGACTTGAACCTGTGCCCATATGGGATGCTGGCACTGCAGGTGGCAAGTTTACCTGCTACACCACAGCACTGGCCTCTCCCAGTCTTTATTGGAACATTGTCCCTGGCCATATCATCCTTGGAGACATGCACATGAATGACCATCCATCACCCTGGCATCTTTGTTGGCCTCGTCCTCTATTGGCCTCTCCTCACTCCTTTTCCTCATCCAGTCTAGGTGTTAGACCCTGGGCCTGTCCCCTTCTGTGCAGCATCACCATCTGTGAACACTTGCCGTCCACTATTCCAGCTCAAAGTTGCCTAATACTGCAATTTTGGGAAGCCTATCCAGAATTTAAGTCAGTTCTTAGAGGAAAGCAGAACACTTGGGTACATACAGAACTGAGGATGTGTTACCGATCCAAGAGGTAAATAATGTAAGGCCTCCACAAAACTCAACAAACACCGAAGTAAAGGAAAGGGTTTATTGATGGGGATACCCAACAGACTAGAGGTAAGCGGTGAAGAAAGAAAGAGGAGAGTACAAGAGATCAAGAGATGGAGATAGGGAGGGAGACTTGTTCAGGAACAGGTCCTGTTAAACCTTTGCCAGGGGGGTGGGCAGGAAGTAGGAGCAGCAGATCCCCATTAAGGTGGGGGTGGAGCTGACACCCATGGTTGGGCCATGGGGTCACCTGGCTTCCAGCAATGGTGGCATGGGCTAGAGCCTAGAATGGTGTCTAGGATGTAGATCATGCCATAGATAAGACTGTGCCAATTTACTAACAAATAGTCTTATATAATTTTAAATCTTAAATGCCATGAAGTTAATGAGCTTATTATATGAAATTATAAGTTAAAAGACCTTATTATATGAAATTCAAAAGCCTGTTGGCCTGTTTCAATGAACTCAAATCTTTTTTTTTCTTTTTCTTTTTTTTTTTTTTTAGGAAAATGCTGTGAAGGGGGACCCTTTTGTTCATTTTCTACATAGAAAAGGGAATATGATGTGTTTCTAACTGCCTTGCCTAGGCACTTCAACTTCTACCCATAGCATTTTAATCTTTAAATTGAGGATGACTAACACTACTATGTTTTCTCAGATATTCATGTTTTACAGTGGAAAATTTTCAGATGCTTTCAGAATAGGTTTTGTACATCTTGTGAGTTAGCTTCCTATCAAAGCATGATTGACAACATGATTCTGCATCAGATATCAAGAATCTTAAAAATATTTGTATTGGCAATTTGGTCAAAATGTAAATAGGGTCAGGAGACTGGGACCCATGCCAAATCCTTCCATCTATCTCACTTTCATTAAGAGACATAAAGATGCCGGCGCCATGGCTTAACAGGCTAATCCTCCGCCTTCCGGCGCTGGCACACTGGGTTCTAGTCCCGGTCGGGGTGCCGGATTCTATCCTGGTTGCCCCTCTTCCAGGCCAGCTCTCTGCTATGGCCCGGGAAGGCAGTGGAGGATGGCCCAAGTCCTTGGGCCCTGCACCCGCATGGGAGACCAGGAGAAGCACCTGGTTCCTGGCTTCGGATCAGCACGATGCACCGGCCGCAGCGGCCATTGGAGGGTGAACCAACGGCATAAAGGAAGACCTTTCTGTCTGTCTCTCTCTCTCATTATCCACTCTGCCTGTCAAAAAAAAAAAAGAGACATAAAGAAAGGGAAATGTCTTCCAATATTTTCACTGGGCACAGAGCAATGCATAATATTCTTGAAATTCAGTTCTCCCTTGAGTTCTTCCCCACTTGTCCAACTGGGAACAAGACTAGGGATTTAGGGAAAAGAGATTTTGGTGTGTTTATTTCTGTAGACACTCTGAACTATTTCTGTTAATATCTCTGTGTCACTGCCCATTGTGTTTTTTTATTTTTTTAGGTGCTCAAACTTGGGATTCATTTCTATAGTATTTTGTAAGAATGAAAACTAAAGAAATGTGTGTATGTGCACAAAATTTTACTTTCTATAAAAATGGAGGATAAGAAAGAAACTCAAAGATTGAAAGCCAGTATTATGTGTTTTCATACTCTCTATGCATGCGTGAGCTCTGAGTACAGCTTGACTGACATTTGTGGGTAAGTTAGCATGAGGACTACTCTAACCCTTAGTTACAGTAGCATATAGCATATGTTTAAGCCGCAGCTGCTGACATAGTCTTTAATAGAGAGGCAGATTCCAGCCTTCTATGTAGAAACTGGGTGGACAGGAAGAGGATAGTGGAAAGAGCAAAGACTTGAGGTATGAAAAACTTTCAACTTAGTAGCTTTCTGACTTTGGTCAACCTACCTCCTTTATCTGAGTCTCAGTTTCCTTACCTGTAAATTAGGGAGTGGAAGGTCTATTTTACTTCCCTCCCAGGGTCATTGTTGGGTACAGATGATTTTATGCACGTGAAGTTTGTTGATCATAGTTAGGCACCGGGGAACAAATGCAGGTGTTTGTGGAGGCTGCATTACGCTGCTTTCCTTGCTTCAAGGGCAGTATTTGGTTAAATGACTTAGGATGTCTGTGAAGGAGACATGCCAGCTATGATCAGTTATATATTTTAAAATAGTTGGGGTAAATTGTAGTTTTTGGAATTATGATTGACTGAAGATGAATACAAATGGCAGGTATTTCTTTGATTAAGAAGTACCTTAGATTCTGAAACTACTCTTTCATAACTTAATGTATAACACTAGTTAATATATAACACTATGTAACACTAGTTAATATGTAATACATTTTAATGTATAACAAGTTAAACAACATAATATACTATCCAATAAAAACATATAGCCCTTTCATGAACCCTTTTTCTTTCTTATAATCTGTTCTTTTTGACCTTACCTAGATCATTCTTTGCTCTTTTTGACCTTACCTAGATTCTTTGTTCTTTTGGACATGTCTTAAATTCCACTCTACTTAGCAAGAATTATCTTTTATGTATACGGATATTTTTAAATGCCCAGCAGATTTCAGCAGCGTTAACTGTGGAGTACCCCAGTTGCTGGAAATGTCAGTGACCAAAAGCTTTCACAGTCTGTCATGTTTATGGTCCCTGTAGTCCCTCAATCCCCAAATTCTCAAGTCATAGCTTTGTTTCATGCAAGGGATAAGAATGTTCTACAAATCTCCTAAACTTGTACTTGCACTAATCCTTCACTCCTCAAGTCCAAGGATTCATAAACTTCATTACTTCTCTTTTTCTTTCTACATACTCATTCTCAAATTTGACCTTCCCAATATCCTCCTCAAAGCCATCTTTTTTTTTTTTAAAGATTTATTTGTTTATTTGAAAGTCAGTTACACAGAGAGAGGAGAGGCAGAGAGAGAGGTCTTCCATCCGCTGGTTCACTCCCCAGTTGGCTGTAAGGGCTGGAACTGCGCTGATCCGAAGCCAGGAGCTTCTTTTGAAGGACCCTAATCCCCGCTGGGCCCTTTAGATTGCGACCCCAGACTCAAAAATCCTCAGACCAGACGATGCAAATGCAAGAGGCGGCTTTATTTCACGAGCGCTCGCGGACGCCGTCTCCAGACCCAACTCAACGGGAGGCAGGAGAGAGGCGTGCGTAGTAGTGTCTGGGGGACGCTTATATACCTGGGAGATAGCAGAAGCGGGGGATACAGAAGCAGAAAAAAAGCGTGGTTACAGGGTTTCAATAAGACAATGGGGTGGGGGCATGCAGAAAATACCTTGCATACTTTTGCCGTCTGCCGGGACCCACAGATAAGGGGCGGTTGGGTGCTTCCCATGCCTTTATCTGGCGCCGTTATCTCAAACCACCGCAGCTGCCTGCCCTTGACTTATGGTTTCGGCCCAATTTCCAGGGAATGTTTTACTAGAGTTCCCTAAGATGGTGCTGGGGTAGTTAAAATGGCGTGACCATTGTCAGGGTTGTTCACTTTTGGGTCTCCTACATGGGTACAGAGGCCCAAGGATTTGGGCCATCTTCCACTGCTTTCCCAGGCCACAGCGGATAGCTGAATTAGAAGTAGAGCAGCCAGGACTCGAACTGGCGCCCATCTGGAATGCCAACACTGCAGGCGGTGGCTTTATCTGCTACGCCACAGCTCGGGCTCCAAAGCCATCTTTTTAAAAAAGATTGATTTACTTGAAAGGCACAGTGGGAGAGGGAGAGAGAGATTCTCCATTCACTGGTTCACTCTCCAAAATGGTCCCAACAACTGGGCCTGACCCAGTTGGAAGCCAGGAACAACCACCTCATCCAGGTAGGCAACATGTGTGGCAGGGGTCCAAATGCATAATGACTGTTCTCAGGTACTTTAGGAGGGAGATGGATCAGAAATGGAGCAGCCAACATGAATTAGCATCACAGGTAGTGGTTTAACCCACTGCACCACATTGCTGGCTCCAGAAAGCCATCTTCTTAATATGACCTCATTTATCTTCTGCCTGGATACATTCTCAGCCTTCAATATCACCGCCAGAACTGTGTTCTATGTTCACACTTTGCCCTTGTTTCAAAGTGGTATCCTATTACTCTTTCTTTACTGCCTTCTCATTTGCCTTCTCTTTAAGCTCAAGCCACCCTTTGCCTGTTAAATCTCCCAAACAAATAAGTCTTACTCATTCACATGTTTGCCAAATCCAATTCAATAATTTCTTTATCAAGCTTGCAACATAAACTGGGCATCAAATGAGCACACATTAACATATGCACCCCCACCCATGGACAATATGGGTTCAGTGTTGTTAGTTTGCATCTTGGAGAACAAAGCATTCTTGTGATTCCGAAGAGCAGTAATGGCAACAGAGAAAAAGTAGAACCATTTCTTCCACCCCAGGAAATAAAAGAAGATTCTGTGCCCCTCCTCTTGGTAATTGCAAAGATTATCTAGGATCCCAAGAGAGTCTTCAGAGGTGACCACTGGGATGAGGGAAGTGGGTAAATTTGGCCAAAGGAGGATATATGATAGAGAGCAGTCATTCCTAACAGGGAATATGGCATTTTACAAGGCTGGAGGAAAGAAAGGCAAACACTAAACAAATAGGGGACCTTAGAATGTGAACTTCATGAGGATGGGGATATTTTTGCGTTGTTCAGTATCTCATTCTATTCCTAGCAACCAGAACAACAGCCGGCGTGGGAGAGAAGTTTAATAATCATTTGCTAGATGAATATACAAATGAATAATTGATAGTCAAAGTGCCAGACATGGCAGGAGATTTGAAAATACCTCAGGGCTAGCACAGGTTCCTGAAAATATGATGGCCACTGCCAGATGATGGGGCACTGAGAAGGGGAAACCGTGATTCTGTCTTTTCAGAAGTTGATTGATTCTTCCCAGGGAGACATTCTGTGTTCCCCATCTCCCAACTTTTCATCCAAAGATGAAACGCATGTATGAATGGGGAAGTATGAGTCAGCACTGTGGACATAACAGAAAACTCAAGTGGTTTTCCCTGGGGTTTGTGTGGATGGATGGGTCTGCACTGAAGGCAGGTGAGCTCTGTGGCTTGGAAAGCATCACAGGACCTGGATGCAAATGGAAAAGGCCTTGCAGACCCTATCTCGTGGGGGCAGGCAGTGAGGTGGACAGCGGCCTGTTATGTACCTATTCTTTTTCTTGCTTTCTAAAGGCCTAAATCCTTCACCAACCTCTACAGTCTCCACCCAGCGACCACATTCTTACGGCTCTCTAGCAGCCCTTCCCTCCCTGTTCTAGAATTCTGTTACTGCCATTCCTCTTCTGCTGACTACAGTTCTGAAAAATTGGCTGAGAGGCCCTAGCAAGGTCAGCAGTTAAGCCTAGTGTCAGAGGTGTGGGTGGGAGCTTCAAGGGGTTTGGGCGTCTGCTTCTGCTTCTCAGAAGATGATGGATGCCCCCTTCGCGAGCAGGAACCCAGGCAGTGACAGACAGGATAAAGGAAGGCAGGATGGAGCTTGCTTATGAGCACCCGGGCAAGATCTGGGATTGCAGGAGCCTGAGGGGACTAGGGTGCAGAAAGGACAGAGGTGTTAGGTAGGTAGTCAGTTATGAGCTTATGTGTGTGTAACAGGCCTAAAGAGAAGACATCTATGTCCAGCATATGCATCTGCATCTGCATCTCAAAGTCATCCCCATAATGTTTCAGGGGCAGCCTGGCCCTCGCATCCTGCCCTGCCCCCTTCTGCCTTCCACAATCTCCCAGGTGCAGCCTAGTATCTGCATCTCAAACACCCTGCTCCCTTCCTCCGGTCTGATAACATTTGCATCCATAAAGTCCTTTGTTTCAGACCTTCAAGAGAAGTTTTTCTATTTACATCCAAAAAGCCCTTTGTTCCAAGAGGAGCAGAGGTGGGGAAGCAAGACCCATCTCCTTAAAAACCCCCAGCCTCAACTGGACTGTGCGCTCAGCTCTCTGCATCTTTGCTGAGCCGCCCCGCCTGGCCTGGCCAGGGGTACTCTCCACTCACCCATGCAGCCCTGCTCTCCCCCAGTCTGAGCGACTGGGCACTCTCTCTCAGGTCCTGTCTGGAGAGGTGCCCATCCGTCCTTACAGATGTTCCTTCCTAATAAACCTTGCTATTTTACCTCCCACTACTCTCTGTCTCACGCCTGAATTCTTTCTTGCGCGAAGACAAGAACCCTGCAATTTCTCCGGTAACAGAGGAACGACTGAAACCACTGCTGGGGCCTGATTCAGCTCCCTTAGAAACTGCCAAGTTCCCTTTCACACCATGCTTGCCTAAAAAGAGAACAGGAAGAGGAATCAGAGCTCAATCTTACACTTAGTTTCACTGGTCCACTGATTTCTGTGAATACACAGGGTGATTTTTGACTAGAGATCAATTTTGCGGTTCTTAGAAATCTTAGCCTATGCTGGCACTTCGGCTCACTTGGCTACTCCTCCACTTGCGGCGCCGGCACCCCAGGTTCTAGTCCTGGTTGGTGCACTGGATTCTGTCCAGGCTGCTCCTCTTCCAGTCCAGCTCTCTGCTGTGGCCTGGGAAGGCAGTGGAGGATGGCCCAAGTGCTTGGGCCCTGCACCCACATGGGAGACCAGGAGGAAGTACCTGGCTCCTGGCTTGGAATCGGCGCAGCGACAGCCATAGCAGCCATTTGGGGAGTGAACTAACGGAAGGAAGACCTTTCTCTCTCTCTCTCTCTCTCTCTCTCTCTCTCTCATTAACTCTGCCTGTCGCAAAAAAAAAAAATAAATAAAAAATAAAAAATAATCTTAGCCCATTTATTTCCTCCTATATCATTTTAGAAGGGCTACCTTTATTTATCTTAATTTTGTAGGGGTTCATTTTCAATTTTTTTGGAACTGTTGCAGTAAGGCCCAAATCACCAAAGCTCACCATAGGTAAATCAGTAATTCAACAAAGTTGGATTTATTTCATTCTTTCCCTAGTTTTCTTGCTGCTGAAAGATTGTGTTAAACCAATTGATATCAAAGATACACAGTGATTAATGTAATGAATAAGCACGTTGTTAACTGGTGTTCCACAGGTGATACAAGGGAAGAATTGCAATCAGGAAAGCAGACTCCACCCAAGGCTGGAATCTGCCCAACAATACCTGAGATGCATTTCCTGCAGGTCAGCTTTCTCCTTTCCCCAAGTTCCATTCTTTTAACCCTTTCAGTGAAAGGCCGGGGAACATCAGCTCACAAGAAAGATGCCTGGCAAGCAAATAACTCTGTTGAAAATTTGCCAGAAAACACAGTTGTTTCTTTAATTCTTTTTTGAAATTATAAATAACACAAAGTTTGAAACTGGAAACTAATAGTTATCTAAAATGTATTAAATGTCTTAGTATATTATTGCATTTTTTTTTTTTTTGACAGGCAGAGTGGACAGTGAGAGAGAGAGACAGAGAGAAAGGTCTTCCTTTTGCCGTTGGTTCACCCTCCAATGGCCGCCGCGGTAGGCGCGCTGCGGCCGGCGCACTGCGCTGTTCCGATGGCAGGAGCCAGGTGCTTCTCCTGGTCTCCCATGGGGTGCAGGGCCCAAGAACTTGGGCCATCCTCCACTGCACTCCCTGGCCACAGCAGAGAGCTGGCCTGGAAGAGGGGCAACCGGGACAGGATCGGTGCCCCGACCGGGACTAGAACCCGGTGTGCTGGCGCCGCAAGGCGGAGGATTAGCCTAGTGAGCCGCGGCGCCGGCCATTATTGCATATTCTAATGTTGTATACTTCCTTTTTATTCTTAGAAACAAGTTTGAGATCTGTAAGAGCAGCTTTTATTATGCATTTTTTTTACTGTTTTGATATTAGATCTAGTCACAGGCCACGCATTTATATCCAAATAAAGTTACCACACTACTGGAGATTCAGAAGAGAGACAGATGCTGTAAGCCCCTCAAGGAACTCAAAGCCCCCAGAATACCCTTCCATCACTGTGAATCAGCACCACCTGTGAAGAAAAGAAACAGAAGTTTTATTTTGTGCATATGCGGCATGCATAGGTAGTTCCATAAAACCTAAACTAGGAAGGTGCCCCAAATAAGTATTTTTATTGAACACCTAGTTGTGATGGATGGCAAATTGTTTCCTCATTGTCTGCATCTCCTTTTGCAATGTGAATTTATGGTCTTCTCAATGTGAGGTGAATTCTTCTCAGTAAACCTAGGCTTGGTCATGCCACTTGCTTGGCTGATAGGCCATGAACAAAAGTGCCGCAAGTAGAGACTTAAAGTGCTTCTGAATTAGGACTTCTTATTCTTGGAACCCTGAGATAAATGTCATATTTATGTCATTCCTCCTGCTCCAGCTAACATCTGCCAACCACCAAAGATAATCATCCAACTCTAGCTGAATGGCCATCTACCTATAACTGTGTAAGTGAACAGGCTGTTATCAGCTGAGTGGGCCCAGGCCAAAAGAACTGCCCACTGGAAAATATGTGCTAGAATCCTAGAAAATGATGAATGTTCCAGTCATTACATCTGCAGTGCTTTGTTATATAGCAAAAGCAAACTGAAGCTAAATTATTCTTAAATCTCTTCTTAAAATTTAATTTAACATGCTGCAGGTATAGAATTTGTTTGAGTTAAAGTAAAAATAAGGTCTTAAACTATAACATTTCTCAAGACTGGGTGTCAGTTCTTTTGAAGATTTTTTTAACCTGAGAAATTGAGTGAATTAGTTAAGATAGATCCTTATTTTATTAACTTTAGTTTAAGATATGAAGTTGAGGTTGATGAGGGGTAAGATTTTTTTTCAGTTTGTAGCTGGATGAAAAATGAGCTGATTATAACCAATATTATCAATTTTGCTTAAGGAGAAGTCAATATTTATGGCCTTTCATTTCAATAACAGGCTACCTTTTAAATATAAAAATTACCATATTGAATTATACTCACTGTCCACTCTTTCCTCGATCATTCATTCTCTTTATGCAGTGATTCTAAGGGCTACATTCTGGGAAGTGTAGTGTTAAGAGGCACAGAATAGAGTGCTGTAGGTAGGCATATAGAATAAAATTGATCAGGTTTGTGAGCTGGAAGACCAGGCCTTCACCATGCCCTTTTGTGACCTCATTCCTCTACTTGGACACGCCTGTGCACCCACCGGCTGATCAGATTAATTAACCACTGCCCTTTGGAAGTGGATTAAAAGCCTGGAACACGGTGTGCCCGCCCCTTTCCTTTCTTTGGCCTTTTGCTTGCTGTGGCCCTGTGCTTCCAGGGCACCTGGCCTTCGGGCCACCTGCCTCATGCTTCCTGGCCTAGTTGCTTCTCTAAGTGGCTGGCTCCTGGTCCTCAGTATGAATCCAGATTTACCTCTCTCCTTTTAGATAGGGCCCTCACTCTCCTATGCATCTTTCTCACTGAATAAAAAGCTTAAAATGCCTCATCCATTTATGCTGAATATTAGGAAAGAACCCACATGGGCTTATTAGTGTTAGGAACTTATTAATAAACACACAGTGATATCATGGCACCCAATATTCTGATTTTATATGGCACCCCAGATGGGACTTTGGGGGAAGCTTTAGGGGGGCCGTATTCCGATATCAAGAGGAGGCAGTGTACAAATTTACAGCCATACAGAATTTATTCAAAGAAAATAAATTCACAGAGGCAGGTGACCAACTGCCTGCGTGCACATTGACGGAACATGTGGCAGAAAGCCCCAACACCCAGGGGCTGGGCCTTTTTATATCTTAGGAGGGCTAGGGCTGGGGGTGGAGGTAGGGGACAGAAGACAGAGGGGAATTGCTGGAACTGGTCTTTCAGGTGTTCCAGCAACTGGTCTTTCTGGTGGCCCTGGGGGGTGGGGTATGAAAGCATAGGGTGTGAGACCCAGTTGAGATTCAAGGGCAAGGAGTAAATTCCAATGAATGAGAATAGCTGAGGCTTCTGTGTCTTCTATCAGTAACAGTGTTTGGTTAGAAACCCAGTGAATTCAACAGTGATCTCTGTGCTATCTCCCTTTCTCGCCTGCCACTTCTCAACCCACTGTAATCTGGTTTCTGCTCTATCATGCCAATCAAATGCCTCTTACAGGGTCACAGAGAACTCTGTATTGCTAAATGCAATGGACATGATTCCATTCCTCTTTTAACCTCTCAGTGGTATATGACACTGTATGAAAAATGTTTCTTGGCTTCTGTTGCACCACTGTGTTCTGGTTTTCTTTCTACTATTCTGACTCCTGCAATCTCCTCTGAGAACGTTTGATTATCCCGTGTTTCTCATACTGGTATTCCTTCAGGCCATGTCCTGGGCCTTCTGTTCCTATTCTACATACTCTTATTCTATACACTCTTCCTGGGCAATCTCACCTCCTACATAGCTTCAATTATCTTGTATGAGGTTACTTCAAAAAGTTCATGAAAAAGGGGAACTAAAAGGTAGAATTTTTTTGCTGCCAAAAAAAAAAAAAAAAAAAAAACCACATTGAAATACATGCCCAGTTTTGCCATAATACATATTCCCACAGACTTTTTGAAGAATTCTCAGGTATTAATGTCTTTCAAATTCCATGTGAAACCTCTATTCTTAGCCATTTACTGAAGATGACTTTTGGAGTTCTGTTAGGCATCTAACCTTGACCTAATGTATCCATACATAAAGAATGAGTCCTCCTCCTCTTGTCTTACCCCACACTGCTTTTTGCTACCCCATCCTGTAGCTCCTCCTAAGTCCCAACTACAGAGTCTGATACTGCCATCTATCTGAAAAAGAAGCCCAAGCATCATGCTTGACTTTCTCCCTCCACATTATTACCATCCTTAGTTGATTTACAAGTACTGTCACTTTTACCCTCTCAGTTCTTGATAAAATCCAGTTCTCTTCCTCTGCATGGCCACACTACCATTTCACCCATCACCAAAGGCCCTCAGCTTTTCTTGCATGCATTATGAAACAGCTTCATGACTGGTCTCCTTGCCTTTATCTTGCCCCATCAGGCCAAGCTGAGAGCTGGATCGGAAGTGGAGCAGCCGGGACTTGAACTGGCTCCCATATGGGATGCCAGCACTGCAGGTGGCGACCCCAAAATGGTTTGCTATTTTACATGTAACCTATGCATATCCTCCTGTACATGGATATATGTGGTTATGGGTATATGGGACATGGCTCATGTTTTACCTAGCATCAGCAACCATATGGCAGTGCCTCACCTCAGCTTTACCACATATGTGACACATTGTGACAGCTACACAAACTGTAAGTATAAGAGAATAACACTCTATTGGGATAAGAGCCAGAGTATTTTTCACACACACACACACACACACACAAAGGATTCTTAATCTGAAATGTTCAAAAATCTTGAACTTTTAAAAAATAACTTTTTAAAGTTTATTTTCACTTATTTGAAAGGCAGAGTGACAGAGAGACAGATCTTCCAGTTGCTAGTTCACTCTCAAAATTCCCACAACAACTGAGGCTGAGCCAGGTAGAAGCCAGGAGCCTAGAACTCAATCTGGGTCCCTGCCACTCATGTGAGAGACCTAACTACTTGAACCATCACCTGTATTACCTCCCAGAGTGTGTGTTAGCAGGAAGCTGGAATGGAGAGTAGAACCAGGACTTGAGCCCAGGTACTCCAGTATAGGATGCAGGTGTCTCTAAGCAGTTTTTTAACCACTGCACCAAATACCAGCCCCCAAAATCTGAAACTTTTTGAGCACTGACATGACACTAAGTAGAAAATTCTACCCCTGACTCCCTCTGATGGGTTGCAATCAAAATGTACCTCAGGTATTTTGTATGTATGAAGCATAAATGAATTTTGTGTCTATACTTGGGTTCTGTTCCCAGGGTATCTTATTATATATATGCAGATATTCCAAAATCAAAAAAATTCTGAAATACAGAGTGCTTCCGCTCCCAAGCATTTCAGATAAGCGATACTCAGCTTGTATGTGTAGCCTTCTTACATCCTTCAGAAGGGCAATTCTTAGCTGTATTTCAGAGACCCTTGAAAATAATAACTGCTATAGCAGTGACTACTTTATATACTTGTGGATTGGCTCTACCCCAAGCCTCCATTTTAGTTCCTTGAAATTTCTGCCCCCAAAAAACTGACTATAGGCTAACATTTGCCTTCTTGGGCTCTGCCTCTGGGGGATCTAAGGCTAATAAAGAGAGAGGGAAGAACCTCGGTGGGACTCCAAGACTTGGTTTCAGCAGCTTGGTGGTGGGCCCAGAGATTGGGAATAGAGGAAGAGCAGCAGCAGAATGTTGGAGTAGGGAGATGAAGGATTTGACTATAAAACATTTTAAACATTTCTTCTGTTTTAATAAATATTTTATTTGCTAGAGATTAGCAGTTAGAGAAAGAGAATCTTCATCCACTGGTTCACTCCCCAAATAGTCATGATTGTCATGGCTAGGCCAGGTCAAAGCCAGAAGCCAGGAACTCCATCTTGGGTCCCATGTGGGTGGCAGATTCCCAAGCACTTGGGTCATCTTCTGCCTTCACTAGGCCCATTATCAGGGAGCGGAATTGCAAGTGGAGCAGCCAGGACTTGAACTGGCACTTATGTGGGTGACTGTGTCACAGATGGTAGCTTAACCTGATGTGCCACAATGCCAGTCCTATAATTTTATTAATTTAAAAAACACAAAGACAAATCTCCTATTTTCCACTTCACTCCCCAAATGCCTGCAACTACCAGAGCTGGGCCAGGCTGAAGCCAGGAGTCTGGAACTCAATCCAGGTCTCCCATGTGCATGGCAGACAACCAACTACTTGAGCCATCACAGCTGTCTCCCAGGGTCTGCTTTAGCCAGAAGCTGGGATTGGGAGTAGAGTAGGGACTTGAACCCAGGCATGATGATAAGGAATATGGACATCTCAAATGGCATCTTAACCACTGCACCAAATGCCCACTCCTGGATTTGGTTCTGTTCATGTTCATTTGGAAGGGACTAGGTGACAAATAGATATTCAATAGGCAGGTAAGAACTATGACCCTGGAACCCAGGACAGATCAAGGCTCTGGGAAGTAATGTGTTCTTAGCATATAAATGGTAGGACAAGTCTGCCTACAGAAGCATTCACCTTGGAGGAGTGTGTGCAGTGTTAGGAGATAAGCACAAAGGGCAGAACACTGGAGAATACAATCTTTCAAGAAGACCAAGAAAGAGGGACTCACAAAGGAATGAAAAGAAGTGGTAGAGGGATAACGCTGTATAACTGGTATCTGAGAAGACAAAGGATAGCTGCTAAAGGAGAGAATGATCAACGGTGTCAAGATTCATGGACAGATCCAATAAAACATGGTAATTATACCTCAAAGTACACATTGAATGTTATGGACTGTCAATGTGATCACAGAGTGGTGAGAGATAGATGGGGAATGAGAAGTAGAGGCAGAGAATCTAGATTATTCCTTAAGGGGGCATAGGAGAAAGCTGTTTGGCCTAGCAGTTAAGAGACCCACATCCTATATTGGAGTGCCTGGGTTTGAGCCATGGCTCCACTTTCGATTCTAGCTTCCTGCTAATGTGCACTCCAGGAGGCAGCAAGTAATAGTTCAAGTAGCTTGGTCTTTGCCATCTGTGTGGGAGACCTGGATTGAGTCCCAGGATCCTTGCTTCTGCTAGACAGTCCCTTGGATATTGCAGGCATTTGGGAAATGAATCAGTAGGTGAATACTCTCTGTATTTGTCTCTAAGACACAAATACATTTTTTAAAAAGGGACAGGACTGAGTTTTGAATGAAATACCATGATACTGAATTGCTAGAAGGGACTGTGATTAGAAAGGTCATTCTTTTTAATATGGAAAGAGATATACAGATAGTTATATGTTCAAAGTTGTATCAAAATAAGCCAATACAAGATTTATGTCCAGTAGAATGAAAAATACCTTTACTACTATTCTATTTCTTTTTATTCTCCCTGAGATATTTATTTGAAAATCAGAGTTACAGAAAAGGGGAAACAGAATGTCTATCTGACTGTTCATTCCTCAGATGGCCACAACAGCCAGGGCTGAGCCAAGCTTAAGCTGGGATCTAGGAGCTTCTTCCAGGTCACCAACATAGGTAGTGTGAAGAGTCAGGCGGGATAATAGGCAGTCAGGGTGGTCCCAGTGGAATTTGGGCAGTAGAATGCTTTCTTTCCCCTAAAAGGTTATCTTTAGCAAGAACAAAATGTCTGCCCTCCATCCTTAGGAATCTCCAATTTTATGAGAATAGCAAGGGAGTGGTGATAAACAGTCCTACACTGTTTATTATGAAAACAATTTACCTATCCCACCCTTCTGGATGGTTTTTTTGTTTTATCATGAGCAAGTCAGATAGGATAAAGGATTGTAAATCAGGTTTTCTAATGAGTTTTGTCCCTACCTTTTGCTGAATGTCAATCTGATTTTTTTTTTTCTTCAAAATTGTACTTAAAAACTGGTACCATGTGGTCCTTTGGGTTTTTCCTCTCTTGGAAGCCCCCCTCCATGCTGCTCTGGCTGGAGGTCTTTGACTCTAATAACTCTTGTTTTTTAAATCTCTCTGCTTATCCATGTGGAAATTCTTCTTCCGTATATGACAAAGAACCAAGGTAATAATAGGTTCTCTACCACCATTTCCCATAATAGTAGCAGGGGCCCTAGTGCCTCCACTGCTTTTCTTGGGCCATTAGCAGGGAGACGGATGGAAAATGGAGCAGCTGGGACACAAACTGGTGCCCATATGGGATGCTGGCATCACAGGTGTAGGCTAACCTACTATGCTATAATGCCAGCCCTGCTGTTCTACCTCTTAAGGAACTTAATATACACCTGGCAAATCCGTGTGTGAAATTTTACAATTATGGTATTTTTATATAGAATTGCAGTTTAGAATACCTTTCCCTATCTCATACTAAAGTAAAATTTCATTTCTCTCTGGGTCTTGGTTAGCATCTTTTCCTTTAAACACTTTGTTTAGTAGTCGCTAGTACTCTTTGCTGGCTAAGCATTGCCTTTTCCCCCATGGAGCCTCCATTCTTTCCTTTATGCCCTTCTTTAGTTAAGTGAAGAGACTAGATGCTCCACACTTCTGTTAACTACTCTTTTTCCAAGGTTTCTTAGCATTTAGAACTTCCTGTTCATTACCCCACAAACCAATGAAGGGCCTAGCTTATGGTAGGCACTTAATAAATACTTTGGATTAATGAATGAATGTAATGAAGAGTAATGAAGAAAATTATAAAAGAGAAGCAAGTTTCTGATATTATCTGTAGATCTATTTCTCTGCCCAGATTTCTAGAGCCTAGAGATACTTATTGCTACTATAATTTTTAGAAGATTTATTTATTTATTTGAAAGAGATACAGAGAGGCAAAGAGAGAGAATGGTCTTCCAATGGCTGCAACGGCTGGAGCTGGGCAGATCCGAAGCCAGGAGCTTCTTCCAGCTCTCCCATATGGGTGCAGGGGTCCAAGGGTTTGGGCCATTTTCGACTGCTTTCCCAGGCCATAGCAGAGAGCTGGATCAGAGGTGGAGCACCTGAACTCAAACCAGTGCCCATATAGGATGCTGGCACTGCAGCCAGTGACTTTACCTGCTATGTCACAGCACCAGCCCAATTTATTGCTAAGTTTTAAGCTTTTTATTCAGTGAGAAAAATGCAAAGGAGAGTGAGGCCATTAATCTAAGGGAGAAGGGAAAGCCTGGAAATTAGGTTGGAATCCATACCAAGCAGAAGCAGACCAAAAGCCACGTGTAGCATGCATTTTGAGCAGCTATCAACTATTGCTATTATAGATACAGATTTCATTCTGTTTCTTCAAACATGAAAACACTTTTTTAAAAAAGTTTTATTTATTTGAAAGGTAGAGTTACAGAGAGAGAGAGAGAGAGAGAGAGAGAAATCTTACATCTGCTGGTTTACTTCCCAAATGGCCACAACAGCCAGAGCTGGGCTGATCTGTAAGCCAGGAGCTTCTTCTGGGTTTCCCACATAGATGCAGGGGCCCAAGGACTTGGGCATCTTTTCTGCTCTCCTAGGCCATAGCAAAGAGCTGGATCAGAAGTGGAGCAGCCAGACCTCGAACTGGCACCCATATGGGATGTTGGCATGGCAGACAATGGCTTTACCTGTTATGCCACAGTGCCAGCCCCTGAAAACACTATTTGAGACCAAGTGACAGCAGAGGGAAAAGTGTAAGTATGATAATCATTGCATCATCCACCTTCATCGCTATGACATTTTCTTGCTGGCAGCCAAGACTGTTACAGGTGAAACAAAAGCAGAGAGAATATTATTACCCCAGTTCTTTGTCTCACATGAAAGAAGAATTTCCAAGTGGACAAGCAGAGAGATTTAAAAGCAAGATTTATTAGTGTCAAAGACCTCCAGGCAGAGAGCTTCCAAGAGAGGGAAAAAAATCCAAAGTGGTTGGTGGCAGTGGAGTTTTTAAGCACATTTTTAAGGAAAAAAACCCTTGACAATCGGATTGACATTCAGTTAAAAAGTGGGGACAAAACCCATCAAAAGAACTAATTGGAAATCCTTTATCCTGTCTGGCTTGCTCATGATAAAACAAAAAAGCCACCCAGAATGGTTGGATAGGTAACTTGTTTTCTCAATAAACTGTGAGCTCAGGAGTATGAAATCACCACTCCCTTGCTATTCTCATGATAAAATTGGGAGATTCCTAAGGAAATGCAATCCAATTTCTACTGACTGCTTATTAACCCACCTGACTCCTCACAGTAAGATTTAAATACTGGGTGTTTGTAATTCTAATTTTGTGTAGTGTTAGGAGAAATAGATTTCCAATAAGCCCTGCTATTTTTCAGGTTTCTAAAAGTTCTTTTGTGGATAATAAATATCCCAACTGCACATTTGCTTACTAACATTTTGTAGGAGCCATGTGACAAAATGGTTGTACCTTACCATTGTGATACCAACTCTAACAGTCTTATAAAAATTTTCTATATTGGGAGCAGGCACTGTGGCGTAGAAAGTTAAGCCTCGGCCTGTAGTGTCACCATTCCATATGGGTGCCAGTTCAAGTTCTGGCTGCTCCACTTCTGATCCAGCCCTGCTAATGCAGCTGGGAAAGCAGTGGAGGATGGCCCAAGTACTTGGTGAAAGGAAAGGGCACCACAAAACACACCAAACACTGGAGTAAAAGAAAAGGTTTGTTGTCAGGTGGGGGAAACCTGACAGGCTGCCTCCCCATGCACAGAAAGAACAGCAGCCTATAGTAGAAAACAGGTCTTATATAGCTTTGCAGAGTTAAGGAAGTGGGAGTGGCAAATCCCATTAAGGTGGGGCTCTAGCAGATGCTTGTGATTGGGCCATTTGGTCACCTGACTTCTAATAAGCCAGGGTGGGTTTAGAATTAAGCTTATTGTATAAAATGGTGCCAGGGCAAGAGCCCAAGATGGTACCACAGATAAGACCATAGCATTTTACTAGCACTTGGGCCCCTTCACCCACATGGGAGATTCCAGTGAAGCTCCTGAGCTTGGTCCATCCTTGGCTGTTGCAGCCATTTGAGAGTGAACCAGCAGATGGGAAAGCTCTCTCTCTGTCTTTCTCTCTTTCTCCTTCCCTCTGTATCTCTTTCAAACAAAGAAATAAATCTAAGTCAGAATTAGAAGGAGAGATCTTCCATCTGCTGGTTCACTCCCCAAATGGCTGCAACAGCCAGGGATGGCCCAGTCTGAGGTCAGGAGCTTCACTGGGGTCTCCCATGTAGGTGCAGGGCCCAAGCACTTGGGCCATCTTCTTTTGCCTTCCCAGCCCATTAGAAGGGAGCTAGATTGAAAGTGTAGCAGCCAGAACTCGAACCAGTGCCCATATAGGAAGCTGGCACTGCAGACAACAGCTTAACTTGCTACACCACAGCACAAGACAGATTTTGACTACAGAATTTTTCTATTCACTCTGATTTTCTGGTTGTAGAGTAGAAGGCCCTCTGACTTGGAATAATGAACTTGTATTTAAGGCTTATATTCCTACTATGAGGTGCAATAATATATGTGATCTTGTTTGGGTGAGTGATAAGGGAATATAGCAATAGTAAGTGTTATCATTATTGTTGTATCTTTGAAAATGTATTTATCACCTGCTTTTGCTGTTTCTCACAAATTTTGGTATGTTGTATTGTCCTCTTCATTTGTTTCCAGAAATTGATTTTTCTTTTGATTTCTTGAATGACCCACTGTTCATTCAGGGGCATGTTGTTCAGTCTCCATGTGTTTGCATATGATGTAGAGATTCTTGAGTTGTTGATTTCTAGCTTCATTGCATTGTGGTCCGAGAAGATGCATGGTATGACTTCAATTTTTTGAATTTGCTGAGACTTGCTTTATGGCCTAGCACGTGGTCAATCCTAGAGAAAGTTCCATATATTGGTGAGAAATATGTGTACTCTTTGGCTGTAGGGAGGAAGGTTCTGTAGATATCTGCTAGGTCTATTTTGTCTATGATGTCAATGGACTCTGTTGTTTCCTTGTTGCTTTTCTGTCAGTTGATCTGTCCATTGCTGAAAATAGGGTATTGAAGTCCCCCAGTATTATTGTATTTGAGTCTATATCTCCATTTAAATCCTTTAACATTTCTTTTAAAGAGCCAAGTTCCTTGTAGTTAGGTGCATATACATTTATAATATGCACATCTTCCTGTTTATAATGATCAGAGGATCAATTCCAGTGTCCGTCTTTGTCTCTCAATGGTTTTTGTGTTAAAGTCCATTTTGTATGATATTAGGATGGCCACACCAGCTCTTTTTTGGTTTCTGTTAGCATGAATTATCTTTTTCCATCATTTTACTTTCAGTCTGTGAGCATCTTTGTTGGTAAGATGTGTTTCTTGTAGGCAGCAGCAAATAGATGAGTTTCTTTTTTAGTCCATTCAGCCAGTCTGTTTTTTAACTGAGGAGTTGAGACCATTTACATTCAGTGTGACTATTGTTAAGTATTGACTTTGCCCTACCATGTTTCCATAAATAGTTTGTTTATGTATTTTGGACTTCATTTGTTCTTTTTCTGGGTAATTTTCTTTGTTCATCTACTTTTGTAGTGATATTCCTGCTTCTATGTGTAGCACATCTTTGAGCATCTTTTGCAGGGCTGGGCAAGTAGTTACAAATTCTTTCAATTTCTGTTTGTTGTGGAAGACCCTTATTTCTCCTTCACTCACAGATGAGTTTTGCAGGGTACAGTATTCTGTGTTGACAGTTTTTTCTCTTAGGACTTGGAGTATCTCTAGTCATTCCCTCCTTTCCAGTAGGGTTTGTGATGAGAAGTCTGGGGTGAGTTTAATTGGGTTTCCTCTCAATGTGATTTGCCATTTCTCTTGTGCACATTTTAAGATCTTTTCTTTATGTGTTACTGAGGAGAGCTTTGCCAGTATGTGTCGAGGTGAGGATCTTTTCTGGCCACATCTATTGGGAGTTCTGTGTACTTCCTCTATTTGGGTGTATCTTTCTCCAGATTGGGGACGTTCTCTTGATTTCATCAAGAAGGCCTTCTAATCCTTTCTCTGTTCCTTTGTGGGGTTCATACTCTCTTCCTTACTCTTATTAAGCCTTTTCACTTTTTTTTTTTTTTGCATTTCTGCTTACTTTTATCTTTAATATGTGTCTTGGTACATGTGGTGAGATTTCCTTCTGCTATGAGCTGCTATGTGTCTGGGCATTGCCAGTGGAAACACACAGCCCCACCTCTGGGAGTCCTGCTGACTTCTGGATGGTGATGGGGGCAGATAGGTGAGCTCTGGTATGCTAAGCCTCACCTAATTGGGCCAGCTATAGTGTGTGAAATG
This sequence comes from Lepus europaeus, assembly GCF_033115175.1. Lineage (NCBI taxonomy): Eukaryota > Metazoa > Chordata > Mammalia > Lagomorpha > Leporidae > Lepus > Lepus europaeus. Next base: position 53,832,679 of record NC_084829.1, read on the forward strand.
AGCTAGGGATTTTAATGTTTAGAAATTCTCCCCATTGTACAGCTTGCATGGTGGTTGGGGGAAGTTACTCTGAAATGTTGTGATCCTCATTTCCAGGTGGGGGTGTGTTGTGAAGTGGCCCCCACAATTGATGGGCATGTACATGGGTGGCAAATGTGGTAGCACCCTGTTTACATTCAGAGATGTAAACAGACAATATAGCTTCTCCCAGCCAGCTGCAGATCCGGTTGGGGGAAGGGGGAAAACATGGATGGACAGGGGGTATGCCTGAGTTCTCAGTCTATTGCCCTATTCTTCCCACTTGGAACTTCAAATACAGTTTGCCTGGCTCTCCTGCCTGCTGCTAACCACAGCTCCATGGACTTGTGACCTCACATCTCACCTGTCCCTCTAGGGGAGGGTGGGATGGTGTGGCATCAGTCTCCTCATTCAGCTACTCCACTGCACCTCTGTCACTCTGTGCTCCCTCTGTGTGTATCTGCTCAGTCTCTGCTGGACTCCTGGGCTTCTCCGTGAAACTCTCATGGCTCTGTCATTGGTCCGTATCCCCTTTACTTATTAACTATTTCCCCCCTGTGACTCGGAATGTCCTGTTGCTGTACTGCCTTACATTATATTTCAAAATAGTTTCAAGAAAATAATTTTTAAAAATGCATTATCATTTAATTCCATTTTTAAAAAATACTCATTTGAAAGGCAGAGCAAGATAGAGAAAAATATCTTCCACTTGCTGGTTCACTCCCCAAATACTTGCAAGAGCCAGGCTAAACAGAAGCCAGGAGCCAGCATTTCTGTTCAAGTCTTCCACATGGGTGGTAGGGATTTAAATACTTGAGCCATAAACTTCTGGTTCCTGTATTCCAGGCACATAAGCAGGAAACTAGTTTGGAAATGGATGCAGAATAAAATCCCAGGCACTTCAAAATGGTCTGCAGGTGTCCAAAACAATGGCTTTGTTATCGGAATTTGGCCCCCTAAAACATATACGAAATGTGGTCCCTTAAAGTTCCCCAAAAGTCCCATCTGGGGTACCGTACAATATCACTATATGATTAATAAATCCCCAATATTAATAAGCCCAAGTGGGTTCTTGCCTAATATTCAGAGAAGAATTCTTAATACTGGCATAAATGAACGAGGCAGCATGGTTCATTTTAAGCTTCTACTTAGTGCAAAAGATGCATAGGAGACTGAGGTCTTTATCTATAAGAGAGAGGTAGATCTGGGTTTATACCAAGTACCAGGAGCCAGTCACGTAGAAGAGCATCTAGGCCAGGAAGCATGGGGCAGGTGGCCCAAGGCCACATGCCCTGAAGGCGCAAGGCAACAGCCAGCCCCCTACTGGTAAGAGGGCAAGGCAAGAAAAAGGGGCCAGGCACACCCTGTCCCAGGCTTTTAATCCACTTTCAAAAGGGAGTGCTTAATTACCCTGATTGGCCAGTGGGCACTCAGGTGTGGCCAGGTAGGGGCATGAGGTCACATAGGGGCATGGCAAAGGCATGGTCGTCCAGCTCACAAACCTAATCAATTTTAACCTGTATGGCTGTCTACTTCAGCTTAACTTGCTGTGCTGTGAGGAGTCGGATGGGTTAATAGGCTGTTAGGTTGGTCCCGCTGGAAAGTGAGGAAAGGGGAGTCTCTCTAAGAGGGGGCACAATGCTTGCTTCCCCTAAAAATTATCTTTGGCAAGATCAGGGTGCCAAATCCTAATGCATGTTTCTCCTCAAAAGCTGCCTTTAACAAAACAAAAGCACCTATCCCACTCATGAGAATAGCTAGAGAGTGGTGACTGCATCCTTCTGAGCTCCCAGTTTACTGTAAAAGCAAGTTACCTCTCCTACCCTTCTGATGGCTCTTTTGATTTACCATGAGCAAGCTGCACAGGGCAAATAAAATTACAAATCAGGCCTTTTGATAGTGGTTTTTTTTTTTAAGATTTATTTTATTTATTCGAAAGAGTTACGGAGAGAGGTAGAGACATAGAGAGAGGTCTTCCATCTGCTGGTTCACTCCCCAGATGGCCACAATGGCTAGAGCTGCACCAAACCAAAGCCAGAAACCAGGAGCTTCCTCCGGGTCTCCCATGCAGGTGCAGGGGCCCAAGGACTTGGGTCATCCCTCCACTGCCTTCCCAGGCAATAGCAGAGAACTGGATCAAAAGAAGAGCTGCCTGGACTAGAACCGGTGCCCATATGGGATGCTGCCACTTAAGGCCAGGGCTTTAACCCACTGTGTCACAGCGCCAGCCCCTTTTGATGGGTTTTGTCCTCACCTTGTAACTGATTGTTAGCTGAGTGTCAGGCCTTCCTCCCCCTAAACTGTTTAAAAACCCTATAATCATTGGCCTCTTGGGTTTTGCCTCTTTTGGAGCCCCCCTCCTGGCTATTCTGGCAGGAGGCTTCTCACTTAAATAAATCTTGCTTTTTTTTTTGCCTTGTCTGTGTGGAAATTCTTCCATGTGAGACAGAGCCAAAGTAACCTTTCTCTGCTGCCATTTCACCTGTAACATTGCCACAGTGCCTACTCCTCAAAAATAATCTTGTGAAACTCTTGCAAAATTGGAATTGCGATGAACTTCCTCACTGATCAATACCTACAGTTAGAAGCAGTTGAAAGAGTATTTTGGCTGGTGCCACGGTTCAATAGGCTAATCCTCCGCCTGTGGCGCCGGCACACTGGGTTCTAGTCCCGGTTGCTCCTCTTCCAGGACAGCTCTCTGCTGTGGCCTGGGAGTGCAGTGGAGGATGGCCCAGGTCCTTGGACCCTGCACCCGCATGGGAGACCAGGAGAAGCACCTGGCTCCTGGCTTCGGATCAGCGTGATGCGCTGGTCGCAGTGTGCCGGCCGCAGTGGCCATTGAGGGGTAAACCAACGGAAAAGGAAGACCTTTCTCTCTGTCTCTCTCACTGTCCACTCTGCCTGTCAAAAAACAAAAACAAAACAAAGAGTATTTTATGAATAATTAGAAAAATCTAGATCCTAGTTCTGGTCTTAGCTGTTACTGTCTCCAGCACTTTGGACAATCTGTGGCAACTCCTACAGCCTTGGATGAGGAAACAGTTTTGTCCCCACTCCAAAGCAACTGTTGGCAGGAGGCCAGGAAGCAAGAGGAGGAAAAGAATGTTTAATGTGTCAACAGAGAATTTCTTTCCGGCTTTCCCTCCAAGTAGGAAGTGACTCCTAACAAATATGCTTTAAATGACACACACACTTAGTCACAGCATGCAAAATGATGATCTGCAGAAAGGACACTGTGACTCCAGCTCCCACAGATTCAATGACAGAGCTCAGCAATTCATAGCCATGACTAGGATTTTGCAACTGATAATGAACAAAGCCGTTCATCCTAATCAGCTGATAAACTCAGTCTTAAAAGAATGCATGTGAACAAGCTGATAAGCAAAGCTAACTCCCTGAAATCATTCCTAAGGTTCTCAGAGCATGAAGCAGATACCTAAGTGATTAAGTGCAGGACACATATCATGGATCCTATTCAGAGGCCTAACTGGACCTTGACTATTAGAGAGAGGTCAGAGAGATGATATGAAAGTGTGATGTACTCAGGTTCTTTAGTGTCTGTTGTACGTTTTTATGGAGAATCAACTCTAATTCTCATAGTGTACTGTTATGATGGGTGAAACAGCAGCAGAGAAAAGGGTTACCTTGGTTCTTTGTCTCACACGGAAGAATTTCCACACAGACAAGGCTGAGAGAAAAGATTTATTTAAGTCCGAGACCTCCTGCTAAAGTGGCCAGGATGGGAGGTGGGGAGGGGGCTGATGATAATAGGGTTTTTAAGCACAATTATGGGAAAAAAAATCAACCAGCTAACAATCAGTTACAAGGTGGGGACAAAAGCCATGAAAACACCTGATTTGTAATCTTATTTGCCCTGACTGAGATAGGTAACTTCTTTCTATTCCCATGATAAAACCAGAAACTCAGAAGGGGGGGATGGGCACTTTTGTTTTGCTGAAGGCAACTTTTGAGGAGAAGCATGCATTGGGATTTGGCACCTTGATCTTGCTAAAGATAACTTTTGGGGTTGCAAGCATTTTGCACCCTCTTAGGGGGACCAACCCGACTGCCTATTGGCCTCTATGATCCCTCACAGTATCACTTGGTCATTCTCAGCAATTGTTTTAATTCTTCAAAATTCTGAATTGTTTAGGTTTTTGAACATTAGATTTAAGATTATATCCCAGTAGGCAGCACTTGGTAGGGAAAAACCAGCACTTATTTATGAACGCAAGAAGTGAGCCACTTCCTCCAGATGAGGCAGCCTCTGCCAGGATGCTCTGAGAACAGAGCAAGGGAAAGGCATCTTTTCCTTCACTTTTTTTCTTGCTCTGCTTTCTTGCTCCTTGTCTGATGCTCCTATTACACACATGTTAGACCCCTTGGTATTGTCATATAAGTCACCAAGGCTCTATCCAGTGGCATTTTTTTCCTTTTGTTCATCAGGTTGGATAATCTTTTATTCCTTTCAAGCTACTGTGCTATAACAAAATGCTTTATTCTGGTTAGTTAATAAACATCAGAAACATACTGTTCCTAGTTCTCAAGGGAGAGAAGTCCAAGATTAAGGTGTCTGCAGATTCAGGGTCTGGTGGGGTTCCTGTTCCTTACAGAAGGGGCCTCCTCGTTGCATTCTCATAGAACAGAGGGGAGAAAGGCCTCTTCCTCAAGCCTCTCAAGAGTCTGGACTTCTAAGGATACAGCTTAATAACGTCCCATGGGACCCCAAATCCCCCTAAGCTGGGTGGTAAAAACAGCATTCTAAGTGTTAAAGAGATCATGTGGATAGGATTAAGTGTTAGTGATAGCATAAATAGGATCAAGTGTTAAAGTGACCATATAAATAGCACTGAGTATTTGGTAATAATAATAATAGAATTAAAAAGGAGTGAATGCTCCAACGTGGGAAGCAGTACATACAGCAGACTCATAGAATGACAATTGCCTTAAGTAGCACTCTGACCTCAGAATCAAACCTTAAGGCATTCTGGTTTGGCTGAAAAGCCCAGGGGAGCATTTCAGGCATGGAAAGCCAAGACATTATGGCAAAAAATGTTCTACATGAAGGACCTCTGTGAGTGAGACCCCAGTGGGAAGAAGCAGCTCCAAAAAAGAATGTTCTTTCCTCTGAAGGGAGGAGACAACTTCTACTTTGCCTATGGCCTTGTCAAAATACTGAAGAAATTTGTGGATCCAAAAGGCTTCTGGAGCCTAGGCAGCTCTTGTCAAGAGCCTTGGGTGGTCACTGACGTCATACTAAGAATGTTAATTGTTAAATAAACAACAGGAGTCACTGTGCAGTAACTTCCCATGCAGAAGCTCTGTACTAAAGTGTTGTATTAAGAGACTTAATAGTAAAACTTGCTCTCAAAGAATTACTTCATTTTAGTATAGTAATTGGAGGATATTCTTATGTCACATAAATTATAGTTATGTATAAGTGCTAGCAAAAGATGTATCATTCTTGGGTTTCTCTTTAAAGATAATTTTCTGAAAAAAGATAAAGCAAAATTACCATCAAGATGTAATGACTTAACAGCTCTTGTCTGGACTATTGAGGAACAGCTTTTGTTGTTTTTTTAAACTTTTCTTGTTTTTAGTTTTTTTTTTTTTCTTTTTCTTCCTCATACAAAGTGCTGAACTCTCTACCTAGAAAAGAGTTAATCTTCTGTGTATAAGGTTAAACAAAAAATAGATCTTAGTAAAAAAGAAGACTGGGAAAAGCAGAGGGAAGAGGAGGGTGGGTAGGAGGGTGTGTATAGAAGAAAGAATTACTATGTTCCTAAAGTTGTATTTATGAAATGCATGCAAATAAAATAATAAAAACTATACATGATCTCAAAAGCCAGTAGCTGTAGAGGTGGCAATAAAGTCCTGCTGCGCAGTCTGGGGAAAAAATAAGAACACCCAAAACCATGCATTGATCTCATACATGAGGGCTCTGCATTCATGACCTAATCATCTCCCACAAGCTTCACTTCTTCATATCATCTCATTAGGGATTGTATGTCAACACATGGCTATTGTTAGATGTTAGGATATTAGGGTTCAGAGAAGGAGAAAAGATGGCTAGTTAAAGTAGAGAAGACTTTATTTTAGGGAGGACATAATGGGGGTAGGGGGTAAAGACAGGGTGGGGATTGAGCCTGCCTGGACAGAGGACAGGGGTAGGAAATTAGGCTTCCTTCCATTTGAGCAGCAGCAGAGTCCCTTCTTAAGCTGCTTGTTGGGGGAGGTGCAGAGAGCCACCTGGCCCCTGATAAGGTGGGGAGGCAATACAGAAAGGCTCTTGAACTGCATTGTCTTAGCAGTTTGGAATGTCCCCAGGTATGGGCTTTCCTGAGCAATAAGTATTCCACTAAGCAGTACATTATCTACCTGTACCCAGTTTCATCAGGAATAGTATTCTTACAACTATAGCAGGTGAGTTCTTTGGATTTGTCTTCAAGCTTATTGACTTTTTTTATGCAATCCCTAGTCTACTATGACATCTATCAAATGCATGTTTTACTTCAGATAATGTTATTTTCAGTTAGAGTTTGCACTTGGTTATTTAAAAAAAGTTTCCCAGCTTTGATGCAGCTCAACTCCTGCCATTGTGGGCATTTGTGGAGTGAATCAGCAGATGGGAGCTGTCTGTGTTTGTCTCTCCCTCAGAATAAATAACCAAATAAAAAGTGAATAAATTACTGAAGTCAAATAACTAAATGGAAAACAATTTCCATTGAAAAGATTGATTTATTTGAAAGGCAGAGTGATGGAGAAAAAGAAGAGTGGTCTTCTCCCTACTTGTTGGCACTTCAAATGCCAGCCAGAGCTGAGCCAGGCAAAAGCCAGGAGCCAGGACCTCCATCTGGATCTCTGACATTAGTGGCAGCAAGTCAGCTGCTTGAGCCATCATCTGCTGCTTCCCAGGCACATTAGCAAGGAGCTGGATCAGATTTGGAGTAGCCAGGGCTTATTCAAACACTCCTGTACAGAATGCAGGTATCCCAAGCAGTGGCTTAGTCAATTGAACCACAACACCTGCCCCTTCATTTATATGTTCAGATTCCCCATCTATTTATTGTATTTATTTTTATTAACACCTTAAACAGAATTATAGTGAGTATTTTTATGTTCTTGTCAGCCAGTTCTAGCATTTGGGTTACCCTAGGGTCTAAATAAAGTTTTATAGTTACACAACTGTGGTTATCATTTACATGTTGTCTATGGATACTTTCATGCTACTCTGTGAATGAATGAGTGGTTGTGAAAGAGACCATATAACTTGCAAGACTAAAATATTTACTATTTGTCCTTGTTAGAAAAATTTTGCCAACATCTGCTTTTAAGAATGGTCTACAATTGAGGTCAGAATTCCTCCTCCTGTCACATGGCCTTTTGCTAAAAGGAGGCCAGGTTCCATGACAATGAGAGAATGACCCCAAAGGCATTTCAGAGATCTTTGAGTCAAGATTTCCAGAGAGGCATCAGCGTTGGCTGTCCTGAACTGCCTAGGAACTCTGTTTCTCAAATTCCCATAGTGCCCTATGTCTGTCCCAGTTGTGGCTCAAGAGGGCCCAGGTATGGCTCATGTGATAGCTGAGGGCACAAGCTGTAAGCCTTGGTAGTGTCCACGTAGTGCTGAATCCACAGTTGCACACCATGTAAGCATTATGGGGTCACAGTTTCCTCTACCTAGATATCAATGGATTTTGCAGACAGCCTGGGGACAAGGCAGAGACTTTTTATAGGGGAAGAATCATCATAGAGAGCCCCTACTGGGCAATCTGAGTTGAAATATGGGGTTGGAACCACCACACAGAATCCTCACTAGGGCAATGCTTAGTGGAGCCGTGAAGACCCCAGAACCATAGAGCTGCCAGTGTGCAGTGCTAGCCTGGAAGAACTGCAGGTGCAAAGCTCCAAAAATCTGTGAAAATTGCTACATGAGTCCAACAAAGCTATGGGGCAGGGCTGCCTGAGGCTTCAGGACCCAATCCCTTCAGTTTATCTGGGAGGTGGCACATGGAGTCCCAGGCGATCATTCTCCAGCTTTGAGAACTTACGTTGCTTTTCTTGTTGGGTTTTGGAATTACTTAGGAGCAGTTACCCTTTTCTTCTTGCTTATTTCTCTCTCCTGGAATGGGAATGTTTATTTTGTTGTCTATCCCACCATTGTATTTTGCAAGCACATAGCTTACAAATTTCACAGGCTCTCAGCTGAGAGGAATTTGCTTTTGGATGAATCACGCCTTCAGTCTCATATCTGATGTAGTTGAGACTTTGGACTTTGGACTCATTAGCTGGTGCTAGAATGAGGTCAGGCTTTGGGGCTATTAGGACAGAATGAATGTATTTTACATGTGAGAAGGACATAAATTGTGTGGACCAAAGGTAGAATAATATAATTTAAATTTTTGTCTAAGGAAATCCACTGAGTACACTTAATCACGAGTTGAGAGGTGGGACCTGTAAGAGGTGATTAATGCTGTTACCACTGAAGTCGATTGCTTAACTAGAAGTGGTTCCCGATAAAGGGAGGGGTTTAGTTCCTTTCCCTTCCCTTCCTTCTCTCTCTTCCTCCCTACCTCCCCTCATTTGTGCACACATGCTTTCTTGCCCTTCTGCCTCCCAGCATGGAGTGACACAGTAAGAAGGCCCTTATCGGATGCAGAGCACTTGACCTTGGAATCCTCAGCCTCCAGAATGATAAGAAACAAATCTGTTCTGTACACATTATCCAGTTTGTGAAGTTCAGTTTTGGCACTACAAAGTGGACTAAGACACCACATGAGCCAGATGTGTCAACAGGCTCTTTTTACCAGCATTAGCACATTACTCAATCAGAAAAGGGTTTAAATTTTTACTAAGTTATGTGAGCACCACTTGGTGAAATTAAATACAAGGAATGGTTTGCTGAAGCCTGTGCCAGATTTACTAAGTCAGGAAAATCTGAGGTTGCTGACCTCAATCTTGGATGTGAACTGGATTTTTCAGAGGTGTGGGAATACTTACAGCTACATTTAACTATTTACATGGCTGTGGGTGTATGTTTTGATGTCTACTGGCCAGGACCTTTGGAAAGGGCAAGAGAAGAGATGAAAAGATAGAATGGATGAATGGGAACTGGGACATAGCAATTTATAACCATTTACTTTATCCTTTCTTTTTTCTCCAAATAATTCCCTTTCCTTTTCCTCAAGTCTGTTTCAGCTTGGATTGTGCCTCAATGCTCAGTATCCTACTAAGGAGAATTCTGCCTCAGATCAGTTGAGTGAACCAGCATTTGGTTAGATTAATAGATAGGGGCAGTATGGAGTTTCTAGGTAGTTTATTTTGTTATTTTTAAAAAAGATTTATTTATTTGAAAGACTTACAGAGATAGGTAGAGAGAGAGACAAAAAGAGAGGTCTTCTCTCAGCTGGTTTACTCCCCAGATGGCTGCAATGGCTGGAGCTGGGCCGATCTGAAGGCAGGAGCCAGGAGCTTCTTCTGGGTCTCCCACGTAGGTGCTGGGGCCCAAGGACTTGTGCCATCCTCTGCTGCTTTCCCAGCACAATAGCAGGGAGCTAGATGGGAAGTGGAGCAGCCGGGACTTGAACCAGTGCCCATATGGTATGCTGGCACTGCAGACCAGGGCTTTAACCCACTGTTGCACAGTGCCAGCCCGTATTTTATTATTTTTTAAAGAATTTATTTGTTTGAGAGTAGAGTTACAGAGAGAGATAGAAAGAGAGAGAGAGAGAGAGAGAGAGAGAGGTCTTCCATTTTCTGGTTCACTCCTCAAATAGCCACAATGGCCTGAGCTGGGCAGATCTGAAGCCAGGGGCTAGGAGCTTCCTCTGGGTCTCCGATGTGGGTACAGGGGCCCAAGTACTCGGGCCATCTTCCAATGCTTTCCTAGGCCATAAGAAGAGGAGAGCTGGATCGGAAGAGGAGCAACTGGGACTTGAACTGGTTCCCATGTGGGATGCCAGCACTGCAGGCAGAGGCTTAGCCTACTATGCCACAATGCCAGCCCCTTAATTTTATTTTTGTTTCTTTTTTGTTTTGTTTTGTTTTTGTTTGTTTGTTTGTTTGGTTTTTTTTTTTGACAGGCAGAGTGGATAGTGAGAGAGAGAGACAGAGAGAAAGGTCCTCCTTTTTGCCATTGGTTCACCCTCCAATGGCCGCTACAGCCGGCGCATCTCGCTGATCCGAAGCCAGGAGCCAGGTGCCTCTCCCGGTCTCCCATGCGGGTGCAGGGCCCAAGCACTTGGGCCATCCTCCACTGCCCTCCCGGGCCACAGCAGAGAGCTGGCCTGGAAGAGGGGCAACCGGGATAGAATCCGGCGCCCCAACCGGGACTAGAACCCGGTGTGCCAGCGCTGCAAGGCGGAGGATTAGCCTGTTAAGCCGCGGCGCCGGCCAATTTTATTTTTGTCACTGTGGTTTGAGTTTGTCTGTGTTGTGAGATTTACTATGGGTATTAGCATAGAGAAGCAGCTAGAAATAACCAGGAGAATGTTTGAGCCCTAATAACATGGATGGACCTTAAAGTTTGTCCTGATAGGCAAATAAAATATAATTCAGAGAATTTAGACAAACACCAAGTTATACTGAAACGAAGATGGCTAGGGTTAGAGACAGATTGCCATCTGTTGGGTTCAACGCTTAGTTGGGGCATATTACATACCAGGCTAGGAGCAGGAAGATTCACCATAGACTCTTTCTACTTGTAAGGTTTAGAATAGCTTTGGCTTGGCTGTTGTAACTGAGGTTCCCAAATGGAGGCTGTATGCCAACAGCTGAGTATGGTTTGGTTGACAGACTAAGCTAGTTTTACTCTTAAGAAAAATGTCATGACATGTGTCATCTATTGAACAATTTCTAGGTGACAAACACCTTATAAATAACAACCCTACTCCTTTCCACATCTCTGTTTAAAGAAGGTGTTATTATATCTGTTTTATAGAGCAGACAAAGGTAGATCAATGAACTTTAATGACTAACTTGGGCTGGTGGGCAGAACTGGGCTTTGGATCCAGGTAACTGTGAATCCAAAGGACAAAAACTGCTTAGTTTTATATCTAATATTCCTTCTTCAAGGGGCATTCAACAAGTGCTAAATAAAAAAAAATAAATAAAAATTCTAAGGACCTTGGATATAAAGCATTTCTAAATTCACAATCCTTTGAAATGTTAAATATAACCTTTTTAAAAAAAAAACTACTGATTTATTTGTAAGGCAGAGTGACAGAGAAGGACAGAAAGTGAGAAATCTTCCATCTGCTGGTTTACTGTCTAAGTATCTGTTATAGCCAGGCTGGCTCAGGCTGAAACTAGGAGATCAGGACTCCTTTTGGGTCTCCCACGTGGGTGGCAGGAACCTGAGCACTTGAGCCATCATATGTGCCTCCCAGCATACACATTAGCAGAAAGCCACATCAGAAGTGGAGGCTGGGACATGGACCAACAGTCTGGTATGGGGTGCTTAGGTCCCAAGTAGCAGCTTAATCTGCTGTGCAACAATACCTGCCCCTAGACTATGTATATAAATTTGTATATATAAATTTATACATATAATATATATATATTACATGTATACATATATATATTTGAAAGGTGACTTGCAGAGAGAGAAAGGACTTTCATTCACTAGTTCACTCCCCAAATGGCCACAACCAGGAGCCAGGAGCTTCTTCCAGGTTTCCCATGTGGGTACAGGGGTCAAAGCACTTGGGCCATCTTCTACTGCTTTCCCAGGTGCATTAGCAGGGAGCTAGATGGGAAGTGGAGCAACCAGGACTCGAGTCAATGCCCATGTGGGATGACAGCACTGCAGGCAGCAGCTTTACCTGCTATGCCACAGTGCTGGCCCCCTGGATATACTCTTGCCTGGCCAATTTTAACTGAATGTCTTCCTGGTGATAGGTGCTTTGTTAGGTACTGAAGTACAATAGCATGTGAAGTATCTATCATCACAGTCCTCACTGGGCTTCCGATAAAATGTGATTTACAGATCAAATAAAGAGGCCTGAGATGCCGCTGGGCTACCTATAGTGCACAGGACACTTTGCCTCCTATAGCAAACGATTTTCAGGCTCCATATGGCCGTAGCACTGAGATTGAGAGACTGCATTTGGGAGGATCAGCTCTAAGGAAACTTCTCTCTCATTCCCTCACCAGAGGGTCTAGTGCCTGCTGCAGTGCAGTGAGGTAGGGCTGAGAAGGACCTGGTCATTCAGTGAGGGCAGTAGAGCTCATCACAACAAGGCTTTTAATTTTTATTGCAAATCCTCAATGAGTTTGCTCATTTATCCATTTAAAATGTAGTAATATGACCAGATCCCCAGAATTTTGAGATAGTTTAAAGAAGGATGGTCTTAAGTGAAACCTTTTAATAATAGTTTATTTACCTGCTTTTAGATTCTATGACAGAAAATCACTTAGTACAGTTCTTAGCATAAGTTAACGAGCTCAAATACTATATACTAACTTTCTTGCATTATTAACTTAGACTTTTAATCAAATGCTTGCACTGTAGTTGCCACTTTGATTTCTCTCATGTGTCCATAAGGAGCTTGCTGGATTGACTAGAGTGTCAGATTGAGTCATTTTAGCGAGTTTAGTATGTGATGAATTTCCATAATATTCAGATTTACAGAAATTCCCATAAGGTTTTCTAAACCAAGTAGAACAAAAAACATTAAAAAAAAAAACTGTCAGAGTTGTCAGTGGGTGATATTGAGTAAGTTCCTGAACACAATCTTCCCCACCTATGAAACTGGCATTTAATTAATGGAATAGTTTCTTGACCTTTTCAGTATTGTTGCAATTCAGACTGATCTGGAAATCTTAATTGCTTCATGGAATAGACTAAAGAAAATAGAATATTTTTCAAAAAGAGAGCGATCTCTTTCATTCTGCCAATGATGTATTTATAACTTTGCCAAAAAAGAGTAATTTGATAAAAATAAATATATAATTGTAAAGACTATTTAGGTGAATAGCCGTGACTAAGCAAGAATGCCACAGAAATATTGATGTGCTCTTTCCTTCATTCTCTTGGTCTTAAGCATTGCAAACAAGCCAATGATTCTCAGTGCTAGCCCATTTCAGTGAAACTTGCCCTGACTCATTTTTCTCCTTTACTGGGAATTCATTGTACCAGAAACTGCTTCTTTCTGTTTACTTTTTCAATGACTTTAGGCTGACTATTCTGTCCCTTTAGTAGGCACCCAATATGTTGGGGTAGATGATGGATGAATGGGTGGGGAACTGTTCTGTCCTTGATTTGATTTGTTTATTGAGTTGAAGAACAAACCATGATGGCCTCTCATTAGCTGTGCCATCTGCCCACATTTTAACTGTGACTGACACAGTTCTTCCAATGAGTTCTCGGTGTGCTGTGGAGTTCACTCAGCTTCTGTACTCACTACAATAGATTGCTACTTTTTTTTAATTTTTAAAGGCAGAGTGACAGAGTAAGGGCAAGAGAGATCTTACATCTGCTGGTTCAGTCTCCAAATGACTGCTACATCTAGGGCTGGGTCAGGTTGAATCCAGGAGTCTAAAATCCCATCTGGGTCTCTATCTTGGGTGGCAGAGGCCCAAGTACTTGAGCCATCTTCAGCTATTTCCCAAACACATAAAGCAATGCATCCAGGATTCAAACTAGTATACTGATATAGAATGCTGGTATTGGGACTGGCATTGTGGTATGGCAGGTAAAGCTGCTACACAGGCATCCCATGTAGGGCACTGGTTTAAGTCCTGGCTGCTCCACTTCTGATCAAGCTTCCTGCTAATGGTATGAGAAAAGCAGTGGAAGATGGCCCAAGTGCTTGGGCCCCAGCTACCCATATGGGAGACCTGGAGGAAGCTTCTGGCTTTGGCCTGGCCCAGACCCGGCTGTTGAGGCCATCAAGGGGAGTGATCCAGTGGATGGAAGATATTTCTCTCTCTCTGTCACTGTAACTCTGACTTTCAAATAAATAAATATTTAAAAAAAAATACTAGTGTCACTAACAGCAACTTAACCTGCTGTGCTATAACATAGGCCACCAGATTATTACTTTTAGGATAGAAAGTGAGTGTTACTGAGAAATTTTTGTATTGTATATTTTCTATGTGTTTCTACATATTTAGTTGTTGATGACATTAGGTTTTGAGAAACTCAACTAGTTATTTATTATTCAAATAAAATTATTTATTAAAACCACAACACTCACCAAGGTGTATCGGAATGTTAAATGTTGTTCCATGAGTTTAGGTACAATTTTCAGTTCTCAACTTACATGTTAGAATTATTTAAATGCTGGGGCCGGTGCTGTGGCGCAGTGGGTTAATGCCCTGACCTGAAGCGCCAGCATTCCATGTGGATGCTGGTTCTAGTCCCGCCTGCTCCTCTTCTGATCCAGCTCTCTGCTTTGGCCTGGGATAGCAGTGGAAGATGGCCCAAGTCCTTGGGCCCCTGCACTCATGTGGGTGACCCAGATGAAGCTCCTGGCTTTGGATTGGCACAGCTCTGGCCGTTGCGGCCATCTGGGGAGTGAACCAGAGGATGGAAGACCTCTCTCTCTCTGTCTCTACCTCTCTCTGTAACTCGATTTTTCAAGTAAATAAAATAAATCTTTTTTTTAAAAAAAGAATTATTTAATTGTTTCTTTTTTTTTTTCTAGTGATTTCACTTAATAGTAGGGTTCTGTTACTCGTTAGTCCATAGCTCTGCCTTTCCCTGGCATTTGGATATTTATTGCTTAACTTTGACTGTTAACGTTGACTGTTGGAACTAGAGCAAATGTTTTCAAATACTGTTGATATACAAACACTGACCATATAAGGGTAGTGTCTAGACCTAATGCTGACCATGTAGCAGATCCTACCTTCTGTTTAACAAAAAGAACCAAAGTGCAGCTCAATTCACAATAGCTAAGATATGGAATCAACCCAAATGTCCATTAACTGAAGACTGGATAAAGAAATTATTATATATGTACACCATGGAATACTGCACAATGGTAAAAAAATGAAATCCTGTCATTTGCAACAAAATGGATGACACTTGAAAACATCATACTTGGTGAAATAAGCCAGTCCCAAAAGAACAAATACCGTATGTTTTCCCTTATTTGTGATAACTAATAAAGCACCTAAAAGGTAATCTAGGGGGCCAGCACCATGGCTCACTTGGTTAATTCTCCGCCTGTAGCACCAGCATCCCATATGGGTGCCAGGTTCTAGTCCTGGTTGCTCCTCTTCCAGTCTAGCTCTCTGTTGTGGCCCAGAAGGGCAGTGGAGGATGGCCCAAGTGCTTGGGCCCCTGCACCTGCATGGGAGACCGGGAGGAAGTACCTGGCTCCTGACTTCAGATCAGTGCAGAGTGCTGGCCATAGTGGCCATTTGGGGGGTAAACCAATGGAAGGAAGACCTTTCTCTCTGCCTCTCTCTCTCACTGTCTATGACTCTACCTGTAGAGAAGAAGAAAAAAATAATCTATAGAAGTGACATTGACACTTTGAGATGCAATGACTTTGAATAGCCCTTGTCTTGACTGTTGATGAACAGTTTTTTTTTTGAGGAGACTTTTTTTTTGACAGGCAGAGTGGACAGTGAGAGAGAGACAGAGAGAAAGGTCTTCCTTTTTGCCGTTGGTTCACCCTCCAATGGCCGCCGTGGTAGCGCGCTGCGGCCGGCGCACCGCGCTGATCCGAAGCCAGGAGCCAGGTGCTTCTCCTGGTCTCCCATGGGGTGCAGGGCCCAAGCACTTGGGCCATCCTCCACTGCACTCCCTGGCCACAGCAGAGAGCTGGCCTGGAAGAGGGGCAACCGGGACAGAATCCAGAGCCCCGACCAGGACTAGAACCCGGTGTGCCGGCACCGCAAGGTGGAGGATTAGCCTGTTGAGCCACGGCGCCAGCCGAACAGTTTTTTTTTTTTTTTAATACTATTTGATGAATTCTTTACTTAGTATAGAGCTAATCATATGTGTATAGTAATTGAAAATAGATCTTAGTAAAAAATAAGAATGAGACTAGGAGAAGGAGGAAGAGGGTTGGGAAGGTGGTGGGTACAGTGGGAAGAATCACTTTATTCCTAAAGTTGTACTTAACGAAATGCATAAAGTTTGTATTCTTTAAATAAAAGGTTGGGGTGGGGGAACCAAAGGCAAAATAGGGTTTATGGCATCTACTATGTCTAAAAAGAGAACTAAGAGTAGTTATTAGATAAACTATCTTCTTCATAGGGCAAACAAAACACTAATGTTTAAAAGTAAATAGAGTATTTATGAAATTTGTACCCATTAAATGGTTTCTTTGGGGGAAAAACAAAAGTAGATAGAGGGGGCAGGTGTTTGACACAGTGGTTAAGTCACCACCTGTGATGTCTGTATCCTCTCTGAGTTCTGGGGTTCAAGTCCCACTCTGCTTTTATCTAACTTCCTGGAAATGCACACTCTGGGAAGCAACAGGTAGTGGCTCAAATACTTGGGCGACTGCCATCCATGTGGGGGACCAGAATGGAGTATAAGGTTCTTGGCTTCAGCCTGGCCCAGACTGGGTTGTTGTGGGCATTTTGGAGAGGGATGGAAGATGTCTCTTTCTCTCCTTCTCTGACTTTAAAATGCGTTTAAAAAAAGACATTTAAATAATCACCTCCAATAAAACACAATTATTAAGGTAAATTGAGAAGAAAATGCCTATTTTTTTAAAAAGATTTTCTTATTTATTTGAGAGGGAGAGATATAGAGGTCTTCCATCTGCTGATTCACTTCCCAAATGTCTGCAATGGCTGTAGCTCCTCCGATCCAAGGCCAGGAGCCAGGAGCTTCTTCTGGGTCTCCATTGTGGGTGCAGAGGCTCAAGCACTTTGGTCCTCCTCCACTGCTCTCTTAGGCCATTAGCAGGGAGCAGGATCAGAAGTAGAACAGCTGGAACTCAAACCGGTGCCCATATGGGATGCTGACATCACAGGCAGAGGTGAAGGTATAGAATAATACATTGATTACTCTCTGGGGGGCTTAGGAGTGCCTGATTTTTTAAAAAATCATTTATTTAATGAGTACAAGTTTCATAAGTACAACTTTAGGAATATAGGGATTCTACCCCCATACCTGCCCTCCCACCCCCACTCCTATCCTACCTCCTCCTCTCTCTCCCATCCCATTCTTTGTTAAGATTTGTTTTAAATGAACTTTATATACAGAAGACCAACTCTATACTAAGTAAAGATTTCAACAATTTGTACTCTCCTCACATACAAAATGTAAAGAACTGTTTGAGAACAAGATTTACAGTTAATTCTCATAGTACAACTCATTAAGGACAGACATACTGCATGGGGAGTTAGTGCACAGTGACTCCTATTGTTAATTTAACAATTAACATTTTTATTTATGTTGTCAGTGATCACCCGAGGCTCTTGTCACGAGCTGCCAAGGCTATGGAAGCTTTTTGAATCCACAATCTCCATCAGTATTTAGACAAAGTCTCACAGAAATTCTTCATGTAGGATTTTTTTTTTTTTTTTCCGCCACAGAGTCTTGACTTTCCATGCCTGAAATGCTCTCATGGGTTTTTCAGGCAGACCAGAATGCCATAAGGGCTGATTCTGAGGTCAGAGTGCTGTTTAGGGTGTTTGTCATTCTATGAGTCTGCTGTGTGGAGTGCTTCCCATGTTGGAACACTCTCACGAGTGCCTGACATTTTTTAACATATGTTCATTAAGCAATTACCACTAGACAGGTCATACTCTAAGTACTTTGGGA
This sequence comes from Lepus europaeus, assembly GCF_033115175.1. Taxonomy (NCBI): domain Eukaryota; kingdom Metazoa; phylum Chordata; class Mammalia; order Lagomorpha; family Leporidae; genus Lepus; species Lepus europaeus. Next base: position 53,850,431 of record NC_084829.1, read on the forward strand.
TACATCTGTGGATATAACAAAGTTGTCTGCCTTAGTGAAGCTTACATTTTTTTTAAATTAAAGATTTATTTCATTTATTTGAAAGTTCAAGTTAGAGATGGAGAGGTCTTCCATCTGCTGGTTCACTCCCCAAATGGCCATAACAGATAGGGCAGGGCCAGGCTGAAGCTAAGAGCTTTGTCTGGGTCTCCCATGTGGGTGTGAGGGCCCAAGGACACGGACCATCTTTTACTGCTTTCCCAGACACATTAGCAGGGAGCTGGATCAGAAGTGGAGCAGCTAGATCTCAAACCAGTGCCCATATAAGAAGCTGGTGTCACAGGTTGTGGCTTTACCTGGTATGCCACAACACCAGTGCTTGGAGCTTACATTTGAACAAAGGGAGACATATAACATGCACAGTAAGGAGTGACTATATAGGAAGTCAGAAGGTGATAAGAGTTAAGAAAAAAAAAGAGCAAAGGATCAAGAGTGTGATATTAGGCACGTGGTCAAGATATGATACAAAATCAAGTAGTTGTGGAAAATAGGTCTCTTGGGAAGGAAAGATTTAAGCAAAGCATTGAAGAATGTAAGGGATTCAGCCAGATGGGCATCTGAAGATAGACCACTCTAGTGCAAAGGCCATAGTCAGGGTAGCTGGAGTAGTCAAGGAGGCCAGAATGGCTGGAATGAAGATGGGGGCAGAATAACAAAGACACAAATCAAAGCCTTGCACAAGGCTTTTGTGCCCCTTTTGTCTCCTTCTATCTTGCCATCCTTCCCTTCTGTGGCTTCTAATACCTTCTTCCTCTGGAATCACGTAACTTACACACAATACTAGCCTGGACCGTAAATAGCTGCTGCTTCTTTTTAAAAATTTATTTAAGGAATACAAACTTCATGGATTTCATATATACAAATTTAGGAAGATAGTGATTCTTCCCACTCTTCTTTTTCTAATGGGAACCAAACTACTCCATGTTTTTGCCGGCTGTCTAAGCATGATTTCTTCCATGGTTCTCATACCCCCAGACCTACAGGTGGCACAGCAATTATCATTGGCAAATATTTTTCTATCCTTTTAGGCTCAACTTATAAAATAACTTGTTATAGGTGGGGGAAGGGAAGGTGATGTTTAAAGCAGAAAATCTGAGTTCAAGTTCTTTCTGTGCCAAGTCATTTAGTGTCTTACATATTCAGTTTTGTTGCTTGTGAAATGGAGATAATAATAATCCATCTTTTGGGGCCTGTGCTATGGTGCAGTGGATTAATGCCCTGGCCTGAGCGCCGGGATCTCATACGGGTGCCAGTTCTAGTCCCGGCTGCTCCTCTTCTGATCAAGCTCTCTGCCATGGCCTGGGAAAGCAGTGGAAGATGGCCCAAGTCTTTGGGCCCCTGCACCTGTGTGGGAGACCCGGAAGAAGCTCCTGGCTTCGGATCGGTGCAGCTCCAGCCATTGCCGCCATCTGGGGAGTGAACCAGTGGATGGAAGACCTCTCCCTCTGTCTCTACCTCTCTCTGTAACTCTGTCTTTCAAATAAATAAAAATAAATCTTTAAAAAAACACCCATCTTTCAGGCTTGTGATAAAGGTAGAATGCGGCAGTACTTCTGAGTGTGTTTCTAGATTCCTCAGGAAGTGGCTGATGAGATTAGTGGTCCAGTTATGTCCTCTTGGCAGCCTCTGCATAGGCTCCCACCTGCTTGCAGTGCCTACCTGGAATTCTCTGCTTGAGGGCTTTGTTCTGGTCCTGAGAACGTGCTCAGGGGCAAGTGTGGAAAGCTATAGTAACAGACAGGGAATGCTCCTGGAGCAACCCGGAAGCAGTAGAGGACAGAGTGCTGGGGGACCAACAGCCCAGCTTCCTCGCCCTTGTCTGGGACACTCCCAAGGTTGCTCTGACAGTTCCTTAGGAGGACTAGCCTCTAGCTGCTCCCCAGAGAAGCTGACTTGATCACACACCCTTCCTCAGCTCCCTTCCCTTTCTCATTTTCTTTCTTTATTCCATTTCTGGTGTTTTCTGGGATTACCACTCAAACTTGGTTTCAGACTGTCTGGCTTCAAATCTATGCCTTTATCCATTAAATTATATCTCAGATATTGCTTCGAAGATTATCTTGGATAAGGGATATGCTCTCTATATAACTGGAATTACCCACTCCATAAATTTAGGTTTAGGGAGTATTCATTTATATTTTTATATTGAGCTTATGGAAACTTTTGAGAATCTCAATTGCCAGAGTAGCAGGAAGTCTAATAGATCTCTTTTCTAGTTCCTTTCTATGAGTTACTTAAATAAAAACTCCGAAACCATGGGACTTCTGAAGTCTGAGAAGGGCATCTATCTGACTTGCGCAGGTGACAGATCAGCTGGTACCATTCCCCCTGCCCCAACCCCGCTGTGTGGGTGCTGTTACAGGAGGGAAGCCTCTGCAACTCACAGATGATGTTGATGGGTCCAACTTCTGGTACTGCTCAGTTCATTGAGGTGGGAGGAGAATCCTCTGTGTCAGTTCTGGGCCTTGATAAAGGTCCTCCATGGTGGGGCTTCCCTACTTTTCACAGCCATGTCCTCTGCCTCTATTGCTTGGATCACGAGACCAGTGTCCTGGTAAACAGGCCTGCGGTGCTTCCAGTAACAGCTGGGTATGTGTTGAATACAGCCCTTTCCCATCCGCTGTAGAGTCTTTGGTGTAGATGCAGCTCATCACTTTATACCTAGAGTCAATATAATTTCAGAGCCATCATAGTCTGCCTTGATAATTCCCTATGTCCACATATCAGGGAGCTAGGGTTCATTAAAATTCAGTTTCTTGCCTCTCACAGGATCATGGACTCATGCAAATTGATCCATTGTTTCCCTGGTATTCAGTTTTATAAAACAAGAATTTCGGGGAGTGGTAGCCTTGACTGAGACAGAAGTTTGGGTTCCATCCTAATCCCTGGACAAAAGCTTTCTTTTTATCCTGAGCTTAACTAAAAAGCCAGTCATGTGACTACCCTAGGACAAAAGAAGTTTCACTTTCCTGGCAGAAGTTATTTCGAAACACTTTGCTCATGCACACCAATTCTTTAGATCCTAGACAAAACCTTTCTGGTCAGCGTCATCTGTTTTAACGAAATACTGCTCTTCTTGGAAGCTCTGATTGCAAAAAGTGCAAGGAGTAAGAACAGGGGAAGATCTCCCTCATTTTTGTGCAAATAAATAAATCTTTAAAAAAATTCTACACAAATGTGTTTATAGCAACTGTATTCATAAGTGCCCCAAACTTGAAACAACCCCCAAACTCATCTTCATTTGGATAAAACATCAGTAGTACATCCACATTATATCACAGGCCCAAGATGAGGCAAGTAAGATATTATAATCAGGTACAAATTTTAGGGGTGCCAAGTAAGACCAAGTAAGACAACTAATATTACAGCAATACTTTTTAAAATCATGACAAATTAAAAATAAACATCTGGACCAAATGCAATAATATATAAAATAAGATATTTATCAAATATCAAAGATATGTTGGAGCCAGTGTGGTGGCACAGCAGGTTAGGCCTCACTTTGCAATGCCAGCATCCCATATCACAGCACTGGTTTGAGTCCTAGCTGCTCTGCTTCTAATTCAGTTTCCTGCTAATGTGCTTGGGAAAGAAGATGGCCCAAGCACTTAGGGACCTGCCACCCATGTGGAAGACAAGGCTGGAGTTCTTGGCTCCTGGTTTTGGCCTAGCCTAGATCTGGCTGTTGTGGCCATTTTGGCAGTGAACCAGTGGATGGAAGAATGGAAGATCACCTGCCCCCCATCTCTCCCTCTGTCATTCTGCTTTTCAAATAAGTAAATCTTTAAAAAATAAAAATGTTATGCTACAATTGAGAAAATCTTGGTGCAATATATATATATGTGTGTGTGTGTATATATATATATATATATATATATATATATATATTCTCTATCTCTAAATAAATCCTGCTCCCATTCTTGTACTTCATGTCTCTGCTTTGAATTCTTCTCTCATGCAGAGGCAAGAACTTGGAATAATTCCAGCTTCCCCATCATCTCAGTGAAAGAAAGTAGTGCAATATATTATATACTTCTATGAAACTTTATGGGACAATACTTTAAACCAGTGGAAAACATTAATTTCTATATCTAAAAACCACAAATATATATGAAGTTGTATGTTTCTTAGAAGGCTTATTACTTTGCTTATAACAAAGGATAAAAATTACTTTGAAGGAATATTTGAATATCAAACTTTATCAAGAGATATGAATATATTTCTAGAATTTATAAATATGTGAAAAAGGAATAAGATGTATGGGGAAGCGAAACCTTTGAGATGGGTCATAGTGGATATAATTAGGCCAATGAGGGTGATATCTTCAGAAGGAATTAATAGCTCTTTTGGGCCCCCATTAGTTCTCCTAAGAGGGTTGTTTTAAAAGACAAGTCTAAGCTCTGAATCACTCTCTTCCAGCCTGTCTCACAGTGTGTGCTCTCGCACACATCCTGCCATGAAGTCCACCGCCATGCTGTGATGCGACGAGGGAGCCCTGGCCAGAGCTGGAGCTATGCTGTTTGGACTATCAACCTCCAAAACTGAGCTAAACTATCCTCTCTATAAGTTGCTCAGCCTCAGGCATTTTGTTAAGTAATGCACAAATGGACTGATAAGAGTACACCTTCAGAGGTGAATTTTTAATGAGAAAAAGAGTACTTATCTATGATTACATTTAATTTATAAAAAGCAGTCAGTGACTTGGCTCTTAAATATTCAGACAATTTAAATCCTATAGAAATTTCACCTAAAATATTTTAAGCAATATGCATTATAAGTAATTTATAATGTAAAAATTAGTATTGTGGTTGGATTTTTAAGAATGGATTCATGTATTTTGCTTAGCACAATCTTCTCCAAATTTGGAAGTGGTTTTGAGATTTTTTTTTGGAAATGGCAATCATAGTGGTATCACACAAAAGAAAATGAGATAAACCAAGGAGTAGATTTTGAAAACATAGATGAATTTGCTTCCATTAAAACCAGGAAAGTAAAATTATAATAAAGTGTTTTGCTATAAATAAAGTCTTCACACATAAAATAATATAGTGAATTTTCATGTAGCTTTTCAAAGTATATTTATTAGATTAATATTCTGATAAATCCATGAAATCCATGAAAACACAGATGTGGGGGTGTAGTTTTGATAAGGAACAAACTCCTGATGAAACCACAACACTACAAAACTGATGCATCTCAGAAGCATTGCGTGAGGGAGGGGTGGTGGATAGCGGATTGAAAAGACACACCAGAGATTCCATTGTAAAACAGGAGCAGTGTCAGGTTAGGGGGAGGGCAGAAAGAAAGCCATTGCTGCATGGGGACAGGGGGAAATTTTGGAGATCATGGAACTGCCCATTATCCTGGTTGTGGTTCTAGTAAATACATGGGTAAGCCTTTGTAAATACTCACAGGTTGGTGTACTAAAAAGAGTCAGTATTTGTATTTTTACAGTGAGTTTTAGATGATTTTACAACGGGGTTGTAAAAAGTTCTGTTTGGAGAAGATTGCCTGGACTATGGAGAAAACACAAATCAGGGGTAAAAAGATTCTAGAAACAAGGAGACTCTTAGCTAGTGTAATAACCTTTGTGTAAATTGTTCACTTTCTGAATTCCTTTTTGTCCCTGATGGTTATGGAGTTCTTCACTTTGTTTTACTACTTTTATGGTTTATTTTCCAGTTAATGTCTGGTGTGTTTATGGGGCCTAAATATTCTTTTCAAGTAATATGCCCAAGATATTAACTGGGTCTTCCAGAGTTGCCTGGCTCCTCTTGAGGAAGAGTTCAAGGGTTTCTTGGAGACACATGTTTTCTCCAGGTTGGGCGTGAGCACCTTTTAGTACAATCTTGGCATGGGGACAACCCTATTCAGAGCGCATGTCAGAGCAAAGGCTTCTGGACTTCAGAAGTTTCCATCCACATCTGAATTATGTTCTTCATTGTACTCTTGGTAAGCTGACTGAATTTCTAAATCACATGGAGTTCCTCTGACTTTGTGGATTCAAACTTTGTATATCCTGAGATTCATGTTTCCCACTAAGTGACTAAGAGTAGTAAGCTATAATGCCCATTTTACAGATACCTTGTTCACAGAGAATTATGAAAATTTCATTTTTGGAAGAAGCTGTAGGACTTTGCTACTCAAAAGTGTAGTCCAGCAATCTGCATCTGTAGCACCTGAAATCTTGGGAGAGATGCAGAAGCCTGCCCCAGCTCCAGGCCTGCTAAATCAGAATGTGTATTTTCACAGCTTCCATTCTCACCCCATGATGTGTGTGCCCAGTAAAGTTTGAGAAGCAGTGCCTTGTAGTTATTGTCTGATTTCCTGCTGAGCTCCACCATAGCAGTCCTCGAAGAGCTGGAATAAGTTTAGTTGATTGTAATCAGTACTTTACGATACTATATTATCTAATACTTGTATAATATAGTGCTTAGGTATAGTAAAATGAACACTGAACAGGACAATCAATACATGGAATATTTTGGTCACTACTTACCATGTAAATGTGCCTTAGTAGAAGTTTGCTGAGTATACTAAATATTCATAGAAACTATTAGGAATCATTTGCTTTACAATGATGAGATATATATGCCTAAGTATTTTCAGATAGAGGATCATTTCAGAATAACAAATGAGCCAAGACTTCTTGAGCAATTACTTTACCTTTTCCAATGGGACATCCCACAGTGACCCTATTAAGTCATATAGGTCAGTGGTATTTCTGGGACTAAGCCTTGAGGCTAGCTCAGCATTCACATGTATGTAATATTTAGAATTTAGAAAAAAATATTCATTCTTTCATTCTCAGTGACTAACTAATATAGGTGGTTTAAATTCTCCAGTTAAAGTACCATGTACATCTGACCTTATTTCAGATTCTCAAAATTTCACCATGGTTTTCATTTCTGCCTGTCCTAATTTAAAGTTATCTTTGTGATTACTCTAAACTTTCTGCTAAACTTTGTATATACATTGAGATTATTATTGTTAGAATGCTTCCACAATCTCCTGTTCAAAACATTGGACTTAAAAAAAATTGGACTTAGAGATGCTTGAAAATTTAGAACTTTTCAAATTTAGAAGGTACTATTTATTATGTAATATTAGAAAGATATGGGCAGCCCCCTTTACTGAAACATTAATATTTCTGCAATGTTAGCATTCATACTAACTCAGATAACTAACTACTTCAAATGGCCTCTCCTTGGGTCAGGTCAAAGTTTTGTCAAAAAGTTGGTTACAAAAAGTTTTCTGTTTTCCTAGTTTTGTTTGTCTTGTTTTTGTATTTTGCAATTGTGGCTAAAGGGAGATGGACTTTTCTAAAGTGAGAAGAAATTTCGGGAGTGCTTTAGTTTACTTTTTCTCTGCAATTAATCTGGACTTAAGCACATATCCACATTACTTTTTGCTGTCTAAAACTAGGATTTCTGGCCGGCGCCATGGCTTAACAGGCTAATCCTCCGCCTTGCGGCGCTGGCACACCGAGTTCTAGTCCCGGTTGGGGCGCCGGATTCTATCCCGGTTGCCCCTCTTCCAGGCCAGCTCTCTGCTATGGCCTGGGAAGGCAGTGGAGGATGGCCCAAGTCCTTGGGCCCTGCACCCGCATGGGAGACCAGGAGAAGCACCTGGCTCCTGGCTTCGGATCAGCGAGATGTGCCGGCCTCAGTGACCATTGGAGGGTGAACCAACGGCAAAAAGGAAGACCTTTCTCTCTGTCTCTCTCTCACTATCCACTCTGCCTGTCGGAAAAAAAAAAAAACAAAAAAACAAAAAAACCAACTAGGATTTCTTGGTACAGTTATTTCATAACCTCAGTGTTTAACAATTAACATGGCCATAACACCATATGAGACTGAGGCAATCCTTGTATCTGCTCCTGCCACATTTCCTATCACGGTTTTCTTCTTAAAACAGCTTGATTGTATCCAATGTGTCCAAAAAATATTTGCTTTACCAGATTGTTGCAGCTAGAGGGACCACATGATTCTATAAATTTTCCATGAGAAATAAGTGGAGGTTTTCTATGAAACTTTTTGCTTTCCTACTAGGTCTAGCTTCTTCTCACCTCCCTTTTTCTTATTCTCCTTTCCTGGAATAAAGATATAATACCTGGAGATGCAGCAGCTTTGTTGCAACCAAGAGGTGAAAGGCATGAAGATAAAAGGCTCATTATGAGGATGTTGGAGGTGAAAAACAGAAATAGTCTGCTGAGATTCCATAACAGCCCAGATATCTTGTGGCATAAGGCAAGCTTATTATTTAAGTTATTCTTTTCCAGTTTGTTGTTTGTAGTTAAACACATTTCTTTTTTGTTTATTTGATTACTTCAAAAAGTAAAATCCATAAACAAAACTTCAAGACAGATTCATACAACTGGAAATGTAAATGCCCAAAAGTTATACAGAGAGAACAATGATCAAGGTCACTAAAAAAGTTAGAGGTGGGGCTGGCACTGTGATGTAGTAGGTAAAGCTGCCTCCTGTAGTGCCGGCATCCCACATGGGCACCAATTTGAGTCCCAGCTGCTCCACTTCCAATCCAGCTCTTTGCTATGGCCTGGGAAGGCAGTAGAGGATGGCTTAAGTCCTTAGGCCCCTATACCCACATGGGAGACCCAGGGGAGGTCCCTGGCTTCGGATTGGTACAGCTCCAGCCATTGTGGCCATCTAGGGGGTGAACCAGCAGATCGAAGACTTCTCTCTTTCTGCCTCTGCTTCTCTGCCTTTCAAATAAACAAATAAATATTTAAAAAAAGAATTAGAAATTAAAACAGGTTATCATTTTCAGCTATTATTATAGGGTTTTTTTTGGTTTTGTTTTAGGTTTTTATTTGTATGCTTGGTACTTTATTTTTTAGCTTTACTACCCTAAGGTAGCAACAGAGTGAAGTAAAGAGTAAAATGACGATCCTTTTGACAAACTTGGCACTGAGAGACTATCCAAAGGGCAAGGTTTCAAATACATAGAAATGTTTTATTCAGAAGTTTAATATCACATCATTACTTATAATGCTGATAATTTAGGAACAACCCAAATTTCCAATGATTGAAAGAAGGTTATGTATGGTGGGAAGAATCATTATATTCCTAAAGTTGTACTTATAAAATGCACAAAGTTTGTATTTCTTAAATAAAAGGTTTCTTTGTGGGGGGACGGGAGGGGGAAGAAAGAATGTTATGCAAATTGCAGTAAAATCACATAATATCACCAGCAATATAGAGTATCTTTGCAAAAGTCTGTAATAACCACAAATACTGTGGGACAAAAACCACAAATTGCACAATAGAGAAGGTAGTATGATTCCAGCAATGTAAGACACACACACCCTCCAAAAGGACAGGATAAAACTATCTCCGGATAAAACATTCATGCATTTTCTTTTCTTTTTTATGATTTTATTTATTTGAGAGGGAGACTTACAGACAGATAGAGGGGTCATCTATCTGTGGTTCACTCTTCAAATGGCTACAACAACTCGAGCTGGACTGATTGTAAGCCAGGAGCTTCTTTTGGGTCTCCCATGCAAGTGCAGGGGCCCAAGCACTTGGGTCATCTTCCACTGCTTTCCCAGGCCACAGCTGAGAGCTGGATCAGAAGAGGAGCAGCCGGGACTAGAACCGGCACCCATATGGGATGCCAGGGCTGCAGGTGGAGGCTTAACCTACTACACCACATTGCTGACCCCAGTAACACACAATCATACATTCATACAATACAGCCTAGGGCCACAAAAGCCCCAGCCTCTTGGCCAGGGGTGGGGGTTAGGTGGGAGCAAGTTATGAATGGATGGGGCAATGGGGAGGGCAGCACGGATTGGCCAGGGAGAGTTAGGACCAGCAGGCAAACTGGTCAGCCTAAGAGAGGAGCATTGTGGAGCCAGGGAAGACTGCTCCGCAGAGGTCAACCTAGTCCCGTAGTAGGCACTGACAGTGTTTTTAAAGGACTTCAGAAAGACACATGGATTATTTCAGGAGCAGGGGAAGAACAAGCAGGGCAGGCAAACTGCTTGGGCAGGAGGGGAGAAGTCCTGAGATGATGGTGGGAGTGGAGAGGTGGAGATGACTGTCCTAGTGAAATCTGTACTCTACGCCTAAACCAAACATAGCTGGCTCATCTCCGGACAAGTCTGTGGGCAAATGCAGGATGGGGAGAGAGTGCAGAGGAGGAACTCTGCCAACAGCCAGTGTATCCAGGTCAATCTAGACAGTCTAGGGCAGCCCTGTGCAACCAAGCTTTCAGTCATGATAGAAATGTTTTAGATCTGTAGTTACTGAGCATTTGAAATGCGGTGTGAAATCTGATGTGACAGAGAATCTTCTTTTGAAATCTTACTTCGCATAATTTCATTTAAATAGCCACATGTTCCTGGCAGCTACCAAGTGACAACACAGACCTGGGGCAGTGGTTCTCAAAGTGTGGTTTTTGGAGCAGCAGTGTCAGCTTGCAGCTTGAGAGCAGGTGCTACCCCATATATGGGATCAGAGCCTCTGGGAACCCATTTCTAAAGAATGCTGCTCTATGTCACTATCTTTTTTTCTGTTACTTATTCTTTATATTCTATAAATCCACTCTACCCACGTTCACTCTCAGGCATGAGAATTATGACTCCATATTGTCTGTCCAGATCCATTATTGCTTACATTGCCTGTAGAGACACCTTTCCTTTGTGTTGATCTGTTCCTACACGATGCTTTCCTCACCTTTTAATAAGCATAGGTGTTTACTCAGACAACACAATGCTCCTTTTCTTCTAGTATAAATCGCTGCGAGACAAATTGTTGAAGTTGAGACAAAAAGTTTAGAATAATTTTTTTAGAAAACCATTTTTTCGAGTTAAACTTAGAATAATTTTAAACATTCTCATTGGAAAATTTATTTCCTTCAATTTTTTTCTATTCTTAGGCAACACCTACAGCAAAGTTATAGTAACTGCTCAGCTTAATAGTCAATACAATTCAACTTAACACTTTATCCCTTTTAGTATTTTTTTTTTGTTCTACTTAATACTATTGGTTGAACTCTTTAATTAACACACAATTATTCTTAGGTGTTGAAATTTAACTGAAAAGTGATCCCTGTTAAATATAAGAGTGGGAATAAGAGAGGGAGGAGATGTACAGTTTGGGACATGCTCAATCAGACTTGCCCCAAAAGGTAGAGTTAGAAACGTGCCAGGGGATTCCAATTTAATCCCATCAAGGTGGCATGAACCAATTCCATCTCACTAGTCAAAGTGATCAGTTCAGTTCACAATTGATCATGATAGGTCTAAGAGTCAAAGGGATCACACAAACAAGACTAGTGTCTGCTAATACTAATTTATAAAATTAAAAAGGAGTGACTGACCCAACATGGGAAGTGGGATACACAGCAGACTCATAGAATGGCAGATGCCTTAAACAGCACTCTGGTCTCAGAATCAGCCCTTAAGGCATTTGGATCTGGCTGAAGGGCCCGTGAGAGTATTTTAGGCATGGAAAGCCAAGATACTCTGGCAAAAAACAAACAAACAAAAAACCCAAAACCTTAATGAAAGATCTCTGTGAGCGAGATCCCATTGGAAAGAACAGGCCATCAAAGAAGGAGGTACCTTTCTCTGAAGGGAGGAGAGAACTTCTGCTTTGACTATGATCTTGTCTAAATAAGATTAGAGTTGGCGAACTCAAAAGACTTCCATAGCCTTGGCAACTTATGACAAGAGCCTCGGGTGATTAATGACACCATAAACAAGAGTGTCACTTGTTAAATCAACAACAGGAGTCAGTGTGCACTTACTCCCCATGTAGGATCTCTGTCCTTAATGTGTTTTATAATGTGAATTAATGGTAAAACTAGTACTCAAACAGTACTTTACACTTTGTGTTTCTGTGTGGGTGCAAACTGTTGAAAGCTTTACTTAAAATATGCTAGATTGATCTTCTGTATATAAAGATAATTGAAAATGTATCTTGATGTGAATGGGATGGGAGAGGAAGCAGAAGATGGGAGAATTGCGGGTGGGAAGGAAATTGGGGGGGGGGCACTGTAATCCAAAAGCTGTACTTTGGAAATTTATATTTATTTTAAAAAAAGTTTAAAAAATAGTCAATACAGTTCAGTCTCTTTCACCACAAATCAGTGTATCTTAATTCAATCTATTCCAATTGACCACCTTTCAAATCATTTTCTCAAAATATTCCCGTCTTGTTATAGATTGTCTTCCTTGATCCCTGTGTCAATTGAAGCATTTGTTTTCAACTTCCTGTCAAATTTTTCTATTGTGTATTGTTCATGAATGTAATTCCTCATATTAGGGTGTCTGCTGACTCTATCCTTGGTCTTTTGTTTCCTGTGAGCAGAGGTATGTCCCATCTGACCTCAAAGTTGTAGAATTGTGCCCACAATCCCATATGACAACTGTGTGCTGGAGGAGCAAAGCAGATCACACCAGATGGGGATATTTCTAGCAATTTACAACACTCTCTCTACTTGCCTTTTGACTCCTAATGCAAAGATCTTCATTTACAATTTTTCATATTTGTGAGGTGTTTTCTTAGAATAGACTTAAGAAAATGAACCATTTCTTACAACTCTGTCTTTATCAACAGCAAGGAACCAGGGCCAGTGTTGTGGTGCAGCTAGCTAAGCTGCTGCCTACAGCAACATTATCATAAGTCCTGACTGCTCCAGTTGTGATCCAGTTCCCTGCTAATGTGCCTGGGAGGGCAGTGGAAAATGGCCCAAGGACTTAGGCCCTACCATCCCTGTGGGAAACTAGGATGGAGCTTTAGGTTCCTGGCTTTGGCCTGGGCCAGCCCCCATGGTTGTGGCCATTTGGGGAGTGAACCAGCAGAGGGAATATCCCTCTCTCCCACCCCTCCCCTCTACCCCCTCAAATTTTATTTAATAAATATAAATTTCCAAAGTACAAATTTTGGATTATAGTGGCTTTCCCACCCATAACCTCCCTCCCACCTGCAACCATCCCATCTCCCACTCCCTCTCCCATACCATTCATCAAGATTAATTTTTAATTATCTTTATATACAGATGATCAACTTGGTATATACTAAGTAAAGATTTAAACACACTGCACCCACACAGGCAAAGTATAGAGTAATGTCTGAGTAGTAGTTTTACCATTAATTTGCATAGTACAACACATTAAGGACAGAGATCCTACATGGGGAGTAGGTGCACAGTGACCCCCATTGTTGATTTAACAATTAACACTCTTATTTATGATGTCAGTAATCATCTGAGGCTCTTGTCATGAGCTGCCAAGGCTATGGAAGCCTCTTCAGTTCACAACTCTGACCTTGTTAGACAAGGCCATAGTCAAAGTGGAAGTTCTCTCCTCCCTTCAGAGAAAGGTACCTCCTTCTTTGATGGCCCGTTCTTTCCACTGGGATCTCACTCCCAGAGATCTTTCATTTAGTTTTTTTTTTTTTTTTTTTTTTTTTGCCACAGTGTCTTGGCTTTCCATGCCTGAGAAACTCTCATGGGCTTTTTAGCCAGATATGAATGCCTTAAGAGCTGATTCTGAGGCCAGAGTGCTGTTTAGGACATCTGCCATTCTATGAGTCTGCTGTGTATCCTGCTTCCCATGTTGGGTCATTCTCTCCTTTTTAATTTTATCAATTAGTATTAGCAGACACTAGTCTTGTTTATGTGATCCCAAATAAATATTTTGAAAAAAATATGAAATCAAGGGTACAAGACAATACAAGTTTCATTAAAAAAAAAGAGAAAACAAGTTATGGAGATAAGATTCTGTATACTTAACATTCAAAGAAAGTATATTTCTTTCCAAAAAGTACAACTGAGCGAATTGATTATCAGCTCTGTAAATGCTAGAGTCTCTCTGCTGCTGGCAAGATGTATTGAAGAGGCAGAGTAACTATGGAGCCTCGAGCGAATCAGGACCCCTGAGCCTCAATTGTATCATCTGTGAGAGCAGAATAGTAAAACTGCATAGTGTGCAAATGAGGAGCAATGATGTTGAGGAAAACATGCTGTGAATCATAAAATGTTGGTGTCTACTATGGACTGAATGCTGTGTCCTCCCCCCAAAATAACACATTGAAATCCTAATGCCCAAAGTGACAGTATTAGGGGGCGACACCTTTGGGAGGTATTTAGGTCATGAGAGCACAGCCTTCAAATATGGGATTAGTGTCTTTATAAAAGAGGCTTCAGAAAGCTCCCTAGTCCCTTCCACCACGTGACAACAGAACAAACAGATGCTGGCAAGGAACCAGACCTGCTGGTGCCCTGATCTTGAACTTCCCAGCCTCTAGGTCCATGAGAAAGAAATTTCTGTTGTTCATAAGCAGCCCAATTATGGTCTTTTGTTATAAGAGTCAAAACAGACAAAACAGAAAATTGGCACCAAGCAGTAGGTTGCTGCTGTCGCAAATACCTAACTGTGGAAGCAGCTTTGGAACTGGGTCATGGGTTGGGGCTGGGAGGGTTAGGAGTTTACCTTGCTGGTAACGGCCCAGAGGCAAAGAGGACCATAGAGCCTCGGTCTTGGAGGTCACACAGGGCATCTTTTCTGTGAGCAGAATGTTGGTAGATGTTTGGTTGGTAAGGCCATTCTGATGAGGTCTCAGGTAGAAGTGAGGAATGTGCTATTGGAAACTGGAGGAAAGGATGGAATTGTTTATAAGTCTCTCAGTTTATGCTATTTTGTTACAGCAGCTGGACTCAACTATTATTTTAGATGTGGCATTAATACCTTCTGTTGCCCAGTTTTCTCTTTTAAGTCACAGAAGTTATTTCTTAACACTTGTGGATAGATGTTGATCTTGAGTTTCATGTGAAAAAATTTCTTTGCTTAGAAGTTATCTACAGACATAAATCAGATCAATACAATTTTTTTTTAGTTTGACAGATAGAGCCAGTTAGTGAGAGAGAGAGAGCGAGAGAGAAAGGTCTTCCTTCCGTTGGTTCACTCCCCAAATGGCTGCCACAGCCGGTGTTGCGCCGATCTGAAGCCAGGAGCCAGGTGCTTCCTCCTGGTCTTCCATGCAGGTGCAGGCACACAAGCACTTAGGCCATCCTCCACGGCCCTCCCAGGCCACAGCAGAGAACTGGACTGAAAGAGGAGCAACCGGGACTAGAAGCCGGCACCCATATGGGATGCCGGCGCTGCAGGCGGAAGATTAACTAAGTGAGCCACGGCGCCAGCCCCCAGATCAATACATTTTTTAAAATATTTGCTTTGTCATGCTCCTAAAATATGTTGCCTATTTTTAAAAAGTGGTCCAGGGGACCGGTGCTGTGGTGCAGTGGGTTGACGCTGTGGCCTGGGGCGCTGGCATCCCATATGGGCGCAGGTTTAAGACCCGGCTGCTCCACTTCCGATCCAGCTCTCTGCTGTGGCCTGGGGAGGCAGTGGAGGATGCCCCAAGTCCTTGGGCCCCAGCACTTGTGTGGGAGACCCAGAGGAGGCTTCTGGCTCCTGGCTTTGGATCAGTGCAGCTCCGGTCATTGTGGCCAATTAGGGAGTGAACCAGTGGATGGAAGACCTCTCTCTCTCTCTCTCTCTCTCTCTCTCTCTCTCTCTCTCTCTCCTCTCTGTGTAACTCTGACTTTCGAATAAATAAGTAAATAAATCTTTAAAAAAAAAAAGTGGTCCAGGGAACATTGCTGTGGCGTAGTGGGTAAAAAGTGGTCTGTTATTCATCCTTTTGCATGAGTCCCTCTCTTTCAATCCATTGATCATTTTGATCAATTTATCGTGGCAGAATGGCTATTGTATGATATCTGGCACTAGGTCATGGGAACCATGAGCTTTTCTCTATGGGCCTCTTGGAATGCCTGGATGTGGGGATGGAGTGTGGGACCTTAGCAGCTTTGTGGAAGTCTGACTACCCTCATCCTGCCATGCTGTGAGGAAGACCAAGTTAGCTGTTTGGAGAGGTTCTAGAGACAGAAATGCTTGGCTAGACCCCAAGCGGTCTAGCCATCCTAATTCAGGTATCAGGCATATGAAGAAGAGAGTCTTCAGTTGACTGCAATACTATGAAACACTTCAAGTGAGAATATTCCAGATGAGTCTGGTTAACCAACAAAATCATGAGAAATAAGAAATTTTTAAGCCACTAAGTTTTAGGGCAATATGAATATACCCAAACCAGCAAACAAAAAGAGAAAAATTCTTTTTTTAAAAAATATTTATTTGAAAGACATATAAAGAGGTGCCAGCGCTGTGGCGTAGCGGGTAAAGCCACCAACTGCAGTGCTGTCATATCATATGGGCGCTGGTTCGAGACTTGGCTGCTCCACTTCTGATCCAGCTCTCTGTTCTCTCTCTCTCTCTCTGCCTCTCCTCTCTCTGTGTAACTGTGACTTTCAAGTAAAATAAATTAATCTTGTTTTTTAAAAAAATCATATACAGGCCGGCGCCACGGCTCAATAGGCTAATCCTCCACCTTGCGGCGCCGGCACACCGGATTCTAGTCCCGGTCGGGGCGCCAGATTCTGTCCCGGTTGCCCCTCTTCTAGGCCAGCTCTCTGCTATGACCCGGGAGTGCAGTGGAGGATGGCCCAAGTGCTTGGGCCCTGCACCCCATGGGAGACCAGGAGCAGCACCTGGCTCCTGCCATTGGATCAGCGCGGTGCGCCAGCCACAGCCCACCAGTCACGGCGGCCATTGGAGGGTGAACCAATGGCAAAGGAAGACCTTTCTCTCTGTCTCTCTCTCTCTCACTGTCCACTCTGCCTGTCAAAAAAAATTTTAAAAAAATCATATACAGAGAAAAGGAGAGGGGAGGGAGGGATGGAGGAGGGGGGGAGACAGGAAGAGAGAGGAGGAGACAGGGAGAGAGAGAGGAGACAGGGAGAGAGAGAGACGGAGAGACAGAGATGGAGGGAGAGAGAGGAGGGAGAGAGGCAGAGAGAGAGACAGGGAGAGGGAGGGAGAGGGAGAGAGAGAGACAGAGACAAAGAGAGAGAGACAGAGAGACAGAGAGAGAGAGAGAGAGACAGAGAGAGGGATCTTTCTTCTGCTGGTTCACTCCCCAAATGGCTGCCATGGCCATGGCTGGGCCAGGCTGAAGGCAGGAGCCAGGAGCTTCTTCTTTCAGGTCTCACAAGTGAGCAAAGGGGTCAAGTACTATTTTTTCAGGAGCATTAGCAGGGAGTTGGGTCAGAAGTGGAGCAGCTTGGACTTGAACTCGCACCCATATGAGATACCGCTACTGCAAGCAGAACTTAACCTTTTACACCAGAGTGCCTGGCAGAGACAAATTCTTAACAAGACAAAAAGGACAATGGAAGCCAAATGAAGATGGCTAGTACTATCAGATTTTTTTTTTTTAAGATTTTTTATTTATTTGTTTGACAGGTAGAGTTATAGACAATGAGAGAGGGAGAGAGAGAGAGACAGACAGAGACAGAGAGACAGAGAGAAAGGTCTTCCTTCCGTTGGCTCACCCCCCAAGTGGCCGCTACGGCTGGCGCTGCACTGATCCGAAGCCAGGAGCCAGGTGCTTCCTCCTGGTCTCCCATGCGGGTGCAGGGCCCAAGCACTTGGGCCATCCACCACTGCCCTCCCGGGCCACATAGAGAGCTGGACTGGAAGAGGGGCAACCGGGACTAGAACCCAGTCATATGGGATACCAGCGCCACAGGCGGAGGATTAACCAAGTGAGCCACGGTGCTGGGCCCAGTACTATCAGATATTAAAACACATCTTGAAGTGTAACAGTTAATACAATATAGCATTGGAAACTGCTGACAGATAGTAACCCTCAAATAATGATGGACAATGGAAACTCTAGATTTAGACTTCAATGCAAATAGAATGTACAAAATGACGTTCCAAATCAAAAAGAAAAGTTTTAATTTTTCAACTGTTTAAGTTGAATTTTCAACTTAAGTTTAAGTTTTCAATTGTTTAATTTTTAATTTTTTTAAATTGTTTAATAAATGGTGTTTATAAACCTTAATGTTGATTGGGAAAAAGTAAAGTTATTTTCATACCTTACGTCTTACAACCAAATAAATTCCAAATGAATCAGACATTGAAACACAAACAAAAACCAAATTATTAAAGCACCCACAGAATCCATAGGAGAGTCTTTTTTTAAAACTTTTATTTAATAAATGTAAATTAAATTAGAAAGTACAACTTTTGGATTATAGTGGCTTTCCCCTCCATAACCTCTCTCCCACTTGCAATCATCCCATCTCCCACCCCTTCTCCCATACCATTCTTCATCAAGATTGATTTTTAATTATCTTTGTATACAGAAGATCAACTTGGTATATACTAAGTAAAGATTTCAATGGTTTGCACCCACATAGATACACAAAGTGTAAAGTACTGTTTGAGTAGTAGTTTTACCATTAATTCGCATAGTACAACACATTAAGGACAGAGATCCTACATGGGGAGAAAGTGTACAGTGACTCCCGTTGTTGATTTAACAATTGACACTCTCATTTATGACGCCAGTAATCACCTGAGGCTCTTGTCATGAGCTACCAAGGCTATGGAAGTCTCTTGAGTTCACAAACTCTGTCATTATCTAGAAAGGCCATAATCAAAGTGGAAGTTCTCTCCTCCCTTCAGAGAAAGGTACCTCATAGGAGAGTCTTTTTAAAAAATATTTTTTGAGGGGGTCAGTGCTATGATGCAGCAGGTAAAGCTGTAGCCTGCAGTGCCGGCATCCCATATGGCTGCTGGTTTGAGTCCCGGCTGCTCCACTTCAGATCCAGTTCTCTGCTATGGCCTGGGAAAGCAGTGAAAGATGGCCCAAGTCCTTGGACTCCTTGCACCCTCGTGGGAGACTGTGGGGAACCGCAGGCTGGCCACCTGTGGGAACCTCCTCATCTACATAGTTTGCAGCAATCGGTCGACCACAAGGCCTACGAAAACAACCAGGTGAAACAGATGAAACAGAATGGACTCTGCATAAACAACTAGGAAGAACCAGGTGAAACAGATGAACTTTCGACCTGAGGCTATACGCCACAGCCCCTCCTCTTCTCTCCTCTCCCCACTTTCCTTTGGCCCCCTTGAGAACCGATGAACAGTGACCGTGTCGTGACTGCGTTGGACCCTTGCTGGCGAGGGTCCGACAGGAGACTCAAAAGAAGCTCCTGGCTTCAGATTGGTGCAGATCTGGCCACTGCGGCCATCTTGGGAGTGAACCAGCAGATGGAAGTTCTCTCCCTCTGCCTGCGCCTCTCTATAACTCTGCCTTTCAAATAAATAAATCTTTAAAAAAAATATGTTTTGAGTAAGAGCCCAAAAGCCATACAATAAAAATTCAACTGCATAAAAAGTCTGTATGGTAAATGCCACAATTAAAAAAAAAAAAAAACCAAAAGGTAAATAATAAACTGAGGAAATATTTACATTCACAAATAAAAGGCTGTTTCTAATATATAGGCAGGATCTTTTAAAAAATTTATTTGAAAGGCTGTGTTACAGAGAGGCACAGATTGAGAGAGAGAAGGAGAGAGAGAGAAAGATGTCTTTCATTTGCTGATTCACTCCCCAAATGGCCAGAACAGTCAGATCTGGGACAATCTGAAGCCAGGAGCCAGGGGCTTCTTCTGGGTCTCCCATATGGGTTCAGGGGCCCGAGGACTTGGGCCATCTTCCACTGCTTTCCCCGGCCCTAGTAGAGAGCTGGATCAGAAGTGGAGCTGCCAGGACTCGAACCGGTAGCTATATGGGATGCCGGCACTGCGGGCGGTGGCTTTACCCATTATGTCATAGCACTGCCCCCTAGAAGCATTTTTCAATTAATAAATCAAAAAATAGGGAAATGAACAACAATGAGAAGAAGGTACACAGAAAAAGAAATAGAAATGGCTCAGAGACAATATGCTCAGCCTGAAACTGAGCCCCAGTCTGTATAGCACTTTGAATGCAGATGCTATAGGCCATCAGGCTCAATCTCCTAGCCTCCCTTCTTTGGCTTAAAGGGTCCTTTTCCTGTGTTAAAAAATCTATTCAATTGATTTATTGAAAAGGCAAAGTCATGGAGACACACACATCTCCCAGATATGTTCCATCCACTGGTTCACTGCACCGACAGCTGCAAGAGCCAGGTATGGGCCAGATTGAAGCCAGGAGTCAGGAATTCTGTTCTGTTCTTCCACATGGGTGGCCAGGGCCCAAGTATCTAGGCCATATTCCTTTGCCTTCTTAGATGCGTTAACAGGGAGCTGGATTGGATGTACAATAAATAGGATAAGAATCAGCATTCCATTATGGATGCTGGCATTACAATTGGAGCCTTCACCTGCTGCACCACAACACTGGGCCCTGATTTACTTTGACATATGTTAAAGACATATCTAAAAGTTTTAAAACAGCTAACAATGGGAAATAACCTCAATAGTTAGCAATAGAGAATGTTTCTTTAATAGTATATCCTGCAGCAGGGTGCAAATCAAAACAGTCTTAAATAGGGAACAGTACCCATAGTATCTTGTATGTGAGTGGCTGGGTATAAAACGTCAAGTTTAGAACACTGGACATACAGTGTTCCTGAAGAATTCGTGTCGTGAAGAAAACCACACATATGCTTATATATTTTCATGTACATGAATACATATTTCTGTAGATGAACAAGAAGCTGATGTCATTGGTTGACCTTGGGTAGAAGAACTGAATGACTGGAGGCCAGAGCTGAGAAAGGGACATCACATTTGTACCTTTTGAAGGTACTGTATTTTTAAAAATGAAATATGTATTAAATAAGTATGTATCATACTACGTGATTCCAACTATGTAAATTTCACGAATAGATTACATGATTTATGGTAATAGATATCAGAATAGAATACCTCTGTAGGGGCAGGGGAAACCCCACCCCCCACTGAAGCTTTGCTAAAATTAATTGATGATAGACAGATTGACAGGAGACATAGGAAGACAAACGGGAAACCACACACACACATAAATGAAACTCAAAGAGGGCCCAGATGGCTGAGGCTTAAATATCCTCCTCAGATGGCAGAGAGAAGCGAGATGTTTAAGCAATTTTAGAGGGGGTGGTGAATGATTTTTAGGGGAACTGAATGAGCCCAGAGAGCAGGCCATGGCTGAGACAAAGTTCCCCTCTGCTCTGGGGAGGCAGCAGCTAAGTTTCAGGTTGATGAGGGGCTGGAACTTCTCTGGGAATAAAGGTAGTCTTACTATGTGGACAGCCTGTCCTGGCAATCCTGAGCTGCCCTCAGAATAGAGGAAAAGTCTTCTGGGTGTGGTGATGACTTTTAGTCTCTTCTCCCATGGTTAATCTTTCCAACTTACTGGATGAGAGTTCTAGGGAGGGGGTTTAAGACAATTACATTTCTTTTTTTTTTTTTTTTTTGACAGGCAGAGTGGACAGTGAGAGAGAGACAGAGAGAAAGGTCTTCCTTTTGCCGTTGGTTCACCCTCCAATGGCCGCCGCGGCCGGCGCACCGCGCTGATCCGAAGCCAGGAGCCAGTTGCTTCTCCTGGTCTCCCATGGGGTGCAGGACCCAACCACTTGGGCCATCCTCCACTGCACTCCCTGGCCACAGCAGAGAGCTGGCCTGGAAGAGGGGCAACCGGGACAGAATCCGGCGCCCCGACTGGGACCAGAACCCGGTGTGCCGGCGCCGCTAGGCGGAGGATTAGCCTGTTGAGCCACGGCGCCGGCCGACAATTACATTTCTATAGAAGTTTCCTCGGTCAGGTAAGGGAACTTCAGAGAGAGCCCCTTCCTGAACTTGGGTGGAGGCAGAGATAAGGGAAGAGTAGAGAGACTTTGAGTCTCAATTCAGCATGGAAAAGCACCATACTTCCTTCTATGAGGAAACACTTACTGGGAAGGGACATGAAGTAGCCCTCTGCAGGGACCAGAGCAGAGATGTCCTCCATCTTGAATTGGATAGTGGGGACATAGGTAAATGCATATAGAAAAATTACAGTCCACATTAATATTTTATACTTTACAGTGTGTATATTGTATGTCAATACATTTTAAAATTATTGACTGGTAGGGCACTGTGTGCCTCCATGTAGCACCGTGACATGTTGAGCTCAGCTCGAGAAATAGTCTTAGCATCAAGGTCTCTCTGACATGCGCCAGCCCCCAGTCTTCTTTCTCTTCCTCTGTGCAGGGAAAGACTCTGATGTTCTCTTATCTTGATAAGATATGATCTGCCAAAGAGAATGCAATTGCCTTCTACTCCCACCTGAAATTTCATTATGTTTGGTCAAAAAGAAGACTGAGGATACAACCACACCTGGATGGACTTCTTCACAAGACACTGTCTGTCCCTCAGGTAAATATAAATTCCAAAGAGAATCCTATTTAAAGCTACTTCCTATCTCGGGGTCCTTTCATTTGCTTAATCATCAATCACTAACTTTCAAAATTACTTGCATTTCTCCTTGCCCCTTTTTCTCTATGAGGAAGGGTATATAAGCAGCTGTTTCTAATCACCCTGCTGTGGATGGTAATACACTTGTGCCTCTTTTCTCTTGTTAATCTGTCTGTTGCCAGTTCATTCCAGTGAGTCTTCAGAGGGTGGAGGGGAAGCTATTACTTCTTCCTCCAATACTGTGGTAATGAACAAGAAAATGGAAATACATAGTACTACTTAGGGCTCTCTGTTTAGTCTTCTTTTGGTTCAAATTCTAACTATTTCCTTTCATTTGGTTTTAAGTTTCTTTTAAAAAAGAACTTTCAGGGGCCAGAGCTGTGGTATAGTAGGTAAAGCCACCACCTACAGTGCTGATATCCATATGGACAACAGTTTGAGTCCCAGCTGCTCCACCTCCAAACTGGCTTCCTAGTAGTTTGCCTGGGAAATCAGCAGAGGATGGCCCAAGTGCTTGGGTCTCTGCCCCAACATGGGAGATCCAGAAGAAGCTCCTGGCTTCGGACCAGCCCAGCTCCAGCTGTTGCTGCTATTTGGGGAGAGAACCAGTGGATGGAAGATCTTTTCCTCTGTCTCTTCCTCTCTCTCTGTAACTCTGCCTTTCAAGTAAATAAATAAATCTTTAAAAGCAATTAAAAATAAAAAAAGAACCTTTATGTGAGAATATGTATATATTCATAGGAATATAAATGCAGAGGGAATTAGTGGCTGATTTGTAGCATTTAGTTTATTTTAAAATAATGCTTCATTGACCTCATTCAGTGTCAAGTTGGTCATTTGACTTTTCTAGAGTCATGCACTGTCAGCTCTACTCTGTGTGTGAGTTGGCGTGTGTACCTAGGTTTATGACTAAGTACATACTCAGGTATGAATGGATCACATAACATGATCTTGAGAACTTCACATTGGACTTTGTTTCCATGTCAAATTAATTTCTAAGCATTAGCTAACTGCAGCTTTGAGTAGTCACAGTGAGTCAGCAACAGCTTAAATGTGAGGGTGCAACCCAATTACAGACTTCTTCTGGAAAGGAAGCCACAGTGTTTACCAGTCTCTGCCTGATTCCGCTGTGAAATCTCTATTTTTTTGACAGAAACATCCTATCTAATACAAGTGCAAATATTTAGAATAAATATGTTTTCCATGGGATATACTTCCCTAATAACCATGGTGAGATATGATAAGGCAATATATTTGGAGCAATATCTGGATCACAATGGAGTTAGTATGAGGTGCAAATAACACAGAAATGTAGTGGTGCTGAATCACTGTGATTTGATGATCTTCTATTGAAAAGCATATATGGAGAAGCTTATCTTCTACTTCCTTTCTTTTGCTGTAGTAAACCTTGGAGACACTGTCACTTGATTTCCTTTCATTCACTGAAGCTCATGTTTCAGGTTCTTTCTTGCATAGTAACAACAGAACACAGGGGCCTAGTGTCCCCAGGGAAAACCAGTCTGCCTCACTGCCTCTAGGACTCTGGACTGGACTTCATGTGAAGGATTTGGGGATTGATGCTCAGGCACCAGGACACTGAGATTTAGAGTAATAAGCAAAGATGTTTCTTAATCCCATCTACTCAGCAGTTGAACTCACTCAAAGCTGAATACAGTGGAGGTATGTCAAATTTAATTAGAGAATTACAAAATAATAATCTCTAGGAGACAATCTGTTTGACACCAATGGAGAGCTCCAAGGTTGGTGATGTGTAGATACTCTTAAGTCAATGGTAATAAAAAAAGTCCACCTGGCAAGACAGATTATTTGTAGTGGTAGTGGTGTTGACCATAGTGGGGGAAGTTGCAACAATCAATGGACACTTACTAGGGTAGGGATGGTGTTAGAGACTCCTTTTAGTAGTACCATGCCAAGAATGCCAACTGTCATTGCAAATGACCCAGGACTCTGTCATGGTAAAAGAGGGCTGGAAGGCTGGAGGCTCTTGGGATTCTACTGGTGGAAACCCACATCCCAAATTTCCATTAAACATATGTTTTTGACCCTTGATGTTGGTAGCTACTGTCTTGTTGGACTGAAGCTGCCCTCCTGCCTGTTCGTTTGGAGCCATATTGAACTATCTCTGAACCCCTAGTATTTAATGAGTGTTTTGATGAATTAGTAAACAACTCCATCTCTCCTTTTTAACATTAATCTGTGCTTTTATGAAAAAAAATTAGTGTCTCACTTTGTGTTTTAGATCTTTCAGTAGGGCCCTGGCTTCCACATTAACATGCTTTTCACTCCACATAGCCTCTTGGCCTTCTAAACCTACTTCAAAATTTACACCGTGAAGGAAAAATTTCTTTTCTTTTTTTTTTTTTTTAAAGATTTTATTTATTTATTTATTTGACAGGTAGAGTTACAGACAGTGAGAGGGAGAGGCAGACAGAAAGGTCTTTCTCCCATTGGTTCACCCCCCAAATGGCCGCTTCGGCCAGAGCTATGCTGATCTGAAGCCAGGAGCCAGGTGCTTCCTCCTGGTCTCCCATGTGGGTGCAGGGGCTCAAGCACCTGGACCACCCTCCACTGCCTTCCCGGGCCACAACAGAGAGCTGGACTGGAAGAGAATCAGCCGGGAGTAGAACTTGGTGCACATATGGGATTCTGGCACCAAAGGCAGAGGATTAGCCAAGTGAGCCATGGCGCCGGCCCGAAAAACTTATTTTCTTAAACTTTCCCGACTATAATTGTTCCCTCAGGGTTTATGTGAATCATGGTTGTTGTTTGGTTTCGCTTTTATTTTTTGTACAATACTAATTAATTCACAAATGTGTAAATACTCTTAAACTTTTGTTTTTATGAAGACCTTGTTTTTATTTAAGAACTTTGCATCTATTTGCATTGTAGAGTCATTCATACACAGTGAATACTAGTTAAATATTGACTAAAGCGGGTAACAACTAAAAGTGTCATATTTACTTCAGTCAGCTGGGAAAATATTTACCTTGCTTAATATGACTCTGTGACAATCTGTCCTGACACTGCCATTTGCTGCTAATTTATTCTTTTGGGTTTTCTTTTTGCTTCTTTAGTAGGATAGACAGTGTGGGGCTCACCAAGTTAGAACAGGGCATTATTCTTATGGGTTTTGTTACCAATACCACTAAATAAGGTAGGAAAAACCAAACCAATATTTTTTTTGAACAGTCAACACACAACATCTCACCTTTAGTTGCTAAAGTGTGGGGATTTCTTCCCATCCACAACCAATCAGTTCTCTGATGGACACCAGCTGGGTGTCCTATAATTCAATTCAGTTCTGACACTGTCTACCTGAAGGTAGCATAACATCCCACAAAGCTAAGGGCTCAGTCTCATAAGCCCCCACATATGCCAATTACAAATAGGCTGTCACCTGTACTTCTGATCCTCTGGCTGCATAAATTGAGGTTTTTATCACCCCCTCCTTGGGTTTGTTTAATTTTTTAGGATGGCTTCCAGAACTCAAAGATGTGTTTGCATTGACTGATCTACTATGAAGCATGTTACAGAAGGTACAAATAAACAGCAAGATGGAAGAGATTCACAGGGCAGAGTATGTGGGAACAGGCAGAGCTTCCACACCCTCTCTGAATACATCAGCTCTCTGAACCCAGTCCTGTTGTGCTTTTATGGAGGCTTCATTACATAGCATGATTACATCATTGGCCACTGAGTGATCAGTTCAACCTTTAGCCCCTTTCCCTTACCTGGAGGGGAAGGTTGCTGATGGAGCTGAAAGTCCCCACCCTCTAATCACGCCTTGGTCTTTCTAGTGGCCAGTGCCCATTCTGAAGCTATCTTAAGAGTCTCCAGGAACCAGTACCCTCCTTAGAATACAACAGACACTGTCATCACCTTGGGCATTAACCAAGGGTTTAGGTGCAGTACGTCAGGCAACAGGGGCAAAGGCCAAAAAATGTATACATTTCATAATAACACACCATGTGCAACTTATCAGAAAGATCAGGTATTTACCTATAAGTCAAAAAGCTTATGAAAGAGTTGATGAGGTTTTACTTGGCAGAGAATGAACCAATGGGAAGGCTCTAGCACTAGACTGCTAGGATTAGAGTTCAGGTAGCAATGTGATTTTTGTCCAAGTTATTTAACCTCTCTGTACCTTCTGGTGTCTTTGTGTTTTTCTTGTAGTAAATAGACAATGATAATTGTGACATGGTATGAACAGGCAGGCAGCTAGTTAGGCCTATGTGAGCTAGAATCCTGGTAGTCTTGCATGTTATCACTTTACCTATCAAAGATACCCACTTTCCCAAGATGCTCCTGTGTGTCATCAGGGACCAAGAAAGGGAGATACCATGATTATATGGATATTAAATTCCATGTGATGGTGCCATAAAATTTCCAGATGGCTTCATACATGTTAAGGCACTACCCTCTACCTCATAAAAGAGGCTGAGATTGAGGCCAGCTCTCTGCTATGGCCCGGGAAGGCAGTGGAGGATGGCCCAAGTCCTTGGGCCCTGTACCCACATGGGAGACCAGGAGAAGCACCTGGCTCTTGGCTTCGGATCAGCGAGATGTGCCGGCCGCAGCCGCCATTGGAGGGTGAACCAACGGCAAAAAGGAAGACCTTTCTCTCTGTCTCTTTCACTATCTACTCTGCCTGTCAAAAACAAACAAACAAACAAACAAAAAACAAAAAACAAAGAAACAGTCAGGAAAATGAAGAGACAAGTGACAGAATAGGAGAAATTATTTTCAAAATATGCAACTGATAAAGGATTAACAACCAGACTCTACAAAGAGATCAAGAACTCCACAACAACAAACAACCCAGCTAAGAAATGGGCCAAGGACTTAAACAGACATTTTTCAAAAGAGGAAATCCAAATGGCCAACAGACACATGAAAAAATGCTCAGAATCACTAGCCATCAGGGAAATGCAAATCAAAACCACAATGAGGTGTTTTTTTTTTTTTTTTTACCTCCCCTCAGGTAGAATGGCTTTCATACAGAAATCAATAGACAACAAATGAAATGCTAGCAAGGATGTGGGGGAAAAGGACACTGATCTACTTTTGGTGGGAATGTAAACTGGTAAAACCATTATGAAAGACAGTTCAGAGATATCTCAGAAATCTTAACGTAGACCTATGATAGGACCCAACCATCCCACTCCTGGGAATTTACCCAAGGGAAATGAAATCAGCAAATAAAAGAATTATATGCACCTCCCTGTTTATTGCAGCTGAACTCACAATAGTTAATACATGGAATCAACCTCAATGCCCATCAACTGAAGACTGGATAAAGAAATTATGGAATATACACTCTATGGAATACTACACAGTGGTAAAAAATGACATCTCGTCATTTGCAACAAAATGGATGAATCTGGAAAACATCACACTTAGTGAAATTAGCCAGTACAAAAGGGACAAATACCAAATATTCTACCTGGTCTGTGGTAAATGACAGCGCACCTAAAAGGAAATCTGAAGTGTAATTGACAATTTGAGAAGCAATGACTTGAATAGCCCTTGACTTGACTGTTGAGGAACCATTTTTATTTTTTCTCTTCTTCATACTATTTGTTAAACTCTTTACTTAACATAGATTTTATCATGTGTACATTATCAATTGAAAATACATCAGTAAAAAATGAGAGTGGGAATAATGAAGGAGGAAGTTTATAACTGCAAAGCTGTATAGTTCTGCATCCATTCCTATGGACTTACTTCTAAGGGTATTCTTCTTTTGTTTGTTTGTTTCTAAAAAACACAGCATGAGTAACATGTCCTTTTATTTTCAGAGCATTACTGTTACTAATTAAAAACTGAGCAAAATGTAACATATTCAGACAAGTACAGAATTGTTTTTAAAACCAAAGACTTACCGTACACTCTGGAAATGGGTTAAAGTGGGGAGGACTGGGGAATATAATTACAGCTGTAATGGCACACAACATCCTCCATAGACTACCTTACTACCAGTGCTGTTTCAGTAGAGGCAACTATGCTGCCTGAAAATGTACTTGAGTATATGTTGATAACTGCTGTGTAAATAGATTTCTAGCCAATGGGGAACTTAGTAAGTCTTTCAAAGTAATAAAAACATGCAATGTTAAAAATGCTCATTAATCTATATAGCTGTCCCTTGCTGTATGCAGGGGATTAGTTCCAGGAAACCCCAGGGACACAGAAACTCATGGATGTTCAAGTCCCTTATATCAAAGGGCATGGTATTTGCATACATCCTCTCATATACATTAAATCATCTCTAAACTATTTATAATACCTACCACAATGTAAATGTTATGTAAATAGTTGTTATACTGTATTATTTAAGGAACAATGACCCAAAAGAGTTCAAGTATTTCCTACTCATCATCAGTTGAATCCCCAGATGTGGAACCCCATTGAGATAGAGCACAGAATGTAACTGGTAAGCAAACCAGAGATAAAATCTTACCATCTAAAAGGTTAAGAAATTTTACTTAATGTAGATAAAATATTATGATTTTTTTTTCCATTTTCAATTATCTTTATATACAGAAGATTGATTTAGTATATATTAAGTAAAGATTTCATCAGTTTGCACCCACACAGAAACACAAAGTGTAAAATACTGTTTCAGTACTAGTTATAGCATTACTTCACATTGAACAACACA
This sequence comes from Lepus europaeus, assembly GCF_033115175.1. Taxonomy (NCBI): domain Eukaryota; kingdom Metazoa; phylum Chordata; class Mammalia; order Lagomorpha; family Leporidae; genus Lepus; species Lepus europaeus. The sequence continues at coordinate 53,879,451 of NC_084829.1, forward strand.
TTAAGGACAGATCCCACATGAGAAGTAAGTACACAGTGACTCCTGTTGTTGACTTAACAATTTGACACTCCTGTTCGTGGCATCAGTAATCTCCCTAGGATCTATTCATGAGTTCCCAAGGCTATGGAAGCCTTTTGAGTTCACTGACTTCGATCTTATTCTGACAGGGTCATAGTCAAAGTGGAAGTTCTCTCCTCCCTTCAGAGAAAGGTACCTCATTCTTTGATGGCCCCGTTCTTTCCACTGGGACCTCACATGCAGAGATCTTTCAATTAGGTTTTTTTTTTTTTCTTCCAGAGTGTCTTGGCTTTCCATGCCTAAAATACTCTCATGGGCTCTTGAGCCAGGTCCAAATGCTTTAAGGGCTGATTCTGAGGCCAGAGTGCTATTTAGGACATCTGCTATTCTATGGGTCTGCTTCCCATGTTGGATCATTCTCTCCCTTTTTGATTCTATCAGTTAGTATTACCAGACACTAGTCTTGTTTGTGTGATCCCTGTGACTCTTAGAACTATCAGTGTGATCAATTGTGAACTGAAGATGATCACTTGGACTAGTGAGATGGCATTGGTACATGCCACCTTGATGGGATTGTACTGGAATCCCCTGGCGCGTTTCTAATTCCACCATTTGGGGCAAGTCCGATTGAGCATGTCCTGAATTGTACATTTCCTCCCTCTCTTATTCCCACTCTTATATTTAACAGGGATCACTTTTCAGTTAAAATTTAAACACCTAAGAATAATTGTGTGTTAATTACAACCACCAGTACTATTACAAAAACATACTAAAATGGATAAAGTATTACATGGTACAACAACAGTCAGGACAAGAGCTGATCAAGTCACTGATTCTCATAATGTCCAATTCACTTCAACAGGTTTCCCCTTTGGTGCTGTTAGTTGTCACCGATCAGGGAAAACATATGATATTTGTCCCTTGGGACTAGCTTAATTCACTCAGCATGATGTTTTCCAGATTGCTCCATCTTGTTGCAAATGACCGGATTTCATTGTTTTTGACTGCTGTATAGTATTCTATAGAGTACATGTCCCATAATTTCTTTATCCAGTCTACTGTTGATGGGCATTTGGGTTGTTTCCAGGTCTTAGCTATTGTGAATTGAGCTGCAATAAACATTAAGGTGCAGACGGCTTTTTTGTTTGCCAATTTAATTTCCTTTGGGTAAATTCCAAGGAGTTGGATGGCTGGGTGTATGGTAGGGTTATATTCAGGTTTCTGAGGAATCTCCAGACTGACTTCCATAGTGGCTTAACCAGTTTGCATTCCCACCAACAGTGGGTTAGTGTCCCTTTTCCCCCACATCCTCTCCAGCATCTTTTGTTGGTAGATTTCTGAATGTGAGCCATTCCAACAGGGGTGAGGTGAAACCTCATTGTGGTTTTGATTTGCATTTCCCTGATGGCTAGTGATCTTGAACATTTTTTCATGTGTCTGTTGGCCATCTGGATTTCCTCTTTCTAAAAATGTCTCTTGAGGTCCTTGGCCCATCTCTTAAGTGGGTTGTTTGCTTTGATGTTGTGGAGTTTCTTGATTTCTTTGTAGATTCTGGTTATAAACCCTTTATCTGTTGCATAGTTTGCAAATATTTTTTCCCATTCTGTCGGTTGCCTCTTCACTTTCCTGACTGTTTCGTTTGCAGTACAGAAACTTCTCAATTTGATGCAATCCCCAATGTTAATTTTGGCTTTGACTGCATGTGCTGCTGGGGTATTTTCCAAGAAGTCTTTGCCAGTACCTATATCTTGCAGGGTTTCTCCAATGTTCTCTAATAATTTGATGCTGTCAGGTTGTAGATTTAAGTCTTTAATCCATGTTGAGTGAATTTTTGTGTAAGGTGAAAGGTAGGGGTCTTGCTTCATGATTCTGCACTTGGAAATTCAGTTTTCCCCTCACCATTTATTGAATAGACTGTCCTTACTCCAGGGATTGGTTTTGGATGCTTGATCAAATATAAGTTGGCTGTAGATGTTTGGATTGATTTCTGGTGTTTCTATTCTGTTCCATTGGTCTATCCATCTGTTTCTGTACCAGTACCATGCTGTTTTGATAACAACTGCCCTGTAGTATGTCCTGAAATCTGGTATTGTGATGCCTCCGGCTTTGTTTTTGTTGTACAAGATTGCTTTAGCTATTTGAGGTCTCCGTGTCTCCATATGAATTTCAGCATCATTTTTTCCAGATCTGAGAAGAATGTCTTCGGTATCTTGATTGGTATTGCATTGAATGTATAATTTGCTTTTGGGAGAATAGACATTTTGATGATATTGATTCTTCCAATCCATAAGCATGGAAGATTTCTCCATTTTTTGGTGTCCTCTTTTATTTCTTTCTTTAAGGTTTTGTAGTTTTCATCATAGTGATCTTTAATGTCCTTGGTTAAGTTTATTCCAAGGTATTTGTTTTTGTAGCTATTGTGAATGGGATTGATCTTAGAAGTTCTTCCTCAGCCATGGCATTGCCTGTGTATACAAAGGCTGTTGATTTTTGTGCATTGATTTTATATCCTGCTACTTTGCCAAACTCTTCGATGAGTTCCAGCAGTCTCTTAGTAGAGTTCTTTGGGTCCCCTAAATAAAGAATCATATCATCTGCAAAGAGGGATAGTTTGAGTTCTTCCTTCCCGATTTGTATCCCTTTAATTTCTTTTTCTTGCCTAATAGCTCTGGCTAAAACTTCCAGAACTATATTGAATAGCAGTGGTGAGAGTGGGCATCTGGTACCAGATCTCAGTGGAAATGCTTCCAACTTTTCCCCATTCAATAGGATGTTGGCCGTGGGTTTTTCATAAATTGCTTTGATTGTATTGAGGAATGTTCCTTCCATACCCAGTTTGCTTAGAGTTTTTATCATGAAAGGGTGTTGTTATTTATCAAGTGCTTTCTCTGCATCTATTGAGAAAATCATATGGTTTTTCTTCTACAGTCTGTTAATGTGGTGTATCACACTGATTGTTTTGCAAACATTGAACCATCCCTGCATACCAAGGATAAATCCCACTTGGTCTGGGTGGATGATCTTTCTGATGTGTTGTTGCATTCTATTGGCCAGAATTTTATTGAGGAGTTTTGCTTCTATGTTCATCAAGGATATTGGTCTGTAATTCTCTTTCAATGCTGCATCTTTTTCTGGCTTAGGAATTAAGGTGATGCTGGCTTCATAGAAAGAATTTGGGAGGATTCCTTCTTTTTTGATTGTTCTGAATAGTTTGAGGAGAATTGGAATTAGTTCTTTAAATGTCTGGTAGAATTCAGCAGTGAATCCATCTGGTCCTGGGCTTTTCCGTGTTGGGAGGGCCTTTATTACTCTTTCAATTTCTGTGTCAGTTATGGGTCTGTTTAGGTTTTCTATGTCTTCCTGGCTCAATTTAGGTAGGTTGTATGTGTCCAGGAATCTGTCCATTTCTGATAGATTTCCCTGTTTACTGGCATATAAGTCCTTATAGTAATTTCTGATGATTCTTTTTATTTCTGTGGTGTCTGTTGTTACATTTCCTTTTTCATCTCTGATTTTATTGATTTGGGTCTTTTCTCTTCTTTTTTTACTTAGTTCGGCCAATGTGGTGTCAATTTTGGTTACTTTTTCAAAAAAACCAGCTCCTCATTTGGCTGATTTTTTGTAATTTTTTTGGATTCAATCCTGTTGATTTCTTCTCTGATTTTAATTATTTCTCTTCTCCTACTAGATTTGGGTCTGGTTTGCTGCAGATTTTCTAGATCCTTGAGATGAATTGAAAGCTCATTTATTTGGTGCCTTTCCAATTTCTTGATGTAGGTACCTATTGATATAAACTTTCCTCTTAACACTGCTTTTCTGTATCTCATAAGTTTTGGTATGTTGTGCTGTTATCCTCATTTACTTCCAGAAAATTTTTGATTTCTCTTTTGATTTCTTCTATGACCCATTGTTCATTCAGGAGCATGTTGTCCAATCTCCATGTGTTTGCATATGCTCTAGGGATTCCTGAGTTGCTAATTTTCTAAGGGTATTCTTTAAAAACTTGCCCTGGGACCCCAAATCCCATTAAGCTGGGTGGTAAAAATGCCTTCATATATTTATTTCATTTCCTTTGGGTAAATTCCTAGGAGTGGGGTAGCTGGGTCCTATGGTAGATCTACATCCAGATTTCTGAGGTATCTCCATAGTGTCTTCAACACTGGATGCAGCAGTTTACATTCCCACCAACAGTGGATTAAGGTACCATTTTCTGTACATCCTTGCCAGCATTTGTTGTTTGTTGATTTCTGTATGAAAGCCATTCTAACTGAGGTGACATAAAAACTCATTGTGGTTTTTATTTGCTTTTCCCTAATGACTAGTGATCCTGAGCATTTTTTCATTTGTCTGTTGGCCATTTGAATTTCCTCTCTTGAAAAATGTCTATGCAAGTCTTTTGCCCATTTTTTGACTGGATTTTTTTTTAGTTGTTGTGGAGTTTCTTGATCTCTATAGATTCTGGATATTAATCCTTTATCAGTTGCATAGTTTGCAAATAATTTCTCCCATTCTGTCATTTTTCTCTTCACTTTGCCTAGTGTTTCTTTTGCAATGCAGGAGCTTCTCAGCTTGATGTAATCTCATTTGTCCATTTTGGCTTTGATTTCCTGTGCCTCTGGGGTCTTTTCCAAGAAGTCTTTGCCTATGTCAATGTCTTGCAGGGTTTCCCCATGTTCTCTAGTAATTTGATGCTATCAGGTCATAGAGTTAGGTTTCTGACCTATTTTGAGTTGATTTTTGTGTGAAATGTAAAGAAAGGGTCTTGTTTCACACTTCTGCATCCAGAAACCCAGTTTTCCCAGCACCATTTGTAAAACAATTGTCCTTGCTCCAGGGGTTGATTTTAGATCTCTTGTCAAAGATAATTTGGTTGTAGATGTGTGGATTGATTTCTAGTGTTTCTATTCTTTTCCATTAATCTACCTATCTTTTGTTTTGTTTTGTTTTGTTTTCATTTTATTTTGCCAGTACCAGGCTGTTTTGATAATAACTGCCCTGTAGTCTGGTTTGAAATGTGATATTGTGATGCCTCTGGCTTTGTTTTTGTTTTATAAGATTGCTTTTGCTATTTGAGGTTTCTTGTGTTTCCATATGAATTTCTGCCTCATTTTTTCTAGATCTGAGAAGAATGTTCTTAGTATTTTTATTGGAATGACATTGAATCTGTAAATTGCTTTGGGTAGTATGGACATTTTGATAATATTGATTCTTCCAATCCATGAACATGCAAGAGTTTTCCATTTCTTTTGTGCCATCTTCTCTTTCTTTCTTAAAAGATGAAATAAGCAAAACTCTCTAATCCATAAATTATCTAACAATTTCCAAAACCATGTCTTAGATTATAGTCATGTGCCACATAACAGTGTTTCAGTAAGCAGTTGACTGCATATATCGTGGTAGTCCTATAAGATTATAACATAAGGGTGGATGTATGGCACAGCAGTTAAGATACTGCTTGGGATGCCCACATGCCATATTGGAGTGCCTGGGTTTGAATCCTATCCATGCTCTCTGTCCAGCTTCCTGCTAAAGTGTCCCCTGGAAGGCAGCAGGTAATGGCTCAAGTACATGGGTCCCTGCTACCCATGTGTGGGAGAACCAGATTGAGTTTCCTATCCTTGGCTTTAGCTTGGTCTAGTCCCTGTTTGCAGTATTTGGGGAGTGAACTAGTGGATGAGAGTTCTCTGTTTGTCTCCCTCTCTTTCTCACTATCTCCTTGCCTTTCAAATCAATTTTTTTAAAGTGACATAAAATATACAGTGAATACATAAACCAATAACATTGTCATTTATTATCAGTATTATGTACTGATGATATCAGTATATCGGTATTATGTACTGTATATAATTATATTTGTTGAACTTTTATACAACTGGCAAAGCTGAGGCTTATTTACCTCCTCATAACTATAAACATCAACTAGTACATTGCACTAGAATACAATGGCTAGGACATTGCTAAGTTCTATGATTTGAACAGGATTTTATTGCCAACATGTTAGGGGAAATTTTGGTTCCCCCAAAGGAGACTGAGTTGATTAATCATTGATCATGAGAATTACTTTAAATTCTCCAACTAAGTACATTAAAAAATCAACAGGACAGTAGTTAATTCTAAGCTTATCAAATTATAATTCCCATTAGATTACCCATCTTTTTTCACCATCTTTACTCTTTTTTTTAAGATTTTATTTATTTGAGAGGTAGAGTTACAGGCAGTGAGAGGGAGAGACAAAGAGAAAGGCCTTCTGTCTGTTGGTTCACTCCCCAAATGGCTGCAATGGCCAGAGTGGAGCCGACCTGAAGCCAGGGGCCAGGAGCTTCTTCAGAGTTTCCCATGTAGGTGCAGGGGCCCAAGGACTTGGGCCATCTTCTACTGCTTTCCCAGGCCATAGCAGAGAGCTGGATTGGAAGAGGAGCAGCCGGGACTAGAACTGGCACCCATATGGGATGCTGGCACTGCAGGCGAAGGATTAACCTAGTGCGCCACAGTGCCGGCCCCACCATCTTTGTTCTAGAATAAAATATTATCCGCAAAATTTCTATTGTGCTTATTGTGCGAAACTGTGCTGAGTTCTGTCGTGCACCTTCCTCCAACCTTCCTTTTTTTTTTTTTTTCCTTTCTTTCTTTCTTTTTTTTTTTAATTTGACAGATAGAGCTAGACAGTGAGAGAGAGAGAGAAACAGAGAGAAAGGTCTTCTGTTGGTTCACCCCCCAAATGGCCGCTATGGGCAGAGCTACGCCGATCCGAAACCAGGAGCCAGGTGCCTCCTCCCGGTCTCCCATGCAGGTGCAGGGGCCCAAGCACTTGGGCCATCCTCCACTGCCTTCCTGGGCCACAGCAGAGAGCTGGACTGGAAGAGGAGCAAATGGGACTAGAACCCGGCGCCCATATGAGATGCCGGCACATCAGGCGGAGGATTAACCAAGTGAGCCACGGTGCTGGCCTCTCTCTCTCTCTCTCTCTTTTTTTAAAGATTTATTTATTTATTTGAAAGGCCGAGTTACAGATAGTAAGAGAGAGAGAGGTCTTCCATCTGCTGGTTCACTCCCCAAATGGCAACAACGGCCGGAGCTGGGCTGATCCGAAGCCAGGAGCCAGGAGTTTCTCCCACATGAGTTCAGGGATCCAAGGATGTGGGCTATCTCCCACTGCTTTCCCAAGCCATGGCAGAGAGCTGGATCAGAAGTGGAGCATCTGGGACTCGAACCAGCACCCATATGGGATGCCGGCATGGCAGATGGTAGCTTTACCCACTACATCACAGTGCCAGCCCTCAGCCTTCCTGTTGAATGACTTCAGGAACCTTCTCTGAGGTTCTCTTCTGATTTCCTGATGGGTGTGAAAAGCACACTCTGCCCAGGTAGTGGGATGGTGGGATGTGTGGGTATAAAGTTCCACCCTCAGCAAAATATCTTCATCTTCTGCCCACTGCCATGTAACTTGTCCTCAAATTCCACATACTTTCATACCTACTTAGGTTGTTAACCCTCATGACCCTCAGTGCCAGCCCTGTGCCTGTCCCAAGCCAGGAACCTTGTCTTCGTTTGCTTCTCTCAATAACCCTACTGAATAAATATGCATGAGGAAATCAAGGCCCAGAGAAGGCTCTATGCTGCTTAGCTGTGTGCCATCAGGGTTTCTTGTCCAAACCCTTTGTCTACACTACTGTGCTTCATAAATTAGTGTACCCATGGTAACCTGGCAGAAAGCAGGACCTGGAGGAAGTGGACCAAAATCCACTATGTGTCAACCAGGCCATGGGACCGAGGAAATAAAGCAGCTATGGGCATCTGGGGATGCAAGTCAAGGCAGTCACCAAAGTAAAGCAGTGGTGAGGTACTGAAAGAAGCTGGGGAGACAAAAGTTTCAAGTTTCACATTTCCCTCTGAATGCTAGACTAAGTTGGAACCTGATTAGTAGCAGACAGTAAGCAGCCAGGCCAGTCTTCAGGACAAAGCAATTGTTGTGGGAAGACTTTGTATTTCCCCTGATGGAACAGTCTCTTTCCAAACAGAGCATCTTTTCTTTCATGTGCTCTGTAGCATGACATGTGCTGTTCTGAGTAAGCATCGGTTTGCCACAATCCTCTTGGTTTCCTTCTATTTTTCTCTCCATGTGTGGTAACGCTCCCTTTTGCTTTACTCTATCCAAATATATCAAAGAAGCCAAGCCAAATGCTTCCAGTTCTCTGCAGTAAGGTAGCTCAGGTAAGTACAGAGCTCCCTGAGGTGCGAGAGGGTAAGATCAGATTCAAGCAAGGCTGGGTTGCACACAGTGCTTCCAGATAGCGAGACAGTACCCCTTGTTCCTACACACTCAACAGGTATTGTGTCCTCATGACTGGAAGTAGGGGGGAGTCTTCTGACTGGTCTCCATTTATTGCTTTTCTGAGTACCAGTTCAGCATGATCTAGACCAGGATCATTTGTCTGCAAGGTTAGAGGGTAAACTGAACCTAGCTCCAGTAAAGAAGCATTTCTTGAGGGTATATCCTGAAACCTGTTTCTAGAAAGTATGCATGCATGAGGGTTTCCAGAGAGCTTACCCTGTCATAGGTTGTCTTCCACACTGAAGTCAGAACTACTCTGCTACTTGCCAGGACTGTTGCAGTAACATGTCCTTATTGACTGCAGTGCTGTAATAGCTAAAAAACGACTTGAGTTTATTGAAAAGCGATGTTCCCTACAACCAAATTGTTGCAAGTGGTTTTAAAGGATGCTGTAAAAGACAGGCAATAAAAGTCACATTCATCTGCATTCATTTAAAAAAAAATGAAGCTAATCCATGCTGTAAAACTTTTTCATGCAAGTGCAGGACTGAAGGTTGTTCTTTCATGACTGGACAATCAAGTAGATAATGACACCATTCTAGAATTCCAAGGGGGTTGAGAGGCACTATTGTTGGGGGTGGTCCAAGAATTCATCCTCCCACGAGACAAGTAGCCTTGAGCCAGCATACCTCATAATTCATTCTCCTCTATTCCCTCTGTTTTTCTCCTCCTCCTTATAACATCTCAGATTAACAAGGGAAATATGGAGTGTAAGTTATTTCTTCTCAGCCTTTTAATATCCAGAGAGTTATATCTGAGATACATGGAAACCTGTGAGGGTTGGTTCTTATACTTTGAAAGTTTTAAAGTTTCCTTTTCATCCTTGTATCAAATATTTGACCCAAGGCTAGACCATGGAACAGCAGACTAAGATGGCAAACCAGTGAGCTGTAGGGGACCACAGAAGGACACTGGAGGACATTGAATCTAAAGAAATATAGAGTGAGAGATTGAGATCAGGAAACAAAGCCACATAATGGATTCATTTAAAAGGAATAAAAACATAAAATGGAGTATTTGGGGAGGGGGGAGGAGATGTGGTAGTGGCTTTTGTTCTCTACTAATTGCAGGTTTGTCATTACTCTTGCTCTAACTATGTCCCTATTGTACTATCCATGCAACTATTGTAACTTCTAAAGGGTGGAGCTTTGTGAATCACCCAGTTCTCAAAGTGTTTGGTCAAGATGACTTTGGGAGCAGCCAGGACTGGGCAGTGCTATTGGCATTGAAAGGCTAAGAGATATCTTTGGTTGTATTAAGTGAAGAATATATAGGGACACCCAGATATGGAAGCAATTTTCCTCAAAAAGGATGATGCACTTGATTATGACAAATATTTGGGAGGATCCCTCTACCCATGATACCTGGTGGGTGGTTAGGACATGTTTCAATGAGTTCTGTTATTCCATGGCCCCACAACCAGGACCCTTTGGTTTTAAGGCAAGAGTAGAACCAAAAGTCTCATTCCATTTGTGAATGAGCCCAGAGAATGGGCTGGGGAGAGAAAGATACCACTTTTAATCCCCTCCCCCATCCCTGGCAAAGAGGCCCAGAAGTCCCATTAATGTCTCAATAGTTTGGTCTAATTGAGGTATGTGAAGTCCAGTGTGTGTGCTTTTATTTTAATTGATGAATTAATGATTGCTGGGCATTGAGAGATTTAAACATGTAAATAATATAATTGTAACCCTTAAAATGCTTAGGGTTTAATGGGGGGAGATAAATACTTATGATATTGTATAAGGACAACAATAAACCAAGAACAAGATATAAGGAATCACCTGGACTTTGTGTAGAACATAATGTCTTTGGCAGGCCCTTTACCTGAAGGCAAATATGGGATCAATTCCAGCTCCAGCTATTCTAAAAGAGACCCGAGTCTAAAGATCACAGATTACCTCATATCTGGAGCCATGCCCGCTGTCTGAAATTTCCCAGTGGCTACAAAGCTATTGTTCTGGTCCCTACAGGCCCATTAATTATTATCCATCCCAAATGACTACTCTTAGAGCAGACACTTGACAGGTTATGTCAGGAACATTACAGGGTGTATTTGTCCCGATGATCTTTGAGGCAGATCTGTTCCCAGTGCTGCTGAAAGACAGGAACCTTTACGTCCTTGTCTCTATCACACTCCCTCCTACAACTCTGTCCCCCAGGACTTGATTGAAGAGCTCAGAAGACAAGAGGCCAGTAAAAGGAAAACTCAGAGCTCAAGACTTGGGTACTCAGTGCTCAGCACATCGTACTTGTGGTCATTTAGTAGCAGCACATGAGAACAGACGACCCTTGTTATGGGAGACTGCTGTTATGCTGGATAAATATGCTACCTGTTTAGTACCAGTAGTTCTTTTTATGTTCGTGTTTGGGGAAAACCAATGATTGCATTGTAAAATTAGAAAAGTAGTTTTCTGTTAAGATGAAAAAAACGCTTGTGAAGGTTCAGAGATCACTCATCTATTAGCAAAACTGCATTCCAGTGGCTTAAACACAAGGCCAATAAATACTACAGAAGTTCTTACATTCTCATTTCATTTAGAAGGCCGTCCCTGAAGTTCTTCTTTGCTACTTAAAAATAAGACTTCAGGAATATTCAAGAGATACAAAATAAGAATGATGTTTCAGCAACCTGAAGAGGTATCCTGTTCTTAGAAGCAGATGCTTGATTCCAGAAACTCTCTGTGCACTGTGCAGCTTTGAAGAAGCTACAATCAATGGTCAGACCTTGAGAAAATAAAGCTAACGTGTAGTAGGTGTTTTTTGCTGTCAGCCACACTTGTAAGTGCTGAAATATACTCATTAGTTTGTTTCATAGGACAGAAAGGATTAGCAGGCCCTTTAGGATCTGGAATGTTCCAAGACACGATAACCTCGAAACTGTCAGGGAAAGACAGATTCAGCAAAAAGGGAAGAGCCAACATATTACGCAGATGTCCCTGAGGCTTAGTGGTAGAGACTGGACATTTGTGCCCTTAGGGGAAAAATAATGAGGTCAGAGCAGACTGGGATAGATCAGGTCTGGCACTTTTGCTGCAGAGCCCAGAATCAAAGATGATCTGATGGGAAGCCAGGCAGACAGTTCAACTAAGGCATTCAGCCACAGAGGCTGGCCAGAAAAGCACAGTTTGGGTGGGGAATATGGGCACACTAGATCAGAGCATGTGGACTGGGATAAGGGTTAGATGCAGGAGCTTGGAGAGCAGCCTTGGCCCCTGGGACCTGGGCACTGGTGTCTGGGATGCTCTAATAGGACCTCGTGGAGGGTGTGACAGATTCCAGCAGTATTTGGGGAAACACTTTGATGGTTTAGTATACCAGGCAAAGAAGGGGGAAAATTACAAGAATGGCAATACCAGGGAGAAGTTGTACCACATCTCATCACTCCATCAAAGAATAGTTTCAAACAGTGGTAAGCAGAGGATTTTTATCCCCTGCTTTAAGCCTTATAGAAACCTGTATTAGACTAATTCACGCCCTTGTTTTCTATTAGTTCTGGGACTCTGATTCTCAATAGTACTGAGTTTTGGCATCCCTTCTCTTATGATTACTAGGGATTTTGGTTGTTTAAACTTTGCTTGGCTTTAACCAGTAGGCACTAATACAAACTTTTATCACTAAGCTCAGATTTGTCAAATAAATGGTGGTGCCAAGGGATTCATTGCAAGTTACCACCTGTAATCCATGCTAAAGGTATTGGTGCTTTGCAGTGTTTCTTAGTTTCTGATTCCCTGTGCAATTACCTAAATAAAGCACTAGCCAACTTTTCCCATTAGGGGCCAAACAGTAAATATTTCAGGCCTTGTGAGCAACATTTAACTCTATAATCCTAGTCAGAAATGGATGTAGACAACAAAACGTATGTGTGGCTGTGTACCAAAAAAATTTTTTTTTCACAAAACAGATGGCAAATTTGCTACATAGGCCTTATTTGCTGACTCATGCTATAAATAAGTAGATGAACAGAAAAAAATCAATTTCATTTATTTTAAAATTTTTCTTTTAATTGTCCTTTCCTAAAAGGTGAGGGAAAGGGAGAACCATTTTGCCTGCATAGAGCTGTGAGTCCCTCCCATTTCTCCTTGTCTTTTTTGTGATTTGGAAACTAACTGTCATAAAACAAACTTTCTTCTTCATTTTAAGATATAGAAAGAGCTGGAACATCCTATGTTGGATGTTCTTGATAGAGATACCATTTGGTACTCTTTTACTTCCATCTAGAGAAGCTCTTGGCACACAACAGGCCTGGGGTAAGAGTTCAGTAACTTCCCCTGGATGGCCTCTATCTTTTTTTCCTCTCATCTCCTTGTCAGTAGCAGCCAATGAGAGACTTTATAATTTTACCATCTTCAGGATAACTCAGACCTATGAAGAATTAATAGTCTTAAAGACAAGGCAAAAACTACTTCTCCTAAAATCTAGAAAAACACCAACACAGAATTTGAGTGAAAGATTGCTAAAAGAGAACCATCCTATCCAAAAAATCAAGTCCAAAGGTTCAGCATGTTTTCCTTCCTTATCTTAGGAATGAAGATGCTCAGGCCAATAAGCAGAGCTTGACCACCTCTAAATTCTCTTTAGTAGCTAGCAAATCTGTTATTGGTTGAATCATGTTCCCCTGAAAGGTTGAAATCCTAGTACCTATGAATGTAAACTTATTTGGAAATAGAATCTTTGTAGCTGTCATGAAGCTAAATTGAGGTCATTTGCCTGTGTTATGGCTTAGATATGATTTGAGTGTTTCATGTGCTGGAAGCATGGTCCCCAGTGTAGTGTGGTTGGCAAGTGGTGTAACTTTTAAAAAGAGGGGGCTAATGGGAGGTAATTAGGTCATTGGAGGCATTACCCTCAGAAGAGATTAATGCTGGTCTCAAAGAGTGAACAAGTTCCTGCCAGAGTGGGTTGTTATAAAAGGATTGAGGCTGGCCCCTGAATCTCTCTGACTTCCTGTCTTGCTGTGTGATCTCTCCCTCTACTTGTGTTTCCACCATGAGGACATCCATTGTGTTATGATGTAGCCACAAGGCCTTCACCAAGGCCAAACAGAAGCTGGTATCATGTCCTTGAACTCCAGAATTATGAGTTAAATTGACTTCTCTTCTTTAAAAAGTACCCAATCTCAAGTATTTTATTATAACCACAGAAAACAGACTAATACAAAGTTGAGCCTAAATTCAATATACTTAAAAGAAGAGGGATATGTGGATGCAAGCACACAGACACAGGAGAAGTCCATTTGAGGGCATGAAGACAATCAGGGAAGGGCTGGTGCCATGGTGCAGTAAGTTAATCCTTTGCCTGTGGCACCAGCATACCATATGGGCACTGGTTCTAGTCCTGGCTGCTCTTCTTCCAACCCAGCTGTCTGCTGTAGCCTGGGAAAGCAGTAGAAGATGGTCCAAGTGCTTGGGCCCCTGCACCCACATGGGAGACCAGGAAGAAGCAACTGGCTCCTGGCTTCGGATCGGCATAGCTTCAGCCATTGGGGGAGTTCAGCCAACTACCGGCATAGTTGCAGCCATCTGGGGGAGTGAACCAATGGAAGGAAGACCTTTCTCTCTATCTCTCCCTCTTACTGTCTGTAACTTGACCTCTCAATTAAATAAATAAAATCTTAGAAAAAAAGACAATTGGGGAGAAGATGGCCATTTGACAACAGGGCTGGTGATTGCAGTGATGCACATACAAGCTAAGGATTGCCAAGGATGGCTGGTAACTTCTAGAAGCTCTGTGAAAATCATGAAATAGACTCTCCTGAAAACTCCAGAAGGAACCAGCCCTGCCAGCACCTTGATTTTGGATTTCAAAATCCCAGAATTATGAGAGAATACATTTCCCTTGTTTTAAACCTCCTGATTTGTGGCTATGTGTTGTGGTAATCCTAGGAAACCAATATACCACCAATAGTTATAGTAAAATAATAACTCAAATATATTTAGTACAGATTTCTCTTTGCTCATTTTTATTAAACATCTTGTTCTTTAGTATTTAGATACCTCAATAATAAGAGAAATTTACTAATCCTCACTATCATCATATATGCAAGCTCTTCTTTGTTTTTGCATTGATCTGTCTTTCATTCAGATGATCCACGACTTTTATAGTCGAATGGGAAGTGATCATTTTCATACTTTTCCTCTTTTTGTTATGTGAATTCAGAGCCAATCCCAAGTGCAGTTTGGCAAACTGTCAGCCACTGATAATATGACTGAAAAACCTGATATGTCAGCTATTGTTCTTCTGTATTCGCTTCTTTGGGTATTATGAGCTCATGAAATATAACAAAGCTCTGTACTGTCTAAATGCTTCTGAACATAGAGCTAGTGTCCCTGTAATGCCCGTTGTTTCAGTCTGTTCCTATCCCAGGGAAATTCTCTGATATTTTTGTTTTATTTTAGAATTTCCCCTAGTTTGAGCTGTATTTGATGACATGGGTATAAAGAGTACCACGTACCTGGTATTGAAAAAGCACATACAAGCATTGCTAAAAGCTTGCTTCTTTTAAAAAATATTTATTTTTTTAAAAGGAAGAAACACAGAGGAAGAGGGAGAAGGAAAGGAAAGGGGAGAGAATGAGAGGGAAAGAGAGAAAGTGAGTTTACTTCATCAATCTTGCATCCACTCCTTTGCTCCCCAAATGCCTCCAACAGCTGGGACAGGGCCAGATCAAAGCAGGATATGGAAATTCAGTCTGGGTTTCCCATGTGGGTGACAGGGATCCAAGTACTGGAGCCATCATCTGCCGCCTTCCAGGGTCTGCATTATGAAGAAACTGCACTGGAAGTGGAGCTAGGACTTGAGTCCAGGCACTCTGATGTGGGGTGCAGGCATCCTAAGCAGAGTCTGAACTGCTGCACCAAACAACCACTCCTAGGAGCCATTTTTCAAAGTTGTACAATTTGGAAAGGCCCACTGTGAGTAGAGTCAAAGGCAGGACATTTCACAGGAAGAAGAATTATTATCACTAACATTTAGTGAGTTCTTCTCATTTACTCAGCACTCTGGGTACATGACAGAGGCTGACGCCTTTGACTCACACAACAGTCCTAGGGGGCAAATGTTATCAGTAGCCTGCGTTATAGCCATGAAAAATAAAACTCGTTAAGCTCACAAGGCTGCTGAGGGGCACCAGCCATGTTTCTGTTGACTTTCTACCTGGAGAATATGCCCATAGCAAATCTGAATGCTGCAATGTTTTCTTTACTGCAGAGCACTGTTTCTGATATCCTTCTCAGCTAATGAAAAATCTGAATCTGTGGACTCAGGATAATGCTTGCAGGAAAAGGCTGAGATCAGGTCGCCTATAGGATCCAGCCCTGGAGATTCATGATTCGATCATGTTGTAGATGTCTCTCAACCTGAGAATGATCAATGCCATGTACATTAGAATTGCATTTTCTTCAACTTCTCAAAATTAAATGTTGTATTTCCAAATCATGTTATTATGCAATAAAATTAGTGGTAGTGACTATTTGGAGGGTCAAGTTAGTTCTGTACGTAACAATCAAAGGGTGTCAGAGGTCCAGGAAATAGACAGCTAGAAACCAGTACTTTTTATTTTTTTTCCCAAAGAAACTGTATTTAATGAGTACAAATTTTATAAGTACAACTCGCTGGCACCGCGGCTCAATAGGCTAATCATCCGCCTGCGATGCCGGCACACCGGGGTTCTAGTCCTGGTCGGGGCACCAGATTCTGTCCCGGTTGCTCCTCTTCCAGGCCAGCTCTCTGCTGTAGCCCAGGAGTGCAGTGGAGGATAGCCCAGATCCTTGGGCCCTGCACCTGCATGGGAGACCAGGAGAAGCACCTGGCTCCTGGCTTCGGATCAGCGTGGTGCACTGGCCGCGGCACACCAGCCGCAGCGGCCATTGAGGGGTGAACCAACGGAAAAGGAAGACCTTTCTCTCTGTCTCTCTCTCTCACTGTCCACTCTGCCTGTCAAAAAAAATAAATAAGTACAACTCTAGGAATGTAGTGATTCTTCCAAGAAACCTGTCCTCCCACTCCTACTCCCACTGTACCTCCTCCTTCCTCTCCCATTCCAGTCCCATTTTCCACTAAGAAAAAAAAAAAAAAAAACTGTTCCTCAAAAGTCAAGACAAGGGCTGATCAAGGCATTGCTTCTCAAAGTGTCAATTTCACTTTTACAGATTTTCTTTTCAGTGCTCTAGTAGTTATCATAGGTCAGGGAGATTTACGTCTCCCTTTGTGACTGGCTTATTTCACTAAGTATGATGTTTTCCAGATTCATCCATTTTGTTACAAATGACTGGATTTCATTTTTTTTTGAAAGGCAGAGTTACAGAGAGGCAGAGGCATAGTGGTGGGGGTGGTCTTCCATCTCCTGGTTCACTCCCCAAAAAGCTGCAATGGCCAGAGCTGACCTGATCTGAAGCCAGGAGCCAGGAACTTCCTCTGGGTCTCCCTTGAGGTTTCAGGAGCCAAGTGCTTGGTGCTTGGGCCTCCTTCTCCTTCTCCTTCTCCTTCTCCTTCTCCTTCTCCTTCTCCTTCTCCTTCTCCTTCTCCTTCTCCTTCTCCTTCTCCTTCTCCTTCTCCTTCTCCTTCTCCTTCTCCTTCTCCTTCTCCTTCTCCTTCTCCTTCTCCTTCTCCTTCTCCTTCTCCTTCTCCTTCTCCTTCTCCTTCTCCTTCTCCTTCTCCTTCTCCTTCTCCTTCTCCTCCTCCTCCTCCTCCTCCTCCTCCTCCTCCTCCTCCTTCTCCTCCTCCTCCTCCTCCTCCTCCTCCTCCTCCTCCTCCTCCTCCTCCTCCTCCTCCTCCTCCTCCTCCTCCTCCTCCTTCTTCTTCTTCTTTGTTTTTTTGAGAGGTAGAGTTATAGACAGTGAGAGAGTGAGACAGAGAGAAAGGTCTTCTTTCCGTTGGTTCACCTCCCAAATGGCCGCAACAGCTGGCACTACGCCAATCCGAAGCCAGGAGCCAGGTGCTTCTTCCTGGTCTCCCATGAGGGTGCAGGGTCCAAGCACTTGGGCCATCCTCCACTGCCTTCCCGGGCCACAGCAGAGAGCTGGACTGGAAGAGGAGCAACTGGGACTAGAACCCAGTGCCCATATGGGATGCCAGTACCACAGGCAGAAGATTAACCAAGTGAGCCACGGTGCTGACCCCTGGGCCAACTTCTGCTTTCCCAGGCCATAGCAGAGAGCTGGATTGAAGGAGAGCAGCTGGGACTCAAACTGGTACCCATAAGGGATGCTGGCACTGCAGGTGGCGGCTTTACCTGCTATGCCACAGTGCCAGCTCCTGGATTTAATTTTTTTAACCTCTGTGTAGTATTCCATATCCCATAGCCCATAATTTTTTTATCCAGTCTTCAGTTGATGGGCATTTAGGTTGATTCCATGTATTAGCTATTGTGAATTGAACTGCAATAAACATGGGGGTTTATTATTATTGCAGATAACTCTTTAATTTGCTGATTTCATTTTCCTTGGGTAAATTTCCAGGAGTGGAATGGCTGGGTCCTATGGTAGGTCTGAGATATCTCCAAACTGATTTCCATAGTGGTTTTGCCTGTTAACATTCCCACCAAGAGTGTCATCCTTTTTTTCCAACATCCTTGCCAGCATTTGTTGTTTGTTGATTTCTGTATGAAAGTCATTCTAACTGAGGGGAGGTGAAACCTCATTGTGGTTTTGATTTTCCCTGATGGCTAGTGATCCTGAGCATTTTTCATGTGTCTGTTGGCCATTTGGATTTCCTCTTTTGAAAAATGTCTGTTTAAGTCCTTGGCCCATTTCTTAACATGGTTGTTTATTTTGTTGTTGTTGAGTGTCTTGATCTCTTTGTGGATTCTGGTTGTTAATCCTTTATCAGTTGCATAGTTTGCAAATCATTTCTCCCATTCTGTCAGTTGCCTCTTCACTTTCCTGACTGTTTCTTTTGCTGTACAGAAGCTTCTCAATTTCATTTGTGATTTTGGCTTTGACTGCTATAGCCTCAGGGGTCTTTTCCAAGAAATCCTTGCCAATGTCTTGCAGGGTTTCACCAGTGTTGTCTAAAAATTTGATGGTATCAGGTCATAGATTTAGGTCTTTTATCCATTTTGAATGGATTTTCATATAAGGTGTAAAGTAGGGGTCCTTCTTCATACTCCTGAATGTGGAAATCCAGTTTTCCCAGCACCATTTGTTGAAGAGACTGTCCTTGCTCCAGGGATTGGTTTTAGCTCCTTGGTCAAAGATAAGTTGGTTGTAGGTGCTTGGATTGATTTTTGGCATTTCTATTCAGTTACAATGGTCTATCCACCTGTTTTTGTACCAGTACCAGGATGTTTTGATTATAACTGCCCTGTAGTATGTCCTGAAATCTGGCATTGTGATGCCTCTGGCTTTGTTTTTGTTGTATAAGTTTGCTTTAGCTATTTGAGGTCTCCTGTATTTCCATATGTATTTCAGCATCATTTTTTCTAGATCTGAGAAGAATGTCTTTGGTATTTTGATAGATATCATACTGAATCTGTAAATTGCTTTTGGAAGAATGGACATTTTGATGATATTGAATCTTTTAATACATGAACATGGAAGATTTTTCTTTTTTGTATCTTCTGTTTCTTTCTGTAATTTTTTGTAATTATTGTGGAGATCTTTGACATACTTGCTTAAATTTATTCCAAGTTATTTAATTTTTTTGTAGCTATTGTGAATGGGATCCACCTTAGAAGTTCTTTTTCAATGAATCTTGATGTGAATGGAATAGGAGAGGGAGTAGGAGATGCGAGGGTTGTGGGTGGGAGGGAAGTTATGGGGGGGAAAAAGTCACTGTAATCCATAAACTGTACTTTGGAAATTTATATTTGTTAAATAAAAGTTAAAAAAAAGAAGTTCTTTTTCAGCCATGGCATTGTCTGTGCATACAAAGCCTGTTGATCTTTGTGTATTGATTTTTTTTATCCTGCTATTTTAACATACTTTTCTATGCGTTCCAATAGTCTCTTTGTGGAGTCTTTTGGATCCCCTATATATAGAATCATGTCATCTGCAAATAGGGATAGTTTGACTTCCTCATTCCCAATTTGAATCTTTTTGATTTCTTTTTCTTGTCTAATGGCTCTGGCTAAAACTCCAGGACTACACTGAATAACAGTAGTGAGAGTGAACATCTTTGTCTGATTCTGGATCTCAGTGGGAGTGCTTCCAACTTCTCCCCATTCAATAGGACACTGGCCATGGGTTTGTACAAATTGCTTTGATTGTGTTGAGGAATGTTCCTTCTATACCCAGTTTGCTTAGAGTTTCATCATGAAAGAGTATTGTATTTTATCAAATGCTTTCTCTGCATCCATTGAGATAATCCTATGGTTTTTGTTTTTTAATTTGTTCATGTGATGGATCACATTTGTTGATTTGCAAATCCAGTACATTTTCTTTGACATACCTACAGCCGAGTACCTTATATTAATGAAGTTATCAAGAGCTTGAAAGATTGCATCAGAATTGCTTCTTTGGGGCTGGTGTTGTGGCATAGTGGGTTAAGCCTCCACCTGCTGCACTGGCACCCCATATGGGTACCAGTTGTGTCCTGGCTGTTCTACTTCTGATCCAGCTCCCTTCTGATGGCCTGGAAAAGCAGCAGAAGTTGGTCCAAGTGCTTGGGCCTCTGAAGCCATGTGGGACACCTGGAAGAAGTTCCCAGCTCTTGGGTTTGGCCTGGCCCAGCCTTGGCCAATGCAGCCATTTGGGAATGAACTAGTGGATAGAAGACTGCGCTCTCTGTCTCTCCCTCTCTGTAACTCTGCCTTTCAAATAAGTAAATAAACCTTAAAAAAAAAAAACAAAGGAAGAATTGCTTCTTGAGCAAGCATTCAATGCCATCAGAACCAACACCCTTTATGTATAACAAAATTTAAGATGTCTTTATTCTGAAATAACTTATGTAGATAATATAACCAGGTTACCTTCATAATTTAAAAATCAACATGAGGTAGGCATTGAGTCACAGCAGGTTAAACCACCACCTGGGATCCCTGCATCCCATATCAGAGTGCCTGAAATTGAAATCTGCCTCTGCTGTCCAACTTCCTACTAATGTGCTCCTTGGGAGGTGGCAGATGATGATTCAAGTACTTACATCCCTGCACAAATACAGGAGATAAGGATGGATTTCTGGCTCTTGCTTCAACCTATCTTACCCATGCTGTTGCAGGCATGCTGCAGCTGATGGAAGATTCTCTCTCTTTCTCTCTCTCTCTCTCTCACTCTCATTGTCTCTCACATAGTCTCTCTGCCTTTCACATAAGTAAAAATAAATAAATTTAAAGAATCAATATAGTCCCAACTGAAACATAAAAAATGATAATAAAGTAACATAATATTCCTTGCTCAGGATGACTACAGTAAAGTCAAAATGATGTAGAATATCTGCAAATATAGCAGTGACAAGTGTGCACTGATACAAGAGCTGTGTGTGGCTCTCACACACAGAGAGGGGTCCTATCACAGGAGTTGAGATGTTTCCAGTGATTTATAATCTAGGCAAAGTTATAACTGTAATGACATATAAGCTTCTCCTGATTAAGGAAAATTGTTACTAGAACAATAATATAATTTCCTCCTTATTTTGGTGACATTACTAGGATGGTCAGCTTACATTAGAACAAACAGAAAAAATACTATGAATTAATACCTAAAATAAAGTTGAGTCCTGAATTTATCACTTACTGAATCAGACATTAAATAAGATATGGGGCTATTCTTTGTGATGTGGGACTGTCTCACGCATTTCATAGTATCTACTGTATCTGACGTTCAATGTTTGGACATAATACTCCCTCTTATGTTTTCAACCCACTCTTTAGGGGTGGTAGCACATCAGCTGACAACCCCTTGGGTAGAGCTTCCTTGTTCACAAATACCTCCTGCCACTCTCTGTCTCCTCTCACTTCACTCTCACTCTGCTCTCCTCACCCTTTGTCCCTCGGCCAGCCAACACTTCCTTCATTTTACTGTGCTTGTTCCCTTTCCTTTCTCCCCTTGTTGCCTTTCTCTTTTCCTTCTCATCTCCCCTTCTCCCCCCTCCATCAGGAAGGAGGTGATGATTTTATTTCTAATGGAGTTGAGGTCCTTTTGACTTTTGTGGTGCATATGCCTCATAACACTGCCTGGTGATAACTTTCCAGACCTGAACTTCCTGATATTGTGCTCTTTCTTTTATTCTTTATTTTTTTTTTTAAACTTCTATATTTGGATCTATGATTTCAACTGGACAGGTCAGAAAATATTATCTGACAAGCACTATCATATGGGAGTTTTAATCACTTAATAAAGTTTTGACACAGATTCTTTAGAATCAAATAATGGGAGCCAGTGCTGTGGTGCAATGGGTTAAAACCCCAGCCTGCAGTGCCAGCATCCCATTTGAGCACAGGTTTGAGTCTTGGCCACTCCACTTTCAATCCAGTCCTTTGCTATGGCCTGGGAAAGCAGTAGAAGATGGCCTAAGTCCTTGGGCCCCTGAACCTATATGGGAGACCCAGAAGAAGCTCCTGACTTCAGATCAGCTCAGCTGTGGCTGTTGCGGTCATTTGGGAAGGGAACCAGTAGAATGGAAGACCTCGCTCTCTCTCTCTCTGGCTCTACCTCTCTCTGTAACTCTTTCAAATAAATAAAATAAATCTTTTTAAAAAAAGAATCAAATAATGACTAAAATATATCGCATACTTTACTATCTGATCAGTACTGTGCTCTATGCTTTAATATACATTGTTGCCTTTAATTTTTATCTTATTTCCACTTTATAGATGAAAGACTAATAATTCAATCAAATGACTGGCAAAAGTCATAGAGTTCATAATGGCAGAATTGGGATGTACTTTTATCCAAGAGGCCAGGAGACTTCTGGAACAAATTTCTATTCTCAGAGAACTGGTTATCTGGTACAGGAAGAGAAACCTGCATATGAACAGAGGAGAATTTGACAGTTAGTATTTACAGGGTCCTGCCCATGTCAGCAGGTGTGCTTTGCATATTTTCTCTTATTGATTTTTTGAATATTTTAAATAAACAAAATCACATAATTTGTAATTTATAGTATGATATTTTAAAATATGTCTGCATGGGGCTGGCGCTATGGCGCAGCAGGTTAACGCCCTCACCTGAAGCATCGGCATCCCTTATGGATGCCAGTTCTAGTCCCAGCTGCTCCTCTTCTGATCTAGCTCTCTGCTATGGCCTGGGAAAGCAGTAGAGGATGGCCCAAGTCCTTGGTCCCCTGAACCCACATGGGAGACCCAGAAGCTCCTGGCTCCTGGCTTCAGATCGGTGCAACTCTGGCCATTGTAGCCATCTGGGGAGTGAACCAGCAGATGGAAGACCTCTCGTTGTCTCTACTCTACCTCTCTCTGTAACTCTATCTTTCAAATAAATAAATAAATCTTTAAAAAAATGTGTGCATGGTGGAAGGACTAAAGCTAATTAACATTATATCATGTTATATACTAGTTCACATAGTTACTATTTTTTGTGGTGAGAATACTTAAATCCTACTCTTCTAGAGATATCAAATTACATGATTATAAAATATAGTCACCATTTTGTATAAGAACATTCTTTTTTTCCCTTTAAAGATTTATTTTTTAAATTTATTTGAAAGGCAGACTTACAGAGAGAGAGCACTTTCATCTGCTTGTTCACTCCCCAGATGGCTGCAACAGCCAGGGATGGCCAGGCTGAAGCCGAGAGCCTGGATCTACTTCCGGGTCTCCCACGTGGGTGCAAGGGCCCAAGCACTTGGGACATTGCCCGCTGCTTTCTCAGGGGGCATTCGCAGTGGGCTGGATCAGAAGTGGAGCCAACTGGGCCTTGAACCAGCACCTATATGGGATGCCAGCATTGTAGGCAGAGGCTTAACCTGTTATGCCACAGCACCAGCCCTATCAGGACCATTCTTGAACTTAATCCTAACTGAAAATTTGTGTCCTTTGACCCGCATGTCCCCAGTCTCTTCCTCCCTATTTCCTAGCTCCTGGTAATCACCATTTTCCCAACTACTCCTAGGAGTTAAACTTATTTAGATTTCATATAGTAGTGAGATGACATGTATTTGTGTTTCTGTACCTGGCTTATTTCATTTGATGTGATGTTGTGCAGATTCACCCATGTTGTTACAAATGACAGGATTTCCTTTTTAATACTGAGTAGTATTCCATTGCATTTGGAATCACAAACCATATCACAATTTCTTTATCCTTTCATCTGTCAATGGACACCTTGATTGATTCTGTATCTTGGCCATTGTGAACATTGCTGAATAAACGTGAGCTTGCAGATGTCTCCTTGACATGCTGACTTCATTTCCTTTGGATATATACCCAACAGTGGGGTCACTGATTCATTTGTTCTACTTTAAAGGTTTTTTTTTTTTTAAGGAACCTTCATACTATTTTCCATAATGACTGTACTAATTTACATTCACACCAATAGTGTGCAAGGGTTTCCTTTCCTCTACATCCCTGAAAACAATTGTTAATCTTTTGTCCTTTTGATAGCAGCCATTTTAACCAGAATGAAGTGATATCCCATTGTGGCTTTGATTTGCATTTCTCTAGTGATTATTGATGTTGAGAAGTTTTCATGTAACTATGGGTCTTTTGTATGTCATTTAAGAAATGTCTATTGAGGTAAGTCCTTTGTACATTCTAAAAATGAATTATTTGTTTTCTTGCTATTTAGTTGAGTTCCTTATATATTTTGGAAATTAACCCCTTATCAGATACAAGGTTTGCAAATATTATCTCTCATCCTGAAGATTTTCTCTTCATTCTGTTGATTGTTTCCTTTGCTGTGCAGATACCTTTTAGTTTGATATAATCCTATTTGTCTATTTTTGCTTTTGTTACCTGTTCCTAATGTTTTTAAAAAACTTGCAGTGCTCAAGTATTATTAGCATTACTGCCAATGGCATCCCACTTACAGATAAGAGAGCAGAGAAACAGAGTTTGTTAGTAATGTGGCTAAGATTCCATAACAGGCAGATTGCTTTGGAAGCCTGGGTTCTTATCCGTTAGTCTAAACGGAGTGATGTCAACAGAGGGAGGTGTTTTTGGTAGCTGGGATCAGCAAAGAGTGGCATTTGAACTGAGTTTAGGAATGGGAAGAATTTCTACAATTTAAGACGGAAGAGACACGTCTACCTAGAATGATTAGAACAGGAGAAATGAAAGCCACCACGGTGTCCAGATCACGGGAAGGAGAGTAGGGACCTTGGTCAGATAATTCTTCTAAATTTTAGAGGCATGATTCCCCAACCAGTAGCTGAATATTGGAAAGGATGAACTTTATGTTGGACCTCTGTAATTACTATACATTTTTCTTAATCTGTTCTGAGTAGTTATTGAAATATTTATTTTGGAAACACCATTGCCATGCCTTCTTGGTTCTGTGTACTATGCGTGTAAACCAGGGACCTGAAAGCAAGAGCTGGAGTTCAAGTCCTGATTCAACCCTATTACCTTGGACTTCTTGCTGCATCTTCCTCACTCCTCTCCAAGTCTGCTCCAATAATACATGCCCCAGCATATCCTTCAAAAACATTGGGAAGCAAAGAGGGAACATCTATGCAAGGCTTCAGAAAAAATATGGTACAGAACTCTAGGGAATCACAATTTTAAAAAAATTATTTATTTATTTGAAAAGGGGAGAGAGAGGGAGAGACAGACAGAGGGGTCTTCCTTCTGCTGGTTCACGTCCCAAATGGTTGCAATAGCCAACATTGGACCAGGCTAAAGCCAGGAGCTTCTTCCAGGTCTCCCGCATGGTGGGCAGGGACCCAACCACTAGGGCCATTTCTTTTCACTGCTTTTGCAGGCCATAAGCAGGGAGCTGGATCTAAAGAGGTGCAGCTGGGACACAAACTGGTCCCAGAGATCACATAGATTATTACTCTGATAATCTGTTTTTTTTTTTTTTAAGATTTATTTTCCTTATTTGAAGGGAAGAGAGAGAAAGAAGGAAGAGAGATCTTCCATCTGCTGTTCACTCCCCAGATGTCTGCAATGGCTGGAGCTGGGCCAAGCTGAAGCCAGGAGCCAGGAACTCCATCTGGGTCTCCCATGTAGGTTGTGGGGGCCCAACCACTTGGGCCATCTTCCACTGCTTTCCTAGGCACATTAGCAATGAGCTGGATCAGAAGTAGAAGAGTCAGGATTTTTGAACTGGTGTTCCAATATGAGATGCCAGCATCCCAGGCTGAGGTTTAACTCACTGGACCCTCAATTTGCTCTTTTAATGTGTAGTAGATGGTAAGGTTGAATGTCTCTACCAAAATTCATGTTGACATTCAATCCTTATTATGAGGTATTTTGAGGTGGGATAAGATGGAACCTTTAAGAGGAGATTGGATCATGAGGGTTTTGTGGATTAATGGGCTGTCTTTAGAGTGAATCTGTTATAAAAAGCTCGCATAGTTCTGTCTCTTGTATGGTCCCCTCTTACCATGTGATAACCTTCACTTCAGCACTCTGTGGAAAATCCCCATCAGCAGAAGGCCCTCATTATATGCAGCCCCTTGACCTTGGATGTCCAGAAGTATGAGCTGAATAAATCTTTATTCTTTATAAGCCACCTGGTCTGTAGTAGTGAGTTAGAGCAACAGAAAACAGACTAAGACAGTAGTGATTAAAAATTGGCTATAAGGGGATTCCAATTCAATCCCATCAAGGTTGTATGTACCAAAGCCATCTCACTAGTCAAAGTGATCAGTTTCAGTTCATAATTGATCACAATGATAGGATTAAGTGTCAAAGGGATCACATAAACAAGACTAGTGTCTGCTAATACTAACTGATTGAATTAAAAAGGAGCGAACAATCCAACATGGGAAACGGAATACACAGCAGACTCAAAGACTGGCAGATGTCCTGAACAGCACTCTGGCCTCAGAATCAGCCCTTAAGGCATTCGGATCTGGCTGAGGAGCCCATGAGAGTATTTTAGGCATGGAAAGCCAAGACGCTGTGGCAAAAAAAAAAACAAAACAAAACAAAAAAAAAAAAAACAAAAAAAAAACCTAAATGAAAGATCTCTGTGTGATCCCAGTGGAAAGAATGGGCCATCAAAGAAGGAAGTACCTTTCTCTGAAGGGAGGAGAGAACTTCCACTTTGATTATGGCCTTGTCTAAATAAAGTCGGAGTTGGCGAACTCAAGAGGCTTCCATAGCCTTGGCAGCTCATGACAAGTACCTCGGGTGATTACTGACGTCATAAATAAGAGCGTCAATTGTTAAATCAACAATGGGAGTCACTGTGTACTTACTCCTCATGGAGGATCTCTGTCTTTAATGTGTTGTACTATGCGAATTAACGGAGTAACTAGTACTCAAACAGTACTTTATACTTTGTGTATCTGTGTGGGTGCAAACTGTTGAAATCTTTACTTAGTATATACTAAATTGATCTTCTGTACATAAAGAGAATTGAAAATCAATCTTGATGTGAATGGAATGGGAGAGGGAGCAGGAGATGGGATGGTTGCAGGTGGGAGGGAGGTTATGAGGGGAAAAAACCGCTATAATCCAGAAGTTGTATTTTTGGAAATACAATATTTATTAATATTAATAGTTTATTATTATTAATAATAATTAATAATGTTAATTATTAATAGTTGAAAATTTATATTTATTAAATAAAAGTTAAAAAAATTGGCTATAGTAGGCAACTCAGTGTAGAAACATTGTGACCTACAATAAGCTGTAGAATGCTCTGATGTTTTCACATAAATTACCAAATTTTGATCTATAAAATTGTCTTATGAAGTCAGCAGAGTGGCTAGGATTATTGTCATTTTTGCAGATATAGGAAGTGAAGTTCAGCAAATGCTACATTTGGGTCTGAAAATCCAGTCTTCCAATCCTGAAGACCATGGAAGAGGCAAGCAAGTGACAACCCTTGCTCAATTTTTTGGCAAAATTCAAGAGGCAAGAGTGTCGAGCTCATAATACTCTCTGAACAGAGTACACAACCCACAGTTACCCTGCATTTCTTAATCTTTAAAAAATTCAGTTCCAGTTCACCTGTCTTTCTCTAAACCCTCCAGATAGAATTTGCAGCAATCCCAAGAGATTCCACACATACCCCTGTAATTGCCGGTATTGCATCATACAGCAGTAATTTGTTTACCTATCTGTCTCCCCTGCCTCTCCTCTCATTTCCCCCCACCCCTGGAGACAGGCAAAGTCTATTCATCTTTGGGTCTTGAGCACCTAGCAGGTTGCAAGATACAACAAGTATCTTTCTGCCTCTATAAAGACTCCTATACATGCATGGCCACTGGAAACTTGCCTGTGTTCTTTCTCCTTAACAGTCATTTGATTTGTGTCTTTTTAGTCTAGCTGCTATTTAATCAATGTTATATTTTCTATCAAGGTTTGACTGCATTATAATTTCTAAGGTATTATTTTCCAAATAAAGATATATATATAATTTATATATAAATTTTACTTTCACTGTATAAAATTTAGCTTAATAAATGTTACAAAGAAACTATAAGAATAATGGCAAAATGCCAACTCCTTTGTAAATCATACATGTAGGCTAGTCTAATAAAAATATGATGAAGTTTAGATGGAATATTTTTGTTGGTTAGGGCTTTTTTTCTTTTTATATGTGTATATGTATTTTTAAAGACAATCAAAATTTATTGAGGCAAATATTAATTTACTTTTATTTATTTCTAATAATACCTCATAGGATATAGAAATGGCTTTAATTCTTTCAACTGTCTCTACCTGATCATGCCAAAATTCATTAATGGTATAAATAAAGATGGATCCTGTATTTCAATCAAAGTATAATATTTCTACAGTTTAATTCTGTAGGGTCCACTGAAGGGGAAATAATTTATTTATAAAAATAATATTTAAATCATCTAAATCTAATAGAGCAACTGTAGTGTCAATTAAATAGAAACAGTACTACTAAAAAGAAATCAAAGTGATTTTTAAGGAGAGAGAAGAGAGAACATAGGCAAATCGGTGTCTGTGGTTGTGCAGGCTTTGGTTGCTTTGAATACTGAATCAAACCTGCACGTGACCCTGGGTCCCTGAGTCCTGCCAGCTTCAGCCTCCTACTTCTCCCTGGCAGTCCAGATGATGCCCTGATGGTCTCAGGCCAGGGCCCAGGGTTGCATGTTGAATAGCAAGGGCTTCAGTTTTCTATGGGTGCTGGACAAATCACCACAACGTAGCAAGTTATAATAATGCAAATTTCCTATCTTGTAGTCCTGTAGGTTGGAAGCCTGGGCTAGCTTGGCTGGTTTCTCCGCTCCAGGTTTTACAAGGCTATCTTCAAAGTGTTGATGGGATGGGCTCTTATGAGGAGGCTCATTCAGATCGCTGGCAACATCCCTCAATTCTCTCTCTGGCTGTTCCCAGAGGCCCCTCTGTATGTGGGCCCCTATGTCTCAGAGCCAGCATATCACTTCAAATCCTTTCATGCTTGGAGGCTCTGGGCTTTCCTCTTTTGCTGTGCTTCTGACTCTAGCTGGAGAAATCTCTCTGTTCTCCAGGGCTCAAGTGATTAGATTGGGCCATCCAGTTAATGCAGGATAATCTCCATACCGCAAGATCCTTATGCTAAATGGCATACAGTCCCTCTGGCCATGTAGTATAATATGTGCACAGGATCCAGATGGTAGGGTGTGGCCACTTGGGCGGTTATTCATCGGCCTACAAAGCTGTGGCAGCTCAAGAAAATCAGAATTTCAACTCTGCTTCAGGTAATTTTCGTCTGTTGTGACCATTTCCTTTTCTTAGCTCCTTGAGCTTCCTTTTCCTTGAGTGAACTTCTAAGCCCTTTGTTGTTCTTCTCTCATGGGAGGTGATGAATCCAGGCCAGATAGAAGGAAGTTATTCTCTGCAATCATTTCCCCAGGCCGTGGGCCCTCTTCTGCAGGAGCTGCGCTTTTGATGGATGCTGACGATGGACTCCCACATTGTGGGAGGTTTCTGCTATGTTTCTAAGGGTTAAAATACCTCATCCGTCAATTTTCCACAGGCTTCCTTGCATGTTCTTTGAATCATCCTGTCGGTCTTGATGTTGCAGCTGAAAGCTCTTGGATCTCACCTTCTAGCTGTGAATTTTCAGATTGTTGGCTCAACTTGGAGATGTTTTACTTGACCTGTAAGCTCTTCATTCATTTTATTTTCTTCACATGATTTTAAAATAGTGCTTGTTTTTCTCCTTCAAGTCTTTTTTAAAAAAAATTTATTTACTTATTTGAAAGGCAGAGTTATAGAGTGAATGAGGGAGACACACACCAGAGAGAGAGAGAGAGAGAGAGAGAGAGAGAGAGAGAGAAGAGAGGGAAACATCTTCCATCTGTTGGTTCACTCTCCAAATGGTGACCATGGCTGGGGCTGGTCCAAGTTGAAGCCAGGTACAAGGAACTCCATGAGAACATCTCATATGGGAGACAGGGGTCCAAGTACTAAGATCATTTTCTGCTGCTTTTCCAGGCACATTAACAGAGACCTAGATCAAAAGCAAGCAGCCAAGACTTGAATTGGGGCTCCAAAATGGGATGCAGGAGTCACAGGCAGCAGCTTAACCTGCTGTGCCGCAACACCAGCCCCTCTCCTTCAAGTCTTTCAAAGGAAACGTTTACACCAGCAGTGTCACCGAGTGTCCTCATGCTGACTTCTGATAGAGAGATCTATGTGGTCTCCATTCTCCCTCTCTGATTTATTCACTTTGCCTCATTCCATGTTGTCGTCATCTGTATAGTCTCCTCGATAGAGCAGGAAGGTTTCTCATCTTTCAGCATGGTTTTGGTCAGGTTTTAACTATCCCTCTTTGCCACTTGCAACCAGACTCATTTGTGTGTTTGAGTTTTTGAACATTTTTTCCTGCTCTTGGGCTCCCATCCCACAGTTTCTTGGGGAAGCTTTTCCTGAGGGTGAGCATTTTGACCCCTATTACCCACTCTTCTGCATTCTTCTGCTTTGCCTGTAAGATATTTTTGGTGTTAGTCACTTGTATCTTCCAGTGACTGAAAGTGAACTTTTTTTTCTTTTTTACTTCTTAAAGATTTATTTATTTGAAAGGCAGAGTTAGAGAGAGGGAGAGAGAAAAAGAGAGAGAGGCAAAGAGAGAGAGAGAGAGAGATCTTCCATCTGCTGGTTCACTCCCCAAATGCCCGCAATGGCTAGCGCTGGGCCAGGTAGAAGCCAGGAGCTTCTTATGGGTCTCTCACGTGGGTGCAGCAGCCCAAGCACTTGGTCCATCTTCCACTGCCTTCCTAGGTGCATTAGCAGGGAGCTGGATTGGAAGTAGAGTGGCCAGGACTCAAACTGGCACTGGGTTGCTAGCACTGCAGGGGGCAGCTCTACCTGCTGTGCCATAGTGCCGGCCTCTGCATCTGTCCTTGTAGGTACGCCATTGTCATTTCTGAAGTGAAAATTGATGACCCTCATTTTTCTATGTCAAGAAGTCCTCTGGGCCCTCAAGTGAAAAGATGGGCTGGTGCCGATTTTTGTTAAGTGCTGCCCAACTCAGTGTGGGTGACTTCAGAGGCCTGGCTTCTCTGGAGGGTGATTGAGGGTCTTTAGTCTGATGTGATCAAGTCTAATATTTTCACTGACTTTATCATATACTACAACCCCTGGCAGAAAAATTTTTTGGCTCACATCTTTTTCTCTCCTTAAAGTATGTTGGCTCCTTATTAAAAAAAGCAGTCATAATGGCAGATACCAGAATCTCTGGGAAGCCCAAAGACATCCAGATGCTGTCTTTAGCATTCAGACAATGCCAGCAGAGCACTGCACAGATAAGGAAGGCTGGAAGACATTTCTGAGACAGAGCAGACTCTCCATGGTTCTAAAGTGTATTGAAGTTCCATCTCTGGTTGCCAGGATTCTTTGAGCCACCAACAACAACATTGTACCCTATGGTGTATTCTGTCTCAGACTCAAACAAGTGCCTGGCCTTCAGGGCAGGGCATCAGTAGGGCTGGAAGAGGGGCAGGCTGGGTTCTATAAAATCATGATCTGCAACTTTGCTCTACCTATTGCACAAATGAGAAGAGATCTTATTTATGCAACGCATTAGGGAGAAATGGAAAAGTCTAACCACAGCCAGAGGAGTCAGCCAATGAACATTGGTCACTGCTGCCCCACCTGGCCCTCCATCAGACCTGTGAGAGATCACAGCAGTGCTGTGCCATAACCCATTCTGGGCACACGTGCATGTCAGTGGATAATGGTGGCACCTGCTGCAGCAGAGGAATCCTATGCCTATGTCCCTGGGGGAGGCTCATTTTTCTCCTGACTACAAGTTTCCTGATCTGTCTGTGCCTGTCACACAGATCTCCCTCTACTGAAGGTTTCCTCTTTCATTTGTATTAGGTCTAGGCAGGTAGGGGCAGAGGACTGAATGGCTTCATTAAAGGTAATATCTGATCGAGCTCAACTTCAATTATAATAATTCAGGGAATTGGCAATGTCTTAACATTTCCTAGATTTTCAGTGGGTACAGTTGGTCCCTGTTGCAGACTAGCACCCTGGATGGGGAAACCCTCCTCCAGTGGTAACTCCAGCCCTTTGTGATCCTGCCATTTCAGTGTAGGGCTCCCAAAGTTGGCTTGGGGTGTCTCCAGTCCACTCTGTCTTCAGGAGTATGTCTCTGCGGAGGAGGCCACCTTCTATTTCTTTATACAGCATCTACCTCTCCTAGTCTCACTGATAGACTCAGGTCCAGCGCTTCAATGTGCTTCAGCCAGGACTCTGCCATGAGTGACTTGACCCATGAAGAGAGTGGCAGAAACGTAAAAGGAGACCAGTGTGGGACCTGAGGGGGTCCAGGGTTTGGGTTATGAGTATCCCACTTACTCCCAGCAGTCCCTCTGGGTTGGCTCTACCCTCTCAGTTTTCTCCATGTCACCAGGAAGATGGTTGCCCACAGAAGTGTTTAAAGTAGTGAACATTAGGGCCGGCACTGTGGCTCACTTGGTTAATCCTCTGCCTTCGGCGCTGGCATCCCATTTCTAGTCCCAGTTGCTCCTCTTCCAGTCCAGCTTTCTGCTGTGGCCTGGGAAAGCAGTGGAGGATGGCCCAAGTGCATGGGCCCCTGCACCTGCACGGGAGACCAGGAAGAAGCACCTGGCTCCTGGCTTTGGATTGGCACAGCTCCAGCCGTAGCAGCCATTTGGGGATTGAACCAGCAGAAGGAAGGCCTTTCTCTCTGTCTCTCTCTCTCACTGTTTATAACTCTGTCAAAAAAAAAAAAGTAGTGAACATTACTTGTGAATTCATTTAGCTCTTATGTGAGGTATGATGATGGAATTATGGCTATCAGGGCTATTAGTCTCAGAATGCAAGCATATAGTAACATGATGCCAAAAATGTTTACATAAGTAAATAAGTATGTGTATACATATACACTGTCATGTGTTTGAGCATATGTGCTTGATATTTTAGTAAGTACTGAATAAACACCAGCTAAATGCTGAGACTGGTACTAACCTGCTTTTGAAGATTAGGTAATTATAGAAAGAAAGCTTGTAATTAAAAAAATGAATGGGGAAATAGCTATAGAGATATAAATATTCTGATTTTTTTAAAAAAATGTACAGTAAATGGTTGCATAACTCCTTTTACCTGTGGTATTTCTTGGGAACTTAATTTTTGGCTTCCAGCTAGGTTGGAAAGTCCTAGTTATCATGGTTGTATATTTTATTGGACTCATTTGTTGTGACTCCTAGGATAAAGGAAAGGGCTTTTTAGATAGTAGAAGCTCAATAAATATTTGTTGGTTCAATAAAAGTAATATTGGAGGAGCAATCAGCAAACATCAAGTCATAATGGTTTTATTGTTTCATTCAGTCTTTTATTTCACATAAAAAGTACTGTCCTCTTACTGCTGTTCTAGACACCGCAGGTACAGCAGTGGATAAGACAAAGTCTTTGCTCCTAAGGAGCATATCTTGAAAAGGGTAGAAGAACTTAAGAAAATAGCCTGAGCTGGTATGAAGGGTGTGGTGAGGGGTGAGCTCAGGGAGAGCTGAACCTGGGAGGAGGGCCCGCCTGGCAGCAGCTCTGGCTGTGCAGGGTTGTAGCCCTGCCAAAAGCACAGTGCCGAAACCTGGAGAGGGCAGGAAAGAAGAACTCCCACCACTTGCCTCTGTGCTTCCATCTCCTTCTGATGCCTCCCACTGGATGACACAATGGATTGACCAAACAAGGTGATGGAGTCAGCCTCCCAGAGCACAGAACAGAGAAGAGAAAGAGCATGATCAAGGTCATGGGGCTTGGAAATCAAAGAGCAACATCTCAATGGAATCAATTAGAAAACTTGGATGACTTCCAAGCACCATGAGGGCAAGCACTGAGTTGGATTTACCTTTTCATCTCCCTGAGGACTGGCGGAGCACAGAACTTAGCAGTAAAGTATATTCTTGTTAATTTAATTGTACTTGTAGGACTGGCCCCGATCACTGAAATGAATGTGCTTCAGGCCTCAGAGTCATTTCCTGAGACTCTGACTCTTGCCTGCCCTACACAGCATGATGGTATTCCAGCGAGATGCTTGATGTATGATTATGCCCAGTGGACATTTGCTAAGTAATGATTCTTTTTGCATTCAGAATTGCTGCTCAGATGCAGAACTGTGATAGAATAAAAGATTTCTTGGGGCTGGTGCTGTGGCGCAGCAGGTTAAAGTCCCAGTCTGTAGCACTGGCATCCCCTAAAGATGTCAGTTTGAGTCTTGGATGCTCCATTTCTGATCCAGCTCCCTGCTAGCTTGCCTGGGAAAGCAGTGGAGGACAGTCCAGGTCCTTGGGCCCCTTCTTTCTGGGAGACCCGAAAGAAGATCCTGGCTTCAGAAGGGCTCAGCTCCCACTGTTGTGGTTATTTGGAGGAATGAACCAGCATATGAAGACCTCTCTCTCTCTCTCTGTCTCTCTATCTCTGCCTCTACCTATCTCTGTAACTCTCTTTCAAATAAATACAATAAATTAAAAAAAAATTTTCTCAACTTGGGACTCTGCAATAAAGAGAGAGGCTTTTAAGGTTAGTAAATAAGACCTGGGGAACTGACTACAACCATTTAAATTTCCTTCCCTGCTCTACCTCAGGATTCTTCTTCTTTTTTTTTAATTAAACTTTTATTTAATGAATATAAATTTCCAAAGTACAGCTTATGGGTTACAATGGCTTCCCCCCTCCCAAAACTTCCCTCCCACCCACAACCCTCCCCTTTCCCGCTCCCTCTCCCCTTCCAATCACATCAAGATTAATTTTCAATTCTCTTTATATACAGAAGATCAGTTTAGTATATATTAGGTAAAGATTTCAACAGTTTGCCCCCATATAGCAACACAAAGTTAATGGTATCTGATGAGATGCATACAAGGCCTCTTATATTATTTTTTAGGGTTTTATTTATTTGAAAGAGAAATACATGTGCATGCACGATGACACATGCACATAGAGAGATTTCCTATCCACTGGTTTACTTCCCAACTGGCTGTAACAGCTGGGGCTGGGCCAGACTGAAGCCCAAAGTCTAGAACTCTATCCAGGTCTTCAACATGGGTAGCAAGGATCCAAGTAGTTAAGCCATCACCTGTTGCCTCCCAGGGTGTGCATTAGCAGGGAACTGAATAGAAAGCATAGCAAGGACTTGAACCCATCACTCCAATCTGAGATGCAGGCATCTCAAGTGGTGTCTTAAACATTGTGCTGGATACCTACCCCCTATGTCCTCTTTTAGACAGTCCTTGATGTGTTATTGCCAAACTAGAAAGTGTTGGAACCTCCTTATGTGGCTGCAGTGAGTGGAACTAAGTCATAGATGTATAATTTATAATCAACATTGTTCTAAAAGAGATAAAATCAAGAAGAATTCAGAGAACTCCAGAAGTAGACGGACGTGGAGACCCAGGGAGGGAGGGATTCAGGACCATAGTTCCTTATGTTAGATGGGTTTCCCTGATGGTTTGTGGGAACCAGATTTCTGCAAATACTCAAGGCATGCAAAATACATTCAATGCATGCATTCTCTAGACATGTAAGAACACTGAATTAAGAAAAGGCTGCAGTCATTGCCTGGGTTTGTTCTCCAGAAGGGAAAAGAAAGGAGTAACGGGGGAGCAGAGTGTACATGTTATGATCCAGGAAAGGGAGTGCAGAGCCAAAGGGGCTGATCCAGGGGAAGCAGTTTGGAAGCTCCTTGCTCTGTTGATACGCAGGGAAGAAAATGAATAATCACTTGTTGTGCTGACAATGTTTTGTGAAAAGTTTTCCTTTTCCTTCTAGACCCACGTGGAGATTCTGTTCCCAGTCCGAATGCATCTTGATAGGGCTATATCTCACTGGCTCTGGCCAGTCGATGGGAGTGGGGATGGATACAAATCACTTTTGTACCTGGTCAGGCAAGAACAGATCTCATTTTCCCTCTCCAAATGAGAATGGAGATATCCTCACAATTGAACGAGACAGAATTCCTGAATGTAAGGCCAATAGTGGAAGCCTAAATGTGAGTACAAAGCAAAAACAACATAAACAAACAGCATACAAAGGCCAAATCCTCCAATCACACCATTGGACACTTCCCTCCTTTGAGTAAACGTTACAGTGAGGGTGGTGTGAGGTGGAGAGAAACGTTTGTTACTGAAGTCAAAGTCTTGCTTCTTCCTCCCCACCCTAGACTAAATAACAATGAAAAAGGCTTTTATTGAAGATTGCGGGCACTGCTCTAGCTACGATTAAATATCAGAACAAAATCAGATTGGCAGTTTCTCCAGGATGAGTTGGCTGCCTTGATAAGGTGCTTCCCGGGAAGGGATAAGGAAATGAGCTGAGTAAGATCTTTAGGTTGATCAAAGGCCACTGTATCCATCCAAAGGTTCAGGAAATGTGCCTTCCCATCATCACCATTCTCTAAGGAGCACGTTGGCTCTGAAAATGAAAGATTGGTGTTGGCATAAAGTGTAACACAGCTCACATCTTGGTTCATAAACCAGCCTGTCAATGTGG
Organism: Lepus europaeus; assembly: GCF_033115175.1. NCBI lineage: Eukaryota > Metazoa > Chordata > Mammalia > Lagomorpha > Leporidae > Lepus > Lepus europaeus. The sequence goes on from NC_084829.1 coordinate 53,915,777, forward strand.
TTAGAAAAGAAAAAAATGGGCTAAGTAGGGTGTTTCTCAGAGCCCTAGGCTGGCTATCCTCTGTACTTGCCTTTCCTGAAGTGGATCTTCTAAGGACTTCCATGCCACTCTGATGAGAACAAAGTCTATGGGTGGGTTTCAACATCCTTCAGTGTCTGGTCTTTCTAGCAAGCTGCCAAACGTAGATGTGCAAAATGGTTACACCTCTGATATGTCCTAGAGTACATTAGATGTAATTAGTATCATTAGATAATTTCACACTGGATAGACTGACCAATGTGGGAGGGAGTGCATGTGGGAGCGAGTGCAAACCTGCTGGGAAGCTTGGAGTTCTGTGAGAGTTCAAAGAAAATGCAAAGAAACTCAGAGGCTCAGACTGCTCAGAACTGGGAATGCGGCACCAGCTGGTTTGAGTTTGGGGCTGGACTGGCTGCTTCACTTGGCTATAGGAGTTGGAGAAGTTTATGAAAATATTGCTACCAGTTATGATTTTTTAGACAGAACTAGGATGGCCTCAGTTGAATGTTATTATTTAAATACTGGGTTACATCAAAAGTTGAGCATCTTCTGTTGGTTACATTTCATTTGCTCATCTGGAATCATGAGGTGGAAGAGAAAGGTTTTTCTGTATAGCAATATGATTTTATTTCCTAATAGGTCATTTCATTGCCAGTGACAATATACTTGAATCTGTGTCCAGTTGGTTGTGGACAGAGTGGAGACAGGAGTAGAAACTACACTTACTCTCAGACTTTCAAATGGTCAGATTTGAGCCAGATCTGAACTGGGCTTTCACTGGGGATTGCACAGCAAGTCAGTAGTGATGTTTTATATCTGTTTCCTCTCACTAAGTCTTTAAGCTACTGGGACATTTTTTGAATTATTTGCTATATATTTTTGTCATTGTAATTGTTTTGTTTGGGTGAATCAGCATGAAAAACTAAACAGGAAAACAAACACACTATCCATCATAAAAAGGACAAAACTGCTCACATTTGATCATTGACTAGGTTCTTGTTGAGTGCAGCTTTATTGATAGTGATGAGGTCATAGAATAACATTACATACATTGTAGTATTTTCCTTATATAGTATTACACTGCTTTGAGCAAACATTTTTTTGCCAAAATTTGCTGAATACATAAAAAACACTTTAGACATATCCAAGACAAGTATTTTCTTCCAAATTCCCTGAGAGGGACAATTAAATGGTCTTGACCCTCTGAATGTGCTGGAGGGTCAATCTTAATATTTTATAGTCTTCATTTCTCATAGTGACCTGTGGAGGTATGTTTGGAAATTCTAATTCTTATTGGTATGAATAGAAATATTGAAACGTAACACTTTAATGCTGCCTTGTGCTAGAAAACACATACACTAGTGGCCGGAACCTCTGGCTCCTTCAGAGACACCAAAAATTCATTTGGTTGGAACTAAGGGATAAATAAATTAAGCTATTTTAATTTATTTTATCTAATAAGTTGAATGAATTCAGAAGACAGTTGGCCAGAATAACCAGCAAAACCAAACAACTTTTTAACATATTTTTCCGGGTAAACCTCTATTTACATGCATGTTTATAAAACACACTAACTATAATTGCTGGTCTGCCTTTAGTCATAGAACCATTCAGTACTCACTTCCTTATACCTCAGTTATATTGTTCACTCATAACGCTCCACTGCCATCTAATCATTGTTTAGAATTACATTAATCTGTACCATCACTGACCTCTTATTCATAAACATTCTTTCAACATGAAAGTAAAAATGAGACTCATTCAATGCCCTAAAAGCAACTAGGTTAGCAGTGATGATAACTTGGCACCAAGAACTGAATTAAAAATGGACAAATGACATTGAAGTCTGGCCTCTTACAGACTTTCTCATTAGGTCCTGGCCCATTCAGAAAAAGAAAGCTTGAATTTTTAATTTCAGCTGTTGGTATCCTGCTATTCCTCAGACACAATGAATGGATGCTTTTATTTAATCACAGGACACAGGCATTAGAAAAATAGAAGGTCCTTTTCTTTCATAAAAGGAAGTACAGAGTTGGATCCTAAAACTCAGGAGTATAAGTGAATGTAAGCTTAAAATGTTATTTAAAAAATGAAGCAAATTTTCCACTCGGGAAACACGGAGAAGTTATGCTTTCCAGGAGCAACTACTTCAATAGTTGGGTTGAAGAACATGTTTCACTTATACATAAAAGAAAGGAGACACACATCATTTTGATTCTGCACTTTTGTGTCTTTCAATTAGCAGTACAGGATATCCTGGGATCTAAAACTTTTACCAATGCTTATATCCAGACTCCCTTCCAAGGTGTTATGTCAGAAATTCTAGCATTGCAAATTCATACTGGTCTTTCCTGACCTGCTGAAGCAAGAAGATAGAACAGGGACACACTCCAAGAACCTGGGCAGCTCAGATATATGTATTTTCTGAGTCTTAACATAAATAATACAGAAAACAAATTTGACTAATTTCAAATGATGTGTTCAGCTGTAACATGTCTCCAGTTTTATCTCCAGAAAGCTACTGCCAAGTCTGTACACAACCTATCTCATCAAGTTCTTTCAGATGGAAAATCCTCTCGTTTCACTGTCTCTCCTCATTTTTCCATCACAAAGTGTCACAACCAATTGGTTCTTATTTCATTTCCAGCCTAGGTCCTCCTTTTCACAGAATACTTCTAAGATCTCAATAGGAGACACATTGACTAGTGTGCGTCAAGGAATTAAATCTATTTGCCTTTGTACAATCTGCAATCCATAGTTAAAACATGTCCTTCCTTCAAAAAGAACAATACATGAAAGTCTGCTCAATTGGGTATAAGTACCCACACCTACACACACATACACACACACACATTATATATAAAAGATGTTACAGTCACCCTCACATAGGCTTTGCAAGTTGTGGTCAAAATAATTGGTTAATGGAAACTTTCATTTTACCAATGCTGCTGGAAGGACAAAAGACTATGTATAGGTTGTATCACTGGTACCTTAAGAGTTCAGTGATTGAACTCCCTAAGTATTTTCTCAGAGTTTTATTTTCCAGCCTGGGCAGATAAGGAGTCAAAGGAGCAGGTGCTTTAGATCTGGCCCATACCTGGTGAAACTCTTTACTCACTGCACGGGGTGAGGAAATAGCCCAGTGTGTTTAACTGAATAATGCTTTGACAATTTACAATGTCTGTAATTTTCACCAGAGTGTTACCTTTAACTATCCAAAGACTGAACTTTTTATAAGGGGCAATAGTATAAAATTGTTCCACAAAGTGTCCTATGTGAACCAATTTTCACAGTTCACATAAAATACCTTAGATATAAATATCATAACTCTAGCAATAACCTACCTACAGAAGGTGGGAGAGGGTGGGACTAATGAAAACCAAGTTATGTTTCCATAAATCTGTTTAACCATTTAAACAGTTTATTTTAAAATATCCAATTGCACATAACCCATACTTATAGGCCACCTCCTCTCCAAAATAAGCTATCAAAGAATAAAGTGATAAATTATAAGAAAGGAAAATATGTATCATTTACTACAATCATTCCCTTTCCCCCAACTTGGCAAACAGAAGAAAAATGACATCAACTAGACACACTTTGATGTGCAAAGCAGATTTGGAGATGAGTGAATAAGAACAGAATGGGCATATATTATTTTAATATGTCAATGAGTGAATGTATTAGATGTTGAAGAAACCAAGATTGATATGAAATTGAAAATAGCATTTATGCAGGTATTACCAAATCCAAGAATTCCAAATGTTTTCTTCATTCTCATCAAGTAAAAGAGTGGAGCAAATCAAATTACTGTGACTGCTTGTATAACCTTCATGTTATCTAGCTAGAAGTTAATGGTCCTTAAGCATATAGTTTTCTTTGGTGATTTTCCAGGGCTTACATTAGGCTCAGGTTGCCTTCAACCACGTTGGTGTAGCTTTTAGGGTGAGGATGCCTGCAATTCATTTACTAAGAGAACAAAAGTCTGCACGGGGTCAAGTACAGGAAAATCTCAAGTCTTTATGGAGACCCTCGTAACTGGTTTCCATTTTTAAATAAATCTACGAATGAAGATTTTAAACTTCTAATAGGGCAATATAAGCCTTTGAACATGAAATAAGCTTCAAATGTGGGTGTCTCCGCTATACCTTTGGGCCAGCACCACGCTGGAAGAGCGTCTACAACGAGTTTGGGCTGCCACCCAGTGGCCGCTGAAATAAATTCCATTTCTTTCGTTGGCTAAGACCCTGAATTTTGCTTAAAAAAAAGAGAGAGAGAGAGAGAGAGAGAGGTAGATTATGCCATGCTAGGAATTTAAAGCCACCAAGGCATGCACCTCGATGTATTTAAAAACATAATCATTGTAGTAAATGTTATATATTTTCCTTTTCGCTAACGCCAAATGTTAACCACGTGGCTCTCCGAATACATACGCGTTCTTTCTTGCATGCCGGCAGCTACCTGGGTTCAGATACTGACTGGCACGGAGGACACCGAGCTGGCCCGGGATTCCCGAGTCACACTGTTGGGCATGGAGAGGGTGCAGCAGGACACGCCCACGGTGGCCTCAGGCAGCTCGTCGTCCTCCGTCCACTCGTTGAGCTCGGGGCTGAAGCACTGGATGCACTTCTTGTACTTCTTCTCGCCCTCGTTCCAGCCCCCCACCAGGTAGGCGCGGCCGTTCAGGACTGATGCGCCCGCCGTGCTCACGCCCACCTGCAGCGGCGCCGCGTAGCTCCACTGGCCGGTGGCCGGGCTGTAGCACTCCACGGTCAGCACGTCCACGCGCTCCCCGCGCGGCCCCACCTGGCTGCCCCCCATCACATATACCCGGTCGTTCAGCGTAACCGAGCAGTGCCAGCCGCGGGGGGTGCTCAAGCCGGGGAGCTCCTGCCAGGAGTCGCTGGCGGGGTCGTAGGCGCACACCGAGCGCGTGTACGCGTTGCCAATGTAGCCGCCGGTCACCAGCATGCGGCCGTCGGCCACCGCGCTGGCGTGGCAACAGCGCGCCACCTCCAGGGGCGTCTTGGGCTGCCACTGGTTGGTGGAGGGCACGTAGCACTCCAGAGAGGCCAGGCTGCCCTCTGTGTTGCGGCCGCCGGCGGCGTAAAGGAGCCCGTTGAACACGCTCAGGCTGAAGTGCGTGCGCTTGTGGTTCATGCTAGCCAGGTGTATCCAGCTGTTGAAGCGCGGGTCGTATCTGGAAATGGAGCAGAGACGTGACAACTTTGTTGGCAGCAACCAGGGAAGCCGCATGACTTGGCAAACCCCAACGTGGGGACGCTGACACTGAGCCTGCCAGGAGGTGAGGGACCTAGTGTGATGCCTCACCTGCAGCCTGCTGTTTCTTTCTCAGCCAGTAAGAATGGGGGCCACCAGGATAAGGCAAGGCAGGCAATAGTGCTCCTATTGCCCTCCCCTCCGTCTGTGTGACCCCTTTCTTCTTCCTCGCCACTTGGAGAGGATCCCACAGAGACAAGCTTTCAGTACCCCCGCCTCCGCGTTCAAATATACACTATTCAACAGGATTTATGAATTGCCTTTTGCAAGTAGGATAACGTCTCTGGGTATCAGGCTTCTCATATGCAAATTCAGAATAACCGTATCAGGCCTGCCTATCTTATATGCTTATTCAGAAATGTGGAGTGCATAACATTTGTAAGTGTACTTCATGCAGTGGAAAGTGCTCTCCATACATAAAGTGGCATTGTTGGTGTTATTACCATTACTGCTGATTTACTGAGCCAATGAACTAAGCTGCAGGCATAATTAGTTTACCTCTAAGTCAGAGCAATTTCCCCATCATATTGAACCATTCCAGTTTCTAATAAAAGATCCCATACCTGCAGAAATTGCTGACTGCATGCTTGGCTTGATTTCTTGCATCATTCTGGTCTTCACCACCGGCCACGTAAAGAAACCCGTCCATCACAGCCACACACTGATTAAAACTCTTGGCCGGCATCTCCGTAAGCTTGCTCCATCCATTTTCAGGATCTCTATACAAGACGTCTCTACTAAGGGACTTCTCAGTAAGGCCGGGGCGTCCTCCAATGGTGACGAGGACTCGGCAACCCCCTCGGATTCTTGTTCTCCTCGACTGCAGTGTGTTTTGATGATAGGGAAGCAAGTGGTAGTTCATAGCATCCACAAGCAGTTTGTGACAGTCAGCATCTTGCATCATTCTAGGTACAGACTGAACATAATTGACCAGGTCCTGGGCAGAGATGGTGCCAAAGCGAATATTGCTCAAAAGATCTGCAGCATATTTCACTCTCTTTTGGTCAAATTCTAACCATTTCATTGCTATCTGGAATGCTACTATCTCAGAGGGCAGCTGTAAATCATCATCTATAAGCAGTTCATTAATTTGCTCAAATGTAAGTTTCATAAATTGATCTGATTCTGCAAATTCAAGGAAGTTATCCCGGATAAATTTCTGGGCGGCCGCTTTTGCATTTCTCAGGGAGTACGTTTCAGCGATGTTGACAATATACATGCAATTCTCAACACTCATCTCTCGAATTAGAAAATCACTGCACATTTTTACCAGCGTATGGATCTGAAGATAGACAGCTGCGGAAATAATGCTTCCTATTGTATACAGAGAGAGAGTCAGCTTCCCAGTGTAGGCGTATGCAATGACAGTGGCCAGGCCTAGTGGCGAGATATCATTGAGATCTACCCTTTGAGTTGATGGGTCTTTTTTCAGGATGTTGTAAAAGTACTCACTGCATGAAGCCATCACTGACTTATGAACATCAAAGGATTTGGTTTTGGTACCAATGACTAAGTCACAGAGAAAGCTTTCCTGCCGCATTTTACTTAAACCTTCCAAGAGGTTGGGGCCGTAAGAAGCATCTGTGAGTTCAGAAGAAATGCAGCTCAGGCCATTGCCTCCTTCTAGGAGCCCGTTCAAGGCATTCAGTTTGTTGAGGGGGCTGTCTTCGACAATTATAGTCATCTCATTAATGTCTGCTTTGTTCTTTTTGACAGTCTTCTTTTTGGGCGCCATGTTGGCAAACACTGTCGCAGGCAAGAACTTGCTAAAAAAAAAAAAGTTCTCTTATTTTAATTGTGCTTTGGACTTGGAAGTGCTACACTGAGAAACTTCTTTTGTAATAATGCTTTAGTGGCATAAGATAGAGTAATCCTCAAACATAGATTTGAAGACATATTAAACTGAAGGCACATTTTATGGACAGTTAACTTCAGCATCAAGACAATTCTAAGAAGATTTGTATTATCAAATATGATCTATTAGTAGCTTGTTTTGCCAAGTATTTATTATATGCCGGAAATGACAACTTTTTCTATTCAGCTGTGTAGTAGTTATAGAATAGTACTTAAACATCACTGGAAGGGTTTAGTTTACTCTCTTGCCAGTAAATTCATGAGGAAGTAAATTATAACCATGTTGCATATTTTCCTCAATAAAATATTAAAATTCAGGAATCCATGTAAAATGTACACAGTATTATAGAAAGATGATTTTACTCACAGTAGCAATGACATCGATAAAATTGGAAGAGATATTTTTGACTGGAATTTACTGAGACTCATATGAAAGCACTATAGGACTTTGCTAGCATATTTAAAAGAAGAGGGATTCCACATTCTTATATGAGGACCAGGATGTAAATTTGGTGAAATTTGTTACTATCTCTATAAGATTGTTTTTGCTGTTTGGAACTTAATAAAATTCCAAGTTCAACTGAAGGAGTAAGTATGAAAGAATGTTCAAGAATTTTGTCTAAAAATCATAGTATAGAAATATTTTCCAGATATATAAATTTATAGGAACTAAAAATGTGTGGCACTGGATCAGAAATAGAAAAAAATTCAGAGGAACAAAATGAAAGGTAGAAACCCAATGTAGAGAACCACATTAAATAAGTAAATATATAAGTATAAGTCAAAATTTCATAGCCTTGCATTTACCTTTCCAGATAATTTTATATGCTTATACAAACTTACAGCTGCATATTTTTGAGCAGTGGTATGTTGCAAACCCGCTATCTGTAGGAGAAAGAATTAGCTTTATTCATTATCCTGCTTTTTTTTTTTTTTTGATACAAGTACATTCATCATGACTGATTTCAAACTCTCAATTGTTTAACAGCTAGCTTGCCAAATTCCTGAAAATATAACAATTAGTTTTGTGAACCACTATAAGCCAGCTCTAACATAGGCCTTATAGAGAACTTATATCAAAAATATACTCCAGGCTGGCACTGTGGCATAGCGGGTCAAGCTGCCATTTGCAGTGCTGTCATCCCATATGGGTGGAGTTTGAGTCCTGGCTGCTCTACTTCTAATCCATGCTCTGCTATGGCCTGGGGAGGCAGTAGAAGATGGTCCAAGTCCATGAGTCCCTGCATCAGACCCGGAAGAAGCTCCTGGCTTTGGATTGGCCCAGCTCCAACCATTGCAGCCACCTGGGGAGTGAACCAGCGGATGGAAAACCTCATTCTCTCTCTCTCTGCTTCTGCCTCTCTCTAACTCTGACTTTCAAATAAATCTTAAAAAAAATTACACTCAGTGGAACTGACATTATGGCACAGCGGAATAAGCCACTGCCTGTGACACCAGCATCTCACATTAGTCCTGGCTGCACCACTTCTGATCCAGCTCCCTGTTAATGTGCCTGGGAAGGCAGCAGAAGATGGCCTAAGTGCTTGGGCCCCTGTCACCCATGTGGAGACCTGGATGGAGTTTCAGGCTCCTGGCCTTGGCCTGGCCCATTTCTGGCTGTTGTAGACATTTGGGGAATATACCAGCAGATAGAAGATTGCTCTTCCCCTCTGTCTCTGTCTCTCTCTCTAATTCTGCCTTCCAAATAAATAAATCCAAACAAACAAACAAACAAACAAACAAACAAAAAAACCCTCGCACTATTACTCAGCAAATCATTCTTCTTACCTAGTAGTAACTCATACACATTTTCCCACCTCTTCCCATACATCTTTTCCATTTGAGTTGAATGCATTTGAATGGGAAAAACAAAAGCCCTGGCAAAGAAACAGATATTTTCTCATTTTCATATATAACTCATCTCATTTTCTCTATTAAGTTCGTGAGTTTTCATAGTAAGGATGTATAATAAATTATCTGACTATTACCACATCATAGGGCATTTAGGCATTTAGATGTTTTTCACTTTGGTTTGGTTTGTGTGTGTGTGTGTGTGTATGTATGTATGTGTGTTAAATCTCACTGTGATTTCATCCTTGAAAGATTTTAAGTTTGATTACTGGAATATGTATTTCAAAAATTCCATAATCCTTCTGTTGTATGGGATTTGTCTCTGTCCTTATCCCTTGAAGGAGAGCAGTGGGTCAGTAGGAACAGAATATCTGTTTCTTTGCTATGGCTTTTGTTTTTCTCATTAAGCTCAAGTTGTCGTATTCACATTTGTATTTCTTTAAAAGACTATCTAGCACATAGGCCCATCCTCTTCCCTTTCTGCAAACCATGAAAAATTGTCCTCATCTTGTGAAATCGATTATGAATACACCATCATTTTAGTGTTTAAATACATTCAATTTAGATGTTGATAGTTCCCTTGTGGGATTTTTTGGGGAGTAATTTAAAATAGTTTGTTCAGCAAACAGTTCTCAATATCTACTGCTATGTAGGCAGGACTATGCAAGGAATGAAGGAGCCATACAGGATGTAATTTATGTTGGCTCAGACACAATAAATATAAAATGATAACACAGAGCTAGGTAAGCACAACAGAGTAAATTTTGGGGGAAAAGTTCTGTCCTATTTACATTCCTGGAAGAACTCTTGTGGCCAACTTTTTATTCATGCTGATATAAGGCTTGTAAACACTCATTCTTTTACAGCAAATACTAAACCTGAGAGTAATCTGAATGCTTCAGACTGAATCCTAAATATTCTGTTTTTCCTTCATCATACTTTTTTGTTGTTGTTGTTGCTGATGGTGTCATGATGAGCAATGCTGAAAATATTAGTAACTCAAAAAACAGAGCATCTACTAATCAGAATGAACTCAGGCCATAGTGGTTGGAGCTGGGTCCCCTAGTGCTCCCTGGGGTACTCTGTAATTTTTCAGTTACTGCACTGTAGTAACTGAAGCACAGGCTCAGGGAGTCCTAGGAAACAAATGGTAACAGGCCTGTTATCAGTCTTTTGGTCTAGATAACACTTACAGAGGCATCTCAGAATTTTAACGAAGCTATGGAGAAAAAGGGTCAGTAGGGAATTCCAACTGGAGGGGTAGATGATAGACTTGAACAAGATCTTATTGCCTGTTTTAAATCTTCTTTTTCTATGTTGCTATTCCCTTAAGTCATCTTTTTTTTAAAGATGTATTTACCTGAAAGAGTTAGAGAGAGAAGGAGAGAGAGAGAGAGAGAGAGAGAGAGAGAGAGAAAACAGAGGTCTTCCATCCACTGGTTCACTACCCAGATGGCCGCAACGGCCGGAGCTGCAACGATCACCAGCCTCTTCCAGTCTCCCACTGGAGACTTGGGCCGTCTTCCACTGTTTTCCCAGGCCATAGAAGAGAGCTGGATCGGAAGTGGAGCAGCCAGGACTCAAACCGGTGCCCATATGGGATGCTGGCACTGCAGACAGTGGCTTCACCTGCTACACCTCAGCACCAGCCCCTCTCTTAAGTTATCTTAAATGAAGTATTATCAAGTATCCTTAGTAAAGCCTGGTCATTTGTCTACCAGCTCACTATGCCTTTAGGAATGAATCTCGTATAAAGATAACAATTACCAGCTGGGTGGTGGGGAGGGATGGGGAGAAGTAGGAGGAATTACCCAAAGACAACAGGGAATAAAAAAAAGGAGGAGGGTGTTGTAGGGGAGACAGTTAGAAAAGGGCCAGAGCATTGGGTGAGTCTGTCTTCACTGCCCTTTCCATGGACCCACATACACATACTTCTTCTCTCTCTCTCTCTTTTTTAAAGATTTATTTATTTATTTGAAAGGCAGAGTTACAGAGAGGCACATAGAGGAGAGGTCTTTCATCTCCTGGTTCACTCCCCAGATGGCCACAATAGCTGGAGCTGCACCCATCCAAAGCCAGGAGCTTCTTCCTGGTCTCCCATGCAGGTGCAGGGGCCCAAGTACTTGGGCCATCTTCTGCAGCTTTTCCAGGCCATAGTAGAGAGCTTGATTGGAAGTGAAGCAGCTGGTCTTGAACCCATGCCCATATGGAATGCTGCCACTGCAGGTGGCGGCTTTACCCGCTACACCATGGCGCTGGCCCCTACACATACTTCTTTTGTGGCTTTTAGTCTAAGAGTAGGTTGTAGATTAGTACTGCACAGGGCAGTGACAACTCCAATTTCTGGATCAAATAACCCAAGGACAGAGTTTGTGAAACCACGTTCACTGAAAGTTAGGTGGGGATTCTGGGAAAGAGATCCAGAATGGGGAAGTCCAATGGAAACTTGAGTCTTTAGCAATGAGTGATAGAACTTCAGAGATGGCAGTTATCTGAAAGAACACGAGAGACTATTTTTGCCCTAAAGTTCCTTAAAATAAGTACTACTCTTCAGAGCAAAAATGACATTATCTTGTGCTATTTATAATGTAGATGTAATCACAGCATAAAGTAAGGGGTGACAGTGGTCAAAGAACCTGAACAGGTTTCTATATTTTATGTGAAATGGTACAATATTAACTTATGAAGCCAGAGAAAATTTAACTTTGCATATCATAATATATAGAATAATGTTGCCCCATAGGATTACAACATGAGCCACGTATTCCAGTACCACATTAAAAAAGGTAAAAGGTGTGGGGGGGGGCAATGTTGTGACACAGTGGGAGCCACCTCCTTAGATGCTGGCATCCTATATTGGAATGCTAGTTAGAGTACCAGCTGTTTCACTTCTAATCCAGCTCCCTGTTAAAGAAATCTGGAAGGGTAGTAGATGATGGCTCAAGTGCTTGGCCCCCAGCATCCATGTGGAAGACCTGTATGGAGTTCCAGGCTCCTGGCTTTGGCTTAGCCCAGCTCCCATCATTGCAGCCACTTGTGGAGGGAACCAATGGATGGAAGATCTCTTTCTCTCTCTTTCTCTCCTTTCTCCATCACTCAGCCTTTCAAATAAATAAAAACAAATTTTTTGAGAAAGGTGAAAAGAAACAAGTGAAATTAGTTTTAGTCATATTTTATTCAATGTAACATACGAAATATTATAATTTCAACGTGTAATTGTTATAAAATTACCAAGGCAATGCTCTGTATTTTTTTGAACTAAAACCTCAAAATACAGAGCATATTTTATACTTGCAGCACATCTCACTGTGGGCCAGCCGCTTTTCAAGTGTTCAGTAACCACATGTGACTAATGGCTATTGTGTTGGTTAACAGACCTATAAACAGCCACTTAGACAATGCAATGTATAGTTGAAAAATTCATTAGATAAGTGGAATTTAGAAGAGGACAGGAAAAATGGAACAGAAATTACAAGTGGCAAACAGAAAACTAATGATGTAATGGTAAACCTAAAGCCAACTATATTAATAGTTATGTTAAACATTAATGGCAAAGCACATGAATTAAAAGGCACAGATTACTAGAATGAGTAAGGAAAGCAAAACCTAAATATGTGCTGTCTACAAGAGTAGACACTAGAAATATAAAGAAACAAAAAAGTGGAAAATAAATGGATAGAAAAAAGATTTATCACAAAAATAATAAACATAAGAAGTCTGGAATGTCTATCAATATTAGATAAAATAGACTTCAAGAAAAAAATCTTACCAGTGACAGAGGGAATTTCATAATGATAAAAAGATGAATGTATTATGGAGATATAAAAATCCTGAACAGGTGTCTACCTAAAAACAAACCTTCAAAATATGTGAAAAGTAGAAAGAAAGGGGCAGATAGGCAACTCCAGTCATACTTGAGAATGCACATGTATTATGTAATATCACTCTTAAGAAATTGATAGAACAGCTAGACAAAATCAGTAAATTATAAATTCTCTGAACAACATTATCAATCACCCTGACTTAATAGGACACTACACCCAACAGCTGCTGAATATAAATTCTTCTGAAATGCTCATGGTACATTCACCAAGTCAGATCCTGTGCTGGGCCACCAAGCATGTCTCAGCAAATTTAAATGCATTGTAATCATGCAGAGTATGTTATCTGATCACAGTGGAACTAAGACCCATTCAATTTCCAATGTTTGAAAATTAAACAATATACTTCTAAATAATCTACAAGTATTAGAAGAAATCACAAAGGAAATTAGAAATTTCAAACTGAATTATGACAAAAAAAACACATAAACACCAACTCCATTACTTATCTGCAGTATGTTCACCTGTAGATTACTTAACCTATGAGAGTCTCCATTGACTTATCTCTAAAAAGAAGAGAATAATACTGCCTGCCTCAGAATTGTCAACCAAAGGCTAATGAGGAAATATCTGAACAGCATTTAGTAGAGTACCTGAAAAAAAAGTGAATGTTCGAAAGTATTTGACTCATCATCTTCATTAAAAGCAATAGCCTTTGCTGTGTCTTTCTTTGGGAATAAAGGGGAGGAACATGTTTAGGAGAGCTGCCATGTTGTGGAGAAGCATTCATGAGGAGTGAGAGACAATTTGGGACAAGCAAACACAGCAACCCAGAATGCGAACTTGCAAACAGCAGTCAAGGGGAGATTTCTGGAATACATAAAGACTTCTGAGAGATTTTTGAAAATAGCAAGTTGAAAAATGGAATTCATGAAATCACATAGGCTGGGGGACAGATTATTTTTGTTTTCATGTAAATACCAGGGCTTAGGACACTTGGTTCCAGGTTAGGTATGCAAAACCACAGATTTATGCAACAGATTGAATCTATGTGTTTGGAGCTAAGGATTCAAACTATTTTGATGGGGTAGTGCTAGGAGGGAAGGGGTGCAGATAACACCAATCAGGTTGGGTCCTGGTAACGGAAGAGTTCTAGGTCATTAGAGGGAAGTGGAGAGGATGCCTCAAGCTGAAGCAGGGAGGCAGGACATCGTGCTACCTGCAGGCTAAGAGGCTGAGGTCATGAGGGAGGTATTGAGCAAGATGTTCAAGAAGGGTTAGAATTTGATAAGTTCTAACATGCGATTGAGAAGGATTAAGAAAACTCTAGGAAGAGAGGGAATAGCCTGAGGCTACACAAAATAGTGAAATCAGGATTCTTCCTTGCCTCTCCTTGCCTTGTTGCCTGCTGATGTCTCCTTCCTCCATCATCTGGCCTTCCTGCTGCCTGTGGTGTTCACTCTGTTGGTCTATGCTGACCTTGCTCCACTCATGGGAATTTTCACGACTTTCTCTTGATCTACATCCTGCTGCCCTTGCCCTCTTTCCTCAGGGCCTGTTGAGTGTTACACGAGCAAGTCTGATAAATGACCTAAGCTATTCATTCAGTTAAGGGCAAATCTACTCTGCTTCCTAGATGTGAATGTTTTTTGTGTTGCGTTTTTCAGTATCCTTTTATGTCTCAAATACAAGTTTCAAACAGATTAACTTTTGTGGAGTATGTGTGTCTGTGTGCATGTATATATACGTATATGTATACATATATATATAACGTATAATCATTATTCTTAGTAAAAAGGGATTGGGATTTTAGAGCCTGTGAAATCACTTTATAAAGGCAACTGGCTTCTCTAGCTCTCTCTAGGAAAGGCAGAGGGAGAGAAATAGACCTGGGACCGTGTAACAGACTATTAAAATCAGAGCATGCAGACAATGTCCAGGTCACTATATTTTCTAGATACCTCTAAAGACTGAAGTTTTGAGGCTACCAGCACATTCTATTCCTGGGTCTGTCCCCCAAAGGTGAGGCTTCTGTTTCCTGCCCAGATGTTCTCAATCTGTGCCATGTTCCTACAATAAGGACACTACAGATCCCCCAGAGGGGTCACTGCTTCACAGCTGGGTGAAGCTCTGATGTTGTCCTCAAGGCTGTAGGGATGCTCCCTGGTTCCCAACTGGCATTTCTCCCAATCAAATTAAAAATATGTGCAAGGGCAGTCTTAAAGGAAAGACGTTATAAAAGGGCAGCTTAGAAGTGCATGTATGCATAAAAGGAAAGTGGAACAATTTAATCCACTTTCACTTATTCATTTGGGCATGATGTTGAGCCTCAAGGCTGACTGTATGGAAAACTACGTCCTTAGAATCATATCTATGAACTACATTCAATCTGTTCTCTTTATATTAATATCACAATAAAACATTACTCATTATCTAGGTCATTGGTGGACATGTAGTCAAAAGCAATTTGTGCAGAAACTGTTTTTCTGCAGTTATACAAATGTTTCTAGGTATCCTGTGTCACATAGTAGCTGATCACCAGTGACAGTCACTACAACCATCATAATTTGGCTGGGAGTTCGAGGTGTTACAAAAATGAGTTGGATGTATATATCCTCATATATAATGTAGAGTATAATGTAGGTTCTAAGCAATACATTTTTGAAAGCATTCCATTCTTTTTTGATTAAATTTATACTTAAAGTTACATTAAGAGTTTTACCTACTAATTTTTAAAGCTATTTTGTTGTTGCTGTTTGTTTTTAACCAAGTAAATACCTCATGGCCAACTGCTCAGGGGGTTGCCAAGCTGGGAGATGGGGCAATCACCATGGTTACCATACCCTAGGGAAGGGTTGACTCATGCTGCGGTCTGCATGGTAAGTAGTGCACCCTTGTTGAACGTCACTGGCTGGGGACTTTGTCCCACTTTTTCCTTAACTACAACAGGTTTGTTTCTTCCTCCTTAAAGAGGAAGCTCTAGGAGGCTGTCCCCATATGATCAAAGGGAGGGAGAACTTCACAGCACTCCCTTGCCACTGTTGGTGGCTTGCACTTTTCACATGGCCCCTACCATAGTAGGAAACACTGGAAAGAAGAGCAGGTTGAGCCATAGCAGCTGAGGTTGTGTAATGGGATGAGCGGCTATTTGGAGGCACTGACAGTCCCTTCCTGCCCCTTCCCTTTTTCGGTCAAAGAAGAGGCATTGCACAAAGAAGAGGGTGCAGAGGGCTTTAGAAGGGTCCTTCTGCTATGGGAGCTATCCCTTCATTCTGTGGAAGGAGCCCCTGGAGGTCCTTTGCCCTAGCTGTGGAAGCCACAGACTCCTTCACTTTCTGCTCTAACCTCTGTTACCCAGAGCAGCCTCTTGGAACCCCTGTAATAGCAGAGCATTAGAAATGGCAGCATGGCAACAGAGAGCAATTCTGCATTCCTTTTGCCACTGCCCCATGCAAATCTTGGCTCAGGTCACTTCTATGACAATAGTATCATGTATTTAACACCTGACAGATAGCTGGGCAGAGTTATGTAAGTCATCACATTGTTCACCATCTTCTATATTTGCCAAGTTTAAATTAAGAATGTTAGTAATTAATTTCTAAATACAATTCATGCAGCATGGATCTATATTATATGTTAAATGTATGCCAATAACTTTATTTCTACCTAGAATAATAATCAGGTAATAATAATCAGGTTGTTAGCATTTATTAATTGAAGGCTTACTGTGTACTGAGTCTTGAGTTAAGTACTTTGTATAATTTTAATTGTTTAATATATAACCAGCACAGAAATCCTAAAGAGTAAGTTATTGTGTTCATTTTGGGAGAGAATAAATTAAGATTCAGAGTTCTCAAAAAATGTGTCCAAGGTCACAAAAGTAAGCATGCAGTGTTGTTGAGTGAAGTTTCAAGCCCAGAGGAAACCTGGCATCCTAGGTCATCTCCCTTAAATCCAGGGTAGACCAAAACCTATAGTAGGTTAAAAGTGATCGTTGTCTTACATGAAAAGATTGAGAATGAATAACATGGAGCTAAAGTTTATAAAATAAAAATTTGGATGTGGAGAACATGAACTGGTTCTGTTAGTTCCAAATATTGAAATAAAACAGTTGCATTATTGAATATAAAATAAAATTTGGGAGGGACACAGATCTTATAAATTTCTTTATATTAATAAGGGTATAAAGGATATTAAAGTCCAATAGGTTGTGTCAACCAAAAATATAAATAGGTCCAAGGAGGGCTTGCATGGATTTGTTGAGCAGGTAACCAAGCACTTCCTTTTGAGTGCTAGATTAAATATGAAATTACCTTTTTTTGTTAAAAAACAAGTATCAGCAATTTCACATGGCTCAACTTAGCTAGAGGCTGTGTGTGTTTTTTACTTATGAAGTATACAGACTATATATATATATATATGTATATATATATATATATACAAAGTTCAGTATGATTCTATTCTCTAAGTCTGGATTTGGGACACAAGGAATGAGTGCAAAATCTTTAGCTTCAGTTTTGTTGAAACTTTTAGGAAAATGGCTCTCTTTCCTAAATTTTTGTGTGTGGTGGGGGAAAGGGGTTGGAAATTGAGTTAAGATTCACATTCCCTTGATCATTGTAGAATTGAAGACTGGAATTTTTTGTTCTTTCTGCTCTATTTGGTAGCCCTGGAACAAAATGTTTACCTTTCAGGATTTTTCTTTAGATATCTATTAAATGGGGAGAAAAGTCCCATTCAGTTATCAAATTTTATAGAGTTAAGAATACACAGCTGACTTCCACTATCAGAACTGTCAAAGTCTGTTCCTGTGCCACTTCTCTCAATCTGGTCTTCCATAGCTCTGGAACTGACTGTCAGATGGGCTTGAATTGACTGAAACAGGGTTTTTTTTTTTTTTTTTTTTTTTTTTTTTTTTTTTTTTCATATGGGCTCTGTGTGTTCAGGTCTGAGTTGTCATATTTAATTAAGAAAAATACAATATGCCCAATTACGTTTGAATTTTAGATAAACCATGAATCATAATTTAGTGTAAGTATAGCCCAGGCAGTATTTGGGACATACTTATACTCAAAGCTGATCTGTGGTTGATGCAAAATGCACATGTAGCTGGATGACCTGCTTGGATTGAGTTTCAGGTGGGCCCACAAGCTCTGAAAAAGATTCTGAAATGTATTCTGCGCATATGTTCTCTGAGCGGGCTCAGCGTTTTCATGAGATTCTGTAAAAAGTCCAGAATACTGATGCCAAGAACTGGTAACATCAGTGTGCCCTGGTTCCTAAGTGGGTGAATCTCTGTAAGTATTGCACTTCAGTCAAATTCCTCCTGGCCTCAAACTGAGCCTGGATGGAAGCTCACAGAATAGAACTGGGTGCAGAGGAGGCTATCACTTCATGTTTAATAACATGCTTCTGCATGCCACCCTTGCCTCTTGGGAGAGACCCTATACAGGGCAAGCTGAAAACCCATGTGTGCTGAAGTGTCACTGTCACTCCCAGGCCCGAATGAGCTGGGATCCCAGAATGTCTTCTGCCAAGGGGGTAAATCAGCTGCCCCTGTTTGCTGTCCCTGCCACATTCCAGTCTTAGCATCTGTCGGCGCTTGTCAGTGCTACCTCCAGGAATAGAAACACCCTGGCTTCTTGTCTTGCCATTTTAAGTTATGGCCAACTGAATGGGAGTTTTAATTTGCAACATGGTTTTTAATATAAAACATATGTCAGGGTAGCCATATATGCACTCTTATAGAAAAAAACTGGCTTTTTTTTAAATAACAAATTTGGGGCTTTTTGCAGTGGGAATCTCTCTTTTGTCAAAGATCATATTTCTAGGAGTTCAAAGACATGTCTGGCTTTTGTGCTACCAATGTAGTTAAACCTGATAGCAGTGTTTGATCTAAAGTAATCTGCTACCAAATGTTTAAGTGGTTCCTGATAAAAATAAAGATGGAGTTCTAAACTTTGTGAACAAAGCCTAAGAATTCTCTCCTTCCCCTTTATAAAATAGTGGAAGAAAAACATTCCTTAAGCTTTAGAGACTTAAAATTGTTAGAAATTATAAATAATTTTACTTTTATAGGGCATCACTCTCATGCATTTCTGTTCCTGTCACATTCTTCTAATTGATCACATTTTTTACATTTCAGGAAAATATTTTTGGTCTCCTAACTGCAGATCACAAGCAATCTGACCTAGCTGGAGACTCCCTTAACCACAGACACCCCACCCTGTCCCACCCACACAGCCACATACCCCAAGGATGGAGAAGATGGGAATCGGCAAATATGGTCCCAACTCCTTACCCTCCTGTGTGTGAAAGGGCAGCCCAACTTGCGATGAGGAAGTTTTAGCAGCACACTCCTCTGGGGAGGCAATCTGTGGAGAGACAGAGAGGGGGAGAAGGAGAAGCCAGTGGGGAGCCACCAGCAGCCACCTGACAAGTCCCAGCAGCAGCAATTTTTAGAGTGACCCTACGCTGTCCCACTGGATAAAGCAGGCCGAGCCTGCGCTCTCTAGCCTGGAGGAGCAGCTTGAGCCCTCCTCTTCCTCTTTGGCTTTGAACTGCAGGCCATCCTGGGGCAGAGGCGGGGCTCTGGTTGGGGGAGAGGGTCAGGTTTCTCAACTTGGCCAGCTGTTAAAAAACAAAACAAAAGTTAAGAGCTCGATCTTTCCTGGGTGTGAGGAAAGAAAATGAACTGAGTGAGTGTTTAAGTGTTGAAAGCAGAGATTTGAGCAGAGGCAGAAGAAGGGAAGGGAGTGGGTCAAACTTAATTTCTAGAGAGGTAACTAGCCTGCTCATCTTAAGTCCCTTGAGAAGACTGTGGCTATAAATAGACTGTTCTTTAGAAGCGAAGCACATGTACCCCTTTGCCAGGGCAGGGTACTTTCTACAGACCTCACATGTGGCCCTAGCATGTTAGAGTTGAATAAAGCAGGTTCGCCCTTGGTCTGTGATTACACAGTGAACTACAAGGAAGTCTGAGATAAGCACACACACAGTTGCTCTGGCAATGCTTCACATGCAAAACAAAACCCAAAGGAGTGTAATGGACCACAAGCTTTAAAAAGCACCAAGAACATGAAATGACTGCTTAAAAAAATTAGGCTGCAATAATGGAAAAATAGGTCATGGACAAGAAATGTTCTAATTATTCCTCATTAGTCAGATGATCTGATAAGCATAACTTTGCTGTCTTGGCACACAGAGAAGTCATTCTGCAACATGTAGAAGGTGGCTATAAGGAGAGAACTGTAGGAGCTGTGCATATTGGGAACATCTGGAGAAAAGTACAACTAAGAAAGAAATTAAGATAGATGAGACTTCCATCTTTGGAGGGCTACTGTGCAGCAGGGGGATTCAGTTAAAATGTTTGTAGCCTAAGATGTTAAATCCAGTGGATGGAAATTCCTAGGGAAATCAATTTAAAACATGGAAGAAAAATTCTTATTCTAACTGGGTTTCAATGATGAACATGGCAGCATTATAAAGAACCACTTCCCTGTAATTAGATGGGTGGAAGCAAAAGAAGCTATGAGTATGTGATGTAGAAGGGCTCTTGCCTGCTAGAGGCTTGCACTGCATCGTTTCTGGTACATTTGCTAATGCTCCATGAATTCCTAGGTACTGACCTCTCATTCTCCTGATGTCTCCCAACTCTTTGGGTAGCATCTGTCTTTGTTGCCATTTCTGTTGTACAGTCAGCTTTGTAACAGGCAAAATTACTTTGGTTTCTTACTCATAGATCTCCAGCACAGTATTTGTTGAAAGTGACTCATAGCGAGTGGGAAAGGGGAGGGTTGCGGGTGGGAGGGAAGTTATGGGGGGGGGGGGAAGCCATTGTAATCCATAAGCTGTACTTTGGAGATTTATATTCATTAAATAAAAGATAAAAAAAAAGAAAGTGACTCATAGACATTTAATTTCTTGTTCATTACCAAGCAATCTTTCTTGGTTCCATGTCCTCAACTCAGAGAAAGGGCTAGAGCATTCGACCTTATTTTTATTATAATGAAAATTGGGATTCTATCAACATTTGTGATAATGCCATGATGATGGGAACGGACTTCAAGAAACAGCTATTAGTACCAATGGTATCATTTTAAAGGGTTCGAGATTATTAACCCCAGTCCTACTGGAATGACACTGAGATGGTCATCTTCATAGAATACCTTTGGAGGTAAAGTATGAATACAATGGAAGAATAAATGGCCAAAATGGAAACTCTAAGAGATACTTCAATAAAAAAAATGTTTCAGAGAGGCTTCTATATGTGAATATTCACTACTGCTATGGTTGATATGCTGGAAACATAGGGGGTGTGAGATGTGCTGGAAAAGGAGCCTGGACAGTTAGCTTCAGTATGCATTAAGAAATTTGATCTGTATTCTTTTTGTTTTTTAAAGATTTTATTTATTTATTTGAGAGGTAGAGTTACAGACAGTGAGAGAGAGACAGAGAGAAAGGTCTTCCATCTACTGGTTCACTCCCAAACGCTATGGCCGGAGCTGGGCCAATCTGAAGCTAGGAGACAGGAGCTTCTTCCAGGTCTCCCATGTGGGTGCAGGGGCCCAAGCAATTGGGTATCTTCTACTGCTTTCTCAGGCCATAGCAGAGAGCTGGATCTAAAGAGGAGCAGCCAGGACTCGAACTAGGTCACATATGGGATGCCAGCGCTGCAGGCGGAGGATTAACTTACTGTGCCATAGTCCAGGCCCGTTCTTTATTCTTAAAGTAATTTGGCTTAACAGCTGAAGTTTATTTAATGAAAAAGAGTGTCATGCTAAGATAGGCATTTTAGAAAGAACACCCTGGCATTTGGGGTGTAACCTCAGTAGAATTCAGACAATTTAGATTGAGAAATTTGTTTCCAGTGTTAGCGCCCATCTGTCTTCTCTCAATCTCTTCCTATGTTCTACCACAGAACCAGCTCTAAGCTAGGTCCCATGGAGGCAGGGATCTTTATTTTTTTTTAAAGATTTATTTATTTGAAAGGCAGAGTTACAGAGAGGCAGAGGTAGAGAGAGGTCTTCCATCTGCTGGTTTACTCCTCAAACAACCACAATGACTGGAGCTCAGCTGATCCAAAGCCAGGAGCCAGGAGCTTCTTCCGGGTCTCCCACATGGGTGCAGCGGCCCAAGCACTTGGGCCATCTTCCAGTGCTTTCCCAGGCCATAACAGAGAGCTGGATTGGAAGTAGAGCAGCCAGGACTTGAACCAGTGCCTGTATGGGATGCCAGCATTGCAGGCAGCAGCTTTACCTACTAAACCACAGCACCGGCCCCAAGGATCTTTATTTTATTCATTGATGAATCTCAAGTGCCTAAAACAGTGCCTTGCACAAAGTAGATGAGGAATAGTTGCTCTTCAACTGAACAAGTACATGAATCAATGAATGCATATCGAATAAGGTATGTTAAAGGACAAGAAAATTGGGGCTATCTACAGTGAAAGTTTATAATTACAGACCATAAATTAGTTGAGAAAGAAGGGAAATGAGGTCCTGAGGGTGGAAAATCTTTTGTATTTACTATTGTAACCCCAGAACCAGTACAATGTTTAGCTTGTAGTTGGTACTTGAAACATTTTTTGAATGAATGAAACAAAATATATTCTGACAACACAGTAAAATCCAAATTTGTGAAAAATATTGTGATATTGTGCTTTTTGTAGTTTTCTCTTACAAAAATTCATAGAGTCTCCTGAGAAAAAATAAGTGTCTTTCAAAAAGCTTTTGTAGCTGAAGAAATAGTTGTACCAATATCCATGGTCTCCTAAGTTTTGCTGTAGACTATACCTCAGATTAGTAAGCCATTCTCAATTTCTGTCATGACCAGAAGGTTAGTTAGAATGCTACTTCTAAAGCTATGTGTTTACTCTGTACCAGGTGCCTGTGGTAGGAATTACCTGGGGACCTTGAAAATCTTGGTTCTGATAAGGTAGGTCTGGGGTGAGGGCCAAGACTCAGACTTCATAACAAATGCACAGGTAATGCTGATGTTGCTGGTTCAAGGTTTGCATTTGGAATAGCATGAATTTATGATAATTAGCTACTCAGCATCTGAAGGGGAAGAGTCTGGTAAAAAGGCAATGCATGAGGAAGTCTTTCTATCAGAATGCACTCAATGTCCTAAAATCGACCAATCTATAAGCCTACCTGGAAGAAGTCCCCAACCTTTCCTTCTTCACCTTGTTAGAATGGAAAAGTCCCCTACCCAGATTCAGCCCTTCTTCCAGTCCTCTGGACTGCAGAAGCACCTCTTCAGGAGCCTTGCTCTTCAGTTCTCCCCACTCTCTCCTACACACCCCCACCACATCTGCTAGCCAATTTATACTACCCTTGTGTAGTCTTCATATAATACTCTCCTGTCTCAAGACTTCCACACTTTATGCTCCAATTGTCTGAGTGGTCATTCCCATCATTTTTTCCCAATGAATTTATAACTCATCCTTTGTATACCCTGGCTTAAATATCACATATTCAAGAAGTCCTTGTATGAAGATACAGCCTGAGTTCTCTGCTCCAGTGATGTGTTTTATTTTCCCTTCTATGCCACAGTTCAATAACTTCTCACTGAATGGTAAGTGACAAAATAATGAAAGCTAGCATGTAACTAGTACTCGCTCTGTACCACGTACCTGTACTTGTAGCTTCCAAGATGGCTCCAAATGATTTTTGCCTTCCAGGATTCATGGTCTTATACAATCCCCTAACTTGCGTATAACCATTAGAAGACCTCAAAATTGAGTTTGAATCATTTCTGTGTTAGGTGGCCAAAGATTCTGACTTTCCCCTTTGGTGGCTGTGATGAAGCCCAGTTCCAAGGACGTGCCCAGGCAAGCAGCAGCCAGGAAGGGTCTGCAGCCCTCAGGTCAACATTCCAAGCAATGAGAATTCTGCCAAGTACCACTGAGTGAACTTGGAAGTTGATCCTTCCTCAGTTGGGCCTTCAGAAGAGTCCCTAGCCCTGCTCATATTTTGGTTGTCATAAGATACCAGATCCAGTTAAGAATCAATGAGATAGTAGATGTATGTTGTTTAAAGCTGCTAAGTTGGGGCCGGTGCCTGCTGTGCTGGTGTCCCATGTGGGCACTGGTTCAGGTTCTGGCTGCTCCACTTCTGATCCAGCTTTCTGCTATGGCCTGGGAAAGCAGTGGGGGATGAACCAGGTCCTTGGGCCCCTGCACCTGCATAGGAGACCTGGAGGAGGCTCCTGGCTTCAGATCAGTGCAGCTCTGGCCGTTGCAGCCAGTTGGGGAGTGAACCAGTGGATGGAAGACATTTTTCTCTCTCTCCTGCCTCTTCTCTCTCTGTATAACTCTGACTTTCAAATAAATGAATCTTTAAAAGAAAAAAATAAAGCTGCTAAGTTATCTAGCAACAGATAACTAATACAGTCCTATTACATGTGATTTTCATGCATAAACTAACTTAATCTTCACAGTATCTTTTCCAGAGAGGATCCCTGTTTTACACATAAGAAAATGGAAGCAGATCCCAAATTGTCAAACTCCAGAGTATTGTCTCCACAACTTCACTTTGCATAAGGCAGTGACAGTTTCTGATTTATTCATAGCTGAAGTCCCATTTTTCCAACCCAGTAGATTCTCAGTAATTGGCTAATAGATTGCTTATTTCAAAAAACTGCTAATTGAATGATGAATAGTTTTGTTGTTCACACAAGGGAATTTTATTAGTGTTCTTGGGAAGTATAACCACCTGTTTGGTCTCAAAGGCTTCTTATGTTGTACTATGAATTCTTCAAGTGTGGAATGGGCTATATCCTCATGGACTAAAATTACAGGTGTATTTCTGTGTGTTGAGTACATAATATACACAAACCATATGTTTAATTGTAAGTTATCCTGGGGTTACATTAAAATAGTGAAAGGGAACAAGTGAAATTTACTTTAATAATATATTTTACTAACCTCAGTATATCTATATTATTTCAATATGTAATCCATATAAAATTATCAATGAGGCATTTTACATTCCAAATAAGTACTAAGTCTTCAAAATCCCATCTTTTATACTTTCAGTGACTTCAAGTGCTAAAATTTGGATTTTCCTTATCTCAGATACCAATAGCCACAGGCTACTGTTGGGTAGTGCACATATATGGGCAGTGCAGGTATAAAGAACTTGGAAGGAAAATTTAGCCTCTGGGAGTCTACAGAGCATCTGTTTGCTGTGTGACAACTTCCTCTGTATGATCTTAGGATGAGCTGGAAATAGTTAAAAATAAGAGTTGAAGTTCAGGGGCAGGCTTTATCTTAAAGTTGTTCTTACGTGGCAGCTAGAAGACAAATGACTTACTACCTTTCAAAGCAACTTGAGGGATTCAAATCATGCCTTCATGTTTATAAATTTTGGGTTACTTGGAACATGCCTTTTCTGAATTTCAAGCAAAAGTAAGGAGAAGTGGAGAGAACAAAACTGCCCATGTGTGTTCTTAGAAGGTGAGATTGGAGAACACGGCCCTTTAGCAAAGAATCCACCAAGTCTTTGGCTGTGCAAAGTCATCAAGGAGCCAGGAAAGCCAGGAGCCTGTGGGTCAATGGGAAGGTAAAGCAGACAGGTTTTGCACCTGGCTGCCCCACATCTGAACACCTCCCCAGTGGTTATGGGTTTTCCTACTATGTGAGATCAAGCAAGAAGCAGAGGCTAGTTTTCACCATGGAAGCCAATAACCCAAAGGCATAATTTTCTAGGCTTCTTTGCAGTGATGGCATAGATAGGCACAAGCAAGACATGGGCTTGGCTAATCAGATCACCCCAGGCTAGAAATGGCAGCCACTGATGAAGAAGCAGGGTAGAGAGGAAGCTGTTCTGGCCGTCGGGCCATTGGTGGCATCTGGAGCCAGATCACAGGCTTTAGAACATCAGGCTGCGGCTTCCACTGTTCCATAGGGGCAGCTGTGTGGTCAGGAGCTCTTGGCTTTAGCTCTGGTTGCAGGGCATTCTTTTGCTCCCTCTCTTCCTCTGGCCCGGCTCTCTGATCATCCAGCTGCCTACTACTCTTTGAGAAGATTGTCTCCCCTCTTAGTGGCTCAGTTAGCTAGCTCAGGAGCTCAGCTGCAGGATAAGTGGAGGAGAGAAGCTGAGAGGAGACAGCCTGGAAAACAAGGGAGCAGGAGGTGGTGAGTTTTGAGGGAGACAGGGCACTAAGCTACACAACCGGAAGCTGTAGTTGGTGCAGAAAAAGGAGCCAGAGGGGAGTTTCTGATGGCTGCGTGGCTGAAGCACCTATAACAACAAAGATGTTTAATGATCCATTTTTTAACCTGTTTGCATTTCTGTGCTGTAAATACTTTCTGTGGCACAAAAGTTTCAATAAAGGTCACTAGACATCACTGCCCTGGGTGAGTGTTCCAAGTGAAAATCAGTGGCAAGCTGTCCAGGTTGCACTGAGCAGACCCAATAGGCAAGCTGTAGGGGGGGTGATCAATGGAGAAGAAACTTGGGGTCAGAGGTGACAGATCTTTACACCTGGCACCCAGGGTTTTTCCTTGAAATGCTGACAAGGGCATAGAAGTGCTCAGTGGCAGTATCTCAGGAAGGTCACCCAATTTTATTTAAATATCAACAAGGCTTGGAGACTTCAGTTGACATGTAGGTTGTGCCAGCATTTTTCTACTAAGGGCTGGCTCAGAGATCAGTCACAGGTGACAAAGCATGCTCTTTCTCATCTTTAATGTGGTAGAAGCAATCTTTACCTGGAAGATCTGTTAGTGATGCCCCAAAACCAACAGGAGATAGGAATGTCTGTATTCCAAAAACTTCCAGAAAATAGACACAGAACATTTGCCTTTTCACAGTGAGATAAAGGGATATTCTTATTATTTTAGGCACATAGGTGTTTTTTCCAGGAGACAAAATTTAATATATGCACACAGTTTTATATATAATGCAGCATCACACCATGTAGGGCATTTAGCTTTTTTTATACATTCAGATATGTTTGAAACACTTCTTAAGGCTACAAAACAGAACACAAAAGATAAACAGGAATATATTCAACACTTACAAAAAGTGATATGATAAAGAATATAAAATACTATGTTAGGCACATAGGTGTTAAGTCTAGTGACAAGGCAAAGTGTTCCAAAGTCCCATTAAACTCTTACTTTTGGAAAATCAACATGAGGCCAATCAATGAAGTAAAAACTTTCATGGAAACTATAGCTAACTCAGTGAATTCATACAGCCTATCTTAATAGCAGCCAGAAATACCAGCTGTACTTGGGTTCTTCTCAGTATAGTTAAGAGGTTCTTGATGTAAGTGGACACTTGCAAATCACATGCTGAGTTACGACATTCTGAAGGCAGCAGCACTGTTTTGGTCTGAAGACAGACTTGTGAAAGAGAAAACATGTTCATTGCCAGCACTTTTAAAAGTACAGCATAGTTTTCAAAACACAGTATATGGTTCTCCAATGGCTGGAACAGTATAGTCACTGAGGGTTGCTTTGAGGTATCAAATAGTAATAATACAAAACAATCTACATATGAAAGCTGAAGATTAAGTCTCAGTTGGCATAGCATCATTGAAGAGTCATTCCTTCCAAAATGAAGATATTTATTTCAGAGAACTTGCTTTCCTGGCAGGGTACTTGGCTTAATAAAAGTTAGAAGGGGCCGGCACTGTGGAGTAATAGGTAAAGCCGCTGTCTACAGTGCCGGCATCCCATATGGGTGCCGGTTCAAGTCCTGGCTGCTCCACTTCTGATCCAGCTCTTTGCTATGGCCTAGGAAGGCAGTAGAGGATGGCCCAAGTCCTTGGGCCCCTGCATCCGTGTGAGAGACCTGGAAGAAGCTCCAGGCTCCAGGCTCCTGGCTTCAAATTGGCACAGCTCTGACTGTTGCAGCCAGTTAGGGAGTGAACCAGTGGATGGAAGATTTCTCTCTCTCTCGCTCTCGCTCTCGCTCTGCTTCTCCTCTCTCTCTGCAACTCTGACTCTCAAATAAAATAAATCTTTAAAAATATATATATTTATGGTAAGACCTTACCAATTCCTACCTTCTTGATTTGAAAGGCAGAGAGACAGAGGGAAAGGGAGAGAGAGAGAGAGAATATGCGTCCACACTCCCATTTGCTGGTTCACTCCCCAAATTCCTGTAACAGTCAGGGATGGGTCAGGCCAAAGCTAGGAGACTAGAACTCAATCCAGGTCTCTTAGGTGGGTGGCAGGGACCCAAGTACTTGAGCCATTACCTCCTGTCTCCCAAGTTCTGCATTAGCAGGAAGCTAAAATGCAAAGTGGAACTGGAACCTTGATATGGGATGCAGACCTCCCAAGCAATATCTTAGCTGCCACGCCAAAGACCCACCCCTAATTGCTTTTTCAAATAGAAAAATATACAGTAAAGTATCTATAGTCATATTGCTGTGCAATAGAATGCCAGAACTTCTTACTCCATTTAGCTATAACTTGAAAGCAACTTTATAAAAGCAACTGCCTTGGATAGATTGAATTAGAACATCCCCAGCAAGCAGTCACCTGACCACTCTGTCTTTGCTCCAATGAAAAGATCTTCTTGGCTTTTTATATTCTTCCTGGGTAAGCAATGTTTATGCAAAGCCCAATGTCCTTCAAAATGTCTTCTGAGTATCTTTGTTAAAGGGAATGTTAAAATTGGGCTACCTTAAAAAAATTCAGCTTAGAAGTAAAGATAGATTTTTATTTATTTATTTTTTTTAGTGAAAGACTTCTCAGACTTGTACATTGTTGGTCTCTAAGAGGAAGATACATATATGAAACCTGTTTTCAGTTCAGAGTCAGTGAACTCAAGGGGCTTCCATAGCCTAGACAGCTCATAGCAAGAGTCTCGGGTGATTGCTGACATCGTAAATAAGAGTGCCAATTGTTAAATCAACAACAGGAGTCACTGGGTACATGCTCCCCACGTAGGATCTCTGTCCTTAATGTGTTTTACTATGAAACGTAAAAACACTACTAGTCGAACAATACCCTATACCTTGTGCGGTTGTGTGAGTGCAGCCTGTTGAAATCCTTGCTTAGTATATACTAAGTTGATCTTCAGTATATGAAGGTAATTGAAAATGAAACTCGATAAAGGGCAGTATGGGAGAGGGACAGGGAGAGGGGAGGGCCACGGGAGGGAGGAAGGTTGGGGGGGGAAGCCACAACAATACAAAAGTTGCACTTTGTAAATTCACATTTGTGAAATAAAAAAAAGGAATAAATACATACACACTACAAAAAAAAGAAACCTGTTTTCATGAGACTATTCTGTGGCATGAATGACTTATAGAATAACCTTGGAAAATACAGATAGGAATTCTTATGGATTTCTCTCATTATTTAATCTTGATTATTCCTGAAGAAGTAGTCATAAGCAAAATTTTTCTTATTTTTTTTTTAAAAAGATTTATTTATTTATTTGAAAGTCAGAGTTATACAGAGAGGGGAGGCAGAGAGAGAGGTCTTCCATCCGCTGGTTCACTCCCCAATTGGCTGCAACAGCCAGATCTGCGCTGATCCGAAGCAAGGAGCTTCTTCCCGGTCTCCATGTGCGTGCAGGGGCCCAAGGACTCATACTATCTTCTACTGCTTTTCCCAGACCATTTTAGAGAGCTGGATGGAAAGTGGAACAGCCAGGACTCAAACTGGTGCCCATATGGGATGCCGGCACTGCAGGTGACTTTACCTGCTATGCCACAGTACTAGCTCCAGTGTTTATTATTATTTTATTTTATTTTATTTTTTTTGGACAGGCAGAGTGGATAGTGAGAGAGAGAGACAGAGAGAAAGGTCTTCCTTTTTGCCGT
This sequence comes from Lepus europaeus, assembly GCF_033115175.1. Classification (NCBI taxonomy): domain Eukaryota; kingdom Metazoa; phylum Chordata; class Mammalia; order Lagomorpha; family Leporidae; genus Lepus; species Lepus europaeus. Next base: position 53,945,395 of record NC_084829.1, read on the forward strand.
TGGTTCACCCTCCAATGGCCGCTGTGGCCGGCGCATCACGCTGATCCGAAGGCAGGAGCCAGGTGCTTCTCCTGGTCTCCCATGCGGGTGCAGGGCCCAAGCACTTGGGCCATCCTCCACTGCCTTCCCGGGCCATAGCAGAGAGCTGGCCTGGAAGAGGGGCAACCGGGATAGAATCCGGCGCCCCAACCGGGACAAGAACCCGGTGTGTCGGCACTGCAAGGCGGAGGATTAGCCTGTTAAGCCACGGTGCCGGCCTCAGTGTTTATTTTTTTTAAAAGACTTTATTTATTTGAAAGGCAGAGTTACAGAGAGAAGGAAAGACAGAGATCTTCCATCTGCTCATTCACTCCCCAAATGTTTGCAACGGCCAGAGGTGGGCCGATCAGGAGCCAGGAGCTCCCTCTGGGCCTCCCACATGGGTGCAGGGGCCCAAGGACTTGTGCCATCCTCCACTGCCTTTCCAGGAACATCAGCAGGGAGCTGGATTGGAAGTGGCACATCCAGGGCTTGAACCAGTGCCCATATGGGATGCTGGCATTGCAAACGGGGGCTTTAACCCACTGTGCCACAGCACCAGCCCCTGCAAAGTGTTTCATAGAGTACCAATGCACTGATCCCTAAATTTAGGGAAATATTCAGGAATAAACAGAGCTAATTAAATCTCCAATAGTGGTCGAAGAAAATGTTCATCACTTTAAAAGAGAAACACCAGGGGCTGGCGCCATGGCTCACTTGGTAATCCTCCGCCTGCAGCGCTGGCATCCCATGTGGGCACCGGGTTCTAGTCCTAACTGCTCCTCTTCCAGTCCAGCTCTCTGCTGTGGCCCGGGAGCACAGTGGAGGATGGCCCAAGAGCTTGGGCCCTGCACCTGCATGGGAGACCAGGAAGAAACACCTGGCTCCTGGCTTTGGATCGGCGCAGCGCCAGCCTTGGTGGCCATTTGGGGAGTGAACCAACGGAAGGAAGACCTTTCTCTCTGTCTCTCTCTCACTGTCTATAACTCTACCTGTCAAATAAAAAAAATTTAAAAAAGAGAAACACCAATGTTAACATAGAATCAATGATCACAAAAATATGTAGTAATCATAAACAACAGGAAATGATAAGGAAACTAAAGAGATAATTAATGGGGCAAAGCTTTATTTTTTAAAGAATTTTTAAAGTTTTATTTAAAAATTTATTTCCATTTTATTTGAAAGGCAGAGAGAAGGAGAGAGGGTGAGAAGTACCTTCAATTTGCTGGTTCACTCTCCAGATGCCTAGCTGAAGCCAGAGACCTGGCACTCAATCTGAGTTTCCATATGGTGGCAAGGACCCAACTACTTAAGCAGTCATCTACTGTCACCCAAAATGTGCATTAGTAGTAAGCTGTTATCAGAAGTGGAGTTAGAATTCAAGCCCAGGTACTCTCTTATGGTTTCCAAGCAATATCTTAACTACTGTGGCATTTTAACTGTAGTACCATCTGGGGCAAGAGTCTTTATCATTACTTCTATTAATGTTCACATTTTGTACATAATAGAACATGTGTTATAAGCATATTCTTTTTTTTACAAATGTATTTATTTATTTGAAAGGCAGAATTATAGAAAGGCAGAGGCAAAGGCAAAGGCAAAGGCAAAGGCAAAGGCAAAGGCAGAGAGAGAGAGAGAGAGAGAGAGAGAGAGAGAGAGAGAGAGATCTTCCATCTGCTGGTTAACTTCCCAAATGACTGCCAGCCAGAGCTGGACCAATTCAAAGCCAGGAGCCAGGAGTTTCTTCTGGATCTCCCATGTGGTATAGCCCACCATCTTTTTGCTGCTTACCCAGGCACATTAGCAGGGAGCTGGATCAGAAGTGGAGCAGCTGGGACTTGAACCAGTGGCAATATGGGATGCTGGCACTGCTGGCAGCTGTTTTACCAGTTATGTCACAGTGCCAGCCCCTTTAAGCATATTCTTTATAAAAACAAGCAACACAATGCTTTAATGTCTATCTCCTATCAAAATTAAGTCTTTATGGATAATTGAAAAGAACAAAACAAATTCTCTGATATTCAGTTAGCATTATTAAAAAAGACAGTCTATGTTCATATATGTATATACTTATATATATATATTCATACACAAACACACATATATAAATGTTGGAGCCATCTCAAGGTTAATAGCATTGTCATCACTGCCATTAGGTTAGGAATATGGTACAACAATGGTAGAGAAAGCTTCAAAGCTAATAAGTGTATATCCTTGTATACAAAAGTTTACCCTTGTATCATGGATACAATGGACTTGGGCCATCTTCTATTGCTTTCCCAGGCCACAGCAGAGAGCTGGATTGGAAGTGGAGCAGCTGGGTCTCAGAACTGGCACCCATATGGGATGCTGGCAGTGCAGGCAGCGGTTTTACCCGGTACGCCACAGTGCTGGCCCCTTAAAAGTCACCTAAAGGTTTAATGAGCAGTTTCTGTCCCATTTAGGGAGGTCTAAGGATAAAAAATATAACCCAAAATACCTTAAGCAAATCAGGTGGCCACATCTGTTTTTGTGTTCCCTTAGAAAATATTTAAGACTGAGTCAAGAGGCTAAGAATTCTAAACAGCCCATGAGAGAATTCCTACGTGAAAATCCTTGGAGGATCATGAATTTTCCTCTTTTCCTTTTGTAAGAGAAGTGTGCATTTCCTCTTAATCCAAGTAACTCACTCTAGGTCAATACAATAAATGAGTAGTTAGTGCTTCTCAAACTTTAGTGTGCAAACAAAAACCCTGAAGGAAAGGCTTTGAGGGGTCTCCTGAGGAGCTTGAGTTGAGTCCTCTGGAACGCAATGGTCCAGTGTCTGATCTCTGAGGATGGCTGTTGAGGTTGTACATTGCACAACTTTAGGAGATCCCATCACATAAACAATGGTTACAACTACACAATTATACTGGGAACCCTGGGTGTCTGACTCTCCAAGAAACAAACTGTGGTGGCTGGAGCTGCTATTACCTATGAGGAAAGGGGGAAAGGGAGGCACTGAGAGGAAGTACTTTTGCCAACTAAGGGACAAGGAAGTAGGTTTGTTCTGAGAACCCATGTGAGGGAATTGGTCCACAGCCTTATTTATCAGGTTTCCCATCCCCAAAGGACCTTCTAGAGGGTCCTCCAATTAGAAGTCGATTGTTGATGGTTCCATCTGTGGAAGACTTGCCTGTTGCCTAACACTCTCACCCAGAGCCCAACTCCAGAGGGGTTGGAAAGCCAGTGAGGGTGGGAAGGGGCAAGGGAAGTTGAAAGACATCGACCATGCTTTCACACTTCCAGGTTCACAGCATGAACTTCTTGGCTGGAATCGGAACTCACCTCTCGGAGGGGAAAATTTCTGAGGTTTGATTATTACATTAAGCTGAACATCTTAATCATCAAAATAAGATTTTTCATAAGGTAAAATGACCTCATGACATTTAACCCCTAAGAACAGCTGGAAGAGCTATAGGAGACTTTATTTCTAATAAGGACTGTGTGGAGGAGGAGGGTCAGGCAGGAGACAAAAAAGTTTCTTTTTCTTCCTATTGAGATTGAAACTTTGAATAATCAGACCACATGGGAAATGTCTAAAAGAGATGCCTATTTATAGCAGAACCACTTTATTTTGAATTAAAGCAAATACATATATATATATATATATATATATATATATATATAGTCTTCCCCTATCTTTTGATACAGAGCCAAGACTGTGTGTGTGAACCCAGGTGAATGAATCTATCTTAAACTTAGCTACAAAATACTAATTGTGAGTTCCAATATTGGTTTCCTTACATTGAGTTGACGACTTTAATAAACTGACAAGGCAACTTGAATATAGTTATAAATGTGTATGATTTCTTTGCTCTTGCCTTTTATAGTTGTCTCACCCACCCATTTTAAGAAAATTAATTTATCAGTTCTTCCAAGAACATTCAGTTTACTGTTTGACAGAAACAACCTCCTATATATTCATATTTCATTGGTTTACAACTATTTACTACATAATTCAGTAACAAGTACTACTGATATAAACAGCAAGAAGCACGTCCTGCTGCTGACTCTTGGAAAACAGAGTTGGATTTGTGGGAGCAGAAGCACATTGGGTGTACTGGAGAGCAGCTCCATCATGTGAGTCTCCTGTGTATACTGATCACTGGCCATACATACTGGTGAGTTGGTAAGTGGATATCAATCAGTGAGGCTCCACTTATTATTATTTTTTTTTTGACAGGCAGAGTTAGACAGTGAGAGAGAGAGAGAGAAGACAGAGAGAAAGGTCTTCCTTCCATTGGTTGACCCCATAAATGGCCGCTATGGCTGGCGCGCTGTGCCGATCCGAAGCCAGGAGCCAGGCGCTTCCTCCTGGTCTCCCATGCGGGTGTAGGGCCGAAGGACCTGGGCCATCCTCCACTGCACTCCCGGGCCACAGCAGAGAGCTGGACTGGAAGAGGAGCAACTGGGACAGAATCCGGTGCCCCAACCGGGACTAGAACCCGGGGTGCCGGCACTGCAGGTGGAGATTAGCCAAGTGAGCCACGGCGCCGGCCTAGGCTCCACTTTTATAGGTGCAAAATTTAAGTGCCCCCATCACAAAATCTACTGATCAAGTACCTACTGTGTGCCAGGCAGGGCTCTGGGCTCTTTACACACACAAGCTTATTTTGCTCTCAGATACTACTTTTCTCCATTTTACAGATACATAATTTGGCATTTACAGAGGTTAAGTAACTCACTCAAGGTCAAATATACAATAAATGAGTAGCTAGTGCTTCTCAAACTTTAATGTGCAAATACTCTGAAGGATATTACACTAGTCTTCTCTTATTCAAGGGGGATACTTTCCAAGACCTCCAACTGATGCCTGAAACTCCAGATTATACTGAATATTATATATAGTGTGTTTTTTCTTATATATCCTGCAGTATTGCCACATAGTACCAGAATTAATCTGTCCTTCCAGCTTTATGCCCTGGTGCTACTCCTTGGCATCACAAGGCTTTTGCTTTGGAGCTGTTATTAAAATAGGGGTTCCTTGAACTCAAGCACTGTGATATCACAACAGTAGATCTGATAACCTAGACAGCTACTGAATGATTAATGGGCTTATAGCAGATATAGCTTGGATACACTGGATGAAAGGTGTCTCGGGCAGGGCAGAGTGGGATGGTGGGAAATTTCATTATGTTACTCAGAACAGTTTGCCATTTAAAACTTATTAATTGCATATTTCTGGAATTTTCCATTATTTTCAAACTACAATTGACTATAGGTAACTGAAGCCATAGATAAGGGGAAACTTCTGTATGTAAATGCAGATACTGATGCAGTGGGTCTAGGTTGGGCCTGGATACTGCATTTCTAACACATTCCCCAAAACAGTTAAGGCTGCAGGCCACCCTTTGAGATCCTTAAGATTTTTTAAAAGTATTTATTTATTTGAAAGGCAGAGTTAGAAAGAGAGATCTTCCATCTGCTAGTTCACTCCCCAAATTGCTGCAATGACCAGGGCTGGGCCAGGCCAAAGCCAGGAGCTTCTTCCAGGTTTCCCACATGGGTGCAGAGGTTCAAGTACTTGGGCCATCTTTCACTTTCCCAGGTGCATTAATAAGGAACTGGCATAGAAGTGGAGTAGCTGAGACTAGAACCAACACCTGTATGGGACGCTGGCTCTTCAGGCTGTGGCTTTAACCTGATGTGCCTTAGCACTGGCCCAAGAGATCCCTGTGATTCTAGCTCAGTTGTTTGGAGATGGAGCCTGGGTATTGCTATTTTCATCTTCTTTTTTTTTTAAAAGATTTTATTTATTTATTTGAGAGGTAGAGTTACAGTGAGAGGGAGGGACAGAGAGAAAGGTCTTCCTTCTGTTGGTTCATTCCCCAAATGGCCACAACAGCCGGAGCAGCACCAGTCTGAAGTCAGGAGCCAGGAGCTTCTTCCTGGTCTCTCATGCAGGTGGAGGGGCCCAAGCACTTGGGCCATCTTCTACTACTACTTTCCCAGGCCATAGCAGAGAGCTGGATTGGAAGAGGAGCAGCTGGGACTTGAACCAGTGCCCATATGGGATGCCAGCACTGCAGGTGGAGGATTAACCTGTGCCACAGCACCGGCCCCTGGTATTGTTATTTTCTAAAAGTGCTCCAGGACTTTTGTAGACAGAGTAGAGGTGATGGGTGCTTGGACCTTTGTAAGGTCAGGAAAGCTGAAGAGGCCTGAAATAGAGATTCTACTTAATTTTTGTATGCTTCAGCTAAAAATAAAAAATTTAAAATATGAGCGTAATAAAATTTGGAGCAATATACAAGCTTATGAAATAAAAAGTCAAAGTCCACCCTTCCTTAACGTAGGATTCTTAAAAATAAAGTAAAATCAGGTTACTTTCTGCATGTACTCATGTAACAGTTTTCCAACTCAGTGATATGTCATGAGATTCTTCTGTAGCAAGTACAAACTACCACAATCTACTTCATTCCTTTCTTGTTGACAATCCCTGCATTGCATTCCATAGCATGGTAAAACCATAACTCATTTATTCTCTCATAAATAGGTGGACTTCAAGCTCTCTTTGTCAGTTTTACAGATGATGCTTTGTGCACATATTCATGCACGTAAATCACTCTGTAGAATAGACTTATAGGTATGGCATTGCTGGGTTATTTCCAAAGCTTTTCTCAAATTGCCTTCAAAATGCACCAAATTATACACTGCCACCACCACATATAAAAATTCATCTTTTCCCTACCATTTTGCAACTACTGAATACTACCAATCTCTTCAATATTAGCAAATCCAGTAAATGAAAAGTGGTTCTCGGTGATGTTTTAATTTGCATGTGTTGATGACTGTGTGAGGATGCATAGCTTTTAATCTATTTGTTAGACAATCCATAGAAGAAGAAATACTTAAGTCTATCTCTGTCCTTTCTCCCACAGTTAGCCATGTGGCTGCTTATCTTTTTCTGTCTTAGTCTTTTGTCTGTATATATGCTACAGATATTTCCTTCCAAGCCTTTTGTTTATTTATTTATTTATTTATTTTTTATTTTTTGACAGGCAGAGTGGACAGTGAGAGAGAGACAGAGAGAAAGGTCTTCCTTTGCCGTTGGTTCACCCTTCAATGGCCACCGCGGCAGGCGCGCTGTGGCCGGTGCAGCGCGCTGATCCAATGGCAAGAGCCAGGTGCTTCTCCTGGTCTCCCATGGGGTGCAGGGCCCAAGCACTTGGGCCATCCTCCACTGCACTCCCGGGCCACAGCAGAGAGCTGGCCTGGAAGGGGGGCAACCGGGACAGAATCCGGTGCCCCGACCGGGACTAGAACCCGGTGTGCCGGCACCTCAAGGTGGAGGATTAGCCTATTGAGCCGTGGCGCCGGCCTTGTTTATTTTCTAATTTGTTTCACAGAAGTGCTCTACTTTGATATAGTCAAGTACGTCAACTTTCTTTCACTACTTCTGACTTTTACTTCTTATTTAGGAAAGACTTTCTTGCCCAAGATTATAAAATATATATTATTGGTTTTTCCATCTACTACTTGCATTGATCTGTCATTCATTAGCCCAGCTGATTTCTAATCTGTATGCAAACATGTATTTTACTTATGATTTGAAGAAAAGTTCTCTGTCACTTCAAATACCATTCTCAGCACCATTTGTTGAACAAGCCATTGTTACTCCTGGATTTGAAAATCCTCCTTAATTATAGTCAATCCCACATACACAGATGTCTCTTTAGCTCTTTAAAGAAAAAAAAAATTTTATTTATTTGAGAGGCAGAGGCAGAGAAAGACAGTAATGCTGGTTCATTACCCAAATGGCTGCATTGGCTGGAGCTGGGCTGCTCTGGAGCCAGGAGCTTCTTCTGGGTCTCCCACACGGATGCAGGGGCCCAAGCACTTGGGTCATCTTCTACTGCTTTCCCAGGCCATAGCAGAGAGCTGGATCAGAAGAGGAGCAGCTGGGACTCGAAACAGCGCCTGTATGTAGGAAAAAATGACCCCAACAAGAAATGGCAACCTAACTACTGTCACCTCACTTGCATCATTTTTCATTCTTTTTCATTTGTATAGTTTATATTTGCTTAGTTTTTACATGACTATTTTTTACACATCACACATTATAATTAACTGAGTGTGCCTTTTAGAGGAATATATGCATGGAATATGCACAACTGTTTTGCTGGAGATTCACTTGTCTTATAAGGAGCTGTGTACTTCTGACAAAGGACAGAAATGCTAATGTAACATCTACTGTGAGTGACTGAGATTAGTCCGATCCCTTGTTTAGCTGCGGGCCTGGCTTGCTGGCATTTCTGCCACCCAGTTATAGCTCATGGTAATGAAGCCCTCTCTCCCGGCACCGCACATAGCTGCTGACCTCACTGCACACTCAGCCGTTCCATTTCAGGCCTCTGTGGAGTTGCTCTTAAAGCACGGGTGGCATGTGGGGTGAGAGGGTTTATCACTCCATTTAAAAGGCTAAATAGATAGCGAGTCACATAATTGAGTTTTCTAAGATTCTTAAATATTTCTCACGAGGCTCTCATGCACACAAACCTGGATGTGGTTGGTTTGCATGGGCCAATTTGCTTTTTAATTTGTTACTTTGAATTTGATTTCCTCACTTGTTATTTTGTTGCCTAGATGACTTGCCCTTCCATTGCATCAGCTCTACTCATTTAAAGTAATTTCCTGTATAAATTAGGAGCCACCCACTCTAACTCCCCTGACCAGACTTGCCTTTGACTTCTGCAGGACTGAACAAGGTATGAATAGAGGCCCATATATCACCTATCTAAATATTTTAAAGGCCCAGTAGTTTCATGCATGCACACAGCCAGCCTAACCTAGTCCTCTTGACATTTCTTTTTAAGAAGATACCTTTGATCTTCCATCAGGCTTGGAAGTGTACACACCTGGGGCATATTTCATTTTTGGAAGGATGAAGTCAAGCAGATCTTGCCTTTATGCAGGCAATTCCATGGTGCTGGGTGGCTTAGAACACAATGATGGGAAGAACACGGTGGGCAAGTGGGCATATCCCTTTAGTATTCGGAATTTCAGCCCCCAGAATGGGACATGTGGGAGGCCCAGGGCTCTTCTTACTTGGGTATAAAGTAACTCTGGTTTTCTTTCCTCTGCTTAATAGTTTTTCATCATACCTAGCCCCACTTATTTATTGCTTATCTCTTATTAATGTAAGCTCCATAAGGAAAATATTTCGTTCTGTACATCTGGAGAATGAATCAGCACCCAGAAGTACCTTGATCAAAAAATAATAAATACTTGTTGAATGAATAAATGAGTGAATGAATTCTGAACTATTTTGAGTAAGGTACATAGCATTAGCCTGAGGGGACTCACATAGGAATTATATTCACATGAGTCCAAAAGTTTACTCCATTTTGTGAGATAGCAACAGACAACACAACTGACTATATCAACAGAACTATGTATTCTATTCCCTGTTTATCTGCATCTATCATACTTCAGTTAAATGCTGCAATTTCTATATAACATTAACTGGTGAAGTTAGTGTTGAAAACCAAACAAGGTAGCATTATTGGTCTAACCAATTTTTTTTTAAATGTCCCAATTCATTTATTGAGAAGTCCAAGCTTTCCCACATATTAGAAATGCTTCCTGGGGGCCAGCATTGTGGCATAGCAAGTAAGGCTGCCACCTGTGACACTGGAATCCCATATGGGTACTGGTTTGTGTTCCAGTTGCTTTACTTCTGATACAGATCCCTGCTAATGGGCCTGAGAAAGCCGCAGGAGGTGGCCCAGGAGCTTTGGTCCCTGGACCCATGTGGGACATACAGATGAAGCTCCCGGCTCTTGGCTTTGGCTTGACTTAACCCTCCCTGGTGGTTGTGACCATTTGGGGAGTGAACCAGCAAAAGGAAGATTGTATGTGTGTGTGTAACTTTCAAATACATATTTAAAATTGCTTATCAACAAAAATAAATTTACTTGACTCTTGATGTACTCCTGAGCCAAATGCTACTTTGTATTTTTTTTAAGATTTGAAAGGCAGAGTTAGGCAGAGGCAGAGAGATAAAGGTCTTCCATCTGCTGATTCATTCCCCAAATGGCCACAATGGCTGGAGCTGCATCAATCCAAAGCCTGGAGTTTCTTCCAGGTCTCCCACGTGGGTGTAGGGGACCAAGGACTTGGGTCATTTTCCATTGCTTTTACAGGCCATAGCAGAGAGCTGGATCAGAAATGGAGTAGCCAGGACTCAAAACAAGTGCCTATGTGGGATTCCGGCACTGCAGGCAGTGGCTTTTCCTGCTATACTACAATGCGGCCCCTGTTTTAATTCTAATAGCTTTAGAATGTTTTGATATTTGTGTGAACACTTGAAATTTTATTGTTTTGTCAAAATTTTCCTATTATGAGTTTTGTCTTCCACATGAACTTTATAGCCATCTTTAAAAGTTCCATAAGATAAGCTTTATAATTTTGATTGGTATTATACTATCTGATTACTTTGTGAGGTATTGATTTTTTTCAATATTCAATCAGCTGGTGTTTTCCTTTACAGCTTTTTTTCAATACTTCGATGATTTATTTGAAAGGCAGAGTTAGAGGAGAGACAGAGATCTGCTGGTTCATTCCCCAAATGGCCACCATGGCCAAGGTGGGACCAGTCTGAAGCTAGGAGGCAAGAGCTTCTTCCAGGTCTCCCACATGGGTGCAGGGGCCCAAGCACTGGCTATCTTCATCTGCTTTCCCAGGCACATTAGCAGGGAGCTAGATTTGAAGTGGAGCAGCTGGAACTGAAGGCCAGCGCTGCAGACCATGGCTTAACATGCTGTGTCACAGCACTGGCCCATTTTGTGGCTTTTTTGTTTAAAGATTTATTTATTTGAAAGAGTTACACAAAGAGAGAAGGAGAGGCAGAGAGAGAGGTCCTCCATCCGCCGGTTCACTCGCCAGTTGGCTGCAATGGCCAGAGCTGCGCCGATCCAAAGCCAGGAGCCAGGAGCCAGGAGCTTCCTCTGGGTCTCTCATGCAGGTGCAAGGGCCCAAGCATTTGGGCCATCTTCCACTGCTTTCCCAGGCCATATCAGAGAGCTGGACTGGAAATGGAGCAGCCAGGACTCAAATTGGAGCCCATATGAGATGCCAGTACTGCAGGCAGTGGCTTTACCTACTATGTCACAGTGCTGGCCTCTGTGGCTTTTTCTTTTTTTACTATTCTTTCTTCCATTACTTTATCTTAGCTTTTTTATTGCTGGTGTAATAGATATTTCTAGTATCTATCCTCCCTTTTTCCTTTCCACTGTTCATTTTTCAACTAAAAGATGGCCTTTTCCAAATTCTTTTGACCACTTGACTAAATTCAGGTCAACAATCAACAGGGAAAGTTTGTAATAAGACTTCTGGGTAGTTGTCTTTAAAGGGAAATTATTCATTCCTTACTTCAAGGTGGATGCCCTTACAGGAGGTACATGAGCAGTTATCTCATTGTTTTCTTATGCAGTTATTGGTCTAGTCAGTTATTTGAAGAATTTTAAAATTTTATGATTTTCCAAAGAAATTGAGAATATTCTAAGTAGATAAGTTTATTGGTATTGATTTGGCTGTGGTATTCTCTTGTAATTTTCCTATATTCCCCACTGTATTAGAGACTCTTTAATATTGCTTGTATATTTTGTTTTGATTGTGCTTGTTGGATTAGACTTTTCAACTTTTGATTTCATCATTTTCTTTGAATTTTCCATTTGATTTCTGCCTTAATCATTGTTAGTTCCTTTCTTCATTATCTGCTTTTATTTGTAACCATTCTATATACGTGAAATTTTTGTCATTCATTTGTATTCAGTTTTACTTGCTTTCTAAAACACCTGTAAAGCTATTCATTTTCCATTAACTATGGCTTTTGCCACATGAGCTAGCACAATAAGGCACTTGGAAAAATCCTGGAATATAGTCAAGTCATGTATTATGTAAAGTCTGTAAAATTAAAACAGCTGTCCAAGTTACCTTCTTAAACATTTTACCAGTGATAGTTCCATATCGATTTACTTATCACCAAATTAGAAATTATTTTGTTTATATCTTGGTCATTCTGAACTTGGGGTTCTTTTTGAAAATTTTAAGGGCCCTAGATGTCCCAAGACTGTCCTAGCCCCTTGTGCACTTGTCATTTCAGTAAGTTCCAACAAGCTTGCAGGAAAAGGGATGTTTTCCCTATTGTCGCAGGAAAAAGTCAAGTGCTGCTCGTCATGGGGCAGCAGGTCCAATAGAACTCCTCAGGGCCAGCCTCGGGAGCTCAGGGGCTGAGCGGGATGATGAGTGTCGGTGGCTAAGGAACCACACCAGAGACGGGAGATCAGTCAATGCCCAGTGCACAGCCGGGTTCTTGACTTTATTGGGAGGGGAAGAGCTTTTATAGACACTGAAAGGGGCCTGTCCAGGGCACAAGGGAACTGAGCCAACCAGCAGAAAGGTAAGGCAGGACACAAGCTGGGCACGCCCTCAAGGGCCTATCACAGCTGTTCACAAATACGGAAGTCTCCTGTCAGGTTAGGTACCTCCCCCAGGGGCCATCTTGGATTGTTGGAAATGCTGAGTCACTGGGATGTGGAAGTGCGGCAAACTCGAGCAAAGGCTTAGCAACTTTATTTCCTTTTCGACTGGGCCTGGAAGAGGGGCAACCGGGACAGAATCCAGCGCCCCGACCGGAACTAGAACCCAGTGTGCCAGCACCGCAGGCAGAGGATTAGCCTATTGAGCCAGGCGCCGGCCGATTTACTGGTCATATTAATAAAAGTCAACTGATTAATCTTTCTGTAAATTCATAATGGAATGGAACAGAAGGCTTGTGCTTTATTACAATAGACCCCTCTGATTCATTCTTCCTTCTAGATTGCTTGTGGATGTCTACCCTTCTCTACCACATTCACACTGTGTATTATTCTAAAATGCTTTGTAAAGTAAGACACTGGAGTCGGATCCAGGGTTTACATTCTGATTTCTTTACTTAAGCCATATTGCCTGGATGAGTTATGACCTATCTCTTGAAGTTTAAGCTGCTTTTCTATACAGTGGGGATACTCATAGTAACTGCATATGATTATCCTGTGGCTTAGATGAGAAGATTCCTGAAAACAATGCTTCACACAAAGCGTGATACATAGTAAACACTTTGAAATGTTAGCTTCACTTATTTGCACATGTATTCATCTCTTAAAGGAGACCAGACATCTCTCCACAAACAGTACTATAGGCATTAGAGGTTATCTCTTAGGATATTATAATCTGATGGTGACTTGTTTCCTACTGTGCTAATCTCTATAAATCTCTAAAGACAATTTTCCTGAAATTATACTAAGTATTTCCCATGTGTCTGGAGGTAAACATATGCTCACCTTCCATCTAGATAAATAGCTAAATAGCTACTATCTAGTTGTTTTTTTTTTTTTTTTTTTTTTTTTTAGCACAGGAGGAGACATTCTCCATTCATTATCTCTAATCTCCACAACCAATTGATGGCTGTAATTCCCATTCATCATGGGTGGAAACTAAGCTCAGAGGTTAGAGGCTATATGCTCAGAGCATTAATAACTTTTGGGTGGTTTTTAGAAAAACATTCTTTTCCATGTTTTGTGTACTGAATATTCTATAACAAATATCTAGTATGTTGGAAATAGCTTTCTATTATTCCAATCGTGAAAGTAGTAATTTGGTCATAGCCAGTAGATGGGGTAGGTTGGTTTTGAACTGCCACTAGCAGTAAAGCCCATGGCCTTTTTTTTGTGAATTCAATAATTATTTATGGTGTCTCATATTACATACTAGGCACTGTCCTAGGAGCAAGGAAGCAAGAAAAACACAGGCAGAAACATCTGTGTTCCAAAAAAGGATGCATGGTAGAGAACAGCAATAAACATAATTGTAACAGCAATAAACAAATTGTATACCTTGTGGTTGTTGATACTACATTGAAAAATAAAACTGAGCCAGGAGGATAAAGAAATTGGTGTGTATGGAGGGGGCAGGACTTAATCAGGCCCATGATTGACAAGGATTGCACTGTGGGATTTAATTGGTTTAACATGTAGTGTCAAATTAATAGGTCATATTATACAAATGCTTTCATAGATGTCATACAAATAGCCAAAACAGCAACAAAATAAATATTTCTCTATATATAATGAACTTAAGAATGCTTTTGAAGTACTTGGTGGGATTTAAACATTAAATAACAACTGTCTCTCTCTCACTATCCACTCTGCCTGTCCAAAAAAAAACCAAACCAAAAAACATTAACAGAATGGCCTGTATACTGCTAAAATTTTTTGGTATCCCTTGCAAAACTAATTTAAATGTCAAGACCAAAAGTAATAGTCCACCCAATAGATTGGATGTTACACTAAAATAACCTAAATTTTGAATTTATATTAAAAGGGCCAAGCTAAGAAATACCAGTTATTGAAAGAGTTAGGTAGAGATACTCAAAAGTCCCAATCCAAGCTTTCTCCTAAGTCTCTCATGCTACTGATTAAATTCTGCTCTATTATGTAAGAATTGTTGATTATTTTTTATCCTATACAAATAGGTTTATGGAAAAATGTTGGATTAAAAAAACCTAAAGCAGGTATTAGGCACGTAGGTAAGCATCCTATTGCCTATTCCACAAAATTCATTGTTAAGGTTGAAATTCTGATAATTTGGTGTATTTTTTTTTTGACAGGCAGAGAGAGAGAGAGAGAGAGCTCTTCCTTTCATTGGTTCATCCCCCAAATGGCCGCTACGGCTGGAGCTACGCCAATCCAAAGCCAGGAGTTGGGTACTTCCTCCTGGTCTCCCATGCGGGTGCAGGGCCCAAGCACTTGGGCCATCCTCCACTGCCTTCCCGGGCCACAGCAGAGTGCTGGACTGGAAGAGGATCAACCAGGACAGAATCTGGTGCCCCAACCGGGACTAGAACCTGGAGAGCTGGCGCCACAGGCGGAGGATTAGCCTAGTGAGCTGTGGCACCGGCCAGGTGTATATTTTATTTTAAAATCTATATTTGCACACACATATAGAATGTTTCTACAAATGATTTATGAAATTCTTTCATACACACACATGATTTTTGCATATTGAGCATGGCTTGCCTTCCTGATTACAACTCAAAACAAGTTAAGTGATATCTAAACTGGTTTTTATTTTATTTATTTGGAAGGTAGAGAAAGAGATCTCCCATTCACTGGCTCACTTCCTAAATGGCCGCAATGGGCAGAGCTGGGCTGAGCCAGAGCCAGAAGCTGCTTCACATGAAGCAGAATCCAGAAGCGGGTTTCCCATGTGGGTGCAATCCTTGTCAACCATGAAGCCAGAAGCTGGTTTCCCATGTGGGTGCAGGGGCCAAACCATTTGGGCTATCTTCTGATGCTTTCCCAGGCATACTAGCAGGGAGTCAGATCAGAAGTTGAGCAGATGGGATTTGAACTGGCACCCATATGTGATACTGGGGTAGTAGATGGTGACTTTTACCCACTATACCACAACGTCAACCCCTAAATTGTCTTAATTCACCATAGAAATGGTGTAGTGAACATGAATATCTATTGAGGAATGAGATGTCAACATGATAGCAGTGTCATGGTATTTTTTAAAAACCCACAAAATGGATAGAACGTTATATATATGGTTCAAAGATGATCAAGTTTATGGAAAAATTTTTCAATAACAGTCTAGTCTTTTAGTTGACATCAGACATTAAAATTGTTTCATAAAGCCATCGCCACCTGGGAGGTTGAACCTGAAAAGCTTACCTTATTTTTGAAAATTTTATTTAAGTTATACAAGTTTCATGTATTTCATATACACAGATTTAGGAACATAGTGATACTCCCCCCCACCCTTCCTCCTCGTCCCTCATTTCCACTCTTAATTTTTACAAATAGCTTTTGTCAGTTTACTTAATGATCATAAAGTTAACTCTACACCAAGTAAAAGAATTCTACAAATAGTATGAAGAAAGAAAAAACCCCACTCTTCAACAGAAGAGACAAGGGCTGTAAACAATCAGCACACCTCTAAATGCCCAATACATTATGTTTTAGGTACTCTATTAGTTACCTCGGATCAAGGAAAACACATGCTATCTTTCTTTTGGGGAATGATTTATCACTAATGGTTTCCAGTTGCATCCAACTTGTTGTAAAACCAGGATTTCATTTTTTAAGTAGTACTCTATAGTGTATAGATACCATAATTTATTTATCCAGTCAACAGTTGGACATCTGGATTGATTCCTTATCTTAGCTATTGTGAATTGAGCTGGGTACATATAACTCTTTCATATGCTGATTTCATTTGGTCTGGGTAAATTCTCAGAAATGGGATGGCTGGATCACATGTTAGGTCTATATTTAGATTTCTGAGTTATCTCTATGCTGTCTTCCACAGTGGCTGCACAAGTTACATACCCACCAACCATGGATTAGGGTACCTTTTCCTCTATATCCTTGCCAGCATTTGATTTTTGTTGATTTGTTTGAGAGCTATTCTAACTGTAGTGTAGTGAAACCTCATTGTATTTTTGATTTGCATTTCCCTGATGACTAATAATCCTGAGCATTTTTTCAAGTGACTGTTGGCCACTTGAATTTCCTCTTGAAAAACACCTGTTCAAGTCCTTTGCCCATTTCTTAACTGGATTATTTTATTGTTGAATTTCTGGAGCTCTTTATAGATTCTGTATGTGAACCTTTTATCAGTTGCATAGTTTGCAGGTTTTTTTTCATTCTGTCAGTTGCTTCTTTGCTGAGTGTTTCTTTTGCAGTGCAGAAGGTTCTCAGCTTGTTGTAATCCCATTTGTCAATTTTGGCTTTGATTGCCTATGCCTCTTGGGTCTTGTCCAAGAAGTCTTTGCCTATGCCAATGTCTTGCAGGGCTTCTCCAAAGTTCTTTAGTAATTTAATGGTATTGGGTCACAGGTTTAGGTCTTTGATCAATTTTGACTGGATTTTTGTATAAGATGTAAGGTCTAGTTTCACACTAGTGCATGTGGAGATCCAGTTTCCCCAGCACCATTTGTTGAACAGACTGTCCTTTCTCAAGGGATTGATTTTAGCTCCTTTGTCAAACATAAGTTGATTGTAGATGCATGGGTTGATTTATATGAAAAGGCTATTGATTTTTCTTTGTTGATTTTATACCTGCCACTTTACCAAATTCTTTTATGAATTCCAATAGTTTCTCAGGGGAGTCTTTTGGATGTCATCTGCAAATAGGGATAATTTGACTTCCTCATTCTCAATTTGTATTCCTTTGATTTGTCTTGCCTAATGGCTCTGGATAAAACTTCCGCAAGAAGCAGATCTCAAAAAATTGATAAGAACATTAAGAAGTTCTCAAAAACAAATTCTTGAACTACAGAAATCCTTAATAGACAAGATAGAAAATCTCTCGTGAAAACGAAATATTAAGGAGGAATCAAAATGAAATGAAACAACTAGTAGAACATGAAACTGTGAGAGTGACGAGAAATCATAATGAAATGAAGAATTCAATAGATCAAATGACAAACACATTAGAGAGTCTTAAAAACAGAATGGGCGAAGCAGAAGATAGAATATCGGACTTAGAAGACAGAACAGCAAAGGAAACAGTCAAACCAAAGAAAAGAGGAAATTAGAAATCTAAAAAAATGTTGTTGGGAATCTACAGGATACTATTAAAAAACCCAACATTCAGGTTCTAGGAGTTCCTGAAGGCATGGAGAGGGAGAAAGGAGTAGAAGGCCTTTTTAGTGAGATACTAGCAGAAAATTTCCCAGGTTTGGAGAAGGACAGAGACATCCTAGTACAGGAAGCTCATAGAACCCCTAGTAAACATGACCAAAAGAGATCCTCACCACGACACATTGTAATTAAACTTACCACAGTGAAACATAAAGAAAAGATCTTAAAATGTGCAAGAGAGAAATGTCAGATTACTCTCAGAGGATCTCCAATTAGACTCATAGCAGACTTCTTATCAGAAACTCTACAAGCTAGAAGGGAATGGCGAGACATAGCCCAGATTCTAAGAGAGAAAAACTGCCAGCCCAGAATATTATATCCTGCAAAGCTCTCATTTGTGAATGAAGGTGAAATAAAGCCCTTTCACAGCAAACAGAAATTGAAAGAATTTGTCGCCACTCGTCCAGCCCTGCAAAAGATGCTTAAAGATGTGTTACACACAGAAACACGGCCATCAATATGAAAGAAAGTAAAGGAAGGAAACCTCACAGCAAAAGATCACAGGAATATCAAAGCATATATTAGAAAATATCTTTGGCAAATGGCAGAGCAAAGTTACTGCTTATCGATAGTCACATTGAACATTAATGGCCTGAACTGTCCAGTTAAGACACCGATTGGCTGATTGGGTTAAGGAACAAAACCCATCTATTTGCTGCTTACAAGAAACACATCTTTCTAACAAAGATGCACACAGACTGAAAGTGAAAGGCTGGAAAAAGATATACCATGCCAACAGAAATGAAAAAAGAGTGGGCGTAGCCAACTTAATATCAGATAACATAAATTTTACCACAAAAGCTGTTAGGAGAGAGAAAGAGGAGTATTATATAATGATTAAGGGATCCATTCAACAGGAAGATATAACAATTATCAATGTATATGCACCTAATTACAGGGCACCAGTTTATTTAAAAGATTTGTTAAGGGACTTAAAGGGAGACTTAGACCCCAATAAAATAGCACTGGGGGACTTCAATACTCCACTCTCAGAAATAGACAGATCAACAGGACAGAAGATCAACAAGGAGACAGTAGATTTAAATGACACTATAGCCCAAATGGATTTAACAGATATCTACAGAACTTTTCATCCTACACAGAAAGCATTTACATTCTTCTAATCAGTAAATGGAACCTTCTCTAGGATTGACCACATACTAGGCCATAAAGCAAGTCTCAGCAAATTCAAAAGAATTAGAATCATACCATGCAGCTTCTCAAACCATAAAGGAATGAAATTGGAAATTAGCAACTCGGGAATCCCTAGAACACGTGCAAACACATGGAGATTGAACAACATGCTCCTGAATGAACAATGGGTCATAGAAGAAATTAAAAGAGAAATCAAAAATTTTCTGGAAGTAAATGAGGATAAAAACACAACATACCAAAACCTATGGGATACAGCAAAAGCAGTGTTAAGAGGAAAGTTTATATCAATAGGTGCCTACATCAAGAAATTGGAAAGACACCAAATAGATAGCTTTCAGTTCATCTCAAGGATCTAGAAAATCGGCAGCAAACCAGACCCAAAGCTAGTAGAAGAGAAATAATTAAAATCAGAGAAGAAATCAACAGGATTGAATAAAAAAAAAATTACAAAAAGTCAGCCAAACGAGGAGCTGGTTTTTTGAAAAAATAAACAAAATTGACACCCCATTGACCCAACTAACTAAAAAAAGAGAAAAGACCCAAATCAATAAAATCAGAGATGAAAAAGGAAATGTAACAACAGACACCACAGAAATAAAAAGAAACATCAGAAATTACTACAAGGACTTGCATGCCAGCAAACAGGGAAATCTATCAGAAATGGATAGATTCCTGGACACATACAACCTACCTAAATTGAGCCAGGAAGACATAGAAAACCTAAACAGACCCATAACTGACACAGAAATTGAAACAGTAATAAAGACCCTCCCAACACGGAAAAGCCCATGACCAGATGGATTCACTGCTGAGTTCTACCAGACATTTAAAGAAGAACTAACTCCAATTCTTCTCAAACTATTCAGAACAATCGAAAAAGAGGGAATCCTCCCAAATTCTTTCTATGAAGCCAGCATCACCTTAATTCCTAAGCCAGAGAAAGATGCAGCAGTGAAAGAGAATTACAGACCAATATCCCTGATGAACATAGATGCAAAAATACTCAATAAAATTCTGGCCAATAGAATGCAACAACACATCAGAAAGATCATCCACCCAGACCAAGTGGAATTTATCCCTGGTATGCAGGGATGGTTCAATGTTCACAAAACAATCAACGTGATACACCACATTAACAGACTGCAGAAGAAAAACCATACGATTCTCTCAATAGATGCAGAGAAAGCATTTGATAAAATACAACACCCTTTCATGATGAAAACCCTAAGCAAACTGGGTATAGAAGGAACATTCCTCAATACAATCAAAGCAATTTATGAAAAACCCACGGCCAGTATCCTATTGAATGGGGAAAAGTTGGAAGCATTTCCACTGAGATCTGGTACCAGACAGGAATGCCCATTCTCACCACTGCCATTCAATATAGTTCTGGAAGTCTTAGCTAGAGCTATTAGGCAAGAAAAAGAAATTAAAGGGATACAAATTGGGAAGGAAGAACTCAAACTATCCCTCTTTGCAGACGATATGATTCTTTATTTAGGGGATGCAAAGAGCTCTACTAAGAGACTATTGGAACTCATAGAAGAGTTTAGCAAAGTAGCAGGATATAAAATCAATGCACAAAAATCAACAGCATTTGTATATACAGGCAATGCCACGGCTGAGGAAGAACTTTTAAGATCAATCCCATTCACAATAGCTACAAAAACAAATACCTTGGAATAAACTTAACCAAGGATGTTAAAGATCTCTACAATGAGAATTATAAAACCTTAAAGAAAGAAATAGGATACCAAAAAATGGAAAAATCGTCCATGCTCATGGATTGGAAGAATCAATATCATCAAAATGTCTATTCTCCCAAAAGCAATTTATATATTCAATGCAATACCAATCAAGATACCAAAGACATTCTTCTAAGATCTGGAAGAAATGATGCTGAAATTCATATGGAGACACAGAAGACCTCGAATAGCCAAAGCAATCTTGTACAACAAAAACAAAGCCGGAGGCATCACAATACCAGATTTCAGGACATACTGCGGGGCAGTTGTTATCAAAACAGCGTGGTACTGGTACAGAAACAGATGGATAGACCAATGGAATAGAATAGAAACACCAGAAATCAATCCAAACATCTACAGCCAACTTATATTTGATCAAGGATCCAAAACCAATCCCTGGAGTAAGGACAGTCTATTCAATAAATGGTGCTGGGAAAACTGGATTTCCACATGCAGAATCATAAGCAAGATCCCTACCTTTCACCTTACACAAAAATTCACTCAACATGGATTAAAGACTTAAATCTATGACCTGACACCATCAAATTATTAGAGAGCACTGGAGAAACCCTGCAAGATATAGGCACAAAGACTTCTTGGAAAAGACCCCAGAAGCACAGACAGTCAAAGCCAAGATTAACTATTGAGATTACATCAAATTGAGAAGTTTCTGTACTGAAAAAGAAACAGTCAGGAAAGTGAAGAGGCAACCTACAGAATGGGAAAAAATATTTGCAAACTATGCAACAGAGAAAGGGTTGATAACCAGAACCTACAAAGAAACCAAGAAACTCCACAGCATCAAAACAAACAACCCACTTAAGAGATGGGCCGAGGACTTCAATAGACATTTTTCCAAAGAGGAAATCCAAATGGCCAACAGACACATGGAAAAATGTTCAAGATCACTAGCAATCAGAGAAATGCAAATCAAAACCACAATGAGGTTTCACCTCACCCCGGTGAGAATAGCTCACATTCAGAAATCTACCAACAAAAGATGCTGGAGAGGATGTGGGGAAAAAGGGGCACTAACCCACTGTTGGTGGGAATGCAAACTGGTTAAGCCACTATGGAAGTCAGTCTGGAGATTCCTCAGAAACCTGAACATAACCCTGCCATTCAACCCAGCCATCCCACTCCTTGGAATTTACCCAAAGGAAATTAAATTGGCAAATAAAAAAGCCATCTGCACATTAATGCTTATTGCAGCTCAATTCACAATAGCTAAGACCTGGAACCAACCCAAATGCCCATCAACAGTAGACTGGATAAAGAAATTATGGGACATGTACTCTATAGAATACTATACAGCAGTCAAAAACAATGAAATCCGGTCATTTGCAACAAGATGGAGGAATCTGGAAAACATCATGCTGAGTGAATTAAGCCAGACCCAAAAGACAAATATCATTTGTTTTCCCTGATCGGAGATAACTAACTGAGCACCAAAGGGGAAACCTGTTGAAGTGAAATGGACACCTTGAGAAACAGTGACTTGATCAGCTTTTGTCCTGACTGTTGATGTACAATGCAAATCTTTATTCATTTTAGTATTTTTTTGTTCTATACTAGTGGTTGAACTCTGTAATTAACACACAATTATTCTTAGGTGTTTAAACTTTAACTGAAAGGTGATCCCCATTAAATATAAGAGTGGGAAAGAGGGAGGGTGGGAGATGTACCATTTGGGACATGCTCAATCAGACTTACCCCAAACGGTGCAGTTAGAAACGTGCCAGGGGATTCCAATACAATCCCATCAAGGTGGCATGTACCAATGCCATCTCACTAGTCCAAGTGATCATTTTCAGTTCACAATTGATGGCTCTGATAGGTCTAAGAGTCAAAGGGATCAAACAAGACTAGTGTCTGCTAATACTAACTGATAGAACCAAAAAGGGAGAGAACGATCTAACATGGGAAGTGAGAGACACAGCAGACTCCTAGAATGGCAGATGTCCTAAATAACACTCTGGCCTCAGAATCAGTCCTTAAGGCATTCAGATCTGGCTGAAAAGCCCATGAGAGTATTTTAGGCATTGAAAGCCAAGACACTCTGGCAAAAAAAAGAAAAAAAAAAACCTAAATGAAAGATTTCTGCGTGTGAGGTCCCAGTGGAAAGAATGGGGCCATCAAAGGAGGTACCTTTCTCTGAAGGGAGGAGAGAACTTCCACTTTGACTATGACCCTGTCGGAATAAGATCGAAGTCTGCGAACCCTAAAGGCTTCCATAGCCTTGGCAACTCATGACTAGAGCCTAGGGAGATTACTGATGCCATAAACAAGAGTGTCAAATTGTTAAGTCAACAACAGGAGTCACTGTGTACTTATGTCTCATGTGGGATCTGTCCTTAATGTGTTGTCCAATGTGAAGTGATGCTATAACTAGTACTGAAACAGTATTTTTACACTTTGTGTTTCTGTGTGGGTGCAAACTGATGAAATCTTTACTTAGTATATACTGAATCAATCTTCTGTATATAAAGATAACTGAAAATGAAAAAAAAAACTTGGTGTTAAATTGGAAATTGCATTGAAAATTATTCAATTCTTAAAAAAATATCATGTAGGATCTCTCCTTAATATGCTGTACATTGTGATTTAATGCTATAACTAGTACTCCAACAGTATTTTTCACTTTGTCTTGCTATGTGAGGGTAAACTGTTGAAATCTTTACTTAATATATACTAAACTGATCTTCTGTATATAAAGAGAATTGAAAATGAATCTTGATGTGAATGGAAGGGGAGTGGGAGTGGAAGAGGGGAGGGTTGCAGGTGGGAGGGAAGTTATGGGGGGGGGAAGCCATTGTAATCCATAAGCTGTACTTTGGAAATTTATAATAAATAAAAGTTTTAAAAAAATGAAAAAACAAAAAAACTTCCAGGATTAAATTAAATAGCAATAGTGAGCGTGAGCATCCTTGTCTGTTTCTGGATCTTAGGGGGAATACTTCCAGCTTATCCTCATTCAATAGGATGCTGGCTGTGGTTTTGTCATAAATTGCCTTGATTGTGTTGAGGAATGTTTCTTCTATACCGAATTTGCTTAAGTTTTTTTTTTTTTTTTATCATGAAAGGATGTTGTATTTTATTAAATGCTTTCTCCATCTATTGAGATAACCATATGGTTTTTGTTCTGTTTTTGTGATGTATCACATTTATTTATTTGCAGAGGAAGCCTAACATTCTCATATTTACATTTTTCCTAGCCTAATATTCTAATATTTTTGTATTTGACTCTATTGAGGACCACCTGTATTGTAACAAATATCTTTGGTGAACTTTCCTATACTCTACTCCACTTGATGACCCTTTGCTCTTCTTTCCTTCAATTTAGTAAATATTCTTGCCCTAAGCATGAGATCCAGAGGGCAAAGATCTGAGGTAATATTTGAACTGAGCAATGAATGTTCAGTGAGGCTCCTTTTTGTCAAAGTATTATAGGCAAAGGAAACAGCAAATCCTTGCTTCTTGGGTTTGCTTGCCCAGAGGATGACTCTTAGGAGGCCACCAGAAATATAACCAATCCTAGTGAACTTCTATGTTCTCCATCATTCAAAGGATTCTTACATATCCTGCTAAGCCAAATGATGAGTGTGTAGGGTGTTCCTCTACTGCCCTCTATTACCTCTACCATATTTATTTATTTTTTTAACTTTTATTTAATGAATATAAATTTTCAGTGTACAGCTTATGGATTACAATGGCTTCCCCCTCCCATAACTTCCCTCCTACCCGCAACCCTCCCCTCTCCCACTCACTCTTCCCTTCCATTTGCATCAAGATTCATTTTCAATTCTCTTTATATACAGAAGATCCATTTAGTATAGAGATTTCAACAGTTTGCATCCACATAGAAACACAAAGTGAAACATACTGTTTGAGTACTAGTTATAGCATTAAATCAAAATGTACAGCACATTAAGGACAGAGATCCCACATGAAGAGCAAGTGCACAGTGACTCCTGTTGTTGACCCAACAAATTGACACTCTAGTTTATGGTGGCAGTAACCACCCTAGGCTGTTGTCATGAGTTGCCAAGGCTATGGAAGCCTTCCAAGTTTGCCGACTCTGATCATATTAGACAAGGTCATAAAAGACAGAGTGAGGATAGTAACCAATGATCCTAAGAGTGGCATTTACCAGGTTTGAACAATTATGCAGCATTAAGTGGGGAAGAGGACCCTCAGTACACACAGGTTGGGAGTAGAGCCATTGGTGGTAGAGTAGAGGTTATGATTACAAAGGAATGAGGCCCAAGTACGCTAGACAGGGTCTAGAACAAAGGACAGAGTCATTATTAGAGGAGCTAAGAAAGGTGCTGTCTAAGCTACAATTAAGTTTTCTGATTGAGAGGCAAATAGAACCTGATAGAAGGGGCTTGATAATAATCTGGTGGGCTTTAGGCCTTGTAAGTTAAGAGGCCCAGACCTATTTATCTCTTCACATGGGGTATATCCTAAGGGAGGTGTGAACCTCCTGGGGGAAGGCACTCTGTTGACTTTCATTACTTGGCTGGCCTGGGAGGAGAGCTGGCCAGGTAAAGGCAGGGGGCATCTCTAACAAGAAATTGACAGTTCTGCCTGGAATGCTGCTGACCCTACTTGACCATCCCCTCAGCTGCAGTGGTCACTTTGGAAGTTGGGCTGAGTGAAGGGCTTTTCAGCTTAGAGCCAATAAGATCTGTGGCTCTGACCTGGGCATCCTTCGACTCCAGGGCAGGTCCGTGTCCAGTGATCCAACTCTTGGCAGAGCTGCCAGGGCTCTTCACAAGCTGACTTCTGCTGAAGCCCAGGCTTACCACATTGAAAGCCACTGCAGTGGACTGGCCTGTTGGGTCTCCTTGAGGGCAGATCACTGTACAGATCAGCCATGAATAGGCCTGCCACCCATTGCTTCTGATGCTGAGCTTTCTTTTCCTCCTGGTTTGTGTTAAAGCAGAGCAGAGGATGCAAGTCAAGGGAGTGCCCAAGTCCCATCTCTAATCTTCGGTGGCCTGAACTACAAGTCTATAGTCACAGGCATGTTCTGTAGTAGTTTTTCTAAGGTATACAATGCCCATGAGGAAAATTATATTCTCACTTTAAAACTTTCTTTCCCTTTGGTCTGAAAGGGAGGTTTTTTCTACTTACTGTATACTTTGCTGATGGCGAAGTGAATCTAGCTATCAGATTATTATTTAAGTTCTTATTTTGGCTATGTTATTACAGAAAAATGTTAGCCATCTCTTTTATAAGGTCTAAAGATTAAATTGTGCGTCCTACAGATTCCTTCATAATAGAATTAGTTTCCTACCTTGAAGAGAATAGAGAAATGAAAGAACAAGTTGGGCTTAGAATAGAGAAATGAGGGAGCAAGTTCTAGATTGCTTGCTGACAATAGCAATATTACATGAATACTTAGCAAACAGTTTCAACCATTAGATAACAACTTAAGAAAACATTTACCAGAGGGTCCAATGCCCTCTATAAATTTTAAGAATCATGTATTTGGAAACACCTCTTAAATATCTAACATGGTATAGTTTGTTTAACCAGTAAACTTAGGCACAACCATATAAAATGTTTTTAGTTTCTTTCTACCAACAAGTTTAAAACATATGATACACAGATTCAGGTCACACAAATTAAAATGTATCTTTGTCCATAAATTTAAGCTGCTAAAATCAATCAATCTTATCTATAAGCCATTTAAAATAAAACTCTTAATAAAATTTCCCCATGTGGACATACAATATGTACATACATATAACATAGCATAGTAGACCAGTATAGCAATTTTAGTAACAGCTTTTAAAATCTTTAACTCTTTTTGTAGATTGCCAATTGATTTGAATTGCTTTTTGTTTTTAGTAACCTCAGTTAACCATACTTTCTCTCAGTTGGTACTGTTAACACATTATTGGCTTCATCTGTTTACAGAGCCATCCCACAGTACTGAATACAATAGAAGTGGCTGGAAAAAGTCCATAGGAACCTATAGGAGGACAGCTAAACACAGAAACAACAAGGCTTTAGTTTTATGAGCAGCAAATCATATATAACTGTGGATGACAAAAGACTTTAAGTCGCCATGTTTAAAATTATAAACTCATCAACCAACAAGAGGCACTTGCTTACTTCACAGTATTTTTGAAAGAACCTGTAGGATTTTACAAGTATTTAACCCTTTAGGCCTCTGGAGCTTTCTCATTAAGATAACTATCATGTCTAGTAACACAAGATCATTAGACTTTTTAATTCTCAAACATTTATATTAATAGCATTTTTCATTATAGAAACTTAAAGTTTGGTACCACATCACATCTTGACAGTCCTTCTAATATAATCCAAATAGCCTGATTAGTCGGTGTCTCTATAAGATGAGAGACATAGGTCCTTCGATTTTTTCAGTTGGGCCCAAACTGGAAAAACCAAAGTCCTGGATTTACTGGAAATTTTAGAGACCAGATTGTTTGAAACTTTGATTTTTTGAATGCCTGTCAAGAATGCCAAGAAGGCTCAAATCCAAAATATCTGGTTGAAATAAGATTCCTTAAAATCATGACATAATATAGACCAAATTTGATCATTGTTACATGTGATTATTCAAATCTTTGAAAATAAGCACATATTTAAATAACCCATAGCTCTTAATAAAAATTCAGCTGTTTTTGAACAATTAGAATTTAACAGACATCAAGAGAAAGTAGATTACTTTAACACATTGCTTTAACAGAGCATCAGAGTTTAATTCTATGTCAAAGAGAAATTGAGCTTCCTGTGATCTTTTGCTGTGAGGTTTCCTTCCTTTACCTTCTTTCATATTGGTGACCACGTTTCTGTGTTTCTGTGTGTAACACATCTTTAAGCATCTTTTGCAGGGCAGGATGAGTGGCAACAAATTCTTTCAGTTTCTGTTTGCTATGAAAAGTCTTAATTTCACCTTCATTCACAAATGAGAGCTTTGCAGGATATAATATTCTGGGCTGGCAGTTTTTCTCTCTTAGTATCTGGGCTATGTCTCGCCATTCCCTTCTAGCTTGTAGGGTTTCTGATGAGAAGTCTGCTGTGAGTCTAATTGGAGATCCTCTAAGAGTAATCTGACGTTTCTCTCTTGCACATTTTAGGATCTTTTCTTTATGTTTCACTGTGGTGAGTTTGATTACAACATGTCGTGGTAAGGATCTCTTTTGGTCATGTTTATTAGGGGTTCTATAAGCTTCCTGTACTGAGATGCCTCTGTCCTTCTCCAAACCTGGGAAATTTTCTGCTAGTATCTCACTGAAAATGCCTTCTAATCCTTTCTCCTTCTCCATGCCTTCAGGAACTCCTAGAACCCGAATGTTGGGTTTTTTAATAGTATCCTGTAGATTCCCGACAATATTTTTTAGATTTCTAATTTCTTCTTCTCTTCTTAGGTTTGCCTGTTTCCTTTCCTGTTCTCTGTCTTCTAAGTCCAATATTCTCTCTTCTGCTTCGCCCATTCTGTTTTTAAGGCTTTCTAATGTGTTTGTCATTTGATCTATTGAATTCTTCATTTCATTATGATTTCTCGTCACTATCACAGTTTCTTGTTCTACTAGTTGTTTCATTTCATTTTGATTCCTCCTTAATATTTCACTTTCACGAGAGAGATTTTCTATCTTGTCCATTAAGGATTTCTGTAGTTCAAGAATTTGTTTTTGAGAACTTCTTAATGTTCTTATCAATTTTTTGAGATCTGCTTCTTGCATTTCTTCTATCTCATCATCTTCATAATCTTGAATTGGGGTGTCTTTTTCATTTGGGGGCGTCATAGTGTGTTCCTTGTTCTTGTTAGCTCGGTTTTTGCGTTTGTTGTCATGTTGGAGATATTTGGTTTCTTCACTGTGGTGTTTTTTGGCTCTATATTAAGTGGACTGTCTGCTTTCGGTGGAGCCTTAGAGGCTTGAGATGAGTGTGGACTGAGAGCTGTGTTTGGTTCCTCAGGGTTGAGGGTGTGTCAAAGATGACACTCCCAGGTTAGGTGTGGTAAATCTTTTTTTGATTCAAAAGGGAAGTAATTCCGCACAGCTGAATGTAATTGGAGGTAGTTAGCAGGCAAATGATATACCCACAGGAGCCAGAGATCAGAAGCTCTTTCCCAAGGACCACACAGGGAATCTGTGCTGCCCTCAGTTTGGGCTCCAATTCTCCTGCAGTCTCCCACTGGGTTGCCAAGTTAGATGCTAATCTCCTGTTATTTCACCCCTCCCCCCAGAGTCAGGTTTTTCTGCTAGGCTCAGGGCCGGTGCAGACCTGAGGTCGCCCTGCTTATGACGTATGTCCAAAATGGCGCCTGCCTGTCTTGCTCGCCTTTGAGAGGTGAGCGGAGAGAGAGAAACTTGTGTCCGTATCGGTCACTTTTTTTTAAATTTTTTTCCTCTCTCTCTTCTAGTTAGCCTGGTGAATTTTTCCCCATGGAGTTTCAGGCCTCGTTCCCTCTAGTCTCCTCTTTCCACTTGCCCGCTGGTGTCTCGGGCTATTGAGGTTCGGCTCACCTCGCGTTCCAGCGCTGGTGTGTTGAGTCTGCCGCTGGTGTCCCGAACTTGGGCTCCCACGCTCTCCACGCAGGTCCACTGTGAATCACTAGTTCCAGAAGAGTTTCCTCTGCTGTTTCTTCCCCTACTCTTCCTTGACCCTGCAGTATCTCCACTTTTATTAACCTGTCTGTCCCCCGGACTAATCGTTTGCTCCCTTCCTATTCCGCCATCTTGCCCAAGTCACCTCTACCATATTTAAATTCTGCTTTTGCTTGCTCTATCCTAGCCTGAATGGATCTACTGAAGCAGAGGAAAGGAGAAGCAATATTCCCTTCCTCTTTGCTACTTGGCTGTTGTCTTATTATGAGTAGGTTAGTAGTGGGTGGGTTGTGAAATAGAAGAGCTGGTTCTTGAATTGGTACTTATCAATCATCACTGTGGCTGATTCCAGTTTTTGTACATAGATTGTAGCTGTACCTGTTGCCCTCATTTTTGAGCCTTAGCAAAATTCTCTGCAATAGGAAAAAGTAATTACCTGGTATTCTATTTGTAGTACCCAGCTTTTTGTCCCTACAACAAAATACCTGAGACAGTTCCAGAAAACTTTTGACTCAGAGTTCCAGAGGTTCAAAGGAACGGTGCTGGCATTGGTTTATCTTTAGGGCAGGCCCTTTTGGTTATATCACAATTGTGGCAGGTATCAGTGTTGGGAGCACATATGGAAGCAAGCAATTATATCTCAAATAGGAAGCCAGAGAGAGAGACACACACAGACAGACTTGGTGGGTCCAGGCCTTTGTGTCTGGAGAGCTAATTGCAGAAGGCCAGTATTGCCTTCCAAGGGCAGTACCTACACTGACCTAAGGACCTCCCATTGGGCCCTGCCTCTTAAAGGTCCATGCCATCACCCAACCCCACTTCCCTGAAAACTAAACCTGTAACACATAAATCTCTAGGGGACAAAGAATTTTCATATCATAATACTAGTACTGTGGTGTAGCTATCTCTTTTGGAGGTTTGATGGGTGAGATCTGGAGTATGAGGCATTTGTGCACAACTCAGTCCATGAAAAGTAGATGACTTTTGCAATGTAGCTGCAATCACATAAGGGACAAATGCTAGTTGTACACCTGGAACATGAGCTTGGGCCTTCATCCTTGCACAAATATCTGCAATTGGAAGCTAAAAATGTGCAAGTCTAGAGGAGGTTTTGCCATTTGGAATTGAGCCAGACTCAGTGAATGACTTTGCACCTGTTTATCTGGAGAATCTTAAAATGATAATCCCAAGAGAGCAGAAATATTTATACTGTTGAGTAAATCAGGGTTCGTATGTGGAATAAATTAATCAAATTTGTGAGTTCTAATGCCAATATCTTTAGTGGTGGTTCCTTTTTCTCTCTTCAAGTCAGTTTATCAGGCATGATTTTTCTTTTGCCTCAATTATAAAAGGTCTCAATCCGTTAGTGTAATTCCATAAGACTACATGTTTATTAAGTGAAGATCTCATCTTCAGATTTACATTTATAAAAACACTGCACGGAGCATACTCAGACTTCTACCCTACAAAGCCAGCAATGGAAATAATCATCTATAAGGAGCTAATCAGACTGAGCACATCCTCTGATAACAAACATCATGATAGACTCCAGAAGAGTGCTTTGAATCTGTTCCTTTCCTCACTAGCAGTGAAATTTTCAGTTGAGAACAGCTGAGCTGTGCAGCTGGACACAATATGACAAGAGCAAGAATCCCCAACCCTTATCCTAGATATGTCCTGTGAATTTCTAGAATATTACAGATTGAGAACTAAAACTATTTGCTCACAGCTGGCACTGAGCTAAGGCATCATTTGTTGCAAGTGGCCTGCCAATGCTAAAAAAAGAATCCATTTCATTGGTAGCTTAGATTACTGATTAAGTAGGTTCCAAAACTAAAATTAACCAATAGCTATGTTACTTTAAATTGGAGCCTGAAATATAGTAGACAACAAATATATGCTTGATGGAAGAATAAAGCTATCCTAACTGGTATTTATGGTATCAATAGGGAGATGTAAAGAGAAGAATGGAAGAGCTATTGGGTTGAATACTTGTGATTTGAGAATCTGCTACTAGCTCTTTTCACACCAGCATCCATTAAGTTCATCCATCCTACTATGGAAGAGTGACTCTGGATAACTCTCACTCCTCACTTACAACATTTCAGCAAGTCCTGTCAGATCTGTTGTCAAGATCTAGCCAAATTTACCTACTTTCTCTATCTCCACAGCACTAAACACTCCACTAGCTCCAAACTAGTTTCCCTGCTTCCATCCACACCTGGCTTTATCAGCAAATAGTTGTTGTCACTTCTCTGCTTACAACCCTTCCAGTGATCCAAGGTCTACAGGTTCCTCATGATTGGTTCTCTGCCTCCTTCTCTCACCTCTTCTTGTATCTTCTAACCCTTATGCAATATACTTCTGCCATTGGCCTGTTTTTTGTTCCTCAAACATGACTCACCACCTTTGCAGTTGCTATTCCCTCTGCATTGACTATTACTTGTATAGCTTGCTTACTTCAGTCACAACTCAGTTGTCATCTCCTTAGAGAGGTCCTCTGTGGCTTCTTCATCACAACAAAGTCACTCTTCAAGTGACCATGCTTTTCTCTGTATTGCATTGATCATAATCCGATGTTCTTTATTTTCTTCCTGTCTCCTCCTAATGGAGGCAGGGGGCTTGTCTTTTGTATTCCCCTTCTGTATCCTCAGTACCTACTCATTTCCCTGCTAATAATTGTTGAGTGAAGGAAGAAGATGTTGATTTTTCTTTGTCCCTTTCTTCCATTTGTATTATGACAGAGTCAGAAAAGTGTAACATGGAGCAGTTGATAGGGAATTGCTGTAGGATGGGAGATCATCTGCTTCCATCACTTCACTTTAGGATGAGAAAGTTGAGGTTACAGTTACCCAACATCATTCAGCTCATCAGGGGCAGATTCCAGAACACATCCAAGAGTCATGATTCCATTTCTACAAAAGTTATGCATCGGAGAGGCTGCAAAGCAAATTGAATTTTATGGCTGAATTAACATAAAAATTGATGTATGATGAAAGGCAGGAGTACCTGAGAAGAAAACACCTTTTCTGAGAAGACTTCTTAAAACAGTGGTAGGTGAAAATCCCTGTAATAAACAAGGGGACAGCATTGTATCACAGTGGGTTAAGATACAACCTGCAACACCAGAATTCCATATCAGAGCACTGGTTCAAATCTTGGCTGTCCAGCTTCCCAACCTGCTCCTTACTAATGCACCTGGGAAAAGAGAAGATTGCCCAAGTACTTGCTACCCCGATGGGAGACCTAGATGGAATTCTTGGCTTCTGACTTTGACCAGGGCCATTAAGGCAATTTAGGAAGTAAACCAATAGATGACAGATCTCTTTGTCTCTATCCCTTTGTCACTCTTTCAAATAAATAAAATGTGAAAATCTAGGATTAGACTGGAGAGCAAGGTCATTGGAAAAAGCCAATGGCAAGAGTTCTAGTCATTAATATGAAGGATGGGTACAGTGACGAGAATCAAAAGGAGGAATTTAATTAAAGGGAGAGCATGCTTTAGATTAAAGGCTTTTGGAAGGTAGATGGATTATTCATTTCTCAGGGTTCTATAATCAGTTTATTCCAGTAATTTTTAATTTACTCTAAGTTGTGGGGGATATTCTGGATAAACATAATACAAAACCAACCAACAAAAATCTCTACAAGGGACGACTTTTTTTTTTTTTTTTTTTTGTTACAAGGGACTATTGAAGTAGTACTTGCTTTCTTTGCTGGGTGACCGGATTCTAGAGAACTTTTCTAAAACATAGCAGCACCAGATCCTAAGACCTGGCTTATTTCTGCTGGAAAGTGTTTGGAGTATGATAGAAACTCCTTTACTTATTGAACTTGTGGCCAATGATCACTGTTGTTAGTTACATTTCAATCTAGTGGAAGATGACCGTCTTTAACTCGCCTCTCTCCCAGTTTATTAAAGAGTAAATGATTGCTCTGCAGCACAAGGAGCTGCTTGACCTCATGCAAACCCTTCCTCTCTGACCCTGCTCCCTGAAGTAGTTTATACCTTGGCTTGCTAGTCATTGCTCTTTGCTTTTATTGCCTATTTGCCAATGTAGGTAAGACTGCAGACTCAAAACTCAAAGAGGTGACTCTCTCCATGGAGGAGTGGCCTATGAGGGTTTTTTTTTTTTTTAATAATTTTTTTCTTATTTTTATTTTTTTGACAGGCAGAGTGGACAGTGAGAGAGAGACAGAAAAAAAGGTCTTCCTTTTGCCGTTGGTTCACCCTCCAATGGCCGCCGCGGTAGGCGCGCTCTGGCCAGCGCACCACGCTGATCCGATGGCAGGAGCCAGGTGCTTCTCCTGGTCTCCCTCGGGGTGCAGGACCCAACCACTTGGGCCATCCTCCACTGCACTCCCTGGCCACAGCAGAGAGCTGGCCTGGAAGAGGGGCAACCGGGAGGTTTTTTTTTTTTTAATGTAAAGTTTTTGTAAACACAACTTTAGGAATATAGTGAATCTTCTCACCATACCAGCCCTCCCAACCCCATTCCCATCTTCTTCCTCCCTTTCCTAGTCCCATTCTTAAAAAATAAGATCTATTTTCAATTAATTCCATACTAGGTAAAGAGTTCCACAGATTATATGAGGGAAAAAAAAAAACTTGTTCCTTAACAGTTGAGACAAGGGCTATGAGAGAGTGATTAGCTCAAAGAGCTGTGTCTACTCTGGAGCAATCTGACCTAGAGAATCAGAACTCAAGTGGAGGGGAAAGGCATCCATGTGGAAGGGCATCATGGCTCAGAAAATTAGTGCCCAAACAGGGAGGGGAGGGCATATATGCATGTGGATGTGGCTCAGTGCATGTAGTCAAAGCACATTCAGGGTAAAGAGAGTAAGGAGCCAGGCATGGAATGTGGAGTGAAGGGTGCCTACGTGGGAGTGATGGGTAGCGGCAACCATGAGGACATGGTTAGAGAGAGGGAGACTGGCTAGATAAATAAACGTAACAAGAGTTATGGGCACTAGTTTTCTCAATGTTGATGAGGGAAGCTATAAATATGGAAAGGGGGAAAAACAGAATAAACCCTATGCTGTTTAATTGGCATTGATGTTATTGGTATAAGTTGTGTGTATGTGTCCTGTGCCTGCAGATAACTAGATAGAGCCCTGTTCACTGAGAAGCAGTGACACTTCCACTGGCCATAGGACTCAATTCTAAAAGGAACCAGGGATCCCTGGAGAAATGGCTGATTCCCAGGCTCAGGCAAAAAGCAATGTGCCAGCAGAAATGACCATATCATTTACATTCATTTCTTGAAGGTTTCCCACCACTAGGATATTTTCCTTCCAGAACAAAATGTCTTCTATTTTCCTTCTTTGCACTTCCAGCCCAGTACATATTAGGTTTTCAGCATAAATTTTTTAAATGAATGAATTGAATGCATTTTCACCTTTTGTTTGACTTATTTATTTAAAGACTTATTTATTTACTCCAAAGGTAGAGTGTCAGAGAGGGAGGGAGAGTGAGCTTTCCTCTGGTTCACTGTCCAAATGGCTACAAAAGTTAGGTGTGGGTCAGGATGAAGTCAGGAGCCAGAAACTCCATCTGGGTCTCCCACATCTGCCACTGCCTTCCCAGGCACACTAGCAGGAAGCAGAGCAGTCAGGACTTGAACTAGTACTCCGATATGGAATGCCTGCATTTCAAGTGTAGCTCAACTCACCGTGCCACAATGCCAGCCCTTATTTTTAAAATTTTATTTATCTGAGAGAGCGAGCAAGCACACTCTTACCTGCTAGTTCATTCCCTAAATGCACTAAATGGCTGAGGTTTGTCTGGGTCTGAAGCCAGGAACAGCGAACATTATCCAGGTCTCCCACATGGGTGTTGGGGACCCAATTACTTGAGCCATCACTGCTGCCTCCCAGGGTCCGAATTAGCAAGAAGCCAAGATCAGGAGCCAGAGCTGGGAATCGAACCTAGGTATCTGATGTATGGGACAAAGATATCTTAATCATGAATGACTAGACTAAATGCTCACCCTCTGAATGATTTTAAAATACATAAAGTTTCAGCAAATGATTACCTTAGATCATTGTGAATTCATACTCATGCTTAATATTTTAGCAGCAATTTTGTTTTCAGCCAATTACTGTGACCTAGACACTGGAGCAGAATGGGTACCTGTTGAGTACTTGGGGGACATGCAATTATACAACTGATGAGCATTTTTTTCCTTTCCTGATTAACAGCATTAGACAATTCTCCAAAATGTTTAATTTTAGTGGTAAGTTAAAAAAATAGCTTAATGTTTTCATTCAGTCTGAGCCGAGAAGTTTCCCCAGAATTTTTTTTACATGTTTAGGTTTTATATATTTTTCAGAACCTTCTTTCTTTGAAAGTCAACTGCACATTGACAATGGAAGTCTAGTAGGAAACCAGGTAGGCAGGGAATGCCCAACTATGAAGGACTCAAACACACCTCCTCCTCCCTGTGTTGCCTACCTGGGCTCACAGTTATACTACCTGTCCTACCACCAATGGTCTGTGGTCTCTAATCTCTGCCTGGTTCATGGGCACCAGCAAGGCTCCATACTTAATGATTTCAAGCAGAGCTTTAAACCTCAATAATCTCCAAATTTGTTTTGTTAGGGAAGCTCAATGGGACAGTGGATCAAGTGCCAGAGGAGGCTGGGAGCCTGAGTTTGCAAATATGCCTTCCTCCCACCATCTCCAGGGGTGGGTTCTGGGCTGTCCCCTTTCATGTTTCCTAGTGCCAGACCCACTCAGTCTTTCCCTTGAGGCTTAGGGCCTTGAGCTCATGTCTGAGAAGGTTGGATAGGGTTAGGAACAAACACCTTGTGATATCTTTGGGAGGAGCCTGGTGACTACTGTCCCTATCCTAGCAGGTCCATGTGCATCTGGTAGGTGACCAGGAGGAAGTGGTCTCTTGGGTGGTACTAAGGCTTCCTTCCTACCCACATACAGTATCCAGCCCATCCTGGCTTGGAAGTATGAGATTGTTGGAAGTTACTGTCTGTTGTGTGAAGAGGGGCTTTCTGTCTTGACTTCCCCAGACTCTACCCCTAACAAGGGTAACACCTTGAGCAAATGCATTTTTGCTGCATGTGGAATCCTGGGCACAGGTGGGTTTGTGCTTGTCCCCACAGTGTACTAGTGGCCCAGAGTGCTGGCGACACAGATCCTTTTCTCTTCCTTTAAACGTTCCTTAGTCTGACCTGTGTTTGTCTTTTCAGACCAGCTCTGGGCACCCTGAGCCATTAAATGCACATTGTGCCATTTTGGCGATTCTTCCTGTGAATTGAATGCTCTGATATTTAAAATTGGCATTTGTATAGTTTAAATTACACATTACTGAGGGAGAAATTCATGCTAATAATGTAGAGCTTAATTTTTCTCTACTGAGAAAACATTAAGTAACATGTAAAAAAACACCAAGAAAAGTCAAGAGACCATGGAAGAAAAGAAACTTCCTATACACCTTTCATGGCACTTTTCTCTTTGAACATTCTTATTTTGCATTGGGCCATACAAATATATGGCCCATCATGTCTCACTTCCTTTCCTTCCCCACATCTACTTCCTCATTTCAGGTCCCAGTCCATCTCAGGAGCAGCTTCAACAACCTCTTGACCATCGTTCTGCCTCCCTCCTCTTCCACCTCAATGCATTCTCCAGTTTGCAAAAGCAATCTTTAAAGATGCAACATTTACTGGTCTTTTCCACCCTGTGCAAACTATATAATAAAGCTTGAACTAGCTGTCCTCCAGCCCAGCAAGTCCTTGTAAGATGAAGTTCCTGTCATTTCCAGATCCCCTGTGCTCTGTCCCTAATCCATTTCTCTCAGTGGCTACGTGTTCCCTTCCCTCTCAGGCTGTGTCCCAGCACTGCTGTTTCCTCTGTCTCAGTGCTCACCCCCTACCACTGACTTCCTATGACAAGGTCGTCCTTTGTGTCTCAGCTCAGGTGACCTTACCTGTTGAATTGCTCCAGGGAAAGCTAGGCACTTGCCCCTTCTCTTTTGGGTTGAACTGGACATCTTTCTTTGGCGGTATATGTATTATATTGCATTACTGATTTGTTTTATTCTTCATTTCTTTCTCATTCTGAGTCCATGAACAACTTGAGGGCAACTTGTGTTTGTTATTTCATATTCATTAATTGACTCAAATAGTACTTACCGAGTGCCTTCTATGTCCTAGGCACTTTTAGGTAGAGAACAATACATAGACTCCTAGTCCCTGGGTTGATGGAGCTACAATTTAGTCCTGAAGGCAGAACCTTGGGAAGGTAATCACACAGTAGGTTAAATTGTAACTGAGAGGGGAGCTTTGGAGGCAGCTGCAGGGAGGAAGCAGAGACCTTACTCCTGAGGAAAGGGTAGAAGTTCAGGGAGCTACAGGGTAATCAGAAGACCCCACACAGAGAATGGGCAGAGATTATAGATGGTCCCTAGCTTCTGATGGTTAAACTTGAGATTGTCCAATTTTAAGATGTTGTGAAATTGATGCTTCAAATTTGATCTCTTCCCAGGCTAGTGATATTCCAGTGGGCAGTGGCAGTGAAGCCATAGCTCCTAGGCAGCTGTGATCGGGAGGGGAAAGAACTGATGCTCTAGACTGTGCTGTGTTGCTAAGATGTTAGGTAGGTTAGGTATTAAATTAATTTGTTTTTAAATTTTTATTTCTTTGAAAGACAGATCGCCAATCTATTGGTTCACTCCACAAATACCTACAATGGCCAGGATTGGGCCAGGCTGAAAATGGGAGCTGGGAACCCTATCCATGTCTTCCATGTGGATGGCAGGGACCTAAGCATTTGAACAATTTTACTGCCTCCCAGAGTGAGTATTAGCAGGAAGTTGAAATTAGAAGCAGAGCTAGGACTCAAAGCCAGGTACTCTGATATAGGATGTGGGAATCTCAAGTGGCATCTTAACCATGAGGCCAAATTCTTGCCCCCCCCCCCCGCCGCCTTGAATGCATCTTGACTTACAATATTTTTTTCCTATGATGGGTTTATCAGGATGTGACCTATTGAGGAACACCTGTTTATGTGGTGGGAGGAAACATTGAGGGAAAGGTACAGTACCCATGGAGCTGAAAGCCTGAGGAGACAGAATGTGAGATGTGGTCAGAGAGGTAAGTGGGGCCAGATTTTGTACAATAAAAATGTAGAGAAAAACAGATTAAGACTTTAAGCACACTTAATTTTGACATTCAAAAGTACCTGGATAATACCAGTGAGGGTGAGAGTGTGGAAAAGTACAATCCCAGGGCGCCTGGAGACACTCTTCCAGAGGACAGTGTGGAAATGTGTGTTACAAGCCTTCTGATATTTTTGGTGGTAGCACTTCTAGGAGCTAATACTTAAGGCAACAATCCGAAGAGAGCAGTAAGATAGTGTTGTTTAGACTGTATGAAATAATTTTTGCAAATGAGAAGTTGCTACATTGCTTTCCATACATGAAGAAATTCTTATTAGCATGCAAATCAATTTATACAAGTAGATTTTTCTTCTGCCCCAGTGTATAACAGTATTGTGAACTCAAGGTTTTGAGGAGAGGGAGACATGTTTCCTTCTGTCTTTGTCCTTTCAAGCTGAAGTAACATAATATCACAGACTGGGTGGCTAGTAAGAGAATAGGCTGGTGAGTCCATAAGATATCAGCAGATTGGGGGTCTGTCCGCTCAAGGGCCCGATTCCTGTTTCATAGAAATCATGCCTGCTCATGGTGTCTTCACATGTTGGAAGAAGTGAATGAACGTCCTTGGACCCTAGTTCCACATGAGCTGATCACTTACCAAAGGGCCCTACTTCCTAATACTATCACTTTGGATGTTAGGGTTTGTTTCCACACACAAGCTTTGGGGGACCAGAAAGATTCAGACCATAGCACCTGATTCATTAAAAGGATCACATAACTGAATGCCAATAGAAAGGCAATGCTAAATCATTTGTCTTCTTGGAGTAGCTAGGGCTTAATAAGCTTACCCTTCCCTACAAATAAATCATTGTCAGTTTGGTCAATATCTTAGTTGATTTTAAATATGATAAAGCCATTAAGAATGCAGAAGTATAAGAAAATCAAATGAATCCAACTGAGCCACAAGTCTCTGGGGATTTTGTTATTTAAAGTACTCTTCAGTAGTCACAAATCACTGCCTGTCTGAGGCAACTGTTGGAAGTCATATGATTCTGCAGCACGGCAGCTTGGATACTGTGCTGCTTATGCCTGCAAGTGATAGGAGTCGTATACTATGCCTCATGTGATATGGTGCTGCTGGAGGGGGATTACAAAACTTCAGGTGTACAAATCTGACTTTAAAAAGTGATTTAAATATGTTTCCATGTATACTTGAAATTTATCAAGAACTGGGGCTATCAGTCATTAGAGTGGACACAATCATGTTAACAGGCAGCATCATGGGGCTCAATAGAGCTTAAGTCCTCAGTCAGCTCTAAGATTCAAGAACACAGGTCCAGCCTACTTCCAACATTTACCTGAGAAACAAGAGATGAATAATTTCTCTGCACCTGCTTCCTTATCTGAATCAGAAACAGGACTATCCTCCAGTTATTTATGGGAAATAAGTACACTAATGCTTATTTAAGGAACTAAGAAAACCCAAGCAACATCAACTATCCTTATTCACAGGAGAGATACTATGAAATTTTCCAAACTGAAAGAAATTTCAATTCACTGGGAGAAAAACCACTGGTACTGAAAAAAAGGGAGAGGGCTAAATCTGCCCTTGAATTTCAGGCTTCAAGCAACATCATCTTATCATCCACAAAGTAACAGAATCAGAATGAGTTTCCAGGCATGAGAGGAAAAAGGTAACCATAGGTGTTTGGATGGGCAAGAGGTAGGGGCTGACAATACTGTCCAGGTAGGGAAGTCATGGGAGAAGGGAGAGTTTGTGGAGGTGAACTTTGAATTGACATAAAAGATGAATAGCTACCTTGGAAGAAGTCCCCTCTAGACAGCCATAATGACTCCACATCTTTGAGCTGTTGTGAAAATTGAGACATCCATGAACTATAACATTTCAACATGGACTAGCATTTACCAAAATGCTATTATATAACTATTCTACAGTACCTAGACCTCTCACTATTTTTATTGAGCCCAACACCATTCCTGGTTCTCTTTTCACCTTCCCTATCCTGGGACCAAGCCTGTTATTTTACAGTTATGTCCTCCATCACTTTGGAGCCTCTGCCACCATGGCCCCAGGACTGGTTGGGGGCCATGATAATGAAACTGCACATCTGTGTTGTCAGGCAAGATTGAAATTTCTGCAATGATGTTGAGTCTAACACTATGAGCACCAGCTTTGGAGTCAAGTGGCCCTGGGTTCAAATTCTGACTCTGGTATTTAGGATTGCCTTCAACAATTTCAGCTCTCTATGTATCAGTTTATGCTTTTGTTAAATTGGATTACAATTTAAACTGCATCAGACATCTTCCATGTGTTCCACCAGAAGGCCCTATACCTCCCTCACTCTGTTCTGTGCCCTAGAAGGCATCAACCAAGTTCCCTTGTCCTCCAACTTCCATATGAGGAGAACCCAGAGGTTGTTTCACTTACTAGTTCTGGCTGCTTCAAACACAGCTTTAATGTCCTATTGTTTATAAAAACTCATCTGTGCCATCAAAGAAGGAGGTACCTTTCTCTGAAGGGAGGAGAACACTTTCACTTTGACTATGACCTTGTCTAAATATGATCAGAGTCGGCGAACTCAAAAGGCTTCCATAGCCTTGGCAACTCATGACAAGAGCCTAGGGTGATCACTGACACCATAAACAAGAGTGTCAATTTGTTAAGTCAACAACAGGAGTCACTGTGCACTTACTCATGGAGGATCTCTGTCCTTAACGTGTTGTACATTGTGATTTAATGCTATAACTAGTACTCAAACAGTAGTTTACACTTTGTTTCTGCATGGGTGCAAACTGTTGAAATCTTTATATACAGAAGATCAGTTTAGTATATATTAAGAGAGTTGAAAATGAATCTTGATGTGAATGGAAGGGGAGAGGGAGTGGGAGATGAGATGGTTGTGGGTAGCAGGGAAGTATGGGGG
This sequence comes from Lepus europaeus, assembly GCF_033115175.1. Classification (NCBI taxonomy): domain Eukaryota; kingdom Metazoa; phylum Chordata; class Mammalia; order Lagomorpha; family Leporidae; genus Lepus; species Lepus europaeus. The sequence continues at coordinate 53,986,679 of NC_084829.1, forward strand.
GCAAAATCCATTGTAATCCAAAAGTTGTACTTTGCCAATTTATATTTTATTAAAGTTTAAAAAGAAATTTAAGAAAAAAATAAAAATAAAAACTCACCCGTGGACTAAAGTCTAAACTAGAACTCTAAATAGGCTCTGACTCCCAATCTGGTAACAGTCGAACTTTTATCTTCTCTTGTTCCCCCTGGTGCACCCTTCCACTGGTGACAGATTACTTGCTTACTGTTTCCTATCCATATTCATTTAATTCCCTTCCTCATGCTTCTGCTGTTTCTACCACTTCTGGCTGTTGCTCAAGGCCGAGCTCAGGTGACTCCAAGCCATTCTATACCCTACTCACAAACATAGGAATTGGTCTCCTACAAGAATTCCCATATCACTGCCTATGTATCTTTTGACTGGGCACTTTAACACTTTTTGCTTGTATTTGGTAGGCAATTGCATGTTTATTTCCCATTCTTTTTTGTAACTTCTAGGAGAGGGGTGTCTGTGTTGTGTTCATCCTGTGCTGGCCCCAACTCCCAATCACTATTACCTTACCATGGAGGCATCTCCATGAACATTTCATGAATGACATGGTGGGCTTTGTTGGTGGGTGAAGAGCACACAGTGGTTGAAGTATGAAGTTGGCATTATGAGCTTACTTACACAACACTTTCTAATGAGCACTCTTCTGGGAGACTCTCCAGCAGTATGACTAAAGATGGCATTTCTGTCCAGTAGTTTTTGGATGGGGAGGAGGGTAGGAAACTAGGAAACTCATTTTCAATCTCCTTTATGAATCATTGCTACTTATAGTTTGTGACAAAATATCATTACAAGGGTGTTCTAGGGGTAACCCTGCATGGTGATACTCCAGAACAGGTGGTAGGCATGGGGCCAGGCAGGGAAAGTGTAAGGGAAATTTTCACTTTCTGCCAGCTAGCCAGAATAAATAGAACACCATCTCTACACTGATGTCTTTCATTCTCTTACCATTAATATGCACCATGATGAATTAACAATTCAGATTTAGTGATAAGCTTAGTCAAGCTTCCTTGAACTTGCACTTTGTGTTCTGGCACTGCCACATGCTTTAGGGATTACCAAGGACTTAAGGCAGGGTCTCTGCCCTAACTTATTGCTCAAGTTTGTTCGGGAGGCAAGATCTAAATGCTACCAGTGAGGAGGCATAGGAACAATTCTGCCCTAGAACCACTCATGTGCCTCAAGTACATTAATACAATTTGAGGTCACATTGTATGAGCCAGATTCTCCATGCCCGAGTTGGTCTCTGGGACGAAATACAGTTTCTTTAAGGAACTTTAAGCCAGGGCTAAAATGTAGCTTAATGTGGACTTTGAACTGGGGCCGTGTGTTTTATATCTTACAAAGCAAGCTTTGTTGACCTGCCTTTCTAATCCCAGCATGCCCTAACCTCAGAAGTGCAGACACTGCCAGTTATGACCATTTTGGGGAGGTGCCCAGAATGGTCTTGGAGCTTGAGTACACTGCAGAGGCCTGGGCTGGGACTGCTGCTGGCAGCAGCGAGGAGCAGGTAGGGTTTCCAAACACCCAGCAAGATCTGCACACATCCTCCTGTCCCGAGTTTACTGGTGTTTAAATTTTAGTTCACAGAGCCTATGGTGAAGAAATGAAATTGCACCTCTTTATATCACTGAATTTAGTGGCAATGGACTTTTGCTGTTCTTGTTGGTTTTCAACAGGCTGCTATATGAAATTGTCAGGAGATGAGATGGAATAGGTTCACACAGTAGGCAGGAAAAGATATTAGGTACTAAACCTACAATGTATCACTGTTGCTCTGAGTCTCAACTTGTTAAATCCCTAGGAACACAACTCACATTTGCATCTTCCTGGATTAATACCAAGCACAAGACAAACACAACTTCTTTCCCATTCAGTCTTTGATATTACCTGACACTGAGACTCATAATGCTAGTTTCAATGCTATAAATTAGCACCCCTCCATTTTCATATTTATACCTACAAATCGTGACTATCTCTAAATCCAGCAACAGCCGGTTTAGCAAAGGGCCCTTCCTCTCCTTACCAGTAGCGCTCACCTGCTTACAGCTGCATTCAGAGTGGCTCAGTAGGGTCCTGGTGCCTACTGTGAGGATTGTTTTTGTTTTTTTTTTTTTTTTCAGACCTCGATGAACAAGCATCAACTCACAGCTGCTCTAATGGCCCTGTCTGAAGGGAAGCCACTCTAAAAATAGAATCAAAGGGAACAAATGCTTTGCCCGATAGACTATTTTGAGGTGCAGGAGGTTGAGGGACTAAATGAAAATGTGTTATAAAGTAGGATGAGAGGTATGCAAAGTTTAGAGAAATTTGGGGGTTTCATTGGTCAAGTTCATGATTGTTGCCTGTAGAGATTTTAGGTTAAAGTGTGAAGTTGTCAATATTAGATACAACCTAATGTTTTAAAATTTTACTTGACTTTTCCTGTATATTTCAAAGTTCTCAATATCTTAGGGGCACAATTTTAAAAGTTTTCAGAGTAAACCACTGGCCTTTACAATGGGGTCACTGGAGCTGGTGTTGTGGTACAGTAAGTTAAGCTGATGACTGTGACACTAACATCCCATATGAGATCTGGTTTGAATTCCAGCTGTTCCAATCCAGCTTCCTGCTAATGTGCCTGGGAAAGAAGTAGAATATGGCCCAAGTGCTTGGGCCCCTGTAAATCTGTTACACATATTGGAGACGTGTATGGAGCTCTGGGCTCCTGACTTTGGATTGATGGATCAGTCAATGTTACTGTGGTCATTCAGGGAGTGAACCAGTGGATGGAAGATCTATGTCTCTGTTACTCTATCTTTCAAATAAGTTATTAAAAAATAAAATACTGCCAGGGACCTTCAAGTTTTTCAACTTTTCTGGGAATATTTAACTCCCAGGAACTCCAGGTATTGTCATGGCACAAGCTCAGCACCAGCCTAATGTCCGACCCTCCCTGGATTTCACCAATGAATTCAGTTTAATGCCTTACCCAGGAGTTCGTATCTCTTTTTGGGCTTCCACTATTACCCTCTCTCAGACATGATCTGAGGGGTAAGCAAGTCAAAAAGCAGAATCAAATACTACCATTTATGTGGAACCTTCTAGTACTATTTTTTCCTTCTTCACTTTTGTTTTTGGTTTGGTGTATGCCCTTGTATTTTTTTTTTAATTATTTGCAAGATAGTATAGAGAGTGTTCCACACTGAACAAGAATATTTCTCCCATGAAATTGAGATCTTAAAGAGAAATCAATATAAAATGAATGCAATAGAATAAAAAATGCAGTAGAAAACCTTAACAGAATCAGTGAAGCAGAAGAAAGACTATCCCTCTTAGAAGGTGAAGCACAGGAAATTATATAGTCAAACCAAAACAAAAAATTAGAAAACTAAAAAATTCATTGGGAACCTACAGGATACTATCAAATGTCCCAACATATGGGTTCTAGGACTTCCTGAAGGTGTGGAAAGAGAAATGATTAGAAGGCCTTTTAGTGAAATAACAGAAAACTTTGCTAATTTGAAGGAAGGGACATCCAAATACAGGAAGCACTCCAATAGACATGACCAGAAAAGATCTTCACCATGACACATTGTAAATCAAACTAACCACCGTAAGACAAAGTGATTCAAAATGTGCATGAGGGAAATGCCAGATTACTTTCAGAGGAATTGGAGAATTAGACATAGTGGATTTTTCATCAGAAACACTGTAGGCTAGGAGAGAATGGCAAGATATATTCCAAGTATTGAGACAGAAAAAACTGTCAAAACAGAATACTACTCCCTGCAAAGTTCTCATTTATGAAAAGTGAAATAAAAGACATTCCATAACAGAAATTGAAAGACTTTGTCATCACCTGTCCAACCCTACAAAAGATGCTGAAGGATCTGTTATACATAGAAACACAGAAACATGGTCATCACTATGAAAGGAAGAAAATGTCCCAGTAAAAGTTCAAAGAAAATTCAAAGTAAAAAATGACTTTGTCATTTTTCCAAAAATATTTATCAATAGTCAACCTTGAATGTAAATAGCCTCAACAATCCAGATAAGACATAGACTGGCTGAACGGATTAAAAAAACTCATCTATTTTCTGCCTACAAGAAACACATCACACCAACAAAGATGCATGCAGACTGAAGGTGAAAAGACTTAAAAAATATTCCATGCTAACGGAAACTGAGAAAGAGCTGGTATAGCCATCCTAATATCTGACAAAATAGACTTTAACACAAAAACTGTTAAGAGACAAAGAGCACTATGAATGATTAAGGGATCAATTTAACAGGAAGATGTGATTATAAAACGTATTTGCACCTAATTATAGGGCACCTGGCTATTTAAAAGAAATTTTAAAGGATCTAAAGGGAGACATAGACTAATACAATAGTAATGGGGGACTTCAATATTCCATTTGCAGCAATGGATACAACCAAACAAATCTGTAAGGAACAGTTAATTGACACTACAGACCAAATGGACCTAACGTATCTACAGAACTTTTTATCCTGCAGGTGCAGAATACACATTCTTCAACAGTTCCAGGAACATTCTCCAGGACTGACCACATAATAGGCCATAAACCAAGTCTCAGCAAATTCAAAAAAATAGAAATCCTATCATATCTTCTTGAACCACAATGCAACAAAGCTGAAAGTTAGCAACTCAGGAATCTCTAGAAATATGCAAACACAGAGAATGAACATGCTCCTGAATGAACAGTGGGTCATAGAATAAATTCTACCAGAAATTTAAAGAAGTCCAATTCTTCTCAAGCTATTCAAAACAATTGAAAGAGAGGGAATCCTCCCGAATTCTATGAACCAAGTATCACCTTAATTCTTAAACCTGGGAAAGGTGCAACAGAGAAAGAATTACAGACTAATTTCCCTGATGAACACAGAAGCAAAAATCCTCAAAATTCTATCCAGTCAAAAACAACAACACATCAGAAAGATCATCACTCAGAGCAAGTGGGATTTATCCCAAGTATGCAGAGATGGTTCAACATTCACAAAATCAATGTGATATACCACATTAACAAATTGCAGAAGAAAAACAATATTATTTCAATAGATGTAGAGAAAGCCTTTGATACAATACAACACCTTTTCATGATGAACACTATCAAAATTGGGTATAGAAGAAACATTCCTCAATGCAATCAAGGCAATTTATGACAAACGCATGACCAGCATCCTATTGAATGGAGAAAACTTGAAAGCATTCCCAATGAGGTTCAGTTCCAGAAAGGATGCCCACTCTCACCATTGCTATTCAATGTAGTCCTGGATGTTTTAGCCAGAGGCATTAGACATGACAAAGCAATCAAAGGAATACAAATTGGGAAGGAGTAAGTCAGACTATCCCTATTTGCAGATGACATGATTCTATATATAGGGGATCCAAGAGATTATTGGAAATCATATAAGAGTTGGTAAAGTAGTAGGATATAAAAAAAAAAAAAGCCAGAAGCCTTTAAACACAGACAATGCCTAAGCTGAGAAAGAACTCCACTCCCATTCACAATAGATAAAACAAAAAAACACCCACATCTTGGAATAAACTTAACCAAGGATGTCAAAGATCTTTGATGAGAATTATAAAACATTAAAAGAAAGGAAAACTATACAAAAGGAAAAATCTTCCATGTTCATTTATTGAAAGAATAAAAATGTCCATTCTTCTGAAAGCAACGTACAAATTCAATGCTATACCAATCAAAATACAAAAGACACTTCTCAGATCTCAAAGGACACTGAAATTCATATAGAAACACAGGATACCTCGAATAGCTAATGCAATCTTATACAACAAAAAACAAAGCTGGGGGCCAGCACAGTGGCTCACTAGGCTAATTCTCCACTTGCAGCGCTGGCACTCAGGGTTCTAGTCCTAGTTGGGGTGCTGGATTCTGTCCTGGTTGCTCTTCTTCCAGTCCAGCTCTCTGCTGTGGCCCGGGAAAGCAGTGGAGGATGGCCCAAGTGCTTGGGCCCTGCACCCGCATAGGAGACCAGGAGGAAGCACTTGGCTCCTGGCTTCGGATCAGCACAGCACACCAGCCGTAGTGGTCATTTGGAGGGTGAACCAACAGAAGGAAGACCTTTCTCTCTGTCTCTCTCTCATTGTCTAACTCTGCCTGTCAAAAAATTTTAAAAAGCTGGAAGCACCACAATATGGGATTTCAAGACATACTACAAGGCAGTTATAATCAAAACACCCTGGTATTGGTACAAAAACAGATGGATAGAACAGTGGAGAATAGAAACACCAGAAATCAATCCCAGCATCTACAGCCAACTTACATTAGACCAAGAAGCTAAAACCAATCCCTGAAGCAACGACAGTCTCTTCAACACATGGTGCTGGGAATACTGGATCTTCACATGCAGAAATATGAAACAAGACCCCTACCTTACACATTATAAAAATCCACTCAGATTGGATCCTCACCAGCATCTGTTGTTGGTAGATTTCTGAATGTGAGCCATTCTAACCAGGGTGAGGTGAAACTTCATTGTGGTTTTGATTTGCATTTCCCTGATGGCTAGTGATCCTGAACATTTTTCATGTGTCAGTCATTTGAATTTCCTCTTTTGAAAAATGTCTATTTAAGACTTTCCAAGATGGTGGAATAGGGAGGGAGCTCACTGATAGTCAGGTAAAAGATAGTTTAAAAAAAGTGGAGATACTGTAGTCTCAGGGAAGAGTTAGGGGAAAAACTGCAGAGGAAACTCTTCCGGAACTAGTGGGACACAGTGGACCTACATGGAGGAGGGCACGGGTGCCCACAGCTCAGGACTCCAGCTGCTGAGTCTAAGCACCAGCGCTGGAAAGGGAGGTGAGGTGAAACTGCAGTAGCCTGAGATACTTGCAGAAAAGCAGCAGGAAGAGCCTAGAGGGAATGAGGCTTGAAGCCCCATGGGGGAAAGTACACCAGCCTAACTAGAGGAGAGAAAAAAAAGGGACCAGTATGGACACGATTCTCTCTCTCCACTCACCTTACAAAGGTGTGGGAGGTCATAGAGCAGGTGCCATTTTGGACATACTTAACATCTGCGACAGCTTGGGGATGTGCCCACCCTCAGTCAAGCAGAAAAACCTGACTCTGGTGGGGAGAAATAACAGGAGACTAAGACCTAGTGAATGTGTGGAGCTTATGAACTGGGATTGTGGAAAAAAAGAACAACTGAGGGTATGTGGTAGAACTCAGTGTGGCTGAGACATGAGTAGTCTGTGGGAGATGGGACAAATTTGGGCGTCTTTGGCTGTCTTGTGAGAGACACTGGAGGGGAATCTGAGCTTACACTGAGGACTGCACAGATTCTTTGTGTGGTCCTTGGGACATAGCAGACCAATATTATACCCACTGGAGCTAGTGCTCAGGCATTGATTGCCATTGAGAAGAGCTCAGCTGAGTGGAATTACTTCCCTTCTGAATAAAATAGAGAAGATTTACCATGCCAAACCTGGGTATGTTACCTTTGGTACACTCTTAACCCTGAAGAACTGAATAGAGCTCTCGCCACACTCACAAGCCTCTAGAGATTCACCAAAAGCAGACAGTCCACTTAATCTAGAGTCATAGTATAACAAGAAAACCACCACAGCAAGGAGGAAAAAGAAACTAAAGAATATCTCCACAGTGCCAAACAAACACAGAAACCAAGGAAACAAGAACAAGGAAGACATCATGATGCTCCCAGATGAACATGACATTCCAATACAAGATTATGAAGATGATGAGATAGAAGAAATGCAAGATATGGATTTCAAAAAATTTATGATGGGAACATTTGAAGTTATCAAAAACAAATGCATGAACTACAGAAATCCATACAGGACAGGACAGAAAATCTCTCATGAAAATGAAATCTTAAGGAGAAATGAAAATAAAATGAGAATCTAGTAGAACATGAAATTGAGATATTGAAGAGAAACCAAATTGAAATGAAGCATTCAATATAACAAATGAAAAACACATTTGAGAGCCTTAAAAACAGAATCAGTAAGGTAGAAGAGAGAATATCGGACAGACAGAGAACAGGAAAGAATACATTAAACCAAATAAAAGAGGAAATTAGAAGTCAAAATATTGTTGGGAATCTACAGGATACTATTAAAAAACCCAAGATTTGGGTGCTAGGAGTTCCTGAAGGATGGAGACAGAGAAAGGATTAGAAGGCCTTTTTAGTGAGATACTTGCAGAGAACTTCCTGGGTTTGGAAAACAGACATGCAAGTACAGGAAGCACATAGAACCCCTAGTAAACATGACCAAAAGAGAGCCTCACCACGACATGCTGTAATCAAGCTCACCACAGTGAAACAAAGATTCTAAAGTGTCCAAGAGAGAAACGTCAGATTACTCTCAGAGGATCTCCAATTAGACTCATCAGAAACCCTACAGGCTAGGAGGGAATGGCGAGATATAGCCCAGGTACTAAGAGAGAAAAACTGCCAGCCCAGAATATTATATCCTGCAAAGCTCTCATTTGTGAATGAAGGTGAAATAAAGACCTTTCACAGCAAACAGAAACTGAAAGAACTTGTCGCCACTCGTCCAGCCCTGCAAAAGATGCTTAAAGATGTGCTACACACAGAAACAAAGAAACACGGCCATCAGTACGAAAGAAGGTAAAGGAAGAAAATCTCAGTAAAAGATCACAGGAAGTTCAAAGCATATTAGAAATATCTTTGAGAAAATGGCAGGCAAAGTCACTACTTATCAATAGTCACATTGAATGTAAATGGCCTCAACTCTGCAGTTAAGACACAGACTGGCTGAATGGATTAAGGAACAAAACCCATCTATTTGCTGCTTACAAGAAACACATCTTTCCAACAAAGATGCATGCAGACTGAAATTTAAAGGTTGGAAAGAGATATTCCATGCCAACAGAAGCAAAAAAAAAATCAGGTGTAACCATCTTAATATCAGACAAAATAAACACAAAAACTGTTGAGAGAGACAAAGAAGGGCACTATATAATGATTAAGGGATCAATTCAACAGGAAGATGCATCTATTATAAATGTATATGCAGCTAATTACATGGCAGCAGTTTATTGAAAAGATATGTTAAGGAACTTAAGGAGACTTGGCTTTCCATGCCTGAAATTAAAGTATCTTTTTAAAAAAGATTTGTCAGTTACACACACACACACACACACACAGAGAGAGACACACACAGAGAGAGATCTATCCAATGATTTCACTCCCTAATTGGCAGCAATGGCCAGAGCTGTGCAGATCCGAAGCCAGGAGCTTCTTCCAGGTCTCCCACGTGGGTGCAGGGGCCCAAGGACTTGGGCCATCTACTGCTTTCCCAAGCCATAGCAGAGAGCTAGATTGGAAGTTGAGCAGTCGGGTCTCAAATCAGCACCCATATGGGATGCTGGCACTTCAGGCCAGGGTGTTAATCCACTGCACCACAGCTTTGGCCCCCCTCTAAACTACTTAATTTTACCTTCTGTCCTATTATAGGCTGTGTATGCCCTATCACTCTGTACTCTGATTTCCCTCAGGCCCACTCCCACAACTTCTTCGACTGCACCAGGTACACTATATGCCTACAGGAGCCACACCCATTCTATCTCTGCCTGACTAAGGACAATAATGGGTCATGTGAGGATGTGTACTGGAAGATCTGTCCATCATGGTCCTGTAAATACTACTCGATTGAGTATGGCGATGGCCTCGCTGGAAAACTCCTCAAATCCTGCTACTGGATGAAGACATGTCCTCATACTCCCAGCATGTCCAACTCTTTTTAACTTTCACTCTAATAATAGACTCTTATCTTCAGGACTGGCAAAGAGGTTGAAGGATCAATCAATATATACTGGCTCCAATATGGGAGACCCATATGGAACTATAAAAGTCATCAGGGTTGGGGCTGGTACTTGCAGTGCCAGCATCCCATTTGGGTATGGATTGATTCCTGGCTGCTCCACTTCCAATCCAGCTCTCTGCTGTGGCCTGGAAAAACAGAAGATGGCCCAAGTCCTTAGGCCACTGCACCTACATGGGAGATCCAGAAGAAGCTCTAGGCTCCTGTTTTCAGATCAGCCTAGCTCCAGCCGTTGCAGCCATTTGGGGAGTGAACCAGTGGATGGAAGATCATGCTCTGCCTAACTCTGCCTTTCAAACAAATATTTAAAAAATTCACCAAGGTTTATACTCAGCTCCTGATAGCCTCCATAGAGGTAGTTGATATAGTAAAGGAATCTTCTAAACATCTGTCCTTGCTAATCAATCCTATTAAACCTCCTCTAACATGGCTATAACTCATTAGTCTAGCACTCTACTTCATCAGCTGGCCAATTCTACCTTGCTTTCTACCTCTTCCAACAAGATTGTTTTGTGTGTGCCCCTCTTTGGGAACTCCCATTGCAGCCACTCTACTTGCCAATATCTCTGTTCCAACAAACACCTGTACTCCCTATCCTCAGAGGGTTGTCAGTCATCCTCCTTTACATTCAGGATAAAATGCAACATTCTAGGTTACCAATGTGGTTGAGCACAATGAACTTCTACAACACAGCATTCCTTGTGTTATCAACACAACTGTCAATTCCACTGTCTAGTCAACTTGAGGCCTCATTCCTTTGTAATCATACCCAATACTCTTGCATCAGTGACTACTTCTGGCTCATGTGTATTGATGGTCCTCTCCCCTCACTTAACATTGGATGATTATTCAGAATTCTTCCTACGTACAAACTCTTCTACCCACAGAAGAGTGGCCTTCCTCCTGATTTTGGTTGTGATCAGCTTCACAGCCTCCCTCTCCGTAGTAGTGATTTCAGAAGCAGCTTTGGGCCACAACGTTATCTCGACCAATAGACTCAAAGAACAACTCTGTCAGTTACAAGAGGAGGTCATTAGGTCCATGGGGACTTCAGCCAATGACATCTCAGGTCTCCAAAGCCAAATCACCTAACTAGCAGGCATGGTACTACAGAACAGACAGGCTGTAGACCTTGTAACAGCCAAAAAAGGGGGAACTTCTGCTCGGCGCCGTCCTCGTCCAGCAAGAGACAGAGACCGAACACTTTGCACGGGGTTCCTTTATTGCTCGGCAAGCAGGAGATCCAGCTTCGATCTCTTCTGGGCAGGAACTTCCCTTACACCCGCGTAGCAAGGGTTTATATGCACAATACACGTCACAAATCAGGTGATAGGCTAGAAGCGCGGGGATAGGACAATCTCGTGGCAAGGCGGGAAGGAGCGAGCTAGAGCGGGAAATCTAAGGCGGGAAGGAGCGAGCAAGAGCGGGAACTCCCTGAGATGAGGAAGAACCCGGAAGCAGGGAGTCGGCGCCATCTTAGGGGCACGGTTCCTCCGGTCTGGTTCCCTACATCTCCCTCCTTTTGTTTTTGCACAAATCACATCCCCGACGGCCCTGGCTCATGAGGGCCGGGAGAATATTTACTAGGCAGAGAGTAGAGGTGCATACCCAGCGTGCTTGTGATCCGTTAGTTACGGAACTTCAAGGGCCTGGCCACAACCCCTGATGTCTCCGTTAGGGATCAGTTTTTATTCCCTTTTGCTGGGGCAGGCTGGGAATTGAACCTGCATGCATATGCATATGCTCTCCCAGGACCCCCGGAACCCCCGGGTGGACTCCTGCTGCAGTACCTTTGGTCTCGCATACCCAGTTTTCGCTCCCCGTCAGGGATGGGTGATACAGCCCAATGAATGAGAGGGGGAACAAGACAACTCGAGGAAGGTGTGTGCCTGATGGAGGCATTGTCCATATGTGAGGCGTGAGTAGGGATGGGGGGACGAGGGTTTTAATCGCTGGTATGGACCCGGTCATAAGTCATGCGAGCCAGCATGGCATATGCATCCGGATCACGGTGATGGAGAGCAGCATACGCTGCCGCGCGGAACTGATGTCTGACGCTCTCCAACTTGTTGTTGATGAAGGAGCTCACCCAGCGAAGTACACAGGGACGTCTCGTTGTTTTGTTGCAATTTGTCGTCCTGTGAGAGCGTGGTAATCTCGGTTATCTCGGGGGAGATGTCGTCCGTAGGTGATAGAGGTGTATCTTGTGGCGGCGGGGCTGTTTTTCTGACCAATCTTTCCGGTATCCAGAGAGGTTCTCTTCCAGATTCCTGTGGGAAGACACAGACCGCGCCTCGGTTCCAGCATAATACCGGATCCGGGCCGTACCACTTTCCCGTGAGGACATCTTTCCAACGGACATAGCCTCGTGAAGATGGCTCCTTTAACATGTGTCTCTCAGCGGGGGACATAGAATGATCTGTCAAATTCAAAAAGTTTATAGTAAACAGTGCAAGGGAGAGGCGCATTCGAGGGGTTTTGCCCGTGGCAATTCCCTCCTTTTGTTTTAAGAGAAAAGCCTTGAGGGTTCGATGAGCCCTTTCAATTATGGCCTGTCCCTGAGGGTTATAAGGGATTCCAGTTTTATGTTGTACCTGCATACGGGTGCAGAAATCTTGGAATGATTTACTTGTGTATGCAGGACCATTATCTGTTTTTAAAGTTTTTGGTTTGCCCCAGGCTGCCCATGCAGCAAGGCAGTGATTAATGACATGGGTGGTACGCTCACCCGTCTCCAGAGAAGCAAAAATTACTTGGGAACAGGTGTCAACTGACACATGAACATACTTTAAGGTCCCAAACTCGGATATGTGGGTGACATCCATCTGCCAGATATGTCCTGGTAGTAATCCTCGGGGATTAACCCCCACCGAAGGCACAGGGGTTAAAGTAGGGCATGCGGCACAATGGCGAACAATATCGCGAGCGGCAGCACGAGAAAGACCGAATTTGGCGGCAAGGGTTTTTGCGTTTACATGGAACTCTGAATGAAACTGGATAGCCTGCTCTTCTGGGGAAGAAAATTGGAGTATCCAAATGGGGCGTGTGGCTTGATCAGCTATAGCATTGCCTGTGGTCATGGGTCCAGGTAAGGAAGAATGAGCTCTAATATGAGTAATAAAGAAAGGAGCAGACCGATTCCAAATAGATTTTTGCAGGGTGAGGAAAACTGTCGCTACGGAGGATGAAGAATTGACTAGTCCTGCGGCCTCAAGGATAGACACAGAATTAACCACATAGCGTGAATCAGACACAATATTGACAGGTCCGGGGAAATCAGAGAAGACTTGGTTAACTATAAGAAGTTCAGTTACCTGGGGGGAGTTAGTAGCGAATTGGAATGTTTTTGGCACAGATCCTGAAACAACATATGCACCGACTCCTGTTTTAGAACCGTCGGTATACACTACTGGGGCTCCCTGTAAGGGCTTTTGGGATGTGGACTTTGGAAAAATAACTGGGTGAGACTGAACAAAGGTTAGCAAAGGATCAGAGGGTGTTCTGTTTGTAATAGTTGCGGAGGTGGAGCAGACTAAAACCGCCCAAGCATCAGTACAAGCGATTAGCACACGTACCTGTTCCATGGAATAGGGGACAACAATGGTGGATGGTTCGCGTCCAAAATGTTGGATAGCCCTCTGAATGGCTAGGAGAGTTATCTCCGCCACTGCCACGGGATAGTAACTAATAGATCTAGTAGATGACATTGAGGGATGGATCCAGAGGAGAGGCCCATCCTGCCATAGGACCGCGGTGGGCTGTTTAAGGGTGTCGAGGACCCAAAGAGTAAGGTCTCCCGCAGGGTCCCAACGTTTTAGGGCAGCTTTACTAAGGGCATCGTTGACAATTGACAGTGCTTGTTTGGCCTCAGAGGTGAAGGTTCGGGGGGAAGCAAGATCCGGGTCTCCTTTAAGTATATTAAAGAGGGGCTGCAATGCAGCATTAGGAATGTTAAGGTAGGGCCTAATCCAATTGATATCCCCTAAAAGTTTTTGTAAGTCATTTAGAGTGGAGATAGCATTGATTTTTATTTGAATTTTTTGAGGTCTAATTTGAGTAGGGGCGACTATAGCCCCAAGATAAGAAACTACAGACGACAATTGCACCTTATTAGGTGCAATATGCAGCCCTGCCCCTTCCAGCACTTGTTGGAGTGTACTGTATAAGGCCAGGAGCCTCTCTGCTGTGGGGGCTGCACACAGTAGGTCGTCCATATAATGTAGGCACCTGCAGTCGGAATATCGGTCTCTAAGAGGTTTTAGTACTTGGGCTACATAGACTTGACACATGGTGGGGCTATTAGTCATACCCTGAGGCAAGACTGTCCACTCCCAACGCTTGTCCGGTTGTTCCTGGTTCTGGGTGGGGACAGTAAAAGCAAAACGTGCGGTATCCTTTTTGTCCAATGGAATGGAAAAGAAACAATCCTTAAGATCTATTACAATAACAGGCCATTGGTTGGGAAGTGCCGAAAGCAGAGGAAGACCACGTTGCACAGGGCCCATAGGCTGCATCTGTGCGTTGACTGCCCTAAGATCATGTAAGAGTCTCCATTGACCTAATTTTTTGCGGATGGCAAAAATAGGCGTATTCCATGGAGAGGTGGATGGGATCAAATGACCAGCGTTGACCTGCTCCAAGACCAGAGTGTTGACTGCCTCCAGTTTCTCCTGAGATAGGGGCCACTGTGGAACCCAGACGGGTACGTCCGTTAGCCACGAGATGGGTAAAGGCTCCACTGGTTTAGGAGGCGAAACAGTGACCCCTAGGAAAAACCCAGGCCAACTTTACTTGGTCTTTGTTTTGGTTCAATGGGGGAAGGGTGGCCCTGGAGCTGGACACCGAGTCCCTTGCCTGGGACGTAACCCATATTTTGTAGCATAGATCGTACTGCAGGGGAAGTGGTGACCAAAGCAACATCCATTTCGGCCAGGACGTCTCTCCCCCAAAGGGAAATGGGTAGAGGTAAAATGAATGGAGAAAACTGTCCTCTATGACCCTCGCTATCCTGCCATGACAACAAGGCTGCACTGATTTTTGGGAAATGAGCAAAACCAAGTCCTTGCAAGGTTTGTTCCGCCACATTTGTAGGCCATGTACTAGGCCAGTCCTTTGTTGCTATAATGGATTTGTCGGCTCCTGTGTCTAAAAGTCCCTTAATGTCCTTGCCATTGATCTGCAACACTAAAGTGGGACGTTCATTTAAAAGCATATGTAAGCCGGTAAAATTAATGCCAGAGGACCCAAAGTTACCAGCGCCGCGAACGTGGTTTTTAGCTGGGATTAAAGAGTGAAGACTGGGCAGTAATAACATTTGTGCGATACGGTCTCCAGGATTGATTACTAAAGGTCCCTGAGGGGCCTGAACCATGATCTTTACTTTACCAGTGAAATCAGAGTCAACTACCCCGGGGATCACAGCTAGCCCTCGGAGGGCGGCGGAGGACCGACCCAACACTAATCCAACCGAATCCGGGGGCAGAGGACCGGAGCAGTCGCTCTCCACTAATTGTACCCCCATCTCCGGAGTTAAGAGGAGAGGGGAGGTGGCGCGGAGGTCCAGGCCTGCGGACCCGTGAGTGGCACGGGCTGAGGGTGCACTGGGTGTAGCGCAGACACGGGAGGTGGAACCTGAGAGTAGATTTGATTTTGGGGGCTCCTCGCTGGGTTGGGGAGCCCCCTCTGGCCGTTTTTTGGCCCCTGGGCGCTACCTGTAAGTGGGTTGCCATCGATATCGAAAGCAGAACGGCATACCTCTGCCCTATGAGGGCCCTTGCGGCAACGGCGACAAGGCTCTATGCCTGAAGGCTGTGCCGTGGAATACCCATGGCTGAGATTGGGGCAATCGCGTTTTCTGTGACCCGGTTGATGACATTGGAAGCAAAGTCCTGAAGATATGGGGGGTCGGGTCGATTTAGATTTTGGACTGTTTTCTTTGACTTTTGCCAGCATCGCAGCTAGGCCCGCATTAGTAAGTGGCCCACCGGTATCTCTGCAGTATTTTAACCAGGAGTCCAGAGATTTATGTCTATATTGTCGAAGAATGTTTTTGCACTCTTTATTAGCCTGCTCAAAAATAATTTGTTTGACCAGTGGCTGAACGTCAACCTCGGAAGGGAAAATACGCGACGCAGCCTCAAGTATGCGAGCGACAAAATCAGCGAAGGGTTCGGCCGTGCCCTGAACGATCTTGGTGAGGTGGCTAGCTGAGTCACTTGGATTGGACGCCTGCCTCCACGCACGTTGGGCACAGTTGGAAATTTGCCTGTATACTTGTCTAGGGAATTGGGTCTGGTCAGCCTGATAAGGTCCACGCCCTAAAAGCATATCAGCATTCCACGTAGGGTGGCCGTCCTCAGCATTTTCATCTGCCTGGTCATGACAGCACTCTGTATTCATAGATTGCCACAAAAGAAAGCCGCCTGGACTTAAACAGGCCCGAGCCAATTGGGTCCAGTCGCTAGGTGTTAAAATGGACTGGCCGACTGATTCAAGGAGTGACAATGTGAATGGGGCTGTGGGTCCATAGTCATGGACCGCAGCCTTAAGTTGTTTTAATACTGTCATGTCCAATGGTTCGTGCCGGGCCTCTCGCGTGCCCAAAGCCAAAACAGGGTAAGCCTGAGCGGGGGCAGCGGGAGCGCCAGTTCGCAACTGTTTCCAGGCTTGTTGATGAAACTGTCTGCCTGAAAAAGGTGGCACATTTGGGACGTTTAATGGCCATGGCGGCACGGGTGTTAGATGGGGCTGAGGCACGCCTACATGACCGCCAGTAGGAGGCGCTGCGTCTTTAATCTGATGGGCGGGCACGACATCGATAGGAGGAGCCGTAGGCACTAGAGGGCGTAAACAGGCATCTTTTAACTTTTGCCGCAGCTGCGCATACGTAGGAGGCGGGGATTTAGGATCGCCGTCCCCTTCCCCCTCAGACTCAGAGGAGGCGGAGCCACATTCGGAGCCTGAGGCCAGTGAGGAAGTCTGGCATCCCGTGTCCTTAAATTGTATGAGGTCCCGGGCGCCGTCCGAGCTCTGAGAACGAACTTCCTCGAGAGCCTCGCGAACCGCCGTAAGAGTCGGGCGGTCCGCTCCCACCGACCTCTCCTCTTGGAGGCACGCCCGCAGTAGTTCCCATAAGGGGAGAACAACGGGGTCGATATCGGGTTCCTGGGGATCGTTAACTGTGCGCCGGAGATCCTTTCCTAATTTCTCCCAAGACTCAAGAGTTATTTGGCCCTCGTGGGTGAGCCACGGCGCAAAGAAATCAACACTTCCAAGGAACCTGACAAGTGTGGTCTTAGAAACCTTAATCCCTTTGCTACGCAATAATGCTTTTAACGGATTAAGCAACATTGAATGGCTAGATGAATTTCCCATTTTCAGTTTAAAGCGGGAAGACACGTCCGCTATCTTATTTTCAGTTTAAAGCGGGGGAACAAGTCTGCTATTCTTTCAGTTTAAAGCGGGGAAACACGTCCGCTATTCTTTCAGTTTAAAGCGGGGAAACACGTCCGCTATCTTAGGGTGCGTCCACCCTCCAACCACGAGATATACCTCACTCGCGGGGCCCAGACGGTAAGACTGACCTCGCTTACCTTCTACTTACCGGGCAACGTAGAGGAAGCTCCCCGTACGGGCCACCAGCTGCTCGGCGCCGTCCTCGTCCAGCAAGAGACAGAGACCGAACACTTTGCACGGGGTTCCTTTATTGCTCGGCAAGCAGGAGATCCAGCTTCGATCTCTTCTGGGCAGGAACTTCCCTTACACCCGCGTAGCAAGGGTTTATATGCACAATACACGTCACAAATCAGGTGATAGGCTAGAAGCGCGGGGATAGGACAATCTCGTGGCAAGGCGGGAAGGAGCGAGCTAGAGCGGGAAATCTAAGGCGGGAAGGAGCGAGCAAGAGCGGGAACTCCCTGAGATGAGGAAGAACCCGGAAGCAGGGAGTCGGCGCCATCTTAGGGGCACGGTTCCTCCGGTCTGGTTCCCTACAACTTCTATATTTTTGGGAGAACAGTGTTATGTTAACCAATTGGGCCAGGTGGAACAAAATGTTAAAACTCTTCAACAAATTGCTAATCTATCTAACAGTCTTCACTAGGCTTCAGGAACCCCCTCATTTCCTCTCCTCTATGGAGTCCTCTCATTACTTGGCTAATGCCCCTCCATGGGCCATTTGCTGCTATCCTCACTCTGGCTTTCATATTGCCTTGACTGTTCAGATGCTTACAGGAAATAATAATGAAGTGAACCAAGGTCTTCACCAATCAAGTGGTCAACCAGGTGCTGTTACAGGGATATACCCAGCTCCCTTCCCAGGAGACTAACTTGAGATGGCCCCATGCCAGGAGGAAACAACTTCAGAAGATAGAATGCCATCCCTCCACCCTCCCTGGGCTTCTTCAGAGTGGGGGGCAATGTAGTTCCATATAATATCTGCTTTATTAAAAAAAAAAAAAGAATATTGGCAAGACTGACACCATCTTATCCTAGGCACCATCTTGCAAGATAAAACCTATCTCCAAGAAACCAAAACTTAAGTTTCTTGGAATTGGGCCTGGTTTACCAGAAATCAGGAGAGGTCTAGCTGGCCCAACCACAAGTGTTATCTCCAACCCCTGCCCTAAGGAATCTGCTCCTCCCACTTCTCTCTGCAAGACTGTAATAGGGTCTGTTTTCTAACTGCGGACTTCTGCTCTCTAGTACATGGAGAGACAGCCTGTTGGCTCCCAACAATAAAGTTTTTTTTTTTTTTTTTTTTTACTCTGGTGTTTGGTGTGTTCTGTGGTGGCCTTTCAGAAAGAGTTAAGAGAACTAGCAAGGGAAAGCCAAGCCCCTAGGGACCAGCAATAGAGAAAAGCATTTACACTCCGAGTCTTCAAAGGGTAAGGGGCAGTGACTGCAACCTGAATCCACAGTGAGCTTTGAATCTTGGAGGCTGCCCACTAAGAGCTACAGCCACAGGACTTGTACTACTACAGCCATGGCAGCACAGTGGGGAAGTAGGAGGCAGAGATCTTTCTCTTTCCTCCCTCTGGTCTCCTGCAGGTGCTTCCATTGGCCAAACCCAACCATGAAGTCAGAGGTAAAGCAGCTCCGCTGATGCACTCACTAAACATCAGCCTCTGGCCGCACAGAGCAAAGCAGGGAAGAATGGAGAAGCAAATGAAAAATGACTAGCCCCACACCGGGAATTTTGATAAGTTATAGAATGAGAGGTTCTAAGAAAACTTAAGTGCAGAGACCCAGGTGATTACCTGGGTTATACTTATCTGATATTTCTACGATGAACAAGTTTGTTTTGTGTGTGTGTGTGTGTGTGTGTG
The DNA here is from genome assembly GCF_033115175.1 of Lepus europaeus. Classification (NCBI taxonomy): domain Eukaryota; kingdom Metazoa; phylum Chordata; class Mammalia; order Lagomorpha; family Leporidae; genus Lepus; species Lepus europaeus. Next base: position 54,005,870 of record NC_084829.1, read on the forward strand.
GTGTTTTACAGAAAAATAGGTGTCATAGATTATCCCAAAAAGTTTAGATGCAGCCTGGGGAGGCAGAACTCAAAGGGATGTGCTTGATCTTCAACTCAGCAACTAAGATGACCTCTGTGCCTGGCTTCCCAAGTCCTACAGGAAGGCTTGCTCACCTCCTTGGACCAGGCCCTTTGTCAGAGGAGGCTAACTCCACCCAGATGTCAGGGATACCAATTGTGACATCCCCAGACTGAGTGTCTGCTGAAGTGTTCGCCAGAACACAGTACAGCTCATGCAAGAGAGACTGCTACATGATTCATTCTTTTCTCTGGGTTTTAGTTATATATTGTAATGTTTAATGTCAACATGCCACACAAGTGACTCATGAGTCTCACATGACTGGGTTATTTTAGGTGAAATCTTCATTGAGAATACTGGGTGTTCTTACATTCGCTAACCTTAAGGCAAAGAAACGTTTAGGGAGGAAATATTTTCAAAATTAATTTCTCTTACAGTTTCATTTTTTATCATACTGAATGTCCAACGATATTTTCTTGTTTGGATTTTAAGCAGTCAATTAAGATCAGAATTTCTGCCTCTTAGGATACATCCAAGACTATTGATCACAAACACTATTGATCACTCTCTAGTGGTTTTTCTATCAACCTGAAAATTGGAATAGAGAACAGTCAGTTTTTAGGAAGCAAACTGTTATTAAAGCCAGGATAACTCATTGGCAAAGATTTATTTTACCAGCAAAGGTCAGGAGTGTGTGGGTCATCCTGTCCTGGGAGGCAGGGATTGTGGCTTATTGGTTGAATGATGGAGAAAGGAAGGGCTCAGATGAATGATGGTCAACTGCTGGTGTGGGTTACATGGGGTAGGATAAACTCAGACTCCAGTGGCGGACCAGGAGTCTTGTGGCTTTGCCGACACCTCTTCACACTTTTTGCTATTACTCCAACTATTCTAAGTGCTTCCTTTGATTTTTACCTTGGCTTCTGTTTGCTACAACACAAAATGCCTAATATGGCTACTATGCTGTTCTGTGATTATGGTGGAATGTGAGGCTGCACAATATCCCATGGAATTATGTTGGAAACAATTGTCTTGCCTTTTTTCATAAGAGGGATATTAGATCTTTATACCAAGGAGCTTTTTCTAAAAATTCCCCTTTCCTTATAGTTTTGTTTTGTTTCTATCTTTATTTTAAGGCCACTGTGTTTCAAATGCTTCCCAGGGAACTGACCTGGCCTCCAGCATCATCTCCCAGGCCCAGAGACCTCCCAGAAAATAGAGGGAGTATAGCCAGAGAGGGCCAGATGTTCCGAAAATGCCTTCCCACAAAAAACATTCACATAAAGGAGACTCTCCAGCAAACAGACCTTGCAGTGCTCGGCTGAACTCCTGTGATATGAAAGTACTCCCCAAAGACAGAAACACTCTTAAATGAAACACCAGAAATGAGCCTGGAACCCCTTAGAAGACAGAACAGTGTAAAGCTGCTGCCTGCAGCGCTGACATTCCATATGGGCGCCAGTTTGAGACCTGGCTGCTCCACTTCCATGCTATGGCCTGAGAAAGCAGTAAAAAATGGTCCAGTTCCTTGGGCCCTGCACCCAGGGAGACCTAGAAGAAGCTCCTGGCTTCGGATCAGCACAGCTCTGGCCATTGCCACCCCTTGCCTGCATCCGCTCTGTACCACAACTATATAAACACCTCCCTTTTACGATAAAGTGAGATTCTGCTTCGACTCGACTCCTCACCATGTCTGATTATCCCCCAGGGTTTGGGGAGACTGAGTGGCAGGTGGCACACTTTCCCTCAGCCAAAGCAAGCTGCGGGCAGCCTGCCTAATTTTCTGGTGATGAAAAGAAGAGTCACTGCAGTTCACTTTTTTCATTTAATGGTTTACAAGACAGAATTTAAGAGCAATATTACCATATATATTATGGTTTTACAATAAAAGAATTTAAAAATTAAGGACCCTTAAAAAGAATGATACTTTGGCCCCAAAACTCAGAGGGACGTAGCGTTTTTGGATAACTTTTTGTACTCTTTCTAGCAAAAAAAGAGGTGGAGAGGGATTGGTTTTGCCCCTGTCATGGTTCACAGCATAGGTTTTAGAAGTAGACTTTGGGGGTTCTCTCCTTTCTTGTAAGCCCCCCTCCATGCCACTCTGGCTGAAGGTCTTTGACTCTAATAAATTTTTTTAAAACTCTGCTGGGGCTGGCACAGTGGTGTAGCAGGTAAAGCCACTACCTGCAGTGCCAGCATTCCATATGGGTGCTGGTTCAAGTCCTGGCTGCTCCACTTCCAATCCAGCTCTCTGCTATAGCCTGGGAAAGCAGAAGATGGCTCAAGTCCCTGGGCCCTTGCATCCACATGGGAGACCCAGAAGAAGCTCCTGGCTTTTGATCAGCACAACTCTAGCCGTTACAACCAACTAGGGAGTGAACTAGTGGATGGGAGATCTCTCTCTTTCCTCATAAGCTGTAAAGCCAGAGGCTACACTCTGCAAACTTCTCATCTCAGCTCTGGAAATGTTGATTTGGTCCAACTCAGCTTCATTTTGTGGGGATCAGCCTGACACATGAGATGAAAGGTTTGGAGTAACCTTGAAATTCAGGCAAGGGCCACTCTGACATTTTTCAATGACTCCCTGGCTGGACACCAGATCCCAATGGCCTGTTAAACTGTCACCCAAAAACTGCATTCTGTTCCTCCTTCCTGGAGATTAATGTCAGTGAGACTGGGCACAGCCTGGAGTGAGGCCATGGGCTTTGGGCTCCATGCCTCAGCGAGTTTTCCCTTTACCCCAGATCTTGACAAATCTCCGTCTCTCTCTGATTGTCTAAGTTTTCTATACTTCATCAAGTCTCCACAATTCCTACAAACTTGATTTCCTGGTGTCATTAGTGGGTATTTCATAGATAATTACTTTAACCCAGAACCAATGAACAAATTATCTCATTTGCAGACAGGTAGTCTCTCAATATAGACTCCATTAGATGTAGCTCCCCACGTGACCTGAACTTGCGTAGGCAAGTCTCAGCATGTCTCTGTACCCCCTCATCTTCCTTCTTGAGTCAGCTCTTTTGGGTCCCCACTGTCAGATCTTTCCTACATAGCAGCTACCTCAGAAGAAGTTTACTGGGGAGAATTATATTCTCCCACTCTGCTTCTTTGTGACTTCACCTTGATAGTCACCACCGTAGGTGGTAGCCGAGGCCGGCACTCTGGCTTACAAACACCTCTCCTAGGGCTCTTGCCATGAAGGCTCATTGTCAAAAATCAGGGTGCCTCCCTTATAATGTGAAGAGATGGATAGGGCGGAGCCTCATAACTGGCAGGGCCTTAAAGCCCACCTGATTATTTAAGCCCTTTCTGGCAGTTTCTATTTGCCTCTCAACGAAAAAACTTGCTCATGTTTAGACACCTCTCTTAAGGCCTCTAATAATGATTCTGTTCTCAGTTTTAGAGTCTGAGTTCTAACTGCTTGTTACATTCCTTTTTTTCCAGACTTAAAGTCAAATTCTAGTAAAATTCATGGCCATGCACATGAAATCTGATAGAAGCAGTTTCTGCAAATTGGCACTACATTCCCCTGGAGAAGCCACCTCCTGCTGAGAGGCCATCTCCTGCGGAACCCCGTCTTGACCCCCTTCCCAAAGATGCCCCTTTTCAGCATGAAGCAGGCAGAGCAATCATTGTCCAATCAGATGTTAGGGCACATTCATGTTAAGGGAGGGATGTGAAGAGTCAGATGAGTTAATAGGTAGTCAGGATGCTCCCAATGAAATTTTGGGTGTAAAATATTTGCCTCCTTATCCAAAAACATTATTTTTAGCAAGAACAAAATGTCTGCCCTCCTTGCTTAGCAATCTCCAAATTTACCATGACAATAGCAAGGGAGTGGTGATTATCTTCCTGAGCTCACAGTTTATTATGAAAACAAGTTACCTATCCCACCCTTCTGGATCATTTGTTTTATCATGAGCAAGCCAGACAGGATAAAGATTGTAAATCAGTTCTTTTTATAGGTTTTGTCCCTGCCTTGTAGCTCAATGTCTATCTGGTAAGTTTTTTTCTTCAAAATTATATTTAAAAACCCCAGTGCCATGAGGTCCTTCGAGTTCTCCCCCCACCCCCATGCTGCTCTAGCTGGAGGTCTTTAATAAGTCTTTTTAAAGCTCAAAAATAGACTTTGGTCTGATAAGCCCACAAGAGCATTTCAGGCATGGAAAGCCAAGACACTGCGGCAAGAAATGTCCTACATGAAGGACCTCGGTGGGTGAGACTTCAGTTGAAAGAAGTGGTCAAAGAATGTAGTTTTCTCAAAAGGGAGGCGAGAACTTCCACTTTGCATATGGCCTTCTCCAAATACTGATGGAGTTTGTGGACTCAAAAGGCTTCCATAGCCTAGGCAGCTCATGTCAAGAGCCTTGGGTGAGCACTGACATCATACATAAGAGTGTTAACTGTTAAATTAACAACAGGAGTCACTGTGCACTTACTTCCCATGCAGGACCTCTGTCCTCAAAGAACTGTATTATGTGTAAATGCTTGCAAAAGATGTATCATTCTTGGGTGCTTCTTTAAAAGTTAATTAAGTTTCTAAACAGCCTTTGTCTCGACAGTTGAAGAACAGTTCTTTGTTTTGGCCTGGATTGGGGATATCAGTTGAGGAGTCAAATGCTTTGGGATGTAGACCCAGAAAAAAAAAAAAAAAAGAGATCCAGAGACCTATTTTAGATCCATAAAGATAGCATAGAGTCTGCAAAGGAGCCCGAGAAGATATGGTAAGAGGTAGGAAGAAGATCAAAGATGGGTACAGCTGTAGCACTCAAGAGCTGGAGTGGGCGGCAGCTCAGAGATGGAGATGAGACCAGACTGCAGCAACATATGGCGATACAACAGGAGGGACAGCATGGCATGAGTTTGGACTGGATCCCTAGGATCTATCAGTTGCTAGTGGTTGCCCGTGGACCCAGTCGAAATAGAGGGGGTATGTTTATCTGACCAACTTCTCCGCAATAGCATCTGCTGCCCAGCCGAGAAAGGGTGGGCACCATTTTGGGTTTGTGTGGGAGCTGCAGAGCACTTTGTGCACGCACACAGCAACTGGCTGAGACAGACTACCATCTACTCAGCAGTACTGGTGGAAAGCGCACAAAATTTGTCCAGTGGCCCTTGTGGACACATGTGATTCAGAGATTCTAGCAGAGGGAGGAATCCGCAGTCCCCACTGATGTTGAACCTAGCTTGGCAACCACATAGGATGGCGAGGTACCAACAGCCTCCCAGGATCTAAACATCTAGGTGTAGCTGTCTCGAGGAACATCTGCCTCTGTTGACTGGACAGGTTGGCAGGGCAGAGAGAAACCTCTGCACTCAGCTACAATGGGAGTCTTCATTGCTGAGACCATGTGGACTTGTTGATTACATGAGAAGGCGCAGAGTGTAGCTGGGTCTCTGGGCAGTCACTGAGTGCGACTCCACATGTTCAGAGCTCCTTAGTTGCCTAGAGTAGATCATTGAAGTGGGAACTGTGCTCCCAGTGAGGACTATGCAGATCATTTGTGCAGTTCATTAGCTGGCATGCAAAACACTGGAGACCAGCATCCAGGCACTGAGATCTATCACGCCCAACTTGAATGTTACCCTGGATACTTGCCAACCTGGAGCACTGACCAGAGCTCCCTAGTCACACCTACCACACACCTCTTGGATGGGAGAGGGAGTAGGAGGTGGGATGGGAGTGGCAGTAGGAAGAATCACTATATTCCTAAAGCTGTACCTATGAAATTTGTATTTAATTAAAAGCTTTCTAAAAAAAAGTCACCTTGAATGTAAGTGACCAACTCTCCAGTTAAGATACAGACCAGCTGAACAGATCAAAAACAAAACCCATCTATTTGCTGTCTACAAGAAACATCTCAAGAATGATACATGCAGACTGAAAGTAAGATAATGAAAAAAGACATTCTGTGCTATCAAAAAAAAAAAAAGCTGGTGTAGACATCCTAATATCAGATAAAATAGACTAACACAAAAACTGTTAGAAGAGACAAAGGATGACACTATGTAATGATTGAAGGATCAAAACAGGAAGATATGACTATTATAAATGTATATGCACCTAATCACAGGGCACCTGGATATTTGAAAGAAATGTTAATAGATCTAAAGGGAGAAATAGACTTCAATACGATAGTAATGGACTGTTTCAATACTCCAGTTTCAGAAATGAACAGATTATAAAATAAGTGGGGGGTGCAAGATGGCAGTATAGCAGCGGGATGTTCTGAGTCACACAGGGAAAAATGGATAATTAATGAATAGAAGGGATACAAGCAGGTGGAAGAATCACAGAAAGTTAGCACAGAGTGGCCCAGGAATTCACCAGAGAGTGCCTGGGTCCATGCCAGGGAAAATAGGTGCCCAAAGTGCAGAAAGGGAATGGCATGCAGTGAGGAGACAATTGCCGCTCCCTCAGAAAACCAGATGAGAGGGTGCAAGCCTATGGAGACGCAGACAGATGAATGGGGAAATTTATCCAACAGTGCCAGGTGCTCTAAGTGGGAAGGAGAAATTCTGGGGGTATAGGCAGAGGTTGAACACACCACCATCCCTTGGAGTCTTCCCTGTGCTCCCAACCAGAGCTGCAGCTGGCAGAGAGAAGCCATATTGATTGTTGACATTTTCAAGTGTAGGCAGCAGGCTGCACCTTCACCTCCCACACAAGAACCTATCAATTGCAGGGGCCACCTCACAGCACACCCCAACCAGGAATAAGGATCACAATTCAGAGTGACTTCCTCACCATCACAGAAGTTGCACAGCAACAAATAAAACTGAACAGCAAAAGCTCAAGCCCTTTTTGGCAAGCAAAGGAGCATGGAGACCAGCCCCAGTGGGCAGGGCTTAGTACATTAAAGCCCAGGTACCTGCCTCCTTAAGTTCCCAGAAATAAACAAAGCTCCAGAAGGTAGAGCTGCTTGCTTACACCGGCAACTGGCATAGACACAGAGCAGCTCATAGCATAGGGAAATCAATTTAAAAATAAAATCAGAAACTAAACAGAAATGCTGAAAAGCAAAGGAAAAATTCTGAGTAAAATAAGGAAGAATCTATGAAATCGCCACTGAAGCGATCTAAATCTTCAATAATGGAGGCTGAAGAAAAAAATTGAAGTCATGCCAGAAAAATTCAGAAAATAATCCGATTACTTAGAAGCAATCAGAAAAGATTCAAGATCTGAATAAAAAGCACTCAAATTGAGATTCTAAAGAGAAGCCAAAATGAAATATTAGAAATGAAAAATTTAATTGACCAAATAAAAAATGCCATGGAATCTCAGAAATTGAACAGATGAAATAGAGTGACTATCCAAACAGGAAGACAAATTTCTGGTAATAACACAATCAGACCAAACACAGGAAGAAATTAGAAAATTAAAAAAAAAAAATCACAGTTGGAGATTTACAAGATTCTATCAAACGATGCACCATACGGATCATAGGAGTCCCGGGAAGGTGCAGAAAGAACAGAATAGAAGGCCTTCTTAATGAGATGTCAGAAAACTTCCACAATAGACAGACTGAAAGAAAGCTGAAAGACATCCAAGTACAAGAAATACACAGAACTCCCAACAGACATGACCAGAAAAGGAATTCACCATGACACATTGTGGCAACACTCAGATCAGTGAAACACAAAGAACAGATCTTAAGATGTGGCAGAGAGAAAGGACAAATCCCATTCAGAGCTAATGCAATTAGACTCATCCAGGACTTCTCATCCCACACCCAGTCAAGGAGACAATGAGAGATATGTTGCAAGTTCTGTTTTTATTTGACAGGCAGAGTTAGACAGTGAGAGAGACAGACAGAGAAAGGTCCTCCTTCCATTGGTTCACTCCCCTAATGGCCGCTCCGGCCGGCACTACGCCTATCTGAAGCCAGGATCCAGGTGCTTCTTCCTGGTCTCCCATGCGGGTGCAGGGCCCAAGCTCTTGGGCCATCCTCCACTGCCTTCCTGGGCCACAGCAGAGAGCTGGACTGGAAGAGGAGCAACCGGGACTAGAACCTGGTGCCCATATGGGATGCCGGTGCCACAGGCAGAGGATTAACCAAGTGAGCCACAGCACCAGACCCAATATATCGCAAGTTTTAAGAGAAAAAATTGTCAACCAAAATACTGTTACCCTACAAAGCTATCACTTATGAATGAATGAGAAATAAAGATTTTCCACAAAGAAATTGAAAGAATTTGTATCTTTGTGCTCAGCCCTACAGCATTGGCTCAAGGATGTGCTACACACAGAATCACAAAAATAGGAACTTCACTACAAAAGATGAATGTAGAAAATGACCCAGAAATAGTACAAACAAAATCCAAAATACATAAACAGCTCTACTTAAGGAAACATGGCAAGGAAAAAGACATTTGATAGTCACACTGAATATAAATGGTCCCAACTCACCAGTTAAAAGACTAGCTGAATGGAGTAAAAAATAAAACCCATCTATCTGCTGTCTTTAAGAAACACACCTTACCAAAAAAGACGTACACAGACTAAAAGTGAAAAGGATGGAAAAAGATATTCCAAGGTAACAGAAACCAATGAAGAGCCAGTGTAGCCATCCTAATATCAGACAAAATAGGTTTAGCACAAAAACAAGAATGACACTGTAAAATGATTAAAGGATCAATTCAACACAAAGATGTGACTATTATAAATGTATATGCACCTAATTAAGGGTGCTTGGCTATTTGAAATAATTATTAAGGGTTTTAAAGAGATATAGACTCAAATGCAATAGTAACAGGGGACTTTAATACCCTACTTTCAGCAATGCACAGATCAGACAGAAAATCAACAAGGAAACAGAGCTAACTGACATTATAGATCAAATAGACCTACCAGATATCTACAGAACCTTCCACCCACAACCACAGAGTAAACATTTTTCCCCAATACACAGAACTTTCTATAGGATTGACCATATGCTAGGTCATAAATGGAGTCTCAGCAAATTCAAAAAGATTGAAATCATAGCATGCATCTTCTCAGAACACAATGCAATGAAGCTGGAAATCAACAACTCAAGAATCACTGCATCATATGCAAACACGTGGAGAATGAACAGGATTCTGAATGAGCAGTGGGTCATAGAAGATAAAGAAACCAAAATATCTAGAAACAAAAGAAAATGACAATCCAACTTATCAGAATATGTGGACACAGCAAAAGCAGTGCTAAGAGGAAAGTTTATAGCAGTTGGTGCCTACATCAAGAAACTGAAAAGGCACCAAATCAATGAACTCTATGCACCTCAAGGATATAGAAAAAACAGCAGCAAACCAAACCCAAATCCAGTAAAAGAAAATAAATTTAAAGAAATCAAAATTGAAACCAAGAAAAACAGTACAAAACAAAACAAAGAGCTGGTTTTTTGAAAAAATAAAAATTGACACATCATTGGCACAACTTCCCAAAAAAAAAGAAGACACAAATCAAAATTAGAGATGGTAATGAAAATGTAACAGACACAATAAAAAGAATCATCAGAAACCACTACAAAGAGCTGTATGCCAACAAATTGGGAAACCTGGAAGAAACTGATAGGTAAGTTGTATGTGTCCAGGAATCTAAGTTGAGCCATGAAGACATAGAAAACCTAAACAGACCCATAACCAATACATAAATTGAATCAGTAAAAAATACCCTCCCAAAAAAGAAGAGCCCAGGACTGGACGGCTTCCCTGCTGAATTCTACCAGAAATTTAAAGAACACCAGTTCTTCTCAAATTATTCAAAAACAATTGAAAGGGAAGGAATCCTTCAATTCTATGAATCCAATATCACCTTAATTCCTAAATCTGGGAAAAGATACAGAGAAAAAAACTATAGACCAATCTCCCTGGTGAACATAGATGTAAAAATACTAAACAAAATCCTGGCCAATGGAATCCAACTACATATCAGGAAGATCAATCATCCGGACCAAGTGAGATTTATCCCTGGTATGCAGAGATGGTTCAACATTTGAATATCAATGTGACACATCACATTTAAAAATTGATGAACAAAAGCCATTCGATTCCGAGGGAATGTGTGCTAAACTGTACAACTCCTCCCTCTTATTCGTATTCGTAATTTTAACAGGAATCAATTTCAATTGGATTTAAACACCTAAGAATTATTCTGAGTTAAGAGTTCAATAGAGTAGATCTTCTGTATATAAAGATAGTTAAAAGTTAATCTTAATGAGAATGTGATTGGAGAAGGAGTAGGTGGTGGGATAGTCTGGGGGTGAGAAGGAGGGTATGAGGGGAAGAACCATTATGATCCAAAAGTTTCTTATGAAACTTATATTTATTCAATAAAAACTTTATAGAAAATTTTTAAAAAACCATATGGTTACCACAATAGACGCAGAGAAAACATTTAACAAAATACAACATCTTTCATGATGAAAGCTCTAAGCAAATTGCATATAAAAGGAACATTCCTCAACACAATCAAGGCAATTTATGAAAAACCCATTGCCAGCATCATATTGAATAGGGAAAAAGTGGAAGCATTTCTACTGAAATCTGGTACCAGATAGGGATGCCCATTCTCATCATTGCTATTCAATATAGTCCTGCAAGTTTTAGCCAGACTCATTAGGCAAGAAAAAGAAATCTAAGGGATACAAATTGGGAAGGAGGAAGTCAAACTATCCCTATTTGCAGATGACATAATTCTGTATTAGGGGACCCAAAAGACTCCACTAAGCGACTATTGGAAACTCAAAGAGTTTGGTAAAGAAGCAGGATACAAAAAAAATCAATACATAGAAAACAGTCTTTGTATACGCAGACAATGCAACAGCTAAGAACTGCTAAGATCAATCTCATTCACAATAGTCACAAAAAACAATCAAGTACCTTGAAATGAATTTAATCAAGGATGTCAAAGATCTCTACTATGAGAATCACAATATTAAAGAAATAGAAGATACAAGAAAAGGAAAAATCTGTCATGTTCACGGATTGGAAGAGTCAATATCAAAATGTCCATTCTTAAAGCAATTTACAGATTCAATACTATACCAAAATACCAAAGACATTCTTCTCAGATCTAGAAAAGGTAATGCTGAAATTAATATGGAGGAACAGGAGACCTCAAATAGCTCTATCAATCTTATACAACAAAAAGCTGGAAGCATAACAATACCAGATTAAGACATGCTACAGGGCAGTTGCTATCAAAACAGTCCCCCTACCTTACACCCTACACAAAAATCCACTCAACATGGATTAAGGATCTAAATATATACCACAACACCAAATTAATCAAGAACACAGGGAAACCCATCAAGACACTGGCACAGGCAAAGAATTCCTTGGAAAGACCCCAGAGGCACAGGTAGTCAAAGCAATAATGAACAAATGGCATTACCTCAAATTGAGAAGCTTCTGTAAAGCAAAAGAAACAGGAAAGTGAAGAGGCAACCAACAGAATGAGAAATTTGCAAACTACACAACTGATAAAGGATTAATAACGAGGATCTACAAAGAGATGAAGAAACTCCACAGTAATAAAACCACCCAGTAAAGAGATGTGCCAAGGACTTTAACAGGCATTTTTCAGAAGAGGAAGTCCAAATGGCCAGCAGACACATTGAACAAGCGTTCAGGATCTCTAGCCATCAGGGAAATGCAAATCAAAACCACAATGAGGTTTCGCCTCACCCCAGTTAGAATGGCTTTCATACAGAAATCAACAAACAAATGCCGGCAAGGATGTGGGGAAAATCCCACCCTCATCCACTGTTGGCATGAATGTAAACTGGTAAAGCCACTATGGAAAACAGTATGGAGATACCTCAAAAATCTGAATATAGACCTACTATAGTACCCAGCCATCCAACTCCTGGGAATTTACCCAAGGGAAATTAAATCAGTAAACAAAAGAGCTATCCACACCTCCATGTTTATTGTAGTTCAATTCACAATAGCTAAGACATGGAAGCAACCTAAATGCCCATCAGCTAAGGACTGGATAAAGAAATTGTGAGATTATGTATACTATGGAATACTATACAGCAGTAAGAAATGAAATCCAGTCATTTGCAACAAAATGGAACAAACTGGAAAACCTCATAGTTACTGAAATAACCCAGTCCCAAAGAGACAAATACCATGTTTTCCCTGATTTGAGAGAATAGCACTCCTAAAATGAAAGCAATAGAAGCAAAATTGACACTTTTAGAATCAGTGACTTGAATAGTCCTTGACCTAACTGTTGAGGGATAATTTATGATAGTTACTTTATTTTATATGTCCTTTTTCTGTTTTTTCTTCTTCATACCATATGTTGAACTCTTTATGTAACAGAGTTAATCATATGTATTTTAAAGTCAATTGGAAAAATCCCAGTTAACAAGAGGGGGAATAAGAGGGAGGCAGTAGTCTAACTGTAAAGCAGTATAGTTCTACATACAGTCCTACAGACTGTACAGCCTAAAAACTTGACATGGGACTTCAAACCCATTTAAAAAAATTCAGTGGTATAAATGCCAAACTGTTAAAATGATCATATTTAATGTTAAGTCTATTAACCTACCTATATGTTGACTTTAAGTGTAAAAGAGATCATATAAATAACATCAAGTACCTGATAATAGTATTAAAAAGGAAGGAAAGTCCAATACAGAAAGCAGTCCACACAGCAGACTCCTAGAATGACATTTGCTGTAAATAAGACTCTGACATCAGAATCAACCCTTAAGGCTTCCTTGTCTGGCTGAAAGGCCTCTGAAAGCATTTCAGGCATGGAAAGCCAAGACTCTGTAGCAAAAAAATATCCTATATGGAAGATCTCTGTGAGACCTGAGTGGAAATAAAGGTTCAAAGAAGGATGTACTCTTCTCTGAAGGAACAGAACATCCACTTTGCTTATGGCCATGTCCAAATACTGATGGAGTCTATGGTCACAAAAGGCTTCCATAGTCTTGGCAGCCCATGACAAGAGCCTCAGGTGATCACTGACATCATAAGAGTGTTAATTGTTAAAGAACAACAGTAGTCACTGTGCACTTACTCCCCATGTAGGACATCCATGCTTAATGAGTTGTACTATGAGAATCGACTGCAAATCTTGTTCTCAAACCGTACTCTATGTTGTGTCTGTGTGTGGGTGCAAACTTGAAATCTATGCTTAACACTGATTTTTATATACAGAGGACCAAATCCAACTAAAAATAACTATAATGAAGGATATAGGAGAGGGAGGTGGGATGGGAGTTGCAGTGGGAGGGTGGGTAAGGGGGGAAAAAAACCCCACTATATTCCTAAACTTATATCTATGAAAAAATGCATTCAATAAAAACTTTAAAAAAGTAAAAGAAAATAAGCAAAGAGAGTTAATCAACACTATAAACCAAGTGGACCTATCATATCTATGGAACATTCCATCATACAGTCACCGAGTACACATTCTTTTCACCAGTGTATGGAATTTAACAGGACTGACCGCATAAGCCATAAAACAAGTCTCAGCAAATTCAAAAACAAATCAAAATCAAATCATGCATGTTCTGACCACAATGGAATGAAGCTAGAAATTTGCATATGTTCTAGAGACTCTTGAGTTGCTAACACATGGCAACTGAACAACATGCTCCTAAACGAACAGTGGGTCATGCAAGATATCAAAAAAGAAATCGAATTTCTGAAAACAAAAGAAAATACAGCACATCAAAACTTATGAGATACAGCAAAAGCGGTGTTAAGAGGAACATTTATAGCAATTGATATGTACATCAAGAAATTGGAAAGGCACCAAATAAATGAGCTATCAATGCATCTCAAGGAGCTAGGAAAACAGCAAACCAAACCCAAAACTAGTAGCAGAAAAGAAATAAAATTAAACAAAATTGAAACCAAAGATACTATACAAATTATCAGCAAAAGAGCTTTAAAAAAATTGACATACCATTGGCCCAACTAACCAAAAAAATAGGGAAGACACAAATCAATAAAATTAGAGATGAAAAAGGAAATGTAAAAGACACCACAGAAATAAAAGGAATCAATAAAAATTACTACAAAGAGCAGTATGCCAACAAACCAGAAAACCTATAAGAAATGAATAGATTCCTGGATACATACAATCTAACTAAACTGAGCCATGAAGACACAGAAAACCTAAACAGAGGACTAAGACAGAAATTGAATCAGTAATAAAGACCAACCCCCACAAGAAACACACAGGACTGCATGGCTTCACTGCTGGATTCTTTCAGATATTTAAAGAAGCACGGTGGCCGGCCTGTGGCATAGCAAGTAAAGGCTCCAACCTGCAGTGCCAGCATCCCATATGGGCACCAGTTCAAGTGTCAGCTGCTCCACTTCTGATCCAGCTCTCTGCTATGGCCTAGGAAAGCGGTAGAAGATGGCCTGAGTCCTTGGGCCCCTGTATCCATGTGGGATACCTGGAAGAAGCTCCAAACTCCTGGCTTCAGATTGGTGCAGCTTCAGCCATTGCAGGCAACTGGGGGAGTGAGCCAGGGGGCGGAAGATCTCTCTCTGCCTCTTCTAATTCTGGCTTTCAAATATATAAATAAATCTTTAAAAAAATAAATTTCAATTCTCAAACTATTCAAACCAACCAAAAGGGAGGGAAGTTTGAAAATTCTTTCTAGAAACCAGCATCACTTTAATTCCTAAGCTTGTAAAAGACAGAGAAAGGACTACATATCAATTTCTCTGATGAACATACACAAAAATCCAACAAAATACTAGCCAATTGAATCCAACAAGACATCAGAAATATCACTCACCCAGATCAAGTGAGATTTATCCCTAGTATACAGGGATGGTTCAACCTTCACAAAAAAAAAAAAATCAATGTGATATCACATTAACAAACTGCTGAAAAATCATGATTAACTCAATAGATAATGAGAAACATTTGATAAAATACAACACCTTTTCATGATGAAAACTTTAAGCAAACTGGGTATGGAAGGAACATTCCTTCACACAATCTAAGCAATATGAAAAACCCACGGCTGGCACACTATTGAATGGGAAGACGTTAGAAGCATTCCCACTAAGATCTGGAATCAGAGAAGAATGCCCACTCTCACCATTGCTATTCAATATAGTCCTGGAAATTTTAGCCAGAGCCACTAGGCAAGAAAAAAATTAAAGGGATACAAATTGGGAAAGAGGAAGTAGAACTATCCCTATTTGCAGATGACATGATTCTATATATATGGGATCCAAAAGACTTCATCAGGAGACTATTGGAACTCATGGAAGAGTTTGATTAAGTGGCATGATATAAAATCAACACACAAAAAAATCAACAGCCTGGTATACACAGACAATGTCATGGCTTAAAAAGAACTTCTAAAATCAATCCCATTCACAATAGCTTAAACACACACACACACACACACACACACACAAAACACAATTCACACACAAAAAAAACCTCCAAATACCTTGGAGTAAATTTTACCAAGGATGTCAAATATTTCTATTATGAGAATTGAAAAACAATTAAAGAAATAAGAAAATACAAGAAAAAAATCTTCCATGTTCATGGATAGGAACAATCAATATCAAAATGTCCATATTACCAGAAGCAAGTTACAGATTCACTGTAATACCTACCAAAATACCAAGGACATTCTTTTCAGATCTAGAAAAATTATGCCAAAATTCATAAGGAAATACAGGAGACCCTAAATAGCTAGAGCAATCTTACACAAAAACAAAGCTCGAGGCATCACAATACCAGATTTCAAGACATACTGCAGGGCAGTTGTAATCAAAACAACTTGGTACTGCTATAAAAACAGATGAGTAGACCACTGGAACAGAATAGAAAATGCAAGAAATCACTCCATGCATCTGGATCCACTTATCTCGGTTAAAGAAGCCAAAATCAATCCCTGGAGCAAAGACAATCTCTTCAACAATGGTGCTGGGGAAACTGATCTCCACATGCAGAAATATGAAACCAGACCCATGCCTTACATTTTACTAAAAAAATCTACTCAAATGTATTAAAGACCTAAATCTGTGACCTGATACCATCAAATTACTCGAGAAAATTGGGGAAATTCTGTAAGACATTGGCACATGCAAAGAGTTTGTGGTAAAGACCCCAGAAAAATAGGCAATCAAAGCCAAAATTGACAAATGAGATTACATCAAGGTGAAAAGCTTCTGTACTACAAAAGAAACACTCAGGAAAGTGAGTTACCAACTGACAGCATGGGAGAAAATGTTTGCAAACCATGCAATAAAGGGTTAGTCTCCAGAATCTATAGAACACTCCAATTCAGCAACAATAAAACCATTCAGTTAATAAACGGGCAAAGGACCAAAGGCAATCAGCATATGAAAGAATTATCTGTACTCCCATGTTCATTGCAGCACATTCACAATAGCTAAGATATCAACCCATATGTCCACCTACTGTTGACTGAAGAAATTATATTTTATATACCATTAAGGAGTACCACTCAGCAGTAAAAATGAAATCCTTTTGCAACAAGATGGACATAACTGGAAATGATTATTTTTAGTGAAATAAGCCAGTTCCCAAAAGACAGATATTATATGTTTTCCTTGATTTGACATAACCAATAGAGAACCTGGAATGTAATGTATTGAAGCGAATTAGATATTGAGATTCAGTGATTGTTTACAGCCCTTCCCTCTTCCTTTCAGGAACAGTGTTGTTTTTCTTTCTTCATACTATTTGTTGAACTCTTAGAGTAGGGTTAATTATATGATCATAAGTAAACTGAAAATAGATCTTTTTAAAAATTAAGAGGGGGAATGTGAGATGGAGGCGGAAGAAGGGCTGGAATATAGGTGGGGGAGTGTCACTATGTTCCTAAATACATATAAGAAATATGAAACTTGTAAAGCTTAAATACATTTTTTTAAAAATACCAGAGAGTTTTCATAAGCCAGTGGAAGAGGGTTTTCTGAATCAAGAATGACTGACAGTGTCAAATCAAGAGCCGAGTATGCAAAGTACCAAAATGTGGAATTTCCATTGCCACACAAAGCTCCTTTATATGCTGGGTTGTGATAATGATGTGTTCACTCTGACACCAATTCTCTGACCCTAGCTGGCTGACAGTTAACTTAATTTTGACACTACCTAGAGTTATCACAGATTCCCTGTACTAAGAACTCAGTCATACAAGACCACCCCCACTTCTGACAACAGCCACAAATTTCAGAAGCTCTAAGTTTTCTGCACTTCTTCCCAGATGATTAGAACTTTGGAAGTTCCCATAATCTACTCATAGGTTCAGTAATTCACTAGAAAGACTCCTAATGCTCACCTGAACATGCTATACTTAGTTTTATTACAAAGGATAGTTTGGGAATCAACAAATAGAAGATATGGACAGGGCAAAGCTTCCCTGCTCTTTATGGATGCACCATCTTTCCACAGACTGATGTGTTCTCCAACTAGTATGCTCTGTTAGACTCATGGATCAAGGTTTATCATATCACTGCCATATGACTGAATTCAATCTCCAGGCTCACTTCTCTCCCTAGAGGTTTGAACATGCAGCTGAAATTTCCAACCCTCTAAATCATATGGCTGGATTCTCTGGTGACCACTCGCTCCCAAAGCTAACTAGGGACCCTGCCTTGAGCCACTCCATTAGCACAAACTCAGGGGTGCTCAAAAGAGCGTTGTTGTATCAAAATGCACTCCCGTAACTCAAGTTCTAAATTCTCAAGCTTCGCACTTGAAATGGGGACAGGGAATAAATAAAATTTATTACATCATGGAGTGTTTTGGTAAAATAACATCAAACTTGATACACTTAAGTTTGATATTAGATTATGCCTCAATATAGCTATTTTTTACAAAACGAAAGCTTTAAGAAACCTGTATGGAAGGGGCAATTTAGCAATATCAAAATTATAAGATTACTTTTGATTTTCTAGTTCTACTTTGGGAATTGTTTCCTACAGATATTCTGAAACACACATGGAATTCTCTATGTGTAAGGTCAGTTATTAGAGCATTTTTAATAGCAAAATATGGAGGGAAACATTATCAACAGTGGTCAGGCTAAAATTGTGGTATGCCCTTGGAAGGGAACAGTATGCAGCTCTGAAAGATCGTATGAAGAATCATGTACTAATGTGAAAACATCAAAAGAAATATTGTAGCAAAGTATAAAACCTTTGCATTTCACAGTACACTTCTTTTTACAATATGCTACCTTTTGTGGGAAAATGAAAATTTCTGTATTCACTTGTATCTGCCAAAAGTAATCAGTGAGGACAGAAGAGCATCTAAGAATTGGCCACACAGTATGCCTGCTCTTGGGGAACAGGGTTTGTGTGCATAATTGTCAGAAAACTTTCTACTGGATATGTAATGATTCATTTTTTTTATATGTCTGGCTTTGTAATCATAAAATGTCCCAAAAACAAATTTAAAAATCAAAGTTAAAAACACTTTTATTGGAGAAATATAGTGTAGGCAGAGGATGCAGTGAGAATGGCATGTTTTGACATTTGCTAAGTATTAGAACTATATGTGGAAATTCTGAAAAATAACTCTTGGATCTCACCTGGAGATTCTAACTCAGAGCATCTGGGGCAAAGTCAGTACTTGTGTTTTCTTGAAGCCACATTTGCTTGGCTGTGCATTGCCAATGGTGGTAGCATCCTTGGATGGAGAGGGACATGAAGGGCACTTGGTGGGGTGAAAGCCATCAATACTTCAGTGTTTTCATCAATAATAGTTCCTGGAGATGAAGATTGGAAAGGAATTATGGACAGGAAGGGACAATTTTTCTTACTGCCTAACCTTGATCCTTAAGAATCTGACTGCTACCTCAGCTCACAAGGAAAGAGCTTTTCTATTCTATGATTTCATGGTGCATCATAGGCTGTCTGGATTCATTGTGCCCACTAGAGGTCACTGTGCTCATGTTTCTGTGGAGACAAAATGCTGGAACCTGTTGCTGCTAGATGCTTTCTGTCATGCATCTTAACCAAGAACTTGATAACTTTGGTTTTGGAATGAATCTTTCCAATGGGAAAAAAACAGCAAAAACATTTAGAAATTTCTCAACATTCAAAAATAGAACTTAGCAAAGAGAAATTCAGAAATGTTTGTTAGATGCTAATAAATTAGAAGTATCCACTTATTTTACTTAAGAAAATTCTTCCAAAACTAAGACATCTGAGACTTACTCTTTATCGTTAATGCTTTCTTTCCTTTTCAATGAGATAGTATCAATTTTTTTGACTAACCAGATAAAAGTCAATGAGTTAAATGTGTTTTGGGAAACAGTGACTAAATCAGCTTCATACAGGAAAGCAGGAATACATGAGGGATAAAAGGGAAGGGGGGTGAGGGAGGGAGGGAGGGAGGGGGAGGGAGCTTCCCCATCTACTAGTTCACTCTCGAAGTGCTCAACAACCTAGGTTAAGTTTCTAGCTTCTGGCATCAGCCTGACCCAATCTGAATCTCCCATGTGGGTGGCAAGGACTCAACCACTTGAGCTAGAACCTACTACCTACTAGGATGTGTATTAGCAGGAAGCTGGAAGTAGAGCCAGGACTCAAACCCAGGCACTTCAAAAGAGGATATATGCGGCCGGCGCTGCGGCTCAATAGGCTAATCCTCCACCTAATGGTGCCGGCACACCGGGTTCTAGTCCCGATTGGGGCACCGGATTCTGTCCCGGTTGCCCCTCTTCCAGGCCAGCTCTCTGCTGTGGCCCGGGAGTGCAGTGGAGGATGGCCCAAGTGCTTGGGCCCTGCACCCGCATGGGAGACCAGGAGAAGCTCCTGGCTTCAGATGAGCGCGGTGCGCCGGCCACAGCGCACTGGCCATGGCATCCATTGGAGGGTGAACCAATGGCAAAAAGACCTTTCTCTTTGTCTCTCACTGTCCACTCTGTCAAAAATCAAAAAAAAAAAAAAATTAAAGAGGATATAGGCTTTTGTTTGTTTAACCTGTGCACCAAGCATGCACAGCACAAAGTAGGAAGTTTGAGGCAAATACTTAAGGTAATACTTAATATTTATTTTTAGCTGAACTTGTTTCTATAAAGACCAAATTGTTGAGGCAATGAAAGAATGGGCCATATGGAAACAGTTTAGCAGTAGTGATTTTTAAAAAAGATCCATTTATTTATCTGAAAGGCAGAGGGAAGGAATGAGGGGGAAGACAGGGAGAGAGAAATATGAACCTGGAATTTCACTCCCAAAATTCCTGCAACAGCCAGAGCTGAAACCAAAAGACAAGAACTCCATTAGCATCTCCCACCTACGTCGCAGAACCCCAAGTATCTGGGCTATCATATGTTACCTCCAAGGCATATTAGTAAGAAGCTGAGTTGGAAGTACAGAGTAGCCAGTACTCAAACCAAGCACACAAGTGATGTGGGTGTTCCTAAGCCATGGCTTATCCTGCTGTGCCAACACCTGCTCTGTCAATGATTTTAACTTGAGGGGACCACATTATGAAGGGAACTACAAGTCATTTCAGAATTATCAGCATGGGAGCTACTTCGAGTTTGCAAATCAAAGTTATTAAAGTCTTGAGGAGGGCTCAAATATGGTGGAATAGGGAGGGAGCTCACTGAGAGTCCAGGAAAAGATAGTTTAAAAAAAGTGGAGATACTGTAGTCTCAGGGAAGAGTTAGGGGGAAAACTGCAGAGGAAACTCTTCCGGAATTAGAGAGTGTCAGGTTGGATCTATGTGGAGGGCACGGGTGCCCAAGGCTCAGGAGCCCAGTTGCCAAGAGAGTCTCTGCTCCAGTGCTGGAAACGGAGGCGAGGCGAAACCACAGTAGCCTGAGACACTGGTGGAAAAGCAGCAGGAAGAGCTTAAAGGGAATGAGGCTTGAAGCCCCTTGGGGGAAAGTACACCAACCTATCCAGAGAGAAAAAAATAAAAGGGACCCATACGGACTTGATTCTCTCTCCACTCACCCTACAAAGGTGGGGAAAACAATATAGCAGACACCATTTTGGACATATGTAACAGCTGTGCCAGCTTGGGGTTGTGCCCGCCCTCAACCAAGCAAAAAAACCTGACGCTGGTGGGGAGAAATAACAGAAGACTAAGACCTAGTGAATGTATGGAGCTTATGAACTGAGACTGAAAAAAAAACCTGAGGGTGTGTGGGAGAACTCATGGTGTGGCTGAGACATGAGTAGTCTTGGTGGGAGAAGCCACAAATTCGGGCGGCCTTGGCTACCCGGTGAGAGACATTGCAGCAGAATCTGAGCTTACACTGAGGACTGCACAGATCCTTTGTGTGGTCCTTGGGACAGAGCAGATGAATAATAAACACACTGGGGCTAGGCCTCAGGCACCGATTGCCATTGAGAAGAGCTCAGCTGAGTGGAATTACTTCCCTTCTGAATAAAATAGAGAAGATTTACCACGCCAACCCTGGGTGTGTCACCTTTGGCACACCCTTAACCCTGAAGAACTGAATAGAGCTCTCGCCACACCCACCACAAGCCTCTAGAGATTCACCAAAAGCAGACAGTCCACTTAATCTGGAGTCATAGTATAACAAGAAAAGCCACCACAGCGAGGGAAAAAAGAAACCAAAGAATATCTCCACAATGCCAAACAAATGCAGAAACCAAGGAAACAAGGAAGACATCATGATGCTCCCAGATGAACATGACACTCCAATACAAGATTATGAAGATGAGATAGAAGAAATGCAAGATATGGATTTTAAAAAATTTATGATGGGAACATTTAGAAGTTATCAAAAACAAATACATGAACTACAGAAATCCATACAGGACAGGACAGCAACTCTCATGAAAATGAAATCTTGAGGAATCAAAATGAAATGAGGAATTTAGTAGAACATGAAATTGAGATATTGAAGAGAAACCAAAATGAAATGAAGCATTCAATAGAACAAATGAAAAACACATTTGAGAGACTTAAAAACAGAATCAGTGAGGCTTGCATCAGTCAGTAACTCAAATCTGGGACCAGAGCTCTGGTGTAACAGGTTAAGCCACTGCCTACAGCACCAGCATCCCATGTGGGCACCGGTTCAAGTTCCAGCTGCCCCACTTCAGATCCAGCTCCCTGCTGATGGACCTGGGCACGCAGAGAATGGCCAAAGTGCTTGGGCCCCTGCACCCACATGGGAGACCCAGATGAAGCTCCTGGCTTTGGTCTGGCCCAGCCACAGCACTTACAGCCATTTAGAGAGCAAACAAGCTGATAGAAGACCTCTCTTTGCCTCTCCTTCTCTAAAACTCCACCTTTCAAATAATTTTAAAACAATTACTTTAATCTTGGTCACCTTAATCTCTTAGCACCTTATTTTCCTCCTCCATTGAGGGTGGAATGGATCATCTCTTCCTCATAGGACCATTTTGAGGATTAAAGGAGGTAAATCACTCAGGTTTTAGCCAATGTCTGGTACCAAGTAAACAAAAGCTGCTTTCCTAGAGCCTTTCAGACCTAACAGATTCTGGCATCAATGCACAAACATAGCCTAAAAATATCTTGGAAGACCTAACTATCAATGCTAGATCAAGAATCTTTAAAAGGGATAACGAAGGGACAAGGGAGTGAGGAAAATCCTCAAGGACAGTCCAGGCACACCGGCCTGCATAGCACAAACTCAGGCAAAACAGCCTCCAAGCCACTGGCTGCTCCAAGGGCAGCACCCTATCTACCGTGACCTAGAACACTGATTTTAATAGCAGCTTCAGTGCAGGGCCACATGAAAGGCAAAGAAAAGATCTTGTAAGGCAGATCTGAGAGTCTCATTTAGCCAGGATTCCCGAGGCTGCTCCACAAAAATTCAGCATAAGGAACCTTGTTGGGCTGGACTTCCCAAAAGTCAAGTATAGGGAAAAAAACCCAAAGCGCCTTTCCTAGAATGTGTGATGGGAGCCAGCTCCCAAGCAGACTACAATACAGGAACCCCATGTCCAAGAGGGCTCATGCCTAACATTTCTTAGTTCCAAAGAAAGCACCCAGAAGTTCGATTGGCAAAGACATGAACATTACTTACAGGAGGGCCAGATGCCAGTTGGTTGATCAGTAGTCCACACTGCCTGGCCACATTAGTGTTAAATAGTAAACAAGCACAATTGGCTCCACATGGCTACCAACTCACAGCCACAGCTGTACTGGGCTTACACTCACCCTCCCCACCAGACTCTAGTTAAGAGGGCCACCTGGAAGGGAGAGGCCTATCACAGAGGCCTCCCCCAGATCACGGGCTGCTCTTTTTTGTAGGGGGAGGGTTGCATTGTGAGCCTTCCCTACAGGGCTCTAACTCACACTGCATAGTCCTCCACAATCCCAAGCCAAGAATGTGGATAGTCGTACCAGGCAGGCAGCACCCCTACCATAACGGCCCTGGCCGAACACAAATCCACTTTTGAGAAACCACCACCAACCCAGGCATCAAAGTCTAAGCTTACACAATCAAGTTATTATTAAAACAAAACAAAATGGAAAAAAGGTCCTAACTGTCAGTTAGCTGAGATAATCTGTTAATCTGGTCTACAAAGACTTCTGATATTAAAGACAACTAAAAATAATCTGCGTGGGTGGGCTGAACAACTGATAGGGCATAAAGAGCTGGACGTTATCTGAAAAAAATTACAGACTCCTATACAAGATAAATGGAAACTATTACAGGTTAAAAAAAAAAAAGAGAGAGACCTAAAACGATCTGGAAGGAGAGAGAAGGAAATGGGGAGAGGACACCAGCTAAGAATTTTCCAGAAGAGAGGACACTCATGGTGTGATGTGATAGCCCATAGATTCAAGAAGCTCTCAGGCCCATGAACAAAATTTAAAAAACTCACTGAGGCAAGCACATCTCAGTCGCATTTTCTATCACCAACGATCAAGAAAAACCTTTAAAAAGCTGGAAAGCCAGTTACTTACAGAGAACACTGGTGGACTTCAGGGTCTGACTCCTGTGCGGAGAGTCAGCCATCAGCTCTCCTTATTCCCCCAGGACTGTACAGAGGGCCTCGAGTGTGCCCAGCGGTGCCACTCACACACAACAGAATGACACGGATGTCATCACGTTTCAGAGGAGAGTAACTGGGTCCAGCTCGTGTCTCCCCTAGAAGTCCGAGCTGAAAGGCCGGTATAAGCCGACTCTAGTACCCTCTGCTTTCCCAACAGGCTTGGCTAATGGAGATCCCTGGAGGAGCAGGAGGGAGGGAAGAGACAAAGTGAGCATTCTTACCCCTTCTTTCTCCAGCGCCATGCAGCATCTGGGGCTGGTTGCAACCCATGTCAAGCTCCTCACTCGCTGGCCTTCTCGGCATACCTGTCTCCTTCCTGGTCCCCTTAGTTTGGGGGCCCTCCTGTGGCCCTAGAGGCATGGAGTAGCAACAGCTCTGCGTTCCTTTGCGCACCATCCCCCGAGCGGCCCCTACTCCTTGCCGGTGTGTTCCTAAATGAGCCTTCCCTGAATGAGCGTCACCTGGGAGGCCTGTGCCTCCCACTGGGACTCTGACGGAAACCCTTTCCGGCTTCTCCAGCACTCTGGAAACTCTGAGAGTTAGTTTCCTTGGTTTTGATTCTCTCTTGTAGTGCTCTGTGTTCAGGGGAGAAAGTCAACAGAGGCTGATGGGAAAGCCAGCATTGTGAAACGGGAATACACAATGTGTGCTCACTAAAGGCCCTTTGTGAACAGATGGGGCTGAGCCACACTCGCCCTTACTGGAGATGTTGTCTGTGTGGACCACGCACACCTGGTTTCCTGGGCCAGCTCGCAGGTGAACCACATCGTCTGTTTCCTCCTAGAGTCTGCATGAAATCAGTGGAAGCATAGGAAGGGGGGAGGGTTTCCCAAGATTTAAGGAGGCCAGAGTGGCTCTTGAGCAGCTCACATGATCCCCGATGTGGATGTGAACTTCGTCTCTACCAGGTAACCATTGTTTCTCATGGCCTTGAAAGTCCCTTTTCTTTAAAGAAGCTGCTGACATGTCCCCTCCACGAAATCCCATGGTTAAGTTTTGCCTTTAGTGTCTATCTGTCTCCTGGAAAAATTCCGAAGCAAACTTCCTTTCCAGATACTTCACTCTATGTTAACAGTTCACGCCGCGCCTTGAGCTGCTTCAACCCTGAGCTGCCCCAATCTTGCATTGAACTGCGTCTCTGTGTTGTCCTCTAGCGGCTTAAAGGCACCATAGCAGCGGGTCTTCTGCCTGCCAGCTGCCCCAGGCTGCCTTTGAGGAGCCCTTCAAGCCCACTGTTTCTCAGCCTCTTCCATCCTGTCCATAGAGTTCTTGCATGGTGCAGCTTTCTGGCCAGAAGAGGATGAACTGTAATAGACAGCAGCTGTCTTCAGCATGGGTTTGATTCAGAGTGCCCAAAACACACAGCATCCTGTGTTGTGGAGAATGGCACTTTAGGGCACTTGGAGTCGCGGGGCTCTGCCCTCTGCCGTCAGTGTCCAGCTCAGCGCACCAGAGGAAAGAGTGCAGGCTGCCATGGAGCAGTGCCAGGCTTGACCCACTGCCTCTCAGATCTTTCTCCATCTCTTGCTACCTATGGACATGTGTTAGGCTAACAGGGAGAGGAAGCAAGCGGTGGGAAGACCTCAATGCCGCCTGTTCCACGTGCAGTGCAAGGTCCACAATGGAGGCACAAGGGAGTATCAGACTCTGGCACATCTCTCTCTGCTCAGAGATGAGGCTGGGCTGTCGAAAGGGCAGAGTGGTACCCAGGGGGTTCTGAAAGGAGAAAAAAGAAAACGACCAAAAGGAGGAAACTTCACATGCCCGTCTCAGGGGGCTCTTCAGAAATCACAAGTGGAGGGGCCAGGCATCGCAGCTCATCGAGTTAAGCCGCTGTCTGTGATATCAGAGCCCATATGAGCCACCGTCATGGCCATCTGGGGAGTGAACCAGCAGATGGAAGATCTCCCTCTCTGTCGCTCACTCTGTCTTTTCAATAATAAAATGAAGCCTTTTTTAAAAATCAAAAGCTAGTTCATGAGAAAACTGAGAATAAATACTTTGCAACACTTTCCACATTTTGTATATTCATTTTTTTACCTCCATACTATTTTCCTTTTTTTTTTTTTTTTTTTTTGACAGGCAGAGTGGACAGTGAGAGAGAGACAGAGAGAAAGGTCTTCCTTTTTGCCATTGGTTCACCCTCCAATGGCTGCCGCGGCCAGCGCACCATGCTCATCCAAAGCCAGGTGCTTCTCCTGGTCTCCCATGCGGGTGCAGGGCCCAAGCACTTGGGCCATCCTCCACTGCACTCCCGGCCATAGCAGAGAGCTGGCCTGGAAGAGGGGCAACTGGGACAGAATCTGGCGCCCCGACCAGGACTAGAACCCGGTGAGCTGGCACTGCAGGCGGAGGATTAGCTTGTTGAGCCACGGGGCTGGCCAATATACTATTTTCTTTGAATGGTGGATTTTATCCACAATTTGAAAGCACATGTGAAAGTTACATAGAAGAAGGAAGTCCAGTTCCTTCCTGGAGCTAAGAAAATGATGTTGCTCATCTCTGCAACTGGCATCTTATGTTCCCCCTAGGAAATATCTTCAGTGTACAACTCAATGGGCCTCAATCCCAACTGCCTTTTAAAGCAGCAGAGTTTCAACCAATGACTTAGGGAGGTGGAGAGAGAGCTGGCGTCTTATGTTTCTCAGAAGCTCTCAGAAGTGATTCACACAGTGCAGTGAAGTTCGCAGGTGGAGGGACTTCAGGGCAAACATTCTGTGGAGCAGTTTGCCAGCCCATTCTTCAAGGTAAGGAGAAAGCCCTCGAAATCTGAACCGGTCTTCTCCGCCCTCTAGTGGTGGCCATGCTGCAGAACACCTTTTACGTTTCACTGGGGACTATTACTACGGAAAAGCTCTGTAGAATGGTATTGAAATGCTAGTTTGTATGATAACCTGCGTCTTACTTATCCTGCTGTTATTTCTGCTTTATTTTTCCTTATTTTCTGTAATATGTTTATAGTCAGCAAAAACACCTCCGCAGGTTTACATTCAGCAGAAACACCTCCGCAGAAGAGGATCTGTGTATTTAAGAACAGCGTCTTTAGGAGGTACTTTTCTCTGAAGGGAGGAGAGAACTTCCACTTTGCCTATGACCCTGTCGGAATAAGATCGAAGTCTGCGAACCCTAAAGGCTTCCATAGCCTTGGCAACTCATGACTAGAGCCTAGGGAGATTACTGACGCCATAAACAAGAGTGTCAAATTGTTAAGTCAACAACAGGAGTCACTGTGTACTTACTTCTCATGTGGGATCTGTCCTTAATGTGTTGTCCAATGTGAAGTAATGCTATAACTAGTACTGAAACAGTATTTTTACACTTTGTGTTTCTGTGTGGGTGCAAACTGATGAAATCTTTACTTAGTATATACTGAATCGATCTTCTGTACATAAAGGTAATTGAAAATGAAAAAAAAAAAGCTTGCTTTTAAATTGGAAATTGCATAGAAAATTAATCAATTTTTTAAAAAAGGCTGGCGCCGTGGCTTAACAGGCTAATCCTCTGCCTTGCGGCACCAGCACACCGGGTTCTAGTCCTGGTTGGGGCGCCGGATTCTATCCCGGTTGCCCCTCTTCCAGGCTAGCTCTCTGCTATGGCCCGGGAAGGCAGTGGGCCCAAGTGCTTGGGCCCTGCATCTGCATGGGAG
Organism: Lepus europaeus; assembly: GCF_033115175.1. Lineage (NCBI taxonomy): Eukaryota > Metazoa > Chordata > Mammalia > Lagomorpha > Leporidae > Lepus > Lepus europaeus. Next base: position 54,033,552 of record NC_084829.1, read on the forward strand.
ACCAGGAGAAGCACCTGGCTCCTGGCTTCGGATCAGCACGATGCACCAGCTGCAGCGGCCATTGGAGGGTGAACCAATGGCAAAAAGGAAGACCTTTCTCTCTGTCTCTCACTATCCACTCTGCCTGTCAAAAAAAAAATTATAAAAAAAATATCATGTAGGATCTCTGTCCTTAATGTGCAGTACACTGTTATTTAATGCTATAACTAGTACTCCAACAGTATTTTTCACTTGGTGTTGCTATGTGGGGGCAAACTGTTGAAATCTTTACTTAATATATACTAAACTGATCTTCTGTTTATAAAGAGAATTGAAAATGAATCTTGATGTGAATGGAAGGGGAGAGGGAGCGGGAAAGGGGAGAGTTGCGGGTGGGAGGGAAGTTATGGGGGGGGAAGCCATTGTAATCCATAAGCTGTACTTTGGAAATTTATATTCATTAAATAAAAATTAAAAAAAAAAAGCAGCGTCTTTACCGCGCTAAATCTTGGCCAGACTTCCTGCCAGCATCCCTTTGGCCATGTGAAATGTATTCTTTCTCTTATACCCTCAATGTTTGCCATATGGTTTTGGAACACCTGAGCAGATCAGGGCTCAGTGTGGCCCAGTGGTAGGGCAAGTTCTTGGTTCTTTGTTGGGTTTTTAAATCAATCATGACAACAGAAAGCTTTTGTTGCGGCTTAGAGGAAGCCATGATTACATAATCTAGAATCTCACGGAAGCCAGCAACTATTTGGAACCTTCCACTTGAGATTGGTTATAAGAGGTAAAGCATTCTCATGCTGATTCTGATCTGACCTTGCTGTTTGTTTAGATAGTGTAAATGTGAATGGAGAGGGAAAGGAGGGAGAAGAGCACCTTGCCCCCATCACCTGTGAACACCACTGTCTCCTATGGACTGTATTTGCCTTGGCAAATTGCAGACAGTGTCTCCTAATTGTAGGCACATTTTGAGTTGTGGTACAGAAAACAATTTGTAGTCCCCAGTTCCTTTACAAAATAATTATGCTTAAGAATTTCTGTAAATAGGTCCCAGAAAAATAGTATTTATTCTGTGAGCAGCAGGGGAGCCTGCACGTCTGAGTTTTAATGGACCCAGTGGTGCATTTCACTAATGCCAGGCATCCCTGGTACATTAAAGCAGCTGCCCAGGTGGTGAGTGGAAAGGACTTCACAGAAGCCGTTCACCTGGACAAACGTTGATGGCAATCTCTGCCCTAACCTAATCCGAGGTAATGTATCCATCTCTCTGTAAACCCACGTGGAAGGAAGTGGAAATTTTCTCAACAACTGTGTACAGTAAGGTTTCTAGAAATGTGCACGTTTTCAGATACAAATACTAGACCATGCGTGGTGCATAAATACAAACAGCAGCAAGGCTTAAGAGAGAAAACTCTGTTTGCAGTGCTAGATCACAGCCAAGTTCACAGAGCACTGGGAAGCTAGAATCCAAAGAGGTGGAAGCCAGCTGTCTTGCTCCACCTTGTGCTCTCTTGCAGGTTCTGGCTCCAAGGCTAACTGTAAAAAACACCTTGGCAGCCTGTGGTTTTGACCTTGTCCCAGGCCTAGGGAGATGAAAATGGTATGACAGTAACAAAAGACAACTTCACTTTGTACCTCCAAGTTGAGGGCTGAAGTCGAAAATTAACCTAAGTCACTCCAATGTGTCAGAAATGCTACAAATTCCACCTGCCCGAGTGCCCCCAGCAGTTCTTGGTAACACATTAAGCACACACACACACACACACACATTCTAAACACTTCCAGTCTTTCTAGCAGGTCATGCTTGCTTTTTGAGGGAGGCAGGTAGAGCAGAAAAAGGATTAACTTAGTGTTACTGGTCACAGAGGGGAGGGTGGTTTCTGGAACAAGTCTCATGGGTTCTTTTCCTCAGCTTAATATAGAAATAAAAAGCCAGGAAACAATTTGCAAAGAGGCAGAAACTTTTATTTGATTGGCAAGGAACAGAGAAAGTATCTGGTCCGAGAGCAGACTAGGCAGGGTGCCCAAGCAGGACACTGGCTTTGAGAAGTTCTTAAGGTGTTACTATCTGTTCATTGGGTCGTCTTATTGGGGGTGCCCATTGGAAAGGGGTTTCACATACATGTTGATTGGATTGGGGTTCATGGAGATAGTGGGGGTCTCCTGGAGGCTGTCTCCTTAGGGGTTCAGCCCCCTCCTCTGCTAGCTCTGGGTGGAAGATTGCAACTAACTTGAAGGCATGGTTTAAAACCACAAGGCCACACAAGATAGCCAGGGTCTCCTGGAGCCGGTCTGATTCTCCCCAGATGCTCAGCCCCTTCCCTTGGCCAGCTTTTAGTGAAAGCTTGCACCTACCCTGAATGTGTGAGTTAAAGCTTCAAGGTCACACACACAGCACAAGAAGCTGTAAGTGGGCAAGATGCCAGTTGGTCTGGAGACAGGCTTTCCAGCCACAGCTGGCAGTCTGTTTGTGAAGGACATTCTACCTATGTCTGAGGGACCCACAGACTCCCAGCCCCACTGGCGGGCCTCACTCAGTCGATGAAATTGACCATATTTCAGAACATCCACTCCTTTGTCAAAGGCTATAGCTAGATATTGGATAGCTCTGACATCAGTAAGTGTAGACACAAACTCAAAGTAAAGGCACTCTGAGCCCTTTGCTTCCTCTCCTTCCTGCCCTCCTTCATTACCTCCTTTGATCTCCAACCTTTACTTTCTTCTCCTTGTAGGAGAGCTGACAGTGGATCATCATCCTTCTCTGTTGGCTCTCTTAGCTTTGTGACTGCTAAGAAAGGGCTGGGGAAAGTATCACATGGATACTATAGCTTTGTGTTTGAGAGACTATAATGCAGTTGTCTGGTGCTAGTCAAAGAATCTCAAAAGATTCCCTGCCTGCCTACTTAATCTTGCCATGAAGTAAGGGAAGATCAAATGTGGGACTCCCATTTTAAAATGTGAAGTATTAAGTTTGGCAATCTACACATTCAGCCCTAAGCATTTGTTATCTCCCTTCACCTCTCAGCTTCTTCTCTACCCTCCCTACTCCACCCTTCAATTCCTTTTCTTTCCTTGCTTATTTGGTACAGTCTTCCAGGAGCAAATTCTCGGCTAGCTCTCTGTCCTACTACCATTTTTCACTCCTTCAACTGATCACCAACAAAGTCTTGAGGCACGCTGCATTTTAACAAGGGAGTTTTGCTGCTTTAATTCCTAGCAATGGCAAGCTCCTTGGCATCATGCCCCAGTAGAGGCTCCCTAGAGGTGAGTATGGTCACAGTCTCTAAAGCCCTGTTGTAGGCCTCAGCTCCATCAACAGTATAACCTGCCAAGGGTGGATTTTCTTTAAACAGAAGACAGATCGTAGTTACCTTCAGAGTCATCTCTTGTTGCTCTAATTAAGTAGCAGTTGTTTTCATGAAACACAACACTTTCTTTTTTCATATTAACAATTCCCCATCCCCTCCCCAGATTGGTTTGGGAAAAGCCCAGGGATACAAATGTCTGAGCTCTCATTCTATAGCTGCAACTGGGGCTATGTGGCCTTGAGCGAGTCTCATCCATTCATTTTACAAACGTGACATTACCTGCTTTGTGCTAGGCACTGGGATGCAACATGAGGAAAGCAGAGAAGACCCAAGAAGCAGACCCTTACAATTTGCCCTCAAGGAAGTTTGTCCACAACCCCACAACAAAGAGGAAAGAACCTGTAGGCCTGTTTGCAGGATGGTAGGGCTTTCCCCCAAATCAAGAAGAACTTCAGCTCCAGTGCTGCAAAATATGTTGCTAACTGTCCTACACTACAGCTTTTCTCAGGGTGCCTGATTCTTACTTTTTTTTAAGAAAAGATTTATTTTTATTTATTTGAAAGGCAAAGCAACAGAGAGAAGGAGAGACAGAGAGAGACATCTTTCATTCACTGGTTCAGTCCCCAAATGACTGCAACAGCCAGAGCTGGGAAGGATAGGCTGAAGCTAGGAGCCAGGAATTGCATCTGGATCTTCCACTTAGGTTTCGGGAGCCCAAGCACTAGGGCCATCATCCACTGCTTTCTCAGGCACATTAACAAGGATCTAGATCGGAAGTGGAGCACCTGGGACTTGAACCAGCACTCTGATATGGGATGCTGATGTCTCAGGTGAAGGCTTATTCCACTGGACCACAACACCAGCCTCTTAAGGCATCTGACTAATATTAAAATAGTATGTTTCATTCCTATTAGTGAGGATCCTTACCATCTGATCATGCACATGCGATCTTCAAGGTCTGAAGTTTACAAATCTACCTACCTTCCAAATAGCAGAAAGACTTTAGCACATTTCCAGACAGTAATCACCTTCATCTTGTTTTAATTGCATCCCATTTATAACCCCAAACTCACTATTATGTTGCTTCATATAATCAAGTCCCATTAGAATTATCTCTTTTACAAATTTATTTGCTTTTGTACCTCATTCTTTCCTGAGTTCAACTTTGTTCTTCCTGAATTGCATCCATTAGTAGGGTCTCTTAGGAGTCTATTATTATTATTATTACTATAATTATTGTAATTATTTTTAATGATAGTGTAGTTGGGCATAGAATTTTAGATTGATAACTATCTTCTTAACACCTTGTGCTGTCTTCTGGCCTAGTGTTTTTTTTTTTTTTACATCAATATAATTATTGTTCATTTTGGGTAAGGTCACTTTTGCTTGTTAAGATCTTTGTCTTTCATAATATATAGCTTCACTACAGTTTATGAAAGGGTTTATTTTTATTTATCTTGATCAGGACTTTTTGACCTTTCTGAATCCGATGATTTATGCGTTTCAAAAATTTAAGAAAATTCTTATGTCTTGAAATACTGACTCTTGCCCATTTTCTCCATGTTTTCCTTCTGGGCCTTCTGGTAGATATATGCCATCTGAGTATCAGTATCTCTTTATCCCTCGTCATACTTTTGATCTCTTGTCCTCTCTGTGATTAGGTTCAGATTATCCCCTAGTTTGCTAAAGCTCACTTTGGTCTCACTAATCTTTCTACTGAATTTTCAAAGCCAGTGAATGTCTTTTTCATTTCTAAGCATTGTATTTGTTTACTTTTTCAGTCATCTTTGCTGTTCTATTTTTCTCCAGATTTTTAGTTTTATTTATTTAATCATTGAGATCTAGCTATTTTGTAGTCTGTATATGACCCACCTGAAGCTTATAGACATCCAATCATGCTGCTTGTGCTATCTGCTAACTCGTGTTCATTGTAGCTTTCTTTATGAATGCAAAATTGTATACCGTGAGGAAAGCTTCCTCTGTGGGCCCTGGAATGGTGATGGGGTCCTTTGCACGGTTTTACACCTGCCTCTGTCAAATGGCCTAGGGATAAAATACTGGGATCCATCTTTACATGCACTGTCCAGATTGAGAAATCTTTTTAAAATTTTATTTATGTGAAAGGGAGGGATGGAAGGAGGGAGACACACACACACACAGTCGGGGGGCAGGAGACAAAGAGACAGAGATCTAGAGATCTCCCCCAACTGGTTCCTTCTCCTAATGCTCAAATGTCTGCAGCCTAGGCTGGGCCAGGATAGCCTGAAGCAAGGATCCAGGAACTCAATCTGAGTCTCCTACATGGGTGGCAGTGACCCAGGTACTTGAGTCATCTTCTGCATTAACAGAAAGTTAGAATCCAAAGCAGAGCCTGAACTTGAACCCAAGCACTTCAGCATGGGAGGCAGTACCCTACGTGATGTCTTGACCGCTTCATCAAATGACAACTCCACATTGGGAGGTCTTGAGCCCAAATCCATGTGAGAGCAGATCTTATTATGAATTATCAGTGAAGACATTTTTTTGTCCTCACTCAGAACCCAAACTGCAATAAACAAACCACCTGGATATCACCCTGTTAGTAGGTGGATTCATTTAAGGACCTCTCAGTCATTGAAAATCAAGTCCATTAAGGACTCCTTGCAAGAGACTCCATTCCAGTGCTCAGCATTGTGTGGAGCTGGGCCTCATCTCCTGACTCCTGGTGTCGCTGAAACGCCAGGCTCTGAACGACCGAGATGGCGATCCTTCCTGTTCCCTGCCTCTTTCCCAGGATATCACATATTTAGCTCCTCCACGCTGCAGTGGTTTCAATTTCCCTTTGTTTCAGCTCCTGAACATTTCTCATACTACCACGCAAACCCAACTATGCATTTAAATGCTTGCTTGATAGAATTGATCTATCACATGTTCTATAAAGGGAGGCACTTCAATTTGCTGTATTGTTAGAAATGTACATTCCTATCTACATTTTGAAGAAACAGACCACAAAGGATTCTTAACCAGGTTAAATCCTTTTGTTTTGTTAAAAGGTGGCCATCTTAGCTGGATAACATACTAAAGATAATTAGCCATGGATAACATATTATTAGCTTAAAAATTGGTGACAGGATGCAACAAACGCATTTTGAGGGAATAAATTATCAAGCAGAAAATAGTACAACTGAAGGAGACCTTGGAAATTAATGTTTGTTCATTCATCAGTTACTTAAAAAAAATACTTCCTTTACACTTAGTTTCTAGATTTATTTATTTGACAGGCAGAGTGACAGACACACACACACAGGAAGTGAGAGGGAGGGAGAGAGAGAAAGACCTTCCATCTACTGGCTCAGTCCCCAAGTGGCTACAATGGCTAGGACTAAGCCAGGCTGAAGCCAGAAGCCTGGAACTCCATCTAAGTCTTCTACATGGGTGGCAGAGGCGCAAGCACTGCTATCTTCCACTGCTTTCCCAGGCATATCGGCAGGAAGCAGGATCAGAAGCAGAGCATCTAGGACTCAAACTGGCTCTCAGATATGGGATGGCAGTGTCATAAGCAGAGGCTTAACCTGCTGCTCCACAACACTGGCCCCTGTCAGTTATTTATGTATGCTTTTTTGACCCAGAAACTTTGAGGGATGCAGATCCTTCTCTTCTAAAGCTCGCCTACTGCAACACCATGAACAGTGAAGAAATGATTAAGTAACATAGTTGTAGATGGTGATAAATGCCACAGAAAAATTTTAATGGTTTACAAGATAGAGACTGGGAGGGATCAACTTCCATGACGAAGTAACCATCGAGCTGAGTCCTAAACAGGTGAGGGTAGGGGGGAGGAGCCAGCATGCAGGAAGATGCTGCAATCCCAGGGAGAAGAAGGCAGGGAACTGGAGTGAAAAATCAGAGAAGTCCCAGGATCCCAAAAACATAGAAGCCCACCCTGCCAGAATTACCCTGGTTGGGGATCTAATCACACTTTCTCTTTTCTCCAGTTGCCAGCCCTCCACATACCACTAATCTTCTAGCCAACTGTCCTGATCAGACTTATCTTGAAGCAGGCTGCCATGCACCACATCAAATACTTCTAAGAGCCCACATGAGCCACAAGAATACCCAGAACACCTGCTCCAAGGGGTATTTTGGGCCTTTTGCTCCAAATCCTCAGGGATGCTGTAATTAGGGAGTCTGTGAGTTTTTGCACCTGTTGTTTTGATGCAGTTTCATGTGTGCTCACTCAGATAACCACTAATTATGCTCTGGTATAATAAAAAATTTGCTTTTAGAGTTTTAAAAAACAAAGAAAGTGCTTGCTACATTGATAGAAAAATCTCCAGCCTTAATTATACAATTTTCATATATTTTGTTGTTTGTATGCTGATACAAGATCTGCTCTGCAAGTTAAAAGTAATAAATGCACACATGTATGTGGTTATATGATAATCTTAGAAGAAAAACTGAAATTTCATTGTATCTTCCTTCCATTATTGGTTAATAATTGTAAACTCAATAGTTTCAAAATTGTCATTAACTTGATTTTACTTTATTTTCATAATAATCATATAAAGTTAGACGCATTGTTTCCGTTCTTTTACAGATGTTTTGAAAATCGACTCTAAAAATGGTACCAAGGTATCCAGGATGTTGCAACAGAATACATTAAGGGTAAAATATGCACATTAAGGGTAAAATAGCCATGTCTGTTCTAAGTAAACAATACCAACATTTGTACCTTAATTTGCATTAATTCAATATTTTAAATTGCTATCTAATTTCCTGCCATTAGTAGGAAAGCTGATGTGCATTCTTTTATTTTAAAATAAACTTTCATTGACCAAGGTTCATTTTTGAACATAATGTCAAAATTAAATTTCCATTTTTATATTTAGGTATATATGGTTTTGCTGTCTTCACTTTCTTGCTTTGAAGATCTTTCTAAAGGCAGTCAGTGCCTTCTATGAATTTTAGGATGGAATATATTTCTGAGACATTACAATAGATGGAGTTATTTTCATTAATTTTTTTGAATAGCAACTGAAAATAACCTAGAGATGAGTGTTGAAAAGATTAAGCTCTGTCATAAAAAACATTCAGTGGGAGGATCGTAGCATGGTTTATGTTTTCCTGGGGCACTGTCTAATTTAATCTCAGGGCTGCAAATGGAGCAGCTCTTTGCAATATTAGGATTTGCTGAGTGACTTTTCTCAGTAATGGTGCCTTATGCTGTCACCCTCTCATCTACCCCATCAAAGTCTTTTGGTACATACTTAAGGACAAGTTAGAACACAAACTGGGAGCTGAAAAGCTTTCTGATCTGCCTGTGGTGCATTTCATGATTTGTTCGACTTGTTTGAGTTAAGTCTCTTTACTTCTAATCCTTGATGGCCATATATTCGGGTCAATGCCAGTTACCTGCAAAATACAACAGCCAGGAAATAATCTGCTGTAGAACCACACATATCTGATTTCTAACCATGCCTTAAATAGCAAAGCTTTCGGAGGAGAAAAATCAAAGTGAAAGGAAAAATAGCCCTTCGAAGCAAAATACTCATAACAATCAGAAACATAAGTTCCCTTCTTCAGCCTTGCCTTGCTTTTAAAGTTTTAGGTGTCACAGAGCCTCATCACACTCATAGCAACCATTGCCACATTGCTGCTTGACTGAACAAAATTTTTGAAGCAGAGAAAATTCCTGTCACAAAGAAATTGGGGAAAGCAAAAGATAGTATAATTACTAGGTTGGATTGAGTGGGAAAACCAATATCCCTACTTAAACGTTTTCTCCCTTGGGATAGAATTTTGAATCTTTAACAAGGGATTAATCCTATAGAATTAAGGAATCACCTACATTAACAATAGCTAATGTTCCCTATGTGACAAGTTATATATCAAATACTTTGTGTGCAGTGTCTCATCTAATCCTCACAAGCATGACAGGAGCTGGTACCTCTATCAGCCTCTTTTCACGGGTAAGGAGCAGAGGTGGAGAGATGGTTAAGTGCCTGTCCAGCATCATTGAATCAGGAAAATATAGAGCAAGACTGGAACCCAGACATTTTCATCCTAGGGCCTGAGAGCTAAAGTACCAATAAATGGAATGTTGCTTGTCCATTAAGTATAAAAGTATAAAAGTATCTCTGAGTCTGTCTTTAGGCATCATATATTCCAGTAAGAAATAAGTCAAGAGTCTGGGAAAAGGAGACTTGATGAAAGTATGAAATCTTTGCCTAGTCCTCATGGCCATTTTGTGATTCAACTTATTTGTCTTGCCCAATCACCTAGCACCTGCCATTTTCTCTTGCATCCTATCCTCACTGTGATGTGTCTAGAGAAGCCCCCACCTTCACAACTCCATGCCCTTGTATACTTGACTATAATACATTCTTTTCCACCCCATGCAAATTAGTTTTATTTTTTAATTTGTATGTATATTGTAAATACAACATTATGAACATAGTAGTTCTTCCCACTGTATCTGACCTCCCACCCATCCTCTCCCTGCCTTCCTGCTCACTCTGTTTTATCTAAGAAAAAAGAACAAATGGAGTAAAAAACTAAGAAAACTGTTCCTCAACAGTCTATACATGGGCTGTTCTATGTTATTGCTTCTCAAAGGTGATTTCACTTTTTTCCCCCTTCCTTCTTTCTCTTCCTTCCTCACCCTTCTTTCCTTTTAGAAATTGTCTTTAAAGAAGAACCTAAGAATGATACATCTTTTGTGAGCTTAGACATAACTATAACTTATGAGGCATAATAATACTCTCCATTTAATACACTAAAAGAAAATAATTCTTGAGAACAACTTTTTCTATTAAGTTTCATGGTACAACTCTGGGGACAGAGGTCCTGTGAGGGAAGTTAGTGCAGAGTGACCCCTGTTGTTTATTTAACAAATCACACTCTTATGTATGACATCAGTAATCAAAGATCTTGACATGATCTGCATTGGCTATGGAAGCCTTTTGGACCCACTAGTTCAACAAAGCCATAAGCAAAGTGGATTGAATTGAGCTGTGATAAATATGGAGGTACAGATAGCTGTTTCATATGCTGATTGCAGTTCCTTTAGGTAGATTCCCAGGAGTGGGATGGCTGGGTCATATGGTAGGTCTATGTTCAGATCTCTGAGGTGTCTCCACAATATCTTCCATAGTGGCTTTATCAGTTTACATTCCCACCAACAGTGGATTAGGGTACCTTTTCCCTCACCTCCTCATCAACATTTATTGTTTATTGATTATGGTATGAAAGCCATTCTAACTGGGGTGAGGTGAAACCTAATGGTGGTTTTGATCTGCATTTCTCTGATGGCTAGTGATCCTGAATAATTTTTTATATTTCTGTTGACCAAATGAATTCCTCTTTTGAAAAATGTCTATGTCTTTTGCCCATTTCTTAACAGGATTGTTTGTTTTGTTGTTGTTGAGTTTCTTTTTTTATAAAGATTTATTTATTTATTTGAAAGTCATTGTTACACAGAGAGAGAGAGGTCTTCCATCTGATGGTTCACTCCCCAATTGGCTGCAACAGCCAGAGCTGTGCCGATCCGCAGCCAGGAGCCAGGAGCTTCCTCTGGGTCTCCAACATGGGTGCAGGGGCCCAAGGACTTGGTCCATCTTCTACTACTTTTCCAGGCCATAGCAGAGAGCTGGATTGGAAGAGGAGCAGCTGGGACTAGAACCGGTGCCCATATGAGATGCTGGCACTTCAAGCCAGGGCATTAACTTGCTGCACCACAGCGCCAGCCTCTTTGTTGTTGAGTTTCTTGATCTCATCATATATTCTGATTATTAATCCTTTATCAGTTGTATAGTTTACAAATATTTTCTCCCATCTTTCAGGTGTCTCTTAACTTTGCTGATTGTTTCTTTTGCAGTGTAGAAGCTTCTCAATTTGATGTAATCGCACTTGTCAATTTTGGCTTTGATTGCATGTGCCTCTGGGATCTTTTCCAAGAACTCTTTGTCTACACCAATGTCTTGTAGGGTTTCCCCAATGTTCTCTAATAAACTGATGGTGTCAGGACATAGATTTAGGTCTTTAGTCCATTTTGAGTGGATTTTGGTGAAGGTGTCAGATAGAGGTCTTGCTGCATGCTTCTGCATGTGGCAATCCAGTTTATCCAGCATCATTTGTTGAAGAGACTGTCCTTGTTCCAGGGGTTGATTTTAGCTCCTTTGTTGAAGATTGGTTGGTTGTAGATGTTTGCATTGATTTCTGATATTTCTATTCTATTCCATTGATCTGTCCATCTGTTTTTGTACCAGTACCAGGCTGTTTTAACTGCCTTGTAGAATGTCTTGAAATCTGGTATTGTGATGCCTCCAGTTTTGTTTTTGTTGTATAAGATTGATTTGGCTATTTGAGATCTTCTGTGCCTCCATATGAACTTCAGTATCATTTTTCTCTACATCTGAGAAGAATGTCTTGGTATTTTTGATTGGTATCACATTGAATCTGTAAATTGCTTTTGGAAATTGGACATTTTGATGCTATTGATTCTTCCAACTCATGAACATGGAAGATTTTTCCATTTTTTTGTATCTTCTATTTCTTTCTTTAACGTTTTGTAATTCTCATTGAGGAGATCTTTCACATCCTTGATTAAATTTATTCCAAGGTATTTGATTGCTTTTGTAGCTATTGTGAATGAGATTGATCTTAGAAGCTCTTTCTTAGCTGTGGCATTGTCTGCATATACAAAGGCTGTTGATTTTTGTGTGTTGATTTTATATCTTGCTACATTTCCAAATACTTCTATGAGTTCTAATAGTCTCTTAGAAGAGTCTTTGGATCCCCTATGTATAGTATCATGTCATCTGCAAATAGGATAGTTTGACTTCCTCCTTCCTGGTTTGAATCCCTTTGATTTCTTTTTCATATCTAATGGTTCTGTCTAAAACTTTCAGGACTATATTTAAAAGCAGCGGTGAGAGTGGGCACCCTTGTGTGGTTCCAGATCTCAGTGGGATTGCTTCCAACTTTTCCCCATTCAGTAGGGCACTGGAAGTGGGTTTGTCATATATTGCTTTGATTGTGTTGAGAAATCTCCTTTCTATTCCCAATTTGCTTAAAGTTTTCATCATGAAAGTGTGTTGTGTTTTGTCAAATGCTTTCTCTGCATCTATTGAGATAATCATATGGTTTTTGTTCAGCAGTTTGTTAATGTGAAGTATTGCATTGATTGATTTGGAAATGTTGAACCATCCCTGCATACCAGGAATAAATCCCACTTGTGGGTAGATCATCTTTCTGATGTGTTGTTGGGTTCAATTGGCTTGTAATTTGCTGAGGATTTTTGCATGTATGTTCATCAGAGATATTGGTCTACAACTCTCTTTCTCTGTTGTCTTTTTCAGATTTAGGGATTAAGGTGATGCTGGCTTCACCAGACAAAGAATTATGGAGGATTCCCTCCCTTTGAATTGTTTTGAATAGCTTGAGAACAATTGGAATTAGTTCTTTAAATATTTGGTAGAATTCAGTGGTAAAGCCATCCGGTCCTGGGCTCTTCTTTGTTGAGAGGGTCTTCATTACTGATTTGAGTTCTGTCTTGGTTATTGATCTGTTTAGGTTTTCTATGTCTTCATGGCTCAATTTAGGTAGGTCATAACTGTCAAAGAGTCTATCAATTTCTTCTAGGTTTCCCATTTTATTGGTGTACAGCTCTTTGTAGTAATTTCTGATGATTCTTTTTATTTTTATGATGCCCCTTGTTACATTTCCTTTTTCATCTCTAATTTTATCAATGTGGGTCTTCTATCTCCTTTTCTTTGATTAGCTGAACCAATGGTTTGTCAATTTTTTTTTTTAATAACCAGCCCATTGTCTTGCTGATCTTTTGGATTTTTTTTTTGGATTCAATTTTATTAATTTATTCTCTAATTTTATTTCTTTCCTCCTACTAGTTTTGGGTTTGGTTTGCTGTTGAGATGCATTTATAGCTCATTGATTTGGTGCATTTCCAATTTCTTGATGTAGGCTCCAATTGCTATAAATGTTCCTGTTAACACTGATTTAGCCTTATCACATAATTTTTGATATGTAGTATTGACATCTTCATTTGTTTCCAGAAATTTGTTTTTATTTCTCTTTTGATTTATTCAGTGATCCACTGTTCATTCGGGAGTATATTGTTCATTCTCCTTATGTTTGCATTTGTTCTGGGAATTCCTTGGTTGTTGATTACCAACTTCATTCTATTGTGGTCAGAGAATATGCTTGGTATGATTTTGATTTTTTTGAATTTGCTGAGACTTGCTTTATGGCCCAGCATGTGGTCTATCCTAGAGAAAGTTCCATACAGTGGTGAGAAGAATGTGTATTCTGTGGCTGTCAGGTGGAAAGCTCTGTAGATATCTGTTAGGTCCATTTGTTCTATAGTTTCAATTAACTCTGTTGTTTCCTTGCTGATTTTCTGTCTGTTTGATCTGTCCATTGCTGAAAGTGGAGTGTTGATGTTCCCCATTACTATTGTTTTAGAGTCTGTTTAGATCCATTAACATTTCTTTTAAATAGCCAGGTGCCCTGTAATTAGGTGCATATACATTTATAATAGTCACATCTTCCTGTTGAATTGATCCCTTAATCATTATAAAATGCCCTTCTTTATCTATTTTAATAGTTTTTGTGTTAAAGTCTATTTTGTCTGATATTAGGATGGGTACACAACCTCTTTTTTGGTTTCTGTTATCATGGATTATCTTTTTCCATCCTTTCACTTTCAGTCTGCATGCCATCTTTGTTGGTCAGATGTGTTTCTTGTAGGCAGCAAATAAATGAGTTTTCTTCTTTTTTCTTTGAACTTCAAATGATTCTTACTTATTTGTTCCTAAAGCAGCCAAATTGCTAGCAATATTATCATGTTGTATCCAAATACAAAACATCTTTCTAAAAATATTAGAGTAATAAACAAATTAACAAACTAGAGTTTGTTATAAAATACAGTGGCAGAAAACAGAGGAAATTAATGAAGCACACCATAGCTGAACTTGAATGATTGAGACTTTTAATAAAATCTCCCAAATCCCAGAAAATAATAATTCTTTATTATGTATCTTTACTTCCTACTCTTGAGGTTATAATCTAGATTCCAAAGCTATCTGAACTAGAATTGTATATACTCATCCATAGAGAGACATTTTGTCATCTGTAACAGCCAAAGTTACTGAACTGTCTTTGTTTAGACTCCAATCATGTCCTACCTCCAAAGTGACCTAAGAGACACAATGAGAACCAGGTTATCAAGGCAGTGATTCACTCACAGCTATAAAATAGCAACAATCCCAAAAGAAAGGCAAAGGATCTGAGCAGACATTTTTCAAGAGAGAAAATTCAAATGACCAATAGATACATGAAAAAATGCTCAGGATCACTAGCAATCAGGGAAATGCAAATAAAAACCACAGTGAGATTTCACCTCACCCCCATTAGAATGTCTTTCATTCAGAAATCAACAAACAATTGCTGGCAAGCATGTGGGGAGAAGGGTACTTTAATCCATCATTGGTGGAAATGTAAACCACTGTGGAAGACAAAATGGAGATATCTCAGAAAGCCAAATATAGACTTACCATATGACCCAGCCATCCCACTCCTGGGAATCTATCCATAGGAAATGAAATCAGCATATGAAAGAATGATCGGTACCCCAATATTCATTTCAGCTCAATTTACAATAGCTGAGATATGGAATCAACCCAGATGTCCATCAACTGAAGACTGGATAAAGAAATTATGGTATATATACACTATGGAATACTACACAGTGGTAAAAACATGAAGTCCTGTCATTTGCAACAAAATGGATGCAACTGGAAACCATTATACTTCATGAAATAAGTCAGTCACAAAAAGACAAATACCATATGATCTCTCTGATCTGTGGTAACTAATAGAGTACTTAACAGGTAATCTATAAGAATGAAACTGACACTTTGAGATGTGATGATTTTGAACAGCCCTTGCTTTTTTTTTTAACATTTTTAAATTTTTTTTTTTTATTTTTGACAGGCAGAGTGGACAGTGAGAGAGAGAGACAGAGAGAAAGGTCTTCCTTTGCCGTTGGTTCACCCTCCAATGGCCGCCACGGCTGGTGTGCTGCGGCTGGCGCACCGCGCTGATCCGATGGCAGGAGCCAGGTGCTTATCCTGGTCTCCCATGGGGTGCAGGACCCAAGTACTTGGGCCATCCTCCACTGCACTCCCTGGCCACAGCAGAGAGCTGGCCTGGAAGAGGGGCAACCGGGACTAGAACCTGGTGTACTGGCGCCGCAAGGCGGAGGATTAGCCTATTGAGCCGCGGCGCCGGCCCTACCCTTGCTTTTTTTTTTAAGCACTCAAACCGTTATTCACTTACTGACATAATGTTAAGAGGCAATGATGTAGGAAGCGGGATACACAGCAGACTCATAGAATGGCAGATGTCCTAAACAACACTCTGGCCTCAGAATCAGCCCTTAAGGCATTTGGATCTGGCTGAAGAGCCCAAGAGAGTATGTTAGGCATAGAAATCCAAGACACTCTGGGAAAAAAAAATAAAGAGGACCTAAATGAAAGATCTCTATGAGTGAGATCCCAGTGGAAAGAATGGGGCCATCAAAGAAGGAGGTACCTTTCTCTGAAGGGAGGAGAGAACTTCCACTTTGACTATGATCTTGTCTAAATAAGATCAGAGTTGGTGAACTTAAAAGGCTTCCATAGCCTTGGCAACTCATGACAAGAGCCTAGGGTGATCACTGACACCATAAACAAGACCGTAAACAAGAGTTTCAATTTGTTAAGTCAGCCGGAGTCACTGTGCACTTACTCCCCATGTAGGATCTCTGTCCTTAATGTGTTGTACAATGTGAATTAATGCTATAACTAGTACTCAAACAGTACTTTACACTTTGTGTTTCTGTGTGGCTGCAAACTGTTGAAATCTTTACTTAATATATACTAAATTGATCTTCTGTATATAAAGATAATTGAAAATGAATTTTGATGTGAATGGAATGGGAGAGGGAGCAGGGGATGGGAGGGGTGCGGGTGGGAGGGAAAAAGCCACTGTAATCCATAAGCTGTACTTTGGAAATTTATATTTGTTAAATAAAAGTTTAAAAAAAATCAGAACAAAAAAAAAGATTCATGCATACAAGAGGTTTTCAAAAAGTTCATGGAAAAGGGAAGTAGGCAAGATGGCGGAATAGGCAGGGAGCACACTTAGTCCGGGGGCAGAGAAAGTTCAATATAAGTGGAGATACTGCAGGGTCAAGGAAGAGTAGGGGATGAAACAGCAGAGGAAACTCTTCCGGAACTAGTGATTCACAGTGGACCTGCGTGGAGAGCGTGGGAGCCCAAGTTCGGGACACCAGCAGCAGACTCAACGCACCAGCGCTGGAACGCGAGGTGAGCCGAACCTCCATAGCCCGAGATACCAGCGGGCAAGCGGAAAGAGGAGGCTAGAGGGAACGAGGCTTGAAACTCCGTGGGGAAAAGTTCACCAGGCTAACTAGAAGAGAGAGAAAAAAAATAAAAAAAGTGACTGATACGGACACAAGTTTCTCTCTCTCCGCTCACTTCTCAAAGGCGAGCAAGACAGAGCAGGCGCCATTTTGGACATACGTCATAAGCAGGGCGACCTCAGGTCTGCACCAGCCCTGAGCCTAGCAGAAAAACCTGACTC
The DNA here is from genome assembly GCF_033115175.1 of Lepus europaeus. Lineage (NCBI taxonomy): Eukaryota > Metazoa > Chordata > Mammalia > Lagomorpha > Leporidae > Lepus > Lepus europaeus. The sequence goes on from NC_084829.1 coordinate 54,050,486, forward strand.
TGTGGGGAGGGGTGAAATAACAGGAGATTAGCATCTAACTTGGCAACCCAGTGGGAGACTGCAGGAGAATTGGAGCCCACACTGAGGGCAGCACAGATTCCCTGTGTGGTCCTTGGGAAAGAGCTTCCGATCTCTGGCTCCTGTGGGTATATCATTTGTCTGCTAACTACCTCCAATTACATTCAGCTGTGCGGAATTACTTCCCTTTTAAATCAAAAAAAGAAAGAGAGATTTACCACACCTAACCTGGGAGTGTCATCTTGACACACCCTCAACCCTGAGGAACCAAACACAGCTCTCAGTCCACACTCATCTCAAGCCTCTAAGGCTCCACTGAAAGCAGACAGTCCACTTAATATAGAGCCATAGTGTAACAAGAAAAAACACCACAGTGAAGAAACCAAATATCTCCAACATGCCAAACAACAAACGCAAAAACCAAGCTAACAAGAACAAGGAAGACACTATGACGCCCCCAAATGAAAAAGACACCCCAACTCAAGATTATGAAGATGATGAGATCGAAGAAATGCAAGAAGCGGATCTCAAAAAATTGATAAGAACATTAAGAAGTTCTCAAAAACAAATTCTTGAACTACAGAAATCCTTCATGGACAAGATAGAAAATCTCTCTTGTGAAAGTGAAATATTAAGGAGGAATCAAAATGAAATGAAACAACTAGTGGAACAAGAAACTCTGATAGTGACGAGAAATCATAATGAAATGAAGAATTCAATAGATCAAATGACAAACACATTAGAGAGCCTTAAAAACAGAATGGGCGAAGCAGAAGAGAGAATATCAGACTTAGAAGACAGAGAACAGGAAAGGAAACAGGCAAACCAAAGAAAAGAAGAAGAAATTAGAAATCTAAAAAATATTGTCGGGAATCTACAGGATACTATTAAAAAACCCAACATTCGGGTTCTAGGAGTTCCTGAAGGCATGGAGAAGGAGAAAGGATTAGAAGGCATTTTCAGTGAGATACTAGCAGAAAATTTCCCAGGTTTGGAGAAGGACAGAGGCATCTTAGTACAGGAAGCTTATAGAACCCCTAATAAACATGACCAAAAGAGATCCTCACCACGACATGTTGTAATCAAACTCACCACAGTGAAACATAAAGAAAAGATCCTAAAAGGTGCAAGAGAGAAACGTCAGATCACTCTCAGAGGATCTCCAATTAGACTCACAGCAGACTTCTCATCAGAAACCCTACAAGCTAGAAGGGAATGGCGAGACATAGCCCAGGTACTAAGAGAGAAAAACTGCCAGCCCAGAATATTATATCCTGCAAAGCTCTCATTTGTGAATGAAGGTGAAATTAAGACTTTTCATAGCAAACAGAAACTGAAAGAATTTGTTGCCACTCATCCTGCCCTGCAAAAGATGCTTAAAGATGTGTTACACACAGAAACACAGAAACATGGTCACCAATATGAAAGAAGGTAAAGGAAGGAAACCTCACAGCAAAAGATCCCAGGAAGCTCAATTTCTCTTTGACATAGAATTAAACTCTGATGCTCTGTTAAAGCAATGTGTTAAAGTAATCTATTATGTTCTCTTGATGTCTGTTAAATTCTAATTGTTCAAAAACAGCTGAATTTTTATTAAGAGCTATGGGTTATTTAAATATGTGCTTTTTTCAAAAATTTGATTAATCACCTTGTAACAATGATCAAATTTGGTCTATGTTATGTCATGATTTTAAGAAATCTTATTTCAACCAGATATTTTGGATTTTGAGCCTTCTTGGCATTCTTGACAGGCATTCAAAAAATCAAAGTTTCAAACAATCTGGTCTCTAAAATTTCCAGTAAATCCTGGACTTTGGTTTTTCCAGTTTGGGCCCAACTGAAAAAATCGAAGGACCTATGTCTCTCATCTTATAGAGACACCAACTAATCAGTCTATTTGGAGTATATTAGAAGGACTGTCAAGATGTGATGTGGTACCAGACTTTAAGTTTCTATAATGGAAAATGCTATTAATACAAATGTTTGAGAATTAAAAAGTCTAATGATCTTGTGTTACTAGACATGATAGTTATCTTAATGAGAAAGCCCCAGAGGCTTAAAGGGTTAAATACTTGTAAAATCCTACAGGTGCTTTCAAAAATACTGTGAAGTAAGCAAGTGCCTCTTGTTGGTTGATGAGTTTATAATTTTAAACATGGCGACTTAAAGTCTTTTGTCATCCACAGTTATATATGATGTGCTGCTCATAAAACTAAAGCGTTGTTGGTTCTGTGTTTAGCTGTCCTCCTATAGGTTCCTATGGACTTTTTCCAGCCACTTTTATTGTATTCAGTACTTTGGGATGGCTCTGTAAACAGATGAAGCCAATAATGTATTAAGAGTACCAACTGAGAGAAAGTATGGTTAACTGAGGTTACTAAAAACAAAAAGCAATTCAAATCAATTGGCAATCTACAAAAAGAGTTAAAGATTTTAAAAGCTATTATTAAAATTGCTATATTGGTCTATTATGCTATATTATATGTGTGTACATATTGTATGTCCACATGGGGAAATTTTATTAAGAGTTTTATTTTAAATGGCTTATAGATAAGATTGTCCATAAATTTAAGCTGCTAAAATCAATCAAAGATACATTTTAATTTGTGGGACCTGAATCTGTGTATCATATGTTTTAGACTTGTTGGTAGAAAGAAACTAAAAACATTTTATATGGTTGTGCTTAAGTTTACAGGCTAAACAAACTACACCATGTTAGATATTTAAGAGGTGTTTTCAAATACATGATTCTTAAAATTTATAGAAGGCATTGGACCTTCTGGTAAATGTTTTCTTAAGTTGTTATCTAATGGTTGAAACGGTTTGCTAAGTATTCATGTGATATTGCTATTGTCAGCAAGCGATCTAGGACTTGCTCCCTCATTTCTCTATTCTAAGCCCAACTTGTTCTTTCATTTCTCTATTCTCTTCAAGGTAGGAAACTAATTCTATTATGAAGGAATCTGTAGGACGCACAATTTAATCTTTAGACCTTATAAAAGAGATGGCTAACATTTTTCTGCAATAGCATAGCCAAAATAAGAACTCAAATAATAATCTCATAGCTAGATTCACTTCGCCATCAGCGAAGTATACAGTAAGTAGAAAAAACCTCCCTTTCAGACCAAAGGGAAAGAAAGTTTTAAAGTGAGAATATAATTTTCCTCATGGGCATTGTCTACCTTAGAAAAACTACTACAGAACATGCCTGTGACTATTGACTTGTAGTTCAGGCCACCGAAGATTAGAGATGGGAAACGGGCACTCCCTTGACTTGCATCCTCTGGTCTGCTTTAACACAAACCAGGAGGAAAAGAAAGCTCGGCATCAGAAGCAATGGGTGGCAGGCCTATTCATGGCTGATCTGTACAGTGATCTGCCCTCAAGGAGACCCAACAGGCCAGTCCACTGCAGTGGCTTTCAATGTGGTAAGCCTGGGCTTCAGCAGAAGTCAGCTTGTGAAGAGCCCTGGCAGCTCTGCCAAGAGTTGGATCACTGGAAATGGACCTGCCCTGGAGTCGAAGGATGCCCAGGTCAGAGCCACAGATCTTATTGGCTCTAAGCTGAAAAGCCCTTCACTCAGCCCAACTTCCAAAGTGACCACTGCAGCTGAGGGGATGGTCAAGTAGGGTCAGCAACATTGCAGGCAGAACTGTAAATTTCTTGTTAGAGATGCCACCTGCCTTTACCAGGCCAGCTCTCCTCCCAGGCCAGCCAAGTAATGAAAGTCAACAGAGTGCCTTCCCCTAGGAGATTCACACCTCCCTTAGGATATACCCCATGTGAAGAGATAGATAGGTCTGGGCCTCTGAATTTACAAGGCCTAAAGCCCACCAGATTATTATCAAGCCCCTTCTATCAGGTTCTATTTGCCTCTCAAGCAGAAAACTTAATTGTAGCTTAGACAGCACCTTTCTTAGCTCCTCTAATAATGACTCTGTCCTTTGTTCTAGGCCCTGTCTAGTGCACTTGGGCCTCATTCCTTTGTAATCATAACCTCTACTCTACCACCAATGGCTCTACTCCCAACCTGTGTGTACTGATGGTCCTCTTCCCCACTTAATGCTGTATAATTGTTCAGACCTGGTAAATGCCACTCTTAGGATCACTGGTTACTATCCTCACTCTGTCTTTTATGACCTTGTCTAAATATGATCAGAGTCGGCAAACTTGGAAGGCTTCCATAGCCTTGGCAACTCATGACGACAGCCTAGGATGGTTACTGGCGCCATAAACTAGAGTGTCAATTTGTTGGGTCAACAACAGGAGCCACTGTGCACTTGCTCCTCATGTGGGATCTCTGTCCTTAATGTGCTGTACATTGTGATTTAATGCTATAACTAGTACTCAAACAGTATGTTTCACTTTGTGTTTCTATGTGGGTGCAAACTGTTGAAATCTTTATACTAAATTGATCTTCTGTATATAAAGAGAATTGAAAATGAATCTTGATGCAAATGGAAGGGGAGAGGGAGCGGGAGAGGGGAGGGTTGCGGGTGGGAGGGAAGTTATGGGGGGGGGGAAGCCATTGTAATCCATAAGCTGTACACTGGAAATTTATATTCATTAAATAAAAGTTAAAAAAAATGTTCATGGAAAATATATATCTTGAAAACAGTATGCATGGGCTTAAATTTTTTTCCACTAAAATAAACATTTCATTTTTTCCACAAAAAAAGAGGCAGTGATGAAGATGCTGGCTCCCCAATGTCCATTTACTTTGCCATGGAACAGCACCAGATCAGGACTAGGAATCCTCTCATTGCCCAGGAGCTTCAAACAAAATCCTCCTGCTGTTTATGGACCTGGGAGGCCAGGAAGAAGGAGAAGGGGAAGCCTAAGCATGGAAAAGTGCTGAGTCAAAGTGGATAAAAGTGTTCATAACAACAGACAACAGCCAGGCACTGCTTGTCCACCAAGTCTTGTGTGCAGAGAGCAGCTACTTGAATGAGGTCTGTGTAGCCCTTGCTTTGATTGTTGAGGACCAATGTTTTTCGTCTTTGTTTAGTTTTGTTCTTCTTTTCTTTACTTCATACTAATCGGTGAACTCTCTACTTAATGTAGGGTTAATCTCATGAGTATAAAAATTAACTGAAAATTGATCTCTGTTAAAAATAAGAATGGGAAAGGCAGAGGGAGGAGGAAGAAAGGCAAGAGTATGGGTCGGAGAGCGGTAGGTGGGGAAGAACCATCTCCTTCCCAAATCTGTATATATTAAGTTCATGAAATTGTATTCTTTAAACAAAATTTTAAAAATTCAAAACATTGGCCGGCATCGTGGCTTAACAGGCTAATCCTCCGCCTTGCAGCGCCGGCACACTGGGTTCTAGTCCCGGTTGGGGTGCCGGATTCTATCCCGGTGGCCCCTCTTCCAGTCCAGCTCTCTACTATGACCCGGGAAGGCAGTGGAGGATGGCCCAAGTACTTGGGCCCTGCACCCCATGGGAGACCAGGAGAAGCATCTGGCTCCTGCCTTCGGAGCAGCGAGATGTGCCAGCCGCAGCGGCCATTGGAGGGTGAACCAACAGCAAAAAGGAAGACCTTTCTCTCTGTCTCTCTCTCTCTCACTATCCACTCTGCCTATCAAAAAAAAAATTCAAAACATTTTTGATTTCCTAATATTTTGTTGACAATTTTTGCATCTATGTGCATCAGGAATACTGGTCTGTAGTTCTCATTCTCTTTTTTTAAGATTTATTTACTTATTTGAAATTCATAGTTACACAGAGTGAGAAAAAGAAGCAGAGAGAGAGAGGTCTTCCATCTGCTGATTCACTCCCAACTGGCCGCAACAGCCAGAGCTGTGCCGATCCAAAGCTAGGAGCCAGGAGCCAGGAGCTTCTTCTGGGTCTCCCACGTGGGTGCAGGGGTCCAAGGACTTGGTCCATCTTCTACTGCTTTCCCAGGCCATAGCAGAGAGCTGTATCAGAAGTGGAGCAGCTGGGACTCAAACTGGCCACCCATATGGGATGCCGGACTGGGGCTTTAACCCACTTCACCACAGTGCCAGCCCCTATAGTTCTCTTTTTTGTTTTGTTTTGTTTTATCTCTGTTTGGTTTTGGAGTAAGGTAATGATGGCCTCATAGAATGAATTTAGAAGGGTTCCCTCCATCTCAATTTTTAAAATAGTTTTAGGAGAACTGGTATAGTGCTTACTTAAAAGTTTAATAGGGGTTGCGGTTGGGAGGGAAGTTATGGGAGGGGGAAGCCATTGTAATCCATAAGCTGTACATTGGAAATTTATATTCATTAAATAAAAGTTTTTTTAAAAAAAGTTTAATAGAATTCAGTACTGAAGCCATCCAGTCCAGGGCTGTTACCTGTTATGAGGCTCTTTATAACTGATTGAATCTCAGTCTTGCTCATTGGTCTATTCCAGTTATTTATGTATCTGTGCTTCAATTTTGTTAAATCATATGTGTCTCAAAATCTTTCTACTTCCCTAGATTTTCCAATTTGTTGGCAGATATCTGTTTATAAGAATTCCTGCGGGAGGAGTGGCAAGATGGCGGAATAGGAAGGGAGCACATTGATATTCTTCGGCAAGACACAGGTTAATAAAAGTGGAGATACTGCAGGGTCAAGGAAGAGTAGGGGATGAAACAGCAGAGGAAACTCTTCCGGAACTAGTGATTCACAGTGGACCTGCGTGGAGAGCGTGGGAGCCCAAGTTCGGGACACCAGCAGCAGACTCAACGCACCAGCGCTGGAACGCGAGGTGAGCCGAACCTCCATAGCCCGAGATACCAGCGGGCAAGCGGAAAGAGGAGGCTAGAGGGAACGAGGCTTGAAACTCCGTGGGGAAAAGTTCACCAGGCTAACTAGAAGAGAGAGAAAAAAAATAAAAAAAGTGACTGATACGGACACAAGTTTCTCTCTCTCCGCTCACTTCTCAAAGGCGAGCAAGACAGAGCAGGCGCCATTTTGGACATACGTCATAAGCAGGGCGACCTCAGGTCTGCATCGGCCCTGAGCCTAGCAGAAAAACCTGACTCTGGGGGGAGGGGTGAAATAACAGGAGATTAGGATCTAACTTGGCAACCCAGTGGGAGACTGCAGGAGAATTGGAGCCCACACTGAGGGCAGCACAGATTCCCTGTGTGGTCCTTGGGAAAGAGCTTCCGATCTCTGGCTCCTGTGGGTATATCATTTGTCTGCTAACTACCTCCAATTATGTTCAGCTGTGTGGAATTACGTCCCTTTTGAATCAAAAAAAAAAAAAAAAGAAAGAAAGAGAGATTTACCACACCTAACCTGGGAGTGTCATCTTGACACACCCTCAACCCTGAGGAACCAAACAGAGCTCTCAGTCCACACTCATCTCAAGCCTCTAAGGCTCCACTGAAAGCAGACAGTCCACTTAATCTAGAGTCATAGTATAACAAGAAAAAAAAAAACACCACAGTGAAGAAACCAAATATCTCCAACATGCCATACAACAAACGCAAAAACCAAGCTAACAAGAACAAGGAAGACACTATGACGCCCCCAAATGAAAAAGACACCCCAACTCAAGATTATGAAGATGATGAGATCGAAGAAATGCAAGAAGCAGGTCTCAAAAAATTGATAAGAACATTAAGAAGTTCTCAAAAACAAATTCTTGAACTACAGAAATCCTTCATGGACAAGATAGAAAATCTCTCTTGTGAAAGTGAAATATTAAGGAGGAATCAAAATGAAATGAAACAACTAGTGGAACAAGAAACTCTGATAGTGACGAGAAATCATAATGAAATGAAGAATTCAATAGATCAAATGACAAACACATTAGAGAGCCTTAAAAACAGAATGGGCGAAGCAGAAGAGAGAATATCAGACTTAGAAGACAGAGAACAGGAAAGGAAACAGGCAAACCAAAGAAAAGAAGAAGAAATTAGAAATCTAAAAAATATTGTCGGAATCTACAGGATACTATTAAAAAATCTAACATTCGGGTTCTAGGAGTTCCTGAAGGCATGGAGAGGGAGAAAGGATTAGAAGGCATTTTCAGTGAGATACTAGCAGAAAATTTCCCAGGTTTGGAGGACAGAGGCACCTTAGTACAGGAAGCTTATAGAACCCCTAATAAACATGACCAAAAGAGATCCTCACCACGACACGTCATAATCAAACTCACCACAGTGAAACATAAAGAAAAGATTCTAAAAGGTGCAAGAGAGAAACGTCAGATCACTCTCAGAGGATCTCCAATTAGACTCACAGCAGACTTCTCATCAGAAACCCTACAAGCTAGAAGGGAATGGCGAGACATAGCCCAGGTACTAAGAGAGAAAAACTGCCAGCCCAGAATATTATATCCTGCAAAGCTCTCATTTGTGAATGAAGGTGAAATTAAGACTTTTCATAGCAAACAGAAACTGAAAGAATTTATTGCCACTCATCCTGCCCTGCAAAAGATGCTTAAAGATGTCTTACACACAGAAACACAGAAACATGGTCACCAATATGAAAGAAGGTAAAGGAAGGAAACCTCACAGCAAAAGATCCCAGGAAGCTCAATTTCTCTTTGACATAGAATTAAACTCTGATGCACTGTTAGAGCAATGTGTTAAAGTAATCTATTATGTTCTCTTGATGTCTGTTCAATTCTAATTGTTCAAAAACAGCTGAATTTTTATTAAGAGCTATGGGTTATTTAACTATGTGCTTATTTTCAAAGACTTGAATAATCACCTTGTAACAATGATCAAATTTGGTCTATGTTATGTCATGATTTTAAGGATTCTTATTTCAACCAGATATTTTGGATTTTGATATTGGTCTATTATGCTATGTTATATGTGCGTACATATTGTATGTCCACATGGGGAAATTTTATTAAGAGTTTTATTTTAAATTGCTTTTAGATAAGATTGTCCATAAATTTAAGCTGCTAAAATCAATCAAAGATACATTTTAATTTGTGGGACCTGAATCTGTGTATCATATGTTTTAGACTTGTTGGTAGAAAGAAACTAAAAACATTTTATATGGTTGTGCTTAAGTTTACTGGTTAAACAGACTACACCATCTTAGATATTTAAGAGGTGTTTTCAAATACATGATTCTTAAAATTTATAGAAGGCATTGGACCTTCTGGTAAATGTTTTCTTAAGTTGTTATCTAAGGGTTGAAACGGTTTGCTAAGTATTCATGTAATATTGCTATTGTCAGCAAGTGATCTAGGACTTGCTCCCTCATTTCTCTATTCTAAGCCCAACTTGTTCTTTCATTTCTCTATTCTCTTCAAGGTAGGGAACTAATGCTATTATGAAGGAATCTGTAGGACGCACAATTTAATCTTTAGACCTTATAAGAGATGGCTAACATTTTTCTGTAATAGCATAGCCAAAATAAGAACTTAACTAATAATCTCATAGCTAGATTCTCTTCGCCATCAGCGAAGTATACAGTAAGTAGAAAAAACAACCTCCCTTTCAGACCAAAGGGAAAGAAAGTTTTAAAGTGAGAATATAATTTTCCTCATGGGCATTGTCTACCTTAGAAAAACTACTACAGAACATGCCTGTGACTATTGACTTGTAGTTCAGGCCACCGAAGATTAGAGATGGGAAACGGGCACTCCCTTGACTTGCATCCTCTGGTCTGTTTTAACACAAACCAGGAGGAAAAGAAAGCTAGGCATCAGAAGCAATGGGTGGCAGGCCTATTCATGGCTGATCTGTACAGTGATCTGCCCTCAAGGAGACCCAACAGGCCAGTCCACTGCAGTGGCTTTCAATGTGGTAAGCCTGGGCTTCAGCAGAAGTCAGCTTGTGAAGAGCCCTGGCAGCTCTGCCAAGAGTTGGATCACTGGAAATGGACCTGCCCTGGAGTCGAAGGATGCCCAGGTCAGAGCCACAGATCTTATTGGCTCTAAGCTGAAAAGCCCTTCACTCAGCCCAACTTCCAAAGTGACCACTGCAGCTGAGGGGATGGTCAAGTAGGGTCAGCAACATTGCAGGCAGAACTGTAAATTTCTTGTTAGAGATGCCACCTGCCTTCACCTGGCCAGCTCTCCTCCCAGGCCAGCCAAGTAATGAAAGTCAACAGAGTGCCTTCCCCTAGGAGGTTCACACCTCCCTTAGGATATACCCCATGTGAAGAGATAGATAGGTCTGGGCCTCTTAACTTACAAGGCCTAAAGCCCAACAGATTATTATCAAGCCCCTTCTATCAGGTTCTATTTGCCTCTCAATCAGAAAACTTAATTGTAGCTTAGACAGCACCTTTCTTAGCTCCTCTAATAATGACTCTGTCCTTTGTTCTAGGCCCTGTCTAGTGCACTTGGGCCTCATTCCTTTGTAATCATAACCTCTACTCTACCACCAATGGCTCTACTCCCAACCTGTGTGTACTGATGGTCCTCTTCCCCACTTAATGCTGTATAATTGTTCAAACCTGGTTAAGGCCACTCTTAGGTTCATTGGTTACTATCCTCACCCTGTCTTTTATGACCTTGTCTAAATATGATCAGAGTCGGGGAACTTGGAAGGCTTTCATAGCCTTGGCAACTCATGACGACAGCCTAGGGCGGTTACTGGTGCCATAAACTAGAGTGTCAATTTGTTGGGTCAACAACAGGAGCCACTGTGCGCTTGCTCCTCATGTGGGATCTCTGTCCTTAATGTACTGTACATTTTGATTTAATGCTATAACTAGTACTCAAACAGTATGTTTCACTTTGTGTTTCTATGTGGGTGCAAACTGTTGAAATCTTTATACTAAATTGATCTTCTGTATATAAATAGAATTGAAAATGAATCTTGATGCAAATGGAAGGGGAGAGGGAGCGGGAGAGGGGAGGGTTGCGGGTGGGAGGGAAATTATGGGAAGGGGAAGCCATTGTAATCCATAAGCTGTATACTAGAAATTTATATTCATTAAATAAAAGTTTAAAAAAAAAAGAATTCCTAATGATTCCCTGAATTTCTGTGGTATCGGTTGTAGCATCTCCTTTTTCATCTCTGATTTTATTAATTTGAATCTTCTTTTTTTTTCTGCAACAGTGGTTTATCACTTTTGTTTATTTTTCAAAAACTAGCTTTTAATTTCACTGATTATTTGTTAATGTTTTTAAATTTTGTTTATTTGTTCTCCACTTTTTATTATGTCTTTCCTTCTACTAATTTTGGGTTTGTTGTTCTTGCATTTGGTTTGTCCTTGAGATGCATTGTTGGATCATTTATTTGATACCTTTCTAATTTTTGATGCAGGCTCTTACTGCTATAAGATCTCCTCTTAACACTGCTTTTTCTGTATCCCATATATTTTATATATGTGTTTTCATTTTCATTCATTTTAAGGAAGTTTTTGATTTCTCTTTATTAACATTTCTTTTTTAAAAAAATTATTTATTTATTTTGGAAGCAGAGTTACAGAGAGAGGGAGAGATAGAGAGAGGTCTTCTATCCACTAGTTCACTCCCCAAACAGCCACCTCAGCCGGAGCTAAATTGATCCAAAGTTGGGAACCAGAAGCCTCCTTCAGACCTTCCACTTGGGTACAGGGGCCCAAGCACTTGAGCCATCTTCCGCTGCTTTCCCAGGCCATCAGCAGAGAGCTAGATAGGAAGAGAAGCATCTGGGACACAAACCCATGCCCATATGGGATGCTGGTGCTGCAGCTGGAGGCTTAGCCCACTGTGCCACAGCGCTGGCCCTTTGATTTCCTTTTGGATATCTGCTATGATCCACAGTTCATTCAGAAGCATGTTGTTCACTCTCCATGTGTTTTTATAGTTCCCAGAGGTTCCTTTGTTGTTAATTTCAAGCTTCATTCCATGTGGTAATGAAAGATATATGATATGATTTATTTATTTTTTTAATTTCTTGAGACTTTTTTATGGCCTAGTATATGGTCTATCATAGACAATTTTCCATGCACTGATGAAAAGAATGTGTATTCTACAGCTGTGGGATGGAATGGTCTATTGATATCCATTAGGTCCATTTGGTCTATAGTGTAGATTAGCTCTGTTGTTTTTTTGATTTTTTTATCTGCTTTGATGAAATTGGGGGTGTTAAGTCCCAATTATTCTTGTATTGCATTTATGTCTGTCTTTAGATCCATTAATATTTGTTTTATAAAACTGGGTACCCTATCATGGGGCACATATATATTTTTAAAAGATTTTATTTGTTTATTTGAGAGGTAAAGTTACAGACACTGAGACAATGAGAGGGAGAGACAGAGAGAAAAGTATACCTTCCATTGGTTCACTCCCCAAGTGGCCACAACGGCTGGAGCTATGCTGATCCGAAGCCAGGAGCCAGGTGTTTTTTCCTGGTCTCACGTGGGGGGCACAGCACTTGGGCTGTCTTCTACTGCTTTCCCAGGCCACAGCAGAGAGCTGGATTGGGAGAGGAGCAGCTGGGACTAGAACTGGCGCCCATATGGGATGCTGGCACCGCAGGCGGAGGATTAACCTACTGCCCCGCAGCACTGGCCCCAGGTGCATATACATTTACTATAGTCACATCTTCCTGTTGAACTGATCTCTTAATCATTACATAATGACCTTCTTTGTCTCTTTGAGCAGTTTTTGTCCTAAAATCTCTTTTATCTGATATAGCTACTCCTGCTTGTTTTTGGTTTCCATTTGAATGGAATATCTTTTTATACCCTTTCACTTTCTGTTTGTGTGTATCTTTTTTTTTTAAGATTATTTATTCATTTCAAAGTCAGAGTTACACAAAGAGAGAATGGGGGGGAGGGGAGGAGAGGGAGAGAGGGAGATCTTCCATCCATTGGTTCACTCCCCACTCTCCGTTGTTTTCTGGCCTTCCTAGCCTGTAGGGCTTCTTTTGACAAATCTGCTTCAATCTAATGGGGTTCCTTCAAAGTTGATCTGGTATTTCTCTCTTGCAAATTTTAGGATATTCTCTGCATGTTTCTCTTTTGAAAGTTGGACTATTCCACTGCAGTGGCTTTCAATGTGGTAAGCCTGGGCTTCAGCAGAAGTCAGCTTGTGAAGAGCCCTGGCAGCTCTGCCAAGAGTTGGATCACTGGAAATGGACCTGCCCTGGAGTCGAAGGATGCCCAGGTCAGAGCCACAGATATTATTGGCTCTAAGCTGAAAAGCCCTTCACTCAGCCCAACTTCCAAAGTGACCACTGCAGCTGAGGGGATGGTCAAGTAGGGTCAGCAACATTACAGGCAGAACTGTAAATTTCTTGTTAGAGATGCCCCCTGCCTTCACCTGGCCAGCTCTCCTCCCAGGCCAGCCAAGTAATGAAAGTCAACAGAGTGCCTTCCCCTAGGAGGTTCACACCTCCCTTAGGATATACCCCATGTGAAGAGATAGATAGGTCTGGGCCTCTGAATTTACAAGGCCTAAAGCCCACCAGATTATTATCAAGCCCCTTCTATCAGGTTCTATTTGCCTCTCAAGCAGAAAACTTAATTGTAGCTTAGACAGCACCTTTCTTAGCTCCTCTAATAATGACTCTGTCCTTTGTTCTAGGCCCTGTCTAGTGCACTTGGGCCTCATTCCTTTGTAATCATAACCTCTACTCTACCACCAATGGCTCTACTCCCAACATGTGTGTACTGATGGTCCTCTTCCCCACTTAATGCTGTATAATTGTTCAGACCTGGTAAATGCCACTCTTAGGATCATTGGTTACTATCCTCACTCTGTCTTTTATGACCTTGTCTAAATATGATCAGAGTCGGCGAACTTGGAAGGCTTCCATAGCCTTGGCAACTCATGACGACAGCCTAGGATGGTTACTGGCGCCATAAACTAGAGTGTCAATTTGTTGGGTCAACAACAGGAGCCACTGTGCACTTGCTCCTCAGGTGGGATCTCTGTCCTTAATGTGCTGTACATTGTGATTTAATGCTGTAACTAGTACTCAAACAGTATGTTTCACTTTGTGTTTCTATGTGGGTGCAAACTGTTGAAATCTTTATACTAAATTGATCTTCTGTATATAAAGAGAATTGAAAGTGAATCTTGATGCAAATGGAAGGGGAGAGGGAGCGGGAGAGGGGAGGGTTGTGGGTGGGAGGGAAGTTATGGGGGGGGGAGCCATTGTAATCCATAAGCTGTACACTGGAAATTTATATTCATTAAATAAAAGTTTAAAAAAAAAAAAAAAAAAAAGAAAGTTGGACTATAATGTGTCTTGGTAAGGATCTTTACTGAGCATTCCTATTTGGGATTCCATATACTTCCTGTATTTGGATGTCCATATATTTCTCCAAATTTGGGAAATTTCCTGCTATTATTTAACTGAATTTGTTTTCTAAGCTTTTTTCCCTATACCTTCAGAAATCCCAGGACTCATATATTTGGTCATTTTTTTTAGAATCTCATGGATCCCAATCACTGCTTTTTGATCTTGCTAACAAAATAATCTTTTCTTTTCTTTTTTTTTTTTTGGTCTGATTGAGTTATATCAAAAGACTGTCTTCTAGATCTGATATTCTTTCTTCTGCCCCACCAATTTTGTTGTTAAGGCTTTCCTCTGTATTTTTTAAATTGAATTATTGAATTATTCATTTCTAGTATTTCTTTAGAAAGAGACAATATGTCTCTTAATTGACTTTCTAATCCGTACCATGTACTGATTTTTAAATGTCATTTAGCTGTTTCTCTGTGTTTTTGAGTAACCTTGCAATTGTTCTCGTGAATTGTTTTTAGGTATTTCAGCAATCTCAGCTCCCTCACAGTCCAATATTAACATATTATTGTGTTCCTTTTGAGGAGTCCTATTGCCTTCCTTGTTCACACTGCTTGTGTTTCTATGGCACTTTTAGTGCAACTGGGGGGATCTCTTGTTTCTATCTCTTCTGGAGGAGAAACACACACACACACACACACTGATTGAGGGCTTTATTCCTGAAAATGTGCCACTGGGACTTGGTGGAGCACTTAAGGCTTTCACTTGAGCTCCAGGGGTGTGTGCTGGGTGGGTGGTGCCAGGGAACTGTGGCCACTTTTTTTTGGGGTGGAGCAAGAGCCAAGAGTGAAACCCAAGATGGACACGGTATAGTGCCTCTGGCTACAGTCAGTGGGGGAAAGGGATGTTGGTGCCAACTGGAGTGTTTACAGTCCCAGCTTTTCTCCATGCCAGTGTGAACTTCTGATTCCAGCTTAGAGTGAGCTCACGGTACCAGCCCACTTCATCCACTCAGGCATGTGCACTGTCCAGAGCACCAGCTCAGTCTCCCCTGACCCTACTGTGAGATACTTGGCTAATGTGCAGGGAGACTCAGTGCTCTGCAGTCAGATTGGGCGGGTACCCAGGAACTCAGCTGCAACCTGAAATCTTCTTAGCTCTCTGGTTTATTCTCAGAACTCCCACAGCCAAAGGATACATACAGGGTCAGCTTTCTGCCTTGCAAGGTGGCCTGTTCCTGGCTCTTGTGGCCTCTGGAAGCAGCAGGACTGCTTGCTGTCTCCCAGTCAGAACAGAGTTCAACAATGGCTCCACCACAGCAAACTGAGTCTGGTGCTTTGTTGGGGGGTGAAGAGGAAGGAAGCAATGTGGCCTCCCTTTACAGAGCAAAGTAGGAACTCAGACCACTGTCAGCTTCCCAGGCTGCAATTGAAGCCAGTGAGGACTATGGAATTGTTCCTCAGTCAAAGCTGCCAGTGGCATGGGCTGTGACAGCTTTTTCCTACCTTTTCTTGGCAAGATGGCATTTCCCAGCTGGGAGCTTGTCAGGTAGACACAGGGGCGGCTGGAGGTACAACTGTTGACAGCATGTCTGTCTTCTCCCCTCATTGCTCCATGGAGTCTCTGTTCTGTGCTGTCCAATCTAAACTGAAAATCTCTCTCAATCATTCCCCTGGAAATATGGTCCCTTCTTTGTTTTCTGGAATCTTTCTGTGGCTAATGTCAGTTAACTTCTCACTATCCAGCCATCTTGGATCTACCCCATCTGGACTTCTTATATGGAAATATGGGTATCCCAAGAGTGCAAAAGTGGAAGTATTGTGGCCTCCTTAATGCTTATATCCAGAACTAGCATGATGTTACTTCTGCTGCATTCTAGTAGTTAAAACAAGTCACACAGTTCATCCAGCGTTAAGGTGGGAGAGGACTGCAGAAGGGCACCTGTATGAGGAGATGTGGTTCACCGGGAGCCATCTTTGGAGATGAGCTATATAGTCCACCTTCTGTTCTTCAATGACTCCCATTTTTTTCAGGAGTAATATGCTTATTCATACTTCCCTCTAGACTCTGAATGTCTTATTTCATATGGCATCAGCTCCAAGTCTAACATCTTGTCAATTAAATTATGTTCAAATTCAGACAGGACTTTTTAGCTGTGTTCCCTCCAGTACAGTTCTTCAGATGTGGTCCCTTGGGTATAGAGGCTGAATTGGAAGATGGTGAATTAAAAGCATAAAGTATCTCCCCAATCCTATTCCCACCGCACATACACACATACCTCTATTCTGAACTTGTATTCATAAGATAGAAATGGTGTAAACAAAATAAATACTTGTTAAAGGGGGCAGTGAATACAAGGCAAGGAGCAATCCCTGATGTATAGCAATTTCCAAATCCACAGGGCCCCCACTTTCTGCCCTGGTCTATGGATGTGGCTATCCATGCTGTTGGCTCCTCCCTCAAGGCTCTTGTCTCTGTCTTCTGACATCTTTCTCATTAGAAATGACCCATGTTTACAGCTGACACAGTTTTCTTAACATCCTTTCCCTCCAGAGGAATTTGAGGGCCCAGAGGCATTTCCTTATTTTTGATAGTTTCAGTCTCCTTCAGCCTGAGCTAATGAAATCATTTTCAAAAATTGTGGGTTTCTGATAACTTAAATGATACATCAACTCCTTTAGATAAAAGTCCCTGTCTACTCTTCTACTTCATTTATTTATTGTTCTGGAAAAAATTCCCAACATAAGTGGCTAAAAATAACAATTTAATTTTGTGATTCTATTGATTTTCTGGAAAATGCTGATAAATTAGACTATATTAAAAGATAAAGAACTCCTAGAATATCCATGAGATATAGGAAATTTAATAAAAAAGGTAGGGAAGATATAAATAAGCACTTCAGAAAACAGGCTATCTGAAAGTTAATAAATATATAAATAATGCTCAATCCTGTTAGTCATAAAAGAAATTCAAATTAAATACATCATGTGGCATGACAACATAAAAAGCTAATTATTAGCAAAATGGCTGGTAGAAGTATGCATTGGTGCAATCAATATATGATCCAGCAATTCTACTTATAGCTATACATCCAAAAGAAATGCATACAGATATGTATCAAAAGACATGTGTGTGAATGTTCCTATCAGTGTTATTTATAATGCCCCATGGTGGAAACAATCTTAAATATCCATGTATAATAAAAAATTGGTATAGTCATAAATGATGTACTGATATACTATACAGCAATGAAAATGAATGCACTCATGTATACAACATGAACAAATCTTGTGAATATAACATTAAGCAAAAGAAACCTGACAGAAACTGTGCATACCATATAATTTGATTTATATGCAATACCAAAAATTAACAAGGCAAAACGAGTCAGTGGGGAGGGTTGGTGGTTATGCTCTACTTGTTGACCAGGGTGGTGGTTACACCAATAGTTCTTGTTATAATAATTCACTGAACTATGCAGCTTGAATCAACGTTTGTTTTACAAAGGAGGAAGTGTTTTAAAATGCTGAATTTAGTAGAACACAGAAAGGAGAATAACCTGTTCTCACTGTGAAAGGCTTGACAGCAGAGTTATGAGCAGGGAGGAGATGTGCACCAGGCCACCCAGGGGCAAGATGGGATCCTGGGAGTAGGAAGCATCTAGAGGCAGGGAATGAAAATGTGAAACAGTTTGCCACAACACAGGGCCCTCCAAGCAATTTTGTATGATGGGACAGGAGGATGGAAGGGCTAGCTGAAGTGAAATAGGTATAAAAGTCCATGACAAGTGTCTCCAATTTTATTATGCTTTAGGAAGATATGCAGAAGTTTTAAGCACTGGAGGTATAGTTTCTGTTTTGCATTAAAAAAAATCCCTCTGGCCAATTGCAGCATGGGTTGGAAGGGGATGCTGGGTTAATCATGCCCACCTCCACACTCTTTATTTCAGGTTCTCCTTTCATCACTTCCAAAGGCTGAGAGAATGAGAGGTCAACCGATGGAAAACAATGAAGCTCACAAAGCTCTCTCAGCTTCACTCTGGCCCTTGATCTCATTAACACCAGAAAATCATTGGATGATCACAACTGGGTAATAGGTACAACATTCTCATTGAAAACTGCTGCACTGAGGTGTCTTAATGGTGATGACTGAATGATTGTCCAAAACCCAAAATGCCAGGAAACACCCATATACACTAAGTACCTGCCTGTGAATCGATTTGCTACAACTAGCTTTTCCTGTCCTGTATCAAGTCAAAACTAGCTGTTCCTGGCTTTTTGCTCTTCAAAACCAGTTAAACCTGTTCTAATACCTTACCTCCTATAGCTAGATTTTTAAAGACATGTTTTCCTCAAGCATGCACATTGAGAAATCTATCTTGTTTAAGTCAGACAATCGAGAATGTAATAAGCATTTAAATAGGTGTTCAATCTTACTGCTAATCAGAGAAATGCTAATTAAAATGAAGTAATATTGTATAGTTATCATATCGAGAAAGATTTAAAAGTCTGATCATGCAACTATGGGAAAATGAAAACTCTTACACACTGCAAATGAAATTGAAAATGGGTCTGACCATTCTGGAGCGCAATTTTCTATAAGTTTAAGAGTTAAAAACGCACCCGTTCATTAATTCAGAAATTCTACTTCAGGCAGCACATGGGGCAGTCAGGAAGTCCTTGGCCACGGCAAGTTGGCACCTCAGTGCTGCACTGCTGGCTGGGGTGCTGGGGGTGGGGCAGGGGCAGTTGTAGCCACTTTGCCTCTTTGACCCCTAGAGGCACCCGGATACCGCTTAGGTCCCTGGCACCCCTGAAGGTCAACACGTCTTTGACCACCCATGGGAAACCGTTACAACAGCTGCAATGCAAAAATACCCAAATCTGATGAACCCACATATGGTTGGACTGAATATACTGGACAGACACACAGACTGCACTGAAAAGTTCTATAGCCACAGACTTCTCAGCACTGAGTGGGGACTGCCTTCTATTGTGAACTCTCTTATTGGTGCAGAAAGAATCAAAATATACGTGTGAGAACATTCTGAAGTTGATCCTGTAGGTAGAACAGTGGAACTACTAATGAATCTACTAATATTTCATTTATAAATATGGTTTCAGTGGAGGAGAGACTTACATACAAATCACATCCTCAGGAGCCAGAAAAAAAAACTGTTTTAACTCAAGAAGCCATGATCACTGTGAAAGGAATCAGCCTCAGTAGTTCACCTTAAGGGATTGATGGCAAGTACAATATCTCCAAATGTTACTAAAGGTCGAGAAGCAATGGAGTGGGTAATTTATAAGTTAAATGCTGAGATTAAAGAACAGACAGCATCGGCAAGAGGAAAGATAAGGGCACTGATGGCAGAAGCAGCATTTGTAAAGAAATGATAGGACAGTCTGTATTCTCCCCCAGTTCTCAAGGTCCATCTATTTACTTATTTAAAAAGTACAACTATATTTTAGGTAAATTTTAATAAGCTGGAGTAAGACTACGTGATTTTGAACAAAATAAAAAGGTGTCAGGCTTCTAAATCAAAAGGACTATCTGAAATTAGTGTTCTCTGATATGAGTATCTTAATTCTCCTCAGGTAGAATTGAAAGATTTTCACACATTGGACCTCTACCTGGCTTTTGACCAACCCTAGAATGAAACATAGCTACCTCTTCCATACACACATTGTGCTACTACTGTAGAATTCAACAGCTTACATTAGAGAATTCACAGTAAAAGGAGAAACTGTACAGTTTTAAGACATTAATTTGTGTAAAATAACTTGCTGTGCTGAAAACCACAGTGTTTTGATTTGGCACTTAAATGATATATTTGGAGTGAACATTGAACACTATAAGAATATATGATTTTGATACATTAAAGAGTACTGTATTGATTTGCCAAAGTTTTGTAACTTAGTAAAGGTATTCCCTTTCTTAGGGAAAAAAAAAAGAAAGAAATCCTACTTGGAAGAAACCGTGCAGAGAATCTCAAACTGTCTATAATAATGAATCAAGTGTTATTTCAAAATTTCCAGGCTGCTGCAGATGGACAGTTTTATAAAATACAATAAGTATGAATTGGGATTTTTGCTGTGGATTCATTCTGAGAGGAGGAGCGCGGTGGGGGCAAGAGGTGCAGAATCACCACACAGATCCCGGGAGTCAGGTGAAAGCAGGCCAGAGGTGAGCAGCCTGCAGACTCATTTATTTCAGTTGGTACAGCATCTTATATAGCCAAGCAGCCAATCTGGTCAAGGGGCAGTCTATGCCCTGACCAATCACAGCCTGTTGCCAGGCAGTTTCTGAAGCCATCCAATCATAGCCTATTGCCAGGCAGGCTCCGTTGCCATGTGGTTTCTGAAGCCATCCAATCACAACCTGTTGCCAGTCCAGTTCCATTGTTAGTGGCCATCTTGGCATGACCTTCACATTCCACCACATTTCTCCCTTTTCATTTATTTTTGAGTAATGGGAGGCATGATTCTTGGCCATACCATTGTTGACCCCATTTCCATGTGGTCTCCATATGCAGCTGTGCCTGTCTTAGGTTTTCCCCCAGGGGATCTTACGCATTGTTGACTAACCAGCACTCAAAATGGGAGATCACAGGAGTTCTTGCTCAGATAGGGGTAGGAATGAGAAACAATGGTAATCAGGAATGGCATGACTGCATACAGGCTATGGGCCATTCGAGTGGCTGACCAGAGCTAGTGGGGTATAAAGCAGTAATGGATGTGGCTATGGGCAGTTCCTCAGGGTAGGATGATAGGGCAGGTGCATCCGCTAACAAGGTGGACTCTGTCTTGTTCAGCTGGTTCTGGTTGACTGTCAGTTGCAGGTTTGATGTTTCTGGCTGGTACCCAAATGGGCTGTCCTGCATGCTCTGGAAAGACACAAGCATATCCTTGGCCCTTGGTTAGCAGAAGCCTTTTTACAGGCATTGGAATCCAGGGCCTGAATTTTGTGTCCACTTCGACATTAAAAGCAAACATGCAGGTGGGATGGGGTCTAGTGGCTGCCCTGAGAGCCTGGGGTGCCTGGGGACTGCCACAAATGTGGGGATCCTCACTGGGTGCAGGTGGGATAACCTCACATGGGTTATTGCCTCTAGGTCATCTAAGTTCATCCTACAGATATTTGGGGGGTGGCTGAATAGGCATTGCTGCGTTGTCTGCTGTCATGTCATTTTCACTGTTGGAGCTCTCTCTCTCTAAGTCATCAACTGTTACTTGTGAGGCAGAGCCCTGGAGTGACAGGCTCTTATCACTCACAGATTCATTATGTTTGGTAATCTGTGTGGGTTTCTGAGAGGGGGGTATCTTTCCCATGTTTGAGTACTTAAGATCAGCATGCCACGCCAAATCTAGCCAAAGGAAAGATACCCACAGCACTGCCGCCATAACAAAGCAAATTCCTAGCACCTCAGCGGCTGACAGCATTATGCAGGGGTTTCCCTACATTAGACGAACAGACAGTGGTGTATCAGATTGTTAAGTATGTCCTGTGCTTAGTGGGGGACTTCTTTGATTTGTTAGGTCAAGGCCGTATGCCCACACGATGTCTCTGGAGCATCACCTCTCTCGAGTGAGGGAAGATGACTTGGTTCCGAATTCTGGGATGATCAGTCCCTTATGTGAATTTGCAGGGCGAACCAAAAGTAAAAGGAGGAGCCGAGAAGTGGCGTTACGCTTCTTGGTGGTGTGTACCTAACCTGGATTCACTTAGAGTGAGGACAAGAACAAGAAAAGGGGTGTAGGATGGGGATCTATACTCGCCCTCACAGAACCGAACAGCACACAAAACACCAAGGGGCCTACTTGCCGAAATCCAGAAGGGACCTCACCAAGTCCGACACGCTGTCTCTCTCTGTCACCAGATGTTGAGGTTGATGCATTCTAATAGGAGGAATGTGGTGGGGGCAAGAGGTGCAGAATCACCACACAGATCCCGGGAGTCAGGTGAAAGCAGGCCAGAGGCAAGCAGCCTGCAGACTCATTTATTTCAGTTGGTACAGCATCTTATATAGCCAAGCAGCCAATCTGGTCAAGGGGCAGTCTATACCCTGACCAATCACAGCCTGTTGCCAGGCAGTTTCTGAAGCCATCCAATCACAGCCTATTGCCAGGCAGGCTCTGTTGTCATGTGGTTTCTGAAACTATCCAATCACAGCTTGTTGCCAGTCTGGTTCTGTTTTCAGTGGCCATCTTGGCATGGCCTTCTCATTCCACCACATGGGATTACATCAAATTAGAAATTTCTGTACTGCAAAAGAAACAGGAAAGTGAAGAGGCAACCGACAGAATGGGAGAAAATATTTTCAAATTATGCAACTTATAAAGGGTTAATAACTAGAATTACAAGGAGATCAAGAAACTCCACAATAACAAAACAAACAACCCACTTAAGAGATGGGCCAAGGACTTAAATAGACATTTTTCAAAAAAAGGAAATCCAAACGGCCAACAGACACATGAAAAAATGTTCAGGATCACTAGCCATCAGGGAAATGCAAATCAAAACCACAATGAGGTTTCACCTCATCCAGATTAGAGTGGTTATGTACAGAAATTAACTAACAACAGATGCTGGTGAAGACGTGGGAAAAAAGGCACACTAATCCAACTGATGATGGAAATACAAATTGGTAAAGCCAGTATGCAAGTCAGTTTGGAGATTCCTCAGAAAGCTGAATATAGCCCTACCACATGACCCAGGCATCCCACTCCTCAGAATTTACCCAAGGGAAATTAAATTGGCAAATAAAAGAGCTATCTGCACCTCAATGTTTATTGCAGCTCAATTTACAATAACCAAGACATGGAATAAACCTAAATGTCCATCAACAGAAGACTGGATAAAGAAATTATGAGTTATGTACTCTATAGAATACTACATAGCAGTTTAAAAAAATGAAACCCAGTCATTTGCAACAAGATGGAGGAATCTGGAAAACATCATGCTGAGCAAAATAAGCCCATCCCAAAGGACAAATATCATATTTTCTCCCTGATATGTGACAACTGAGCAACTAAAAGGAAACCTGTAGAAGTGAAACTGACACTATGAGAAACAATGACTTGATCAGCCCTTGTCCTGACTGTGGAGGAACAGCTTACTATCTTATTCTTTTTAGTATTTTCTTTTTCTACTTCATACTGTTGGTTGAACTCTTTAATGCACAATTATCCTTAGGTGTTTAAATTCAACTGAAAATTGATCCCTGTTAAAAATAAGAGTGGGAATAAGAGAGGGAGGAGATGTGCAGTTCGGCACACACTCACTTGGACTTACCCTTAATGGTAAATCTAGAAACATGCCATAGGACTCCAAATCCCGTTAAGTTGGCAGGTACCAATACCATCTTGTGGGGGAGGCTGAATCCTGAGAGGCCTAGAGGAACTTCCTAAGCCTGCCTCAAGTTTGAAGACCTGTCTTTAAGTTTCAAATCCCTGGCAGCAAACAACCCAGCCCCAGGGTGCTTTTGCCTAATGATCACTGAGGTGGTATAATAGGATTGGCTAAAACTCTTTTGCGTCACATCAGCCCACCCCTTGCCTGCATCCGCTCTGTACAGCAGCTTTATAAACACCTCCCTTTTACAATAAAGTGAGATCCTCTTTGACTCGACTCCCCACCACATTTGATTGTCCCCTGGGTTCAGGGAGGCTGAGTGGCAGGTGGTGCACTTCCCCTCCTCAGCCAAGTCAGGCTGCAGGCAGCCTGCCTAATTCTCTAGCGGTAAAAAGGGAGAGTCACCGCACCATCTTACTTGTTAAAGTGATAAGTTTAAATTCATAATGGATTATAAAGATAGGATTAAGTGTCAAAGGGATCACATATATAAGATCAGTGTCTGCTAATAATAATCAATATAATTAAAAAGGAGAGAATGATCTAATATGGGAAGTGGGATAAACAGCAGACTCATAGAATGGCAGATGTCCTAAACAGCACTCTGGTCTCAGAATTAGCCCTTAAGTCATTCAGATCCAGCTAAAAAGCCCATGAGAGTTTCTCAGGCATGGAAAGCCAAGACACTGTGGCAAAAAAATGACCTAAATGAAAGATCTCTGAGAGTGAGATCCCAGGGGAAAGAACAGGCCAGCAAAGAAGGAGGTACCTTTCTCTGAAGGGAGGAGAGAACTTCCACTTTGACTATGGCCTTGTCTAAATAAGGTCAGAGTTTGTGAACTCAAGAGGCTTCCATAGCCTTGGCTGCTCACGACAAGAGCCTCAGGTGATTACTGACGTCATAAATAAGAGTGTCAGTTTTTAACAATAGGAGTCACTGTGCATTTATTTCCCATGCAGGATCTCTGTCCTTAATGTGTTGTACTATGAGAATTAAAGGTAAAACTAGTCTTCAAACAGTACTTCACACTTTGTGTGTCTGTGTGGGTGCAAACTGTTGAAATCTTTACTTAGTATATACTAAATTGATCTTCTGTATATAAAGATAATTGAAAATGAATCGTGATGAAGAATGGGATGGGAGAGGGAGTAGGATATGGGATGGTTTGTGGGTGGGAGGGTGGTTGTGGGTGGAAAAACTGATATAATTCAAAAGTTGTACTTTCAAAATTTATATTTATTAAAAATTTTCTAAAAAATACAGTAAGTATGAGTTAAATAAAATGTTTAAGTAGGCATTCAAAATACAAATGAATATTCTTTGCTAAGCTCAATAGACATAAAAAGATTCATTGAATTGCTGCTAAAGTTTCTAAGAACAGGTACTTAGCATAGTGGTTAAGATGCTTGCATCTCATATCCAAATACATGGGTTCAATTCCCAGTTCCAACTCCTGACTCCACCTTCCTGCTAAATCAGATGCTAGAAAGCAGAGATGATAGTTCAATAGGTGGATTCCTGCCACCCACATGGGTGAGCTGTATTGTGTCCTTGCCTCCCAGATTTGGCCTGGACCCAGTCCTGGCCATTACTGGCATTTAGGGAGAAAATCAGCAGAAGAGACTGCTCTCCCTGTCTTGGTATCTCCCTACCTCAGTCTCTCAAATAAGTGTCATAGTTTACTTGGTTAGAATACACGTAGTTGTAGAATGAGAAGCAATCATTTACTTCTGGTTTCAAAATTCTGTCTTAGAACTGGACTACATCACAGACTTAGTAAGAGCAGTGGGAAAAGCTGCCTCCTTGGGAACACAGAAAACCCCCATCCCAGTCCCAGCTTGCCAGGTCAACAAGCCTCAAGTTGCACAGGGGAACTAGGCAGTCACCTACTGTAGCTTCCTCATTAAAAACGAAACTAGCTCAGAGAGAGGTGAGCTGACCAAGGTGCATAGTCACTATTTGTGGAACTAAGAATAGGTTAGAACTTTTCTCCATTAAAAAGGGTCAAATTGGCTGGTGCCGCGGCTCACTTGACTAATCCTCCGCCTGCGGTGCCGGCACCTGGGTTCTAGTCCCGGTCGGGGCGCCGGATTCTGTCCCAGTTGCTCCTCTTCCAGTCCAGCTCTCTGCTGTGGCCCAGGAAGGCAGTGGAGGATGGCCCAAGTCCTTGGGCCCTGCACCCGCGTGGGAGACCAGGAGGAAGCACCTGGCTCCTGGTTTTAGATTGGCGCAGCGCCGGCCACAATGTGCCGGCCATAGCGGCCATTTGGGGGGTAAACCAACGGAAAAGGAAGACCTTTCTCTCTCTGTCTCTCTCTCTCTCATTGTCTAGCTCTGCCTGTCAAAAAAAAAATCACCCACAAACAAATTAACAAATAAGAACCAATGGTATTAGATTGCTGCTCTTTGTTTCTACAAGTCTTGTTTTCAGACATTTACTACAAGGAGCCCACATGGCTACTTCTTTTATTTTCTATTTTTTATTAAGATTTATTTAATTTGCTTGAAAGGTAGAATGACAGAGAGGGGGAGAGAAACAGAGAGACAGACAGACAGAGAGAGAGAGAGAGAGATCATTCAATGGCTGGTTCTCTCCCCAGATGGCCTCTAGAACTTCATCCAGGTCTCCCACAAGGATGGCAGGGGCCCAAGCATTTGGGCCATCTTCCTTAACAGGGAGCTGGATCGAAAATCGAGCAACTGGGACTCAAATTGGTGTTCATATGGGATGCATTGTAGGTGGTGGCTTCACTCACTGTGCCATGACACCCGCTCCTCACCACTTCTTTGAAAGCCAGCTGCGGGATCTTCTGGCTCCTGAAGGGCAAGAGATAAGTAACGGCTTTGAAGTCATGCAGGTCTTGGTCTGGATTCCAGTCTTGCTCTGTGCTGTGAGCTCTGTGACCTTAGTCTCTGTAAGTAAGGAGAATAAATTATAAATTGCATATGGCGTTCCTGGCACATGAGGAACATAATGGGGGGCTATAAATGTGATTGTCTTTCACTCCATCACAGAACCCAAGATGACTGCATGTTCACCTTGAGGTGGTAAGACAGACAGGTACAAATAATTGTATAATATGGACCAACCTAAATACATTCAGAGTACTCCGAGATAATTGAGTAAACAGCAAGTAACTGTTAACACTATACCCTATTGCCATTTCATATGTTTCCACTTATTCTCCTGTAAAATGATCCTATTCTTAGAAAAGGGAGGGCATTACAACAAAGTAGGTGCTCAGTGTGACTCAAAAGACCATACAAATATGAGGCATCAATACCATGTGGCAGGCTGAACAACAGCCTTTCAAAATGTCCACTTCCCAGTCCCCAGAATTAGTGAACATGTTGTATGGCCTGTAGAGCAGGAATTAAGTTAGCTAACCAGTTGTTCTTAAAATAAGGAGATCATCCTGGGTTGTGTGGGGTGGCCCAGTGGGGTCCTTTAGATGTGGAAGAGGGAATCATAGTTCAGAATCAAAGAAAGATTGGAAGACGCTACACTGCTGGTTTTGAAGTCAGAGGAAGGGACCCTGTGCCAAGGAATGCAGGTGCCTCTGGTGGCTGAAACAGGCAAGGACACAGGTTTTTCCCCCTAGTTTCTGAAGGGAATTCAGCCATGCTGACAGCTTGATGTTAGCCCATACGACCCAGGCTCTTGGCCCCCAGACCTGTAAAGTAACAAATGAGTGTTGTTAGCCACTGTTTGCGGGAGTTTGTTCATACAGGCAATAGAAACCTAATGTAAACCACAACCTCAACAGTTTGAAAATAGCAGCATGAAGAACTGATTAATGCAAAAGAAACCATAGAGTGTAAATCCTGTTTTGATTTTTTTTTAAAGTGTCATGTCATTATAACAGTGACCCATGAATTGTCAATCAGAGCTTAGATACAGCAGCATGTGGGCTTTCACTAACCTTTCTCTAGCTCTACCAAGCTTTGGTGTTAATAAGGCTGTGCTCCTCTTCATACACTAATGGACCTGCTATGTTCCATGACAGACACTGAACATGGTGCTCATAGACCAGCTCCATTCCTTCAGGACATTTCCTTTAGGCCAATACTGTGCCCTGATGTTTCTTTCTCCCTCCTGATCTTATATTTTGGAATTTTTGATCTACCTGATAAACTTCCAATTATCCCTCAGGATATATATTGAGAACACTGTCCTGTGGTAAATTAAATTTTGGGTCCTAATTCTTTACTTCCTTCAAGTACCATCCATACACGCACATGGCCTAATGATAAGTGGAGTGCCCATCGCTTGACTTTGGGCATGGCTGTTATTGGCTTTGACCAATGCAGCTTTAATAACCACAGCAAGAGCAGACTGTAGCTGTTTTTTGCATAGTGGGGCTCTTTTGGACATTAAAGACCCACTTTAGCACATACTAGCTCCAGGGGAGGTTGCTTGAGAGCCATGTGGAAAAGATCTTACTCCATTCTGCAGCTTAAATCCTAGAGTCTAAAGCCTAGTATCAAGCACAGCCCAGTGGATTGGTTGTTGGCTTGAAGACCATGAGCCTGAGGATTATTGTTTTAAGTTACTAAGTCTTTGAGTGAGTGAGTGCATAGCATTATTGTGGCAAGAGCTAACGGGTAAACCTCTGGGACAAAAGTTTTTTGAGACATCTTCTCCCAGGGAAACTAACCACATCCTCCTTTGTGCCATTGCACTGTTCCAATGTCTCCCTGACTAGATTTAAGTGCCTGGAGGATAGGTACCAGGTGTTATTTGTCTTTGTATTAATGACTCATGCATATAGTAGACACTTAATACATTCTTAAAATTTATTTTTATTTAGGGGCTGGCTCTGTGGCATAGTGGGTAAAGCCACCGCCTGCAGTGCCGGCATCCCATATGTGCGCCGGTTCAAGATCTGGCTGCTCCATTTCCAATCCAGCTCTCTGCTACGGCCTGGGAAAGCAGTACAAGATGGTCCAAGTCCTTGGGCCCTTGCACCAGCATGGGAAGAGTTTCCTGGCTCCTGGCTTCGGATCAGCACAGATCCGACCATTACAGACAACTGGAGAATGAACCAGTGGATGGAAGACCTCTCTCTCTCTCTGCCTCTCCTTCTCTCTCTGTGTGTAACTCTGACTTTCAAATAAATAAATAAAATCTTTAAAATGTGTATTTTTATTTATTTGAAAGAGAGAGAGAGAAGGGAGAGGGGGAGAGGGAGAGGGAGAGAGAGAGAGAGAGAGAGAGAGAGAGATATTTTCCATCCACTGGTTCATTTCACAAATATCCACAACAACCAGAGCTGAACCAGGCCAAAGTCAGGAACCAGGAACACCGTCTGGGTCTCTCATGAGGATGGCAAGGTCCCACTTAAGTCTTTATGTGCTGCTTCCTATGATATGTACTAGCAGGAAGCTGGATCAGAAGCAGAGGCAGGACCCTGTCCAAGGCTCTCCAATATGGCATACGGGTGTCCCAAGTAGTGGCTTAACCCACTCTGCATGTGCCTAAACACATTTTTTTTAATGAAAAGAAATAATTGAACAAATGAACAAATAAAGGAATACAAGGAACACATTATTTCCAGCCTTGAGGTGGGGACTGAGGGGGAGTGGCAAATCACCAATTTTTGAGTTGCTGCAAATGTTATCAAATACACATGGGCCAAGGTTTGTTGAGTTGGTCGAATAAATCATATTTTTCAAATCCACATATCTTTTTTTAGGTGTCTATAAATACTATTGCAATGAATGAAACAATCTGATTTATTTCAAAGTAATAACAAACTTAGAGCTGATTTTCATCATTGTGCATTTCCTTAAATGAGAGACATGAAAAACTCGTCTCAAGTGAGAAATAAGATTTGACATTGAAAATAGGCCACTTTGTTCCAAAATGTTGGGAAGAACTGTATAAGACTATTCCTTTTTTTTTTTAATATTTATTTATTCTACTTGAAAGTCAGAGTTACACAGAGAGAGAAGGAGAGGCAGAGAAAGAGACATCTTCCATCCACTGGTTCACTCCCCAATTGGCCACAATGGCCAGAGCTGTGCCGATTGGAAGCCAGGAACCAGGAGCTTCCTCTGGGTCTCCAATGCTGGTGCAGGGGCCCCACGGCCTGGGCCATCCTCCACTGCCTTCCCAGGCCACAGCAGTGATCTGGATAGGAAGTGGAGCAGCTGGGACTAGAACTGGCACCCACATGGGATGCTGGCATTGCAGGCGGTGGCCTTACCCACTAAGCCATTGCGCTGGCCCCAAGATTATTCCTTTTAAAGAAGTCATAGGGAATTCAGCATCACATCAAGTCTGTCTTGCTTGTTAACTGGTGGTCCATGCAGCAGTAACCTGACATGTCTTTCTGGTTTACTCTCTTCTGAAACTCCAGGTCATTGCACATTTACATCACATGGGCAGGGCTGCTTCAAGACACCTTAAAGAAAATTATAAGCTTTCGTTCTTTCTCCACCCTTCCTATCACAAAAGCTGTCACATCAGTGCATTTTCCAGCTCAGCCTTGGGTTGTAATTATAGTTGTTACCATAAGATTTCTTTCAAAAGAGAAGCTTATTTAATGGGAAGAAGCTCACATACACAAAAGAAGAGACTGTCAGCCTAGGAGTAATGATGGAACATTGATAGCTTAAAATGTAAAAACTAAACATTGAACATGGCAGGGAGTTTTAAAACCTGTGTCTTCCTGCCCTAAATATTTATAGTAGCAAAGAGGCGATTGTGCAACTGCTGAAGTTCTTTCATTGTCTTTAAATGGGTCTTCCCTCCCCTCATTTTAATTCATTTAAAGGATGACAGCTGTAATCTCTGGCTGGAATACGATGCAGAAAGATCAAAGCATTTGAAGGCACACTGTGAGGACTGGGAGTGGAGGTGAGGGAAAGGGAAGTGATAGACCCCTGGTAACTTTACTTAGGATCTTTATTTAGTCGCAGGCAATTTTCAGGGTCTTGACTTAGGCCACGACCCAGGCACAGTTCCCTGGGACTAATAGGAGACCCTGCAAAGGATATCTGATCACTGTTTGTTGATGGAATATGTGAGTATGTGAATGAATGAATGAATGAATGAGGAGTGTTTCAACCTAACCCTTTGCTTTCCTGCTCCCTTAATCATCCTCTCTTGAACACCCTGGGCTCCTGTGGCAGTCAGCTGCTTTCCATTTTTCCAAACATTTCACTTCCCTTTTCTGTAACTTCTGGGATCCTTTATTTCCTTGTGTAGCTCACCAGGCTCATCAAGTTCCTATTCAATTTTCAAGTTAAAATTTAAGCTTCTGTGGCTCCTTGCTCCAGCAATTCTTTATACATATGTAATGGCTCCAAACTCATTATGTTATAATTTTCTCAGCTCAAGCACAGAACTTGTGCATTTTAATCACTGCAGTCTAAGTAACTGGCTTGGTGCCTGCTACGTTATAGGTATTTGATAACTGGTCACTGAAACACCTTTATGCAATTGGATCCTCCCCACATCTTCCAAAAGCAGCCTTTAAGTTGCTACATTGCAGGATGATCTCTTCTACAATTCTCTATTTATGTGTCCCACTTCCCTAGTATATACCAGTCCTTCACTCTACCCCAGAACTGATCAAGCAGCACAGTGACCAAGACATAGTTCTAAACACTGGGAGAAACAGGATGGAGAGGAAACCCTTGGAAGACTTTTAGCTGGGGATGACATCATCAAGTTTACCTGAGAGAAAGAAACTTAATAGGTTAGAAAGAATGACATTTCAAAGTAGACAAGGAGATCATTGTAATAGTCCTGGAGAAAGCAATTACAGGTCTTAATAGGATCAGGGCACTAGAAAGAGAGAGTTGGGGACACCATTATGTATTTCAGAGATAGCACTCAAAGGATTTGCAGAGGAGGGAAGGAGTCTAAGATTACTCCCAACAGACTTTGCTTGGGCAGATTGTTTGCCACTTCAATGAGGAACAGGAGGAATAGTTCACCACCAGAAAGGAGGAGAGCTCTGAGGAAAGTGTGACTTTTATCCCAAGTGAGGAACTCGTGGGACATCCAGAAGATAATTGTCCACTAGCTGACAGCTGTTTTGGAGCTCGGCAGAGCAGGGTGCAGCTTTCAAAGTCATTGGCAAAGGGGTAGAAGTCAAAATTCATTCTGTGACTTATTTGACCTAGGAGTATTACATGGAGCAGAAGTTCTGGAGGCCTGATTAGAAAGGGGTTACTTGGGAATTTCTCTTCCTGAAAAAGACAGCGGGTTGACTTAAACCACTTACCTTCTAAGTACTCGGGCCTTCCATGGCTGAACACGTGCAGTAGCAGCTTTTAAAAAGTGAATTATTGAGAGTCTTGCATTCTGTTTCTGGGGGTGACTATATAATATGAAAAGCTTCCTCTGCATTCTGATAATCTTGAGAACCACTGTTGAAAATACTTCTGTAATCACACTTCAGTTATGGATTTACAGAGTTGACTCTCCTAAAATATTCTGTACTACTTGAGGGCAAATCTATGCCCCCAGTGTCTGGCACACAAATATTCAAACGTTTTCTGAGTTAAATGAGCTCATTTATCATTGACTGCATGACATTTTAAACATGAGGAAACCCAGGAGGCCCTACCAAATGAAGCCACTTGGTCATACCCCAGAGCTTGCATGTGATTTGGCCAACACCTGCCCCAGGGGCAGTGCAGTGTCTCTCCACTTTAGCACATTGCCTCTGCTCATCCCCAGATCTGCCACCACCATGAAAAAGCAAGATGGGAAGACTACTTAGCAATTGGCTGTAGCATTTCTGGAAGGCTCTGCTAAATTAAACCCAGAGCACCTCCGAGATTTATGCACAGTGCCTTCTCACTCCCTCCTTATAGAGTTCTTGAAGAAGCAGGCAAAAAGCACATGGAGAGAGAGGCTATTTCCTATTGGATTCACTGTAGAGAGATACTCAGTGGGAAAAGAGAAGAAATGATTAACTGAAGAAGTGTGTCATCATTCTTGATAAGCTTCTCCCTTCTTATCTGATTAAACAAGGAGTTTGTTTTCACATGTTTCTGGCATGAATAATATGATTTTTCAAGCAGGGAATTAAAACCTTGGCTACACTCTTGGTTTCTCCTTAACCAAAAAAACTGGCATGTGGATTCTGTATTTAATAAATAGAACATTGAAGAAATAGAGGAAAATGATAATAAAGGAATAGTGACTAGAGAGGGCAATATTTGGAAATTCTACTTCTTTTGTGTTTTCTGAACAAATAATCCATGACTTGTAAACACCTATTACCTCCAAGATAAGCTCAGGCATTGGCTGGTCAGCACTCTTCCAGGAAAGATTTTGTGGAAACCCCTGCAGTTTCCAGAGAATCTCTGGATCTAAGAGTACAGAAGGAAAGGCCCTCAAAGGCCAGGGAGATGGAGGGAGCTAGCTGAAGGAGCACATTCCATGGGGGATGTGGGGTGACTCTGACTACAGCCTTGTCTTGATGAAAGGTAACACTTCAGCAAGACCGAGGTACAGGGCAAAGGTGCTCAAAAGTGATTAGCATGAGTATAATTGGTTTGGTTTCTAACAAACCTTTGTGTTTCCAAAGGTAGGGATGTCAGGCTGGGGAAAGCATGACCCATCCTTCCTGTTTCTCCAAGCCGGGGAATGTGGACGACTTAAGTACAGGATAGAAAAGACAGAGACAGCATGGGGCAAGAGAGGGTTCCTAAAGAAATCTGGGCATCTGAGACCAAATTTGCCTAATAAAACATGTGCTGAGGGCACCAGGAGAGGAGAGGATCTGCCCTTTCTCTCTGCCACAGCCTAGACACCTTCTCTGGGCTTCCTTGGCAGGAACTCTTCTTCCCTTCCCTGTGCTGCATGGTTCTTTGTGTGTCTTTTGCCTGTGATACCTTTTCTTTATGCATCCTTTGCCTTATGATCCATGGATTTAAACCCTGAGAGGGAAATCACATTCAACATTAAGCAAATGTATTGGCTACTTTAAAATTGTGCTTTCATTTAATTTTGTAACAAGCCTGTATGACAAGCATTATTATTATCCCCAGAAAGCTAAGGCTTTAGAAAGTTAAATATTTTAAAATTCACAAGGAGAATAATTGAAGTTTAAATCCAGGTCTCTCTCAATCTAGAATCTTCCCTCCAGACCTTCCCTGTCTTTCGGAATCACATCTCCCACTTATCTTTCCCCTGTGGTACTGAGCATGGTAACTTGGCTATGGGAAGAGCCTTCCATACATATTTGCTACTTTGATTTTGATTTTGGTTTTCCTTGGGGGGTGCCCATCTTTATTGACTTCAAAGTATTATTGTTTAGGGAGGACATATGTTATTGTGGAAGTATCAGGCATAAGCCTGGTCTGCCTTCTCAGAGTCTCTCCATTGCCTCCTTCCACTCCCTTCACAGGGGTCTCACCCACACATCCACACTCCACTCCACAGTTAGGTGAAAAGCCACATTTCAGGCCTTGGAGCTGGTGTCCTGGGAACTTCTGAAGGACCAGATGACACGGTGCTGTAATGTGAGGGAATCAGGTCAGAAGCATGAAACTCAGCGAAGGGTAAGCGAGCCAGGCAGATATACTCTCCATCCTTTCTTTACTTGAAACCTTTGTGGTGAAAGTCCTTATAGAGAACATATCTATGCCCAACAAAGTGCTATGTCTGTTTATTTCTTTTGAAAAAAGATTTATTTTTAAGTAGATAGGTAGGGGGCAGAGCCAAGATGGCAGAATAGTGAGGGAGTGCACCAATAGTCCAGGAAAAGATAGTTTAATAAAAGTGGAGTTAGTGTAGCCTCAGGAAAAGGCTCAGGAAAACACTGCAGAGGAAACTCTTCCAGATCTAGTGGATGTGACACAGAGGACCTACAAGGAGAGCAAGGTTGCCCACCGCGTGGAAGCCCAGCTGCAGAGTCTGCGCGCCAGCATTGGAAGGGGAGGAGAGAAAAACCTCGGTAACCTGAGACATTGGCGGGGAAAGGCAGAACGAGGCCTGAGGCCCCACTGGGGAACCTTCACCAGGCTGACTGGAGGAGAGAAAAAAACGAATAAATAAGGGGAACTGGCACGGACACTAGCCTCTCTCTCCACTCACCTTACAAAGCTGAGCAGGCACCATTTTACGTATGTAAAGTGGCACCCGCCATTAGCGAAGCAGAAAAACCTGACTCTGGTGGGGAGAAATAACAGGAGGTTAGGATCTAGTGAAAGTGTGGAGCTAACGAACTGAGACTGTGAAAATCTGAGGGGGGGGGGGCGAGAGAACTCATCGAGTACACAAACTCGGTAACCTTGGCAACCCGGTGAGAGACTGCGGAGAAATTTGAGACCACACTGAGGGCTGCATAAACTCTTTGTGTGGTCCCAAGGGTAGATCAGACGAATACCCACAGGGGCCAGATTTCATACATCAACTACCCTCAATTCCACTCTGCTGTGTGGAATTACTTCCCAACTGAGTCAAAAAAAAAAAAAGAGAGAGAGAAAGAGAGAGAGAGAGAGAGAGAGAGAGAGAACAAGCGAGCAAGCAAGAGAACAATCTGGGTGAGTCATCTCTGGCACACCCTTAACCCTGAAGAACCAAACAGAGCTCTCTGGCCACACCCATCACAGCCTCTAAGGATCCATCAAAAGCAGACAGTCCACTTAATCTAGAGTCATAGTATTACGAGAGAAAGCACCACAGCAAAGAAACCAAAGACTATCTCCAATATGCCAAACAAACATAGAAACCAAGGTAACAAGAACAAGGAAGACACTATAATGCCCCCAAATGAAAAAGATACCCAATTCAAGATTATGAAGATGATGAGATAGAAGAAATGCAAGAAGCGGATCTCAAAAAATTAATAAGAACATTAAGAAGTTCTCAAAAACAAATTCTTGAACTACAGAAATCCTTAATGGACAAGATAGAAAATCTCTCTTGTTGCTGACTTAACAATTTGACACTCTTGTTTATGGTGTCAGTAATCTCCCTAGGCTCTAGTCATGAGTTGCCATGGCTATGGAAGCCTTTAGAGTTCGCTGACTTTGATCTTATTCCGATAGAGTCATAGTCAAAGTGGAAGTTCTCTCCTCCCTTCGGAGAAAGGTACCTCCTTCTTTGATGGCCCCATTCTTTCCACTGGGATCTCACTCACAGAGATCTTTCATTTAGGTCTTTTTTTTTTCCATGATATCTTGGCTTTCCATGCCTACTATACTCTCATGGGCTCTTCAGCCAGATCCGATTGCCTTGAGGGCTTATTCTGAGGCCAGAGTGTTGTTTAGGACATCTGCCATTCTAGGAGTCTGCTGTGTATCCCGCTTCCCATGTTGGATCTTTCTTTCCCTTTTTGATTCTATCAGTTAGTTTTAGCAGACACTTGTCTTGTTTGTGTGATCCCTTTGACTCTTAGACCTATCAGAGCCATCAATTGTGAGCTGAAATTGATCACTTGGACTAGTGCGATGGCATTGGTAGATGCCACCTTGATGGGATTGTGTTGGAATCCCCTGGCACATTTCTAACTCCACCATTTGCAGCAAGTCCGATTGAGCATGTTCCAAATTGTACATCTCCTCCCTCTCTTTTTCCACTCTTAAATTTAACAGGAATCACTTTTCAGTTAAAATTTAAACACCTAAGAATAATTGTTAATTACAGAGTTCAACCACTAGTACTAGAACAACAACAACAACAACAAATAATAAAAAGGATAAAGTATTACATTGTACATCTAAAGTCAGGACAAGAGCTGATCAGGTCATTGTTTCTTATAGTGTCCATTTCACTTAACAGGTTTCCCCTTTGGTGCTCAGTTGTCACCGATCAGGGAAAACAAATGATATTTGTCTCTTTGGGACTGGCTTAATTCACTCAGCATGATGTTTTCCAGATTGCTCCATCTTGTTGCAAATGATCGGGTTTCGTTGTTTCTTACTGCTGTATAGTATTCTATGGAGTACATGTCCCATAATTTCTTTATCCAGTCTACTGTTGATGGGCATTTGGGTTGGTTCCAGGTCAGCAACAGGAGTCATGGTGTGCTTACACCCCATGTGGGATCTGTCCTTAATGTGTTGTCTAATGTGAAGTGATGCTATAACTAGTACTGAAACAGTATTTTTATACTTTGTGTTTTTGTGTGGGTACAAACTGATGAGGTCTTCACGAATTATATACTGAATCGATCTTCTGTATATAAAGAGAATTGGAAATGAAAAAAAAACAACCTGGTGTTAAATTGGAAATGGCATAGAAATTAATTATTTTTTTTAAAAAAACTATTATGTAGGATCTCTGTCTTTAATGTGCTGTACATTGTTATTTAATGCTATAATTAGTACTCCAATGGTAGTTTTTTCACTTTATGTTGCTATATGGGCAAACTGTTGAAATCTTTACCTAATATGTACTAAACTGATCTTCTGTATATAAAGATAATTGAAAATGAATCTTTATGTGAATGGAAGGGGAAAGGAAGCGGGAAAGGGGAGGGTTGCGGGTGGGAGGGAAGTTATGGGAGGGGGGAAGCCATTGTAACCCATAAGCTGTACTTTGGAAATTTATATTCATTAAATAAAAGTTTAAAAAAAAGAAAATCTCTCTTGTGAAAATGAAATATTAAGGAGGAATCAAAATGAAATGAAACAACTAGTAGAACATGAAACTGTGATAATATTGAGAAATGATAATGAAATGAAGAATTCAATAGATCAAATGACAAACACGTTAGAGAGTCTTAAAAACAGAATGGGTGAAGCAGAAGAGAGAATATCAGACTTAGAAGACAGAGAACAGCAAAGTATACAGTCAAACAAAAGAAAAGGAGAGGAAAATAGAAATCTAGAAAATATTGTCGGGAATCTACAGGATACTATTAAAAAACCCAAAATTTGGGTTCTAGGAGTTCCTGAAGGCATGGAGAGGGAGAAAGGAGTAGAAGGCCTTTTTAGTGAGATACTAGTAGAAAATTTCCCAGGTTTGGAGAAGGACAGAGACATCCTGGTACAGGAAGCTCATAGAATCCCTAGGAAACATGAACAAAAGAGATCCTCACCACGACACGTTGTAATTAAACTCACCACAGTGAAACATAAAGAAAAGATCCTAAAATGTGCAAGAGAGAAACGTCAGATTACTCTCAGAGGATCTCCAATTAGACTCACAGTTGACTTCTCATCAGAAACCCTACAAGCTAGGAGGGAATGGCGAAAAATAGCACAGGTACTAAGAGAGAAAAACTGCCAGCCCAGAATATTATATCCTGCAAAGCTCTCATTTGTGAATGAAGGTGAAATAAAGCCCTTTCACAGCAAACAGAAATTGAAAGAATTTGTTGCCACTCATCCTGCCCTGTAAAAGATGCCTAAAGATGTGTTACACACAGAAACACAGAAACACGGCCATCAATATGAAAGAAGGTAAAGGAAGGAAACCTCACAGCAAAAAATCACAGGGAATTCAAAGCATATATTAGAAAATATCTTTGGCAAATGGCAGAGCAAAGTTACTCCTTATCAATAGTCACATTGAACGTTAATGGCCTGAACTGTCCAGTTAAAAGAAACTGATTGGCTGATTGGGTTAAGGAATAAAACCCATCTATTTGCTGCTTACAAGAAACACATCTTTCTAACAAAGATATATACAGACTGAAAGTGAAAGGCTGGAAAAAGATATACCATACCAACAGAAATGAAAAAAGAGCGGGCCTGACTATCTTAATTTCGGACAACATAAACTTTAACACAAAAACTGTTAAGAGAGACAAAGAGGGGCACTATATAATGATTAAGGGATCAATTCAACAGGAAGATATAATGATTATCGATGTATAAACACCTAGTTACAGGGCACTGGTTTATTTAGAAGATTTGTTAAGGGACTTAAAGTGAGACTTAGACACCAATACAATAGTACTGGGGGACTTCAATACTCCACTCTCAGAAATAGACAGATCAACAGGACAGAAGATCAACAAGGAGACAGTAGATTTAAATGACACTATAGCCCAAATGGATCTAACAGATATCTACAGAGTTTTCATCCTTCACATAAAGCATTTACATTTTTCTCAGCGGTACATGGAATCTTCTCTAGGATTGACCACATACTAGGCCATAAAGCAAGACTCAGCAAATTCAAATAAATTCGAATCCTACCATGCAGCTTCTCAGACCATAAAGGAATGAAGTTGGAAATTAGCGACTCAGGAATCCCTAGATCATATGCAAACACATGGAGATTGAACAACATGCTCAGGAATGAAAAGTGGGTCATAGAAGAAATAAAAAGAGAAATCAAAAATTTTCTGGAAGTAAATGAGGATAACAGCACAACATCCCAAAACTTATGGGATACAGCAAAAGCAGTGTTAAGAGGAAAGTTTATATCAGTAGGTGCCTACATCAAGAAATTGGAAAGGCACCAAATAGATGAGCTTTCAAGTCATCTCAAGGATCTAGAAAATCTGCAGCAAACCAGACCCAAATCTAGTAGGAGAAGAGAAATAATTAAAATCAGAGAAGAAATCAATAGGATTGAATCCAAAAAAAACATTACAAAAAAGTCAGCCAAACGAGGAGCAGGTTTTTTGAAAAAATAAACAAAATTGACACCACATTGACCCAACTAACTAAAAAAAGAGAAAAGACCCAAATCAATAAAATCAGAGATGAAAAAGGAAATGTAACAACAGACACCACAGAAATAAAAAGAATCATCAGAAATTACTACAAGGACTTGTATGCCAGCAAACAGGGAAATCTATCAGAAATGGATAGATTCCTGGACACATGCAACCTACCTAAATTGAACCAGGAAGACACAGAAGACCTAAACAAACCCATAACTGAGACAGAAATTGAAACAGTAATAAAGGCCCTCCCAACAAAGAAAAGCCCAGGAACAGATGGATTCACTGCTGAGTTTTACCAGACATTTAAAGAAGAACTAACTGCAATTCTTCTCAAACTATTCAGAACAATCGAAAAAGAGGGAATCCTCCCAAATTCTTTCTATGAAGCCAGCATCACCTTAATTCCTAAGCCGGAAAAAGATGCAGCATTGAAAGAGAATTACAGACCAATATCCCTGATGAACATAGATGCAAAAATACTCAATAAAATTCTGGCCAATAGAATGCAACAACACATCAGAAAGATCATCCACCCAGACCAAGTGGGATTTATCCCAGGTATGCAGGGATGGTTCAATGTTCACAAAACAATCAACGTGATACACCACATTAACAAACTGCAGAAGAAAACCATATGATTCTCTCAGTAGACACAGAGAAAGCATTTGATAAAATACAACACCCTTTCATGATGAAAACTCTAAGCAAACTGGGTATGGAAGGAACATTCCTCAATACAATCAAAGCAATTTATGAAAAACCCACGGCCAACATCCTATTGAATGGGGAAAAGTTGGAAGCATTTCCGCTGAGATCTGGTACCAGACAGGGATGCCCACTCTCACCACAGCTCTTCAATATATTTCTGGAAGTTTTAGAAAGAGCTATTAGGCAAGAAAAAGAAATTAAAGGGATACAAATTGGGAAGGAAGAACTCAAACTATCCCTCTTTGCAGATGATATGATTCTATATTTAGGGGACCCAAAGAACTCTTCTAAGAGACTACTGGAACTCATCGAAGAGTTTGGAAAAGTAGCAGGATATAAAATCAATGCACAAAAATCAATAGCCTTTGTATACACAGGCAATGCCACAGCTGAGGAA
The DNA here is from genome assembly GCF_033115175.1 of Lepus europaeus. Classification (NCBI taxonomy): domain Eukaryota; kingdom Metazoa; phylum Chordata; class Mammalia; order Lagomorpha; family Leporidae; genus Lepus; species Lepus europaeus. The sequence goes on from NC_084829.1 coordinate 54,090,669, forward strand.
GAACTTCTAAGATCAATCCCATTCACAATAGCTACAAAAACAAATACCTTGGAATAAACTTAACCAAGGACATTAAAGATCACTACGATGAAAACTACAAAACCTTACAGAAAGAAATAGAAGAGGATACCAAAAAATGGAGAAATCTTCCATGCTCATGGATTGGAAGAATCAATATCATCAAAATGTTCATTCTCCCAAAAGCAATTTATACATTCAATGCATTATCAATCAATATACCAAAGACCTTCTTCTCAGATCTGGAAAAAAAGATGCTGAAATTCATATGGAGACACAGGAGACCTCGAACAGCTAAAGCAATCTTGTACAACAAAAACAAAACAGGAGGCATCACAATACCAGATTTCAGGACATACTAGGGAGCAGTTGTTATCATAACAGCATGGTACTGGTACAGAAACAGATGGAAAGACCAATGGAACAGAATAGAAACACCAGAAGTCAATGCAAACATCTACAGCCAACTTATATTTGATCAAGGATCCAAAACCAATCCCTGGTGTAAACACAGTCTATTCAATAAATGGTGCTGGGAAAATTGGATTTCCACGTGCAGAAGCTTGAAGCAAGACCCATACCTTTCACCTTACACAAAAATTCACTCAACATGGATTAAAGACTTAAATCTACGACCCAACACCATCAAATTATTAGAGAGCATTGGAGAAACCCTGCAAGATATAGGTACAGGCAAAGACTTCTTGGAAAAGACCCCAGAAGCACAGGCAGTCAAAGCCAAAATTAACAACTGAGATTGCATCAAATTGAGAAGTTTCTATACTTCAAAAGATACAGTCAGGAAAGTGAAGAGGCAACCGACAGAATGGGAAAAAATATTTGCAAACTATGCAACAGATAAAGGGTTGATAACCAGAATCTACAAAGACATCAAGAAACTCACAACATCAAAACAAACAACCCACTTAAGAGGACCTCAATAGACATTTTTCCAAAGAGGAAATCCAAATGGCCAACAGACACATGAAAAAATGTTCAAGATCACTAGCAATCAGAGAAATGCAAATCAAAACCACAATGAGGTTTCACCTCACCCCGGTGAGAATGGCTCACATTCAGAAATCTACCAACAATAGATGCTGGAGAGGATGTGGGGGAAAAGGGACAGTAACCCACTCTGGTGGGAATGCAAACTGGTTAAGCCACTATGGAAGTCAGTCTGGAGATTCCTCAAAAACCTGAATATAACCCTACCATACAAACCAGCTATACCACTTCTTGGAATTTACCCAAAGGAAATTAAATTGGCAAACAAAAAAGCCGTCTGCACATTAATGGTTATTGCAGCTCAATTCATAATAGCTAAGACCTGGAATCAACACAAATGCCCATCAACAGTAGACTGGATAAAGAAATTATGGGACATGTACTCTATAGAATACTATACACCAGTCAAAAATAATGAAATCTGGTCATTTGCAACAAAATGGAGGAATCTGGAAAACATTATGCTGAGTGAAATAAGCCAGTCCCAAAGGAACAAATATCATCTGTTCTCCCTGATCGGCGACAACTAACTGAACACCAAAGGAGAAACCTGTTGAAGTGAAGTGGACTCTATGAGAAACAGTGACTTGATCAGCTCTTGTCCTGACTGTTGATGTACAATGCAATACTTTATCTATTGTAGTATTTTTTTTCTAGTACTATTGTTGAACTCTGTAATTAACACACAATTATTCTTAGGTGTTTAACTTTTTAACTGAGAAGTGATCCCATTTAAATATAAGAGTGGGAAAAAGAAAAAAAAATAAAAAAAGAGTGGGAAAAAGAGAGGGAGGAGATGTATAACTTGGGACATGCTCAATCAGACCTGCCCCAAATGGTGGAGTTAGAAACATGCCAGGGGATTCCAGTAGAATCCCATCAAGGTGGCATGTACCAATGCCATCTCACTAGTCCAAGTGATCAAGTTCAGTTCACAATTGATGGCTCTGATAGGTCTAAGAGTCAAAGGGATCACACAAACAAGACTAGTGTCTGCTAATACTAACTGATAGAATCAAAAAGGGAGAGAAAGATCCAACATGGGAAGTGGGATACACAGCAGACTCCTAGAATGGCAGATGTCCTAAACAACACTCTGGCCTCAGAATAAGCCCTTAAGGCATTCGGATCTGGCTGAAGAGCCCATGAGAGTATTGTAGGCATGGAAAGCCAAGACACTCTGGGAAAAAAAGAAGACCTAAATGAAAGATCTCTGCAAGTGAGATCCCAGTGGAAAGAATGGGGCCATCAAAGAAGGAGGTACCTTTCTCCGAAGGGAGGAGAGAACTTCCACTTTGCCTATGACCCTATCGGAATAAGATTGAAGTTGGCGAACTCAAAAGGCTTCCATAGCCTTGGCAACTCATGACTAGAGCCTAGGGAGATTACTGACGCCATAAACAAGAGTGTCAAATTGTTAAGTCAACAACAGGAGTCACTGTGTACTTATGTCTCATGTGGGATCTGTCCTTAATGTGTTGTCCAATGTGCAGTGATGCTATAAGTAGTACTGAAACAGTATTTTTACACCTTGTGTTTCTGTGTGGGTACAAACTTATGAAATCTTTACTTAGTATATACTGAATCAATCTTCTGTATATAAAGATAATTGAAAATGAAAAAAAAAACTTGCTTTTAAATCGGACATTGCATAGAAAATTAATCAATTTTTAAAAAATATCATGTAGGATCTCTGTCTTTAATGTGCTGTACATTGTGATTTAATGCTGTAACTAGTACTCCAACAGTATTTTTTCACTTTGTGTTGCTATGTGGGGGCAACCTGTTGAAATCTTTACTTAATATATACTAAACTGATCTTCTGTATATAAAGAGAATTGAAAATGAATCTTGATGTGAATGGAAGGGGAGAGGGAGTGGGAAAGGGGAGGGTTGCGGGTGGGAGGGATGTTATGGGGGGGAGGGAAGCCATTGTAACCCATAAGCTGTACTTTGGAAATTTATATTCATTAAATAAAAGTTTAAAAAAAGATTTATTTATTTGAAATGCAGAGAGAGAGAGAGAGAGGGAGAGAGAGAGAGAGAGAACCTTCCACCTGATTCACTCCCCAGATGCTCTCAATAGCCAGGTCTGGACCAGGCTTGAAGCCAGGAGCCTGGAACTCCATTTGGGTGTCCCACACTGGTAGTAGAGCCCAAACACTTGGGCCAGCTTCCACTGCTTTCCCAGGTGTATCAGTAGGGAGCTGGAGCAGCTGGACTCCAATCTGTGCTCATGGAGGATATCAGCAACACAGGCAGCAATTTAACCTGCTACAATGCAATGCCAGCCCTGCCAGTCTGGGATTTTTGGGCTGAAGCTCTACCCAAAGAATAAGCAGAGAGCTGATAGTTATTCCAATACTAACTTTTACTTTATTTTTGCTGACTTTTGGTGATATAAGATTTTATTGCAAGTTGCACACAGAATCTGTCCCTATCAGAGTCAGGATAGAGAGAGACCAGGTCATGACAGTTCAGATAACCATTTGCAGTGAATAAAATGAACATGTTCCCTCCTGGCCTCTTTGAGATTTATGCTGAATGACTTGATGCTATAATGTGCCTAACTCTTGGCTGTACAGAAATTGAAGATTTTTTTTTTTTTGTATTTTTTATGAGGTCTTCTTTTCAACAATGCAGGAGGCATTTCCATTCTAGTTTCACATGAATTAGAGACTTATTTTTGTTTTTGGAAATTGAAAACATATTCATTGTTTTGCCTTCATAAAATTCAATACTACTAACAAGTAGTAGCCATGATGTCTTAACAGTTCTTGAATCTCACATATACAAAACATATAACATAGAGTTTTAAACTTCTGTTCCATCTCATCATTTTCCCATTTATTTTTCACCTAGCTGATTTTCTTATTTCTTTATTTTCTTTGTTGACACACATATTTATAGAATCTATATCTTCTTTGCAGTAAAACAGCACATAAATAAATCAAGATTATTATTTTATTATTCCCCCAATACTTAGGTGACTCAAACAGGCAAAGCCAGCACAACTGTAGAAAATGTTTTCATTGTCAGTGTAAACTAAATTGGATTTCTGGGCCAAACCCAATTTCTAGACCCTTCCAATCCCATTCCTGGGCTCATTTATAACAGTGATACTTGACAGCATGCTCTTTCCTCCTTTGTCATCTTTGTCTCATTAACAGAGCTGATTGCCTGAGTGCAGAGTCCTTGCAAGCGACCTTTTTGATTTCTTTTTTCTAGACAGACTGCTCAATCTATTTTAGACCAGGCCTGGATATTTGTGGTATCATGTGCATGATTCTCATGTTCTACTAAAGTCTAGGGGCTGGCACTATGGCATAGCAGTAAATCCATCGTCTTTGTTACCAGCATCACATATGGGTGCTGGTTCGAGTCCTGGCTGCTCTGCTTCCAATCCAACTCTCTGCTATGGCCTGGGAAAGCAGTGGAAGATGGCCCAAGTGCTTGGGCCCCTGCACCCATGTGGGAGTCCCAGAAGAAGCTCCTGGCTTCTGGCCTCAGATAGGCATAGCTCTGGCTGTTGTGGCCATTTGAGGAGTGGACCAGCAGCTGGAAGACCTCTCTCCCTCTCTCCCTTTCTCCCTCCCCCCCTCTCTCTCTGCCTCTGCCTCTCTTTAACTCTATAGTTCAAATAACTAAATCTTTTAAAAAATAAAAATGTAACAGTCATAGTCATTCTAGACCATAGGTGTATTTAAAGTTTAAAAACAGTTGCTAAAGATGTTCACAGTATGAATACAGAAGAAAACCAAGTGCTAGTCAAAACACTTCCTTGCGACTTGAGCATAAAGGTCTAAATAAAACAACTTTGCCATGTCCTTGCGAATCTATTTTCAGTTTAATCTTTTAATTGAAATTTCTTTTTTTAAAGTTATTTCATTTATTTGAAAGAGAGAGAGAGAGAGAGAGGTCTTCCATCCCCTGGCTCACTCCTCAAATGGCTGCAATGGCTGGAGTTGCGCCAATCCAAAGCCAGGAGCCAGGAGCTTCTTCTGGGTCTCTCATGTGGGTGCAGGAGTCCAAGGACTTGGGCCATCTTCTACTGCTTTCCCAGGTCATTAGCAGGGAACTTGATCAGAAGTGGAATAGCCGGAACTCAAACTAGTGCCCATATGTGATGTTAGCACCATGGGCAGTGGATTTACCTGTTAAGCCACAGCACTGGCCCCTTACTTGAACTTTTATCAGTCCATTTAAAAAATTCTACTTCACCTCTATCTCTATTGAAGATGAAGGAAAGTCATATATATACCCTAATATTTCAGTGATGACCTAAGTTTATATAAAACCTAAGTTTTATCTGACGTGGACATAGGGAGTCCATGTGGGCCACAAAATACTGTATTGCAGAAGTTTTAAGGATGGAAAGATGGTCCTTAACTTTCATTAGATTCTTGGAGGGATCTGACACCTACTAGAGGACTAGCAGCTCTGAAAGCAATTATATGCTCTTTGGTGCAAACAATAAAGCATGCTATCCTCTGACACTGACCCAGCAATACACTCAATAGTTCTTAACTTCCCTCAATGTGCAAAGCACTATTAGGTCAGAGAAACAAGGGTGGGTCTGGTCTAGTCCAGGACTTCCAGGAGCTGCAGTCTGGAGAGGGAGAGAGGCAAGTGTGTCTCAAATTTTAATGTGCACGGGACTCAACCAAGAATCTTACTCAGTTGCAGATTCTGATCCACTTATTGTGGAAGGGGACCCCAAATTCCCAATTTTCTTACATACAGAGAAAGAATAATTAGTACTTGTTATCAAATACTCATGTGCTTTACACAAAGAAATATAATGTTGGCAAATCAGGGTTCATTAAACAGGATGCTATGATTTGCTGCATTAAGGAATGTGCCATTTAGTACCTTGGTTCCCATGGTTGCAGCACATTGGGAATCTTTACAAACTACTGCTTCCTAGCTCCCACCCGCAGGCATGCTGATTTGATTGGTAAAGGCTGCAACCTGAGCAGGACACAGGGAGCTTTACAAGCTCCAAGGTGATTCTAATGTGCAGCAAAATTTATAAACCACTGGCCTAGTAGCTACCATCATTGTCTTTGGTCTCACAACATCTGAAAATGATTAGCAAAGTTATGATAGAAAACTTGATCTGCCTGAGCCCTGAGCCTTTCCTTAGGAAAACTTTTGAGTTTTCAACTTGGACACCATATACTAATTTTCTGTTTCTCTGTAATCTTTCCTAAGACCTGACTGTTACATTTTATTCCTATGAAAAGGGCCAATAATTCAGCATAGTTACAAGCTAACAAAATCTGTACTGTAAGTATAATTCCTAACTAGTGTAGAAAGAAAGAGTAATTCAAAATAGCAGTAAAATCTGCTTTGGAAAGCAAATAAATAAGGACACATTTCTATAAAAATCTATAGGGTCCATATGAAAATAATAATAAAACTTTATTGATATAGAAGAATGGAAAAATATAGCATGTTCCTGGATAGAAGGACTAGAAATATAGTTAACTAGAAGGGTAAGAAGACATGTTCCTGTTTGATTCTCAGATCTTGTATTAACTTTAAAAAAAGATATTTGAGAGAGAGAGTTCCCATCCAATGGTTCCCACCCCAAATGCCTGGAACTGGGCCAGGGCTAGAGCCAGAAGCCAGGAGCCAGGAGGCAGGAAATCAATCCAAGTCTCCTGCCAGGGTGGCAGAAACACACCTGAGCCATAACTGCTGCTTGCCAGAGTCCGCATTAGCAGGAGGCTGGGGTTAAAAGTTGGAGCTGGGATTCAAACCCAAGTACTCCAATGTGGAACATGGGCGTCTTAACTGGTGCCTTAATCCCTAGGCCAAATGCCTAACCCTGACTAACTTCTTGAAGTTGGGCCATGCAAATACAGCGAACACAGTACACCCTGAGGCCTCACATAGGCAGAAGGAAGGTTGTTCTGTACCCAGCACAACTATAGCTTCTACATCTTTAACAGCAAAGCTTCCCAAACTCTAATGTGCCAGTTGCCTGGTGGTCTTGTTGAAATTCAGAATGTGATTCATTAGGTCTGGAGTTGGCCTGAGATTCTGCACAAGCTTGTGATGAGGCTGCTGATCTGCAGATTACACTTTGAGTGAAAAGATCTAGATTTCTCAGCTGGGACAGTTACAGCTCCCTCTTCCGGTGTACTGCCAGTGCCATGGTTTTTCTGTGTCTCTGTATGTTTCCATGTATTTATAGCTTCTGTTCCACTTCAGTCTTAATTACAAACCTCACAAAGGAAAAAAGTCAAATTGATTTATCTCAGGGCAGTGGAAATATTCAACAAAAAATTACTCTTTCTTACCTTCTGGATGGTCCGTTCCTGGCTAGTGTTACTTATGTATTATCAGAGAAAAACATTATTTTCTGCTCTTACAATGAGCAACATTTTCCCTTGGGCTGCCTCATATGCAATGCTGGCCAAACATAAGCCCTTCGGACACCCAAGGAGCTGCAGAACCCAGGGCAGTAAAAAGTACACATCTGGAGGACACAGCCAACACCCATGGAAGGAATGACTATATTCTAGAGGGGCCAGAAAACTGAATTGAACAGGAAGAGCCCTGCTCTCCTGGACAAGCGGAACTGCTAGAGCTCTTAGGTTTCACTGAGGCCGAACCCAAACTACAGTTCTGTGGGCTCACCAGGGAGGTGTGGGAGAGCTCTGCCATTCATGTTCCTACCATCTGTGACTGCTTCCTTCTTGAGCCAAGCTTGCGATGATACTGCTGCCAGCCACACAAGGTCCTTTGTTAACTGAACACAGTGAAGAGAAGCAAAAGTGGCTTCCTTGAGCTAAAAATGGGACTGTGGGTAACAACAGTCTAATGCAATATTTCCTCAGATTTTCACTAAACACCAGCTTGGATTCAAACAGCACAACAGTGGTAGGTTTTGCCAGCCTTTCTATTTTGAACTAATGTAACTTTGTTGGAGGAATAAGTGCCAAATATAAATATAGCAGGGTGCAAACCACCATGCACCCTCCCACTCTGTGCAAGGCTCCAGGGTTTGACTACTCGATAAACTGATCCAAAGACCTCCCTGGGCCTCTTAGTGGTTCAGGGCTGCAGGATGGTCCCACTCTTGCAAAGTTTCTGTATCTCTTTCAGTAAAAGACAGGGACTCACCTCAGTGGAGGCTCAGCCCCTCAGCATGGCATTAGCCTTCAATACTAGTAGCAGCTGCATATGACCCAAGAGGTACAGGACTGTTTTCTGGACCCATCAGCTGGGAAATGAGCTGATCCTGCCCCATATTGATCTTATTGATCCTTACTTCCCAGCTTACCTCAGGTGAAACTTGCACCCAACCCATTACAACTTCTCCCATCAGGGTAATGAAAATGAAAACCACAATGAAGTTTCACTGCACCCTTGTTAGAATGGTTTTCACACAGAAATCAACAAACAAACAAATCCTTGTTAACAAGGATGTGGGGGAAAAGGTACTTTAATCCACTATTGATATGAATGTAAACTGGTGTAGTCACTGTGGAAGACAGTATGGAGACACCTCGGAAATCTGAATATAGACCTACCGTACTACCTAGCTATCCCACTCCTGGGAATTTGCCCAAGGGAAATGCAATCAGTATATAAAAGAGATACCTGTTACCCCCATGTTTGTTGCAGCTTAATTCACTGCAGCTAAGATATGGAATCAACCAAATTGTCCATCACCTGAAGATTGGATAAAGAAATTATGGGATTTGTACACCATGGCATACTACACAGTGGTAAAAAAAAATGAAATCCTGTCATTTGCAACACAATGGATGAAACTGGAAAACATCATACTTAGTGAAATAAGCCAGTCCCAAAAAGACAAATATCATATATTCTCTCTGATCTGCGGTAACTAACAGAGCACATAAAAGGTAATCTATAGAAGTGAAATTGACAATTTGAGATGTGATGACTTTGAATAGCTCTTGTCTTGTCTGTTGAGGAACAGTTTTTCTTTTCATAGTATTTGTTGTACTCTTTACTTAGTATAAATTTAATCTTATGTGTACAAAGTTAATTGAAAATAGATTTTAGTAAAAAATAAGAATGGGAATAGGAGAGGAAGGAGGAAGAAGGGTGGATGTGCAGGTGGAAGGGTGGGTACAGTGGGAAGGATCACTATGTTCCTAAAGTTCTTACATTTATGAAATGCATGTAGTTTATATACCTTAAGTAAAGGTTTCTGGGGAAAAAAACTCCTCTGCCCATATTTTTCCAAGGGAAGGCAACCCTTCCTTTTGCTCCTCAAAGGGTTCTGCCAGCCAAAGCTCTAATTTTCTTGCTGGAAATGTGCAGGCCACACACGTGCTGCTGGTAACATTTTATGAGCTGCTGAGGGTTTCAGACAGGTAGGCACATACATCATGAATTCAGCACTGGAATTGTTTGTCCATGATGTGGGCATTATCCTGTTGTGTAATTTGAACCAACTGATAAGTACAGATATTTATAATTTGTCAACATGAATAGTTTTCTGGGCAGATTTTGCCAGCATTCCTGTTTTATTCCTGAAAAACTTTTGAGATGCCAGCCGGTCCTCTTTGATGTTTTAAAGACTTTCTATTGTGGATTCAGGATGTTTAGTTCCTTTTCCTAAGCATTGTTACAGTGGTTCAAAGAAATCAGAATAGAAAAAAGAGGAAATTCAGTGTGTTAGGAAATGTACACACTCATGGAAAAGCTGAAGAATGACTTCCGGATGATAGTGTCTAGTGGGTAATTATTTAAATGTTCACTGAAGATGTATGATGTAAAATTCCTCGGCAATTCATCCTTAAAATTACTAGTAGACTGTATGGTATTAGTGATTTTGTGTGAGTGGAATGTTTAAGTACAAAGGGACTTTGTTACTGAAATATGGGATCAAAAGCTATTTGTTTTGGTCAAAAAAATTCAAAATCTATGCATTCTCATATATGGATATTTGCTGTGTTCTATATTTTGGTGGATGTAAAGAAAACACAAAGACAGCATTCCTGGATCCAGGAGCTGGGAGATGGGGCCTTGGATGTATTTGTCTTGTGGGGCACTTTGGGGAAGCAGTACTCACATTGAGGAAGAGGCAACAGTTACTCCCTAAAATTCTGCCCTTCTTAGTCTGTATAATCATCCTTGATGATCCTACATTAAGGGTCATTTAAAGTACATGTGGATTATGCTTTTATCTGTAGCTATCAAAAAAGGTATAGAACATCTCCTTTATGCATGGCTAAGATTTTATTCTTGCTCTGGGATCTCCTATATTCTAGTAATAGGGAAGATGAAACCAAATACAAAGATAAGAGTTGAGTCAGCATATGCTAATTATGGCATGAAGATTGCAGAAAATTTGTGAGAAACAGTAGTCCCATCAGGTGCTCTGTGGCAAGTGTCCTGTGATCAATTAAGTAGGGAAAACACTGTCCTATACTATTCTATTTCCTTGGAGATTCTCCAAGCATATTAATGTATTAAAGGCTCAGAGAGTTTCTGCCACAATAAAACTTGCATACTTTTTGTTAATTCTGACTTCTCTGTTTACATATTAGGACATGGATACCAAGTTTGTGAAACATCTATTAATATTCCAAGAAAATGAGGACAATTCTGTTGTAGAACATACAAGTGAAGGATTTCAAGAGGGAAGGCATCACCCTGGCCTGGGATTACTCTACTAGGGACACATTTCAAGATGACCAAGGAAAATCAGCACAGCCTTATGAACTATGCAACATTTTGACAAGCAGAGCCATGGTGCAAGGGGAATGCCTGGGACAATGATCTTCCTTGCCACCAAGGAAAAAGAGGACTAAATGTACGGATTGACTAGGGGCTGAAGAGAACCATGCCAGTTCATCTGAAGAGAGGTTACTTTGACCACACGCCTGCTCACAAACTACAGTGTGTCTTGTTTCCACCATGACATGGAATTCCAAAATTCCTTGAGTTTTGACATTGGGGCTCTCTCCTTTCAGGCATCTCACTAGTTCCCTACCAAAATGAGTTGATTCTCTGAACACATGCAAATCTTTACCCTTTGTTTGTGCTGCTTATTCCTCCTCATTAATTCCTTATGACTAGTGTGTATTTTTTTAATTTTTAAAATTTTTTAAAAGATTTTATTTATTAATTTTAGAGGTAGAATTACAGACAGTGAGAGGGAGAGACAAAGAGAAAGGTCTTCCTTCCATTGGTTCACTCCCTAGATGGCCGCAAAGGCTGGAGCTGTGCTGATCCAAAGCCAGGAGCCACGAGCTTCTTCTGGGTATCCCTCGCAGGTGCAGGGGCCCAAGGAATTGGGCCTTCTTCTACTGCTTTCCCAGGCCACAGCAGAGAGCTGGATTGGAAGAGGAGCAGCCGGGTCTTGAACTGGCGCCCATAGGGGATGCCAGTGCCGCAGGCAGAGGATTAACTTACTGCGCCATAGTGCCGGCCCCAATAGTGTGTATTTTTTCTTAAAATAGTTCCAAACGGCCCTTCTACAAACTAACAATAATGGTAATAATAGTATGAATAGTATTTACAAAGTGTTTACATGCTAGGCACTGAGTGATTCTGTGTTAGCTCATTTAATGTTTGCCCTGTGAGGCAGGGACTGTTATTGCACGGATGAGGAGGTTGAGGCCTGGAGAGGTCTTGTATCTGGTCCCAGGTCACACTGAGGGCACCTGGTTCTATCTGAACCCAAACCTGTGATCTCTTGCCTCCCTGACTAGAAACCTTAGATTTTTGCTTATAATTCAAACTTATCTTCTGCTTTATATTCTTTCTATTTACACATTTATTTGAATTTTATTAGTTTGAAAGTACCTGATGTTCAGGAATAGTTTCTGATTTACCTTTGCATCTTCTTCTGATGGTAGCATTTTTTTTAAGATATTTATTTATTTACTTGAAAGGCAGAGTTACAGAGAGGTAGAGGCAGAGAGGGAGAGAGAGAGAGAGAGAGAGAGAGAGAGAGAGGGAGAGAGAGAGAGAGAGAGAGAGAGAGAGATAGATACAGGTCTTCCATTTGCTGGTTCACTCCACAGATGGCCTCAATGGCCAGAACTATACCAATCCAAAGCCAGGAACCAGGAGCTTCCTTCTGGTCTCCTATGCAGGTGCAAGGGTCCAAGAACTTGGGCCATCTTCTACTGCTTTCCCAGGCCAAAGCAGAGAGCTGGATCAGAAGTTGTGCAGCCGGGACTCCACCCGGCGCCCATATGGGATGCCAGCACTGCACGTGGTGGCTTTATCTGCTATGTCACAGTGCCAGCCTCTGTAGCATGTTTTTGATGTATATAACAGGCTTCCTATAAATTCTGTGGTAGAAGAGAAATGAGTTGTCAGTGCTTCTTAGCACTGGTCATGAAAGAGAAGAAGAGCAAAGAGCAACAGCCATCTACCTTGTTGTATTTTATGATGAGTGCCAACCAGACTTGGTTCTGGATGGATTCAGCACCCTACCCATTAGGGCCAGGGCAACATCAGCATTGCCTGGGAGATGCTGGGTAGAAATGCAGAGTTCCAGGCACCATTCCAGACCTACTGAATCACAATCTGAATTTTCACAAGACCCTTAGGTGATTCCTATGTACACTGTAATTTGAGAAGCTCTGATACAGGCCTTTAATATCCGTTGGTGTCTTGGATTAATTCCAGGTCATTGATAAAGTGAAAATATTAAGAAGTAGCTCCAGAATCCCCAAGAGTTCTGGGTTAAAGATCTCCTGGACCAATGAAGAACTCCAAAGTTGCCTTATTATCCAGAGACACCCTTGGAAGCTTCTTCTGAATCCTTAAAGTCTTTGACAAAACAAGAGAGGCTTCCAGGAACTGAACCTATGCTGGTTGTTCGAGTGAGGGAAATCAAGAACCAATCTCTGTGGAGTCTATCTTGGCAATTGAGAGAACCTCTTCTTGCTTGTCTTCCTCTGTCTTTTAGCATCTGCACTGGTAACTCTGTTGTTTACCTAACAAGTATTTCTTGAAAACTGGCTGTATCCCAATCACCATGCTAGACACAGAATGACATTTACAGTGGACTCCCAAATACAAATAAAGCTGCTTTATGAGAATGGGAGAGGGTGAGCTTGTGCCAAATTGCAAAATAACAGACATAGACTCTGTGGCATGTTGTATCCTCTCATTACCCCTTTTGGCATGAACCCCACCTTTCTTCAAAAACCTTTGGCTTTCACGGCTGTTGCCTGGATTCATGAATCAGATAGTATGTTGAGTAGAAAAAGCCACTGTATCAGAGCTCAGAGGACCTTACTTGATCCTGCCACTGTACTCCTTGGTCAAACTGCTTTACCGCAACGGGTTTCAGTGTCCATAGCTGTAAATGAGAAATTGTGTTGAGAGTGCCTGGAAGATCCCATCAACTTTTATCAATGTACAAATTCATAGGCCTTGGAATACTCATTCTAGAGGGAACCTTTGAAATAAACTAGTCTTTATGGTAGAAGAATTGCGAATTGCTTAGTTAAAGTTTCCAAAATATTTTACTTTTCGAAGAAAGCCAACGGAAAGCAAATAAGTTCATATTCTTTTTCAATTTAATTTATACCAGTTTGAAAGCACCTCAAGGCAGGAAAGTTTCTGGTTTATCTTTGTATCTTTGAAAGTTTCTAGCATTTTTAAGTCAGTCATTGTGGATGAGTTGGCATTGTTTATTATAAAGAATAAAAGCATTCTCATCTCCATCCCCTCTTTAGTTGTTTGAACTCATTTCAAGAACTCTAGAAAAATAAGTTGGATTAAGAACTTTATGTTTGAAGCCAGTGCTGTGGCATAGCAGGTTAAGCAGCTGCCTGAGACATGGGCATCCCATATGGGTACTGGTTTGAGCTCAGCTGCTCCATTTCCAATCCAGCTCCCTACTGATTTGTCTAGGAAAGCAGCAGAAGATGGTCCAAATCTGCACCTACGTGGAAGACCTGGAAGTAGCTCCTGGATCCTGGCTCCAGCCCTGCCCCACCCTGGCCTGTAACTCTGCCTTTCGAATAAATAAATAAATGTTAAAAAATATTTCTATTAGACATTAACACTCCATGAAACTTTTAAAGGAAAGCACCAAAAACGAAATATATGTCACTAACCTGAACACGATCTAGAGCGATATTTTCTCATTTGAGCAGTGATTCAACTGGAGGCAATTTGGGCCCCTAGAAGACATTTGGTAAAAGCTGGAGATATTTTTGGTGTTCCTAACAGCTAGTGGATAAAGTCAAGGACACTGCTAAACATCCTACAGTGCACAGAATAGCCCCTCACCCTTCACCTCCAATAAAGAGTTATTGGAGATGCTAATAAACAAAATGCTAATAATGCCAAGGTTGAAAGCCCTTGGTTTAGAGATTCAGACATGGTGGTTCAAACCTGTCATTGAAAAGCATCACAGATATACAGCCTGAGTTCTTGTTAAAATCCAACAAAAATAAAAGTCACTATATGGAGCCTCTCTGAATTTCCTTGGGATAGAGGTGGTGGCATTCAGTTGATGGTAATGTAATTACCACTTCTGTCTTGTCTTGGGATTGCAGAGCTTAATTATATGAGACAGCACCCATAGTGAGAAGAGAAAATTGTCATGATGGCACAAGAAAAAAATAACCACCTCCAAAAGTCCTGGAAAAGTTTTAGCAACAACAGTGGTAGCCTGGGGAGATGGAAGCAGACAACTTTCACCTTGTTCCTAACCCAGCTGAACCCTCCTGGGGCAACTGCCATCAACCATGCTATGTCAAAGGGACCTTGTCAAGTAAAGGCTGTAACTGCCAACAGGTTCCCTGGGAAAGAGCAGAAGAGACAGAACTGAAAAATTTTCCATCCCCGTGAACATAGCACAGAGGGGAGGAGGACTTGACAGCCTGAAAGTAGACAGTTGCTCTAGGTGAGCCAGGAATAGAGTGGCCCTGCAGATGCTTAATGAGCCTGGAAGAGGACACTTTGCTCCGCTCCACTAGATCTAGACTGTTTTCACCAAGAAGCACTGGTGTGCAAATGTTTTTGAGTAAGATGTCCTGTAATTTCTCTTGGTTGCCTATCAAAACATTGCAAAATGTGCAGCATTGACAGTCTGTTAGAAGCATATGATACAGAAATTAGTGGTAGATATGGTTTACTCCTGCCTGGGGCAGAAGAGACAAGATCCTGCTATGTGGTGAGTGTAGGAAACATCAGAATTCTTAGGATCAGTGACTGTCAAGTACCTTCTATTTCTTCCTCCACATCAGAATACATCCTGAACTGTTTACAAGGTTGCCCCAAGGCTCTTCCAGGAGCTGTTCAGGATTGCAGGTATCAAGCTAAGAAGTAGGTCAATGTTCAGGTGGATCAGAGTTTTGGAAAGAAGGGAACATCTAGGGAACAGAACAGATCCTACAACAGTCTCCAGATGCTGATTTCCAAGGTTCCAAGGTCAGCGCTCAGAGAGGAGGGCACATACATATCTGAGCCGCTGGTCCCAAATAACTCTGTGTGAATTTGAAAAGGTGACCCATACGCATGACATTTTCCTTCTGTCTTGGAAAACTGTCATAATTTTATATAAGTCTGCCAGGCTACTATGTCTATGCAATCACTACTCCCTCTACCCACAGTCTGTGAAAGAACAGTCTTCAAAACCATTTAGGGACACTCTGATAAAAATACAAATGGTCACAAAAGCTGAAGTTTTCAGATTTTGTGGCCCTAGGTCCCCAGAGGGAAAGCTCTTCTGCATACCAGAATGCCAGCTAACAAATCTAATACGACCAGAAAAAGCATCATTTTTGCAGTTCCATTGAAATAAATGATGCAGGCAAGGATAATCAATAAACCCTAAAACTCTTAAGTGAAAGGTGATTACAGAACAGAATATTATGTATAAGTATCATCATACAAATCACTTGTTTTTTTAGGCAATAAATATGTCCTTACCAGGGAGGGAGATTGTGGTCACCATTTTAGGCAAATAACCACGTTTAGTATCATGAGCTCCAAAAGAGGTAAAATGAAGAAAACAGCATCACTTTTGTAGGATGCTTACCAAGAATGGTTAATCTGAATCCAATCAAGCCTTGTCTTAGTCTGGTGTTCCAGATTATAGCAAAATAACTGACACTGAGTAATTTATAACAATGGGAATTTATGTTTAACATCCCCTGAGTCTGGAAGTTCACAGTTAAGGCATTAGCAGGTTCAGTGTTCAATGGGAGGATGGCTGCTGTTTCCAATGGGGCTCCTTGTTGCAAACATGGAAGTGGACAGTTGCTGGTAGAGGAGATGGAAGGGCAGAAGGACTAACAGCTTCCTGGCACCTCTTTTGCACAGGGCTGTTAATCCCATTCATGATGGCAGGCCTGTTTGATGGGATTCCCCCTTGAGCATCTAAAGACTCAACCACCTCTCTATATCTTAATATCATGATCTCATTCGTGGTTAAGTTTCTTTTGTTTGTTTTTTAAAGAATTTTTTATTTATTATGCAGAGTTAGAGAGAGAGAGAGAGAGAGAGAGAGAAATTCCATCCAGTGGTTCACCCCCCATATAGCCCCAATGGCTGGAGCTGGGCTGATCTGAACCAAAGCCAAGAGTTGAGAGCTTTTTCTGCATTTCCCATGTGGGTGCAGGCGCCCAAGGACCTGGCCATCTTCTGCTGCTTTCCCAGGTTGTTAGGGAGCTGGATAGGAAGTAGAGCAGCTGGGACTCCATCTGGTGTCCATAAAGCATGTTGATGTCACAGGCAGTGGCTTCACCTGCTACATCAAAGGGCCAGTCCCGGTGATTAAATTTCAACATATGAATTTTGTGGGACCATATTTGGGTCACAGCAAGCCTTACATTTTTATAGGAAATACAAAATATAAAGAAACAAATAAAATAATACTACAAGGAAAGTGTCAGATCCTGAACATAGGTCTGATCTCTGACAAAGTCATTGTCACGAAATAACAGTAACAACAAGTTAACCTCTTTTTTTTTTTCCACAACAGCCAAGTCTCCCATGTGGGTGGCAGGGGCCCAAGTACTTTAGCCGTATTCCACTACTTTCCCAAGTGCATTATTAGAAAGCTGGATTGAAGCGAAGTGGCTGGGACTTGAGCCTGGCATTCAAAGATGGGATGCCAGCATCACAATTGGTGGTTTAACCCACTGCACCACCAACTGGCCCCTGGCTAATTTTTTCTTGATTCTTTTTTCATATCTCAAAATAATGTTTATAGTACAGTTTCTCAATTTGAGAAAATTTACCTCCTACTATGAGAAATGAGAATTTTTCTCTCTTACATTCATAGCTCATCTCTCTTATCTTCCAATACATCATCATTTTCTTACATCATCATTTTTAGTTGACTTAATTTTAGAAAATTCCACGTAAATATTCCACAACCAGGTAGGAGGCCATGATTACACACTTTTATGTGTGCCTTCTGCTTTTTTCTCATCTTTCTAAGCATCTTTCCTTTTTATTTTTAATCTTTTCCCTATAATAATTATCCTGTTTTGTTGGTGAGCTGTTTTTTGGGTTTGTGTATTTTGTCTTATTTTTCAAAAAAAATCCCTATATTTATTTGGCACCACTATTTTTTCAGAGGGACTCTTACAGAACTCTCAAAGCAAAGCTGCCACAAAGCTCTTAGCCCACCTCTCGACCTGCCTGGTGGAATGATCCTGGAGGATCTCCTGAATTCATGTCTTTTACTCTTGTGCTGTCCTATCCTGTTTTGTGTAGCAGACTTCCTGGAAACTACCTAAGACAGGAAAAACAATTTCTGAGACTTTGCATGTTGGAAAATGTCTTTGTGTTACTTCCACACTTGAATGATGTCTTGCTGAAAGCAGACTATGAGATAAGGAATTATTTTTTTGATATTTGGAAAGCTTTGCTCCACTGTTAGGCATTATTTAATTTTCAGTTTATTACAAGAGTTTAAAAATAAAATAGATTTTTATAGACTGGTTTTGTAAACTGGAACCTTGCATTTATTAGTTATAATAGTTTTTAAGTGGATTCCTTAGGATTATTGATATACAAAATTGTGTCATTTGTAAGTATAAATGGTTTTATTTTTTCCTTTCCAACATTTCTTTTTCTTGCCTAATTCCCCAGCAAGAATCTCTAGCATAATGTGACAAGAGTGGACCTCCTTGTCTTATTCCTGATCTTGGTGGGAGTGCAATATGGGAACATTCACTCCTTCATCACTAAGTATGATGTGCAGTGTGGATATTTCACAGATGTCCTTAATCATGTTGAGCAAGTCCCTACTTTACGTGGTTTTATCATAAAGGGGTGCTACCTTCATCCAAACACCACAGATTCTTGCTTTTCTTATGGAGTTTTATTAGGTTTTCTTGAATAAATATTTCATTTTCTGTATGTTTTTAAGACAATTTCCAGAGACTGTAAATGGTTGAGTGTATATGTAGATAGATAAATGATAGATAGATAGATAGATAGATGATAGATAGATAGATAATTTGGTCTTTACAGGTATGTTGGGCAGCAGGTCTATGGAACCTTTTTTGTGCTGCACCAGAAATGAAACTCCATTTCTCTTCCTCTCTTATCTACTCTATTTTTTCCTAGGATCTCTATTTAACATACAAGGCATTCCTGAAATATCTTGTGATCCTTGGTTATTCACGCATATTTAAAATTTAAGCACTGTGTCTTAGCCTGTTCAGGCTGCTCTAACAACCTATCTTATACTGGATATCGTATAAATGACAGCTATTTATCAGTATAGCTGTGGAGGCTGGGAAGTCCAGAATCAAGACACTGGAACTTTCAGTGCCTGGGGAGAACCCATTCCTCAGAGTTAGGAGGTCTATGTGCCCTCACATGGGCCAAAGGACAGAAAAATGGGCTGGGCAGCTCTCTAGGGCCTCCTTTATAAGAGCTCTAATCCCATTCATGAGGGCTCCATCCTCATGACCTAATTACCTCCCAAAGGTCCCACCTTCATTCCATCACTTTGGGGGTTAACACTTCTACACATGAATTTGAGGGAATGCTGACATTCAAACCAAAAGGCTAATTGCTCTATAGCAGGAAGGCCAGCAATAGACAGTTCAATAGGAGCCAATTACAGAATCAAGCCTAGGTTACTGGTCAAATATGATATCAGAATAGCATATAACACCACAAAAAGTTGTAAGTCAGTGGAAAGATAGCTATGCTCATCAGATCATCTTTCCTTGGTGGAGCAAATCAAGTTTAAACTAACATTCTCCAAACTTGAATAATTTTAATCATAATTTTTCTTTAATTTTGGAAAGATCCTTTTGGAATCAATAAATTTTGGATAAAAAATATTTACCAAAAGTTCAGTGATTTCTTTAATTTCTCTCTGATTTTCTTTGGTTAAACTTAAAAGCAGAATCAGGTTTAAATATGTTTCTTTCAAAAGTCATGTTTAGTATTATCCTATCTTTATAAAATAATTTTTATTCATACCTGTTCCTCTGGTTACTTATTATTTTATAAACAATCTACCAACCTTCTCTCTCTCTTTATATATACCTATATATGTATATATATATATATACACATATATATGCACACACATGCAGAAGAAGATGTCTTCCAGTTGCTAATGCTAATGATGTTTTCCAGTTGCTAATGCTGCTCATTTCTGGGTGGTAAGAATTTGGGTCTTTTATTACTTTCTTCTTTTTAATTTATTTTTATTGATTGATGTTTTAAATAATAACTATGGGTTATAAAAAGCATTACAAGGCAAAGCAAATCTCATCCAACTGGTTCAGCCAACCACCAATCAATCAGGGCTGGGACTGAGGTGCCTAGGGGACAACATTTAAGGAGGCATTGCTTCTCAGGGCCCTGCAAGTACAGCTTAGATTTCCTTGCTCATCTCTCTGTAGTTCCAGGCAGCCCTGCAAACATTACAGGGGGAAGGCAGGTAAATACAGGTGAAGAACAGCTTGGTTGGAATTCTGGCTAGATATGTAAAGCATACTCCTCCTCCACGTAAATGATTCTTAGCAGTTTTTGACTGTCTCCAAAAGTATCCGTGAGTAAACACCTAGTTTTCCCATTCCTTTCTCTCAATGTAACACATGCTGAATATGTCACATGCTTTAGCCAAGGAAGGCACAGAAGGGGATGTGCTGTGGTCTTCTCCAGCATATCTTCCTCCCTCAGTTAGGACTTTACCGATGGCCTCAGCTGAACAGTACAGCACCTCCTTCATCTTTCCAGCCCCTTTTTAATATCTGCCTGGAAGTGATCTGTTTGCAAATGTACCCACGTTTTGTATATGTGATTTTATTTTGTACATTACCTGTTGACTGCTTGTCTTGCCTCATTAGAAAATAAGCTGGGGCCAGTGCTGTGGCACTGTCGTGCAGCGGGTTAAAGCCCCAGCCTGCAGTGCCAGCATCCCATGTGGGATGTTCCAGTCCCAGCTGCTCCTCTTCGGATTGATTCAGCTCTCTGCTGTGGCCTGGGAAAACAGTGGAGGATGGCCCAACTCCTTGAGCCCCTGCACCTGTGTGGGAGACCCAGCGGGAGGCTCCCGGCTTCTGGCTTCGGATCAGCTCTGGCCTTGCGGTCATTTGGGGAGTGAACCAGTGGAATGGAAGGCCTTGCGGTCATTTGGGGAGTGAACCAGTGGAATGGAAGACCTCTCTCTCTCTAGTTCTATCTCTCTCTGTAACTCTGTCTTTCGAATAAATCTTTAAAGGAAAAAAAATGTAGAAATTAAGCTCTGCAGAGCTGCCCTCTTGGAAGCAAGAGGGAACACACTAGGTTTCCGTTAGTATTTGTGGAACAGCAGAATGAATGGGTTCAGTGAATGACTGTGGATCTGGTTCTATTCATTGACAATATAAGCATGAATAAAATGCCATCTTTGCTCCCTAAAGAGTCCCTGTGCCAGACTCCCTCCCCCTCTGCCTCTGCTCCCAGCTACTTATTTGCCTCACACAATCATTATCTCAGAAATCCATACCTTTGGGTTTCTATTCCCTTTCATTTTATGCCTCAACTCTTGCCCAATCATCAGGAAAATACTTTTTCCATTCCTTAAGAAAAATATTCACTCTGACTGATCAGCATGAGAGGTGGTGCTAGTGATTACACACTTATCAAGAGAAAATTAATCTTAAAAATAGCAACAACTGCGGGGCTAGAGCTGTGGCATAGTTGGTAAAGCCACCCCCTGCAGTGCCGGCATCTCATATGGGCACTGGTTCGAGTCCTGGCTGTTCTACTTCCTATCCAGCTCTCTGTTATGGCCTGTGAAAGCAGTGGAAGATGGCCCAAGCCTTTGGGTCCCTGCATCCATGTGGGAGACCTAGAAGAAGTTCCTGGCTCCTAGCTTTGGATAGGCGCAGCTCCAGCCATTGCAGCCACCTGGGGAGTGAACCAGTGGATGGAAAACCTCTCTCTCTCTCTCTCTCTCTCTCTCTCTCTCTCTCTACCTCTCTGTAACTCTGCCTTTAAAATAAATAAATAAACCTTTTAAAAAAATAGCAACAACGGTACCATTAACTGTGAATATCCATTAAATGTTTGCTATATACCCAACTATGCCAAGCAATTATAAGCACTGCCCAATTTAATCAGTGCAGGTAAGGGAACCAAGGCAACAAAAAGTAAGTTGTCCTGGTCACAGAGCTGGTAACTAGTCTGTACCCATGTTAGCCGAGTTCTAGAGCTGGGCTCTCCTGGAGGTAACAGAGGGTTTGCTGCTAATTTCCAACATAATCTACTCTATGGGATTTTCTCTCCATTCTCCTTCAAACAATAGGCAGAAGGAGACATTGCTGTCTTTACATTCCTAGTGTTCTGCACATAGAATGTCAGGGATGTCACAAAAGGTTCAGCTGGGTATGTTTTCAATCGTTACCAGTGTTAGAAAGTATTTTATCTGCTTTTTTAAAAATTGTAATTGGGGTTGCAATAGAAGCAGGGGCTTCAGATTTAGATCATCCATAGTTCAAAATCTAGCATCTTTTACTGTGTAATGCTAGGCCAATTATTTAAGTCTTCTGAATCCTAGGTTACTCTTGTGCAGCAAGAGGATAATGGCATCAGTGTAATGAGAATAACCTGTGTTTGTAAGGGGCCTGCATAGTCTTGTTTATCATAGGTATTCGGTGAGCACCTTTCTCTTCATCTCTTTACTGCCCACCTTCACTTTGACTCTCCACTGTACCTCACACACATTTTAGCTACACTGTGTATATGCTATCTGCGTTAGTTTTGTATTGCTGCTCAATAACTATCTTGTGATTTAGCAGCAAACTTTTTTTATTTTTATTTATTTATTTTTTTGACAGGCAGAGTGGACAGTGAGAGAGAAAGACACAGAGAAAGGTCTTCCTTTTTCCGTTGGTTCACCCTCCAATGGCCGCTGCAGCTGGCGCACTGCGGCCGGCGTACCACGCTGATCCAAAGGCAGGAGCCAGGTGCTTCTCCTGGTCTCCCATGGGGTGCAGGGCCCAAGCACTTGGGCCATCCTCCACTGCACTCCCAGGCCATAGCAGAGAGCTGGCCTGGAAGAGGAGCAACTGGGACAGAATCTAGCGCCCCGAACGGGACTAGAACCCTGTGTGCCGGCGCTGCAGGTGGAGGATTAGCCTATTGAGCCACGGCGCCGGCCACAGCAAACATTTATTATCTCAAATTTTCTGTGGGTCAAGGATCTGGAAACAGCGTAGCCGGGTGATTTGGATCCAGACTCTCATGGAGATGTCAGAGGTGCTGCAGTCATTTTCAGCTCAACTTGGGGGAATCATCTCCCAAGCTCATATGGCTGTTGACATGCTTGCAGAGAACTGCTGCTCAGCTTGCTCATGTGGACCTCTCCACAGCACTGTTAGGACCTGGCCTCTTGCTTGTCCCAGAGCAAGCAACACTGATAAGACTGAGAGGGATGCTAAAGTGGGAAGCTGTTGGCTTTTAAAATCTAACCTTGTAAGTAACATACACACAAGTCAGCAAGTCCAGCTAACACTCGAGGGAAGCAAATATTTCAAGAGCATGAATACCAAGAGGTGGAGATCATTTGGACTACATTAAAGTCTGCCTATATCACATATTTTTAATTCTTATTGTTGATTTGAAAGAGGAAGAAAAAGAGAGAGGAGAGTCAGCAAGCTTCCAGTTGCTGATTACTCTCCAAATGACTCAAAAGCTGGGATGGGCTAGACGAAAGCCAGGAGTCTGGAACTTAATCCAGGTCACCCACTTGGGTTAGAAAGACCCCACTACTTTTTTTTTTAAAGATTTATTTATTTTTCTTGAAAGTCACAGTTACACAGAGAGAGGAGATGCAGAGAGAGAGAGAGAGAGAAAGAGAGAGGGGGGGGGGGGTCTTCCATCCGCTAGTTCACTCTCCAGATGGCCACAACGGCCGGAGCTGTGCCAATCTGAAGCCAGGAGCTTCTTCTGGGTCTCTCATGTAGGTGCAATGGCCCAAGGACTTGGGCCATCTTCTGCTTTCCCAGGCCATAGCAGAGAGCTGGATCAGAAGTGGAGCAGCCGGGTCTTGAACCAGCGCCCATATGGGATGCCGGCGCTGCAGGCAGTAGCTTTACCCACTACACCACAGCCATCACCTGCTGCTTCCCAGGGTGCATATTAGCAGGAAGCTGAAATTGGAAGTGAAGCTGGGACTCAAACTCAGGCCCTTTGATGTGGGGTAAGGTTGTCCCAAGCAATGTCTTAATCACTGCACTAAACACCTGCCCCTACATATTTTTAAATAGTTTACAGAGTTAGCCTAGGGATATGATCTATACTTTCTTATTTTATCACTTCATAGAGAAAGGTCAATCTTGCCTTTATACAAAGGGTTTACATATTTCAGGAGTATAAATATTGTTAAGTTGGTTTGGGGCTTCTACCATAGAGCTTCAACAGAATCGGCAAAATAATAATAATGACTTATTTTGCATAGTCTCACAGGTTATCACATCATCTGCATTCCATTCCCATTCTATGCAGTTATATTTTTCCTCCAGGTTCAGTTTGTTTTTTCTTTAAAACCATTTCCCCTTTGGCTGTCCCCTTGGTACATTTTCCACTTCCTTCTCTTTGGTCTACAGATGCACACAACCCAATTTCCTTCCTCTGGGAGTGCCAAAGATCAGGTAGCTAGTCATGGGGAAACACAAACACTACTCCCAGCTCACACTTGGAGGGCAACTTATTTATTATTCTTAACTAAGTCTTAACAGTGTGCTTAAACAGTGTTCTTAAACAGTGTGCTTCAGCCACCTCCAGAGAGTGTCCTGCCATGGACAGATTTGTCTTCTTCCTCTTTATTCTGCTGGTCACCTTTAGTTACGGCAATGACTAGTCACATTAGCCTTCCAAGAGGGGATAAGTGGATCAAATAAATTTATACCCATTCAGATTTAAAACAAAGATGATATATACTATATAGTTTGTGTAAGTGGTAAAACATCATAGATGTTAAATATGATTAGAAATATTAAAATTTTAATGTATAAATATTAAAACATATATTTCATACAAATATTGCCTGCTGTGACATTTGAAGGTCTATCTAACAGTGGAATCTGACATTTTATGTTCTTTAGTTTTTATGAACTACTGAGAGGGCCTATTAAATTAGAGAAATTATTTATTTGTTGTGTTGTTTATAACTGCCAACCACTCTTAACAAGTCTGCTTTTGCATTTTTTCCAAGTAAAGAGAGAGAAAGAGACAGATGAATTTTTTAAAGATTTATTTATTTATTATTTGAAAGGCAGAGTTAAAGAGGCAGAGGCAGAGAGAGAAAGAGAGAGAGATCTTCCATCTGTTGGTTCACTCCCCAAATGGCCACAACAGCAGGAGCTGCGCCGATCTGAAGCTAGGAGCCAAAGGCCTCCTTTAGTCCCTCACTTGGATTCAGGGGCCCAAGGATTTGGGCCATCTTCTATTGCTTTCCCAAGCCATAGCAGAGAGCTGGATTGGAAGTGGAGCAGCCAGGACTCAAACCGGCGCCCATGTACTTCAGGCGGAGGTTTTATGCACTATGCCACAGCGCTGGCCCCATGGATGAATATTTAAAGAAAGGAGGATACGGAGCTCTGGGTAGGAGAGACTACTAACTGGGTAACATGTTGATAGTTACTTTGGGAAGTGGGAAATAAAAAACTACATTGGAAAAATGGAGGTTCACAAAACCAAGAGCCTGGGACTGACGTTGTGGTGTAATGGGTAGAGCCACTCACTGTGATGTCAGCACCCCATATGGGCAATGGTTTGAATCTTGGCTGCTCTACTTCCAATCCAGTTCCCTGCTAATGGCCTGAGAAAAGCAGCAAAAGATGACCCAAGTGTTTGGCCCTTGCCATCCATATGGGAGACCCAGATGAAGCCTCTGGCTCATGGCTTTGGCCTAGCCCAGCCCGGCTGTTGCAGCCATCTGGGGGAGTGAACCAGTAAATGGAAGATCTCTCTCTGTCTCTCCTATGTAACTCTGGCTTTCAAATAAATATCTTAAAAAAGAAAAAAACATGAAACAAGAACCTGATAGGATAACTTATGATGGCTGAATTTCAACCATTTATTTGTGCTAACGGTATTCTTAGGAGGACATTTTGAAGAAGAGGAAAAATTATGGTCCTTTTAGAGTTGTTAGGGACCTTATACTCATCTGCTCTGGTTGGAGGTGAGAAGCTGAGTCAGAATAGGGGTGAATCTTTTGACTTCCAATGCTATTTTGTTGAAGAGCCACGGTAGAGACTCACTGAATTCTTTTTTTTTAAGAAAAAACGTTGATAAATATAAATTTCAAAAGTACAGCTTTTGGATTATAGCAGCTTTCCCCCCATAACCTCCGTCCCACCCACAACCATCCCATCTCCCACTCTCTCTTCCATCCCATTCTTCATCAACCGGGGATTTCTAGTAATAACTGTACTTACATCTGCTGTAAGAGAATTGATTAACTTTTTAACTTAAAATATGAAGCTTCTTATTTTTTGTCTCACTTAAGACATTTAAAAATCTGAAATAAGCCTATCAAGTAAATATTCCCTATACTCAATCTGTATATAGATCTTTAGCAAAGTATATGTTATAAATGAATTTTCTCCAATTCTAGTTACACAGCATGTCTGAGAGAGGTTAAAACTATCTGATGGGTTCACATTGCTCAGAACTTAAAGAACACTTTTTTCACAGGTGTTTGTTGGTTCAACTGTTTTAAAGCAATATAATATCATAGTCAAGACAAATATATTAAGCTTTGTGCATTAGATGTGTACCCACAAAATTGTCTGCAACTTCATTTTCCTCATAAACAAAATTTTTCAATTGTATTAAAATCCATTTAACATTAAGATCCATTTAACCCTTTGAGTAAATTCTTTTATTTTTATTTTTATTTTTTGACAGGCAGAGTGGACAGTGTGAGAGAGAGACAAAAGGTCTTCCTTTTCCGTTGGTTCACCCCCTAATGGCCGCTGCGGCCGAAGGCAGGAGCCAGGTGCTTCTCCTGGTCTCCCATGCAGGTGCAGGGCCCAAGCACTTGGGCCATCCTCCACTGCCTTCCTGGGCAACAGCAGAGAGCTGGCTTGGAAGAGGGGCAACCGGGACAGAATCCGGCGCCCCAACTGGGACTAGAACTCGGTGTGCCGGCGCTGCAGGTGGAGGATTAGCCTATTGAGCCAAGGTGCTGGCCTGAGTAAATTCTTTTGACAAAGCAGCAAATCCTGGGAAAGTAGAAACCACTGTCCCTTTGAAATTTGCTATAAGATTAGGTAGCCTTGTGTTTGATTTTCTTAAAGCAGAGCCTTTCTTTAAACTGGCTCAGCTTATACCAATGATAGATTTTTAATAATATCAGATCCTGGTATTTCTACTGAAACTAATTTTTGCCTCTTTTAAGGTATTACAAAAACAAAAGAAATGTATTTGTCACAAGCCACACACATATTAAGAAAATAAAAATTTTTACAACAAACAGATACTCTCTTAAAAACATTTTTGCCTTGTATTTTGTGGAAAGAAAATGGAATCTTAATTAACTCAATTAAGGAAATAGGAAATAGTGGTAGGAAATAATATGAACAAATTAGAATCAAGTAGATCACTGGTTCCTAATGTAAATAAACATGACTGAATAAAACCTTATCTTATTACAAATACAATTGGGAGATGAAAAATAAGCTGTCTCTGATACTCATAACAGTTTAAATTTTTTAAAAACTGTCAGTCTTGAGTCCATCATTGTGGTGTAGTGGGTAAAGCTGCCGCCAGCGATGCCAGCATTCTACATGGGTGCTGATTTGAGTCCCTCCTGCTCCATTTCTGATCCAACTCTCTGCTAATGTGCCTGGGAGGGCAGTGCAAGATGGCCTAAGTCCTTGGGCCCCTGCACATACTTGGGAGACCCAGATGAAGCTCCTGGCTCCTGCCTTCGGCCTGGTTCAGCCCTAGATATTGTGGCCATTTGGAGTGTGAATCACTGGGCAGAAGATATATCTCTCTCTTTCTCTCCTTCTCTAACTCTGCCTTTCAAATAAATACAAATAAATCTTTACAAAAATTGTCAGTCCGGAAGTTGAGTCTTTTTTTTTTCTATTGAAGACAACTCTATCATTACCATCATAATACTATAAGCTGACTTGCTCTAAAGGTGATCTATTTTCCAATCACGTTAGCAACAATTTAATGGGCGGTATAAACCTGACTGGAGAAATACGATATCCTTCAGGCTTATTTTAGTTAACTGATCAACATGTTTTTATTACTAGGGTTCTTGGAATTATTTGAATGGCACTGTTTATTAGAAATAGCAGTTTTGCTATAGATCTCTTTTTCTCTTATTATTATGAATTAGACCTAGTAAAAACTGTCCACATTAATTTAATTTGTATTTTAGGAACTGTAAGCTTAGAGCAAAATGAGAAACACTGATCTACATGACTTTCTTACATCTTTTGTGGATCAGGACAGAAAATAAATGAGGGTTCTGTATTTAAATGAGAAAAACATACCTTTTGATCAAGTGAGGTATTGCATGCAACCGTGTTCTTTTAAACTTTAAAGCATTAAACAAATGGAAAGCATTGCCACAACCCAAGGAAAGGCTGCTTGGGAGCTGCCTCTAGGCTTCACCCTATATGTCCCTGTTTAAATGGAGAAGACCATGACGCTGATGCAGAGGCCTAGAAAAAGACAGAAACAGGGGTGGGTGCAAGTTTTGATTGGGTCTTTTGATGCAACTCTTTCCTGTTGAAATACTTCACAGTCCCATATCTACTGATCTGTAATTTATGTCTTGTTTATCCAAATTAAACCCTCAGATGGTAAGCTGTCTTTTGGCTGGTAAATGGCAGAGTACTGACAATGATAGCACCTCATGTTTAGGGTTCTGCAGTATACAAGGTCTTTCTAATACATTAACCCACAATCATCTGAACAGTCCTTTGAAGGTGGCATTTATAATATCCTTTGTAGAACCAAAAAAATGAATATTAGAGTTAAATATGTGTCACCCAAAATCTCATGCCTCGTAGTGGCAGATGGAAAAATTCGATGCAAAAGCATGAGTTCTTCATAACACCCTCGCAGCAGATAGCATCTGGCCCATTTCTACCATAGCAAAATGTTGTTCAATATTTGACTTATCATCAGCACATTTATTAGGGATTGAGGAAAAATAGAAACGAAAATGAAGCTTAAATTGCTCATTTGTAACTTCTCTGGAGAAGTGTATTGTAATCTTCATAGTGTGAAAATTTGGATTGTCCATATAGTGTTACAATCTGTGAAGCTAAATAAATATATGAATGTAACTTATAAAAAGCAAGAGAGAGTTTTATTTTTTTTTTTGCAGCAACAACTGAGTGGTTGCTATAAGACCAACCTTCCCACAGAAAGCAATAATGCTGACAAAATATAGAGATCACCAATTATAGGTACTGGAGAGTGGCCAAAACCAAGAAGAAACTGAGGAGTCTATGCCGGGAAGAAGGGTGAATTGTTCATTTTTTTTCTTGGTTTTGTCAAGTATACACAAGGCTCCACTACAAATATCAACTAAAGTTCATGCTTAGAGCAGTCTACTGGCTTGAGGTACCAAAGATCAGTGCTGGGGTAACTATGGCAGCTGGAAAATCAGGGGAGTGTAGATCTCTGGAGGGATTCAGTAAGAAAAGAAGCTCCAAATTCTGCACATATATTTGCTGGTTGACCCTTCACTTCTGCATGACCAGTCCAGAGCCAAGTAGCCTAATTCATAAAATATCTAAGGGGTAGGCATTGGATACATGAATTAAGATGTCATTTCGAATGCCTGCATCTCATATCAGAGGGCCTGGGTACAAATCCTGGCTCTGCTCTTGATTTGAGCTTCCTGCTAATATGTGCCCTGAAGGCAGTAGGTAACAGCTTAAGTACCTGGGCCCCTGCCACCTATATGGAGGACCCAGTGGAGTTCCTGACTCCTGACTTTGACCTGGCCTAGCCCCAACTGTTGCAGTCACTTAGGGAGTAACCGAAAGGATGAGATCTCTCTCTCCCTATCTCTCTCTGCCTTTCAAATAAATAAGTGTACACACACACACACACACTCACAATAACAAATAACAACACAAATTTCAGCTGTCATTCACCACAGAAAAAATGAGAGTTTGCAATTTTATGTTATTTAGCCTAACTGCCTGCTAAAATGAAACAAACAAACAACTTCCTGTTGGAAACAATTGCCAGTATACTATTTTAAAGATTAATTTTGATAGGTTGGTGTTGTGGTGTAGTGGATTAAACCTCTGCCTACAGTTCCAGCATCCCTTATGGGCTCTGGGTCAAGTCCTGGGGGCTCTACTTCCAATTCAGCCCCTGGTAATGTGCCTGGGAAAGCAGTGGAGGATGGCCCAAATGCTTGGGCCCCAGCCCCGGTGTGGGAGTCCCTTAAGAAACTTCTGGCTCCTGCCTTGGCCTGGCCAGCCCTGGCCATTGTAGCCATTTGGGGAGTGAACCAGTGGAATGAAGACCTCTCTCTCTCTTTTTCTGTAACTCCACCTTTCAAGTAAAAAAATTAATTTTGATACATAAATTTTATATAAAAGTTTCTTTTTTAGTATATAGTTTGATGAGTTCAATAAATGTTTGCATCATTGTAACTACTACCACATTCAAGATACATATTTCTATTACCCCAAAAAATTCCCTCATGCCATTTGCTATCAATCTTTCTCCCCAGATTATCTCTCAAAACCCAAGTACACTCTGATCTAGGTTGTGTCACTTTATGTTAATATACATTTTCTAGAATTTTACATAAATTGAATCATATAGTATGCACACAGCATATGGCTTCTTTTAATCAACATATTTTTGAGATTTATCCACATT
The DNA here is from genome assembly GCF_033115175.1 of Lepus europaeus. NCBI lineage: Eukaryota > Metazoa > Chordata > Mammalia > Lagomorpha > Leporidae > Lepus > Lepus europaeus. Next base: position 54,121,005 of record NC_084829.1, read on the forward strand.
ATTGCATATGCTACAAAGCAGTTGGATCCTTTTTATTGCTAAATAGTATTCCATCCTTTCAATGTACTAAAATACTTTATCTGTTGATGAATATTTGGGGGTCCAGTTTTTGTCAACTATTAAATTTGCAAACAACTCCAGAATAGTCATATGTTTTCATTTTTCTTGTGTAAATAACTAGGAACAGATTGGCCCTATCATTAGGGTAAGAATATTCTTACAAGAAACTTCCAAACTGTTTTATAAAGCAGTTTTACTATTTTATACTCCCCCTAGTAATGCATGAGTTCCAGTTGCCCCAAATTTTCAGTAACATTTGGGATTTTCAGGCTTTTTTCTTTTTCTTTTCTTAAGTCATCATAGTAGAAAGGTTATAATATCTCATTTCAAAATTCACCTGCTCAAACATCTGAATTCTTTTCTGCCTCTATCGTATCAGCTACTACTTTGGATTTTCACTTAAAAAATTAATGATAAAACCACAAAACCAAACTATTAATTCAGAATTCATCATTCTCCTAACTTTAGAATATAAGCTTTGTGAGGTTAATACTCTTCTTGTTCTTTGTTGTATTTTTAGTGTTTAGCAGAATGCCTGTTATGTAGTATGTACATTTATTAGTTATTTGTTACTATGTAATAAATTACCCCAAATGTTATCAGCTTAAAGCAATTAACATTTATCATCTGTTTCTCAGGGTAAAGACTGGGGAGCAGATTAGTTGAGTGGTCCTAGGCCATGATCTACCAAGAGATTTCCATCAAGCTACCAGTTGGTGTGCCCATCCTGTGAAGGCTTGACTGGGCTGCAGGATTGGATTTTTTTTTTAAGATTTATTTATACATTTGAAAATTAGAGTTACACACAGAGAGAAAGAGAGGCAAAGGGAGAGGTCTTCTATACACTGGTTCATTCCCCAAATGGTCACAATGGCTGGAGCTGTGATCGGTGCCCATATGGGATGCTGGCATTGTTTTACCCACTATGCCACAGTGCCAGCCCTAGGATTGGCTTTTAACACAATTCTACACAGAGCTAGTGGCACAAAGCCTTAGCTCCTTGGCAGCTGTTGTGAGCAGTCCTCAATTATGTGCCACATGGACCCCTCCACTGGACTGTTTAACATGATAGGTGGCTTTCCTAGTGAATGATCTGAGAGAAAAAGAAACTGGTGACTCAGACCAACCAGGTGATATGGGTTGTTGGGACCTCCCTGGAGGCTGGCTACCCTATTGTATTTGTTGATTAGACTGATGTGTGTCTGAGATATTGCCATTTTGTATATATTAGACACATAATTATACATAGATAATTTTATTTAACCCTAACAACAATCCCATGAGCCACTGTCCTCACTAGAGAGACAATAAAACTGAAGCTCATAAAAGTAACCTAAGGCTGGCACTGTGGCATAGCAGGGGAAGCTGCTGCCTGCAGTGAGGGCATCTCATATGGGTGAAGTTTTGAGACCTGGCTTCTCCATTTCCAGTCTAGCTCTCTGCTATGGTCTAGGAGAGCAGTAAAGGATGGCCTAAATGCTTGGGTCCCTGCACCCATGTAGGAGACCTGGAAGAAGCTCCTGGCTCTTGGGTTTGGATGGGCCCAACTCCGGCCTTTGTGGCCATTTGGGGAGTAAACCAGTGGATGGAAGATTTCTTTCTCTGCCTTTCTGTAACTGTGCCTTTCAAATAAATAAATACATCTTTTTTTTTTTTTTAAAAGTAACCTGTCCAATTCTACAAAGCTATTATGTGGCATGGCCAGAACTCAAACACAGATCTCTTTACCCTCAAAGGCTGTGAAAATATGGTTCACAGTAAAAATGAATGAGTGAATTACATTAATCCAATAAGAAACTGATTTATATGAACTTTTTAAAGATTCATTTATTTATTTAAGAGGCAGAGTTACAGAGAGAGAGAGAAGGAGAGACAGAGAGAAAGGTCTTCCATCTGCTGGTTTACTCCCCAAATGGCTACAAAGGCTAAAGCTAGGCTGATCCGAAGCTAGGAGCCAGGATCTTCCTCTGGGTCTCCCACATGGGCGCAGGGGCCCAAGCACTTGGGCCATCTTCCACTGCTTTCCCAGGTCATAGCAGCAAGCTAAATTGGAAGAGGAGGCAGCATGGGACTTGAACTGGTGCCCATATGGGATGCCAGCACCGCAGGTGGAGGTGCCACAGAGCTGCCCTCTAGATGGACTTCTAATATTTATTGAATCAGACTCATTTGTATATAGAAATTATATCAGGAAAAAAGAAATTCCAAACTCTTCAGGTAAATAGAAACCTAATTGGTGGGGGCCAGTGCTGTGGCTTAAGGAGTAAAGCAGTTGCCTGTGGTGGTGCTATCCCATATGGGCACTGGTTCAAGTCTCCACTTCTGATCCAGCTCTTTGCTATGGACTGGGAAAGCAGTAGAAGATGCCCTTAGTCCTTGGGCGAGAAGAAGCTCCTGGCTCCTGGCTTCAGATCGGCCCAGCTCTGGCTGTTGCAGCCATTTGTGGAGTGAACAAGCAGATGGAAGACCTCTCTGTTCCTCCTCTATAACTGCTTTTTATATAAATAAATAAATCTTTTTTTAAAAAAGACAGACCTAACTGATTTCCTATTCTATGTTTGACAAGTGTTGATTTCATTTTTTTCTCTCTTTTGCCAAGACTGTCCCAAATTCTAATCCTCGGAAACAAGGAAAGTCAAGAATTCTTCCACTGACTGCTCAATTCTATAGATTTTGTGGATCATTTAGTGAGCATAGGGCACTGTAGGCAGCTTCCTGGGTCTACAAAGCAAGTCACACAGTGTCTTTGGGACCAAGGTGATACAAAAATAATCATAACACAGAAGTGTTAGCACCTTGGAGAGGCACACAGGGAATGCAGTCTGAGGTTGGACTTTTTAAAAAGACCAGACACATCCTTAAAAAACATTTGGCATTTATTAAAATAATCTAGTGTGACAGTCTCTGGAAATCAACACTAGATAACAGAGCAAGTCAGCCTGATTTAAAAGCAGTTAGAAAACTTGCAAAAAAAAAAAAAAAAGACTTGTTTATCTTTCTGGACATCTTTCAGCCAGGAACCAGTTTTCCAAGAAAGGTGGCAGAAAAGGGGCTTTATACACGTTTCCAGAATGCAAGAATGAGGGAGGAGGAGTGGCGGTTCAAAGTCCAGGTAGCCTTCCCTGAGAATGCAGGAATCAAATCAGGACAGACAAAAAGAGAGGGTGAAGTGGGTAGGGTAGCAGGAGCTTGGGGATTGACTGGAATGAGACTTGAGGTGATAACGGTGGGGTTGAAACGAAAGCCGAACCCCTCCTCACCCGTCGGGAAGAAAGGCACGCTTCTAGTACATTCCAAAGGATTCAGCGCTGCCTCCTAAACCGCTTCACCGCCGAACTGACAGGAAAGTTTGCAAACTAGTTTCAGGGCAAACTTGGCCATTGAGCATGCTCGGCGTTTTCAGTCTTCTGCAGAATTGGGAATTCCCTGGCTCCAGATTTTAGCTATAGCAGCTCTGCGGCTGAGCGAGTGTGAGAGAGCCAGCCTGGCGACGCAGCAGGGGCCACAGGTGGAACTTTGAGTATACTTTAGGACAGGGGCTAGCCAGGCTGGGAGTCCGAAGAGACCTACCCACCCCCACCCCAAAACGATGCATTCATGCGACTGGCCTTGCCTGGTAACCCTTTGGGAAGAAGCGAGTTTGGTTATTCGGAGATGGGGATAGTGGTGTAGACGGTTACAGAATAAGGGCAGTTCAGGGTTCCGGTCCGGGGCCAGAGAATGGTAGTAGCGAGCTTGCCAGATGCTCCCCAGCGACTCCTAGGGCTGCCTTTTGCCCTCGTAAGAAGCGGCTGTCAACGCAGAAAGGCAGGAGCCGGGCGGAGGATGCTCACTCGGCACCCTCTCCCTCCGCCCCAGCCCAGGCGCGTCGCCAGGCGCCAACGTCTGGCTGGGCTGACCTCGGCTCGCAGCCTCACCTTCGGCGGCGCGTTTCCGCACGTGGGCTCCTGGCGGACAATCGCACTCTCCGACTCCCACGCTCCTGGTGGCACGGACAGGGCGATTTCCTGGTGTCGTGCCAAGGGTGCAGAAGACCGGCTCCCCGGGCCGCGGAGTCTGCAGGCGGGGCCCGAGCCCCGGGGTGGGGACGTGGCCCGCTCGCCCCTCCGAGGCTGCGGTGAGCCGCGAGTACACGAGTGCCTCAGCGGCAGGTGAGCCACCCGAACGCCGCACCTCGCGGCGCCCAATGTCCGCGTGGGGTGCCCCGTTCTGACCCCGGAAGGGAAAGTTGTTGTGGGGAAGGGAGGTGAGAAGACAGCGAGCTGAGTGAAACTAAAAATCAAAGTTGTCCTCCTCCCCTCAGGCCGCCTCAACTTTGCCTCGAGCCCCTGCAGAGACTCCCTGGCTCAAAAAAGCCCGACGCTGCCCTAAGTCCGGGCCGGAGTCTGGGGACAGCCCTGCGGCCGACCCACAGGTTTCCCGACCCCCTCCAGACCCAGGTCTCTAGGAAAACCCGGAGCGGAGCATCCCCGGGAGGGGAGACGCCCTCGGCGCGCGCCCCGCAGCGCGCATGCGCAAGGCGCGCGGCGGCTGCGAGTCGGAAGCTTCGCGCGGTGGCGGCGGCTGCGGCGGCGACTGGGGGGTGGGAGGGGACGCACCGGCTGGCTGGCGGGCGGGGGCGCCCGGCCAGGGTTCCTCGGAGCGTCTCGTACTGCGGAACCCGGCGCGGGGAGTGAGCGAGCCTGAGAGCCAACAACGAGCGAGCGCGGAGCGGGCAGCGGGCGGAGCGGAGCGGAGCCGCCGGGGAGAGCGGGCTCGGAGCCCCCGGGTCTGCGCGGCTCGGGACCTGGCGGTGGTGGGGGCGGCGATGTTCCACTGCATCCCCCTGTGGCGGTGCAACCGTCATGTGGAGACCATCGACAAGCGCCACTGCTCCCTGGTCTACGTCCCGGAGGAGATCTACCGCTACGCCCGGAGCCTGGAGGAGCTGCTGCTGGACGCCAACCAGCTCCGCGAGCTGCCTGAGGTGAGTGTCCGGCCTCACCTGCGCGGAGCGCGGCCGGCCCTGGCCCGCTCCTCTCCCTCCTCCTCCCGTCCGGCGCCCTCTCCCGCCTGCAGACCCCGGCCTGCCCTCGGGGCGTGCAGGAACCCTCTCCTGCATTCACCTGCTCCTTTTCCCCCCTGGCGTCTCTACGCCCATCCTTCCCGCAATGAAAGTTCTTTTCCGTTTTTATACGGAGCTGCTCGATGTTTTCCGAGTCGTCACTTAGAGCCTGTGCGATCGGAGAAACGTTTTGGTGGGCTATCAAGTAGCTTGGATACCCGTCTAGGTCTTAACACCCGGCACTGGTGTCCGGGCAGGTGAGAAGCCTGGTGGTTGGGGCAGTTTCCAGCTAGCCGGAGGCTACCGAGCGCCACATCTCGTCCTCGGGGGCGGGCCTCTTCGCCCCGATGTGCCCGACCCCTTGCCGGGGCGCGCCTCCCCTTTGGCCAAGTAAATCCTAGAGGACCTTGAGACCTGGGCAGCGCGCAGGTGAGCCGCACTATCTCGGCATCTGGGGAGGAATGTGCTCCCGGGCCTTATCGCGGGTGGGCTGTGCTCAGGAGAGCGGTAGCTGGGCCGGCCTGCCGTGGTCCGGAGGACGCGACGTAAGGGGGCAGGGGCAGAGCCGGGCCTGGGGAACTGCGGGCAGGTAGGTGCCCCCGATGCCCGCCGCTCGGGGCCTGCCTGCGTGGACCTGTTGCGTGCTAGGAGCGGCGATGAACGTCAGCCGAGAGGCTCTGCCCGCAGCTTCTCCTGGAGCAGCCACGTTCAGCCTGCTGGCTTGTGTCCTGGCAGCGATGCGTTACCTCGTCGGAGTTGTTTTACCGCTCTACCGCGGCCCAACCTGTTGAGGGGACCTATGCTGGTTGTGGTGTTCAAGAGGGCCAGGGGACTGCGGACTTCTGAGTTTGACTGGGGACCGAGGCTTTACTAACCCTTAAGGAGGAAGGTAGTGTGTGCAGGAAGTCAGCGTGTAGAAAGTAACTGAAAGGTGTGCAGGAAGTAGGGAGGCTTCTGGGAGTCGGGGAGGGGATCTGAAAGGCCCGAACTAAACATGTTGCTTGTCTTTTAGTTAACACAATCCAAGCCGTTTTCACAGACAGGAGTTGTTCGTTCTGGCAGGTTAGAGTGACCTGACATGTTCTTCAGCGCTGACAGTGTGTGAAAAGTCAGCACTGTGTGTTTTTCCTCATCGTTTCAAGTATTGTTGCTGTTCTTGGATTAACTTTCCTTGGTTCATGTGGAATTGATTGGATGGTTTGCTCTGTGTAATCACAGAGATTATCCTCACTAGGATCTTTGCAAACCACCTCTCCCGCCCCTCTACCGGGCTTTATTTATTTTAGAAGCAGAAAAGCCATCCAGTTCCCTCAGGCATTTATTATTTTGCAGACATTTTCAGACACATGGTTTTCACTGGCCTTTTGCTTCTATAAGTTTTACTTAAGTCCTAAGCTCACTCAACTGCTTTACGTTGTGTAATTTTAGGCATTGAAATATAGAACGTGTAATTTAATACTTTTTAAGGGTTTCAGCATGAAGTTATTAAAGATCGAGTATGTTATTCAGCTAGAGATGTTTCCATGCTGGTTGTGGTATTTGTTTGTTTTCTTTTGTGGAACTGGAGGATTTCCTTTGACTGGATTAGCCTTTCTTTCCTTTCTGCAATTGCTGGGTTTTCTTGTAGTGTTGGGGAATTCAATTTGGCATGGGAAATTTGGGGTTTTGGAAGTGCCAGGTATTTCTACCGATTGTAAATAGAAACTTCTCAAAGACTCAGAATACAGTCTGATGGCACTCTGTAAAAACAGTAAATAAGCAAGCTTTTCAAAGGCTAGAGATGGTCTTGTTTGGGGAGTAATTACTACTTTCACAGCTCTTAAATTAGTATTAACATTTTTAGGTTGTGTAAAGTCTACCTGCTTTTCCCCCGTCTGAGTGCCTGGGTGTGTACATGCCAGACACCTTGCAATCACAGTTGCTCCTTCCATTCACATTGTTTTCAAGAGCTATCTGTTGTTTTGGCTCTGAGGTCAGTTGTTGTAATGCACTACCACTGCTCATCACTCTCCTGCCACTTTCCCAAACACATTTCCTTACCTGCCCCATCACCTGTGAGTCTCTCTTGCTGACAGACGGCCGTACCAGCTGTGTGTTCTCCTCTCTATAATTTGTGTGGAAGCACAGTCAAGGCGGAAGCCTGCACCCCCTACCTTGCCCGACAGCAAAGTCAGATCCTCTCCCCAAGGCCAGGAAAATGACAGCTACGTTCTTTCCTCTGAAAGTCTGCAACCTCTGATTTCCTCCAGTATCCTCATTTCATAAATTAAGACTCAGAGTTGAAATAACTTTCTCACTGCTAGCCAGTCAGTTAGGTGCAGGTGCTGGTCACCTTGTGCATTCAATTGCCAGCCAACTGGTATTGATCCCAATAAACACCTAGAAGAAATCTGGCCTATTCCTTTTCTTACACTCATCAAACCTTCAGTTCTTTAGCTCCTTCAATTTTACTTAGGTGATTAAGACTTGGCATCATCAAATGTTTATTTGTCCTCCTCTATTTGCTAGTTACTGGGAATAGAGAGATTAGGTGTGATTCCCATGAGCTGTTCACAGCTGTGTGGGGAGGCAGATGACTCTAATACAGATGTAGTGCTTGTGGGGTGGAGAGGGCAGCACAGTTAATCAGACTGCTCACAGGGAGTGATGGTTACTTATCCAATCTAATCTTTGTGCTTTATCATGCTCACTGGTGGCTCAGGCTTGTGACAGCTTCTCTACTGCTGTCCTGCAGAAAGAGCTTCTCGACTCTCGACTCTCATTTTTAGCTTGGCCACAGGGTGATAGCATCACCATCCCATTGCCCTGCTTCCTGCAGTTGGATCCTTTTGAGACCTGCACTGGTAGAGACAGTCTCACTCCAACCTGCTTGAAGTTCCGGCTTGTTTGTATTCTCTCTTGTGAGCACATAGACTGGCATCAGTACGTCTTGTTTAATAAACAGTTATTTATGTCTTGAGTGATTGTTGCTGCAGCTTATAAAAAAAAAAAGTCTTCTTCCTCTGCTTTTTTCTCTTCCTATGAGCATGCCACTGCTCCAGCATCCATCCTTTTCCAGCATAGTCACAATATTCCAGTTGGAAGGGATTCAGAAATAGATATCATCTGTATGATGAAGTTGTTTTGTTTTGCCTGCCCTACAGGCTCCTTGGCTTTCCATCTACTTCTTCATTGCTTCCAATGCCATTGGCTGTCTCCTTGGTATATACTAATTCGCAGCTACTTTGAATAAGTCTGTTTTCATTGTGAGCTCTGTAGCTCCAAGAAAGTGCTTAGTGTCTTAGGCAGCAGACAGTTTTAATGTGCCCAAGGCTTCATAGCTTAAAACAGTTTCATCTTGTCACCTCTTAGAGTTCTCCAGATAACGTTATCTCGAATACTTTTCTTCTCCCATCATTCCTCATTCTCATATCCTGCTTAATTTTCTCTCCTATCCTCTAGATCATGTGCTGCCACCTAATTTTGGACTAAATACAGGAGTGAGGTGGTCTTTGAGAAGCCCATGGAAAATGCATATTAGGAAAAAACTTCATAGATTTCAAAATTTCTTGCACCAAAGGGAATGGATTTTTTTATTTCCATTTTGCCACAACCTGGAAGTCCCCTCATACTTGCTTATTTGCTCTGTTCCCCCTACTGCAATGTCAACTCCATGAAGGTGGGGGGTTCATGGCTGAATTCAGGATAGTACTGGTATAGTACAGGCACTCAAATGCTGTTGCGTGAATGAGTCGTCACGCGTATTGTCAAGGGGAGGCTGCCCTTGTTTCTTAGTCATTGTAATTCTCCCTGCTGTGGTCTGAGTTTTGTATACAAGTCTGTTGAAACTAGAGAGGACACAGAGTCTTCTTTTAGAATTCAGTGCCTCATCTACCAGTCTTTGTTCTCTGGCCCTTCTGTGCTGGGCAACTTTGACCGCCTTATCTCTGAAATCTTTTTTTTTTTTTAATGCATTGTAAGCATATTGTCTACATATTGTCTACAATCGCCGACTGTGATCTGTTAAGAGGATGTCCATCCCCACTTGGAATAAGTCCCTTTTGTCTCAAATTCACCACGTTTCAATTTAGGTCTTGTCTTCCTAACTGGCTTCTCTTCCCATCATTTCTGTGAAGGGTTATTCTTCCTGTCTCACAGGTCCAGGGACTTAGCTTTGATCCTTCCTTCTGTCTGTGGATCCTGTCACCATATCTTGACTTCTTTCAAAATGCTGCCTTTCGTCTGTCAGTCTCCCTCACCAACTTGCTTGGTTTGCCTGGACTCATATTGACCATGGCTGGATGCCTTCTGCCAGAGCTCTTCAGGACCCCCACCCCAACTTAAAAAAAAAAACAACAACTAACTTTAAGGTATACAAATTTCATGCATTTCATAAATATACATTAGGAACATAGTGATTCTTCCCATAGGACTTGTCTTGACGGGGCAGAGAGCAGAGGTTCTGGTTTCAGACAGTTCAAAATGCTGTCCCATTACCGCACACTTTCTTTGACCTGTGGTTTCCTTAGGTTTTAGAGTTTAGTTACCTTATAGGATTATTCTAGAGATTCAACCAATTTTGTGCATAAAGCACTCGAAACGTCAGCACAGAGTTAGATCTGAGATATCTTCAGTTCTATATATACACTGTAACAACAGCCCTTACTACATACCAAAAGGGTTTCTTAAACTTGGATTTGAAGACATTTTCCTGAGAGATTAAGTTTTCTTTTTAAACCAAAATTAAATTTTAATGCTTATTTCATTAATAATTTAAAAATTACAATGTGTAACATATCATTAAGATTTTATTGCCTATGTTTGAACACTCTTAATTGTCTAGTCTAGCTGATGAGGGAAGAACAGAAATGAACATATTATAAAGATAATGTGCTAGGGTGAGATGATGGCTGGAAGTTTTGTGAACAAAGGTTTTCTGAAAGTTGTTAGAGAAAAGTGATGGGTAGCTGAAGGGTCACAGAGCCCATGTGGCAGAGGCATGCAGAAGGCAAAGGCAAGGGGCCCGTGCCGTGTTTTGCTTAATACATTCTGACCAACCAGGCGGTGGTATGCAGAATTGCGTCTTCATTATTTGTCATGGTAAATTAACTTTGAGTTCTCTTTAATTTTTATTACACTTTAAAAATGTTTACAGTTTTATAAAGTATAGGGAAGGGCATACATAGTTTATATTTGGACATACTTTTATAACATTATAATAAAAGATCAATTATTTTTAAAAACATTTTATTTAGTTTTTAACAGTTTCAATGTGACTTGTAGATACAATCCTAAGAACATAATGACATGCCCTTCTCTCCCCTTTCCTTCCCTCTGCCTTTCTTCCTTCTCTTTCTTTTTTTTTTTTTTTAGTTTTTGAGATGACATATTTTAAGTTTACATTACAGTAAAAAAAGGCTTAAACTTCACCGAATAAGAATTTTAACAAGTAAAAAGCAAAAAGACCCTAGTTTAGTAGCAATATAGAGAGCAGCTGTAAACAGTAATTGAATGGAAAAATGACCACTTCATCCATATACAGTAAATTTTAAAGTAATCACAGATCTTAAAAACTATAGTAGTATAACTTTAAAAAATTTTTTTTTTTTTACTTGAAAGGCAGAGTTACAGAGAGAGAGAAAGAGAAAAAGAGGTAGGTGTCTTCCATCTGCTCATTCAATCCCCAAGTGGCCCCAGTGGCTGGAGCTGGGCTGATCTGAAGCCAAGAGCCTGGAGCTTCTTTCAGGTCTCCCATGTGGGTGCAGGGGTCCAAGCACTTGGTCTGTCTTTTACTGCTTTCCCAGGCCATAGCAGGGAGCTGGATTGGAAGAGGAATAGCCGGGTCTCAAATTGACGCCCATGTGGGATGCCGGCCCTGCAGGCAGTGGCTTACTTGCTACACCACAGTGCTGGCCCCTATAACATTTTTTTAAAGGTTTATTTATTTGAGAGGCAGAGTTACAGAGAGAGAGAGGAGAGAGAGAGAGAGAGAGAGGGAGATACAGGGAGAGAGGTGTTCTTTCTGCTGGTTGATTCCCCAGATAGCCACAATGGCTGGAGCTGGGCCGATCTGAATCCAGGAGCCAGGAGCTTCTTCTAGGTCTCCCACATAGGTGCAGGGGTCCAAGTATTTGGGCCATCTTCCAATACTTTCCCAGGACATTAGCAGGGAACTATATTGGAACTAGAGCAGCTGGATTCCAACTGGTGCCCTTATGGGATACTGGCACTGCAGGCAGAGGCTTAACTTACTATGCCACAGCGCTGGCCCTAGCAGTATAACATGCTTAACCATTGGTTTGACAAAGTTATAAAACTAAGTTTATAAAACTGTATTTGTAGCAATACTGATACACACAGACTTTTTTTCTTTTTGTTTTTTAAATTTTAGCACCCACATACAAGGGAGAACAGGCAGTGTTTGTCTTTCTGGATCCGGATTATTTCACTAATATGGTGTCCTCTGGTTGTGTTCATTTTGCTGCAAATGGTAGAATTTTGTTCGTTTTTATAGCTAAATATTCCATTGTTTGTATATACTACATTTTCTTTATCCATTCATCTGATGATGGACACCCTGGTTGATAACAAATGTTGGCTATTGTGAACAGTGCTGCTGTAAACATGGTGGTGCAGGTATCCCTTTGATACATTATGTTCAAGTAAAAGATCAATTATTAAAAAAAAAAGTCTAGGGGAAGTTAGTTAAAACAAAATTGCTTAGGGGAAAGGGAGTCCAGTGGATAATTTTCCCTTTAAGGTGCTTATGTATTCATTTCTCCAGGTAGGAACACAGTTCTCCTTTCTTAGCTATCCTGTTGCTGTTTAAGTTTAGCTCTTCATTGTTTTCTGTGTTGGTCCAAGCTCCTTTCTTCTTCCCCTACCTCATCCCCAGCACTTAAAGGTGAGAAAACTGAGACTTAGAACAAATGTAATTTGCTCTGGGTTAGTGGAGATTAGAGGACTTTGATCAAGAAACGTTTAGTGAATATCTGTGGCATATTAATCAAAATAGCCACGACTTATTAAGATGTAACTGCACTCCAAACATTGCTTTAAGGGCTTTGCCTATATCAGTTCTCTAACACTAACAACCCACTTTAGCTATTTTAAATCCAGTTTTGCCAGTGTAGAAATGGAGAGTGAAGTAAACTTGTGCGAGAGGGCTGTTGAAGAGGCTTAGTGTAGGTTATTCTGGAGAGAGCATTTGACTGCTGCCTCCTGTGGGCGTTTCCTGCTGTGCTGCCTTGCCTGCCTGGGAGCCTGGCTGTGACACTGAGGAGGCTGCCTCTGCAGAATTCAGTGTTGAGGCACAGCACACCCTCTGAGGAGCAGAGGGGAAGGTTTTAGCGTTGGTGATATGTAAACCAGACGGGAAGGAGGAAAAAGCACGTCATTGTCATTGTTACCCAAAGCCATGGTATCCAGGCATAGAGGTTGGGGAGTGCCTGAGTGGTTAGGAAACTGGAGAAGGGCCTACAGCCAGATCCTGGGGACAGGGCCCATTTTTCCTGAGGCAGTGAACTCCATCTCTTAGCTGGGGGTGGCTCCTGGAAGACGTCTAAGCAAGAGAGGCAGTACAGCCAGGTCTTTGGGAAGGTAAGTCTGGGGCATAGGAGAGGGTAGAGTGGTGGAGACCAGGCAAGAGCCGCTAGTAGAGGTCTAGTCTAGAGAAAGCCATAGAGTGCCTGTGGGATGAAAAGGTAGTTGGCTTCACCAAAGGTTTTAATACTAGGGTCTCTTTGCCCTTCCATATGATTCTCTTTCTGATGTGCCATATGCTGCCCTCTATGTGGTGCTTCGTAAATACTTTTGGGATACCAGGTACAGGGCATTTGCCTCCTTTCTGTGAACACATTTTCCTTGACTATGGCCTGTGCCTGTGTGCAGTTTGTAAATTTCTCGTTAAAACATGGCAAGCTTTGTGTAGAGGGATTGGCTTGGGGGAAAGATGGACAGACAGCTAGGTGTGTTATGGGTGTATTTGTTCAGCAAAATGTGACCAGCAATTTATAAAAAAAAAAAAACTATAAAAAATGTAGTCAGAGTGATAGTAGTATCTCTGTAGGCACTATTTTCCAGAGTAATATGAATAAACTTATGTGTGTACCATATGATAAATGTTAGTTTCATCATCCTCTGATGCTTCAAAAAGACTAATACTTGGGGGAATATTTATTATTCTAGAGTAACTCGGAAGTGAACTGATTGCTGACAGTGCTTTTTTAAAAAGTAGCTCACATATTTAAGAAGTAAAACAACTTACTTAATGAAACTCTTCTAGAATTGTCGATTACTGAGTCATGCTTTCAGTGTGGTAAAACTGCAAAATGAACCTGCATCTGTGTGCAGTCTACACTCCCTTCTTCCCAGTACCTTCCAGAGAGAGGCAAACACCTTGAACCCACCTCAGCCTTCTAACTGGTTATCCTCTCTGCCAGAATTTGTAGACCTTCTCAACTGCTTGTGATCAGCAGGTACTTGGGATTTCCTTAAAATGAACACTTTATCACAGGCATGAAATTTTGGGGGTGAGGCAATGCTGATATTTACACCAGAATATAAGAAACAACAGTGTAGACCTTTGTTTGCAGGGATGATGAATCCCAAACTTGGTCCTGCTGTGCTGTGGAGCAGAGACATTGCATTCTGTTGTTCTGGACTGCGGTGCATCCTGCAGGTTCCTGCTCACAGAAGGCGGGGGAAGTCCAGCTGTTCTAGACTCCCACAGCTCATGGCTAGAAATGCTTGTCCTCTGCTTCCTAATATCGTTATTAAGGAGGATGGGATCATGGAGGGCTACATCATGGTAAATGCATAGATGAAGCATCTGGCTGTCCATGAACTCTCTTGGGTGCTATTTAATGGACAGGAATGGTAAATTTCAGTAGCATGTGATATTTAGAAGGTCTAATGGCATTTGCATGTACAGCATCAAGTATTTTAGACTCCTAGAAATAAGATGAAATATTTAAATTTCTTCCTACAACATTACTTTGGAGAGTTTCCTTATTGAGACTTTCACTTGTAGATCCCAGGGAATTTGTCTCAGTTGGAAGAAATCTGGTATTTTTGTTTCCAAGAACCCCAAGGAATGGATTTATTTCGTGTATGTGGAAGGAGGTGTCACACCTAATTACAGCGTGCTCTTGGCTGATTCCCTTGTGGCCAGATAGGGAGGACCCTGTCTGCCCTGGCCACTGAGGCCACCTTCCTTTCTACAGCCCACACCCGCTTCTTGGGAACAGATGATCAGGAAGGGCTGTCAGCTGGTTTGTGGGCACCAGGAGATGGAGTCAGATGAGCAGTTGTGAGGGCCAGAAAGTGGCTTCCAAACCCTTCAGCATGTGACTTGGGCTCTGACTGCTTTTCTTGACTTAGAGATGCTGAATAAATACCTCCAGGCTCCTGCTCTTAGTGCCACCGGCCTGACCTTGGGCTGCAGTGTCACCTTTTGTTTTTATCTGATTACAGGAGTAGTATGTATTAGATGCTTAAAATAATTCAAAGAAAGAAACCAAGAAGTTTCCCTGAATTCTCTGAAAGTGTTGCTCTGAGGATTCTGGCAGAGAGGATGATGTCCCAGAAGGCTGAGGTGCTCCCTACCCCATGGGAGTCCCTGCAGACAGGAGAGTGTGAGCTGTGGGTGCAGATTCATTTTGCTGTTTTACCACACTGAAACATTAATTTTACTTAAAAAATTAAAATTTTGTTTTTGCTGACATTACACAGAGTTATGGGTGACGTTTTTGATACATGTATACAATATAGAATGAGAAAATAAGGTTGATTAACATACCCATCACCTCACATACTCATCATTTGTTTCTTTTATTGTTTTTAAGATTTTATTTATTTATTTGAGAGGCAGAGTTACAGACAGAGGGAGAGACAGAGATAAAGGTCATCCTTCCACTGATTCACTCCCCGAATGGGTGCAACAGCCATAGCTGGGGCCCATATGGGATGCCGGCACTGTAGGCAGAGGCCTAGCCTATTGTGCCACAGCACTGGCTCCCTCATCATTTCTTTGTGGTGAGAACAGTTAAGATATTCTTTTCTTTCTTTCTCTTCTTCTTCTTCTTTTTTTTTTTTTTAAATATTTATTTATTTGTTGGAAAAGCAGAGCATCAGAGAAAGAGGGAGTGAGAGAAAGAGATCTTCAATCTGCTGGTTCATTCTCCAAAGAGCAGCAGCAGCTGGAGCTGGACCAGACTAAAGCCAGGAGCTAGGAATTCCATCACGGTCTTTGTGTCAGAGACCCAGCACTTGGACCATCTTCTTCTGCTTTCCCAGGAAAGTTAGCAGGTAGCTGGATCAGAAATGTAACAGCCAGGACTCAACCCTATGCTCTGTATGGAATGTTGGCTTCATGAATGGGGACTTAACTCACTGCCTCACAACATCAGCCCCACAAACATTCTTCTAAAATAATGTATAATAGGGATTTATACATCTCATATGTTTATTATTATTAAAATTAAAAGGATTCTATGTGAATTGCTTTGCTGCTTGCTGTTACTGAACAGTGTATCTTGGACATTTTTCCATTCAGTGTTTAGAGATGTATTATTGGTTGGCGTCGTGGCTTAACAGGCTAATCCTCTGCCTTGCGGTGCCGGCACACTGGGTTCTAGTCCCGGTTGGGGCGCCGGATTCTATCCCGGTTGCCCCTCTTCCAGGCCAGCTCTCTGCTGTGGCCCGAGAAGGCAATGGAGGATGGCCCAAGTCCTTGGGCCCTGCACTCGCATGGGAGGCCAGGAGAAGCACCTGGCTCCTGGCTTCGGATCAGCGCAATGAGCCGGCCACAGCAGCCATTGGAGGGTGAACCAGTAGCAAAAAGGAAGACCTTTCTCTCTGTCTCTCTCACTATCCACTCTGCCTGTTTTAAAAAAAAAAAGATGTATTATTATGCAGGGCGAAGTGTTCTTGTACATACTACTTTGAACAGTTGGGTTCCTTATTGATTTACTTATTTCAGGGGCTGGGAGGAAAGAACAAGCAAGTGCACACACTGCTAACTTTGGTTTACTCCTCCAAATAATGCACAATATGTCAAAGCCAGAGCCAGGAACTGGGAACTCAGTTCAGGTCTCTCATGTGAATGGCAAGAACTCAAATTACTCAAGTCATCACTGCTGCTTCCCAGGATCTACATTAGGAGAAGGCTGGAGTAAGGAGCCAGAGCCAGTTATGGAAGCCAGGTACTGCAATGTGGAATGCAGGTGCCTTAACCACTAGGCTAAATGCCCCCTACTGCCAAATGTTTCTTTAAGATGAATTTCAAGATGCCTGATTGCTAGATTTTTTAAAGAGTATTATGAGATTTAATAATTTTAATGGATACTGGTAAGTTGTCAACATTGCTTTTTTTTTTTTTTTTTTAATTCGAGTGGAATGGAGGCCTTAAGATGGTAGAAATCTAGCCACTTGACAGTTGAGAAAACTTAAGAGATAAAGTGATGTGTCAAAGGAGAATGATGATATGGGCCGCACATGGCCAACTTCTGATTCAAGTCCTGTGATCCTTGAGAGGGCTGGGAGAATAGCCTTTGTACTGGCTCTTGTTATCTGTGGCCTGCAGTTCTTTTCCACTGGCCTAGAAAAGTCTTTTGGCAGGCTTTGGTCAGTTGCTCAGGAATTTATGCCAGGTCTCGGGAAGGCTGATCTGTAATTTCTGCCTTCAGGTAGCCTGCAGTCTTTATTCAGAGTTGAGCATTCTGGAATCTTTAATCAGTTGCCACTCGGGTGCACAAACCCAGCTTGCAGTAAGTCCGGGCGACTCCATGCAGTTGAGGTATAGGGAAGCAGGACTCTGGCTTTCACAGCAGCCGGGCCCTGATGGGCTGGGGAGGGTGAGGGCGTTGCACACAGTCAGCTTTGGCAAGGTGACACAATGCTGTGTTATGGCACATAGACTCTCTGGGATTACTTAGTCCTGTTTCTGCAGCAGGAGGGCAGGTGATGTGGCCCCAAAGCCTGAGCATTAGCTTCTCCCCCTCTTCCATCTCTTCTACTGAAGAATGCTTGAAGAGGCATAGTGGTTAGTTTTGACATCTTGGTTAATTAATTGGCCCTCAATGTGCCTTAGTTTGCTCAGCAACACAAAGAAGGTGGTAATAACCCCCACCTCATGAGATAGTGAGGAGATTAAATGTGTTACTGTGTATACAATGTGGAGAACTGTGCCTGGCAGAAAGCACCCTGTACAATCTGAGCATGTTGTTATTAGTATTGAGTGTTCATGACAGAGACACAAGTTCCTTCATCTTTGCCTCCTTCAAATCCTTTCCCACCGAGTGGCCAGAGTGCTCCAAGACACACAGATGATGAGAGATTGTGGCAGTGGCTTCCGGACACCTACAGGGTACAATTTGGCAACATTCTTGCCCTGTGTCAATCCCTCCCACTTTATCTCCTGTCTTTCCAGTTTGAATTTTGTGTTTCAGCAAGTGTTAACTGCCCTTAGTTTCTTAGCTGTAGACTATTCATTGCTTCCAAGTCTTCATTTTTACTATTCTACCAGCAGTATTGTGCTCTCCCCAATTTCTTTGCCTTTACTGCTCTTCATCTTCCTGGACAGCACTGAGACATTCTTGAGGAAGCCTTTTTGTCAGTGTTCTGGGGTCTCTGGGAACACCTCTGAGGTTACTCTTGCCTCTTTGCAATTGTCTGTGTCCCTCATCAGAAAGCTAGTTCCTTAAACCCACGCATCGTTTTCTTCTTTGCCTTCTGGCTGCCTGATGGGTGGATGCCGCCCAGTAGATTTTGAATACATATTTGAAAGGCATTCTTGGGGACCTTTTCAAAGCCCTTGGGAGAGTAGATTTAGAAATGGGTTTGGACCAGATCTGTAGGCAAGAGCTTGACGACTACACCAAGAGGAACTGGGCTGTCTGCAGTCCTGTGTGTCTGGATGGCACAGTGAGGGAGTAAAAACATCAGTGGCTTGGGAGTCAGCCCTGGGTTCTCCTACTTGCCCAACTCCCTTATCTGAGTGATGAAGGGAGGGTGTGAGTGAAGTGACCTTCTCACATGCTAATTTTATGACTGGATGCCCCAGTGCAGACTTGGGGGCGGGGGTGGGAGGTGGGGGACCCCCCCCCCCACAGTCATGCACATGCTCTGTGAGGTTGTGTGGTGAGGTTTGGTAGAACCGCAAGTCCAGGTTTAATCATTATAATCAAGGATTTGATAATATGGAGAAGCTGTTCCAAATACTTAACTCTCCTGTGGTCAGTTGTTAATTCCCAGAACCAATTAAAGGGAGGAAGATCAGCAGATTTTTTTTTTTTTTTTTTTAGTTAAAGCACACGTAACACCCCCAACAACCTTTGAACACTGAATTCTTTTCATCTGTGTGTTCCTGGCTTTTTAGAAGGAAGGTGAAATGGGCAATTTGGCTGGGATTTTTTCTGATGTTATCAAGTAAGTAATTCATTGTGGTTGTTTCCTTTGGGTTGATTTGTGTACTTGAATTTTAGAAAAGTTAGTCTGGGGACTGACCATTAAGAATATCTGTGGGTCAATGTCAGACTGTGGTGGCTTTGCAAGGGGTATGTGAGAATGGAAGGCGACAGCAGGAGAGATGGCTTCTCTGGCATGGCATTAGTGTCAGGCTTCAGAGTCAGCTCATTTCAGGAATGGGGGCTGAGGACAGGTCTTGGCTGGATCCTGATGGACCCTCCCTCCTCCTGCCCACATACGCTCCATGTGTTCATTGATTGCTGGCTGAGCTTCAGGCACTGTTCCACCTAGCCAGGCAGATAGCATCTCAGCCCTCTGAAGCATCCAGAATCAGGAAGGGCAATAGCCTGGATGCAGATAAGCCATACAAATTTCAGCGAGAGATAAAAACTAGAAAGAAAACCAAACAGGGGAATGTAGTGGCCAGTGCTATGAATGGAGGTTTCCATTTAAACCCAAGAGGGCCTCTCCAAGGAGGTGCCATTTGCACCAGAGTGAGTGAGGCGGCCATGTGAATAAGAAGTGAGTGCTGGAAAAGACTTGGGGATGAGACTGCTGAGTTTATGGGCAGAAAGGAGGCGCCTGTGGCTGCCGCACTTGGTGTGACAGGGAGGGCAGTAGGAAACCATTGGGAAGATGTTTGTCGGGTCTGAAGACCCTGACTAGGATTTTGGATGGATTTTCGTATCAGTTGAAGTATGGCTCATCGGAAGCCTGTAACAGAACTGATTTATGTTAGAGATCACTGTGCTTGCTGGTTGGAGATTAGACTGAAGGGGGCGGGACAAAAGAAGTGGGGAGACTGGGAGAAGAGGCTTTTATTAAAAGATTCCAGATAGTGACTTGGACCAGGGTGGTAGCAGTAAGCAGTGAGGTATTTCTTGGGAGTAAAGTGGACGATACCTGCAGAATGTAGATTGTATCAGCCTAGGGGGTTGGCAGAACCACTTACTGATTTACGGAGAACTGGAAGAGGGATTATAGCAGTGTAGGAATTAAGTACTTGAGTTGGTCACGGTGGAAGTTTTTATGAGATCTGGAATTGAGGAGAGGAAGCCTGGGTAATGAGAATTACAATAAAGACATCCAACATTTTTGGCAGTGTGCCTCAGTCTGTTCTAAGCACTTCCCATGATTAGCTCATTTAATCCTCACAACAGCCATGGCCTCCTTCTACATAACTGGCTTTGTTTTACTGATGAGGACACCATCATACAGAAATGTTAAGTAACTCACCATAGACATATGGCTAGGATTTGAACTGATACAGTCTGGCTCAAGGGCTGGTGACCACTAGGTTTTTCTGCTTTGAGGTCAAATGTGGTTTCTCTACCACCCACAGCCACCTGAGGAGCCAGGAGTTGCATCTGTTCTGTGAAGGAGAAAATAAGATACTCATGACCCCCAGGTTATTTTTGCATCATTAGGAAAAAGCACTGAGCTGAAATATCATTTTAAGAATCAGGTCACCAAATACTAATGAACTCATCCAAGCATAGTCTTGGTGAGATTAGTAGCACTCATCTTTTGGTGCTGTACTTGTTACCATCAGGAAGTGGCTTACAATTGAATCCTTAAACATTCTTAAAGTAAAACCACATCTATTTGGGAAAATGGTAGAAGTTTTGAAGAACATCAAGATCACTGGTTTTACTATTATAATCCAGCTCATAATTACTTAGTTATTATACTGTTTGCTCCTGTTCTTGAAGCGTGATATCAAGTGATTAGCCAATAAGGCATGTTTTAGTCTTGGTCATACACATCAATATTATAAAGAGGTTCTAATGTACTTTCTAGAACTGTAAATACTCCAGTATTGATACAAATGAATGCTAATAAGAGTTAATAGAAAATATTCATTTTGCAATATACCCATGTATCCTAATAGCATGTTATACTTATTCACATACCTTGATTAAAAAAAATAAAAAATTATTTATTTGAAAAACAGAGACAGAGAGGAGGGAAGGAGACAGGGAGAGAATTATCCCATCAGCTTGCAACAGCTGGGGCTGGGCCAGACAAAAGTCAGGAGCTGAGAACTCATTTTGGATCTCACATGTGGGTGGGATGGACTCAACTACTTGAGCCATTACCATTGCCTTCCAGGGTGTACATTAGCAGGAAACTGGAATCAGAAGTAGAGCCAGAATTCAAACCTGGGCACTCTGCTATGGGGTGTGGGAATTCCAAATGATATCTTTACCATTGCACCAAATGCCTGCCCCCATACCTTGATTTTTGATAACTTCATCCTGAAGTGGCAAGAGGTGGGCAGGGGTATGTCCCATGTCTCTGGTGACTGTAGTGATTTGCTGAAATGATTTAGGAGTCAGGAGCAAAGATAATCAGACTCTTACTCTTCAACTTTAGCCCATTTTTTATTGAAAAATAAAAAACTGTGTAAAGATGTTTTTGAAAGTTACATATAACCAAGAACATTTTAAAAAATATGTCTTAAAATTATTTTTCATTGAGAGGGAGAGAGAGAATGGGAACACAAGCATGCAATCCCATCTACTGGTTCACTCTCCAAATGCCTGCAATAGCCAGAGGTTGGCCTGGAGTTGGAGCCAGGATGAGGAATGCAATCCTATGTGGGTGACACCAACACAACTACTTGATCCATCACTGCCGCCTCCCAGAGTCTGCATTGGCAGGAAGCTGGAGTCAGGAGCCAGAGCTAGGAATTGAACCTACATACTCCAGTGTGAGATGTGGGTATCTCATCTGCTAGGTTAGGATGTAGGTATCTTAACTGTTCCCAGATATTTGCTCTTTAGGTAGTCTTTAAAAATTTGTTCATATTCTACAGTGTTTTATTTCAATTTTCAGGTTTGGTCCAAGATAATTCTGGTACAAGAGGAAGCTGCAGCTACCTTCTTTGGTTTCAGTTCACTCTTAGTTTCCTCTTATTGGAAGGTCAGGGCCCTGGACAAACCGAGTGTACTTGGGATACTTGGGACTGTAAATAACAACAATCCTGACCTTCAGTGAAAGGGACAGTTCATTATCTCCCACATCAGGAGCCTGAAGGCAGGTGGTTTTAGGGTTGGTTCAGCAGCTGGGCAGTGGTGGGTCTTCTCTGTGCTGCAGGGCCTTCTCCTGCCATGGCTGCCTGCATGGTCATGCCAAGGAGAGAGGAAAGGCATAGACAGAATCAGAGGGCCGTTCTGGCCACAGGTGAGGCCAGGCTTCACAGTGTGTTTGTTTTCTCCTCTACAGTGGGCAGTGGGAATGGGTGAGGGGTGAGCATTCTGCAGTGATTGTTGCAGGTGGGCAGAGAGAACCTGCTGCATGCTTGCCAGACACCTTTCCCTCTCGTTGGTAGAGGTTAAGTGTCTCCTTTAACCCCATGTCTTCTGCCAAAAACACAGGGACCATCTGCTCAGAAAAACCCTTTAGCAGAAATTATTTCTGTCTCAAAGTTTTTTTTTTTTTAAACCTTATACTGCATTCTCCCTAGATTTTATTTTCACTACATGTATGAACAGATTTTGTGAGATAACAAAAGCCGAAGTAAACAAGGTATTACAAAAATTAAAATGGCTATTGCACTAAACTTGTTTAATTTTTGTGATCCAGCTTTTCAGGCCCCCATGCCTTTATCAGTGCTGTGCGCTGTGCTTGGAATACTCTATTCCCAAGCAGATGTCACCTCCTCTGTGAAGCCTTCCCAGGTCTACCATCCATCCATCCATCCATGTCTTTCTGCTTCCCCAGGCTTTCAGGGTGCACATCTCTCCAGACATTCATCAGGGTGGGGACTTTGCTGTGCATCTGTTTCCTGTCACTTTGTCATTAGCAACTTATTTCATGTATGTGCCAGACATTGAGAAATTGAGTGCCTTAATCACATGAAATGCCCCCCAAAGCATCTGCTGCATTGAAAACATTTGTGTGTGTCTGGAGTCATGGAGATACATCAAACTCAGACCTTTCCACATTCTCCCTGTGGCTCTCCACTCCCTCCTGGTGCCGCAGTGTGGCTAGTTATTCCAAGGGCTGATGGTGCCACGAGGGCAGGGGAGGAGATCCTTGTGGGTAGCCCCAGTCCTGTGTGTTAGCATTTGTTTGCCCTCTACCTGAGAGGGTGGTGTGGGCTGAGTCAGCAGTCCTGCTGGCAGAGAGCACGTCATTAGTCCTGTTGACAGAAGCTGGCTTCCTCTCCCCCTTGCCTGTTAGTGGAAGTGTTAATGAGGAGTAAAATGGCCAACAGGCTGGAAAGTGTTTCTGAAGCCCAGGGCCTGAGCTGCCCATACATTCCCTATAGGGCCAGTTGACTAAAACCTCAGTCCCAGTGTTTACAGAACAATGGCAGTTCTTTGTCAGCTCCCCACATTAGTCCAGATGCACTGATAAGTGCTTACACAGATTTTGTTTAGTTGTTATATTAGCCAAATGTGGATGGTTTTCTTTCCTTTTTTTTTTTTTTTTTTTTTTTGTTTAAAGTTGTCTTTTACAGATGGGAAAACTGAGGTTGAACACTTGTTAAGGAAAAAGACGGCTGGGGTTCAGTCCAGGTCGACCAGCCTCTAAAGGCTGGGACTTTTTCATGCCATATACTCATGTATCAGACCCTGTCTGGTGTTGGCCTTGAGAGCTTCCTGCAGCTCACATGCATAGAATGCCTGCTGTGTGTCATGAGTTATTAGGCACTTGAGATGCAGAAGTGGGTGTGTAGACCTTGCCTTTGGGGCCAGAGTTCAGCGATGGAATCAGATACCTGAGCAAATAAGAGATCATGATGAGACCTGGGCTGTGGGACTAGCAACAGAATCCTGTCAGGAAGTACAGCAGAGCAAAATATTGTTGGAGGCATGGAGTTTAAGGAGAGGACATCGATGTTGGGTAGGAGCCCCATCACAGGTGGCCTTGTATGCAGGTTAAGGAGTTGGGCTTTTATTTTGAGGGTGGAGGAATGTTTTTTTTTCAGGCATTACAGAGCTGACCCTGTTGGCAGCTTATGAATGCATTTAAGGGAACAAAACTGAAGGTGGAGTGATATTTAGAAGGCAAAAGGGTAGCATTTGGTGACTGGAGTTGAAGTGGAGAGTCCAGTGGTTGGGGCATCAAGCATAAAAGCTGGATTTTCAGTTTCAGTAACGGGGGACCACTCTGAGAATCTGAGCAAAGAGGGGAAGGATGCATGTGAATAAATCAAACCTGGTGACTTTAGCTTCTTAGTTCTGGGTGAGATAGGGTAGTGTGCTGGGGTCAGGGAGGTGGAAGTTGAGTATGGCTGCTTTTGGGGTGGGAAAGGTGGACGAGAAGGACAGGCAGAGGGAGTTAATGGGCATTGGTGGTATTTGCATGGGTTTTTGGTGGTGCCACCCATCCCGCCCAATAGTGTCTTTATTTATTCATTTTTTTCTCAGAGTACTTAACCATATGGGGCTAGGAGAAAAGGGTGGCTCTAGGAGCTGGATAAGAGGGTATAAGGCCATTGAGGAGTCTGACGAAAAGGTATTTGGGATGCTGCTCATGCTGGGCAGAGAAGGCAGGTATGTTCTAGCCAGGGATGAGTAGTCAGAAAATGGAACAGCCATTAATAATGGGAGTGAGGCCATGGGAGAGGTCATGGCCAGATCCAGGATATTGGAGTTGAAAATTCGAGAAAGGAAGCAGCTCTGGGTGAGGCCAGTATTCCAGGGTGTGGCCAGAAGTGGATGGTGACAAGCTGTTGGGTGTGGCGATTGTTGCCCTTAAGGAAGCCCTGGTGTTGCTATGCTTGCTCCTTGGGTGGATCGGCCCCATTAGGAGCCACACATTCAAACTGCCATGGCAGGGCCAAGTTGGCACATTGCCAGAGGGGGCGGTCCAGCTATAGATAAACCGGTGGCAAACCAAAAAACACATGCCCTTTAAGCTACAGAGGACAGCTGCCCCTGTGGCACTGCTAGGTTACTTTCTGTCAGTGCTGTTCTATTTTTCTCCTTTTCCTGGAAATCAGTATTTATGTGAAGTTGCCTGATTTCTAAGTGTTCAACAATTAAAAAAACAAAACAAAACAAAACAAAACAAAAACAACTACATACTGTGGGCTATGTGAGTCAAGGATTTAGTTGGGTTTGGCTGTGTGGGCTGCCTGTTTGATACCCTTGGATCTGAGATACCTTCCCGGTCCCGAGGCCTGGGGTGGGAGGTAGAGTGGAGAGTGCTTGTGAACTGGATGCCCTTACCACCTTGGTCATCCCAGCTGCTTGGAGGTTCTAAAGATAAGGAACTAAGTAAGTAGCTAATTAGTTTTTC
Organism: Lepus europaeus; assembly: GCF_033115175.1. Taxonomy (NCBI): domain Eukaryota; kingdom Metazoa; phylum Chordata; class Mammalia; order Lagomorpha; family Leporidae; genus Lepus; species Lepus europaeus. The sequence continues at coordinate 54,145,810 of NC_084829.1, forward strand.
AGTGGGAGCTAATAGGTGATGATAGTAATCTGAAGCCTGTGGCTCAAGGGAGCTTCAGGTTGTGGTAGAAAACTTGCCAGCTCCTTGGAAAACCCTTTCATGCCTCCCCTCACCCCTGGGTGCAGTGTGCCTCCTTGGCTGGGGTGAATGTTTTTTGATTAGTATTTCCTCTTTTGCTTATCCATATCATTTATTTCCCTTACCCCCTTTTTTCTTTTATTTATCCACTTATTTTTCCATTTCTGATTCATTTTCTTACAAGGTTCAGCTCAGGTTAGTTTGCTAAAATAATGTGTGCATCAAAAAATATTTTTGTATTGACAGTAAAATTTATATTCTGTTTTCTTAGTTTTAACCTCAGTGAATTAACTATGAGTTATGATGATGTAACCATGAGACTTTTTAAATTAGTAGATAAGAAGGCATTTACACATCCAAATGCATGTTTTGCCCTTCAGATTACTCACTTTGTGGGTTTTACTCAAATTTCAAAACTGCATTCTAATCCTTTGGGGATTGTCCTCATGCCACCTTTGTTTTTTGCACATCTTTCTTTCAAGGTACATTTGATGGCTGAGAATGACTAAAAGCTAAGTCTCAAGTATAAGAAACATGTCATAGTTGTGAGAAAATGAGAGTTGGCTGTGAAGTACTGATGTAACATTTGTTGTCCCGCTCAGTAATGAGCGCCTGAGGTTGTTGCATGCAAGGAGGTATACAGGTGATTGCATAGCGTGACCTGGATGGAGTATGTGCCACAGATTTCCTGTGCATTTGGCACAGTCTTAAAAATTTGTCTCCAGGCGTTGTGGTGCAGTAGGTTAAACTGCTGCCTGCCATACCAGCATTCCATATCAGAGTGCCAGTTCCAGTCCTGGCTGCTCTGCTTTCAATCCGGCCCCCTGCTAATGCCCCTGGGAAAGCACCAGTAGATAGATCAAGGGCTAGGGTGCCTGCCACCCATGAGGGAGACCAGGATGGGGTTCCAGGCCCGTGGCTTTGGCCTGGCCCAGCCCTGGATGTTGTGGAGTTAACCAGTGGATGGAAGATCTCTCTCTCTCTCTCTCTCTCCCTCTCTCTCCCTCTCTCTCCCTCCCTCCCTCCCTCCCCCTCCCTCCCTCTCTCTTCCTCTCTCTCTGTTTCTTCCTCTCTTTGCATCATTGTGCCTTTTAAATAAAAAAAATTTTAAATATTTGCTTCCAGACATGCTGTGTTTATTAATGGGCTACCAGTTAAAATTTTCCCATTTCCCAGGATATTTTAATTAGACCCTTAGTTAATCTTTTGGAGGTGATTGTACAATTTATTTCTATTGGCCTCTGAGAAGCTAACGTAGACTTTGAATCCTGCCATTATTTTCTTTCTGAGCCAGTTGAGCTCTGGAAACTCTGGATGAGGAACCACTGGGGTGTGAGTCCCTTAAGTGACAATTTATACAGAACGATGTGCATGTTTGGCAGCTAATGGTTGAATGGTGCCGACACATGAATCAGGCTCATAGCCATACCTCTTGTGTATCCATTAAATAAAGAACTGGGCAGCCTTTCTCTGTATTATTGGCAGGCTGATTCTTGATCAGAAGCATCTGGGGAGCTCTTCCCAAAAATTAATTAACTAAGGATTCTAGAGCTCCATGTCCAGTATTTCCCTTTACATGGGAGTGGGGATGGCAGGTGGGTTCAGGAATCTGAACTGTTCGCAAGTGCCCCAGATGATTGATGCCTTTGGTTCTGGGGCCACCCTATGGGAAACACTGGTATAGTGGGCTTTGGGGTTGAATGGACCCTGTAACGTTCATACGAGTTTTCAGAGTTACCATCACTGAGCTTCAGTTTTTTTCATGCTTTAGATGTCTCCAACAGGAGCATTGTGAGGAGACCAGTGGATATAGATGAAGCACCCAGCTCTGTGTGACACAGACTAACATGTTAGTTACCTGTGATTGGAAATACAGGCCCTTGACCCTGCTAGGAATCTCTGACATGTCTGTCAGAGGGAATGTAATTAACCCTTGATGACAAGGATCACATGTTTTTTTATGTGTTCCCTGGTGTTTAGTACTGTGTGGGGCACGCAGGTGGTGGGGTCCTTTTTGTTCTGCGAGTATTTAACACTGGTGTTAAAGAGTGGCATTGCACATTGTTTCAAGGCTTCAGTCTAGCATGGATCACTACCTGAGAATGTGCTTTTCTCCTATTGTCTTTTGTACTCTGCCTTCCAGGCTCATCCTCCCCATGCTTGCATGTGTATACACATATGTGAAGATCAACACATGAATACAAACACATGAACACACACACAAATGCAGCTGAGTGTGTCTTGAGTGGCTGTATTGGAGGTGTAGTTCAGGTCGGCCCTCTCCAGCTAATTAATAAATATAGCATGTCTGGGATATTGAAACATGCTGACTCTTGTTTACAGTCTTGACGTGCCAAGGTCAGGGAACTCTCAGGCAGCACGATTTGGCTGCTGCCTATCATGTATGTAGGGAAATTAGGGCATCGGTTTTCAGTGGACAAACTTAGGTGAGTTTCCCTTCTCCTGTGCCCACAGTCACGTGAAGGTAGGACTCAATGTGTACAGATGTCAACTCTGGGACACTTTTCTCTTTGACCAGTGTTATCCTAATGCTCTTGACAGACAAGCAGGCCAGTTTATTTTAAAAAATGTTATTTTTATTTCCTTTTAATGCTAGCAGTGAAAAATAATTCTTTGGTTTTGGCCCAAGGTGCTGTGAAAACACAGTGCTTCCTGTTTCCAGGATATAAGCAGGTTGAACAAGTACCCAAGCAAGTTGCTGCTTTTCATTTTCATCTCCCCTTTGTAACTTTTGAAGTGGAATAACTCTGCATTCTTTTCTTCCTAATCATTTAAAATTCTAATAGAAAGATTTGCTTTTATAACATGAGCTTTTTTGGCAAATGCGTGAACGTGTGTCTAAGGTAATTTCGGTTTCAGAAGCAGTTTTTAAGTAAAAAGAGATTTTAACCTTCAGTGCCTTTGATACCAGGTTATTTGTTAGATATTTTTTAGCATGTAAATCATGGTCCCAAAGGGTACATTTTTTTCCTTGTTTGGTATATTTCCTCATTCTTGGCTTGGTAATTATATTCAGAATAATTAGTTTCGGGCTACCACATACATGTTGGGTCTGTGTTCTCTGCTTCTTATGCAGTGATCATTCTTGATCATTACCTGATAGAATACATGGGAAGATTTTCAGATTGGAATCAATCCCCCTGTATCGCTCCCAACAGGCTCTTGAATTTTGTAGAACGGAAACATGTGAGGAAAGAGAAATGACTCTGCTGGAATTGCTAAGTGACTGGTGACTATAGAAATCTGTAAAAAATCCTTTGTGTTTATTTTGAGTTACCATTGGTGCTAAATTTGTAGTTATTGCATTTATTACCATTAGAATATGTAAATTATATGTTAAAGTTACTTAAGATTTTATGCATTTTCTGAGATACTTTGTAAATGCAGTATTTTCTTTTTTTGTAAGGAACCCCATGAGGCCTATAGGGAAGGACAGAGAGGCTATGGATAACACCTCTTTCCTGCTCTCAGATTTTCCTACTGTTTCTTGTGAATGCTTTAATGTATGCCTCAAAATCTGGCTCTCTTTCCCTTTAAAATCATCTCAGTATATCGGCTTCATGTAAGACAAAGAAGATTCAACTTTAAAAAAATTTTTTATTTAAAATTTTAATTAGGTCTTTACAGATTCTATGTGATTTGTTGATATAATTCTAAGAAAAAAATAATAATATTCTCTTCCTTTCTCCCTCCTTCCTTCTTCTCTCCTTCCTTTTCCCTCTTTTTTTTTTTTTAGCTTTTGAGGTAACATATTTTAAATTTACATTACAGTAAAAAGACTTAATACTTCACCAGATAAGAATTTTAATAAGTAAAAAACAAGAAGACCCTAGTTTAGTGGGAATATAGATGATAGATATAAATAATAGTTGAGTGGGAAAATGACCATTTCACCCTAGTACAGTAAATTTTTAGCAGATCATTAAAACAGTAGTAGTATAACATTCTTAGCCATTGGTTTCACAAAGGTATAAAACAAAGTTTTACAAAACTATATTTGCTGTCCTAAACAGCACTTTGGCCTCAGAATCAGCCCTCAGGGCATTCAGATCTGGCTAAAAAGCTCATGAGAGTTTCTCAGGCATGGAAAGCCAAGACACTGTGGGAAAAAAAAAATGACCTAAATGAAAGATCTCTGTGAGTGAGATCTCAGTGGAAAGAATGGGCCATCAAAGGATGTACCTTTCTCTGAAGGGAGGAGAGAACTTCCACTTTGACTGTGGCCTTGTCTAAATAAGGTTGGAGTTTGTGAACTCAAGAGGCTTCCATAGCCTTGGCAGCTCATGACAAGAGCCTTGGGTGATTACTGACATCATAAATAAGAGTGTCAATTGTTAAATCAACAACGGGAGTCACTGTGCACTTAACTCCTCATGTGGGACCTCTGTCCTTAATGTGTTGTACTATGCAAATTAATGGTAAAACTAGTCTTTAAACAGTACTTTTACACTTTGTGTGTCTGTGTGGGTGCAATCTGTTGAAATCTTTACTTAGTATATACAAAGTTGATCTTCTGTATATAAAGATAATTAAAAGTGAATCTTAATAAAGAATGGGATGGGAGAGGGAGTAGGATATGGGATGGTTTGTGGGTGGGAAGGTGGTTATGGGGTGAAAAACCACTACAATCCAAAAGTTGTACTTTGGAAATTTATTAAATAAAAGTTTTCTAAAAAAATTCATCTTAAGTGTTAAGGTGATCATATTAAGTGTTAAGGTGAAAATATAGATAGAATTAAGTATTAAAGTGAGCATATAAATAGGATCATGTGTCTGGTAATAATAATAGACAATTAAAAAGGAGAGAATTTTCTAATATGGGAAGCAGTCACACAGCAGACTTACAGAATGATAATTGCTTTAAGTAGCTTTCTGGCCTCAGAATCAGCCCTTATGGCTTTCTGGTCTTGCTGAAAAGCCCGTGAGTGCATTTCAGGCATGGAAAGCCAAGACACTGTAGCAAAAAATGTTCTACATAAAGGATCTCTGTTAGTGAGATCCCAGTGGAAAGAAGTGGCTATCAAAGAAGGCTGTACTTTTCTCTAAAGGGAGGAGAGAACTTCTAGTTTGCTTATGGCCTTTTTAAATACTGATAGAGTTTTTGGATTCAAAATGCTTTGATAGTCTAGGCAGCGCATATCCATTTTGCTATAATAGGTAGAATTTCATTCGTTTTTATAGCCGAATAATATTCTGTTGTGTATATACACCACATTTTCTTTATCCATTCATCTGATGATGGATACTTTGGTTGATTCCAAGAGTTGGCTATTGTGAACAGTGCTGCTATGAACATGGTGGTGCAGAGATCTCTTGGATACAATGTGTTCACATCTTTTAAGTGTTTACCCAGTAGTAGCATTATTGGGTCATATGGTAAGTCTGTTTCTGGTTTTTAAAGAAGTCTCCACACTGTTTTCTACAGTGTCTACTGACTTATATTCCTATCAACTGTATAAGTGTTCCCTTTTCTCCACTTCCTCACCAGCATTTGTTAATCTTCGTGTTTTGGATTTTAGCCCTTCTGGGTGAGGTGCTATCTCATTGTGGTTTTGATTTGCATTTCCTTGATGGCTAGTGATGTTGAGTATTTTCTCATATATTTGATGGCCATTTGTATTTCTTCTTTTGAGAACTGTCTGTTGAAGTCTTTTGCCCATTTCTAAACTAGATTGTTTTTTTTTTTAATTTTTGAGTTTTTTAATTTGCTGATATTTTGGGGGTCTTAATCCTTTGTCAGAGAAATGGTTTGCAAATTTTTTTCTCTTTCTGTTGGATGTCTCTTAACTCTATTGATTGTTTCCTTTGTCGTGCAAAAGCTTCTGAGTTTGATATAGTCCCAATTGTTTAGTTTTGCTTTTGCTGCTGTGCTTTGGGGGTCTTAACTGAGAAGTCATCTCCTACACCAATATCTTGGAGTGTTACCCCTATGTTTTCTTCTAGCAACTTCATAGTCTTACGTCTTAAATTTAGATCTTTGATCCATTTTGAGTTGATTTTTGTATATAATGAAAGATATGGATCTAATTTCATTCTTCTACATATATACATCCAGTTTTGCCAGCACCATTTGTTGAAGAGCATCGTATTTTTTTTTTTTTTTTTTGACAGGTAGAGTTATAGAGAGAGCGAGAGATACAGAGAGAAAGGTCTTCCTTCCGTTGGTTCACTCCCCAAATGGCCGCTACGGCTGGCACTGCGCCGATCCGAAGCCAGGAGCCAGGTGCTTCTTCCTGGTCTCCCATGCAGGTGCAGGGCCCAAGCACTTGGGCCATCCTCCACTGCCCTCCCAGACCACAGCAGAGAGCTGGATTGGAAGAGGAGCAACTGGGACTAGAACCCGGCACTCATATGGGATGCCAGTGCTGCAGGTAGAGGATTAACCAAGTGAGCCACAGCATCAGCCCTGAAGATTATCCTTACTCCAGTTTATGTTCTGAGCACTTAAGAATCACTGTGTCCTAAATTTGTATGTATGAAATGCATGAAGTTTGTATACCTTAAATAAAAGCTAAAAAAAAGAAAATCAGTTGATTATATGTATGTGGAATAATTTCTGGGCTCTCTATTCTATTCCATTGATCCATGTATCAGTTTTTATGCGAGTATCAAGCTGTTTTAATTATAATATTTTTGTAGTATGCTTTGAAGTCAGGTATTGGGATGTGCCCAGGTTGGTTTTTCTTGCTCAGAATCACTTTGGCTATTCGGGGTCTTTTGTGATTCCATATAAATTTTAGGATTGCTTTTTCTAACTCTAAACAATGCCATTGATATTTTGATAGAGATTGCATTGAATCTGTACATTGCTTTAGATATTATAGACTTTTTAAGGATATTGATTCTTCTGATCTGTGAGCAAGGAATATCTTTCAAATTTTTGTGTATGATGATTTCTTTCATCAGTATTTGGTAATTTTCATTGTACAGAGACTCTTACTTTTGGATTATATTTATTCCTAAACATTTGATTTTTTTTTTTTTTTTGTGAATGGAATTTCTTTCTTGATTTCTCTCTCTGGGAGTTCATCATTAGCATACAAAAAAGCTACATTTGTGTGTGTTTATTTTGTAACCTGCAACTACACTGAATTGGTTTTTCAATTCTAGCAGTTTTCTTGTGGTATCTCTAGGTTTTTTCATGTACAACATCATGTCATCTATAGACATCGATAGTTTGACTTCATTTTTTCCAATTTTGATGCCTCTTTTTCTTCTCCCTAATTGCTCTTCCTAAAACTTACAGTACAGTATTGAGTAAGAGTGGTGGATGTAGACATCCTTGTCTTGTTCCAGATCTGAGGGAAACTGCTTTCAGTTTTTCTGCATTCAGTATGATATTGGCTGTTGGTTTATGATATATAGCCTTTATAATTTTGAGGGATGTTCTTTGCATATCTGTTTTGTGGAGTTTTTTTTTTTTTTCAATCATGAATGGTTTCTTTTCTTTGACAGGCAGAGTGGACAGTGAGAGAGAGAGACAGAGAGAAAGGTCTTCCTTTTTCTGTTGGTTCACCCCACAATGGCCGCTGTGGCCAGCGCACCGTGTTGATCCGAAGCTAGGAGCCAGGTGCTTCTCCTGGTCTCCCATGCGGGTGCAGGGCCCAAGCACTTGGGCCATCCTCCACTGCACTCCCTGGCCACAGCAGAGAGCTGGCCTGGAAGAGGAGCAACCGGGACAGAATCTGGCGCCCCAATCGGGACTAGAACCTGGTGTGTCGGCGCCGCAGGTGGAGGATTAGCCTATTGAGCTGTGGCTCGCCGGCCATGAATGGGTTTTTAATCTTATCAAATGCTTTCTCTGTATCCATTTTTTTAAAAAGATTTATTTATTTATTTGAAAGGCAGAGTTACAGAGAGACAGAGGTAGAGAGAGATCTTTCATCTGATGACTCCCCAAATGACCGCAATGGCTGGAGCTGCACCGATCCGAAGCCAGCAGCTAGGAGTTTCCTCTGGGTCTCCCATGTGAGTTCAGGCTTGGGCCATCTTCTGCTCCTTTCTCAGTCCATAGCAGAGAGCTGGATTGGAAGTGGGGCAGCCTAGTCTCAAACTGGCACTCATATGGGGTGCAGGCACTGCAGGCAGTAGCTTTTTATAGATTTTTACCTGCTACACTACAGTGTATCTTTTGTGTCTATTGTATCTTTGTACCTATTGAGATGACCATTTTATTTATTTTAAAGTCAGAGTTACACACACTCAGAGAGAGAAAGAGATAGAGAGAGAGGGAGGGAGGGAGGGAGGGAGGTCTTCCATCTGCTGGTTCACTCCCCAATTGGCTGCAACAGCCGTAGCTGAGCCAATCCGAAGTCAGGAGCTTCCTCAGGGTCTCCCATGTGGGTGCAGGGGCCCAAGGACTTGGGCCATCCTCCACTGATTTCTACAGCAGAGAGCTGGATCGGAAGTGGAGCAGCTGGGACTTGAACTGGTGCCCATGTGGGCATTGCAGGTGGCGCCTTTACCTGCTGAGCCACAGCGCCGGCCCCGTTCTCATTCACTTTTAAAGCATAGCTTCACTGGGTATAATATTCTTGGTTGAAAGTTTTTTTCTTTTAAGAGCTTGAATATATCATCCCACTTTCTTCTGGCCTGTAGAGTTTTCTCTGAGAAGTCTGATGTACATCTAACTGGTTTTCCTTTATATATAACTTGACACTTTTCTCTTATTGTCTTTAGGATTCTCTCCTTGTGTTTAACTTTTGGCAATTTGACAGCAGTATACCTTGGAACCTTTTTGATTGAGTCTGCTTGGGATTGTTTGAGATTCTTATATTGGAGTGTCCATGTCTATTTGAAAACCTGGGGAATTTTCAACTATTACTTCATTTAGCAGGTTCTCAAGATCAGAAATTCTTTTTTAAAATGTTTTTAAAGAATTTTTTATTTAGTTATTTATTTTAAAGGCAAAGAGAGAGAAGTCTTCCATCCACTGGTTCATTTTACAGATGGCCACAGTGGCTGGAGCTGCGCCAATCCAAAGGCAGAAGCCAGGAACTTCTGCTGGATCTCCCACATGGGTGCAGGGGCCCAATGACTTGGGCTATCTTCTGCTTTCCAAGGCCATAGCAGGGAGCTGGATTGGAGAGGAGCAGCTGGGACTTGAACCAGCACCAGTATTGGGATGCCAACATTGCAGGTGGTGGGTTTACTCGCTACGCCATAGTGCCAGCCCCAGAGGTCAGAAATTCTTTTCTGCACTTTTTCTGTTCTGCTGTTAAAGCTCTCAGTCATATTGTTTATTTCACTGATTGAAAATTCCATCTTTTTCTATTCAGTTCTTTTTAATGAGTTCTATCTCTTTAGTAATGTTTTAATTCATGTCATTCATTGATTTCCTTGTTTCTGTCTTTCTGTGTTGTCTTGCATCTCATTGAGTGTCCTTACAGTCACTATTTTGAATTCTATGTCATTTCATAGATTTTATGCATAATCTAATTCTAAAATAGTATTGTGTTCTTTTGGAGGCATCATGCTACCTTGCTTCATCTTGTCTCCTGTGTCCCTTCATTGACATCTGTCCATCTGGTATACTCATCCCTTCTTGTTTGTGGAGTAGGTTTTATTGTGAAAGAGTTTGGTTTAGCTGGAATGCAGGATATCATTTGGCTTGTTGCTTTGGCTTTGATTCTAGGTGAGACCACGTGTGTAGTGTCTGTGTGATTTCTTTTGTTTTCTTAATCAATGTCAGCTGTGTCTATAAGTGACACAGTGGACTAGTCTGCTGCAGTTCATAAAGATCAAAGTGTGGCTTTGAGATGGATAAGGGTTTCCTTGGGTGTATATCTTTGGTCCACAGAGAGTTCAATGTCAGTGTCACTGGCAAATGTGATAGCCTGGGCTTTGCTCTTGGTGCAGAGAGAGACAAGAGTGGCTACACCCTTGTGTTCCTGGCAGACCTGAGTGATGTCAGGGCTTGCTTGTGGCACCAACTGCTGTGACTCTAGGAATGTGTGATATGAGTGGACGTTTCCTCAGGTCCTGCTAAGAGAGTCCAGCTGGTGCTGTGGCTTATAATATGGCTTATAATACCAACAACCCTAGTCCTAGGACTAGGGGACATGAATGGGACCCTGTTCCAGTCCTACCTGGTGACTACAAGGTTTACAGGAGATTTTAGTCAGGAGGGAATGAGTCCAGAGAGGTGGAATAGTAGGTAGGTTCTTCCTTGTATCCATCAGGTGGGCTTTGGTGGTTTGGAGAAATTGAGTATAAATTGTTACAGTCCTTGTGTTGCAGGGTATAGTGGGGTTATTACCCAGATCTCATAGGATGGGAGCAGATTTTTTATGGGCTACTTCCGGTGTTAGCACCCAAAAGCTAAGGTGAATCTCCCTTGCTCATGTAGAGTGTGTGAGCAAAGCTCTGAGGCTAATGTCCAAAAACTCCCACAGTTGCAGGATGCAGAGGATCTGCCCTTTGCCCCACACATTGCCCTGACTCAGACTATGACACTGGTAGGAGAACAGAGGCGCTGTGTGATTGTTTTTTTTTTTTTTTTTTTTTTTTTTTTTTTTTTTTTTTTTTTGCTATGGAGTATGGTGCACTGTGGGAGTATGGGAAAGGAAGGAAGCAAGGTGATTTCCCTGCTCCAAGCCCAGCAGTTGCTCAGACCCCAGTCAGTTCTCCAGGCTGAAATAAAAGTGAGTAACTGATTGTGGAACTCCCTCTCAGCTAAAACTGGGAGTTGCAGGACATGTGGCAATTTCTTCCTATCTTGGCGTGATAAGGTGGTGGCTCACAGCTGGCAGCTGGCTACGCCATGCAACTTGCTGCAGTGGTGTCTCTGTCTTTTCTCCTCTTGTCCCATGGAATTTTTTTTTTTCACCACTGAAAATTTCCATCAATCAGACCATTGGAAACATAGTTCTTCCTTTGTCCTTTTCAATCCCAGAGAAGCTTAATTTAGTGGATCATTCAGAAGATTCAACTTTTAAACTATCATTTGGGTTGATTTTTTTTTTAAGATTTATTTTATTTATTTAAAAGGCATAATTAGAGAGGGACAGAGAGAAAGATGTCTTTCATCTGCTGGTTTGCTCTCCAGATGGCCTCTAAAACCTGGGTTGGGCCAGGTCAAAACCAGGAGCCTAGAACTCCATCCAAGGGCCTGCTGCTTTCCTAGGTGCTTTAGCAGGGAGCTGGATTGGAAGTGAAACATCTGGGACTCAAATTGGCACTCCACTGTGGAATGCTGACATCCCAGACTGCAGTTCAGCCTGTTGTATCACAACACTGGCCCTAGGTTTGATATTTTAGAAGGAGGGTTCTTTTTTTTTTTTCTCTTCTTCCCTTGAGTAAATAATATTGATGCCCATTTTAGAAAGCTTGACCAGTACAGAATGTTTACAGAGGCAGAAGAAGAAAATTGCTTCTGTTTCCCTTAGGACTCCAGCTCCAAGTTTCAGAAGTGCTTCACCTGCACACCAACCAGGTGACTGCCAGCTGGCTTGGAGGGCATCTCTCATCCCAGCAGCACAGCTGCTGCCGGCTTTGTGAGTGTGTGTGCAGCTCGTTTGCTTGATAGGATTCTGGGCTCCTTGAGGAAAGGGGCTGTCTTAACTAGTGTATCCCCAGAATCTGTCATACCACGGGTACCAAAAACGATTAAGAGAAAATCTATGCAGCTTAAAGTTTGGGTTATTTCATTGCATAAAACTGAGGCTGTCTGTGTTCTATAGTTGGTGTTTGTTTTTTGAAATATTTACAGATATATTAAAGATTATTTTGAATGTAATGTGTAATGTATGGATATGGTAAACTATGAAGAAAGCTTAAGAGGGTGTAGGTCGGAAAGGTGAGCATCCCTTTCATCCACTTCTGGTTTCTACTCTTCCCTTCTGAGGGAAAAACTTTTTGTTTATTAGTTTGTATCTTTCCAGGGTTGACCCATGTATATACAAACCTTGGTACAAATTACCTTTTTTTTTTTTTTTTTTTTAAGATTCTATTTATTTGAGAGAGAGTTAGAGACAGAGGGAGGGAGAGACAGATAGTTCTTCTGTCCATTGGTTCATTCCCCAAATGGCTGCAAGGGCCAAAGCTGAGCCGATCTGAAGTCAGGAGCCAGGAACTTCTTCCATGTCTCCCTTGTGGGTACCTGGGCCCAAGCACTTGGACCATCTTCTACCCAGAAGCTGCTGCTGGCTTCGGGTTGGCCTAGCTCCAACTGTTGGCAGCCATTTGGTAGTGAACCAGTGGATGGAAGCTTGATCTCTCTCTTTGTCTCCCTCTTTCTCTGCTACTCTGCCTTTCAAATAAATAAATATTTTTTAAACCTGCCTTTAGGATGTAGTGGAGTGGGGACATGTGAATAATACCTTTTGTTTGGGAGTCATTCTGGCGGGGCCTGCTAAAATTGAAAATCTAGCCCCTGCAATTCCAGTTCTGGCATTCTGTTTTAAATATAGAAATACAGTGTGTTAGAGGCTTTTATCAATGCATTTTTTGTGGTGGAAAAAAGAAAAGAATGGGGTGGGGGGTAGGAAAGAAAAAAAGTGAAATAAATGCCTGTCAGTGAGATTGCTGAATAAATGGTGTTGCATTCATACAAGGGCTGTGCTTCAGCCCTTACAAAGATGAAACACAGCTTTATTAATTAGTTCTCAAGAGGAACTTTCTTGATATATCTGTGTGTGTTAAAGATCTAGATAAGATTGTATAATAGCTTGTTTATATCAAACAGCGATAAGCTCTGTAACTATATGTAGCGTGCATTTATGTGTGAGTGTGGAGGAAGATACAGTGGGAGGAATTAAGTTAAAATGCTTTCTAAGTTAGTTTTTAAAAAACGTGTCCTTGAGTCTTTCCTGGAAGAGGCATCAAGGTCATTGAAGTGATTTGTCAAATCGACTTCCTTTCACTTCTAGGAAATGGAAGCAGATACTTAAATCCTCCTTTTATCTCACTTCATAAATGCTTTTTGTGTGTGTGTATGTGTCAGCCAAGGCAAAGCAAGTGAACTCACGTAGAACAGCTCAGTGCTTTGGTAAGTGAGTGAGTGTTAGATTTCAAGTTGTCCAGGAGGGCGGTGACTCTCATAGCAGTTAAGGCCAGGAACGTGAGCACGGGGCACAGTTAGCAGTACTGCAGACTGAGAGACTGCAGAGGTGCAGCAGTGACCCATGTTGGGGATGATCAGAGCCTGGGTTAAAGCTCCATAGGATCAGAAACAAGTAACGCCAGGAGCTGTTTTAAGAGAGAGGCAATTATGGGTCATATGGTACCTGGAGTGTCTTGCCAAGAAAAGTGAGTTGAGTGGCACAATGTTGCGATGAGGAAGGTTAAAAGTGGAAAGGCATTTTGAAGAAGTGATTTTCAGATGTTTTCTTGGGTTTGCAAGTAAAGCAGCCCTTCATTACCATCAGATTTGTCTGATTATCCTTCTCTGGGTTTGTTCCTCTGGTTGGTACAACTGGGATGAAGGAGAATGTAGATGCCATTCAAGGGGCTTTGAACAAGTGCCCAAGCACTTACTCTTCAAACAAGTACCCAAGCACTTACTAAGTAAATATTTAGGAGACATGGATTTCAAACTTTTTTTGTGCCAAAATAAACAATCTTTCAGTCGATTTTTTCATTAATTTTTTGAAATACCCTCATTATATAGAAATCCTTAGGGAAAATGTCAGTTTTTTTGTCATTGGATCTGTAAATTATTTAGTTTTGGATTGAAGAGGTACTTTGGGTACCTGTAAAGAAGCAGGAAACCTCCACTCAGTGGACCAAAGAAATTTAAAGCCAAACAGGAAGGAAAGAGGGTACTGTGTAGATGCTACCTGTGTTTGAAGAAATATATGCCTCTCCTCTGCCCTTGAACCCATTGTACCTCCTCCCTGCCTTATAAACTCCTTTTCAATTAACTCATTATGTCCCAGCAACCTATATATAGGATATCCCTAAAGACTTAAATTGAGCAACAAATTCACCACTCATGGTAATTTTGAGATAAATACTATGTTCTTGAAATATTCACGGAATTGAAAACTTGGGGTTTAATGGGTTAAATAGTTTTCTGGCTATGCTTCTATAGAGATGTTATGTTTCACCTGATGCAATGCCCTGAAAGAGATTTGTCAGCCAGGCTAGAGAACCATTGTGCTCCCCCCACTCCCATCCTGGGCGTAAAACATTTATGAATGCAGCCTTAGAACATATCAGTACATATATAACTGTTGAATTCATATTGAGTCGATGGTTGAGTTAGTATGTATAGTTTATGTATAGTTTGGCCATGTAAATCTTGGGCTTATATTGAACTTATAATGTAATCCACTACCCGTTCTTATTCATGCATGCTTCAGGCCAGGGCTCCATTATTCTGTACTGAGAATGTTTATTGGATCTAAATGCAAGACTTCATATTTCTCAGGGCTAAACTTAATCTCATTAGATTAACACAATAGCTTTACTGCAGCTGCCTTTAAAAAGATTTTTTTTCCCCACCTGATTTTCATACATGTCCCTAGCTAGTTTTAGGAACCCTGGGAATGAGATAAATGCATCATGAGATGGAAATAAAGTAGGAGCTGGAGACTAAGTTTAGACTTCTGTTTTGCTGTTTGCCAGTTGTGTGACCTTCAGCAAATTATTTAACCTCTTTGAGCTTCCATCCCAATACTTTCCTAGGAATGCAATGGAAAAATCTCCTAGGCTTGCTATAAAGATGAGTCAGTGTGTATGTGATACATCTGTTACAGTTTTGCAAATGGTAGACACACTGCTGATCAATAGCGGTGTCCTGAATTCTTTAGTAGTGTAGAACCCTGCATCATACCCTCATAGTCTTCACTATAGGCAGATAATGAACCTCCTGATAAAACGTTCTTTGAATTGACTTTGATTATTCAACTGGATTTTAATCTTCCTCTCCCACCTGCATCTATCTTTCTTTCTTTCTTTCTTTCTTTCTTTCTTTCTTTCTTTCTTTCTTTCTTTCTTTCTTTCTTTCTTTCTTATTTATTTATTTGACAGGTAGAGTTACAGACAATGAGAAAGGTCTTCCATCCTCTGGTCCCCCCCGCCCCCCCCCCCCACACACAAATGGCCATTACGACCGGAGCTACACTGATCCAAAGCCAGGAGCCAGGTGCTTCTTCCTGGTCTCCCATGCAAGAGCAGGGGCCCAAGGACTTGGGCCATCCTCCACTGCCTTCCCGGGCCACAGCAGAGAGCTGGACTGGAAGAGGAGCAGCCAGTATTAGAACTGGCGCCCATATGGGATGCCGATGCCACAGGTGGAGGATTAACCAAGTGAGCCATGGCGTTGGTCCCCCCACCTGCATTTTGTCCCTGATCCCATGTTTCTGTTTTCTCCCGAATATCATAAAAGAGGTGTTATCACATACCTTAGTGAATTTCTTATTCCCTACTTAAGGACATAGGGAATTATTTGTTATGCTGTGATGTATGAAAAAGGCAAGACACTGAGGCGAACGTGTAGTAAACTCAAAACTTTGTAAATATTTTCTTAAAAAATGAAGTAGACATGACTGAGAAGAAAGAATAAAGTAACATACTAGAAGGTCAACACTTGTTACAGGGGCACTAGAATATTAACACTTGTTGGGGAAACTCAGCGGGCTACCTCTCTTTTGTATCCCATATTACCAACCCCATAGAAGGACTTACTCCTTACCAGTATATTCATTTACATTTTTGATTTTAAAAAGAATGAAAACATTTTTCAGGGTCCTTAAAAGTATCATGGTCTAATCTGCTTAATGGCTGAGTGGCCCAGCTTGGTGTCAGTAGTGCCTGTCATTTAGAACCCCCTCTGCTTGTTGAAGTTCATGTGATTTATGATGGTGGCACTTCTGCATTTAATCCTCATTTACTCTGAGAATATTGAATGGTCATGTTTATCACTTGTAGAAGAATCATTTGCCCATTCTGTTTTTAATATATTCTCTCCTCCTTCCCTGGTTATTGTTTTGTGGTAGCCTTTCTCAAGTTCTTAGAACTCAACCCTATTAAAGATGTCAGTAAGGGAACCTTTTTTTTTGTTGTTGTTGTTTTAAGATTTATGTATTTATTTGAAAGGCAGAGTTCACCGAGAGGCAGAAGCAGAGAGCGAGAGCGAGAGTGAGAGAGAGTGAGAGAGAGAGAGAGAGAGAAAGGTCTTCCATCTGCTGGTTCACTCCCCAAATGGCCGCATTGGCCGGAGCTGCATTGATCCGAAACCAGGAGCCAGGAGCTTCTTCCCGGTCTCCCACGTGGGCGCAGGGACCCAAGGGCTTGGGCTGTCTTCCACTGCTTTCCCAGGCCATAGCAGAGAGTTGGATAAGAAGTGGAACAGCTGGGACTCAAACTGGCGTCCATATGGGATACCGGTACTGCAGGTGGCGGCTTTACCCCTGTGCCACAGTGTCAGCTCCGGTAACTTTTTTCAGTAATTTCTCTAGGCCATGATGTTGATGTTCATTGTGAGACTGAACGAATTAAAGGTTAATGTTTTGCTATCTAATGCTAGTTTTTTTCTAATGTTGTGAGATTGTTGTTTTTTGCTCTTAAAATGGGGCCATTGAAAAACATTTAAGCTTTGTCAGTGATGATTTTGAAATAAAACTTGCTAAAGAAAATATAATTCCTGCACTTATCATGTGTTGGGAGACCTATTCTCTTTGTTCTTCCCCTAGCTGGGTACTTCTAGGTCTTGTAAGAATAATTCCTCCACTGTTGAATGGTCAGGTGGCCAATAAGGAGTACAGATTTGTGACAAGAAGAACATGGCAATCAAAGGAGGAAAATTGCAGAGGAGTTGGGGAGGACACAGCAATAGCAAAGGTTCAGATGCCAGAGACAGATCAAGGAATGTGTTTTGAATTGCCTCTCTACTGTCTAAATAAACAGGCAACTCTACAAGGTCCATAAGCAGATAGAGAAAGCAGATTTTAGTGGAGAAATGAGGTTTATTCCATCTGTATTGCTGTAGCTTGACCCAGGATGGTAGCCTTAGTAATTTGAGAGCTAGGAAAGTTGTTGGCATTTCCATTCTCTTCATAAGTAAGTGACTTGCAGCAATGAAAGCCTGTCTTACTGAAGGTTGATAGGCCAGGCAACTTTCCAGTGCTCATATAGTTACTGGGCAGTAGGCCAGCTCCTGCTAGACACATGGACAGTGAAGCCATTGGTTCATGCTTTAACTGTGGTTCACTCAGGATTATCAGGCAAAAGGCTGCCTCATCTGTTGCTGGGAACATATTGAAATCCCATTGACCATAACTCAATTTGCTCCCCCTCCATTTTTTCCTTGTGGAATAGGCTTCCTCATAGCATGGAGGCAGAATGCACAAAGAACTCCCTCTCTGTGAATTCTCAGACATTTAACCCACGTGTGTGTTCTTGGGAGACACCAGCACATACCCATGAGTGAGGAAAGCTGATCCCAGCTAAGGTTGAGCCCTCCTGTGTGCTAGAAAGGGCTGTTAGAGCAAATACTGTCATATAAAACCTTCTGGCTATTTCACATCAGCCACCATAAATACATAGAAATAGTTTAAATGCTGTTTTTCAGGTTTTCCAAATTCTCCATTTCCTGCTGGTCTTCAATGTGATTCCAGTGTTGGAGCTGGAGCCATCTGCTCTGAGTTCACAACGCTTTACTCAGATGTGTCATTCTCAGTCTTCATCAGTGAGGTTTGCTTTTTAAATTTAAGAATGTAAGAAGCTTTTGTTATCACAGAAACTCTTTATGGAGTTACTTAAAATTCCCTATTCTAAAATTCTTTGTGGGTGGGCATTCGGTGCAGGCATGGAAGACCCAGACTGAGTTCCAGGCTTCTTGCTTTGGCATGGCCATCGCTGGTTTCTATATTGGGGAGTGAACCAGAGAATGGAAGTTATCTCTGTGTGTCTCTGCCTTTCAAATAAATATTTTAAAAAATTCTTTGTTACTCACAAGGAGAGGACACACATTCTTTCATGAAGAACCAACAGTGCAACATATATCCTTGCAAAGAAGCCAAGTTGATGATGATTGTCCAGCAAAATCAGTCTTTGCTCCTTCCTTCCAGTACTCATGAAAAGTACTGCTTTTTTCTTTTCAATATCTAAATTGTTCAGTGCTTGCTTTCTTTTTCTTCTCATTTACCAGGGAGTGTGACATCATGTCCTAATCTGAATTTTGGATGCTGTCTTACTATCCCAGATAAACTATAGATTGCTGCTTCTTGAAGATGCTATACTTGTGCTAGTTATAGACCAAAGTGTGTATCACATGCTGTTGTTTAAGTACCTTGGTAAGTTTTGAGTGTGAGAAAGATAAGTGTGGAAACAGCTTGCAGAATCCTAGGGGTCAGGAAGGCATTTTGTAGATCAACTTTCTATATGGTTTTTTAGTACCCTTCATACAACAGGACCAAGTGGTCATCTGGCTTGTGCTTGATTAGAGAACTCACTGAATCCCTAGAGGTTACTACTGGGTTAACTCAATATATAAATATTTTTTTTTCCTTTACTTTTTCTTCTGTTGGTTCATAACAAGCATGTCAGTTCATTTACCTTGTGACAAGCCACAGGCCATTTGCTGACCTGAAAATCTCCTCTACCAGTCCCCTTTCAGTTTCTCATGGGGCATGACCACAGCTTATCAGTAGCCTCACTCTCCTGGTTCCTCTGGACTGAGTAGTCCCAGTATGCTACTCATGATTACCTGTAAGCCATACACGGAGAAAGAACGTGAACTTTTCCTTGGAAATGTAGTACATGTGTTGCTCAGGTACTCTTTATTTATTTTTTTATGAAGATTTTATTTATTTATTTGAGAGGTAGAGATGCAGACAGAGAGGAAGAGACAAAGAGAAAGGTCTTCCTTCCATTGGTTCACTCCCCAAATGGCTACAATGGCAGGAGCTACACTGATCTGAAGCCAGGAGCCAGGAGCTTCTTCCAGGTCTCCTACATGGGTGCAGGGGCCCAAGCACTTAGGCCATCTTCTATTGCTTTCCCAGGCCATAGCAGAGAGCTGGATTGGAAGAGGAGCAGCCGGGACTAGAACCAACGCCCATATGGGATGCTGGCAACTCAGGTGGAGGATTAACCCACTGTGCCATGGCACCAGCCCTTCGGTACTCTGTAATGGCAGTAGGCACCAACTCTTGACTCTGGGATTGGGTAGGGGCATGAATGCACTTTGGATGTGGAGTTCTGTGGATCTGTGAAGAGGAAGAAATCTTCAGTGAGTGGATTCTAATTTTTGACTGCCTTAAAAATGTCATTGTAGAGGAGCCTTCTAAGCTGGGCAGGCAGTCATTCCTCAGGCTGAATGTTAGCCTGCCCCTCTGGTGTTGAGTGAACTCTCTCAAGTATCACTGTTTTGAAATTAACATTGTGGGGGCTGGCACTGTGGCGCAGTACATTAATCCTCCTGTGGCACTAGCATCCCATATGGGCACCAGTTCTAGTCCTGGCTGTTCCTCTTCCAGTCCAGCTCTCTGCTATGGCTTGGGAAAGCACTTGGAAGATGACCCATGTGCTTGGGCCCCTACACCCATGTAGGAGACCTGGAAGAAGCTCCTGGCTCCTGGCTTCAGATCGGTGTAGCTCCTGCCATTGTAGCCATTTGGGGAGTGAACCAATGGAAGGAAGACCTTTCTCCGTGTCTCTTCCTCTCACTGTCTTTAACTCTGCATCTCAAATAAGTAAATAAAATTTTTAAAAACATTAACAAAAAAGAAAGTAACAGTGGGAATTTACAGACATGTCACTGATGTGGAACACAGGGCGTCTTATCAACATTGGAGGTGTGCTTTCAGTTCCCGGACTTGGAGAAACAGAGGAGGAAGGGCACTCTCCAGTGCCGGCTTCAGAAAGAAGAGGTGATTTGATTTTTTTTTTTTTTTCAAATAAAGCTAGAAATCATTCTGTGTTGACACTCAGAAATAGTGTGGCAGTTGCTGAGGAGCTGGGAGGCCTTCATGTGACAGGGAAGCATGCCAGATGGCTGTTTCTATGCGGTCTTCCACCCAGCAAGCTTCCATGGCTGTAAATCCAGGTCTAGCACTATGTCTCCCAGACTTGGCTGCTCACCAGGGTCACCTGGGGACTTTATAAACCACAGCGCGTGGCTGCACTACAGATCTGCGGAACCCAGCTTTCTGTGGGTGGCACCTAGGAATGATGATGATTGTACAGCAGACGAACTGGTTGGCAGGAGGCAAGTGGGGGACAGGGCTCTGACCAGCTTTTAGAGCCATAGACTAGATGTCATCTGGGTTGGAAATTATAACCTTTTTGTTCTTTTGGTTCTACATTCTATATTTTTATAGTGAATACTTTTTTTTTAAGGTGCCTTCCTCTTGTATTGCTGTATTGTTTTATTTTCCTTCTATACTATTGTTGGCTTCTTTTTAATACTTGAGTAGCTTCCTGCCTGAGTGCCCTGAAAGATGTTTTTATATAAAGAGGAATGGCATGACCACGGTTCCCTTGTCCCACCTTGCTGGCTGTGGCAGCCATTCTCTCCATTAGTCTCAGAAGAATGTGACAGGCCAAGGCAACATTTCTCTGGGACTCTTGGGCTCCCAGCCCCTCCTACTGACACTCTGCCTACAGGTGCACCTGCTCCGGTGTGATCTTTATATATTTCCCCTCTAGTTTACACATCTTTCTTTCTTATGGATTCTGGCCATGAGAAATGGGTTTGGATTTTTTTTTTAATATTTTTGTTTATTTGTTTAAAAGATTTATTCATTCATTTGAAAGGCAGTGCTACAGAGAGAGAGGGAGAGGCACAGAAAGAGATCTTCCATCTCTTGATTGATTCCCTTGATGGCTACAATGGCCAGAGCTGGACCAGGTTGAAGCCAGGAGCTGAAAGCTTCAACCAGGTCTCCCTCATGGGGTCAGAGGCCCAAGTGTTTGGACCATCTTTTTCTGCTTTCTCAGGTGCATTAGAAGCAAGCTGAATGGAAAGTGAAGCAGCCGGGCCGGGACTTGAATGAGCGCCCATATGGGATGCCGGTGCTGCAGGTGGTGGGCCACAGTGCTGATCTCTAATTTTTTTTTAAAGATTTATTTTATTTATTTGACAGAGTTACAGAGAGAGGTAGAGACAGAGAGAGAGGTCTTCCATCCATTGGTTAACTCCCCAGATGTCCGCAATGGCTGGAGCTGAGCCTATCCAAAGCCAGAAGCCAGGAGCCAGGAGCTTCTTCCAGGTCTCCCATGTGGGTGCAGGGGCCCATGGACTTGGGCCATCTTCCACTGCTTTCCCAAGCCATAGCAGAGAGCTGGATCAGAAGAGGAGCAGCCAGGACTAGAACCGGCGTCCGTATTAGATGTCGGCACCCGAGGCCAGGCTTTAACCTGCTGTGCCACAGTGACAGCCCTGGTCCCTAACATTTTAACCCTAAATAGATCACACCATTTCCAGCTTCAGTTTGGTTTTTGTTCATGATACAGGAACCTCCTCAGTCCTTCCAAGCCAGCTTCATATTAGAAGAGATGTCCCACCACACTCTGACTCAGAGGTGCAAAAAGAATAAAGAGCCTCTGCCACTTGCCATGGATAACACATTAGGAGCTTGTGCTTGGTAATGTGAACTCTTGGTAATGTGACGCTCCCACATTCAAGTCCGTTTCAGCTTGGCCTACTCTTCAGCATGTCTTTACTCCAATTAGATCAACTGTGAGATGAATGTATGGGGTGAGAGAAATCCTTGTTTATGCAAATATACAGAGTGATTCACTTTATTCATCACCTTACTCTGTATTCCTCAGCCCATATCTTCAGCATCTCAGAAGTTAGACTCTGAAGGTCTAATTTCAAATTAGTGTTACATACAATGCTACTTTTTACCCCAGCCTTTTTACTTTTATTTAAAAATTGTTCCCTCCATCATGAAAATTTAATACCAAAGATGTCCTGTATATATCCCATGTCCCATTGAACAACCAGAAACCATTGTTAACAGCTAAGATTTTATATCTTCCCTTACCCTCATCAGTTTTGTCCTCCAGGGAGACTATATTGCCTGTGTCATGCATACATGCTTTAACACGTCTGCCCAACCCTGGCCCTGTCTCAGGTAAGGTATACCTGGCTTCTGGGTAATTCCAATAGGCCTCCAAGGTTGGGATCCAGTGATCTAACCCTGTATTTCCAAAACTTGCTTGATCATATGGATTAACTGGGAACACTTGTGCCTTAACAGGTAGGTCTAGGAATCTGCGTGTAATGATTGCTCCAGCAGTTCCTGAAATTTGGCATACTTGTTTTCATTCCTAACATAAAAGCTGCCTCTCCTCATTTTTCTGACAAAGTGTTGTGAGGTAGGCTGCTTACAAAACATAGATACACCCTAAATATCCTGAGTTGGAACTTATAATAATGCATTTTCAGATAAACGCTTTAATAAAAAGACAGTCAAAATAGTGTCATGTTACTTCACTGGACACCTAGGCCTTGAATATGTACCTAGTAGCAGAAGTATGGTAGGTTCCTATGATGCAGTTTATTACCATAAAGAGATTATTAATCTAGTGGAGAGAAGCAGTTTCAGTTTTGTCCAGGTAATGGGGTAAAGGCTTCAGTGAGGTCATGGCATTTAAGGATGAGTAAGATGATGATAGCTGGTGAAAGGTTGTTAGGAACAGCAAAATCATGATTCACTGGGACTGGAGCATGGTGTGCATAGGCCTATGGGTGTGGAAACTGAAGTTAGAAAGGCCATTGGGCCGGCCCCATGGCTCACTTGGCTAATCTTCCGCCAGTGGCGCCAGCACCCTGGGTTCTAGTCCCGATTGGGGTGCCGGATTCTGTCCCGGTTGCTCCTCTTCCAGTCCAGCTCTCTACTGTGGCCCGGGAAGGCAGTGGAGGATAGCCCAGGTGTTTGGGCTCCTGCATCCGCATGGGAGACCTGCGCTCCTGGCTTCGGATCGGCGCAGCACCGGCTGTAGCTGCCATTTGGGGAGTGAACCGTTAGAAGGAGACCTTTCTCTCTCTGTCTCACTAACTCTGCCTGTCCAAAAAAAAAAAAAAAAAAAAAAGTCATTGGGGCAGTTGTGGGGCTGAAGTTAGGAAGGACATTGGACTTGCAGTCTCAGAGACTGTAAGGCGTGGCCCTTGCTTTACATGTCTGTATAGCCTTAGCCTTTCTAAAGTTCAATGTGTAACAACTGATTGCTTACTGGGCAGTTGTGTTGGTGGCATCAGATACTCATATCTGATGAGTAAGCATTTTCTAAGCTCTCAAAACCTATAGAAGTATTATTGATGTTATTAGAATGTTAGGTTAGGAGAGCCTTGGATAGGAAGCTAAGCCATTTGTACTTTGTTCTGTAAATAGTGGACAGCCATTGAAGAACTTTGAGAAGACATGCTCACACCTGTTTATGCTGCACTAGGGGTCAGATAGACTTTTATAGACTCATTTGAAAACTTAGTCACAATATTTCACGCCCCCACATGTGCGGAAATGCATTCTGAGTTCCCAGCTCCGACCCATAAGTGAAGGTCTGGAATGGAACCTTTAGAGAGTTGGAGACTCAAAGGTTGACTTAAAAAAAAAAAAAAAGGGTCATTAGGTCATCTTTTCTACCTGCTTTCCTTCCTTTCCACAGTCTGTTGGCACTGGAAGGAACCCAGAGGTCTAGTTGAGTCCATTTGCTATCTTGAGTGTTCCTGGCTTTGCTGCTTGGTATTTCCAAAGCCAGACCTGAGGCAGAGGAGCCCTGTCCCCAAGCAGCACCCTTGTGGCTCTGAGCGAGGCAGGCCATCACCTGAGGGGCTGGCTAACCACAGCTGTCTCCGTCTTCTGTGTGCACAGCTCTTTTCCTGGGCCTCCCCTCTCACCTGCATTCCTTTTGTGCCCTGCGTAGGTCCATCCTTCATTCAGTCATGACCAACTTTGTCACTGAAAAGCCTTTAGTCCGTTTGAGTATGTTTCAGTTCACATTTTGCCTTGTTTTGTTTTTGAAAATTTGATTAGTATGATTTTTTAAGTTTACTTGCTATACTGGGATAGTAGCTCAAGTACTTGGAAGACTGTGGGTTACTGGACTTAATTAGTATTTAAGTTTTTTCTTGAGACCATTTAAGCATTTGGTCCCAGCAGTCTGTTGATTTCTGCATATAATGATTTTTTTATGTGTGTGGTCCTTCTCTGCTTTTGAGAATGAAAGAGGTCTTAAAATGTATTGGTATGATTCTTGTTTAGCACTTAACCCCAGCCTAACAGTTGTTCTCTGAGGGTTGCAAGATGTAACAATTGAATCTAAGACTCTTAAACTTGAAATGTTTTAGCAACTTGCATACTTGGTGTTAATGATAGCTAACACATTTATTAAGCATTTCTCAGGTAGGCATTCTTCTGAATTATTTTCTCTGAATTCACTCTTGTAATTGCCACTGCAATTGGATAAGGCATAGGTATCACTGTTATCCCTTTATACAGGTGAAAAAGGTAAGGCACGGAGAGCTTAAACCACTTGCAGGTATGATGTCACACAGACAACCAGTAAATTGGATTTGGGATTCCACAATGCATCTTCTATTCCCTGCTGTTTATTGTAGAGAAGCGTGGATTTATCCTGAATCCAGGCACAGAAATACCTGTTTAATCCGGGCCCAGGTGTGTAGCCTCTCTGTGCTTCAGTCTTATCATTTGTGAAATCAGAGTAGCTGCCTGGTTCAGGATAGTTTTTAGGATTAAATAAGATTATGTATTCAGAGCCCCTGGCACGTTAGAGGCAGTCTCATGATTTTAGAGCCGCTTTTGTAAAAAGTAGTGTTATAACATTTTGAAATTAGACTTTCAGAGTCTATTCTAGTAATGAATCATTCGAATTTTAAATTGCTTTTGTCCATTTATATGAGATGATCCTCCTCACAGAAGTTGTTGATGGGTCATGGGCCTCAAATACCAGGCTGTAGAAGGTGCTTTCCAAAGAGAAAAGGAGGGTCCCTGTTGGGTACTGCTGATGTGAGCCAGTAAGCCATGATGTGGGAGATCCCGTTTCCTTTTATTAATATGGGAAAAGGGTAAAAAGCTGGACTCTCAGCTGGAGACAGGAGCCTGGGAAAGTTGTAGCAGAAAAGTTTTCGACGCCATTGAGCCACCTCAGAAAATTGCCCTGGGTAGTTTGAATGTGACACACCATTTTGTGTGGACACCAAGGAGCTGTTAACTTATTTCCTGGAAATCCAGGACCTGAAGAATACTATTGTCTCTTCTGTTTTACTTTGGAATTAGGTTTGGGGATATCTTTTAAAATACCTCTATTCTCTTTCTCTTCAACATTATTTTTGATCACCTGTCACAAAGAAAGATTTCTAACCTGGAACTCTCAAGGTGGTATGCTAATAAGTACCATAGTAGGTTGTGTTTGTACAGAGGAATGAGTTGGTCAACAGATGCAACCAGAGAGCCAGAACTGAACTGTGTCCTCCCATGGATGCGGTGGTAATGGGGTGGCTCACATGTGACCTGCGAGCCACCTCTGGCATCTCTGCACATTCTCATGTCAAACAAGCACTAGGGACGTTTTGGCCTGGCAAAGTAAAATTTCAAGAACATCAAAAAGGGCAGCTTTTCATGAAAAGTGGCACTGGCAGGGCTTTGCCTTTTCTCGTTACAAAGAAAGCAGACTTGTTATTTAGCATTTAATCAGACATCACTGCAGCACATGGGAGCTGAACTGAATCTGGTGGATACTAATGGCTTCTCTTGTTCCTTCAACAGTGAGGCAATTCAAAAAGTTTTCAGTTAGGTCTTGTGTTTGTGGTTCTTCATCTGGATTAATATTAGAATTTAATGTTTCATTCAGTTTGAGGAGTTAAAATGTGGCGATTAGCATGAGACCAGTTTTGTTTTGGCATAACTGTTAGTGAGTTGCTAGGGAATATACTCTCAGTTTTTTCCATTTTCCTTTTTCACTTAACTGTTTTGGTCAAGGGTAGAAAACTGTGAATTTATATGTGTGAAAAATTTAAACATCTTAGAGGATTTATTTTGAAGATGCAAGGCAGCCTGTGTAAACACTTTGGAATGTATGCCTATCTGGGTGGAGAGAAACCCTTATAATACAGGTACATGATTTTCATCCTGAATTGTGACTGTAGAAATGCCAGTGTATGTTGTGGCTCATGTGTGTTAAGAATATGTTGGAAAGTGTTTGGGGGCAAGTTATGTGCTTTTCCACTATTCAACTATACAGTTTTACAAGTAGATTATTATGTTTCTGAATGCCTGAAGCCTAGGTAGAGCCTAACAATATGAATAAGCAACATTGCACAATTAATCCAACTCACAAAATTTTTACTAAATGCCAAAACCAAATTGTACATTTAAGTTGATTGGAGTCTTGTGGGACTTGGTATGGATACTTCGAGTGCTTAGGTTATTTGTTCTTTTAGTGTTTGCTGTATTTTATTGCTTGATGACACTCCCTTCCTTCTTTTGGAAAAGTATTTTGGCAATTCCTTGAAAGAAACTTTCCAAAATAAATATGGCAACGTGATGGCTACCATTGCAGGGCTTAATCTGTTTTGCAGTTTAAGAGATGAGTCTTTGGCTGCTACATCTTGAATTAACTGGTTATTCAGGTCCCTCCCTAACCCTTAACAATCTCTGTTTTAATAATGGTTTATAAATTTGGTCAACTCAAGTATAATCGACAATAAGAGACAAAGTAATTCTCTTTCACCTTTATTTATAATTTGTCCACACTAAAAGTACCATTAAATGTTATCTTGGAAGATTATGGTCCATTCTT
Source organism: Lepus europaeus (assembly GCF_033115175.1). Classification (NCBI taxonomy): domain Eukaryota; kingdom Metazoa; phylum Chordata; class Mammalia; order Lagomorpha; family Leporidae; genus Lepus; species Lepus europaeus. Next base: position 54,172,624 of record NC_084829.1, read on the forward strand.
GAGGGATTATAATCTGTTCAGTCCGATTAATTTTTTAAATACTTTTTCAGTGGCTGAGTCCTTCATTTCTTGCTGGCTGTCCAGAAAGATCAAATCCTGGCTGGGAGAAATGTCAATTTGTTACTTCAGGAGATGAAAGAATGTTAACTAGTCTGTGATACTAAGGTTTTCTGTTCATCCAAGTTAAGGACTCATCAGCGTTGCCGTTCAGAAGACAGGGCGCTGACCTGTTTGTGTGTGCACTTGAGAACACTAAGCAAGAATCTTCCTGACACAGTCTGAGTACTCCAGCCTTACTTGATGCCTCATTGGAATCTTTGATCCCTTTGGTGTAGTGTGACTGATGAGAAAATAGCCTAATTGACCTTTTTTTTTTTTTTCTGCAAAGAAGCACACAGATATAATCTATGATGACAAGAGACATATCCTTTTATAGCAGTTTGTGCCTCATTTATTATGATTTTCATGTTTTACCTTGTATTTTAATTACTGATCCATATATCCTGTGTGATCTCCTGGGTGTTTCTTAGGTGTAGGGGCTACTTATTTGAATATCTTCACCTTCACTTCAACACCCTGTGTGTAGTAGGCCTATTAAACATTGAGTGTTTTTGTTACTGCTATTAGCCTGAATAAGTCATACTGAATCCATGACACAATGCCTTCTAAACAGAATTTCATTCTGTTTGAGTCATATAAAGTTTTCTCAATACAATGTGTGAAAAATTCAACATTACTGAAAATTTTATGTCAAAATGTAAGATCACTTTACCAAACTTTATCAAATATTTTTAGTACTATAGAGAGAATAGATTTTGAGTAGTTCACAGCTATAAGAATATAATGCTTCCTTCTCTCCATTCCTTTCTCCTTCCTTCCTTCTTTTATAATAATAATAAGTTTGACTTCTTATTAGAACCCTTTTTCTGCTCTGGAAGCTGATTATAGTCTTCTCTTCTCATCTAAAGGGGATACATCCCAAGACCCCTTTAGAAACCTGAAATTGCAGATAGTGCCAAATTCTACATAGGTTGTGTTATTTTCCTATTGAGAACTTTCACCTTTTAACTTAATGGAAGCACTTTATGTCTTCTCTTTGGCATATGTGAATTACCAGTATCACTATTCGTGTGTATTGGGACCATTATTTGGTTAAACAAGGGCACTTGAAAATAAGCACTGCAATACCAGGACAGCTGATCTGATAACCAGGAAAGCTGCTGAGTAACTACTGTAGATACATCTACAGCATGGATACTACACTGAGCAAAGGGATGGTTCACATACCCAGGGCCGGGCAGTGTGAGATTTCATCAGGCTAGTCAGAATGGCTGGAAGTTTAGAACTTATAAGCTGCTTATTTTTTGGAATTTTCCGTTGAGTTATTTTTGGACTGTGGTTGACCATGGGTAATTGAAACTGCCACTGTGGATAAGGGGGTAACCACTGTATACATTCATCTTTTCACATTTTGCTTGGCGATACAATTGGTTAAAATGTGGAGGGAAACAAACTTTTCTACAGATAAATAGAAGCTTTGGTTTTCTTTGGTACAAAACATCAATATCAAAAAATTGAATCAGACTCAACCATTTGGTTTAGGCTTTTTTTTTTTTTTTTTGTAGATTTACCATTTTTAAGGAGCATTTTCCTAAAATTACATTGACATCTGTTAACAAAATAGGGATTGTATGGGATATTCAATTATGTAGGATACTTCAAAAAGTTCATGGAAAAATAGAATTAAAAGATACTTGTATTTTGGTACCCCAAGTTTTGAAATCCAGGCATAATTTTTTTCATAATATATGTTTGAACTTTTTAAAAGTCTTTCATTTCCTTGGATTTTGAAAATTTTGCACAGAAATATCTTTTAATTCCGCTTTCCATGACCTTTTTGAAGTACCCTTATATGCAATTTTATGTCATTTCCCCCAATAATCATATTATTAAATATTTCCCTGAAACTTGATTTTTTAATAGCCATATCATGGTTAATTGTTTGAGTTTACCATCCTGTATTTAATCATCACCTATTGTTAGCATTTCAGGTTGAGGTTGTTTGTTCCCCTGTCATAGTTGATACTTCTCTGTGCCTTGCCAGCCCTGCTAATCCAGCTCTTGTCAGTTCTGTCTGTGGCATCAATCACTTCCTCCCATGTCCAACAGTATGTCCCTCCTTTGGTTCCCAGTAAAGTAATGCTATCCTAATGTGTATCTAACTTGTGATTAAAGTTTTACTAGCAGCCTTATTCACTCTTCTGTTTGTAGCATAAATAGACATTCTTGGCTTCATGATTTTCAGAGTGATTTAACCTTGAGTGGTATTAGTTATAAGGGAGCAGGGAAATGTTGGGGCATTTCCATTTTTGTTGAGCTTCATTTATGGTGACAGCTTGATAATGTGAGAACACCTTGAAATCATTAAAATAAACCAGGTAAGGAGAGGATAAAATGACTAGTGGAGGCCAGAAAATAGAAAAATTAGAGAATTATTTTGAGCAAAGTAAAGGGAAGTACCTTTTTTATAAATGCTCAAGTAAGCACATGCTAACACTCAGTGGGATATTATTTCTCTGAAATTTGGTTAACCTGTGACTTTTTAGGGCTGTGGAAGGAAAGGACTCAACTCTCATTGATGCCAAAGAAAAAGGTATTTATGTCTCTGAAATATGGACCTATTAAAAAGTTATTTCTTTTAGAGCAGGAAGGGCTTTCTTCCTGTGACTTATTTAGCTTATTTGTACTATAGGCAAATAAATGGGCAATGGAAATCATATTTTTCCCTATTTCAGATTGTAAAGAAAATGTTTTATTGAGAGATCAAAACCTTTATCTCATTTTGTATTGATTATCTACTCCCTGGCCCAGTAATGCATGATTATAGCTTTCTGTTTTCTGAATCAGTATTTCAAATTCTTTTGATTATAAATTGATAATTTACAATTGTATCAATTTATAGGGTACAAAGTAATGCCATGAACTGTGCAAATAATATGGAATAATGAAATTAAGCTAGTTAACATTTATCAATCCAACTATAGCACTTTTTGTGGTAAGAACATTTGAAATTTAGCGATTTTGAAATATACAATGCTATTAACTATATTCACCATGGTGTGCAGTAGAGCTAAAAAATAATCTTATATAACTGAAATTTTGTACCCTTTTCCCCTTGTCTCCTCATTCTCCCATCTTCCCACTTGTGTAGTGAGGACTCTGCTCCTATGAGTTTGGTTGTTTTAGATTCCGTATGTGAATATCTGTGAGAACATGCAGTATTTGTTACTCTGTGCCTGGCTTTTCTCAATTCTCGTTATGTTCTCCAATTCCGTCTATGTTGTCAAAAATGACAACATAGTATTTCTTTGTAAAGAATGTGCTTCATTGTAAAGACTGAATAGTATTTCATTATGTGTATTTGCTACATTTTCTTTATTCATCTATTGATGGAAACTTAGACTGATTCCATAACTTGGCTATTGTGAATAGTGTTGCAGTTATCATGGGCATACATACACATCCTCCTTTTAAATCTTGATGAATATTCAGAAGTGTTACAGCTGGATTATGTGGTAGTTCTACTTTTTAGTTGTTAGAGGAACCCCCATATAGTTTCCATAATGGCTGTATTAATGTATTTTCTCACCAGCAATCTGTAAGGGTTCCCTTTTCTCTACAACACTTTTTAAAGATGTATTTATTTACTTGAAAGAGTTACAGAGAGGTGAAGGCAGAGAGAGGGGGTGAAGAGAGAGGAGCCTTCCATATGCTGGTTTACACCCCAAATGGCCCCAATGGCTGGAGCTGAGCCAATCTGAAGCCAGGAGCCAGGAGCTTCTTCCAAGTCTCCCATGTGGGTGCAGGGGCCCAGGGACTTGGGCCATCCTCTACTGCCCTCTTAGGTCATAGCAGAGAGCTGGATCAGCAGTGAAGCAACTGAGACTCGAACTGGCACCCATTTGGGATACTGGCACTGCAGGTGGTGGCTTTACCTGCTACGCCACAGGTCTGGCCCCCACAACACTTAAAAAAATTTTATTTATTTATTTGAAAAGCAGAGTTAGAGAAGGAGAGACAGAGAGATCTTCCATCTGCTAGCTCACAACCCCAGATGACCTAAATGGCCGTGGCTGTGCCAGGCCAGTACCAGGCCAAAGCCAGAAGCCTGAAGCTTCTTCTGGGTTTCTCATGCGGGTGCAGGGGCCCAAGCACTTGGGCCATCTTCCACTGCTTTCCCAGGCACATTAGCAGGAGCTGGATGGAAAGTGGAGCAGTCAGTACTCAAACTGCACCCATATGGGATGCCAGCACTGCAGGCAGTGGCTTTATCTGCTATGCCACAGCACTGGCCCTCTCCACAACACTTCTTAATCTTATGTCTTTTTGATAATAGCCTTCTGATAGGTGTGAGATGATATCTCACTGTGATTTTAATGTACTTTGCCCTATCTTAAAATTTTTATGTTTGTATTTATTTACTTATTTGAGTCCACCTTAGCTGGGCTGGGGCTTAAGCTGGGAACTTAAAAAACCAGTTCTCCAGGTGAATGGCTGGAACCCAGTGACTTGAGCCACCATGCTTCCTTGCTGTGTCTGGCATTAGCAGGCAGTTGGAGCCAGGAGCTGGAGAGAAAGACTAACATAGGCACTGCAGTGTGGGACATGGGTGTCCTAACTAGCATGTTAATTGCTAAGCCAAATGCCTGCCCCTAAACGTACCTTTTAATTCCATATTCCCATGAAGTTTTTGACGTACCCTTGTATTCCTACTCTTTCATTTTTGTTATTGGAAGAGTTTAAAATCTTGATGAAGAGTGGGATGGGAGAGTGAGTGGGAGATGGGTTGGCTGCGGGTGGGAGGGAGGTTGTGGGGGAAAAAGCCACAACAATGCTAAAGTCGTACTTTGTAAATTTACATGTATTAAATTAAAAAAAAGAAAGAAAAATTGGTATTATTTCTTTGTTAAATTTGTTAGAATTCAACTGTGAAACCATCAGGTCCCAGGTTTTTCTTTGGTGGGAGATAATTTATTACAGACTCAATCTTACTACTGATCCATTTAGATTCTCTGTTTCTTGGTAATTTGATCTTAGTATGTTGTATATGTCTAGGAATTTATCCGATTCTTCTAGGTAATCTAGTTTGTTGGTATGTAATTGTTCTTAGTTGTGTCCTATGATCCTTTGTGTTTTTGTGTTACTAGTTGTAATCTCTCTTCTTTGACTTCTGATTTTGTGTCCTTTTTTTTCTTAATCTAGCTAAAGGTTGTCAATTTATTTTTTAAAAAAATAGCCTGGTACTGGTACAGAAACAGATGGATAGACCAATGGAACAGAATAGAAACACCAGAAATCAATCCAAACATCTACAGCCAACTTATATTTGACCAAAGATCCAAATCTAATCCCTGGAATAAGGACAGTCTATTCAATAAATGGTGCTGGGAAAATTGGATTTCCACATGCAGAAGCTTGAAGCAAGACCCATATCTATCACCTTACACAAAAATTCACTCAACATGGATTAAAGACTTAAATCTACGACCCGAAACCATCAAATTATTAGAGAGCATTGGAGAAACCCTGCAAGATATAGGCACAGGCAAAGACTTCCTGGAAAATACTCCAACAGCACAGGCAGTCAAAACCAAAATTAACATTTGGGATTGCATCAAATTGAGAAGTTTCTGTACTTCAAAAGAAACAGTCAGGAAAGTGAAGAGGCAGCCAACAGAATGGGAAAAAATATTCGCAAACTATACTACAGATAAAGGATTGATAACCAGAATCTACAAAGAAATCAAGAAAATCCACAACAACAAAACAAACAACCCACTTAAGAGATGGGCCAAGGACCTCAATAGACATTTTTCAAAAGAGGAAATCCAAATGGCCAACAGACACATGAAAAAATGTTCAAGCTCACTAGCAATCAGAGAAATGCAAATCAAAACCACAATGAGGTTCCATCTCACCCCGGTGAGAATGGCTCACATTCAGAAATCTACCAACAACAGATGCTGGAGAGGATGTGGGGAAAAAGGGACACTAACCCACTGTTGGTGGGAATGCAAACTGGTTAAGCCACTATGGAAGTCTGTCTGGAGATTCCTCAGAAACCTGAACATAACCCTACCATACAACCCAGCCATCCCACTCCTTGGAATTTACCCAAAGGAAATTCATTTGGCAAATAAAAAAGCCATCTGCACATTAATGTTTATTGCAGCTCAATTCACAATAGCTAAGACCTGGAACCAACCCAAATGCCCATCAACAGTAGACTGGATAAAGAAATTATGGGACATGTACTCCATAGAATACTATACAGCAGTAAGAAACAACGAAACCCAGTCATTTGCAACAAGATGGAGCAATCTGGAAAACATCATGCTGAATGAATTAAGCCAGTCCCAAAGAGAAAAATATCATTTGTTTTCCCTGATCGGTGACAACTGAGCGCCAAAGGGGAAACCTGTTAAGTGAAATGGACACTATAAGCAACAATGAACTGATCAGCTCTTGTCCTGACTGTTGATGTACAATGTAATACTTTATCCTTTTTAGTATTTGTTGTTGTTGTTGTTCTAGTACTATTGGTTGAACTCAGTAATTAACACACAATTATTCTTAGGTGTTTAAATTTTAACTGAAAAGTGATCCCTGTTAAATCTAAGAGTGGAAAAAGAGAGGGAGGAGATGAACAATTTGGAACATGCTCAATCGGACTGGCCGCAAATGGGTACCTACTTCTTTGATGGTACCCTTCTCCGAAGGGAGGAGAGAACTTCCACTTTGACTATGACCCTATCGCAATAAGATCAAAGTCAGCGAACTCTAAAGGCTTCCATAGCCCTGGCAACTCATGACTAGAGCCTAGGGAGATTACTGACGCCATGAACAGGAGTGTCAAATTGTTAAATCAGCAACAGGAGTCACTGTGTACTTACACCCCATGTGGGATCTATCCCTAATGTGTCGTCTAAAGCCAAGTGATGCTATAACTAGTACTGAAACAGTATTTTTATACTTTGCGTTTCTGTGTGGGCACAAACTGATGAGGTCTTTACTAATTATATACTGAAGTGATCTTCTGTATATAAAGAGAATTGGAAATGAAAAAAAAAAAACAACCTGGTGTTAAAATGGAAATGGCATAGAAAATTAATTAATTTGAAAAAAAATTATGTAGGATCTCTGTCTTTAATGTGCTGTACATTGCTATTTAATGCTATAATTAGTAATCCAATGGTAGTTTTTTCACTTTATGTTGCTATATGGGCAAAATGTTGAAATCTTTACCTAATATATACTAAACTGATCTTCTGTATACAAAGAGAATTGAAAATGAATCTTTACATGAATGGAAGGGGAAAGGGAGCGGGAAAGGGGAGGGTTGCGGGCGGGAGGGAAGTTATGGGAGGGGGGAAGTCATTGTAACCCATAAGCTATACTTTGGAAATTTATATTCATTAAATAAAAGTTTAAAAAAAAAAACCTTAGTTTCATTGATCTTTCCTATTTTTTTAAAGATTTATTTATTTATTTATTTGAAAGGCAGAGTTACAGAGAGGCAGAGGCAGAGAGAGAGAGTGGTCTTTCATCCTCTGGTTCATTCCCCAAGTGGCTGCAAAGGCCAGAGCTGTGTTGATCCGTAGCCAGTACCTGGAGCTTCTTGAGAGTCTCACACGCGGGTACAGGGGCCCAAGGATTTGGGCCATCTTCCTCTGCTTTCCCAGGCCACAGCAGAGAGCTGGATTGGAAGTGGAGCAGCTGGGACTTGAACTGGCATCCATATGGGATGAAGGTACTGCAGGCAGCAGCTTTAGCTGCTGTGCCACAGTACTGGCCCCATACTATTATCTTTGTAGTCTATCTAACTTATTTGTGGCCAGATCTTTATATTTTCCTTCCATCTGCTAAGATTGGGCTTGGTGTGTTTTTCTACTTCCATGAGGTGTCACATTAGGTTATTTATTTGAGATCTTTCTGTTTTCTCATTTAGAGGTTTATTGTTAAAAGCTTCCCTCTTAGAAATGCTTTTGCTACATCCTGTAAATCTTACTTGGTTGTGTTTCCATTTTGATTTGTCTTGAGAGATTTTTAAATCTCCTTTTCATTTCTTCATTGATCCAGTGGTTGTTCAGGAGCATTTTATATAATTTCCATCTGTTTGTGGATTTCTGAGCTGCCTCTGGTTATTGATTAGTTTATTCCATTGTGGCTGGAAAGGAAATTGATACAGTTTCTGTCTTCAATTTGCTGAGGCTTGTTTGATTGCCTACTGTGTGATCTATTTTGGCTAATATGCTATGTACATTTGAGAAGCATATGTATTCCATTAATGGTGGATTGATGTCCTATTTGTGTTTTTTTTTATGTATTTTTTAAAGATTTATTTTATTTATTTGAAAGAGTTACAGAGAGGTAGACAGAGAGAGGTCTTCCATCTTCTGGTTCACTCCCCAGATGGCTGCAATGGCCACAGCTGCACCAACGGAAGCCAGGAGGCAGGAGCTTCTTCCGGGTCTCCCACATGGGCGCAGGGGCCCAAGGACTTGGGCCATCTTCTGCTGCTTTCCCAGGCAATAGCAGAGAGCTATGAGATAGAGATCTCATAGGAGAGATCGGAAGAGGAGCAGCTGGGACTAGAACCGGTGCCCATATGGAATGCCAGTGCTTCAGGCCAAGGCTTTAACCTGCTGCACCACAGCGCTGGCCCCTGTATGTGTTTATCTTGTCTAAGACATTGGTCATGTCCAGTGTTTATTTACTCTCTGGATGATCTATTCACTATTGAAAGTGCAGTGTGTCAATGTATCTCTCTCTTCAGAGCTTTACTATTTTTAAAATATATTTAGATGCTCCAATGTTGGATGCATATATACATATTAAATGTGTTATAATCCTCTTAATGATTTAACCCTTTTATTATTGTATAATGTCCTTCTTTGTCTCTTTTTTTCAGTTTTTGACTTAAAGACTATTTGTCCCAGTACAGATATTTTTGCTCAATTGTGGTTTCCATCAATATTTAAGTACTGTGATTATTTTTTGAATTTCATTCTGTGTCTCAAGTTGTACAACATTATCAACAAGTTCTAATTTCCAGTTGAATAGACAGTTGTCCTTTTTGAGTTTTACCAGGACTTCTCTGCTGCTTAGGGATACCTCCTTTTTTGGCTCTAAGATCTAGACCAACCTTTTTTTTTTCCTTTTATGCTCTTTTGCTTTCTCATATTATAGGCATACAAATATAAAATTCTGTCATCTGTTTTCCCTGTCTCTTTGAGCCTTACCCTTGCCCAAGGCTCTATCTGGATGTTATTATGTACGCCCACGATCCTCTGGAAATTGATTCATTTGCTTATCTGTGTAGATTTCTGTACTTTCATGTCTACTCTCTGACTGGATTACATTGACAGTGATGCCATTTATATGCTCTCACATGCAGGTTTCATTAGCAGAACCTTTCTTCTCACATCTCATTAACCAAGATGAAATACAGCATTGGCATAATTTAGTAGTTACCCTTTTCCCAGCTAAAATTTTTTCTCCTAGATGCTTAGTTTTCCTTAGGTAATTAGAATATAATTTCACAAATGTGTTTCATTTGCTGCATAATTACTTGAGGGTTTGTGCTCTGTGATCTTCCTACATGGTTCTATTTTGGAATTTTTCTCAAAAAATGTTATTAACTGGTGTGCAGTGCCAAGGAAGCTGCTAAGTGTTCCTGGACCTCCATCTCCTTTTCTGTTAATTGGAGATTAAAAAGATTTTTCCTCACTGGTGGTGAAAGGGATTCTAGTAGATAAAAGTACCTCCATGTCCCTGGTTTGGTCTTTTGTTATTACAAGGGATTTGTTCTTCATTGATGTCTGCATGGTTTTTTTTTGTTCTTTATTGGGATAATAATTCATATACCAAACAACATACTCACTTAAGGTGTGAAGTTGCAGGGTTTTAATGTAGTCACAGTTGTACTTACCATTACAGTCAATATTAGAACATTTTTATCTCCCCAAAAGAAGCTGCATACCCATTAGCAGTCATTTCCAATTTCCAAGGGAACTGGTAATCTGCTTTCTGTACTTTTATGCATTTTAACTCCATGCTTAGTATTATATTGTGTGCTAGTAGGAATTTTGTTGTCTTTTTTTAAATTGCATTGAAGATAGTTTTTGAAAATAATCCTATAACTTTTAGAACTAAAAAGTGTTATTTGATCATTTAATGCTTATTTTTTACACAAAACAGAGGACAAGAAAAGTCAAATGATTCACCTGGAGAGATTCTTATTCTATATTTCTTTATCAAAACATACTGAAAAAGGTCTTATTAACACTTATTAATAGTCCTTTTTTTGTGAAATATTTATTTATTTGAAAGGCAGAATTAGGGAGAGAGGGAGAAGAAGAGCGAGAGAGAGGGGGACAGATCTTCATCCACTAGTTCACTTGTCAGTTGGCTGCAGAGGCTGGAGCTTGGCTGATCTGAAGCCAGGAACTAGGAGCTTCTTCTGGGTCTCTCATGTGGGTGCAAGGTCTTCTGCTTTTCCAGGCACATTAGCTGGGAGCTGGATCAGAAGTGGAGCAGCCAGGACTCAATCTGGTGACCATATAGGATGCCAGCACTACAGGTGGTGGCTTTACCCATTAAACCACAGCACCAACCTCATTAGTTATTTTTTTAAGTGTTTACTAATATGCTTTCAAATGCTAATTCTAGATATGAGATATTGTTGAGCTTTCTTCCTTAAACCAACTGGTTCTGTGACTATTTCTTTGGTTGTTCCTGTTGTCTATAACTTGCACATATATGAAAATAGCTTAGCTTAGCCAAACTTTATTATTTTCTCGTTCAGTTTGCTTTGGAAAAGCCATCAGTCTGTAGTCAGCCATAGAATGTTGTAGCATACCCTCTTTGTTTTTCATATGTGTTCTTCTGCAGCACATTTGATGTTCCTATGTCATTTTGTGCTGGGTTACTTAATCTATCACATTTTTTCTACCAAAACATCATTTCCATGTGATTTCTACTTTTCCTTCCATCTACAAGAAGAGGCTATTTCTCTAAACTCCCCTTAACATGGAACATGGGTCAACTTTATGACTTGGTTTGAGCAGTAGAATGTGGCAGAAATGACACGTGTATTTCAAGGCTTTGGCTGCAAGAGTCCTTGCAGCCTTGCCTTACCCTTTTGGAATGCTGTCTCCAAGCTTCATGTAAAAAAGTCACTCTAGCTTACTGGAAGAAGAGCAGAGAAGCTCCAGCAGATAGCTTGGCACTCCCTGCCAGATGTAACAGTGAGACCAGGGTGAGTCTTCCAGCCTTTCTGACACTTAGCTGAATGTAATTGTCACCTCACCCCCAATATGAGGAATTAAGACAAAAATCCATGTTGATTTGAGTCACTAAATTTGGGGAGTTTTATCTTGCAACAAAGGCTCACTGATACATGTATTAGCATTGTAGCAACTATGAGATGATTAAAGAATGTGATCCATGTAAAGTCCTTCACTCACTTTTATGTTTATTAGTTATGGGCACTCTGTTCTCCCCAGCCCCCATGTAATACCTTTGCTTTCCATTATCACTAACTCTGATGAATTAAAATAATTTGATATTCTTGGTGCAAATTGGCATTTTCATTCTTGATTAGTAAGTGGTTGAGAGCTTAATTTTTTTTTTTTTTTTTTTTTGCTGTGAAATAAGTCATATGTAGTCATCCTACTGTATCTATAGGGGGAGTTGTTCCAGGACCTCCTGCTGATACCAAAATCTGTAGATACTCATACCCTTTTTATAGAATAGTGTATTATTTGTTTATAATCTTCCAAATACTTTAGATCATCTCTAGATTACTTAAAATGCTTAATGCAATGTATAAACATTTGCTTTACTATATTGTTTAGCAAATAATGACAAGAAAAAATCTGTACATGTTTAATAATTACATAAGTTTTTTTTTTTTTTTTTTTTTGACAGGCAGAGTGGATAGTGAGAGAGAGAGACAGAGAGAAAGGTCTTCCTTTTTCTGTTGGTTCACCCCACAATGGCCGCCGTGGTTGGCGCGCTGCGGCCGGCGCACCGCGCTGATCCGATGGCAGGAGCCAGGTGCTTCACCTGGTCTCCCATGCGGGTGCAGGGCCCATTTGGCCATCCCCCACTGCACTCCCTGGCCACAGCAGAGAGCTGGCCTGGAAGAGGGGCAACCGGGACAGAATCTATGCCCCGACCGGGACTAGAACCCGGTGTGCCGGCGCTGCAAGGTGGAGGATTAGCCTAGTGAGCCGCGGCGCCGGCCTAATTACATAAGTTTTGTATAAAATGTTCAGTTCATGATTTGTTGACTCCTGTGTATAGAAAATGCTTAATGCATAAATGCAATTGTAATAGCAAACTATAAAGAGGACACTTGCAACTGCCACTCAGATTGAGAAATTGAATATGGCTGGGAATGCCAAAGCCTTCTGCATGCTCTTCCTGATCATAATCCTCTCCCTCAGCCTACCGGTAGTCACTAACTTGATTCTACAGTGTTCACTTCTTATCTTTTTTTTTTTTTCTTTTTTGTATAGATTTTTACCACTGTAGTATGCAACTGTAAACAAAATGGTTTGGTCTGGGTGATTTTTTCCAACATTTTTGTAATGGAATATTATAGTCTGCATTATTTTGTGTCTGGTTCCAATTACTGAATGTTATCTCATATTTATCCATATTATAGTTAATGGTTTTCATTTTCCTTGTAAGGATATACCTATATTAGAATACTATTGATGGATTATTTAGAGTTTTGGTTTGTTATGAATTATTTTGTCAAGCAATTTCTCATATGTATTCTGGAAAAAGATCTATAGGAGTTTTTTTTTAAGGTACCCATATATTCATATATGGAGGAGTATAATTTCTGTATAATAAAGTTAGTTACTTTTTGTAAGTCTCAGAGAAAAGATCAACTCCAGATAATGCCAGTGCTAACAATGCATACTGTGTTGAGTGTTAATCTTAACTATTTATTGGTTTACTGTGTCTTTGTAGGTAATTGGTCAAAAAGGCAGTCTAGAGGGGGACAGGAGTGGGTTGTGAGAGTTGTGTAGGATGGAAAGGGGTCAGGATTTAGGTGGAGTTAGAATGCTTCCAAAGGGAAATCTATGAGTAAATTTTGTCATTATTGTTTGAAATCACACAGTTTTTTGAGAGTGTGTAACATTCTTTATAGTATTATCCCCCACATGAATCTATAAAAGTGGTTTACATTTTGTCTACATTATGGAGGAGAGGTTTCGGTGGTCCAAGGCAATTGATTGATCCTTGGCCATATAGAAATAAAAAGGGACACAGCTCTTTTAGGACTGAGATTTCCTTTGTTTCTTTCTCACAAGCAGAAGGAAGGTTCTAACACTCTGCCTAAAGAGAAGGAAAAAGAATCTTTTCAAAAATAGAGTGGGAAAAAACCATTTTTTTTTTTTTTTAGCCAAATTAAAGACTCTGTATCTACTAAAATCAATGGTGGTATAAGAAGACTGGGGTAGTTTAACAACCAAGGCAATTTGGGTTTCTTTGCATATAATTGTACAGAATGTGCTCTAAGTGGGTCAGTGAGCTATAATCAAACATGGTGGAGCTGAAGAATGGTGTCTGTGTGTTCTATCACATGATTGCACTGTGCCAGGGCACCCTGCCAATACAGCTACATGAATTGTTCTTCATGTGCCCTGGCTGATGGCAAAAACAAGGCAAGGAAGTTTACAGCTTATTGAATTCTTTCCCTATCTGTGGAAGTCAAACATTTGAGATTTAATAGAATTTTAGTGATACTGTGTCAGTCTTGTTGGAAAGTAGTAAATTTAAAGCATTTGGACACTATATTCATTCAGATTATATCAGGACAATGAAGGAAGGACTGAAGAATGACTGGTTTCATTTCAGGATCACGTCTGATAGTTTTTTTTTTTTTAAAAAAAAACATGCGATCTGTGCTCTAAAGTTGAATAAACTAGTACTTGTGACAGGCTTTAGTTGAGGATGCTTTTAACATGTAGAACAAAACCTTAACTACTTGCTATTATGACTGCTGCTGGATGTGGGGATTTGCAGGCTGGTGTTTCTACAGCCATAAAGCTGTCTCATTATTCACTGTAGATCTAAGTACTCTATTGATTTGATTTTTTTTTTTTTTTATTTCTGAGTGGTTCCTGAATGTACGGAATTGGTGATGGTTTTTGTACTTTTGCTATTATGCCTTTCTTGGAAAACAAAGTAAGCTTTTCATGCTTGAGTAAACACATTGATGTATTATGAAACTGTCAGACTCTCTGAACAATTGGCATAAGCTCAATTATTCAAATATGTGACTCTTTTGAATGGCTTTTGTATTAGCTGATGCTTTAGCACAGCCAGCATTAAGAAATTCAGTACCTTTCCTTAATAAATTAAATCTCAACAGTATAAGTAAAGAAATTGAAAGGATTAGTCCTATTATGGAGCACTTTCTTCATTATCATATATAGCTAATTGGTTGTGATCATTTCTTCAGACTCCTGGTTCATTTTATTTTCAAATATATTTAAAAAAAATTTGAAGCTGTTTATGGATTATCCTTACCAATTTACATGGTTATTTCCACGCCACCCACCCCCCGTGTTCTCTTCCTGTCAGTACATAAGCACTTATATTCTGTTGCCTAGTGTACCTGAGTTTTGTTTCTTGTTATGTTTCTGTTGTAAATCCTTTACAAAGTTCTGTGGTCTTTATAATAATTTTATTGTTTGTGTTATAGTAAATCATTTATCAACGTGATAATCATTTATTTGAAATATTTAGTTTCTAGTTTTTTATTTTTACTGATAGTAATGCAAATATATATATTTGCAATGTTGTTTTTAAATTTTTCAATTATATTATAAGAAATGACACCCAGAAATATGTCAGCAGACTTGAAAACTTGCCCAATGACTTTCCAAAAGGCAATGTCTTTTTATATGATTATATAAATATACAATCATTTTTACCAGTTAAAAAGACAAAGCCTGGCCGATGCTGTGACTCACTAGGCTAATCCTCCGCCTGTGGCGCCAGCACTACAGGATCTAGGCCCAGTTGGGGCTCTGGATTCTGTGGTTGCTGCTCTTCCAGTCCAGCTTCCTGCTATGGCCCGGGGAGGCAGTGGAGAATGGCCCAAGTGCTTGGGCCCTGCAACCTGCATGGGAGACCAGGAGGAAGCACCTGGCTCCTGGCTTGGGATCGGCGCAGCGTGTCGGGCATAGCGGCCATTTGGGGGGTGAACCAACGGAAGGAAGACCTTTCTCTTTCTCTCTCACTGTCTAACTGTCTCACTGTCTCACTAACTCTTCCTGTCAAAAATAAATAAATAAATAAAAAAGACAAAGCCTATTAAATGATAGCAGCATCCTACAAAATTATCATTTGGACCGTTCTGTAATATTAATATAGGCTTCCATTTGTTAATTTAGTTTCTATTTGTAGAAGAGTAATATATGCAAATAGTTTTTAAAAACCCAGTAAGCTCTGTAGTGTGACAGTGAAAAACAGCAGCCTCTTTCGTTTCCTTCCCCACTCCCAAGTCTGGCTTTTGAGAACTTGTAACCCATGGCTATTTTTACTAGTATCTGCCTCCTTGTTGCTAAATGGCTTTTACTATTGGATTCCAGCCTCTCTGTCCCCATATTTTACAGTTATCAGTTGATTTTTCATATGGAAGATGAGGCTTCCATACTCTCAGTATTTATATAATAAAAATTTTGGTTTTATCAATATAGATACTGTAATGTTATGACTGTTAGTATTGTTCTTATTAGAATCTTACATTCATATTATTGCTTTTTCTTATACTTTTTTTTTCTTGAAATTTATAACTCCTTTCCTGTTTGCTTGCTTTCTTTTCTCTTTCTGGTTCTGTTTTATTACTACACATTCTGACCAAATTGTAAATCTCCTCTTGATACTCCCAGATGCATCAGATAACCCGTCAGATGCATTTTTATTTATTGTTTTTTTTTTTTTTTTTCAAAAATTCCCTCTAGGATCCTTCACAATTTTTTCCTGTGTGGACAGGTTGCTCTGCAGGAATGTGCCCAGCTGACATCTTAGAATTCCCTTCATGATTTCATCCTGGGAGTTTCTTTCTTTCTCAGATCCTCTTTCTTTTTTAAAAATAAATTTTTAAATTTATTCATTTCCATTTTATTTGAAAGGGAGATAGACAGAAATAGAGATAGAGGAAGTGAGCTTCCTTCCACTGGTTTGCTACCCTAATGACTGCAACATCCAAGACTGGGCCAGGTTGAAACCAGGAGCCTGGAACTCAACCTGGGTTTCTTACAAAGGTGGCAGAGACCCAAGTACTGGAAACACTGTTACTTACTAGTGTGTGCATCAGCAGGAAGCTGCATCAGAAGTGGAGGAGCTGGGACTCAGTGGGGGATTCAAACAAGCAGCCCAAATGCTTTGACATGGATATAGGCATCCAAGTGGAAGCTTAGCTGCTGCTCCAAAGCCCACTCCTAGATCTTCTTTGTTTTAAATTTACATTCACATTTTTGTTGGTTTCTGAGCTAGATGGAAGGAAGATAAGTTTGAGACCATTCATGTCTTAAAGTGTCTTCATTCAGTTTATCATGTTTGATTGATAGCTTGGGTGTGTTGTTTTAGATTGGTAATTATGTTTTACTGGAATTTTGAAGACATTCTTTCGTTGTCTTCTCTTTTCCCTGCTGAGTCCAGTGGTGGTCTGATATCCAGTTCTTTGTTGTGACCTTGTCCCTTTGATTTCCAGTCTCTGTAAGCTTTTCAAATCTTATTTCTGGAGTTTTGACATTTTATAGTATTCCTTGGTAGGTGTCTTTTTTCATTAGTTTGATAGGCCACATGGTGAACCCTCTCAAGCCAGAAAAGCATGCTCTGTAGCCCTCTTTGTTTTCTCTCTGAGATGCATGTTATTTTGATGTAGTACCTTATGGATTGATCCTTCATTTTTTCCTGTTTTTCTTTTTATTTCCCTAAGTTCATTGTCTTTTTATTCTCCCTTCTGAGGAATTTTATAAACTTTGTTTTCCATTATTTTATTGTTGCTGTGATTTTTTTTTTAATTTCTAAGAGTTGATTCCTGTTTCTTGCAGTTTTGCTTTTTATGGTATCATGCCACTGCTTCTTCTCTGATTACTCTGAGAATATTAATTATATTTCATGTTTAATGAAGCTTTTTTCTGCTCCCTGAGTCATGTTTGTTTCCTCTGAGGATTTGTGTGCATACTCTTTTTTCTTTTTTGCACTTTTTGGGCTTATCCTAAGTATCCAGAGAACCTTGGTTCTGTTTAAATATGCAGGACCTGAGGTGTGTGGTGTGGTGTGGTGGGTGAGATGGGCATATTTGGGAAGCTCTGGGTGAAAGAGTAGAACTTGTAACTTGGGGCATGTCTATAGGATAATTGCTGTCTGTAAGTAAGTGTATGCTTGTGCCAGGGTTTGGGCGGTGGGAGCTGAGGGGAGAAGACTTCAACTTGGTCCCTTGTTTTCAGTAGGATTAACTTACCCCTGCCTGCAGCCATGCTCAGGGGTGCTTGCAACCATCTCTTAAAGAGAGAGAGTTCCAGTTTCCTGCCTGTTTATGGGGGGTAGAGACAAGAATATGGGGATTTATTATTTTTTAAAAATCTATGTATTTATTTGAGAGGTGGAGTTATAGACAGAGGGAGAGACAGAGAGAGAGAGGTCTTTCATCTGCTGGTTCACTCCCTAAATGGCTACAACAGCCAGAACTGAGCCGATCCAAAGCCAGGAGCCAGGAGCTTCTTCCAGGTCTCTCCCACATTGATCCCAGGGCCCAAGCACTTGGGTCATTTTCCACTGCCTTCCCAGATCATTAGGGAGCTGGGAGTCCTAATCAGGACTCGAACGATGTCCATATGGGATGCCAGCACTGAAGGCGGAAGCTTAACCTACTACACCACAGTGCCAGCCCTTAACTGTTTTCTCGTTCAACCAGCTTTTTCTGTCAGAAGTACCTGGACCTGTTGTCTTATTGGCTGTTTACACCAAGGGCTTGCATTCAGCTTTATTTGGATTCTTTTCACTACTTAGCATGTGTCCTGCACATCTAGTGTCTGTGTTGTTTTATTGTGTGTTTTTATATTTATGTTCATCCATGTGTCATTTGAGTACGTTATACAAGGCCTGGGGAAAAACTGTGTGTTTAGTCTGCCACGGCCGAGGGAAGTACTCCATGCGTACACCTCTGGATTAGTTGAAAATATTCTTTTTGTCTGCATGCATTTGTGGGATGTTTATTATACTTCCTGTCATATAGTATTTCCTTTAAAAAAGTCTTATATAATACTTATGTTTATTTAATGCTACATATTTAACATCAGTTTTTCAAAGTACTGTAGTTTTAATTAGTGATTACTAGTCTCATTAAATTGGTCATTAATTTTTAAGAACCTTGTATTTTGAAGTAATTTTAGATTGATGCCAAATTAACAGATAGTACCCAGAGGTCTTTTGTACCTAGTTTTATCCCAATTATGACATTGTCTGACTGCAATATGCTATCAAAATCAGAAAATTGACATCAGTACAGTCTTCATTATTTTTAAAAGGCGTATTATTTCAAATTTCATATTATTCACAAAGTTTATGATGCAAATATATGTGAAATATATGTAAAACCATTTTGTCTTTCAGCAATTTTTCCAGCTAGTCAAATTACGAAAGCTCGGACTTAGTGATAATGAAATTCAGCGGCTCCCTCCAGAAATAGCCAACTTCATGCAGCTGGTGGAACTTGATGTGTCCCGAAATGGTAAGATGATGACTCTGCTTGGGTTGTCTGACTGTCTCTCCTGATGCTGGAGGTGTTTTTAGTGTATATATAGCTGAAGAGATGTTATTGGAGGTACTTTTCCTGATAGTTAGGGAAAGTCACATATAAACATGTAGTGGGGGAAATTAGCACTGTTCTGAATAGTTCAGTAAACTCATAGAGATGTACAAGAAAACCCCTGTGTAACAACACAATGTTTACAAGACAGCAGTTTCAATACATGTTCAGTCTGGTTCCTAGAGCTGCAGTTGGGCTGGGAAGTGGTAGCCAAGTGCATCACTGAACATGACAGTTTATCCAGAGCTTGGGTGCTGCTGAGGCCTGGGGACATCTGCCCTGGGAAGGGGTGACTTTTCTTGGCTGTGGCTCTATGCTGCTTGGTGTGCTTCACCTGTAGTGGACAGACCTGCTCACTGTTCAGGCATCTTCTGTCATTTTGATTTGTTTCTAATTAGGCTGGTGGTGGTTCTACCCATTTGAGTTTGCCTGCTGTTTGTGGGTTTGTTCTGATCTCCAGGCATCACTATTACATTGTTTCCTTTTCATTGAGCATTTGAGTAGAGTATTTATATACAACCACCTTTCACTTTTAACTGGATCCCCTGGGGTAATCCTGTGATTCATGCCCTTCAGAGCACTCCCCAAGTGGGCTGGCACCCCTGCTTGTTATAGTGTATTTGATGAGCTAAGTTAAAGTGACAGCTTCTGGTGGTCCTGGTTACTGATGGAATTTAGACTTTGTAAGGAACCTGGTAAAATTTCTTCAGGGTGGGCCCAGATAATATCTGGATGATTTAGAAAAAAAATTATCCTTTTATTTCTTTCACACCACATCACTTGTGTTCCTTTTGTTTCTCTATAAAAATTTGTAAATACGTTTCTTCTCCTTGAGCTTAGGTCTGTGTATTTCAGTCTGATGACTTTGATAGAAACCCTGGTGCCCAGATATTGCATCCTTATGTAGATCATTGTTATCATGTAGCAGTGAGAGTCAGCACTGAATAGAAAGATGATGGAGAAAAATGATGCTTCACTTAACTTTAACATCTTTTACATGACTGTCATCTATCAGATCCCCTAAACTGGAAACTCTGTTTTGGCTAAGCTATATATGTGTGTGTGTGTGTGTATATATATATGAATGAATATATATAAATATAAGAATATATATACATACATATATGTATGTGTGTATATATATATATATATATATATATATATATATATGTTCTTAATGTAGCCGCCTCTTTTGTTTTTCCTGAAATTGATTTCTTATCTTGAAGGTACTGGAAAAAGTAAAAAAACAAAACTGTGTTGGTTTCTTTTGACTCGCTTTGGAGTTTCTTACTTGGTTGTAGGGAATCCCAATTTGCTTAGGTAAAGTGAATTTGATTGTAAGGCTGGGGGAGGAACTGGCATGCTCAACGCATCCATGCCACAGTCACATTTGACACCACCTTGCAGGTGTCATGGCCTCTGTTTTATCCTGTGTCTGCTGCTATTTGTGGGTGATGTGTTCTTCCCTCCCCCACTGACCTGCTGTCTTGGAACTGGCTTGCAATGGCTTCTCCAGATCCAGAGCATTGTGGCTTTTCTGTGCACTGTTTTGACCTCTGCCTCTGCTGTAGCATTTGTTTGCTAATGACAGATTTCTAAGTAAGGAATGGTTGGCCCAAGTTATCTTTTTATACCAACCATAAGGCACAGATTCAGGTGACTGGCCGCCATGAAGATTGGCTGCTCTTGCAGGGGGTGGAAAGCAGGACAGAATGTACCCCTGCCCCTGAGCACAGAAGCTGTGGTGGGCAGCTCCTCTGACACTGAAGCTTGGGGTAGAGCAGGCCTGGGAGGCCTGACCTGGCCAGCACTGCCTCCAAGACCATGATGAAGAGTAGCTATCTGAGGTCTACATGGTAGAAACGACTCTCTTGTCTTAGCCAGTATTTCAGTGATAAAATTGACCTGCTGTTAACTCTACAATGAAGCTGTAACTTTGTAAATGGACAAGGAAATCACTCAATCTGAAACAATAACAATTTTGCAATTGCATTAGAAAGGACAATAAAGAGGACTGTAGAAATACTAGAGAAGAAGTGTTGGCTTTCATTATTTTGGGAGCAGGGAAAACTTGGAGCTTGAAAGTTTCTAGCCCTGTTACTAGCTCTGACAGGATGCTCCATGGGAAGTTGATGGTGATCAGCTGCCAGTGTTACTAGTTCCCAAATGAGCTCTTCCTCTTCAAACATTCATAGCTAGGAAGAAGGGCTACATATCTCTTCTCATGTGCCCAGTCTAACTTCCAGCATGCTGATCAAAGAAGCTAAGCTTTCTCTGAAGTCAGTGTCAGGTTGGGACACCTATCCTACCCCTTTCTTCATTTTTTTTTTTAAAGATTTACTTATTTATTTGAAAGAGCTACACAGAGAGAGGAGAGGCAGAGAGGGGTCAGCTGGTCTTCCATCCGATGGTTCACTCCCCAACTGGCCGTGACAGCCAGAGCTGCGCCAATCTGAAGCAGGAGCCAGGAGCTTCTTCCAGGTCTCCCACATGGGTGCAGGGGCCAGAGGACTTGAGCCATCTTCTACTGCTTTCCCAGGCCACAGCAGAGAGCTGGATTGGAAATGGAGCAACTGCGACTAGAACCGGCCCCCATATGGGATGCCGGCGCTTCAGGCCAGGGCACTAATCAGCTGCGCCACAGCGCCAGCCCCATCCCTTTCCTCATTTTCACCCTTTCCTTCTGCAAGTGCTGGAATTTAAATGTTGGGGGTTGGGGCAGAGTGCATGGTTAATAATCCTTGTTCTCTATTGGTAGAGCTTGGCTCTGGCTCTGGCTCAGTAGCATGGAGGTGTGTGTATGTGAGGGTGGCAGGGAAGAGGGGAAGACAGCATGGAGTATGACCAGGTTCAGGGTTTTCTTTGAGGTTGTAAAAAAAATGCACAGCAAATAACCTCAGGACAAGGTCACTGTTTACTGTAACCAACAGGAACAGAACAAGGGTCTTGGGCCATTTCCAGTTTAGACTAATCTCACTGTGCTTCCTCTTTTGGGGGGAGTGGGAGTAGGTAAAATCACATTAATGTGACTTTCTTGAGCTGCTGAGTAGTTCAGTAAATCTCTGAGGTGCAGCCTTAGAGGCAGTGTGAGCCCCCTACTTGGTTCAGATGCAAGTGTTTGTGAGGTTCGGGCTGCTGTCTGGAGGTTTGCCCTGGCCTCTGCTCTTCTGTCGTCCTGACTGAGGCTGCCTGCTCCCATCAGAGGCATTTCCTCTAGGTCCCTGACCAGCCGTGGAAACTCTCACCATAGCACCCACACCGGCTCCTTCAGTTCCTCATCCTCCTGGCCACTGTCTCTGTAGCACCTACACTGGCTCCTTTAGTTCCTCATTCTCCAAAAAGCATTACTTTGTGGAGGAGGAAGACAAATCTATTAGATTATTGTTTGTCAGAGTTGAGTGTGCAGTGAGTTTTGTGAAAATTTTGTTCACATGGAGATTCTGATGCAGGAGCCATGGAGTGGGCCTGGAGATTGTGTTGCTGCACAGCTCTGGGAGGAGGCCCACCCTGCGGATCTGTGGCTTCTCTGGGCAGCAGGATCTCACTTGTCTCCACCCACAGGCCTGCTGCTGACTTTTCCTCTGCAGCTGCACGTAGCTATGGCCGCAAGCCCAAGTAGGCTCTGCTGCTGGCACCCTTTACCTTCCCGCATGGAAGGTGGGAAATCTGTAGGATGTTTCAGGTTAAAGGGTAACATGCTAGGGCCAACTGAAGCTCGAGTTTACTTTGATTCCAAGAACAAAATTAAGCCTTTCCTAATGTTTCCTTTCTCAGTGGAGGGAGAAAAGAAAAGTTTTGTGTTTCTCTCCATAAAAAGTCTAAATGAGAAGGAGAGTTTTCATAGGCTCATTTCCTGGGCCAAGAAGAACTGCCAGGACCTCCGATCACTGACTTCTGTGGGCTTGTTTTGTGCTATTTCAGGCACAAAGTCAAGGAGAGTGTGTGCTGTGACAGAACGGCGAGGACAAGAGCGAGTGTAAAGGAAGGAGGGCAGCACTGTGGATTATCTCGCTCTGGGTATCTTGAGGTTTAGATGAGCACAGTGCCTGTGGTACCACAACCCTGGAATGACTACCATGCTCAGCAGAGTACTGAGCCAGCACCCCACCTCAGCCATCAGCATCTGGGCAACTTTGGAAAGGCTCCTTCCAATCCTACTGAGCTCAGTTTTGTGAAGGGATGAGACAGACCCTGCGTGCTTGCAAGCCAGTGAAGGCTGGGGGGAATGACATGGTTCTCATATCCTAACATGTGGGTTATTAGTATTTTTAAATAGGTAAATGACTAGAATGTATATAGGGTTGAGAAAGGACTAGGTGTTTTTCCTGAATACAAGTTAAAGGATGACTGGGATGTGTGAAATTGGTATCTGAATATGCTATTAAAATTCTGTCTACATGAAGCATGTGGGGTTTAGAAGGAAGGTTTGAAGCAGTTTTCTACACTGAAATGCATATGCCTCTAGGCCATAGCTTTGTTTCTGTTTTTTTTTTTGTTTTTAAGATTTATTTATTTGAAAAACAGATTTACAGAGCAAGAGAGAGAGAGAGAGAGAAAGAGAAGGTGGGCTTCCATTCGTTGGTTCACTTCCCAGATGCTGCAATGGCTGGAGCTAAACCAATCCGAAATCAGGAGCCAGGAGCTTCTTCTGGGTCTCCCATGTGGGTGCAGGGGCCCATGGACTTGGGCCATCTTCCACTGCTTTCCCAGGCCATAGCAGAGAGCTGGATCGGCAGTGCCACAGCTGGGACTCTAACTGGTGCCCACGTGGGATGGCGGCACTGCAGGCGGCGGCTTTACTCACTGTGCCACAATGCCAGCCCTGTTTCTTGTTTTTTTTTTTCCCTGCTCTCCAGTTCTTAACCATGTAAAGAACATGACCTCTGGTTATGTGAGAAAAGGTGTTACACCATAGTGGGACCTTGCTATCCAAGAATCCTGGGCAGACTTCCTTAATGCATCATGAATCCTTCCCCAAGGGTTAGTAATTTGAGTTTTATAGTGTAATTTGGCTTACATCACAGTCTGGTATCATTATCCATTTAGTCCCATTTTCCCCAAAGTGTAAGGTGTACACCATGGGTGCTGCTAGAGATAATTTTCAGGAACAGCAGTTTTTAGTGTTGAGCCATGGTGAGCAAGTGATTTTTTTTTTCTTTTAATTTTATTCCTTTTGAGTTGTCTTCTGTATCATTTGGTGACTTATTTGTGTTAAATTTGTCTTTTGTAACTGGTGGTAGTAATAACTTTGTATTCATGTTAGTGATTTAAATAATCTACTACTTCCTTTAAAGTGAGTGTTATTTAAATTTTAAAAGTCAACTTGAAAGAATGAGGCAAATAATAAAGAATACAGAGGCTATTCCAGTATGACAAAAATTGAGTGTGATAGATGGTTGAGGTTGAGGAAGCACTAATTCATACTATGCCAAATAGGTCATGTGTTTCTTTCTCTTATGGGGTAAGTAGTTCTGTGTAGAGAATAGTGTGGCCAGGGAGTGCATATTCTGGGTAATTATTTTGCAAACTTGAATTAACAAGAACTTGAAGATGGTTTCAGTATAAATCATTACTGGCACTAGCACAGCCTTTGACAAGTAAGCAGACTGCCTTTCTGCAGAGTTCTCACCCACTGTCTTCTAGAGGCCAGACTTTGGATAAATGCGTGAGTTACCTATGTTTTGTCCAACCAGGGCTGGCTGATCAGTGTCTATGGTTTGCAGCTTTGAGTTTGTTTAATGGAACCTAAAACCAAGCTTGAAACATGCTGAAATGACCTTGTGTAGCATCAAATCTTGGTGCTTCTGATTACACCCTGAAAAATAGCTTTTTCTGGCAAGCAGTAAGTCAAGTGTGCCTAGAAGTCCTCCTACTCAGTTAAGAACAATTAGCCACTCCCCACTTTTTTGTGTAATGACTACATACACCCACAGCATAAGTGTGACAGAAGCCAGTCTTGACCCAGGTAGACTCCAGACTTGCCACAGTGAAGCCCTTGTTCTCTTCTTTCTTGCTGCCCATTTGGGCCCAAGTTCAGCACTCTATGGAGCACACTGCCCTGGTTTCTGAGTATAGCACAGTAGGAGAGTTCCCTTGTCACCATCACTGTTGAAGTATTACAGGAGGCATCTGTTGAGGGGAAGCATGTCCCTGTATGGTCTCTCTAAGAACTCAGCAGTGTCCAACCCAGAGCTAGCCTTCCTGGCTTTCTTCTGCTCTCCTGTCATGACCCTTCTCTGTGCCTTAACCTGTACCTTCTCTTTTGTTAAGAAGGAAAACATAATTGCCATCTACTCAAATTTTAATTCTAGGTTATTATTTATTTTTAAAGAGAAGATATTTGGCTCCAGTAAAGTTCGCTACTCATCTTTGTAAGCTACAGTGTTCTTCAGGGGGCATTGTTTAATGTGAGGATTTCTAGAAACTACTTCAAACACTGAAAATGTTGGGATACATTTCGTGAGCAGATTATTTTTGACGAAGATAATTTATAATTCTTGCTTGTTTTTTCTTGCCACTTCCCTACTCCTTTTTGCTCCAATGTAGGAAGTTATCATTGGGTGCTTGCCTTCCAAGTATTTTGGCAGAATGTACAAATGGAAGAGGAAGCTGCTGTTACCCTCTATTCTGTTAATATGGTTAATTTTCTAAAATCATGAAGGTTGTGACTGTATTGAATACGTTATAGGGTTATATAACTTTCTTGCTTTCCTTCTCTTTTAAATTTGCAGGTCTGAAATAGATCTGACATTGAGAACAACACCTCTGAATATGTTTTTTAGGTCAACAAGCTCTTTGTTTACACACAGGTTCTCTAGTGTTCATTTTAAGTAGCTCCTCACCTACCTGGCTCCCTCCCTCCCTAACTCATTCATTCAGTCTTTACATGTGATGCTCTGTGGTAGCTCTTGAACCTCCCAGAATAGTGATGGATTTATAACCAATGGGCTAAATTACAAAAACAAAAAATAATTATGGGGCCGACATCGTGGCTCACTTGGCTAATCCTCTGCCTGTGGCGCTGGCACCCCAGGTTCTAGTCCTGGTTGAGGCGCCGGGTACTAGTCCCGGTTGCTCCTCTTCCAGTCCAGCTCTCTGCTGTGACCCAGGAAGGCAGTGGAAGATGGCCCAAGTGCTTGGGTCCCTGCACCTGCGTGGGAGACTGGGAGGAAGCACCCGCTCCTGGCTTTGGATTGGCACAGCGCCGGCCATGGCGCCCATTAAGGGAGTGAACCAACAGAAGCAAGACCTTTCTGTCTCTCCCTCTCAGTGTCTAACTCTGCCTGTCCCCAAAAAAAAAAAAAAAAAAAAAAAACCAACCAAAACACAAAAACAATTGCAACAGTTTCTCCTGCAAGAAACAAAATGCCAACATATGTGATGATAGTTTCTGCTCATTTTTCAATTAGGCAGTTTCGGTAGGCATTGAGTTGATCGCTTCCAGCTCTAAAAGGGATCAAGAATGAGAGCCACACTGCTTGCTTCATTTTGTTTTGAGGTCATCTCTTTTGCCATGTGAGCCTGACTGAGCCAAGTGGTGCTCAACCTCCAGGCAGCTGTGGGCCGGATGGCATCTCTCTCTGTCAGGATGGTGACAGCAGCCTGCTTTGTTCCCTCCACTGCACACAGTGCTCTCCACTTGTTAAGCTGAAAGGAACTAAATAGATGAGAGGGAAATGAGAGGCAATATTAAGAACTGCAACTTGAGGATTAAATACCAAACGATTTGATTTTGAAATTAGCTTTGCAAGTGTTATGGGTTCTCAGTCAAAGCCCATAATGAAGATTTTGGATTCTTTTCACTTTGAGTGACAGAGTGCAGATGGGAGGGCCCTTCCATTCGCCAGTTCATTCTCCAAATGTCTTTCATGACAGGACTGGTCAGGCCTAACCCTGGAGCCTGGAACTCCATCCTGATTGCCCATGTGGGTGGAAAGGGCCCAAGTACTTGAGTCATCTTCTGATGTCTTCCTGGGCTCATTAACAGGGAACTGGAAAGGAAGTTGAATAGCCAGGGTTCCAACTGGCACCCCCAACATGGGATGCTTGCATGGCAGGAGACACCTTAATCTGCTGTGCCACAATCCTGACCTCAACTTATATTTTGTTTTACAGCTGACTACAATTTTGCAAAGGGTTTGTGCTCTGCCTGGTGAAACACTAAACTGTGTGTTGGCATGGACTAACTATTGATAATTCTCAGTGGTTCAACACAATTAAGATTTGTATTGCCCTGTTTACAGTTCTTATGTGTGGGGAAGGAGTAATATAAGGAAATAGGTAGTAAGAGGTCATGTTCCATGCAATCACTCAGGGATCCAGGCTTCTTCTTGTGCCACATCTTCATTCAAGAACATGGTCCTTGTAGGAGAGAGAAAATAGAGGATTGTGTATGGAAAATTTAAAAGCAAAATAGAACGAGCAAGCGAGTACAAGCAAGAGTAAGCATGTTCCCTTCTGCTGGTTGACTTCCAACTGCTGGCTGACTTCCAATTGCTTGCAATAGCCCGGGCTAGGCCAGACCAAAACTGGGAACTGGGAACTCAATCAGAGTCTCTCACGTGGGTGGCAGTGACCCAAGTGCTTGAGCCATCACTGCTGCCCCTGAGGTGTACAGTACCAAGAAGCTAGAATTGGATCAGAGCTGACACTTTAACCCAAGCACTCTAATGGGATGCAGGTGTCCCAAATGACATCTTAGTCATTAGGCCAGATGACCACCCCGTGTGTGAAATAGCTTCACAGGCAATGGTAAGAAATAGTAGAAATAATTCTCTCTTCCTTCTACCAGCCAATTGTATGTCTGTAACTTAACTGAAAGGAGTTGGGAGATGTCCTTAGCTAGAACAAGTGGAGAAGCATGGTGAGCACTGAATCACCCAGCACACCTGGCATCTAAGAGAATGCTGGCATTGTATGGTTTTATACCACTGATCACACTGTGACCCGGTGTATTAGGGCACTCCAGAAAAACAGAGCCAGTGGGAACCAACATGTATAAATGGAGAGATTTATCAGGAGAAATTGGCTCATGTGGTTATGCAGGTTGAGAAGTTGAAGTCTGCCTTCTGCAAGCTGGCGATGCAGAAAAGCCAGTGGTGTAATTCCAGTCTAGGGCAGGTGAAGACTAGTGTCCCATCAAGCAGGCAGACAGGAAACAAAGGGGCTAATTCCTTCTTCCTGTATTTTTTTTTTTTTTTTTTTTTTTTTTTTGCTTTTTGGGCCTTTAGCAGATTGGATAGTACCCAGCACACTGTGGGAGAGCAATCTCTTTTAGTGAATCCAACAACTAAAATGCTTATTTCATCTGGAAACACACTCATAGGCACACTCAGAAATAATGTTTCAGGGGCCAGCGCTGTGTTGTCACAGGTAAAGCTGCTGCCTGCAGTGCTGGCATCCCATATGGGTACCGGTTCAAGTCCTGGCTGGGCTGTTCCTCTTCCTATCCAGCTCTCTGCATTGATCTGGGAAAGCAGTAGAAGATGGCCCAAATCCTTGGGCCCCTGCACCTGCATGGGAGACCCAGAAGAACCTCATGACTCCTGGCTTCAGATTGGCACAGCTCCAGCTGAAGGCAGCCATCTGGGGAGTGAACCAGAGGATGGAATACCTCTCTCTGCCTCTGCCTCTCTATAACTCTGCCTTTCAAATAAATAAATAAGTCTTTTAAAAAGAGAAATAATGTTTCAGTTAGCACTCAGGGCCACAGTCAAGTTAACACATAAAATTAACCTAACAAACACACAGATATGCCCTTATACACACGTGCACACATGCGTGCGTGAACACACATGATCCCATTTCACTCCCCATGAGTGGCACATTTATAGGGAATTCAGATGAATGTCATAGAGAACAGGGTAGCCTTCCTTCCCTTGTCTGTGCAGGGATGTGTAAATCCAAGCAGAGGTTAACATGATTAACAGCTACTGACTAGTAGTGTAAAACCTATAGGAGTGTGTGGCTTTCAAAACCACATTTTAAGTAATTAAAAAACTTAGAATTATATGATTTTAAATATTAGAATTTTACGATTGAGGAATCCTGGGGATATTAGTAGGCAGTTTGGAATCACTGAATTTTTGAGTCAGAAATTATTACCTTGGACAAGTTACTTAACCTCTTTGTGCCTCATTGTCTTCATCTATAATATGAAGATTGTAATAGGACCTACTCTTATGGAGGTTTTTTTGACACATAAAGCAGGCTGTGTATGTAAAAGGTTTAGAGTAGAGTCTTGTATGGAGTAGAAACTCAGTGTTAGGTGCTATAATTAATCCAGTTATGTTTAATTTTGAGTCATAAAGATCTGAGCTGGGGCTGTGAGGGTAAGGATGCAAAGTGAAGGGTGAAAACAGAGTTTGAAGGATACAGTGATTTAGGTGAGGGCACCGTATGCCAGGCATTTTGTTGCTTTGTCGTGTCACTTGATCTAACCCCACACCTTTCTGTGAGATGTGGGTATTAACATCCCAGTTTGTCTAATGAGGAAACTGAGGTTTGAAGAGGTTGTGATGGGCCCCAAATCATACTCCTAGGTACTGGTGGAGCTGAAATAAGGAACCCAGGAGGAATGGTACTTGTCACTATTTTTGGAGCATATTGAAGATAATAAAGACCAAGTTGTTTATTCTGTCTTGAGAGAAAGGGTGCAGATAATATTTAGACTGGGTAACCCCAGATATTGAGATTAAAAATTGGAAAAAGTCTTCCTGAGACTTTTAAACCTGCAAAAATATATGCAGTGAATGAACTTAACCTCTTGGAGAAACGGCTCACCCTAAAGGGTAGCATCTTAGTCTATTCTGTTGCCATAGCAAAATAGCCTAGATTGAGTAATTTATAAACCACATAAACTTACTGCTCACAGTTTTAGAAGCTGCTGAGTCCAAGAACAGAGTGCTGGCAGATTGAATGTCTAGTGAAGACTTGCTTACTAGCTTCAGAGATAGTGCCTTGTTGCTGTGTACTCCCATGGTAGCAGGGACAAGGGAGCTCATTGGAGCCTCTTTTATAATGAATACTATTCATTAGCAGGAAGCTTGGATCAGAAGTGGAGCTGGGACTTGAACGCAGGCACTCAGTGTGGGATGTAGGCATTCCAAGCAACATCTTACCTGCTGTACCAAATGCTTAACCCTTCCCATGCTCTTTCCTCAGGTATAGGTATTCAGTAAGCATTCTCTAGAATTTGGATGTCAGGAGAGGTGATGTGCAGACATGATGACACCAGTACCTAGCTTCATTGGTACTCAGATTGATCACCTTTATTTTCTGCTATCCCAGGCCACAGCAGAGAGCTTGATTGGAAATGGAGCAGCCGGGACTCGAACCGGTGCCCATATGGAATGCCTGTGCTTCAGGCCAGGACGTTAACCCGCAGCGCCTCAGCGCCGACCCCCTCACATCCTCTTTACAGATGAGTCTCCAGTTAAACACTATCTCTGATTGTGTAACTTGTGAGTGGTAGAACTGGTATTTGATCTCAGGTTTATTGGACTCTTAAAAACCACGATCTGTTTCCCAAGTATAAAAATTTTGTATTTTACTACCCAGAAATAGTCATCATTAATGTTTTTGTGTATCTTATTTGTCCTTTTTTGTTACCTACTTTACAAAATTGGGATCATTCTGCAAATACTTCTGTCTTATTTTTATTCACTTGACATAGGTTGTGAACTTTCCCATACTGTTATTTGCACTTATTGTTAAATACTTAAGTGTTTTTAAAAAGGCAGATTGATCAATAACTCTTGGCTTTTGCTTTTCATTGTTCTAGAGAATATGTCAACACACCAACAGGAAGCTATAGGTTTCAGAGAGGAATCTGGGATAGGATATAGAAAACCCCCAAGTCAGAGGAATTTTCAGAAGTTTAGAATAAGTTAAAAACCAACCAGACAGAGTGAAGAGAGAGGTGAATAATCAGTTTAGGAGTCTGTGCTTGATTTTAAGATTCTTGTGTTGAAATAAGGCAGGGAAGTACAATTGTACCCCGGGGCCATGTAGTTACACAGGTACACAGGGAAAGAATGTGGGCAGAAACAGACCAAGCTTAAATGTGCAGCGGCTTTTTTTTGTTTGTTTTAAAATGTACTGTAAAGCAATCAGTGCTGTGTTTACCTAATGTATATTTTGTTTGTGAAGGTACTTGGTGGAAGTGCCATATACATAATAGTTAATGTTTTGGAGTATTTAACTTTGTTGTTCAACCTGTGTTTGACAGTGTTGCAAAATACTGAAGGGTAGGCCCACTTGTTCAGCAAGGCTGAGGAGTGCTTGGTAAAGATGAATAAGTGGGACTGAGCAAATTAGGCAAAACTGGAAGAACTCAACACTGACAACTTGCCACACCTCCAACACCCAAATCTGCCCAGAGCCAGCTCAGAAACCCAGGTGGCACCAGAGGGGCTGGTGGTGGCTGGGGAGGGGAGAGGTGGAGACTAAGATCCCTCTCTCCATGCCCAAAGTCTGCAGGGCAGGAGGCATCTCAGGGAACTGACTGGGTTGTTGATGTTCCCCACTTCCACATCTGACAAGGAATGAGTTACCTGCTTTGTGGCCTGTTTCACTGACTGGGAACCAGCAGGACACAACATGGCAGGGTCCTTTGCCTCTTTGAAGGCACCTGTAAATTGAGTCCAAGGTCACAGAAATGTGCGTTATCAACCACAGAGAGTGTCCTTGCTTTAAGAAGCCCTGCCTCACCCCCATTCCCCCCTTTCTAGATCCTTGCTCTGTTTGGGAGTTTTTCTTGTTGATCAATAGAGGGAAAAGAGAACTACCTCTGCTCTTCCTCTAGCTCAGAGCCCTGTCCTTTGGCTCTTGTCACAGGCAGG
Organism: Lepus europaeus; assembly: GCF_033115175.1. NCBI lineage: Eukaryota > Metazoa > Chordata > Mammalia > Lagomorpha > Leporidae > Lepus > Lepus europaeus. The sequence goes on from NC_084829.1 coordinate 54,204,373, forward strand.
TCAGCCTTTAGCCTCTAGGTTTAAGCATGGTGAGATCTCCTCCTTGCATCTTGTTGGCATTTTCTGAGCAGGTGTTTCGGCATTCTGGAGCCTGTTTCTACTGCCAGTCAAATTCACTCTTATCTTCTAAACCCCTCTGCTCTATGGGCACCTGTTCCCTCTTCAGAGATTCAAAAGGGAAGAGAGAAACTTAAAAAAAAAAAAAAGTTCCAAATAAGGGTAGTGTACTTTATTACATATAATAGCACAAAAAAGCACTAGTGAAATTCTTGGCTACAGCCTCTGCTTCCCCGAAATAAAGGGCATAGGGATAGGAACAGGTATTTAGAATGAGTTTTGTTCATTTCTTGAATATTTAACCAGCACCAAGAAATGGGTTCTGTGATGAGAGCTTAAGATAAGGCAGTTTTGTGATGGCTCTGGAGGGATGTAGGGCAGAATGTCCCTGATGATGGAAAAGTATGGAAAGTTCCGTGTGAGAGGTGTGAAGGAACCCAGGGTGGGAGGTGGTATCTCTGTCATTTTGAGTTCCTGGTTCCTGGCTTTGGACTGGCTCAGCCATGGATGTTGCAGGCATTTGGGGAGTGAGCCAGCAGATGAAACTTTTGTTTCTCTCTCTTTCTTCCTCCTCCGCATGCCCCTCTCCTTCACAAGTAAAATTCAAGAATTATAGACATTTGAGAAAGAGACTAGGAGGGAAAAAAATAAAAAAAAAAATAGAGAAACAAGGTGAATAATGGAGCTTCATCATGGATCCAAGATGAGGAAGCACTTCCAGGAGGGCTCTGGTGTAAAGTGGGGTGCAATGGTGAAATGTATACTGGGAAGTTTCTAATGGATTTGTCATATAGGAGGCCATCTAAGACAGCCCAAGCAATGTCAGAATGGTTGACAGCACTCATGGCTGCTTGTTTAATGCTTTTTCCCTTGACTCCTTTTGAGAGATCGTAGGAAGGTGTGAAAAATATGAGCAATTACTATTTCCTGGAGGAAAAGCAGCCGTCAGTGTTCCCTATTTCTGCCAGTTCTAAGGAACGTGTGTGGTTGTGATGCTGGTGTGTGTCTTGGACAGCTAATGATATATTTGATGGAGGAGTTTCATAACATAGTTCATAATGTATGCATGTTTGATCAGTGTCTGGTGTGGGAGTTGTCCAGGCATTGCTGCCACAATGAGGTAGAACCAGAGGCAAATGGAGGCGCGGGGGGGGGGGGGGGGGGAACCAGTCACCAGTATTCTCTTTTTAGAGTCTGGTCATTGGCTATAGTTGGTACCATAGATGGGTCTAGTCACTTTACGCTTCTTATTCTAAATTATGGACCACAGACAAATTGTGTTCTCTCCTTCTAAGACCCTTTAATAATTGCATTTATCCCAAGATGTTTCCAAGTATTATTTCACTTTGGAATTTTTTACAATAAGAAAAGCAGTATATGGTCATTACAGAAAGTCAGTGGAAGCAGAAAAGGAAAAGTCAATAACCTTCCCTTCCCTCTTTCAGACTCTCTCCATCCTGGCCGAGGTTGCCAGTGCTGAGTGTCCCACTATATTGGGCTTGCTTTTGTGATAACCTCCCCTCTATGTTAGGAAATACAGTCAGCAGAGACCATGCCTCTCTTGAGTCATCTCTGTTGCCTTACCCTCTGACATCAATAATCATGGCCCATTAAATATTTATTGCATAAATAAATAGATAAATGAACAAATAAGTGAATAGGGTGATCTATTAGAGTATAACCTTGAGATCATCTTTTTCATTGCTTCAACTGAGAAACTGGGTGTGAAAGGAGAGCACCATGTTTATCACTGTGTGATTTGTAGGAGAACTTCTTATGTGAATGGCACTGTGTAACAAAGTACAGGGTCTACAGCCCCCTATAGCCAGCCAAGAGGTACATATTTCTTTGATTTTATAGAGTTAATAGATTCTGGTCAATGACTAGTAGAGGAGAAATCAAAGGTGACAGGCTTGGTGCTTCAATGGAATTGTAAGGTGTGATATTTATAATGCATTTTAAGTTCTTAAAAGGAAGCATGTCAGAACTTCTAGATTAAGTTCAGACAGTCTAGAAACTTTTTCTGTGTGTTCTCTGTAAGTTAGGCACTGGGGTTTTACCATGCATATAGCAGAAGGAAGAATCCTGTTCAAGATAGGAGATAGGACAGGATGCAGTCTATCCCCAGAGATATTCAATCTGTGTTGGCCAAATCACATTTGTATTTAGAAGGAAAGATGGAGAAAAATATTTCCAAGGTCAACAATTCCTAAAGCACTCTTCATAGTCAGACCTCAGAGGACAGGGCTTTCAGGAATGAAGAGAGCAAGAACTCTTTCCACCTAGAAAGTTAGGCTTTGATTATGTCTGTCTGCCTTCACTTGGAGCAGTTGTTTTCTCTAGGTGGGTTCTGGGACCACCCACATAGAACCCTGGTTAAAATTGCATATTTCTACCTTACCCTAGGACTGTGCAGTCAGAATTTCCAGAGCAGGATCCCAGAGTCTACATTTTAATTTGCAAGAAAATTCATGCAGCTCTAAATTGAAGCTCAGAGTCATTCATGTAAGAATCTAACAGAACCTAAGCAGATCCAGCCTGGGTCAAGATTTTAAATAGCATTCAAACCCAAAGGATGTCTTTAAGACCTGACCTTTCTCATCTTTAGCTAACAAATCCATTGACCCATGCCTTAACTAAGTATAGAAAAAGATTTTTGCCTAGTTCTAGTCCCAATTTCAAGCATTTATTATAATTCCCTGAATTACCCTTGGCAGAAACAAGCACTTCACCTCCCTTCTCCTTTTTTGTCCTAAACCCAAGTGGGGTACCTGTGAGGATTGCCTAGGACATTTAAATTGATCTAACAAGTGGCAGTAACTCTTCTTCTTGTTGAGAGTCAGCTAAATGACACTGTATATTTTGTTCTGATTCTGTCTTAAATTTTCTATATTCCATAGAAATAGCACTGTTTCTGCAAAATTTTCTTGTAATGTTAAGTTATTAGAAAGACTCATTGTAATTCTAGAAGAGGACTCCCCAGGCTCTTGGATACTCACTAGGTTATGTTCGTCCTGGTTTAGGGTTATACTTTGGGAAATCCTAGCGAGATGGCGGAGAATCTGTGGCCTGGCTGGCTTCTCTGTGCCACTTGGCCTCTCCCTGTGCTTTGGAGAGCTGTGTTCTCTCCTGGCCCTGCACCCAATCCACTCTGTGTATTACCCAGAGAACTGCTCATCCAGCCTGTGAGTGAGTCTCTCAGTTGATGGTTTGCATGGTGTGGCGATGTGAGGGCTCACAGTTTAGCAGGGTGTTTGTCCCCATGGGGAAGAATCACAGATCCCAGCTGTAGAGATAAGGGATGCCTAGACTGGTAATGTGAGGGGCTGTGGAGATGGGCACCAAATTGTTCAGGCCAAAGGAGCAAGCTTGACCCATAGAGCTTACTTGCAGTTCAGAGCGGGGAAAGAACCTCATGGTGCAAGGAGTTTGCACAAGAGCCTGGGGGAAAATTTTGAAGATTTCATTTCTCTAGAGAATTTTGATGTATAAATGCCAGAAATTTTAATTTTGTCCTTTAAACGTGGGAATAATTAGCATGAGCTTTAACTTTGAGTAAAATACGAAGTAGCTGGTAAATAAAACTTTTTCTTCTTTAAGCTTTGATATTTAGTTGCTGTTTTCTTGAAGTACAAGGAAGTCTCCAAGAAGTTCGTGGAGATATTCATGTTCTGCAAAATATGCATGGATTTCAAAAATGTTTCACATCCAAATAAACTTTTAATTCCATGTTTCCATGAACCTTTTGAAATCCCTTCATATAAATAGTCACTAATCAGAATCAGGTATATTTCTTGTTTTGGAAGGAGGCAAAGAATGACAAATTGTCCATGTTTTTTCCCTTGACATTATTCCATGTGAAATCTAATATTTCATCTTCTGCACCTCTTTATTACTGTGTATGTGTGTGTGAGTGAGAGAATATCAATGTTTTATACCTCAAAATGTCTTTGTGCATACTTAAGCCAACTCTGCAGGGGAGCAAAGGCTGAGGTAGAGAGGTTATTTTGGCAATTGTGGCTAGAACTGGGTGAAAATCTTCAGGGTGGGGACTTTTTTTTTGGCAACACAATCACCGAGACATGTACAAAATATGAATTTCCCAAGGCTCCTTTCCTGTCCTGCCTTTGCTTCTGCTCTGTGCAGAGGCCTGGTCTGACATCATGTGTACTGGAGAGGCTGCTTGGAGTGATGGCTGTGTCTTGGAGTCTGACTGCCTCCTGGGCAAGTCCGTGGTGATTAGAATAGTACGATAAACAAGATGCAAAAAATTCTCCATTTAGCGTTTTCCACCTCGCCCCATCCCCGCCCCTCTACTGGCACACCCATAACAGCTGTGGCAGCAAATGCAGACTTGGATCAAGCGTTCATATTTAGCCATGTTTGACAATCCCAGATATTTATATTTTTAAGCAGGATTGAGTCAGGCAGCCACAGCATAGCATTCAAACTGTCTTTACCAGCCAGCTTGCTTGGCACACAGGGACCTTGTTTTATCCTAGTAGTAAATAGTCCTAAATGAAGCAATATGATGGACCGAATGTGCCCCAAGTCACAGTGCTCAGTAGTTCCCCATGGCTGTCAGTGTCTCTTTTTACACACTTGTTCTGCTCACTGCTGGTTGTATTACTCCTTGTTTTTTGAATTCTGTCTCTGCCCAGGTCTTGACTCATGGCTTTCATATATAACAGGACCCGATGTTCTGTGCCAGTGTGGCCTGCCTTTTTCTTCCTCCCGCCTTCCCTGCAGCACTGCCAAAGAGATAGCAGCACTCATTTTTTGCCACAGGGTTTCTTATTATGGTGACTCATTTCCTCCTTAATATCATTTGTCTTTCTTCTGGATTGGTGGACCTTACCCTGTGAGCCTGCCCTCCAACTGTGCGGTTTTCTTGCACCATTGCCAGGCCTACTGCTCCCGTCTGTATCTTCCATATAAATGGATTCTGAAGTCTGCACATTCAAGTCTTCCTTTCATACTGTGTGGCTGCCCTCCCCGTTGCCTTTTGAAAAAGACTTCTGTCCACTTGTTTGCTGATTGTCCAGAGTTTTCAAGTAAACAGAGCATACTCAAACATATTAAAATGTGCTTTCCCTTGACCTTTGTTTTCTACTCAAGCTATACCCTCTTCCCTAATTGTTAAGCATTTTGAAAGCATCCTCCACTCCAGGTTCTCAGACACAGAGATTTAATAGAGCAGTGTACTTTTTTCAAATGGGATTCAACACAGGATTGCTGATGCTTTGTTTTGATAAGAACAACTATAACCATCATTTAGTAAAAGCAAAGACATTTGAAGCCATTAGGATGTAATCTCAAAGTAAACAACAGTTGTTTTAAATAAATAAATTTAGCTTTATGATCAGAAAACCTTACCCCATTCTTATCCTTTTTCTCATGTTGCTAACCATTGATTTCTGTGTCTTGGACTAGAATTTGGCAGCTACTGTTCACACTCCATTTGCTTCTTCTTTGCTGGCTTGCCAGCCTTCACAGTTGGACTTTTCTTCAAAGTACTCTGCTCCTGCGCTCACAAGCAGGACAGCAAGCAAAGATGTTCAGCTTAGTAATGAGGACTCCTGTATCTCTGTCATAGTGCTTATACTTGACTCTGAGCTCCATTCCTGACTCCAGCTTCCTCCCAGTGCAGACCCTGGGAGGCAGTGGTGATGAAGGCTCAAGTAATTGGGTGCTAGCCACCCAATTGAGAGACGCAGATTGAGTTCCTGGCTTGGACCCCAATACGGCCCCAGCTGTTGCCAACATTTGGGGCTCGTGTCCCTTCCTGTGGCATCCCTAATGCTTGCAGCATAACTGGAGCAGATCAGATCTTACTCTCCAGATTTGCAACTGCTACTTTGCAGCCTTCCTCTGCTATGGGGCAGAGAGAGTGGGATTTCAAAGCCCTGCTGTTCTACATGTCAACAGAGTGACCCTTGAATATTTAACATTTCCCAGCATCTGTCAGTGGTACTCCTACTGGCTGTCTCACTATTAGTCTCAAGGATTAGAGATGGTCCCTACAAAATACCAGTCATGATACCAGATAAATAACAAGTCCTCAAAAACGGCAGTTATTCTTGTTTAGGGTCGCAGACTCAAGTGAACTTGGACGGAAGTACTTCCTTTTTTCAGAGTCATGACTGTCACTTTACTTGTTCTGAGCCTGTCCCTTGCTGTTGTCCCAGGACCCAGGACTTAGCACTTGTGTCTGAGGTGGCAGTGACAGCAGCTGTTAGGCCAGGAGCTCCAATGGAGGCCTCTGTGGGCAATAGATAGGTGGGTAGCAATATGAAATTTTAATGTAAAATAAAGTGTCCATATGGCTGAGAGGAGGAAATTATGTGTGAGCTAGAGCTCACCAGTCAGCCAAGTACCAACCAAGGTGAGCCGCAGTACCTACTTTCTTAGTAGAAGTTGCTCCAGCATTTTGAGAACTCACTTTATCAGCAAGAATGTTAATCCATTACAGCACATCAATTCCTCTTCCTTGTAGGGAGGGACTGTGTTGGATAGGAACCACTTCTTTAACTTGTAACTTGCTCCTGCATCATTCATAGCAATCTTAATGTTGTTAAATATGGAAGATGCTAGATACAAATGTTAATAGTTTCTATGAGAAGAAAAGCCCAAAGTACTCACCTATACATCTGATACAGTTTCCGTTTGTAGTCTGAAAACACAAGTGTAACTGGACTCTGACAAGGAAATTGTTCATAGTGAGTAAGCCTTTTGAGGTGACTTAAAGGATGTTGATGGGGAAGGTTGGCAATCTCTGGTACCAATGTGCTCATCTTTGAATTGTTGATGCTTGCTAGGATTGCCTCTGCTTCTGGGCATCTTTGCAGGGAAGCTCATGGGGACAGGTTTATTTGTGATGGTACCAGAGTTTATGCTCTATTATTGCTGTTTGTCTTGGATTTCACTTTATCATCAGTGATGTGATTTTGAAGCACTGTCTTCAGATTCTTGAGAATTGGAATATGCAGTGATGCATTTCTTTAAGGTTGGATTCTGGGGGCTGGCATTGTGGTATAGTGGGTAACACTGCCATCTGCAATCCCGGCATCCATATGGATGCTGGTTAGAGTCCTGGCTGCTTCACTTCTGATCCAGTTCCCTGTAGATGTGCCTGGAAAGGCAGCGGAAGATGGCCCAAGTCCTTATGCTCTTGCCACCCACTTGGGAGACCTGGAAGTGAGCCAGGAAGATGTGTGTGTGTGTGTGTGTGTGTCCCTCTCTCACTGCAAACCTTGTTTCATATAAATAATTTTTTTTTTTAATTCTGATGAAAAAACACTTGTTTAGAAGCTCTCCTCTTTTGATGTGGTCAGAGTTCTCGTATTTTCTCCCCTCTGGTCTGTGTGTGTCCAGGGTGAGAGGAGGGGAACACAGTGACTCAGACCCCAGTAGTTGATACAGAAAGTAATCCACACTTCAAACCAGCCCAGGTCACTCATGGGACTTTGCCTTCTTCTCCTGTCATTTAGTCCTTTGCACTGTGGACTGCACCAAGTTACCATGTATACGATCTTGTGAGGTGGATGAGACAGGGAGTCCTAAATCCCTTTCACGAGGAAGCAGGAGCCCAGTGTGGCTCAAGTTTCCCTGTGATCCATGAGATGCCATGGAATGTTTCCTCCGATTCCAGACCCTGTGGGGTTAGACTGTAAGAGTTGTTGAATGCCTGCCAGCATCCCTCATTGAAGGGAAGGAAGGGACGCAGTAGAGAACAATACAGTTCTGGTCATTGATCTTGTGGAGGATGCATCTAGTGGGAAAGTTGTTGGATGCATCTTTATAGTCACTATCCAGACAGATGCTTCAAATGAAAGGGATTGGGCCCTGAGAAGCCTAATCTGTACATTTGTGGGATTCATTGAAAATTTAATTGAAATTGTAAGATGCTATATTGCCTTTTTGTCAGTAGAGATACTTTTTTTTTTTGGTTCTTTTAAAAATTTTTTTAATTATACAGTTTCATTTGTTTCATATATACAGATTTAGGAACATAGGGATACTTTCCACCCCACCATCCCTTACACTCATGTTCCAACCTTCTTCCTCTTCCCTCTCCCACTCCCACTCTTAATTTTTACCAAGATCTACTTTAAGTTTACTTAATGACCATAAAGTTAACCCTACACTAAGTACAAGATTTCAACAAATACTATGAAGGAAAAAAACACTGTTCTTCAATGGAAGAGACAAGGGCTGTAAATGATCATCGAATCTTAAAATGTCCATTTCACTCCAATACATTACATTCTTAGTACTCTATTAGTTATCTTAGGGAAAATATATGATATCTGTATTTTTGGGATTGCCTTATTTCACTAAGTATAATGGTTTCTGTTTGTGTCCATTTTGCTGCAAAAGATAGATTTATTTATTTTTTTTACAGCTGAGTAGTTCTCCAGAGTGTTTATAAATCTTAATTTCTTTGTCCAGTCAACAGTAGATGGACATCTAGGTTGATTCCACATCTTAGCTATTGTGAGTGTGCTGCAGTGAACAAAGGGGTACAGATAACTTTCAGATACTGATTTCTTTTTGTTTGAGTAAATTCTCAGGAGTGGGATGGCTGGATCATATGGTAGGTCTGTATTCAGATTTCTGGGGTATCTGCATACTGTCTTCCACAGTGGTTGCAGCGGTTTACATTCCCACCAACAGTGGATTAGGCTACCTTTCCCCTACATCTTTGTCAGCATTTGTTTTTTGTTGATTTCTGTATGAGAGCCATTCTAACTGTAGTGAGGTGAAACCTCATTGTGGTTTGATTTTATTTTTCCCTGATGGCTAGTGATCCTGCACATTTTTTCATGTATTTGTTGGCCATTTGAATTTCCTTTTGAAAAATGCCTATTCAAGTCCTGTGCCCATTTCCTAACTGAATTGTTTGTTTTGTTGTTGAATTTTTTGAGTTCTTTATAGATTCTGGATATTAAACCTTTATTGGGGCTGGTACTGTGGTGTAGTGGGTAAAACTGCCACCTGCAGTGCCAACATCCCATATGGGTGCCAGTTCAAGTCTCGGCTGTTCCACTTCTGATCCAGCTCTCTGCTATGGCCTGGAAAAGCAGTAGAAGATGGTCCAAGTCCTTGCGTCCCTGCACCCGTGTGGGAGACCCAGAAGAAGCTCCTGCCACCTGGCTTCTGATCAGCACAGCTCTGGCCGTTGAAACCATTTGAGGAGTGAACCAGTGAATGGAAGAAACTTTGTGTCTCTCTCTCTCTGCCTCCGCCTCTCTGTAACTCTGAATTTCAAGTAAAATAAAATAAATCTTATAAAAAAACAAAAACAAAAAACCCTTTGTCAGTTTCATGGTTTCTCTCATTCTATCAGTTGCCTCTTCACTTTGCTGGTTGTTTCTTTTGCAGTGCAGAAGCTTCTCAGCTTGATGTGATCAGTAGGGTTACATCGAGCCAGAAGTAATTATGAAACATTTTAGTTTCATGTACCTTATCAAATACTATACTTAATTTTAATACTTTTTCAAATAAAAAATTGAAGAAGATTGTACCAAACAGTTAAGTAGGGGTAGAATGTCTTTTCAAGTTTCTTCTTTGTTCCTTTGATGTTTTTACTGTGTATCTTGAAAATGAATTTTGACTTGGCTTGTTTCATCATCAGAATTAGATAAAGAAAAAATTTAAATCTTTTCTAAGTCAGATCGGATGATGCAGTTCTGCTGATTGCCTTAGATTAAGCTGCTTGAAGATTTGGGTATCATGATAGTTAGATGTGGCGTGTGCCCCTGTGCCCTCATTCATTCTTTTTGGAGACAAGATAGTGCATGGCAAGGTTCTGGACTCTGGTTTGAGATGGCCTAGGTCAAATCCTGGCCTTCCCACTTGCTAGCTGTTTAAACTTGGGCAAGGCCCTTATGCTTTTCTCACCTCAGTTTCCTGATGCAGAGAATGATGATAACAGTGCCTGCCTTAGAGTTCATCTGTGCAGTGTTTGTTGGCATGGTGCCTGACACTTGGTGAACTCTCAGCCAGACTCTGCAGTGGCTTGTGTAATGATCACAGCTTGGAGGTAAAGCCTCCTCTGAGTGCAGTGAGGCTGGAATGAAGAGAAAGAAACTGGCCTCCACTTGGAGGGAGTCCAGGACCCTGGCCTTGTTAGCACCTTGTGCTAATTAAGCTAGCACAGCCACTTTACTGTGAGGAGAATAATGTTGACACGATAAATGTACATGGTTACTGACTTGATTTTTGCTGCATTTAAAAAAAAATTAATTTGATAAAAGTACAACTTATTAACTTACATACAGTGTATCCTGAGATTTGAAATGTTATATTCTTGTGTGATTTTATAAAAATAAAAATTAATTGATAGAGGTAATAGTTTGCTTTCTTTAGGCAATTTTATTCCCCTTTAGCTTTTTATTTGCAAGCAACATCAGTACGAATTAGACAGTCTTAGAGAATGGTCACAAAAATATATTAGGCTTAAGTTTTATTTTGCTTTGTATTACATGATATTTGCAGTGGAAGGAACCTAGTATTATAACTTACTGATATCATATAGCTCTTTAACCCAAGAAGGGACACTATTCATACAGAACAAAAAGAAATGCCAGTCAGTGATTAATTTATTCAGAAAGAAGTTTTTTGTGCTATGGCAGACAGGAGAACTGTCTGCTCACAATGTGCCATGGTATGAAATGCCCAGGAATTTCTAAAATCATATATACTTAGAGGGAACCTGATGTGCACCCAACATGGTGATAGATTTTCGGGAAGGGTCGTGGTTCACCTTCATTGTTCTGGGGGTGTGGGAAGAAAGCTCCGATTTCTTAGATAAGAATACTGACTAAGCTTGTGCACTGCTGGCAGGGTGAGGAGGAGTGAGGTCTCAGCTTGGTGTGTTAACACTGGATGCTGAGAGAAGAATGAGTGCTGGCAAGCACAGGAAATGTCATTTTGAATCCCGTTGTCAATGGCAGTATCTGTTGTAAAAGCTATATTCTGTGTCAGAAGCTCGGGGGCAGCTGCTGCCAGGCTTGTGGTCTGCCCGTTGGTGAAGAAGACTGCACTGATGCAGCCTAGGGCTGGTTGTGAATGTCCTATTTATGGGCTGCAGAAATGGCTGTGTTTGGGTTTTATTGTTAATGTACAACCAGATCTCACCTATTCAAATTCAGAAATGATGACAGAGTAGATCCAAGTTAAAGGTTAGTTTATGAAGGATGTAGGGAAGAGATTAATTTTATAGTCATTCCTAGACATTTTGTAGAGATCAATTTTTATGCTTTTATTTTTGGTTGTGTTTGGCACAGGGCTAGTTTGGATTAATGAAAAGTAAGACTTAAAGTTTTTTTTTGTTGTTGTTGTAGTTTCTCCTTACATAGAAGCTTGAAGTGAGTGTTGGCCAATAGAAGCTTTGGGTCACAATTGTTAGTGACTAGAGAAAAATCCCATGAATAAATCTAAGTAATACTAATTATATAATAAGCTAAGTTAATGATAATAAGTATTTCTAATACTTGCCTGTATATAGCAGCTTAGTCAGGGTTTAATCATTATTGCTTTCAAATAGTTAAAAGAAAAAAAAAACTAGATCTTATCTCTGCTCTTCAAATTATTTGACCTTGAATAGAAAACAGTAGTCATCTCTGTTGGTCCCCCAACCGGTATTATAGTGTGCCATGTGCTTTTATTGATGTTGTATACTGCCCCCCCACCCAGTCCTTATAACAACCCTACAAAGGGGGTCTGATTATATCCCCTCTTTATACAATAGGGGACTTTGTCTAGCAAATTATTGTAAACAACTCAACCTGACATATGGTAATCTTCTATGAACAGATCTTTCTAGCCTTCTCTGTCTCTATGCTCCCAATTTGCTCTCCTGAAGCTCAAGCAAACCAAGCTGTCCATCATTCCCCAGGGCACACCCTCTCCTCACTTTGCATCACATATCACGTTCATGTTTGTGCTTTCTCTCTGCCATTATTTATTTGGTTCAAAGCATAACAGTGTCTTCCTTTGTCTATTTCTCTCTTTTCTCAGAACTTCTTCAGCCTTTAAAATGTGATATGCTGGCATTATTTTAAAATACCGGTTGATGATCCATTTTACAAATAAGGAGGTTGAGGCACAGATGGATTAAGTAATTTGCCCAAGGGAACAAACCTAATAAACTTAGAAAACAGGAGCAAGTAGGAATATTGCTGTTAGGATTGTTTGGATTTGATGGAGGACACATTGGATACAGAGAGATACCACTTAAGAAGATGTTGTGCTTATCTAGATGACTGAGGCCTGAAATAAGCTGATTGAATAGTAGGAGTAGACTGAAAAAGAAAACTGGAAAAAATAGATTAATAGCAAAATACTTGGAAATTGGATGTGAGTGTCTCAGTGGGGGAATTCAAACTAAGTAATAAATGAGGTAGGTGTCAGGCTAGGCATCATTAAGAGTGTTTTCTCCCTCCCATACATTCTCTTTTCAGATAATTTTAATTTATAATAATTGTGCATGTCAATGTGGTACAGTTTGGTATTCCAATACATGTATACAATGTGCATTGATCTAATCAGTGTAATGTGCATTTCTAGTTCCTTATCATTTGTTTGAAAATTTTAGATTCCCCCTCTTATTTATTTTGAAATAAAAGGTCCTCAGAGAGTTTGTGGAAAATACACACACTCTTTGTTTTTTAAAGCACAGCTGACTTAAAGTTCTGAAATTTTTTTTTTTTTGAGATTTATTTATTTGACAGGAAGAGTGAGAGTGTGAGAGAGAGGGAAAGAGAGAGAGAGAGAGAGAGAGAGAGAGAGAGAGAGAGAGAGAGAGATCCTCTATCTACTGGTTCACTCCTCAAATTTCCATAACAGCTGGAGCTGAGCTAATCAGGAGCCAGGAGCTTCTGGGTCTTCCACCTGGGTGCAGGAGCCTAAGTACTTGGGCCATCTTCCATGGCCGAAGCAGAGAGCAGGATTGGAAGAGGAGCAGCCAGGACATGAACTGGCTCCAGCTTAGCCTACTATGCCACAGTGCTGGCCCTGTAGTAGGCTTTTAAATATGAACCTAAATCCTTCATATGGCATCATTTTGAGGTTGTGTTCCATCAAGGCATGCGTATATTTCTCTATTTCCCCCTTCTCTTCACTGCTCCCAATCTAGAAATATTAAATATGTTTGGCTCAAGTTGCACGTGTTGAAGTGGTGGAAGAAACAGCTTGGGGCAAGGAGAACCTTTTTTATCTTAGCTCTTCTCAGTGTTCATATGTCCAAAATGGACAGCTTCTTGAAATTACTTATCATTTAAAGCCCTAAAAACTGTCAGATTTTGAACCAAGAGAAAGAAGAATTTAAAATAGTTTTGGTCATTGTAAAATCACAGCGCTCAATGGCTAGTAGACAAGGGTAAAATAATCTCACTAGCAACTAAAGGAGAAGGAAATAAAAAAGTTGGCTTTTTTTAATGTAAAAAGAGGAGGAGAGATGTTGAACTGGGCATGTTGTACAAGCTGATGGAAGTAAAAATAGATATAGCCTGCCCTCTCCAGTAAAGTAATTTAACAGTATTTATCAAGTGCTCCAGATATGTTAATGCCTCTGACACAGTAATTCCTGTTCTGGGAACTTAGCCTAAGGAAATAATCAAAAATGCTCATAAATGCAATTATAACAACAGGAACTTGGAAATAACCTAAATGTCCAACAATGGGGGATTGATTAAATGAGGCATGAAAATATATGCAGTATGCCATTAAAAATGGCCATCTATTTGGAAAGATAATGACAGTGAAAAAAGTTTGTAAAATAATGTGAAGTGAAGGGGGCCAGCACTGTGGCATAGCGGGTAAAGCCACCGCCTGTAGTGCCTGCATCCCATATGGGCCCCAGTTTGAGTCCTGGCTGCTCCTCTTCCGATCCAGTTCCCTGCTATGGCCTGGGAAAGCACTAGTAGATGGGCCAGGTCCTTGGGTCCCGGCACCCGTGTGGGAGACTGGGAAGAAGCTCCTGGCCCCTGCTTTTGGATTGGCACAGCTCTGGCTGTTGTGGCCAGTTGGGGAACTACCGGATGGAAGGCCTCTCTCTCTCTTCCTCTCCTTCTCTCTCTATGTAACTCTGACTTTCAAATAAAGAAATAAATCTTTTTAAAAAATGTGAAGTGAAAAAAAACGAATCCTGAACCTAAAATTTGAAGCATAATCTCGTTATACATACACACTGTGTGCATGTATGTGTGAGTAACAATTAAAAATTTATCCCTGCATGATGAAAGTGTTGGTTTTTATTTTCTTCTTTGTAGCTTTATTTTCTAAATTCTTATGTTTATTCTCAGAAAACATTCCATCGTTTGAAAATGTACTACTCTCTAGTATCTGGCACTGAGAAATCCATAGGAAAACATAAGGGAAACAAGTCTAGTGGAAATTATAATAGAAAGTCATCAGTGACTTTTGAGTAGGGTGTTGGGATTTGGTGGTGGGAGTGTTGCTGTTTTTAATATTTTTCTTTAACATGATTCTGCTAAGAATATATTTCCTACTATGGAGATAAATATAAGGTAAATGGAAAAATATTTTAGAAATTCATGCCATAATTGAATGGAGATAGTAATTTCCTGATATTCTCTTGTGACTGCAGGCACATTTTGAGAAAGATGAAATGTTAACGATGGAAGTATATGATAGATGATTTCTTTACTTCCACAGATATTCCTGAGATTCCAGAAAGCATCTCATTCTGTAAAGCACTGCAAATAGCCGACTTCAGTGGAAACCCGTTGACTAGGTAAGTCACCTTTCTGCTTACTTTCTATCTGTTGTACTGAGGATATCTTTTTGGAGAGCCAAGGAAACAACCCAACCAAGTTACCCATCCTCAAGGTATTTAAATGGATCATAACATATCTAACATAGTTGGTTGACTTGTACAATAAAAGGTACACTGTGCTACCATTGATAGAATCACTGGATGGAGTAGATGTATTAGGGAGTAGAGTGTGCAAAACAGGAGTAAGGCAAACTCTGCCCTACTCCCTGCAGCTGCCCCCCCCCCTTTTTTTTGAATGTAGGAAAATTGAGATTAAACTAACACTTATGATTCATCTCACTCACTTCAAAATTTCCTGAGATTTAGTGGGTACAGAGTGCTGGGCAATGCCCTATTTAGCTGTCTTCCTAAAACCTGGATCCCCCTTTCCCTACACGACAAAATCAGAGCTCCTTGATGTGCTGTGTTAGTGCCTGCTCCTCCTTGTCTCCCTCTCCACCCTCAGGGTCTGTATCATACTTTGCTGTCTGCTGAAATCTGTAGTCCGTTGATTTCACGCCTCTCTCTTCTTAACTACAGCAGTCCTTTCACCCACCTTTAAGGTGCAGCTCAATTGTTACACATCTTCTGGAAGCGTTTTCTGAATACTCCCCCCATGGACCTCTCCTTTGGTCTTCTGCAACCCTCTCTCTGTCCTTTTCTTCCTTTAACACTTGAAATTTACACTAAAGTTATCCCTTTGACTGCAACCCTCCAAGTAGACCTAGTAAGTTGTGTATATTGCTATATTATTTATTATTATACCTCCAAAACTACCATAATTTCTGGGATGAATAAGTACTCAGTAAATGTTCATTAAACTGAGTTAAGCTTAAGACAGTTTGAGGATTAAGCAAGCTGGAAAATACTCGGTATGCTGCTGTTGAGTTTTGTTTTTTTCTTTTTTTGCTTTAACTACTCAGTTGCCTAATCCCTCTTTCTATTTCTTTACTTTTCCCTTTCTAATGTCTACTGACAATTGACTTCACCATAAGCTTAAGACTTTCTCAACCAGAACACACCCAGATTATATGAAGATTTCCTTGTTTTTAATCCTGGCCTCTTATTTAGCAGGTTTTCAGATGTACTGGTTTTAAGAATTAAGACCGTGTCTGTGTGTTGAAGCAACCTTAAGTTATTTAGCTTGGCCCACTTATTTTTTGAACGAAGAAACCGAGACTTGAGTTAGGTGACTGCTTAAGATCTTGCAGCTAGGGAGTGGGAAGCTTGGGCTACAGTTCATTTCTCCTGCCCTGAATCTATGCTGCCTCATCACATCATTCTAATTTGGCTCTTAAGGTGAGCAGCCAGGTGAAAGCAAGCCAGCCATTTAAAACACTTTCTTTGTGTTTAAGAACATTATAGTTTAAAAAAGTTATTTACATGATTGATTTGAAAGGCATAGACAGACACACACAAATACACACACACACACAGTATATCTGCTGGTTCACTCTCCAAATGTACGCAATAGTCAGGGCGAGGCTAAGCCAAAAGCCTGGAGCTGGGAACTTAATCCAGGTCTCCACGTGAGAGGCAGGGACCTAACTGCTTAAAGCAACAACTGCTGCATCTCAGGATGCCCGTTAGCAGAAAGCTGGAATCAGTAGTGGAGTTAAAAGATTTGAATCAAGGCACCCTGATATGGGATGTGGGTATTCTTACAAGCATCCTAACTGTTCCAAATGCCTGCTCCCATTTTTTGGAAAAAAAATTATTTGCAAGAGAGATGGGCAGATGGGCAGACAGAGATCCCATCTTTCAGTTCACTTCTTGGATGCCTTCAATAACTGTGGTTGGACCGGCCTAAAGCTGGAAGTCCAGAATTCTATCCAGGTCTCCCACATGGGTGGCAGGGACCCAACTACTTGAGCCACTACTTTCTGACTTCCAGGGTCTGTATTGTCAGGAAGCTGGAATTGAAAACTGAGTTGGGATTTGAACCTGGGTACTCCAATATAGGATTGCTAGACTAAATGCCTACTCTTAGAACTATTTTTTAAATTATAAAATGATATATACTTTCTGGCAAGAACTCAGGCAGAAAAGATTAGTTGCATCTTTTGTAAGTAAAAAAAAAAATCTTTGGTAATCAGTTCACTGTTCCTAAGAATATATTTAAATGAATTTAAACATTAGTTAATTTCCTCATCTTGTGGGTCTGGATTTCTTTTTTAAGTTTGATTTTAGCCTATATTAAATGTCAAGTAATATAGGATTTCCTTTTTTAAAAGGTGTAACCTAGAGAGAAAAAAAATATGAAATCGTTTAATCTGTAGACTATCACTAAAGGCAGAATTCTCACCCTTGCTGGAAAAAGTGACAGTTAGATGTTCTTTTGTCTGTGCTAGCAGATTTGTGTGTCTGTGTTGCATCTCATTGTGGATGCAATGAGATTTTTTTGCCTTTAGTCAGGACTTTTCTTCCTTGGGTACTGGTAACCATAGAAATATTAAAACTAAAATTCTTTGTAAATTTTAAATAATGATTTTATTTTTAAGCTTTGCCATTCTGTAGAGTTTAGGGACATATAAAACCTTTCCTTTTGTGTAGAACACAGTGAAACACAAAATTATCTTAAATGATTGGCATCTGAAGTCAAATTAAAAGAAATAACGTTCTGAAAGTAGTGATTGACTGTCAGCTGATCAGTTCTAAATTATCCATAGCTTTGCTCTGAATGTCACGAGCAATAGGAAGAAAAAATTATTCAGTAGCTGTCCTGTGTTTTATTATTACCTTGTGGGCTGATGAAATTTTCTCTTTATTTTTCTACTAACCAAAAGTGTTTTCACTGAGGCTCTTGTAGCTGCAATAACTGTTTATCATTTGCTTTCACAAAGTAATAAGTACTACCACAAATTATTCCCCATCTTATTCTTAGAATTCACATGTCTTTCCTTATTAATTATTTCTAGATTTATCATACCTGTGTACTTCTATTAGGGAGATTAAGTGTTTGTTTTTTCCTTACAGGTGTGTTATAAAAAGGAATACATGCTGTTATAGAAAGGGCAGACATTGCATTTGCTGAAATTTGGGGGAGGTTATTTCAGTTAGCGTGTATAAGAACTCATTATATGCATGCTTACTACATATCATGCACACTCTTTTTTAAATAACAATGTTTTTGTTTTGTTTTAGGTTACCGGAAAGCTTTCCTGAATTACAGAATTTAACATGTCTTTCTGTAAATGACATCTCATTACAATCTCTGCCTGAAAATATTGGCAAGTAAGTATTTATGTGGATTTGGGGATATCTTGGGATAAAGAGATATTCATGTCATCATTTCCACCCTCATTCTCTTTTATAGGTCTTATTTTTCTGCTCCAAAAACTGTTTACCTATTAGTCAATGTAAGTGAAATAGCTAATTTGCTTACTAGCAGTAAATATTTTGGGAATTATCACTGAGTAATTTTTTCAAAAGATTTATTTCACTTACTTGAAAGGAAGAGCATCAAAGGGAGAAGGAGAGGCCAAGAGAGAGATTTCCATCCACTGGTTCACTCTGCAAAAGGCCACAACAGCCAGGGCTGGGCCAGGCCAAAGCCAGAAGCATGGCACTCCATCCAGATCTCCCAACATGGGTGGCAAAGGCCCAGATATTTGGGCCATCTTCCACTGCTTTTCTATGTGCATTAACAGGGAGCTGGATCAGAAGTGGAGCAGCTGGGACTTGAAATGGCTCTCATAAGGGATACCAGTGTCACCATGATGGCTTTACCCACTGTGCCACACTCAATAATTTTTATCCATATTGAGGAGAGCCAATAGACAAATCCTCTGAAAACTTAAATGTGTGTCCCTGAGTCCCAGCTATGTCTGACAGCATTTGTGAGCTGCATACCTGAGAGTAGGGAGTGCCAGTGTGGAACTGGGAGAGGGATGGAATGGGGTGGGCACATTTCCATGTTGCTAGCTTAGAGGTCATGTAGGAATTAGCTATGACAAGAAATAAAATCTTTGAAGAAAATGTGCACTGGTGAAGAAATATTGTGTTGTACTTTCCCACAGATGGATTAATTGAATTAACTTAGCATACTCTCTTGTTTCTCTAGGACATACAGTGGGTCAAATCAGGTGATGCAGTGGCTCATGCTTAACCCCTTAAAATAGAACTTCATCTTGCCTAAGCTGGTGGACCAGCATTTTGTGGCGTGGTAGATGATTTCCCTTGTGTCTGCCTCTCCTGCTGAAGCTGTAGGACAAGATAGTAACCTACTGTTTGAGAAACAGTAAATAGTTGAGTGCAGCTATCCGACTATCAGTGCTACCAGGGCTTTCTCCAGAGGTTTGTAGGACATGCTTTCCCTTCTCCTTTCCCTCTTGTGGAGCCCCCAGTACACCCTGAGTTGACGTTAACAGTTATAGAAGCAACAACAGCCTTCTCTTGTGGGTTTCATGCACTTACAGTTTACCCTTTCTCTATCAAGTTGCATATATTTATAATTTAAAAAGCCTTAAATGTGGTAGCCATTTAGACATGTAAATTGACACTCTCCCCTTGTTCCTCAGGATCTCTGATATTTAGCCCCCTCTCTGCCCTCCATCCCATTCACTCTCAGCCTGCTGCTGCCCAGATGTCACCCCTGCTTACCCCTGACTTATGCTCCTCCTCCTTTTTCCTGTTCTATACCTGTTTGGAAAGGTTTAATGCTTTGACAGAAAATTATATTCTTTTTTTTTTTTATTTGACAGGCAGAGTTAGAGAGAGAGAGAGAGAGAGAAAGGTCTTCCTTCCGTTGGTTCACCCCCCAAGTGGCCGCTACGCCCGACATGCTGCGCCGATCCCAAGCCAGGAGCCAGGAGCCAGGTGCTTCCTCCTGGTCTCCCATGCGGGTGCAGGGGCCCAAGCACTTGGGCCATTCTCCACTGCCCTCCCCGGCCACAGCAGAGAGCTGGACTGGAAGAGGAGCAACCAGGACTAGAACCGGCGCCCATATGGGATGCTGGCACCTCAGGCAGAGGATTAACCTAGTGAGCCACGGCACCAGCCCCAACAGAAAATTATATTCTTATTAAATCAGAGTACCCCCTGACTCCATACTGCACTGTTTTAATGGAAAGTGTTACGTAATAATCATTTCGGAATAAATTATATTCCATATCCCATTTTTTTCTGTTAATATCTGTACCTGTTTTTGTCAGCCTTCAGGATTCCTTATGCATCTATACTTCCTATTAGTAATAAGTGGAGTGCGTTTTGTTTTGTTTTAGATGTCCTCAGCCTGTTGTTACTATTGTAGCATTATGCAGACTGTTTCCAAAATAAAAAGCCATTTTAAGCTTGAAACTAAATGATTAATATTAGGTCAGTTTGTGAAGTTAAATGAAGAATACAGAGTTTCCTTTCTCAGTTGTTTATTTTCATAGCAAGAAACTATGATTTCTTACCATTGGATTTAAGATTTTTGCATGCTCACCTGTTCTCACTCAGTAGAAAGAAAATCAAATAACAGCTCTGTGGAGACAATTGGGCTACCCTGGCATCCTACACCTTACTGAAAGGAGGGAGGAAGGGAATGTTATTATGTTCTTAGAATTGTGTCTACAAATGACATTGAATCTGTTAAAAACTAATTTAAAATTAAAATAAAAATAAAACAAGCACCTGAATGAGCTGAGATAATGAACGGTTGGGGAAATCGCTTGTTTATGTCTAAATATACAGCATTTTAAGCAAATCATTATTTGAAACTTGTGAATTTCCTTCATGGGAAAAATTCTCCAGTTTCTCAAAGTCACCCCAAATGGTTTCATTAGAGCATTTGCTGTATTTAGTTAATCGAATACTTAGTAACCAATACCATTTCTCAGAGTAAGGTTTTATAAAGAAAGCACGTCTATTCAGTATTCCCCCAAATTTAAAAAGGGCATAGAATGGCCATTTGAATGGATGATACTCACTGTTGTGTTTGTGGGGGTTTTCACATAAAGCCATCCCTGCTAATGTGGTAGTGAGTAAGCTGTGTTGGTGTTGGCCTCCTGAGCATCAGTGAAGACTGGGCCTCTGTGTTTTCTCCATGAATTTGGCATTAACCAGGAAAGCTATGGATTTCGCAGGATAGGGGGCCTCCTCAGAATGGGAAGGAGTAGGGAGGAAGGACTGAAGCCTTTATCTAGGACAAGCAGACTTGCAGGCCCTTGAGCTCAAGCAAGCATCTCTCCCATCCTGCTTGCTTTGTTCAGGGTTGGTTAACTTGAAGAGTTTGGAAAGTTGGTGGCAGAAATGGAACTGGAATATGGTTCTCCTGGTCCTGTTCCTGTGTTTTTCCACTACTTCGCTGTCTATCACTAATAGGCCTATTAGTTGTCAGAGCCCTTAGGAACTCAGTAACTTTTTCTTAGTGCTCCTAGAAACACCTAACAGTTTCATGTATTAAGTAGTTAGTTCCAAACAGTGCATATTTATATTCTAGCATCCTAGCAGCTGTTTGAAGAAAATGCATGTAAATTGAAAGAATAAATATTCTTATTTTATTCTCAAGTGTACCTAATTATTTACTATGAGATGTACCTGTTGAGCACAGCTCAGCTTTTTTAACCACTGCCTCATTTCCTCTTCCCCACTGAGTCTCACCCAGTACTTGTATTGTTATCACAACCATCAGTAAAAACCCAGCTTTGCACAGATAAGATGTCCTCAGAGGACACCTTCGGTACTACCTAATGTTGAGACTGAGCTACCTGGAGCTTGTCGTTTACATGGTGTGTAACAGAGGTTGAGTATTCCTGTATTGTTCCCAGACTTGAAATATTCTGTGGTACGCCCTGAGTTTGCTGCTGCTTCCCTGGGTGCCTCAATGCACAATAACTGTAAGTTGTTGCTATCTTTACTACTTGGGGAGTACATAGTGTCACCCCATGGTACAGGGGAAGAGACTTATTTTTTTTCTTGAATTTATCTAGTTTTTTTGAAAATTTTATTTAAGGAATACAAACTTCATGCATTTCATGTGTACAAATTTAGGAACATGATGATTCTTCCCACCCTACTTCCCTCCCGCCCATACTCCCACCCTTCTTCTTCCTCCCTTTCCCATTCCCATTTGTTATTTTTTTTTAATCTTAAAAATCCAGAAAGAAATGATGTCATGTAGGTATTGGTCCCCACTCAGTCCCTGTGTCACCTGCAGTCACTGGTGCTATCTCGGGAAGGCCTCTTGTGAGGAGATGGAGCATCCCACGAGCTGAGGGGGCCGAGTGCTATGCTGGTGGGTGTGCTTCTGGGGCAATGCAAAGCATTCCAGTTCCTGTCCTACAATGCAGGCAAGTCCCAGTGTGGTTAGTTTGAGAAGGGAAGTGTTTTGAATCACAGAATCTTTATAATACTTTGTAATGAGATGAGGAGTGATTGTGAGCATTTTTTAACTCATATGGAGGTACATTGGCTACTTCTTGTAAAATTACATAATTTCCTTTTACTACCATAAGTGTCCCAGACTTGCTGGTCCTTTTCTGTGATGTCAGATTGTGTAAAGCACATCAATATATTACTCAATTCTGCAAAGTAGAGGTGATGCTTAATGAGTAAGAAACTAACTCACCTTCAGTGAGTTTTTTAAAACCCTTTTGTTGTAAACAAAAATACAAGAATACACTTTGTGATTAATCTTCATAAACAGTTAGTTGACATCAGGGAAGAAGATGACAGTTTATTAGATCTCAACAAAGACTTTTCTGTAATCTGAAAAACTCTTAAAAGTTACTATGACTTAATAAATGCAGCTGATGATGCAATTCTTATTGGATCAACATTACTTTGCAAAGTATCTTTTTCTTGGGGCCGACATTGTGGTGCTGTGGGTTAAGCCTGCAATAGTGGCATCCCATATGAGTGTCAGTTTGTGTACCAGCTGCTCCATTTCTAGTTCATTTCCCTGTTAATGCACCTGGGAAAGAAATGGAAGATGGCCCAAGTACTTGCGCCCCTGCTGCCCACATGGGGGACCCTGATGGAATTCAAGGTTTCTGGCTTTGGCTTGGCCTAGCCCCAGACATTTTGGGGAGTGAAACAGCAAGAGCTCTTTCTATCTCTTTGTCTCTCCTCTCTCCTTATTTACTTTTCAAATAAGCAAATCTTTATTTTTTTAAATATCTTTTTCTTTTAGCATAGCCATTATTAAGTGCAAAAACAAACTTGGAACCAGTTGTTTAACCAGCAAATATAAAGCTGACAAATTAACAAATACTAAAGCATTTTAATTGTGTTGCTTTCACTAATGAGTTGAAATTATATTTACATCTTTAATGTACTATTTCAAAACATTTTTCTTTTTCTATAAAATTTTTAAATCTTATGTGTATTTTATAGGTAATATACATAGAATGTTTATATATTTAAAAATACAAGGTTATGAAGGTATACTCTTTCAGTGTGTAGAGACCACAATTCCAGAACAGAATGTTTTGGGTTATTTAAGCTCTAGAAGAGTGGTTCTCATACTCTGCTATGCCAGGCCCCTAGTGTTCCACTGAAGTCTCTCCAGGGTGTTGTGAGGAGTGAGAACCAGTACCCTAGTGTGTGGTCTCTGTTGGTCTCTGCTTGTGCCAGAGCAGCTCTATTGTTAGCTTTCTAATTTCTTGTATGGAGGTTTCAAATGATATTTGCTTTAAAAAAAAAAAAGTCTGCCACAAATATTTTTCTAGTTATGTTTGGAGACCAGAGTTTCAGATGCTTGGTAAAAATTGTTTATTGTAGCAGCACGCCTTGGGACATGGGTCCCAACAAGCTATCCCCAGACCAAACAGAAAGCTGCAAATTCTTTGATGAAAGAGAACTTTAAACTTTTTTACCTGCCTCTTTTCTTTATAAACTAGCTAAGGTTTTTCATCAGTTAATGGTTAAAATTCTGCTTCTTGTTGTACACCTTCCCCCAGTGATTAAAAGAGCTGAAGTAGACCCCCAACTAGCAGTTTTTTTGACCTACGTTTTACTCTCCACACAGTGAGCACTTGTCCTTCATGTGTAAACAGAAGTCCCATTTTCAGTGTTTAATTGTATGTATATAGTGAGAATATATACCTGCATCACCTTGTACACTTGATACAATAGGGGTCTTTGTTGTTCAACTCTTTATGTCCCTACCTATGCCAGCATTCTTCTTATGTATCAAATACACAGGATAAGGCACGTGGTGTCACCTCCCTCATTCTTCTCATTTCCGACATGATGTTACAGGAACCAACTTAGAAATTTGGAAGCTTTGTGCTAGGACCACATTAAACTCTTCCTTCACTATCACTTTTTTAATGTAACACTATTTACTCAGTTTCTATTAAAAATTATTACAAAGAAGCAACCAATAAGAATACAGCTGCCATTGCTCTAAAACTTACTAATGACGAGTAATCTGCCTATTAATATTGCTTAATTTCTCTGATAGAAGGAGCCATTAAGGACAGAGCTAGTTGTTAGGGGAAAAAAATTCCTTACAGAAAGAATAGTAAGCTTCTTCCTTTTTAATAACAGTTCTGAAATTTATCACATTTGCTTTTCTGCCTTTATTCTCAGAAAGCTTACAGCTAATTCTGATGACAGTTGCATTAATTTCTGTATGATGAAGGGAACTAAGGAATGATGAAGGGTGCTTTGTTAGGCGCATATACTGTCTCATTGCAGCCTTTGCTCATAAGGCTAGTATCAACTGTCCAAAATTTGCTTAGCTTTGTCTATAAAATGGGGGTGATAGTCTGCCCAGGTTTGCCTTGTTGCTGGGTGGTAGAGCTGTCATTTGATCTAAATTTCTTCCTGAAAAATGCAGTATTTTCTTTATACCATGCTGCTGACATGAATATATGAGTTTTCTTCTTCCTTTTCATGACTCTTACCATGTATTTCATGAACCCTTTTTTTATATTTGCAATCTTTAAAGACTTCTCTAAATCCACTTTGGAAAATCTTTGGGGTAAAATTAAGTAAGTAACTTTTTGTATTACTAAAAATGACAGCATGGAAAAGTAACAGTGGAAAAGAAGAGAGGCCTGCAGTAGGGATCTTAGAGTTCCAAGTCTTGGAGAAAACCTCTTGAATAAAAAGTTTCCTAACTTAGATATTCCCTTGAAGACAGTGCCTTAGTAAGCATGGCTTTTTACTTTGCTGTTATTAAGAATACTTAGATGATTCTACTGCTAAAGCCAGGAAGGGTAAAGTCACAGTAATCAGGACTCTGTGATCCTAACTTAAGGATAGATATACTGATGAATAAATTAATTGGGAATTCAGGAGCAAACCCACACATTTATGGTAGAATGATTTTTGACAGAAGTGCCAAGATGATTAAATGGGGGAAGGAATAGTCTTGTCAACAAATACTGTTGGGACAAATGAGTATCCATGTCCAAAAGAATGAAGGTACACCTCTACCTCATGCCAGAGGAAAAAATTATAGTACCAGATATGTAAGAGCTACAACTGTAAAACTTTAATAAGGAGACATCAGGATATTTTTTGGCATTGAGTTAGGCAGTAGTTTTTCACATGGGACACCAAAAGTCTGTACAACAAGAAGAAATTTAGAATATGCATCAAAGGACACCATAAAGAAAGTGGAGGGCCGGCGCCACGGCTCAATAGGCTAATCCTCCGTCTAGCGGCGCCGGCACACTGGGTTCTAGTCCTGGTCAGGGCACCGGATTCTGTCTCAGTTGCCCCTCTTCCAGGCCAGCTCTCTGCTGTGGCCCGGGAGTGCAGTGGAGGATGGCCCAGGTACTTGGGCCCTGCACCCCATGGGAGACCAGGATAAGCACCTGGCTCCTGCCATCGGATTAGCGTGGTGCGCCAACCGCAGCACGCCAGCCGTGGCGGCCATTGGAGGGTGAACCAACAGCAAAGGAAGACCTTTCTCTCTGTCTCTCTCACTGTCCACTCTGCCTGTCAAAAAAAAAAAAAAAAAAGAAAAGAAAAGAAAGTGGAAAGCCAACACACAGAATGAGAGGAAGTACTTGCAAATAATAAGGTTCTCATTTCTAAAATATGTAAGGAACTCTTAACATCACAACAATAAAAAGATAATCCAATTTATAAATGTGCAAAATATCTGAATGGACATTTTCTCAAAGAAGATATACAAATGACAAATAAGCATATGAAAAGACACTCAACATCATTAATCATCAGGAAAATATAACTGAAACCACAGTGAAATACCATTTCATGTCCACTAAGGTGATTATGATCAAAAAGATATGTGTTAGGTTGTTTATTTGATACATTTCCTTTTTTCTAAATGTAGGCACTTATTGCTATAAACTTTTCTCTTGACAGTGCTTTTGCTGTGTCCCATAAGTTTTGTTATGTTATATTTTTGTTTTATTATTCTGTGACCCACTGTTCATTCAGGAGCATGTTGTTCAGTCTCCATGTATTTCTATAATTTCTAGAAGTTCTTTGGCAATTTCCAATTTGATCAGAAAAGATATATGTTATGATTTTTTTTAAAACTTTTTAAGACTTGTTTTAGAGCCTGGAATATCATCTATCCTAAAGAATGTTATATGTACTAATGAAAGGAATATGTGTTCTGCAGCTGTGGGAAGGAATGTTCTATAGAAGTCTATGAGATCCATTTGTTCTGAAATGTAGATAACTCTGTCATTTCTGTATTGATTTTTTTGGTGTGCTTTTGCTGTCCATTGATGAAAGTGGGGGTTTAAAGTCCCCAGTATTAATTGTATTGGAGCATATGTCTCACTTTAGATCCATTAACATTTGTTTTATAAAATGGGATGTGCTAGCATTAGGTGCATATACATTTACAATAACAATGCATCTTAAGTACTAGAAAAATAAGATCCAACCAAACCCCAATTTATAGAAGAAAAGAAATAATAAAAATTAGAGTAGAAATTTTTTAAAAATACAAAAACAAATCAATGAGATGAACAGCTTTTTTAAATTTTTATTTAATTTTTTTGGTGATTCATTTAGGGGCTGGTGCTGTGGTGTAGCAGGTAAAGCCAGTTCAAGTCCTGGCTGCTCCACTTTTGATATAGCTCTCTGCTATGGCCTGGGAAAGCAGTAGAAGATGACCCAAGTCCTTGAGCCCCTGCACCCACGTGGGAGACCTGGAAGAAATTCCTGGCTTCTGGCTTTGGATCGGCTCAGCTCCAGCCATTGAGGCCAATTGGGGAGTGAACCAGTGGATAGAAGACTTTTCTCTCTCTCTCTCTCTCTCTCTCTCTCTCTCTCTCTCTGTGTGTGTGTGTGTGTGTGTGTGTCTGCCTCTGCCTCTGCCTCTCTGTAACTCTGCCTTTCAAATAAATGAATAAAGCTTTTTTTTAAAAAAAAACTTTATAGAAAAGCTTTATTTATTTATTTGTAAAGAAGAGTTGGAAGGAGGGAGAGAAAGAGAGGTCTTCCATTTGCTTGTTCACTCCCCAAATGGCTGCAACATCTAGGGCTGCGCCAAACCAAAGCCAGGATCCTGGAAGTCCATCTGGGTCTCCTGTGTGGGTGGCAAGGGCTGAAGTATCTGGGACGTCTGCTACTTTCCCAGGTATAATAGCAGGGAGCTGGATCAGAAGTGGAGTAGCCAGGCCTCAAACCAGTGCCCATATGGGGTACTGGTGTCACAGGTGGTGGCTTAACCTCCTGTACCTTGTTTTTTTGGAATAATACAATTGGTAAACCATTAGCCCAAATAACCAATTAAATAAAGAAAATAACATCAGGGATGGAAAAGGTGATATTATAACTAATACCTTAGAAATACCAAGGGAATCATTAGGAATTATTAATGAACTGCTATATGCCAACAAATTGGAAAATCTAGAAGTAGATAGATTTCTGGATGTATATAATTTACTAAAATTGATGTATGAACCTGAACAGAACAGTAGCCAAGACTGAGATTGAATAAGTAATAAAGAGTTACACAACAAGCCGGCGCCATGGCTCAATAAGGCTAATCCTCCGCCTGCCGCGCCAGCACCCCGGGTTCTAGTCCTGGTTGGGGTGCCGGATTCTGTCCTGGTTGCTTCTCTTCCAGTCCAGCTCTCTGCTGTGGCCCAGGAGTGCAGTGGAGGATAGCCCAAGTCCTTGGGCCCTGCACCTGCATGGGAGACCAGGAGAAGCACCTTGCTCCTGGCTTCAGATCAGTGCGGTGCACCACTGCAGCGTGCCAGCAGCAGCGGCCATTGGGGGCTAAACCAATGGAAAAAGGAAGACCTTTCTCTCTGTTTCTCTCTCTCACTGTCCACTCTGCCTGTCAAAAAAAAAAAAAAAAAGAAGTTACATAACAAAGAAAAACCTGGAACCAAATGGCATCACTGCTAATTCTACCAAACTTTTAAGGAAGAACTAGCACCAGTTTTTCTCAAACTATTCTGAGCAACTGAAAAGGAGGGAATCCTTCCAAACTGATTCTATGAGGCCAACTTTACCTTAACTTCAAAACCAGACTAGTACACAAACAGAAAAGACCCATAGACTTAATATCCCTGATGAATGTAGATGTAGAAATCCTCCACTGAATACTAGCAAATCAAATGCAAATAACGTATCAAAAAGATCATCAGTGCTGACCAAGTGAGATTTATCCCAGGGATGCAGGGATGGTTTGACATATGCACATCAATAACTGTTATACATTACATCAACAAAATGAAGGATTAAAACTATGATTATTTCAATACATGCAGAGAAGACATTTCATAAAATACATTGTTTCATGATTAAAAGCATTAAACAATTAGGTGAAGAAGTAAACCTCAACACAAAAAGGCAATCTATGACAAGCCTACAACCAACATCATATTGAGCAGAGAAAAGCTAGAAACATTTCCCCTAAGATCTGGAACTAGACAAGGGTGCCCACTCTTACCACTTTTATTCAATATAATTCTGGAATTTTTAGCCAGAGCCATTAAGAAAGAAAAAGAAATCTAGGGCATACAGATTGGATAGGAGGAAGTCAAATTATCCCTGTTTGCAGATGGCATATTTCTTTATATATGGGAACCAAAAGACTTCACCAAGAGACTGCTAGAACTATAGGGGAATTTAGCAGAGCCGCAGTATATAAAATCAACACACAAATTCTTAAATACCCACAATGATCTTGCTGAGAAAGAACTTGCAAGATTAATCCTATTTCACAATAGTTACAAAAAATTTAAATAACTGGAATAAATTTAATCAAGGATGTGAAAGATCGTTACAATGAAAATTATGAAACATTAATGAAAGAAATAGAAGACCCCTCCAAATGTTAAAGTCCTCCGTGTTCATAGATTGGAAGAATTAATGTTATCAAGATATCTATACTATCCAAAGCAATTTGCATATTCAATACAATACCCATAAAAAATATAAGGACATTATTCACAGATCTAGAAAAGCAATCCTAAAATTCATATGTAAACCAAAGTTTGATTAAAAACAAGCCAGGGAGTCACAGTACCAGATTTCAAGACATACAACAGGGATACTATCATCAAAACAGCATGGTGCTGGCATAAAAATAGACATACAGGCCACAAAAATAAGTCCATGCGTCTACAACCAACTAATCTTTGACAAATGTGCTAAAAACATTCCCTAGATAAAGGACAGTTTCTTCAACAAATGGTGTTGGAAAAGTTGGATTTTCACATATAGAAATTTGAAAGAAGGCCTTGCATCCTTTATAAAAATCAACTCACAATGGACTATAGATCTAAACCTAAGGCCTAAAACCATGAAACTACTAGAAGAAATATAGGGGAAACACTTCAAAATATTGGGCTAGGCAAACACTTTTTGGATAAGACCTGAAAAGCACAGTTAATAAAAAGCAAAAGTTGATAAACAGGATTATACCAAGCTAAGAAGCTTCTGTACAGCAAAAGAAACAATTAGCAAAGTTAAGAGATACCAACAGAATGGGGGAGAAAATATTTGCAAGGCATGCATCCAATAAAGGATTACTATCCAGTATATGTAAGCAGCTCAAGAAACTCAATGGTGACAAAACAAACAATGCAGTTAAGAAATGGGCAAAGGATATGAATAGACATTTTTTTGAAAAAAGAAATATCAATAGATCCATGAAAAAATACTCAGGATCACTAACCATCAGGGAAATGCTAATTGAAACCATAGTGAGGTATCCTTATACTCCTGTCAGAATGGCTTTTACCCAAAAATGTAATGCTGGTGAGGTTATGGAGACAAGAGTACCCTAATACAATTGGTGATGGGAATGCAAATTAGTACCAACATTATGGGAACCCAGTATGGATGTTCTTCCAAAAACTAAAAACTGATCTATAGACCATATGACACAGCTATCCGATTTCTGGGAATAAAACCAAAGGAAGCAAAATTAGCATATAAAAGAGACACTTGCATTCACATGTTAATAGCAGTCCAATTCATGATAGCAAAGATACAGAATCAATCTAGATGTCTATCAACTGATGACTAGATAAAGGCAATGAGATGTATATATCCATGATGGAATACTACTTAGCTATAAAAAAAGAGTGAAACCCTGACATTTGCAACAAAATGGATAGATCTAGAGATAATTAGTGAAATAAGCCAGGCACAGAAACATAAATATCATGTGTTTCAATATTTGTGGAAATTAATATATATAATATAAAAGTTGTGGGAATGTCATATTATTTGGCACATTTCTTCATTGATTTATACCACATACATGACCATATACCTTTATCTCCTTTTGTGATCAGTCATGAATCCCAAATTTTACGACATTAATATCCCTGTTTTCAAGGAAAAGTTGTGTGTGTTATGTATGTAACATGTACATATGAAGTGAATATGACAGCATGTTAAAAATTATCTTAAATTTTTAAAAAATATCAATCATTGTTAAAAACAAAAGATTGTGATAACAAGTATTGTTGAGGATGTGCAGAAATTGAAAGCTTCGAGTGTTTTGGTGGGAATGTTAAATGGTGCAGTCTCTTTGTAAAACAGTTTGAGAAGGTCTTGCCTCAAGAATTTGCATAGACAGGACTGGCATTGTGGTGCAGCAGGTTAAAGCCACAGCCTATTGGGCTGGCATCCCATATGGGCACTGGTTCTAGTCCTGGCTGCTCCACTTCTGACCCAGCTCTCTCTCTCTCTTTTTTTTTTTTTTTGACAGGCAGAGTGGACAGTGAGAGAGAGAGACAGAGAGAAAGGTCTTCCTTTTCCGTTGGTTCACCCTCCAATGGCCACTGCTGCTGGCGCACCGTGCTGATCTTAATCCAGGAGCCAGGTGCTTCTCCTGGTCTTCCATGTGGGTGCAGGGCCCAAGCACTTGGGCCATCCTCCGCTGCACTCCCGGGCCACAGCAGGGAGCTGGACTGGAAGAGGAGCAACCGGGACAGAATCTGGCACCCCGACCGGGACTAGCACCTGGCGTGCCAGCGCCACAGGCGGAGGATTAGCCTAGTGAGCCGTGGTGCCGGCCTGACCCAGCTCTCTGCTATGGCCTGGGAAAGCAGTAGAAGATGGCCCAACTCCTTGGGCCCTTGCACCTGCTTGGGAAACCCAGAAGGAGCTCCTGGCTCCTGGCTTTGGATCAGCTCAGCTCTGGCTGTTGCAGCCATTTGGGGAGTAAACCAGCAGATGGAAGATGTCACTCTCTCTTTGTAACTCTGTCTTTCAAATAAATACAATAAATCTTTTTAAAAAAAAGAATTTGCATAGTCACTGTATGACCCAATCATTCTGATCCTTACCATAAATACCTACAAGAATTGAAAACATGTCCACACAAAAGCTTGCTTCATAACAGCATTACTCATAATAATCAAAAGGTAGAAACAACTCAGATTTTCACCAACGGGTTGAAAAAACAAAATTGGTATATTCATATCATGGAATATTATTTAACCATAAAGCAATGAATTACTCTCATATACTACAATATGAACCTTGAAAACATGTTAAGAAGCCAGATAAGAGTCATATGCAGTATGATTCTGTTTATACAAAATTTCTAAAAAAGTCATATCCACAGAGATAGCACTTTGTGATTGTAAAGATATGGGGAAGGATAAAGAATGAATTCCAGTGGATAAACATGTTCTTTTGGGTGATAAGCATTTTCTGGCATAAGATAGTAGTGATATTTTATACCTTCTAAATAAATATATTAAAATCCTTTAAATTTTATAGTTTTAAAAGATGAATTTGATAGTTTGCAAATTATAACTCAGTGAAAAAGAAAAACAATGGACCTTAGACTGGAGGATGATGCTATATGTAGGAAGCTGACCTAGTTTATTCTTATAGGAGGCGCTCAGTAATATAGCCCTATGGGTAGTGTGCTGATCAAGCAGGTGCACATAGCCAGGGTCTCCAGAACTTCAAGTCACGTGGAGTGGGAGCTGGAGGACACAAAACCCCATTGGGAACTAGGGACCAAGTTAAGGATCTGGAAAGCTACATTTCTCTCTGGGAGTATGCTACTTTGTCTTTGTTATGTAATTCTTCTGTTGAGATTCCATATCCTTTGCCATTAAAGAAACAAAAACCCTCTTTAAAAAAGATAGCTAAATATCTCTACACATATCTACTGCCTATTTAATTACATCTTCTCCCTCAAAAACTACATTTTTAGAGGAGAAGGAACCATGTGTAATGAACTAGTATAGTATCTAAAATGGTTGGTGGTCACTGAATGGTTATTATTAATAAACATTTAATTATGGAATTAGCTGATAGAAGTAGAGCAAGTGAGTAGTCCCTAGGTTCTTTGGTAGATTGAACTAGAGCTTGTGAGTCTGATTTTGTCTGCTGCCCTTGGGAATGTTGACCTTAATTTGGTGGGCTTGAACTGAGTCACATAGCTCTTGCTAACAAGGCTTGGCTTGGCTATATTGCATTAGGATTGTGTGCTACCTAAGAGGAGAAAAGCTTCTTTTCAAAAACATTTACCGTATTTAATGGTTTTTTTTTTTTTTTTTGAGGCCTAGGAATTACTATAAAATATTTGTTTCAGAAACAAAAAATAAAAAAAAAAATGTTTTCCAGATCAAAGCCACCATGAGGAAATTGTTTAAATACTGATTTGTTTTTTAAAGAGCAGAAATATTATGAATGTATAAGCGAGCTCACCACCACCGTATTGTTTTTCCCAATCAAATATTGTTGCCATAAGTGTTTGTAGATTTTCTATTTTAATGATTTATTGTGTACTGCCATTTGTTTCTGTGGCCTACCTTTATTTATTTTACTTTTCATTTTCTTAATGACTTTGGTCACCAAAATGGAAAGAAAAATCCAAAAGGATTTAAAAAGGGTTTTTAAAACATAGTGGAGAACAGATGTAAATTCCATAAAGTAACCACCAGTCCCTTAAATAGAATTCTAAAAATACAGTTGGCCTACATTGTGACTTACTAAAGAGCATCATATTTTCATCCCTGTTGTCATGAACTGTGTAACAATGAAGTACTGGTGTGCCAAGAAACACTTCATGCACCTGATTCCTTCATGGGCTCCTTAGGTATGGCTACCACTCCCTCCATACACATCTCTTTTAGTGGAAAAAGTAGTAGGAGTGACAAGAAGGGAGTACCAGCAGTCAATTTTTTTCTATAAGAGGAGGACAAAATCATTCCAAAAATATTACACTGAAACTTAATTTGTTAGAAAGTATTATTGGGGGGCTGGTGCTGTGGTTCACTTGGTTAATCCTCTGCCTGCAGCGCCGGCATCCCATATGGGCACTGGGTTCTAGTCCCCCCTAGTTCTAGTCTTGCTTCTCTTCCAGTCCAGCTCTCTGCTGTGGCCCGGGAGGGCAGTTGAGTGCTTGGGACCCTGAATCCGCATGGGGAGACCAGGTGAAGCACCTGGCTCCTGGCTTCAGATCGGCACAGCTCTGGCCGTGGGGGCCATTTGGGGAGTGAATCAACGGAAGGAAGACCTTTCTCTCTGTCTCTAACTCTACCTGTCAAATAAATTAAAAAAAAAAAATTATTGGAGGGTGAAATGCCTGATAATAGGAGATTAGTTTAAGATCATTGCAGATATTCACTGTTTTAAGTATTTTTTTTTTTTAATTTCTTACCTGTTGCATGCAGGTAAGAAATGAGACGAAAGTAAGGAAAGCAACATGCCAGATGTGTGTAAGTTGCCCCCATAGTAGGGAAAGAACAGAACTATATTTATATTTGCTTGTCTTTTCATAAAAGAAAAATATGGATGCATATGGGATTTCTACTAAAAAAAGTGATTTTTATCAGAATGGGAATTTGGATTGCCTGGGCATAAAGGCAGAAGGAAATATTTTCTTTTAAATATGTTGTTTTAAGTATATAAAAACATATTAGTTTTTCACAAAATTGACTTACCAACCAACCCAAGAGTGAGAGACAGCAGGACATGGCAGTTAAAAAGGCAGATTCCCAAGTGAATCCTAGCTTTTTTGTCAGTTGTGCAATCCCTAGTTCAAGTTCCCTCTCCTACCTTAGTTTTCTTAGCCATGAAGTTAATTCTTGTAAAACAGTTATAACAATATCTGTCCCATAGAAAGCTGCCAATATCACGGGTAGTACTATTAAAGACTAGTAACTCTCATATTGCATCTTAAATGTCCATTTTTTTTTATTGTGTTTGTGAAAGTAGTAGAAATGACTGATGCATTCTTGAGTCTCTGAGGTGTTACACTTTAACCAAATTAGCAGATAAATGCAAATAGAATTTGGGTGTCCTCACTTCTCTTGAGTGATCAAGACCTGTGCTTTGAGGTTCAGAGAAATAGGTTCAAACCCCCTTCCCAACACTTCTCAGCAGGGTGTTCTTTGTTAGGTGCTGTAAGAGATATGATCATGTTTGAGTTGAATAGAAGTGGTTGCCTTGCTGAGGACAGGCACCATCTTGTAGACTTGAAGATGCTGTTTTCTGAAAGACCAGGAAAGGGATCATT
Organism: Lepus europaeus; assembly: GCF_033115175.1. Classification (NCBI taxonomy): domain Eukaryota; kingdom Metazoa; phylum Chordata; class Mammalia; order Lagomorpha; family Leporidae; genus Lepus; species Lepus europaeus. The sequence goes on from NC_084829.1 coordinate 54,239,088, forward strand.
GGTTCATTCATTTTTATATCCGTGTCAGTGGTCCAGTTTTGCGTTAATCCTGTTTTATGTTGGCTGTTTCTATGACAATATGGAGCACCACATTATGGAGCAGGCTGGTGGGTATCTGCACTTTGGTCTAGGACTGGCCATAGTGGTCTGCTAAGAACATATGGTTTCATTCTAAATTCAGTTAATGGTATTCTGGACTGAGAATTACTTGCCCAGATTATACACTGAGGGTTGGGCTGATACAGGTCAGCTGTGGTCAAAGCTATTTCATTGTTTTTCTATTCCTTCTCAACCCACGGGTCGCCAGTTGTGGACAATATATGGTAAACTGAAAGCTGACCAGTGTTATTAACTCACCATCTGAAGGTTCTGTCAGTAAAGGTGGTTTTCAGTAGTAGGGATGGTGACTGTGGCTAATAGGCTCTTGTAGCAAGATTTCTGAGGGTCCTGACTTCAGGGCACCTTGCAATTTGGAAAGCACAAGGACTATCTCTGAAAAATAAGGTGAAAAACGAGCTATGTTAATTTGAAGGGAAAGTGTGTACTCGAATTGCTGTAATAGATGTGATTATGTTTATTTAAGGGAAAATTGAGATCCAGTAATGAAGCCCTTCAGGCAAATACAGCTAGTGAGTGAGGGAGAGGCCAGAACTCAGACCTGAACTGTGAGACTCACAGTCTTAAAGTGACTTTCATCATAGAGTTGGTTTCTTTTGGTTTCCAGTGTGTAAGCTTCCCTTTTTTAGATAGTGGGAAATGTTACTTAGTGAGGCTATCCTTTAAAAAAAAAAAAAAAAAGTGTGTGTGTTTTTATATGAAAGGCAGAGACAGATCTTCCATCCCCTATTTCACTCCCCAAATGCTGGCAATAGCTGGAGTTGGGCCAGGCCAATGCTAGGAGCTGGGAACTCATTGCAGGTCTCCCACATAGGTGGCAGGGGACCAAATTTGGATTGCCTGGGCATAAAGGCAGAAGGAAATATTTTCTTTTAAATGTGTTGTTTTAAGTATATAGAAGCATTAGTTTTCCACAAAATTGACTTACCAACCAACCCAAGAGTGAGAGGCAGCAAACATAGCAGTTAAAAAGGCAGATTCAGCCATTGCCTGCTGCCTTCTTACATACACATTAGCTGGGGACTCGAATGGAAAGCAGAGCCAGGACTCAAACTCAGACACTCTGATATGAGATGCAGGCATCCCAGTGGGGTCTTATCTGCCAAGTCGAATGCCCACTTCAAGACCATTTATTCTTTTATATATTTTAAGTTAATTTTTGGGTTTGAAAGTTTAAAGTATGACAGTTTTGTTGTTTGTGTTGTTCCCCACATCCACGTTTTCCATACTCTCCAGAAACAGCAAAAATACCAATGACCAATGTTTCTTGGCAAAGTTAAAAAGGTGTGATTTGTGTATGCATCTCAAATTGAGAGGTGTTTCTAAACTTAAATCAGAGAGTTTGAGAGAATGGAGGGCCCTGCAGATGCCTCAATCAGTATGTACTTGCGTGAGAGCAGGAGCCTTGGCTTTTGGCCAAGTTTGAATTGTGGCCTGCTGACCTCAGGCAAAGCTTCACTCTGTCACTGTGTGTCTTCAGTCGTCAGCATGCCTGGGTCCCTGGGTTGCTAGTGATCAAATGCATGGTCTGAGAATGAGCCCTGTGCCAGTCCTCTTGATTTGGTGGACAGCTTTCTCCTCTGAGGCTCAGGTGGGAGATGCTCCGGCTTTGGTGCCGAACTTAATATTGAGGCAGGTGTTGCTTTTCAGGATGCCCAAATAGGAGAGTTTTTGAAGCAAAAGAGAGCTTTTTCCTGCTTTTGTTAGAGGATGTCCTCAATTTGTCAAGATAGGTATGAAAGTAGTTTGTTGAATAGATAAAGTGACGTGCCTACCAGTGATTTTCAAGCTTCCAGTGGAAAATAGCCAGGGGATTCCTGCACCCTCAATAGAACTGGTTAGGAGTTATATGAAAATTTGAAACTGAAACCAAACCCTTTGATTTCCCTGTTACTTTTGGTGTGTTACTTTATCTCTATGATTTAAAGGTTCTGTTAGAAGAAGGTCCTGGTGATACATGTCTGAACCCTCTGTCCTTTCCCTGGTTGTTTTGTCTACAAAGACACTTGGTCATGAGAAAGTGGAACTAGGTAACTGCAGCTTCCCACCTAATTACATTTTATTAAAAGGATTTTGGTATGAAATCCATGATTATTACCAGGGATTTTAAAAAATATGTATTAAAGCAGTTTTCATTTGTTTTCTCTGGCTTTAATTTTTAAAACAATTGTTTTCTAAAATTGACAAAGATTCAGAATTTGTACACTTCTTAATACAGTTAAAATACATTTTCTGGTTTTATATATGTTTATATACTGTTAACTTAAATTTATTTTTTGCCGTGCTATGAAATCAGCATGATTTCTGCACATGACTCTGGCTTTTTGGTTGGAAGGAGGAGGGATAGAGGATTAAGGCAGATTAGAGCATTGGGATAATATCTGACTCTTTCTGTTCTAAATGCTTAGAAATAAAATTCCTCTCAAATCTGGATGTTACTATGGTGATTAGCAAAGCATGAAATTTCAGCTGCTTTAAGAGTTTAGTACAGTGCCTGTTGGGGTGATATGTAGTCACTTGTTTTCTGAATCAGTGTGTTGTGCTTTTGTCGACCTCATTCAGTGTGTGAGGGCTTCTGGGGACACAGCACTGCCACTGCCTGTCAAGATCTGACCCAAATAATCAGCAGCTAGGGGCAACATCTGTCTGCTTTTCCCATGTTTCTGGTAGTCAGGGTTAAACCTGACAAGCAGGAGGGCCTGCCGAAAAGAGCACCATTCTAGAGTTTACTAAGAATAAAATCAGTGTTATTACAGCTGCCATTTATAAAATCAGGCCTGTGTTCCAGAACCATGCAAGGTGCATTGTTACGTTATCCTTAATGCATTTTAGTGTAAGTTATTTGCCAGGGCTGCCACTGCTTACTCTGTGAATTTATGGTCTTGACTAGAGCACTTGAGCTTCTGGATAGAGATGCCCACTACTTGAAGTTAGGGAGGGCCTCTCACTGATGTTTGGAGGAAGAGCTCTGAGCCCTGTAAGATGAAAGGCATTACTGTTTTTATGGTAACAGCACATTTTTGACATTCTAATGTCTAGAAGCATGTATTCAGCTTCTATCTTGGTCCTGGGAGTGGTTGTCTGTTGATGGCTGGTGAGTTATTTCCACATAGCAAATGTACAAAGTATTTGAGTGAGGGTGCCGTATGGTCACGACACAGTACTCTTTTATTATTTTAATATCTTAATATTAGAATTGAGTAGTAGAGATTATTTTGTTTTAATAAGGGTAGGAGGTGGTGGCAGGAGATCTTTTGACCTTGACCAATGATGTACAAGGTTCATTAAGAGTTGCTACCTATTGAGTATGTGTGTGAGGGAGGAAAAGTAGGAAGAATCTCAGGAATTGCTCTAATTTTTTTTCTTCTGTTCATTTCTAGTCTGTATAACCTGGCTTCACTGGAACTGAGAGAGAATCTTCTTACCTATCTTCCTGAGTGAGTCTCTAGCAGTACTAAAATGGGTTTTATAATGAAATAATTTCAGTACTTTTTTTTTTTCATGACGTCAGTGTTGTATTATACCAAAAGAAGATTTTGTGTTCTTTGGGAATCTGGGGAGATGCCAGCTTTCTCCTGATAGTCCTTCCTGTGCAATATTTACTACATAAAGTCTCAATGCATATTATTTCTGGAAATTAGTTCAAGTGAGGAATACTCTATTGCACAGCATTTCTAAGCACTCACTTTGATTATCTTGGATTTTTTTTTTTTTTTTCCATTTCTTCAATAGCTCTCTTACTCAGCTACGGAGACTAGAAGAACTTGATTTAGGAAACAATGAAATCTATAACTTGGTAAGTCAATATCAGAGAAATATAAATTGAACTTTGTCCTTAAGCAGAGCATAGAGTATTCTGAGGAGGTCTGTAGAGATGGATGCTTATAAAGCAAGCATTTCCGTAGATGCAGCTTGGGAATGTTAAAGAACTCACTTCAGTCTGCACAGGTTAGTAATTGTGATGTAGCACTGGGGCAACACAAGACTAGAGATGTCCAGTGTAAGTGGAAACAACTGGAGTTCTTGTGGAAAGTTTGAGGCTCTTTCAGGAAGAAGGACTTGATGTTAGAGAATATCAAATGTCTGCTCTGGTAGCAGCTATTAACTGATGAGACACGATTCTTTCCTTCTTAACAGAAGCCTGAAATTGGGTCTCTATTGTGGTAACATTGTTTTTATTGTTTTAGCCAGAATCAATTGGAGCTCTTTTCCATCTAAAGGACCTCTGGTTAGATGGGAACCAGCTGTCAGAATTGCCTCAGGTGAGTGGTAATTTCACAGTATCTGTCCCAAAGCATGGGAAAACCCTGGCAATAAGCCTTACGTGTTGTATCTTCTAAAAAAAAAAAAAAAAAAAAAGGATCTTGAAAACCAAAACATGAATTGAAAAAGCATATTTGGAAAAACATATTGAGCTTTCATCATTGTACATTGCCATAGAAAAATGGAAATCCTCAGTCTATCATTTCTAAAGATGGTAAATATATCCTTTGGTTTGTGAAGTCTGTATTTTATTTCATCCTTGCTACTCAGATAGCTGACTTCAAGCCCAGCAGATTTGTAAATTATCAGGACCCATGGCTGTGTTGGAATATATTTCTGCCACTGTTTGTGATGTGCCAAGTCCTTTGGGATAATTCTGACCACGTTTTGCTTTGTGGTAGTTGATGTAAAAGCAGTGTTAGAAGCTTTTATTTCATTTTTCCCCCCAAGTATTGCTTAGGGTTTAGCTGGCATGTCATGGTGTTCAGGTTTTTCCCACTGATAGCAAATGTAAGAACCATGTTCTACTTGGAGCAGAGTCTTGTACAGACTTCTGATTGCACACTTTTTCCTCTGAGTGGAGTTCTGGCAAGCAGACCCACTGTTGAGAGAGACACTGAAACACTTAAAAATGTATCCACAAAAAACAACGGGGGCATCTCCTTACTTATTTATTTACTTACTTATTGAATTTTATCCTTTGGGTTGTTTGCAGGTGGTTTTAAAGTAAGAATATATTTCATGATGTAGGAGTTTGTATTTTAAATGTAGTTCAGTTGCTGTCTGCCCAGCTGTGTGAACCAGCCGTGCTAGGACTATGTCCTTTATTAGGAAGGAAATGCCACATCAGTGCCAGGAAGTCTGACACTAGAAGAAAGCACCTGAGTGAATTTTCAGTCATTGCAGTGATGGCACTGCAATTACAGTGATATCACTGGCTGGCTAACGGAACTAAAGAAGTAACTTGAGTCTTTTTCTGAGTTCTTGGCTGCAGTTAAAGAAAGGAGACAGATCAGCAAGTGATGTAGTTAAGGTTTGATTTGTACTTAGATTTTGCTAGGAAACACATGAGAAATCCTGGTTGCCAGGATATTAGTCAAATATTGGGAGAAAATACCATGAATTTATAAGGAATGTAACAAAACATTAACTATGGGACATGACAGTGAGGATTTGTATGTACAGTATGTGTAAGATGTGGTGTCATAAACACAAAGTTCCCTTAATCGTGCTGAAAATTTTTAAGGGTCTCATTTGCCCCTGTTATATAAACTGGGATTAAGTCAGAATTAAACACACCAAAAAGTCTCAGATAATCAGTATTGTTTACCTATTTTCATTGATGATGGAAAGAAAAGACTACAAAGATGGTATTAAAAGGAATTCATGAAAGGTAAAATAACTTCACAGATCTAGCCTGAGATTATTAGAAATATGGTCTGGTTTCCTACACATGAGAAATATAGGGACAGAATCATAAGGTATATGTTAGATCAGAGATAAGCTGGAAAACAGATAAGAAAAGTTAGATACAGATTGAGGAAATCACACGTATGTAGACATCAGGAAGCCAGCAGATATTTTTTTGAATGAAAGTGTGGTATGATTATATGACCAAAGGTAGCCATGTTTTCAGGATGGAAATTAGGAAGTGCAGGCTATAGAATGCCCTTGGGAAAAGGGAGTTGAGACTGAAGTTCAAGAGGCAGAGCTAATAGGCAAGGCAAGTGGATAATGAAAATAGGGATTTAATATAAGGAATTGGGAATGAAAAAGTGGAGACAGTTATGAGAGATAATATGCATTTGGGGGATGGAGAGTAAGAACTCTTGAATAGAATATTGGGGTCAATGTGCTTCTTTTCTCAATCCTGTATTGCCTGTTCTCATGAAGAATAGCATGCTTCTCTTTTTTGTTAACATTCAAGATATCAATGGAGCTGTAAGCTTGTTTCTGGGAAGCAGTTGCTTGTACTTGTACTACTCGTCCTAGAAGGAAATAAATGGGTAGGCATAAGCTGCTTCATGCTTGTTCATTCCAAACTTAGAGAACCAGATTCTAGGTTTTTTGTTTTTGTTTTTGTTTTTTTTTTTTTAACCACTAAGTGTGTCACCTTGTAGTCATTCTTTCTCTCTTGCTGCCGGTCTCTTCATCTTTTGAGAACAGTTCCTTGCCTGCTTGGCATCCTTCCTAGCCTCAGGCCTGTGATGCAGACAACTTCTCATTTTCACTGGGACGGATCTAGGAATTTACTCCTGCCTTCACTTTTGGATATGCGCTAAAGATGCATCCTCGCACCTTCTTTGGGATTTGCTTGTGAAAAAGCACTGTAACAGATTTCTCTGTAAGATGGCAGGTTTAAGCATGAGCTTCTTTTTCTGTCACTGATACAGGAAATAGGAAATCTGAAAAACCTGCTGTGCTTAGATGTCTCTGAAAACAGACTGGAAAGACTTCCTGAAGAAATCAGTGGACTGACTTCATTAACAGATTTAGTCATTTCCCAGAACTTACTAGAAATTATCCCTGATGGCATTGGTAAGTTTTGAAAGTCACTCACTGGGACTGGTGCTGCCCGCTGTTTTCTTGAACATCTGAACATGGCTCTGATTCTCTGCTTCCATTCCCAGGAGCTAGAGATGTGCTTCCTTAAGGTTTTTTTTTGTTTTTTGTAAAAAGAAAGCAGAGAATATTCAGTGTAATTCTCTTCGTATGAAATATTTCTGTCATCTGGTTTGATATCAGTTACAGGTCTTACTACTTTTAAAGCTTAACTCTTCATCTGCATTTTGTCTTAGTGATTTCATAGGGATCAGTACAAAGAGTAGCGCGTGTTTAAGACATCTGAGCAATCCTAAGAAATTGCTAAATCAGCATCCAAAAAGTTCGTGAGAAAATATGTTTGATCTTATTGCATGACCCAGAGGAGATTCTACTAAAGGACCATATTTTCCTTTAACCATTCTGTGCTATTTCCTTAAAAAACAGTCAGTCTAGACATTTTCTTTAAAGGAATTCAGTCCAGTGTCAAAATTAAACACAAAGAGAGAAGGTATAAACAGATGTGCATTGGTGGCTCCCCTGTAGCACAGCCTTGTAAAACTTATAAGGAATTTTGTTTAAGCATAAGGTGGCCATAGGATTGCTTTAATTCAAAACATAAGGGAAAGTTTGTGAAGATTTTCGATAGTTGGAGAAGTTATATGACAGCACCACTTCCTGTATGGCACTTGGTCAAGAGGTCAATGGTTACTGATCACAGCCACTCAGCGGGAGTACAGACACTGCATGTTGGTTAAAGCTGGTTGAAAAAAACTGATGGGAATATTGTCTATGTAGAGAAGTTCACTGAGATTCATGTATGGTATTTGAAAGCAGTTGTAAAAACCAGTCATGTTTTGTTACTTGGAAAAGGAACTCAGGCACGTGGAGCTCTGTAAAAGGAGATGTATCACATCTTCTAGTTCAGTGGGTGAAATGAAAGGATTGTGAATCTCAATCTCATTTAAGAAAGAAATTTTATTTTGAAAAAGAAGTTGTTACAAATTAATTCGGCCTGTTAGTGAAGACATGAGTACCCTATCACAAAAGCTATTCACGTAGAGGCTACAAGATATCTTGCCAGGAGCGTTGTTAAGGAGACTCTTCTGTTGAGCATGATGTTTCTGTGCCTGGTGTGTGATTCCGTGTACCCTGCACGTGGTGCTAGTATGTCATCTGGCGGTGAGGACATGTGGGAATCCTTTGGGGATAATGTTAGTAGGTTATTGATTATGCTAAATAAAGAGCTTACGTAGCTTTGTCCTGTGCTGCACTCAAGGCAAGGTAATCCTTTCAGCATTTCCCTTTTTTGAGCTTTATGTCTCTATTGGGATAGAGGGTGTTTTCTGACTTAATTGAGAAAGTTGCTTCCAGTGGATCATGAAGGGCATCTGCTCTGTGGGCTCAGTTCTCCAAAAATCTGAAAGATTCAAGATTGCCTTATCCCTGTGGGGATTCTGAGGCAGCTGTAGCAGGACTCTCCCGTGGCCTGTGGGCACAGCCAGCAAGTCAAGTCTTCTTGCCCTGAATAGAATAGACTCATTCTTTAATATGCTTTTCAGAAATTATTGCCTTATTCTGAATCTATAGAAAGACTTCGCTGAAAGCATCTTTACTGTGTTGTTTTCCTTCACTGGAGATTTAACGTATTCTACTTTATTGTTTTTAGTAAGGTTGATTCTTGGATTTAAATGGAAGTCTCTTCTGAACACAAAACATCTCCTGCTCTTTAAGATGCGCTCAGAGAGAGCCAGCTGTTTGTTTTCCTTTACATTTTCTGGCTTTGATATGATATTTTTAGGTAGTGCCTTTTAAAGTGAGTTGTTTCTAATTGCTGACTGTTCTTTGGTGTTCTGAGCAAATTGTTTTAACTCGCAACCTTTAGTAACCTAAATGGGAATGATCTAATTTCATAATGTGAAAAATAATTAACGGTTTAAGACAAAAAATAACAGCAAATAAGAAATATCAAATGGTGATTGGGAAAACAATTGAAACTAATTAGCTTAAATAATGCTTTAACAGGAAAACTAAAGAAGCTGTCAATCTTGAAGGTGGATCAGAACAGGCTCACCCAGTTGCCTGAAGCAGTTGGGGAGTGTGAAAGTCTTACTGAGTTAGTTCTTACAGAAAACCGGCTCCTGGTAAGTGTGGCTTGTGCCTTATCATAAAGACAGCCAGGGTCCATTCTCCTGATTTATCATTTAAGTGGACTAAATGGCAGTTTCCTTGTATTACATCTCATGCACAACAAATGGATGACATAAAGATGAGTAATGTGCTTAAGGGAGGAAGATGGTGTTCAGGTTCCTGTGTTGGACCTTGTGTCCCAGTTGTGTTGCTTGCACACAGGGATTGAACTGATAACTCACAGAGATCCCCCATTGAGCCCTGGGATAAGCCGCTGTCCCTGGGCATATTAATGTCTCTGCCTTGGTGTCCAGAGACTGTCATTGGAAGCCCTTGTCAGGGATTCTGCTGGCCTCTCTCTGGGTTCTTACAGCAAATGAGAAGAGCAGGAGAGAAGGGGAAGAACTAGGGGCTGGGAAGGAAAAGCTGCTTCAGAGGAGCGAGAGAATGGTACCTGATAGGCTTTGATCCAAGCAGCTTCCTGCTTCATCCCAGAAAGTGGGTGTCCCACACAAGGAGCAGACCTCCCCACCCAACCAAGGGTAGTGACAGCACATACACCGCCTGCCAAGGTTGGGTTAGCCCAGTGATGGAAGATCTGTTGTCTCCTCCCTTGCTGCTGCTTTTTCTGCTTTCGCCAGTCCTTCAGTTTTCACTGCATCCTCTCTGTCTTCCTCTCTTAGTTGTCCTGTAGCCACTGTCTTTTCTGCAGTTAACTTTCTTATCTTCCTCTTCTCTTTCTCCATCTTCGTCTTGTTACTTTAGATCTATTTTTACTACTTCCTTCCACTGTTTCAGAAGAAAGCAGAAAAGTACCATTGTAGGGATCAAGTACACAGATGCAGTCGGATGCCCAGGGCTGTCCTTCCTCAGGTGGCCCATGTAGCCACCCCCTAGCAGGTTATGGGGAGTTACCAGATCTTTCTGTCATTGTTTATCATTTTGGGCTTATGAATAATAATCATGACAATTGTGATGTAACATTCACCCCGAGATTCCTTTGGGGTGTTGAAGACTCCCACGTGGGCCAAGCATGGTTTCTGCAGGGCTGTGCTCACCTTTCTCCCATTCCCATACCACCTACTCTTCCCGCAGCCTCATGACACCCCTGCTAAGGGTGCTGACTCCCTGCCCCAGCACCCTGGCCTCCAGGCCATCTAAGCATACCAGTGTGGTCCTCGAAGGTGCAGACAGAGCAAGGTTGACACCTGAGGCTGCAGTTCTCGGTTACCAAACTGAAGACCATTCATTCCTCTTTACTGGCTGGGTCCTTGTTCCCACATCTCTACTTTTGACTTCATTACTCTGAAACAATACTGTCATTTCAACAACATGTCAAAATACCCAGCACCCTTGAGTGAACATGAACATTACATATACCTAGTATTCAGGAGGAAGTGTTGCTTCTCTTGAGGGAAGAGATTACATTCCAAAAGTCCTTACAACGACTGGGTTGGCTGTGAGCTGTGTTAAATACAAGTGTCAATCCATCACATTAAAAATTTTAAAAAATGTTATTTTCGCAGACCTTACCTAAGAGCATTGGAAAACTTAAGAAGTTGAGCAACTTGAATGCAGACAGAAATAAATTAGTGTCTTTACCAAAAGAGGTATGTACTTTCAATGAAATTCTATGATAGTAATTATAAAGAAACCAACATAATGACACACAAAGGACCAAAAATATCAAATACTTTAAAATGATTTGTGATTGAGAATTGTGAAACACGAATTGATAGTATTCCAAATGGAAGAAAGGGAGAGATTAATGTTGGGCTTGGTGTCATTGATAGAAATGGGTAATTTGGAAGTTTGGCAGAGGAAGTGGATGACTTTGGGTTTGATTGTTGAATTAAATGTGAAATTAGATGCTGTCTCCTAAGCCATAGGGTTTATAAAAGTAAATTTTGATGCCATCCTGTTTCTGGGTGGGGATTTACACTGGTCCACGTTCAAGTCCAGGACAAGAGGTCCAGGCATAGAGGAAGGTAAACTGGAGGCTAAAGCTCCCTAGAATTTTCTTTTGCTTATCAGCGTGCCAAGCAGGAGAACAGAGACAGTCACCATCTATCAGGAAGAGTTGCTATGTGGACTTAGAGGTGCATAAATTCTGTCCAGGGAGGTGGAGATGCTGATGAGGAGGATCCTGTGGCAGATCAAGCAAGGAAATGTTTAGTACCTTATTTACCTTTCATTGGGAGCTAGATTTCTTATTATTAAATATAGCCCAAAACTAAGTTTAACCTGCTACTCCCCACTCCCCACCTCTGCTACCAATGTCAAATGGGCTCTTGGGTGAGCCTTCCCCTTTGCAGCATCCTTACATGAACACAGGTGGTGCATCCTTGTAGGATGTGATCACCAGCTAGGTGCCATTTTCTTCAGATTTCTCTGTTTCAATCCCTTCCGACATCTGTCTTGAAATAATTTCAAAGCTGCTATACAACCAGCTGGGACTTGAGGGGATTCTTTTCTCCCGAGGGCCACTTCTCAGGGTGTCTGAGTCTGGTCAGGCATCCTGTTTTCTTCCTCCTGTGGGTGTTCTGCCTACAGCATCCACGTCCTCTCCTGGGTGAGAGGGCCAGCGCTTCTCAGTGGAAGTGTGAGGATATTTATTATAAATGTGACCCTATGCTGACACACCCCTAAGGGCCACCTAAGTATAACTGTTTCCAGCAGAATGACTGAAGTCAGTATCTCACCTAATCTGGGAAATGGCTGAAAGGTTCTGCCAACCTGCATAGTTTTGCTTCTATTCTCCAAGTGATAAACAAAAAGACAGTGTTGATGTTTCTGAACATTAATTTTCCTTTTCATGAATAGCACTATGGATGGGTGATGAATTGGATACACACACACACATACACACACACTTACTGAAAGAGAGAGAGAGAAAGAGAGAGAGAAAGAAAAAGTAGGAAAGATTTATTGCTTTCCCAATGGCATGTACTAAGTCAGGTGCTTTTGAGTATGTTTACTCATTGAATCCCCACAACTTTTGAAGTCCTGATTGTTTCCTCATTTTACAGATGAGGAAACTGAGGCTGGTGAGAAGTTTTCCTTATCAGGGTTCACATAGCTAGGAATTTGTAGAACTAGGCTCCCAATGGCCAGCCTGCTGCTCTTTGGCAAATAAAAACACAGCAACCCAGCTAATCCTGATTCAGTCCAGCCTTTTTAACTATGTGACCTTGAGGTAAGATAAGATCTTTGTTTTGGTAAAGAAAAAACCAAACTGTCTTTAGGGTGGACATATTAGAAAATTGAAATTCATATGTTTTACAAGTATTTTCAAAGCAAATGCTGAGGAGAGCATTTTTAAGTTCAGTGCTAATCTCCAGTAACACCTCCCACCCTCCCTCTTCCCTGTTCCCTCGTTGTCTTTTCACAGAAACACATTCTAAACAAGAACACTCCAAAAACTTACTTTCATGAAATTATCGTCATCATTTCAGCACAAGTCTCATTTTCACTGAAAAAGAATGAAACTTGTACTTAGTGTTTCTGATTAGAGGTTGTACCTGACATGTGCTCTGTGTCTGCTTGAATTTACTAGAACAGCTTTTCAGAATGTGAAGTTCTTTCTAACTTCAAAGTGCTTCAGCGATCACATTTTATCCATTTTCTGGGAAGCTGTGGTTGGTTTTCTGGCATTTAGAGTTGTATAAAGGAGTAAAGCCTGTGCCTTTTCCTTCAGCTACCCATTAAAGCGGAGGATGTTCATGTTCTTAGGAATCAGATAGCACACCTTCACTCCTGCTCACATGCATTCAGCTCCCAGAGGAGGAACACACTTGAGCACATGGCTCCAATTCTGCTGCGTGTCACAGTTTGCCACCCAGCAGAGCCTCCCAACCTCAAGTTGTGCCACACCGTCCTGTCATGAGTCTGTGCAGTGAGTGTGATAGGGCTGTGGCTGTGTGTGTGATAGGGCTGTGGCTGTGTGTGTGTGTGTGGGGGGGGTGGTTACAGGTATGAAAGGGAGCAAGCTCTCTACCTCCAAGCTTATACTGTTTGATCACATCCTGCACTTTCCTGATTGCGATTTTTCTTTCCAAAAGTTATTACTTTTTCTTGAACAATTACATTGCATATGTGATATAGCTAAATGGAAACACTGGACAATTCAATTTTTATGCCAAAAATCCATAGTTGTAAATATTGCCATTGGTTTGGTACACTATGCATTTCTTCCTATAGTTTGTCTTCTCTTTTTAATTTGATAGTATTGTATATTGTCAGTTTTATTGCACAGCTCCTCAGTCTGTAGCCGCATTTATTTGCATTTTTTTCCCAAATGGTTGAGGGGAAAATGTTTGTACTGTGTGGGTCACAATGATAGATTCTGTTTGTGTTTTGTGGTGTTATTTGTAGTAAACATTTGCAAATCAATGAATGTCTCTTGTTTTCTTAATTGTTAGCTGCTTGGGAATGTAGAAAAGTCAGGTAAACTTGTTCTCTTGTAAGTATTGTTCAGACCACAGTTGCATCTCTAACTTTTGTTTCTGAATTGCATGAAGATTCAAACTGGCTGATTGCTTTGTGTGTTCTTCATTGTAAAATATTGGACATTTCTTGTAATTTTTTTATTTAATTGCATGGCCTGAAACTTTATTATGTTATGTGTTTTCCAGATTCTATCTCAAAAGAATGCTTTTCTGTGAATTCCATTTTTAGTTATTCAGAAGTTCTGAAAGGCATCACTTGGCAACTCATCTATTTCACTAACTTAGAGTTTTCAGCACGATTCTGTCTTACTGGAAAGGCTAGACTTGCTTTGTTTGCTACATGTGGCATGCTTCTGATTTTGTCAGCCACTTATTTGTGCCTTTTATTTCTCATCCTGTTGCTTAAGTATTTATACTTCTGGGAAAAGGGGAGCCCCTTAAAAACTCATATTTTTGGTGGAGGGAAGAGTTAAGGGGAAGAGTCTGTCTAGGAGTATGACTGCTGGGTAGACAGGAGCTGGTGTATGTGTGACATAGGAATGATGAGTGAAAGATGGTAGCTTCACACTGTTCCCAGGCCAAATCCTACTTTTAAACAGCCTGGTCTGTGAAGAGTTTCTGGCTGGAAGAAATCAAACATACATCCAAGTTTAGAGTGTAACTTTTTTGTGTATCCGTTACATGAAAATGAAAATGACCCCAAATGCCTTACACCTATACAGTCCAGTGAGACAAGATAGAAATTACAGATCATTCATTGGCTGGCGCTGTGGCTCACTTGGCTAATCCTCTGCCTGTGGCGCCAGCACCCCGGGTTCTAGTCCCGGTTGCTCCTCTTCCAGTCCAGCTCTTTGCTGTGGCCCGAGAGGGCGGTGGAGGATAGCCCAAGTGCTTGGGTCCCTGCACCTACATGGGAAACCGGGTGGAACCACCTAGCTCCTGGCTTCAGATCAGTGTAGCGCTGGCTGTAGCGGCCATTTGGGGAGTGAACCAACGGAAGGAAGACCTTTCTCTCTGTCTCTCTCTCACTGTCTATAACTCTACCTGTCAAATAAAATAATTAAATTAAAAAATAAAAGAAATTACAGATCATTCATCAAAACTTTTCATTATCTGACAACCTGTCAGTATTAATTATACATATTGTTGTGATATTCAGAAATATGTATGTTGACAGAGTATTCATTTTGTGGATAGCTTTCTGCCTTCCTATTGCAGCTTAAAATTCTTTTAGTGTAAATTTCCATTATATTCTAAAATGAGTTATTAATATAACAGATAATATGAAAACTTGATGTGTTTGAATAAAAATAACCAATCATCAGATTTCAAGATGGTGAAGGCATTCCTAAACTTGAAAGAGTAAATCAGTCTTAAAGGAAACAGCCAATGGATTTGTCCACATGAAAATAGAGTTCTGATCTTCAAGAAGATGTCAGTCTTGGGGGGAGGAACAATTGACATCACACATGAAAAGCGCTCTTCCCTTAACACTATTAGAAATGTGTTCACATGGTTGGGAAAAGATAAACCTAACATAGGAAAGTAAACAAAAGAAAAATAGAAATGGCTACTAATGTGAAACAGTTTTCGGCCTCATCAGTATTCATAAAAATGATAAAGCTTTTTTAAAAAGGCCTATCTAATGTTCAAAGATTTTTAAAAAGATTTATTAATTTATTTGAAGGCAGAGTTACAGGGAGAGAGAATAGGAGAGACAGAGAGGTCTTCTATCTGCTGGTTCACTCCCCAGATTTCCACAATAGCCGGAGACAAACCGGTCTGAAACCACGAGTCAGGAGCTTCTTCCAGGTCTCCCTCATGGGTTGCATGTGGCTGGTGGCAGGGGCCCAAGGACTTGGGACATCATCCACTGTTTTTCTTCTGCCATTAGCAGGGAGCCGGATCAGAAGTGGAGCAGTGGGCACTTGAACCAGGGCCCATATGGTATGCCGATGCCACAGGGCTTGACCTGCTGTGCCACAGTGCTGGCCACTCAAGATTTTTTTAAAAAGTAATAACATAAAATGTTTGTAACTGTGTAGGAAAGTGTATATTATTATGTAATAATAAATCATTTACCTCTCTGGAAGAGAATTTTATTTAAAAAAGCAAAAAATCTACAAACCCTTTTGGCAGGTCTACTTGTAAGAATTTATCCTAGAAAGCATTCATGGATATGCACAAAGAATGATGCACAAGAGTATTTCTTGCTAGCATATCTCAGGCACCATCCCAGGCACACGCCAAGGCAGCTGACCATGCCAGTTCCTGGACCAAGGGCATTCATGACTATTCTTGTCTAATTTTCATGGCATTTCCATGAGATATAAGAAAATCATTATCAACATCTAGAACATTGTTTCACTGAGACTTAAAGAAATCAGATAACTTACCCAAGATCACACAACACAGAAGTGGCAGAAATAACAGTTTCTAACATGTGCAGTTTATTAAACAATTAATGATACATCTGTAGAAGAAATAATTATGTGGCCAATAAAGATACTCTTGGGAGCCAAATGACATGGGAAAATTTTCTTGACGTCGTATATGCCAAAGGTCATAGTGCTGGTCCCCATTTTGTTAATGTGCACGTGAACAGTCAGAAATGCATGGCAGTGATACTGGAAGATTGTATCTCACAATGTTAATACAGATGATCACTTTGTGGCAAGATTCGAGGTTTCTTTTTTAATGTGTTTTCCTGTGTATGTATGGTTTTTCTTTTCCAGTTAGTATAATTTACTTTATAATAATCAGAAAAAGAATGGAAAACTATTAGTGGATATCTTGATGTCAGTGGCCTGACCGTTCAGAGAATCCCAAAGCCACATGATATCTAAAATCTTTACAAAATAGGGAACATTTGACTAGTACACCACAGATGATGGTGGGATTCTAAAATTATATATTGCATTTTTTCTGTTCAAGTTGTATCTTACTTTATGTTTCCTTTTTGTCATTGAAATGTTGGTTCTGTTAATATTAAAAGGGAAAGACTGACGGAAAGTGAAAATTCTTTTGCATTCGGGGCAGGCATTTGCAAAGTGGTCTGTCAGTAGACAAAGGTGACTAGTGTAGATTTCCTCTTTGCGCCTTTGAACCATTGAATCTGTCTGATTATCTCCTCTAGGGTATTGTAATCTGCAGGCAATTATTATTTAGTGAAAGCTGAGAGTAAATGTTTGCTCAGTGATCCACTGGTCCTCCCTCCTTGAGGTGGACTAAATCAGTGCCAGGCAATTGAGGACAGTATCATTCTGAATTAAGATAGACACAAAACAGCTAAACAAAAATTCTCAGTTACATTCTGTAATTCTCAGAGAATCCGAGTCCAACCCCTTGTATTCTGGGAAGGTGCTATTATGTGGTTTAAGGGAGGTTTAAAAATATCAGCTTCCTACATAACTAGTAATAAGTCATTCAGACAGTAACTCTGCTTCCCAGAATTTCTAAGTGATAGAGACATTTTATCCTGATGACCACTAAGGAACCACTAAACTCTGCCTCCTAAACCCAAAAGGGAAAGCAAAAATAACGTATGAATGGTATGTATAATATGACACTGAACTAATATGTCAGTTTTTCATTATTAGTAGTACAAACTGTCACTGGACTACATTGTCAGGGAGACTGTTTCTTAACAGGTTGAGGTGAGCTCAGGAAGGAGATTGTCAGCATCAGCCAGCACAGTTCTGAGAGCACAGAACATGCTTGAGTGTTGATTGAATTCCTCATTTGCATGTGGGATTTTCACTTCTTGAATAAACAAGAGCAATCACCACACTTATTTGCCAACAGCCATAGGCCAGGTTCTATGATAGGCGCTAAATTATATATGTGGTTTTAATTTAGTCCTCATTGTTACTTTGGGGTAAAGTCAGATATCCAAACCCACAAAACATTTGACTGACCCTAAAATCTAACCCATGTCAGTATGGTCTCAAAGCATCTGTTTCCTCCCATGCACCACATCCCTCTCTGACGTCTGTAACAAACTGTATCTTGTGAATTACGGTTCCTACTGCTTAATAATCTTTTCTGAAAGGCAAATGTTTTATGCCATCTCTTCCTGGCTGATACGGAAAGAGGCCTGTATTTGTGAGTGTCTGCCAGGGACAGTGTGTACTTTTGCTGAGTGATTAAGGCACCCCTAACACACTCAGCAGCAACAACTTGTGCTCTTTGTTGGCATTGTTCTCCCCAAAGCATAGACAATAGAGATCAGGAGCCCACACTGCCTGTTGTGAGAACCCAGAAGGCCTAAGAGGCTGTTGAACACAATTACTTTCCAGCTCCCCCCACCCCCATGACATCTCAAATTGGGGGAAGAATGAGACTATAAAGACAGTGGACAGCTCACACTCCATTGAAAGTTTATACTATTTCCCCCCTCCAAATCCTTAAAGGATATTAAATAGTCCAGTAATTTTAGAGTAATTTCTGACCCATTTCAGTTAATTAACTTTTTACTACATTATATATGCACGTGATACAAATGAAAATATCCACATAGTATAGCTGTAGGGTACAAAGACAGAAATGACTGGAGTAGTAGACAGTGTAATGTGAGATGCCCTAGAATCACAGAGCAGATTTAGCCCCATATGCCCACCAGGAGCTTACGGTCCCTTGGGGCTTGATCATATGGTTAACCAATGTTATCTGCTTTGCTGGGGTAACAATAAATCTTGTCTCTGCTAGTTAGGCCAGGATGCTAGATGGTTGACATGTCTCCCTCTAGCCTCAGCCAGTTGCTGATGGGAAGAATTCCCTCCTGGAACCCAGGTCCACCGCTAAAGCTGGAATTCCTGAAGACACTTCTCCAGGTGGGGAAGGAGCCCAATGTGGACCTGAGGTGTTCCTTCCCATGAGTATCTTGGTTGGTACCATCTCAGTTCTTCAGAGAATGATCATCTCAATTCTCAAAAGAGCTGCGGTTTTGATTCCTTTGCTTCATGATATTCCTGGGCACCTAAAGTAAAACTTATGATTCCATCTTCAAAGAAGGAAGAAATTCCAAGTCTTATGAAGATCCAGTTGCACATCTCTTAGAGGATGCTATATTGGGCCCTGTATTTTTAACCCTAAGAGAGGCTACTCTGGGGGTTATTTGTAGAACAAAGAAGAATTATGTGGTCTCCACTACTACAAATAGAAGTTAGTAACTTTTAAGCAGCAATTTTACAAGTAAGTAAATAAATAATAAAGTACATAAACTTAATGAGAGGTGTGGTAGGTAGGTAAGGCTCCGTGGGGAGAGTAGATAGAATGGGTACTATACTTGCCATGCTGGTTATATGTCTACATATACATATAACACAGTTAACTCAGTCAAGTGATCTTGGGAATCTTAAGTATTTTGTGCTGCCAAGGGGGTTAGACTATAACTACAAAATATAATATATATACCAGATTGTTGTGAGAAGATTTTGGGCTTAGAGGACATGTAACTAATATTGCATGATTGGTTAAGATTAAAAAAAAAAAAACTGAGACAAGAAAAGAATTACTCTTAAGTAGTGGGACCAAAATACAAGGTATATTTTGGAGAGTGGTGGGTAACTAGTTTTTCTATGATTGGAAATGTGAATATATGTTTGTGTGTGTGTGTATTTGTGTGTGTGTACATATAATATGACTACTGAGAAACATAGAGGATAATCAAAGATTTACTGTGTATTCGGGTATTTACCACATGACCACAGACAACATTATTCTGTTTTCCTTTATGTTTATTTTTCTCTTATATTTAGATGGTTTGATACTATGGTTAAATATGTTATTTCATAATCTTTATTTTAGCACTAAACGAAAACATAAAAATATTGTACATTAAGGCAATGATGTAGCAATCTCAAAATAGGCTTTGTGTTTTTAGTATATTATATCCATATATTAAGCACATATATGAGTAGAAAAGGACAAAAGATACATTCATATCATTGAAAAGTCGAGTCTCTTGCTCTTCCTCAAGTAGGAGGCTCTGGAATAGTACTTTTCCGTGTGTCAGGGAGACATCAATAGGTCTTTCATGAACCTTTTCTAGCAAATGCTCTTAGTCAGGATAGCAAGCCTTAGAAGAATGTGGTACTTTATGGAGTCCTGCAGAATGTTGTGTCTGGAATCAAGTTATTTTTCTGCCCCCTTGGTTCAGCTTTCCCGACTGTGAAAACCACAGCCAGTTTTTTTTTTTCCAAGAGAATCATTGAACTCTTTTGTGTTTATGTTGTTTTGAAGACCAAACTCATATAAAGGTCAGTTACCTGTGTGTTCATCACTTAAAAAACAGTAACCAAGTTTGGTTTGGATGCAAGTATTGATTTATACATTTTGTTCAGCAGACCATACATGAGGAGATTAATATATGTATTTGCCAACTTCATTTTTTGTAAGGTATTACTGATTTTTGTACTCCTCAAAGGAAAGTGAATTACCAAATTAATTTGTGAATGCCTAAAGTCTATTAAAAGATGTATGACTGACATTAGTGTATTGTATCATCTTCCAGATAGCCTTCGTTTTTAAAAGAAAAATTAAACTGGAACACTGAGAATATTGAATTGAATATAATGGGCAGGTCTTAAAGTGTGTGTGTGTGTGTGTGTGATCTTTGGCCCAACTTTGAAACTAGAATCATTATACTCCCAAATTACTAAATATTGTTTGGACTTGATTAATTTGGGTAACATATTTAACAGATGTTTTTGCATTATATATTGGCAGTGGCAAATGACTTCCTTTGCAGAATAAAATTTTTGATTTGTATCATTTATTTTCTTGATTTAACTTAAAACATGTATGTTTAATGTTTTGCATAGATTTTTATGAGCCTTTGGGTCTGTGTTTTGTAGATTTTAAATTAATCATATTTGGCCATCAGTGAGACTTATTATTTGAGACTTATTTGACATAATTTATGCATCTTTGTCATGATGCTTCATAACCAAAGTACTCTAAACTCTGATTCCACCCCATGTCTCCCCAAATGGAAAAAAGAGTGTGTTTTCTTTCCCACTGTAGATCGGCGGATGCTGCAGCCTCACTGTGTTCTGCGTGCGTGACAACAGACTAACTCGGATACCTGCAGAGGTGTCACAGGCCACAGAACTTCACGTCCTGGATGTGGCAGGGAACAGGTAATCATATCCTTCTTTACTTTGTTTGAGAGACCAAATGTCCAGACACATTGATTTTTACTTGCAAAAATTGTTTTTGCATTATCTACAGTTTATAGAGTTGATGAATCAGATGACCCAGGCCCCATGCAATCCATAACCAGTGGAGTCGAGAATGTCAGGGACAACCTAAGCAGCAGCTGCTTTAAAGTTTATGTGGAGCCATCCATAGAAATGCTTCCAAGAATGTCAGCACAGTGATGAAGGGAAAGATTGCCAACCTGAGGATGGAGAAACATGTTTCATCTTGGCACTTTAAAAATTAACCGACTTATTCAAGAGGCAGAGACAGAAGGTGGCAGAATGAGCAATATCTCCTATCCTCTGGCTCACTACTCAGATACCCACAAAGCCTGACTCAGAGCCAGGAGCAAGAAGTTCAGTCCAGATCTCCCATGTGCATGGCAGAAACTCAACAACTTAAGCCATCACCTACTACCTCCCAGGACCTGCATTGGCAGGAAGCTGGAGTCAGTAGCTGGAGCTGGTTATCAAATCTGGGTACTCTGATAGAGGATGTGGGTGTCTTAAACACCGGACCCAGTGCCACTACCTACCTTGGCTTTTGTAACTAGCTTTTGTGAGTCTTCATGGGCCTCGTAGTTTCCTTGTCTCCAAAACAAAGTTGAATCAGTTTAATCTTCATTTTAACCAGGGGTTATGCTGGTTGCTATGTTCTGCTAGTGACTCTGAATCCCCTAAAATCATTTGGTAAAGCTGTATATTCAGGGGATCCACAGCTAATATCAGAATGCCCGCATGACTCAATGTCATAATCTTCATATCTGAATCAGTCTTCACTGATACCCCCAGGGTCACACAGTGCTGCCTGTCAAGGGCTGGGGCAGAGGCCGTCTGGGGCTGCTTGCCAGTTTCTGGAGCATGCCGCCTCTTCACCTTTGTGAAATATAGACTCCTTCAGCTGTTCCACCCCAATTTCAGCACTCTAAAGGTCACATGCACTTTCCTCCCCCAGAGCCTATGCAATCTGTTCTTTACCACCTGGAGCCCTTCCTGAAGGGCTCTTGCCCCTTCATGAAGCCTAGTACATAACAGGTGCCTTGTAAATATTTCCAGACTGAATGAAAGTGTAAATAGTTTTGCATAGTGAATAGCAGGCCACTGCACAATGTCTTATATCACAGATTTTCTCACCAGAAAGAATTTAATGTTTTTAGATGTGATATGGTTACATACCAAAGAACGTGTTTAACTAGAGGAAGAGAGCTGGTGATTCTTCAAAATCTTTTTAAAGGCCATCTGTGTGAAGAGTGCTTGGCAGACTGTCTCCAAGCACTGATTAGCTGGTCATTTAGGTCAGGCACAAGTTACCATTTTTCATTCCTGTAAATGGATTATAGACAGCAAGGCTAAATAAACAGCGGTAGTCAGCTGGAATCTGGAGGGGAGTTACGGCCTCAGAAAATGCTCACTTTTTTTTTTTTTTAAAGTTAATGCTGTCAGGATATCTCAGTAAGTAGATTCTTAGGGTCACTAACTGATTACTGGAAATTCAGGAGTAACTTGAATTGGAGTTGGATTTCAGGTAGACGAAGCATGCCCATGCCGTGAGCCTTTCAAGCTTGAGAAGGGCAGCGCTCTCCTGACCTCCCATTGCCAATGGTAGATACTCAGTGGCTCTGAATGGCTCCCTGGTTCTTTTCTCGCTGGTGACCATGAATTTGCATCATTAATTCTTGAACAAAAGGATGGCTCTGATGTCTGAAAACTGCTTTTCACAGGAGCGAAAGCCTCATTTTTCAGTTCTCAGAAGAAGGGAAAGTCAACATTTTATTATGCTTGGGCTAGGCTGGAGAAACCATAATTAAAAAGCCAAGTTACATAGCTGTCATCTGAGTCAGTTAAGTGTGTCATTTAGTCCTTTGTGTAAAGATTCTTAACCAAATTTTAAGCCTATTAAAATATTTAATCACTATTTTAAAGTATCCATATTGAAACTAATAAAAAATAAAATTAAAAAAAGAGTACCATGTTAGCCTTGCAGTTTGCAGAATATCACAGCATGGGAAATCACAGCAAATACAGCAGAGGTGTCTGCCTCTTCTCTCAGGCATATGACCACACAGGCAAGCAGGGAGACTGTGGGTTGGTTTCTAGAGACTTCCTTTATAGGTTAGATAGGATCCATCACAGCAAGAGTGACTACCGGGTGCTCCTTGGAAACTAGTTGCCAAACCCTCTGTGACAGTGAGGAGGAAAACATCTTGTATCATCAGCTGCCCATGGACAGAGAACACAAAAACTGATTTTTAGCAGAGTCTCTCCCATAAGAATATTACCACATATACAAAATTGGGCATTTGAGGATCTTGTAGTATTACTAGCACCAAATACTACAAATAGTGGCTATCAATGGAGCATTTGTATCTTTCAGTTTTGTAATTTATGAATTTTGTCCAGATCAGTAATTTAAAAATATTAAGACAATGCAACAGTATAGCCATATGATAGGATACTAAGTCAATAAAATGCTATGTGTCCCTGTGTGGGTTGAGACCCCAATCCTGGGTGAAGAGGGCAAGTGTCAAATAGCTTATCACACTCTTATTTTTAAATTTTTTTTTCTAAAACCAGCAACCTTACCTGTGTAGTTCACTGAACAAGTTGGTTCTTCTAGGGGTGGCATGGGGACTTGACAGCATAGGGGGCTTTTGTTTTACATATTTTGGTTTTGATTGAATGTTTCTGTTGATTATGTTTCAAATTATATTTTTTATTTAAAGATGTATTTTTATTTTTACTTGAAAGAGTTACAGAAAGGGATCAACAGAGAATCTTCCCCTCTGCTGGTTCACTACTCAAATGGCACAATGGCCAGGGCTGGCCAGGCCGAGGCCAGGAGTCTGGAACTCCATTTGGACCTTCCATGTGCGTGGCAAGGGCCCAAGCACTTAGGCCAACTTCCTCTGCTGTCCCGGCACATTAACAGGGAACTTTATTAGAAGTGGAGCAGCCAGGAATTGAACCTATGCTCATATGGGATGCCAGCATCACAAGCAGTGACTTAAACCACTCACCACAACAGCAGCCCCACAATTTATGTGTGTCTGTGTGTGTGTATTGTAACATTTTTGAAAGCTTTGCTTATGACTAAAAATTCTAGTAAGCAGTAACAAATAGATGAAACATTAAATTGTAAAATGTATTCTCCCATATGCTAGGTTAGTATTGCATTAATCAATTGACTGTGCTTAGTTATTAGATAAATGTCACCCCACAATTGCTGTGGTAATTCAGAAGCATCAAAGTCACCTCTGGCTGGGCTGGTCATGTATATAAAGGGGGACAAGAGGTCACAGTCGGTTCCTCACTTGCTTTTGTCTTGTACCATCAGTGTGAATAGAAAACATGTTTGTTGTTTTTTTTTTTTAAATTTCTGAGGAAATGTGGCCCTAAATAGAACATAGAGGTACATAAAAATGGGGCTGTGGTTTCTTGTGTTGATTCTGTTTGTACTGTAGTGTACAGAAGGTACTAGAGTAAACCAAAAGTGTATTCTTAGCTCCTCTGGAGAGCAGGACTGTATTTTTAATCTATTTGCGATGTGTAGCTGCAATGGTTTACCTAAGAGAAATAGAGGGGTGCACGAGTGTGTCTTTTTCCTGAGGCCACGGTGAACCTGGGAGAGGGTCAGGCCAGCCTGTGGACTGTGCCGACTGTTCAGGGAGCAGGGACTTTTTTTTTTTCTTCGTCTTCACTGGTAATGCTTATGTCCACAAGATGGTTGTGATCAAGCATCTGTGTGGCTTGGTCTTAGTCAGCAGCAGCCATGTACAGTCTGGCACTTGGATTCCTTGCAGGACAATTGACGCTGTAGACAACTCATTAATCTGAGTTGAAATACAATCAAAAGATCAGTTGTTGTGGAGTCTAGTAATTTACTGTAGCTTCTGTCATGTGCTTTGTCATTTATTACTGATGCTCTTTCTAGCCTTGTATATACCTTTGCTTTAGCATTCTGTTGGGAAGCCAGTTATTAGCCTGAGAAGTCACAATGACCATGTTTGAGTATCTGTGTTTTGTGCCAATTTCAAGTCTTGATTCTTTTTTTTTTTTTTCCTTTATGCTTTCATGATTAAGAGGGGTAGAGATGCTGACAATACGTTTCTTGCTGAAGACTTGAAACTTTAAACATTCTGGAGGATGTTTTAAAAGAAATAAGGAGAAAATTCAAAAGAAATTATCCATTTGCTCAATACAGTGAAAAAGTTTAATACACTTGAAACATTCACAATGGATAATGGATATTCTTAAAAAAAAATAATCCCACTCACAGTGCCTGAAAATACAAGGGCACTTCAAAACATTTGTGGAAAATAAAATTAAAAGATAACTTTTCGTGCAATAAAAATTTTGAAATTCATGCATAATTGTTTCACAATGTCCATTTTCATGAAATTTTTGAAGATTCTTGGTATGTATAAATTTCAATTTTTTTGTGCCAAAATAAAGTTATCTTTAATTCCATTTTCCACACTTTTTTTTTTTTTTTGGACAGGCAGAGTTAGACAGTGAGAGAGTGAGAGACAGAGAGAAAGGTCTTCCTTCTGTTGGTTCACCCCCCAAATGGCCGCTGTGGCCGGCGCTGTGCCGATCTGAAGCCAGGAGCAAGGTGCTTCCTCCTGGACTCCCATGTGGGTGCAGGGGCCCAAGCACTTGGGCCATCCTCCACTGCCTTCCTGGGCCACAGCAGAGAGCTGGACTGGAAGAGGAGCAACTGAGACAGAATCTGGTGCCCCAGCTGGGACTAGAACTTGGGGTGGTGACGCTGCAAGCTAAGGATCAGCCTAGTGAGCCGCAGCATCGGCCTCCACAGACTTTTAAAACAGATTTCTTTAACTTCTTTGCATTTGAGTAGATGTTCCTTTGGGTGGAAGGAGTAATAATTTTTATATAAGCACAATAGATTTCACTTTTTATTTTTATTTTTTGAAAGTCCACTGAGGGAGTAAGAAATCAGTATTGATCTTCCATCCACTGGTTCGCTCCCCAGATGACGGTAGCAAGCAGAGCTGAGCCAGGCCAAAGCCAGGAGCCAGGAGCTTCATCTGGGTCTCCCTTGTGGGTGACAGAGGCCCAAGTACTTGTGCCATCTTCCACTGCATTCCCAGGCCACTAGCAGGGAGCTGGATTGGAAATAGAGCAGCTGGGACATGACCTGGTGCCCACATGGGGTGCTATGTCATATGTGGTGGCTTTACCTAAGAGATTTCACTTTCTGTCCCATTTGATGAACAACTACTTCTGTGTATGAAGAAGTGTATTTGTGAATCTGCTATACCATCAGATTCCTTTGGATGTCCTTGTCATGGTATGTGCATGTAATTGCATTGGGAGGATGCTAGGATTGAAAAACACATACTTATCACCCTGCCTGGATCTCATTAGTGAAATAATGTAGTGTAAAATGTAGTCTTTTCCAGGGCACTTTAATAGTTCTCAGGGATGCACTGACTTTAGGACCTAAGACCCACGTAAATTACAATTCCCCTCTCCTTAGTACTGCAGCTGGTATGCATACATGCAATAGACTGGGCTTTACTGAACTGTTCAAGGAAAAGAAAATAGTTTGTCATCTCTGTAACTAATACATTGGCGCTCTTTTGCAAAACATAATTGTTTTTGTGAAAAGTTCATTAATGTCTTTGCTGTTTACATTCTCCTTGTGCTCTTTGATATTATTTCATTTATTAAATTGACTTAGCCAGTTTATGCCTACATTTTATTTGGATTAGTTTTATGGTGTTGGAATACAATTTTCATATTCCCATATAGAGTCCTAGTTTATTTCCCATAAGTTCTGTTAATTCAGAACGGTGTGTGTGTCTGATAATGCAATGTTAATCTCTTGGTAAGATGCATGTGTTAACTTGAAGTAGTTATATAGCTCTCTTATGAAGTCACTTCTGTGTTGGAGCTATACCTTAATAACATGGAGGCATCCTTATAGTGAAAATACAACAAAGTAACCTTCAGTTCCTTATATTCATAGAGGTTTGGTTGCTCTCAAAGTGAATTAGCTGGTGGGAAGCATTGGGTTTTAACTAAAATAGGGTTTTCACCCCTAGCCTTATTAGCATTTTGAACCAGGCAATTCTTTGTTGTATGGGCTGCCCTGCACCTTGTAGATGTTGGCAGCATTCCTGTCTTCTATCCTCTAGTTGCCAGTAGCTCACCTCCCTCCACCGGTTATGATAACCAGAAACGTCTTCATGATACCATCAGATGTCCCCCAGGGGCAAAATCACCCCTGAGTTCCACTGCACTCGAACAGTTTCTTGTAGTTATCAAATGATATGGTGCTTCAAAAAGCTCCTGGGAAAATGGAGTTAAAAGATAAGCTTGTTTTGCTGAAAAATTTAAATTCATGCTCTTTTTTTATAACAATTTCCATGAACTTTTGGAAAACCACTCATATGCATAGATATCAGATGTTTTCTTTATAGCACAATAAATTTATCTTCTAATTCCATATTCTGCACACATTCTAATTGTCCTTGTACACAGGATTTCTGGCTATGGGCTTTACTAAGTAGATGTGGCTACAGCCAGGATGTCAAATCTTCCAAAGCATAAATACAAAACCAGTCTTTAGGTGTCACATTATAACTTTTAAAGTGCTTTCATTTCTGCTACCTCATTTGAAACTGAAGCAACCTGATATGGAAATTAATTATCACCTAGGAGTCTGAGAAGCAGCTGAAAGATAAAAGTTTAAAATGGAATGCCTGTGATACTCTCCCTAGAGACAGCAGAAAGCGAATGGAGTCTGTGAGAAATGATTTTTATTCTTCATTTTCATGGCGGTTTAAGCTCTTAGGCATGGCAGGCATGTCCTTCCTCATATCCTGATCTTCCAGGTGCTCCTTGAATCAGGTAACCCTCACAGCCTCATCCCAGGCCTTGTCCATGAGGCTGCGGCCATTTGGGGGTAGTAAGAACTTTGATTTCTAGGTCCTTCCATAATTATGCTGACTTTTATTTTCTCTCTTTAAATTGAAGCAGTGTAAGACCTAATAATATATCCTGTAATTTCCTCATTTTTGGCCATGTGACCTTAAGGTCTTGTGGAGGAGATGACAACAGAGAAGGGAAGTTCAGTTAACCTACTGAACAATCTGCTTGCCAGGAGTAAATCTAGTATCTTGCGTGACACGAAACATCTGGGGCCAGCATTGTGGCACAGCGGGTTAAGCCCTGACTAGGGATGCCGGCATCCCATAACAGCGGTTCTGAGTCCTGGCTGCTCTGCTTCCCATCCTGCTTCCTGCTAACAAGCCTGGGGAGGCAGAAGAAGATGGCCCAAGTGCTTGGGCTCCTGCCACCCACGTGGGAGACCTGGATGGAGATCCAGGCTCCTGTCTTCCAGCTGGCTCAGCCCTGGCTGTTGTGGCCATTTGGGGAGTAAACCAACAGGTGGGAAATTTCTCTCTCTCTCTCTCTCTCTCTCTCCCTCTTTCTCATCACTCTGCCTTTTGAATATATAAATAAACCTTTGAAAAATAAATAAACATAACATCTTTCTTGACCTTGAACCCAATCTCAGAACTCTTCTTAGTTGTTTTTTTCCTGTTTTTTTTTCTTGACAGCTATTGATGTAATTATAGAATTTGAGGTTGGGCCGCTTTTTTTGTTTTGAATTAGGTTGCTGCATCTGCCTTTGTCCCTGACCACCTTGAAACTAAAGGCTTTGTGGTTGTCTGACAACCAGTCTCAGCCTCTGCTCACCTTCCAGACAGACACGGACCATGCCACAGGAGAGAAGATTCTAACCTGTGTCCTACTTCCTCAGCTGCCTTCTGAACCTCCTTGTCCAGGTGAGCCCGCAGGCCAGGTTCACATAGCCACTGTGGTGAGCAGGAGCTCACGTCTACCTGTTAGGCCTCCTACCCCCGACAAGTGCATGTGTTTTGTCTGCCCTGTACTAGTGTCTGCTAAGGTGAGGTCATCCTGGGACTCCTCTGGGAGGGGCCCCTAAGTCCTTGCAGGAGAAGAGCTGATCACACCTGTTTGCCGTGTCAGAAATTCCATAAACAGCCTTTTGATTTTGAATTATAGCTAACGTGGAGAATATAATACTCCTAAAAAAGGGCAGCAATCCCTTAAGATCCAAACTGATAATTCTGCGGATCAGTAGTTAACACCACTGGCGTACTGTTTCTAAGCCAATAAGTTATTTTGAGTCCTTGTATCTTTGTTTTGTAAATTGTGTGATTTAAAAAAAAATTCATACTGACATCAAAATGCTATTATAAATCCTTTGCTGAGCTGAGTTTGGAAGAGGAGACCTGGAGTGCCCTGGAGGAATGGGAGTCCCCCAAGTGGGAGGGCCTCCCGCTCCCTTGGCAGTCTCCACTGTGTCAAATGAGTTTTAAAGACCCTTCAAGAAAAATGTGCTAGAATGCATTACTAAGCAAAGTACTAGCACCCAACACATTCAGCCACAGCCCTGTCAGAAAAATATTTGAAGTTACTGTGTAACAGAGAATCACAAGAAAGGACTTTATAAATCATGGCATTCCAGAAGGAAATATTAAACATATTAGGCTGGCAGATATACATCATTAAAAAGAAAGGGCAGCTCCACCCCATGCCTTTTCTTCTTGATGTTGTTTTGTTTGTTTTTGTTTTTTAAAGCCAAGTCTTGGAGGTTGAGACAAAGCTCAGCCCTCCTTATTTCTGATGCCTTACGCCCCGGTGCCCCATATGCATTCTGCTTCGTCAGCCACGAGAGCACTATGTAGCAGTTGCCAGTCAAGCGAACTAGAGAGCCCTGCTGATAGATCCTGTCCCTACAGAGAACCTGCCTCGTTGTGGTGCACTGGAGAACCTGGTAAATGACGTCTCTGATGAAGCCTGGAATGAGCGGGCAGTAAACAGAGTCAGTGCAATCCGATTTTTGGAAGACGAAAAAGATGAAGAAGACAATGAAACGGTATGGAAACAGAGATTCTTTGTCTACAAGGAGTTCAAAATTCATTAAGGTTGAAAATCCTACTGAGGATTTTCCTTTATTTTCAAATTGTATGTTCACTACTTTTGATCCTGGTTGCATTGCCTTAAAATTTTTTTGTTTGGAAATTGGTTAGAGAGAGAAAGAGAGAACAAACGATCAAGAGCGCACTCTCATCTGCTGGTTCACTCCCCAAATGCCTGTGACAGCCAGGGTTGGGCCTGGCTGAAGAGCCAAAAAAACTGAATCCAGGTCTCCCACATGGGTGGCAGGGACCCAAGCACTTGAACCATCACCACGTCCTCCCAGGCTCTGCATGAGCAGAAAGCTGGGATTGAGAGCAGAGCCTGGAATTGAATCCAGGCACTCCAGTATGAGATGCAGACTTCCTAACTGGCGTCTTAATTGCTAGGGCAAATTCCCACCCTGTGAATGGATTTGCTAGTACTGGTCATGCTTACTTTCATCCATACTTGAAAATCTCTCATAGAAATCCAGTATCCTCAGGGGTCGTTGACAACACCTATTTCTTCCTGCCAGTTGACGTTGGCTTCTTACAAGTCCTTGAAATAATTGGGATTTTCATAAGCAGAGCTTGAAGTATATGCAACCCCCAAAACAAAGGGCAGGTTTTAAATTACTACCTATAGTCTGTTACTCCTGCTATCATCCAGTGGGATTTTAGGCATTTATGGTCGTAGAGTGAATTAGG
The DNA here is from genome assembly GCF_033115175.1 of Lepus europaeus. Taxonomy (NCBI): domain Eukaryota; kingdom Metazoa; phylum Chordata; class Mammalia; order Lagomorpha; family Leporidae; genus Lepus; species Lepus europaeus. The sequence continues at coordinate 54,269,454 of NC_084829.1, forward strand.
GATGACAAAGTAACCTCAGCATCAGTGATGCCTTATTGCTTCCCTCAAGGCTTGCTGAAGTGAGATGACTTCATCCATTTCTTCATTGCCTCATTAGTGCCTTCCAGGATTTTGTTAACCTGGTTTGACTCCCCTGAAACTCTTAGAGTGTAATACTGTTCCTTGAGCTAAAGACCACACATCATATTGAATCCTGCAGTATTTTAAAGCCCATACCCTGTTTGTTCACATCCGGCCTTGCTGTCTGTCTGTATTAGATAAATGTGAACTTTCATCAGTAGGTCATGTAAATAGCACACACAACAGCAAAATAAGAAAAGACATCTCTCATGCCTCCCTTTTTCTTCAACTCCCGTGCCTTGAGGGTTGAAGGAAGCCAGAACCACTTTGGGAAATCATTATGGTGACTGTATTTTAGGATTTTCTATTTACTCCTTTACTTTTTCTTCCTCCACATCCCATGAATATATCTTCAGTGTGTTGTTTTTTTATTTTTTCTTAATGGTTATGGAATCTTATTTTTACTTGACACCAGTCTTGTAAGTTTAAATAGTATTATTTCATCCTCAAAGTCATCTTTCCGTCATGACTGTCTGGTGAGTTACGTGAGACACTTTTCATCTTCCATTAACTACGGGCAGGGAGCAGTTGATATATGCACACAGCTCCAAACAGAGCTCTTCCACACATTCTAATTCCATTCCAAAAAGGTAAGATTTGTATTGGAATGTGAATGCCTTGAAACTGCATATTTTGAAAAAGCCATGGAACAAAACAAAACAAAAAAACCTCACTCTGCTGTTTGTTTTTTAGAGGACACTTCTAAGGAGAGCCACTCCACACCCCGGGGAGTTAAGGAACATGAAAAAGACAGTGGAGAATTTACGGAATGATATGAATGCTGCTAAAGGACTGGATTCAAACAAAAACGAGGTCAATCACGCCATTGATAGAGTGACCACTTCTGTGTAGAGTTGCGCCTCCAGGTTTTACCTCCTGTGTCTCCCCCTGCTGTCTGAGGTGTTCCACTCTGCTCCTGAGGGCCTCACACAGCCCTTTGTGTTCACCGCACCTGCTAGCCGCCACCACCGCCGTCCTCGCCTGTGTCCAGTGTCAGGACACCATCTCCTCCAGGAAGTGCCTTACTCACCCCTCAGCCAGTGATTGCACAGTGATCTCCCTGCGCAGTTTTTTTTTTTTTTCTTTTAAAATTTTAGTTGTTTGTCATAAGTAGAATACACTACTGTAAACATCTGACCTTTGTTTTTGTCTTATGTTGGGGAAGGGAAAGCAGGATGGGGAATTTTTATCCTCCTCCCTTCCATTAAGTGCTGGGACATTTGAACCCAAGTTCTTTGGACCTACTGATGAGAGGTAGTTTTAACATGTGGGGAAAATTGATACTTTTTAAATCTCCTTTGGCAGCTCAGATGGTGTAAATTTTAAACTTTTGTATAGGTATTTCATAACAAAAATATGTATTTTGTTGTAATTTTATCTTGAAAACGGTACATATTTTAGTGTTTGTGCAGAAAAGCAGACGAGTCCTAACGTATTTTTTTTCGTGTGTCCCATCCACTGTGCCTTACTGTATCGTGTATCATGTCAAACCAGCTGTAAGCAGTGGCATCTTTGGGCAATGAGATGAAACTGGGTGTTTTTAAAGCAGTGTTGCATTTTAACCAGTAATCTACCTAGTGGATTTGTTTTTAACCAAAAAGATGAATTACCATCGATTTGTAAATTATATAAGTTGATTTTTTTCCAAAAAGATGAACCAAAGGATTAGGCTGCTTAATATTCCATTTCTTACACCTTACACAAGGAAGTCTCTTACAGTGAGTGCAGTGTCAAGACTGTGCCTACTCTGGAGATGTGCGCCATTTGTGTCATAAAGTAGAGCAGAAAAGCACAAAAAGAAGACTGGCTCAGAAATTCAGTGGATGAATGAATTATGTGCTGCAAAAGAAAGTATGATTTTTACTGAAGAAAGCTTTACAAGTTTTATATCCAGATGTAAGACCATAATAAAGCAAAATAACCTACTACCCTAAAAAATGTTGCTATCTTTAAGTGCAATTTAATTTGTAAATAGAGTTTGAATCAAAGTATAACAAAGTAGCTAATTTAAGGGGCCTGGGGACATGTGTTGGTATGTTTCTGTTGATTCCTTTTTTGTATGCTGTGATAAAAGAGAAATGAAATTGCCAGTCACTCTGTGGTGTCTGAGAAAATCATGTTGGTTTTTATTTCCCCTCCTCCTTGAAATAAACTCACTCTGAACATTGGCCACACAGCTTTTTAGAATTAATTATTATGCTGGATGTTCAAATGATAACAGGTATCAAAATTCCTTCAAAATGTGCTCCCATCCATTAAATACCAAAATCACAATTAGTTTTAAGTTAGCTCCTTTGGGACTTGTATTCACATGGGGAAGAACCCAGAATTGCCTTCACCTCTGGCTTGTTAAGCTTGGGTTGTGGCTGTCTGCTCAAGCGAACTCCTGGGAAACCTGTTTTCAGTGACCCTGATGGGATTTCTTTTACTTCTGTGCATTTACTTATTATTATTATATCACTTAGCTTTTTAGGGTGTGTATATGTATGCACTTTAAAAAAAATTATTTGTTTTGAAAGAGTTATATTGAGAGGGATACAGAGATCTTCCATCTGTTGGTTCACTCCTCAAGATGGCTGCAATGGGCATCCGTATGGGATGCTCATTTCTCAGGCTACAGGTTTACTAGCTACACCACAACCCTGGCCCCTACATGTATGTTTTTTTAAGACTATAGAGCTGAATTTTTGTGACTCTTAGGTGTGTTCAGCTGGTCAGTTTTGTTCTTTTTATTTTAAAGATTTATTTTATTTATTTGACAGAGTTACAGAGAGAGAGTGGGATTTTCTATCCACTGGTTCATTCCCCAGATGGCTGCAATGGCTGGAGTTGAACTGATCCAAAGCCAGGAGCCTCTTCCAGGTCTCCGATTTGGGTTCAGGGGGCCAAGAACTTGGGCCATCTTTTACTGCTTTCTCAGGCCATCAGCAGGGAGCTGATTTGAAGTGGAGCAGCCAGGACTCAAACCAGCACCCATATGGGATTCTGGCGTTGCACCACAGCACCAGCCCTTGTTCTTCTTAATCTGTGGATATCCATTTTCTTTTCTCCTCTAAGATTTTGACACACTCTTCTGTTTTAAGCTTATAATGGTGGTGTTACTACTCATACACTGGTACAGATCAGCAAATCAGTTTTAAGGAGACATGTATTAACACCTAAGAAAAAACAGAACTTGCATGTTGTTTCTGTGTTTGTTCATTTTCAAATAAAGCCCCCTCTTTTCTTTTTTTTTTTTTTATTTTTTGCCAGGCAGAATTAGACAGTGAGAGAGAGAGAGAGAGAGAGAGAAAGGTCTTCCTTCCATTGATTCACTCCCCTAAATGGCCACTATGGCTGGTGCTGCGCTGATCTGAAGCCAGGAGCCGGGTGCTTCCTCCTGGTTTCCCATGCGGGTGCAGGGACCCAAGTACTTGGGTCATCCTCCACTGCCCTCCTGGGCCACAGCAGAGAGCTGGACTGGAAGAGGAGCAACCAGGACTAGTACCCGGTGCCCCAACCAGGACTAGAACCTGGGGTGCCGGCGCCGCGGGTGGAGGATTAGCCAAGTGAGCCGCGGCACTGGCCATTAAGCCCCCTCTTTACATCTCAGTTTTTCATGACTCTGGTGGGAGTGTTTAAAATTTTCTAGTTAAGGAACATGAAAATTAGGTCTCAGGAACCTAATTATTTGTTTCCTTTAGCTGGTCTCCTTTATTTCACGTTCACCTGATTGGTTGGTTGACTGATTGGTTGGGTTGCATTTTGGTTTTCAGTCCTGGGATTCTGTTTCATGTTAATATTATATGTTCCTTGACACTGTAGTGCTCATGGACTTGAGGATGCTGGAGCCAAACTTAAGCATCACCATGGAAACAGCTTCAACAAAATAGTCCCAACTGGAGAACATAACAAACCTTTTTCAAGACAGCTTCTTTTATAGTTAAAAGAGAAACTTAATTATAAACACACACACACACATACACACACACAAAACCCTTTCCTTTGTGAGCCTTGTCAAGAGTTCCTGACCTCCTTCAGTGGACAAGGTTACATGGCACTGATAGCCACCGCCCCCTCTCTGTCTGCCCTTCCTTTAGGAAAGGGAGGAGTGCAGTGTCTGGCCTGCCTGTTTGTCTTGTGGGAGTGACAGATAAAACAGGAAAGGAGGTTAGTAGGACCTGTTTGCCCACTTTTCTTCTTAGCCTTTTATTTTCTTTTAAAAGGCAAATTATGCTTCAGTGGATAAAATAGACAAAGAAAGTTGAGGCGGAGAAATAAGTCATTGATTATGTGAAAGAGACCAATAAGAAATTACCAGACAATATTTTCCTGTAATTTGGTTTATTTCTGAAATGCTTGCAACAATGGGCCTGACAAACCCCATCTTCCTGTCTGAAAACCTCCTAAACGGGAGGGGAAGCAAGGTGGATAAACTCACACCAGCCTTGCACTGCAGTCCATTGGCCACTGCTTGTGAGGTTGGCCATACCCACAAAGACACACTTAATGAAGCAGTGGAAGCTGGGAAAAATATTTTCTGTGTCAGAAAGTTGGTCTGCACACCCAGTACTCCCCTTGTAATACCCACACTCTGCTCAGGGTGCACCAGCTGGTATGTGGTAAGACTGCACAAACACTTTTTAGCAAATTACTGTGTGTGCACTGGAAATGTTAATAGAAGGCAATCAGGGATATGGCAACTCAGTGATGTCTTCAGGGAGTTGAAATCTCACTTCACCAATTACTGTTGACTTCATCTAACTTTCCCAAGAGCCAATTAAAAAAAAATCAAAAGAACTTTTTATGAAGGAAAGTTCTAAACATGTGAATGTAGAATAATGGACCAGACACCATCAGTTACCAACAAAGACCCCCAAATTATGTCTTAAAATGTGAACACCCCTAAGAAGATGTCCACATGATTAAATAATTTACCACAAAGTTCCCAAGAATCAGAAAAAGTCTGCCCTTTAAAACAGCATTTCAGAGTTGAAATTTTAAAAAAAAATTTTAAATTATTTTCAAGATTGATTGATTTGAAAGACAGTGGCAGAGGCAGAGAGAGAGAGAACGTCTCCCATCTGCTGTTTCACTCCCCAAATGTCCTCAACAGCTGGAGCTGGCCAGATCTGAAGCCAGGAGCCTGGAGCTTCTTCCAGGTTGAAGCCAGGAACCTGAAGTTTTTTCCGGGTCTCCCACGTGGGCGCAGGAGCCTAGCACTTGGGCCATCTTCTGCTTTCCCAGGACATAGTAGAGAGCTGGATCAGAAGTAGAGAAGCCGGGAATTGAACTGGCGCCTTTTAGGGATGCCGGCATCGCAGGTCGCGGCTTTACCTGTTATGCCACAGAGCTGGCTCTCAGTTGAGATATTAGATATTCAACATAGCATGTCGTTGGAACCATTTGTATATGGATGTAGGTTTGAATCCTGGTCCTGCCACATGGGATTGAATAAGCTATTTAACTTCTCTGGGCCTGAAGTCTGTGAAATGGGGTAATAACACAATATGTCTTACCAGGTTAAAGTGAGGAGTAAGTAGGCCTCAGGAAGTGGATGGTTGCCGTTATTACAGGTCTTGTTGCTGTTACAGTCATGATAGTGTTACTGGCAGCTCTGCTGTTACTATTAGCCAACAGTTATGTAAGTAGATGGGCAGTGTTCTCAGGAATGAGGACACAAAATGTTTTTACCGTATTGTTTATATCAACCCATGGGTTATGTAATGGATGAGGGAAATATTAATTCGATAGACTTGCTCAGTGGTAAGGTTACCGGTGGTCTCATGTTAATCCCCTAATTTTAACTGGACTTCTGACAGCGATCTTCAAGGTAAAACTGGTTTCTACCAAGAAACCATTGAATAGCTAAGAAAAGAGACTCCTCCGCTCCATGCCCCCTTCTTTCTCATCTCCTCAGTCTTCTAGATTTTGGTGTATGGCGCTTACTTTCTGTCTATCACCTCAGAATGTCGTACCTTTCTCCTTTTTTACCTTTGCTGTGTTCTGCTTTCAGTCAAAGGGAGGCCGGTGAGGCCTTTTATGCATCAGGAGGAACAAGTAGGTATAGGATACCGGGAAATGTCCACAGAGAAAAAGCTACTGAAAAAAATGAAGTGCAACCTGACTTGGGGAGTGAAGACTGCATTGCCATTTTGCTGCTTTTTTTTTTTTTCTTTAAAAAGCAGAGAGCTGGCAGCAAAGGGAAACCAACCAGAAGAACCTGATCTGGGTACTTTTGTTCTGCAGGATGTGTGGAAGGTTGGGATGAATTTTTGTGCCTGCCAGTTGGACAGAAGGACAATGTACAGTTAAACTGTGAGAGGGGCAGTCACTCACTAACAGGGGTTGATTGTAGACAAAGGGCCTTGAGTTCTGACTGGGGAAGAATCTGATTGGGGTTGGTTCACGTTCCTTTTGAGACATCAACATGTAACTGCTAAACGGGGAATAAGTTGCCATTCTGTACGGTTACAATGGCCATTCCCTGAGCATTTACTGTTATGCTTCACCCAGTAAATGTGAGCGAACTGAGCACAGTCGTATTCCAGAACAACCTTATGAGGTAGATCGTGGCATCTCCATTTGCAAAGGAAAGTAGACTCAAGTAGTTTCAGATCAAACCATGACAGATTTGGAATTCAAATTCTTGCCCCCATGGACTAGTCTGTGATCTCCATTCCTTTATTTTGTTTTGCTGCCCTACCCCAGCCCAAATACTGTGAGAGCTGTCATTATGTCGAGAGTTGGATTTATGATGGAAATAATGGGTCTGTTCTAACTTGCTGAGGGGATAAAGGCCCAGAATCAGGAAGAAGACTGGTGTGCATAATTGATGCAGAGTTGGGCCTGCCTTTGTGTCTAGTTGCGGTTGCAAATGCCTTGACCCTATACCTTCCAGCCTTCCCACCAGCCAGTCTTCACTCTATGGTCACGTTATCCTGTGGTTAAATGTTATGGTAATGTTCCTGGGGTCTTTGCTCTAGCATCTCAAACTATGTACAAACCATGAAACTTGGGCGATAACTTAGTTGGTTAATGGGTGACCAGAAAAGATTGATAGGCTTTCAACATTAACAACGTGACAGTTTAGTAACTGACTCCCTGAGACAGCATGAACATGTTTCAAAAACTGGCAGTTAGCTCTAGAGTGATCTAATTAGTTAGGAATGATTTTTTTTTTCTTTTTTAATCCTCACTACCTTTAATAGCCTACCCTTGGAGAAAAACAGATAATGAACCCTTAGAAATCTGTGGTGCTGCAACTTGAGCTTCATGCATTTTGGGGGAAATAAGAAAGGTGACTCATGATTTATTATTTAAAAATCCTCCTTTTAAAAAGCATTATTTTGAAAGATTTGACAAATGATGATTGCTCCCATATAGGATCTATCTTTTTATCCAAAGAAGTAGAAAACAGGAAGAGGAAAAACCTTGTGTGACTGAGCAGTGCTTAATTTTATTTGAAATTGGCTGTCCCACCCTGGTCATAGAAAAGAAGGTGTTAGGCAGTCTTCCTGTTTCAAAATGCTCGTGTGTGGTGGCGTGTAATGGTGATACCTCACACAGAGACTTGAGTCTATAAATGCTTCTCTTTTTGTGCATTCACAAATCATAATGAGGTTTTATTGTTTTTAAAAAACAGCTTGCCAAAAGTTGCCCAAGTACCCCGTGAACAGCCCTTAACTAAGCATCTAAAGAAAGTAGTCGTGGGAAATGGGCTCTCCTGCGAGACGATTTAGTCCTGTCTGGATCCCAAGTGTCCTGTGTTCACGTTCAAAGACCTGGCTGCTGCTTCCCGCCCTTCCTCAGCTGTAGGTGTAAGTGCTTGTTTGTTTAAACCTCGCTCAGCACTGCTTGGAAAAACAAAACAGCACACTTACTTGTCTGGGCATTGAATGTTCTTCCTGAATTTTAGTCCTGCCCACTGGCCCAGAGGCATAATGGGTGGGGTGAGTTTCTGCGTTAGTTTGGGAAGTTTCGAGAACCAGCTGTGGGCTGGGTCTGTTAGATTGTGGTTGCTCCTGGTTTTAATCATTTGGTAACGTCTGCGAGTCAGGAGCATTGCCATAGATGGCTAGGGGAGTTGTCCTGCTCCACCTGTGCCTCTTTTTGCATGTGTGATGGCAGATGCACCTGGAGAGGCATTTTGGAGAGCTCTGATGAGTGTTAAGTACCCTTGTCTATGTTAAGTTCTTACCTGACACCCGAAAGGTGTGCAGTGTAGAAAAGTTACCAGTGAGGTGAGGCGCCTGCTGGCTGTTGATGACCTCCCCTGTTCCCTTCCTGTGTTCATTTCAGTGTGCGCCCGTGTCTGAAGTTATATCCTTGGGACTTGTGTAGAAGCAATCCTTTGGAAAACTGGGGTTTTTCACCTATGGTAACTTGACCCTGGGCAAATGACCTAACCTTTTATTCTACCTCTGAAATCTAGCAAATCCATGTAGTGCATAGCTTTTTTAGAAAAAAAAAAAAAGTGTCAACAACCAAATATGAAGCTCTGAAGTGATTCTTTTCCTCTATTCCTAGCTACTCATGATAGCACTGCCTTACTCTTTAAAAACTAGCACAGTGGGAGAGACAGAAAAATCAGTTCTCTGGCTGCCCTGTCTCCACCTTAAGCTCCTTCAATTTGTTTGGGCTCCTTGGTGTGACAGAGCCTGTCTGGCTCAGTATCATACGACCTGGCATGCGCAATATCCTCGTCTTGAAGGCACTCTTGTGTGGTAGTTCCTAACTTGTTTGTATCTCCATCACCTGGTGGCCATGGTAAATCAGATTCCCAGGCCCCACTTCCAGAGTCTGATTCAGAAGGTCTGGGTTGAGGCCCAAGAATTTGCATTTCTAACACATTCCCAAGAGCTAATGGTACTACCCCTGGCCTAGGAACCCTGCCTAGAGAACCCCTGATTAGTGAGTTGGAAGGAGCAGAAACTTTGGAGTTGAGATCTGGGTTTAAATTCTAGCTATGGCATTTACTGAATGCCATGTCCTTGAGAGATTTTCCTTAATTTCCCCAAGTCTGAGTCAACTCATTTGTAAACTGGAAATAGTACCTATTTCAGTACTTTCTAGAAAACTAGATGACAAATATAGTACATGGAAGGTTTTCAATGATCGCCAGCATGCTTTGGTGTCCTGAAACCTGTGCTCAGTGGCTTCAAATGTAGGCATTAGGGCAGTTAGGTCTTTTTAGCCATGTGGTGGCCCTTCTTGTTAATGTATGTAGAAAAACAGAAATTGAAAGATAATGCACATTTTCCATGAATGTTTTGAAGACTCCTCATAGACAAGCTAATGGGAACAGGAGGAAATGCAAATAGAAGTAGAAACTATGCTTAACTGTGGGTGAATGCCCAAGGGAACAGCTGGACGAGCTGATGGCCAGATGTGGTTAGAATACATTAACACTTCCTGACTTGCCCTGTGGCATGTCAGCCCACACACTGTGGGCTTCCAATGAGCAGGAACAAGTCTTGCTCTTCTGTGTGTCTGTGCCTGCTGTGCAAGCCCCAAACCTGCAAACCCACAATCCGCCCTTACACCTGGTCTGCTGAAGGAAGTCTTCCCAACCTCAGGAGCCCAGACATCACCTGTATTTTTCATGGAGCACAACAATCAACTAGTGTCCTCAGGAGACTGAAGTTGGCTTATTTGAATGTTCCCAGTTTTCATTACTCTCCCCAAACCCCCTCCTTGTCCTTGTTAGAAACATATAGTTATGTATAGATCAATACATAATTTAAATATATATTAATATGAGATAAGTACCTAAATTTAAAAGGTATCACTTTCTAGTGTCTACAGAAAATTTACACATATATCATAAAAGTATTTTCCTAAATATCTGAGTAATGATAATCATTCACCATTCATAACTTTGAAATAATTTGTGCATTATTAGGATTTGTTTAATGTTGTTTTTGTTATTTAAATAATGCCCCTTTCTGAGTCATGATTTGCTTTGAGGATATTTAATTTCATTGAAAGCATTCTTAGTAAACTGCTTAAGCCAATGGATCCCTAAACAATGACCCACTGACTGTAAAGTTTTCTTGGAACCTGGCAAAGCCCATGTTTTTGATGTACACAGACCAAATGACCTTAAAAACTGGAAATATTTACTATCTGGCCCTGTATAAATGAGGTTTGCCGGGATTTCTTCAGTCGATAGGTGAAACCTGTTACTTTTTTGCCACCAACACTGCTCAGCCAGCGTTGGGATGCTTTGCAACACATTCTTGGGTACATCCCCTTCTCACACTGCTCAGGAGCCCTCATCTGTCCCATTCCTGTTGTAGGCCTGGCTGAGCATCAGCACTGAATGAGTGTGGGCTGCATAATTGAAGCTCTTTGTCAGGAAGAGATGCAAGGTTTGTAAAATGCTGAAGGCAGCACATTTTGATACTGTTTGAATGCCAGTCTTCTTTGGAGGAAAATTCAGGCTTTCACAAGTGAATCACCAGTTTCTGTTCCCCACTAAGTGATCCATGCCATGCCTATGCTGGACATTTCTTTCCCTATGCCTTGTTTTCCTGTTGCAACTCCCACTTCCAGCTACTCGCTGATCCTTTTGCTTTCAGAGCTTCCTCCATTGGAGAGCCACTTTGCTCCATATGTTTAGCCACTTATATAAACTTCAATCCCATCCTAATCGAGCAAACAACTTTGATCAGTTTAAGTGCCCTTCATAGCTGTCTCCCTTGTTCTTCTCTAAGGTTATTGAAAAACAGGTCTTGTGCTCCCCACTTCTAAATTTCCAAGCACTCCTCTACCTATTACTGTGGAGACTCTGCCTCCAGTACACCACACCCTGGGAAATAGTCTGGCCAGGTCAGCAGACCTCAGTGTTGCCACACCCAATGGACAAGGATTTGGCTCTTGCCTTCTAGACCTTGCTGCTGCATTTGACTCTGTGGACAGCTCCTTCTTTCAGAAATCTCCTACCACAGTCTCAGTGCCTTTATGGTTTCTGTGAGTGCACCTCAACTCAAGAAGGCACTTTTTCCATAGCATCCTGTGAACATGTGCCATTAGGTTGAAAATTGGGGGCCTGAAGCTGATCCAGGACAAAGCTGAGGGCAAAACCAAAATAAAAGGCTGACCAGGTCATTTTACAAGAATCCAGCTTTCTCTACTGTCTGGTTAGGATAATTCTCCTTTCACACTCTCTTTGTTAGGTTCTCTAAGTCCATCTCCCACCAAACAGAATTGTATGGCTTTATCATCAATCCAATGAGACCTTATCATAGCTCTTTTCCTGGGTGACCACTGTGATGCATCTGGCACTCTCCAGGCTGCAGTGCATGCACCTGCTCAATTCAGTTTTATTTTCACAATACTAGAGGCTGAGTGGCAGTATCCACATTTGAATGATGTGGAAATCGAGGCATGGAAGATGATCGACGTGCCCTCAGTTGCAGTTCTTGTGCTTGAGATCAGCTCTGTTAACTTTGCCAATGGCCTCTCCCAACAGTAACCCCATCCCCAGTATTCATAGAGCTTCTCAGCTCAAATGCTATTGAGGGTGGAAATGGGAGAGAGGGAGAAAGTACAAGCTTCTCCAGGCTAGCTCTTGACTGGTTTCCCCAAGTTGAGCATACACCACTGGCCATTAAGTGTGGTGGGACATAAAGAGGGAGGAGCCAAACTGAGTAAGAATAAAAGAAGATAATGGGTCCTCTTGGACTATTCTCACCAGTTGATTAGCATCTATGATGAGACTCAACTGATCGGTGGTGTTGGAAGAATCTCTTTTATCTGGAGAGGAACAGTAGTGGGTTGTTTGTGTTGATGGAGTGAGGAAGGGGCTGTGATGAGAGGGAGGTTGTGTTTGTGAATCAGACATATTAATTACAAAACGAGGTAAGACATTTGCATATTGTGAAAATTAACACTTGAAGTGGAAATAGAGTTCCATAGTGCCTGTTGTACTTTTAGAAGAAAGATAGTATGTTGGAACAAGAATCACATGTGCCTTTTCTCGTCCCTATCAAAGATTTAACATAAAACCTCACCCTCACCAGATCTGTAGTATTTTCTGTAGCGATCTCTGTTTTCATTGCCACTTGACAATGTGTTCAGATGGGGTTTCCCTGTTACATCTAAGCATCAAGCGGACTTGATCACTAGAGATCGCTGCATGCTTTTTAGGTGGACAGCATTTCAGGCAGATAGGGTCTCCCTTAAGAAATTGGGGATTTTCCAGTGTTGTGGCTGTGATAAACTTCTCTGCTTTCTAGATTCTCAACACAACATTTTTGGAGACTGAACAAATGTAAAGGCATTGTCTAAATCCTTGCAGGTTCCTCAGTTTTAACTCTCTTAAATGTTTTCTCTACAATCTCTGAGTGGCAAAGAGGGAAATTGTTTCCTTATTTCTACATAAAAATTATTCAAGAAATGAATTTACTTTTGGTTCTTTCTTTCTATTGTTATATGTTGAGTCCCTAGGAAATACATTCTGAGGTTGTAGACATTCACAACCAGGTCTGCACGCAGGTTGACTGGGTAGTACTCTCAGCAACACTTGATGGAATGAGAGAAGCAGGATTGAAAATGGAAGGTCTTTGTACCCTACTGCCAGTAATGACATTCCACTGGAAGGGACACACACACACACACACACATGAACACAGACACTTGGTGAGGCAACTTCCTTGGTGGAGTGCAGTTCCTGGAAAGGAACTCAAGATGAGCAATCAGCAGCCAGCTCACTGAGCAGCTGGTGTGATAAACACTTTAGCTCAGAAATGGAATTGGGCTGCATACCATAGCATCCACGTGTGTTAGTTTACTCCAGTGATCTGATTGTTTTCTGAACACTTAGTCAATTTTAAGTAATTTTAAGTAATTTCTAAGCTTCTGTTTTTTAAAACTCATTTTTACTAGTGTTTATTGTGTGTTTTGACAAGAGATTAGGAATCATTGATTTATTATTGTTAACTATATACTGACTGCAAATGCCCTAACTTGTCCATGTGTGCCCAAAGCACATAGTTTGAATTTTTGCCTTCCTTCTGATTGTTCCATATCCTGTTTTCTTTCTCTTCTTTTTTTTCAAAGATTTATTTATTTATTTGAAAGGCAGAATTACAGAGATAGGGAGACGGAAAGAGAGAGCAAGAGAGTGAGAGAGCGAGCGCGGGAGAGAGCACTATCTTTCATCTGCTAGCTCACTCCCCCCAAAGCCACAGAAGCCAGGGCTGGGCCAGGCTGAAGCCAGGAGTCTAGAACTCCATCCAAGTCTCCCACATAGGAATAGGGGCCCAAGCACTTAGGCCATCTTCCATTGCCTTTCCAGGCCACGTTGACGGAGAGCTGGATCAGAAGTACAGTAGCAGGGACTTGAACTGGCACTCATGTGGGGTGCCCATGTCGCAGGTGGCAGTTTGTGCCACAACACTGGCACCTACATCTCAATTTCTGATCCAATGCAGGCCTTCACCTTTGTAGGACCATGATAATGGATTTTGTTGTTAATAATTTCTAAATTATTAATCTAAAGGATGGAGAGACCGGATGATTTTACTTTGTCTAGAGAATTTTTTTAAAAAACACTTTTGCAGAATGGTATATGTTGACTGACCCCATAGTTCCTTGATTTCCTACCTTCTAGTTTCTTCATCATCATTAATTTAGAAACATACAGTATATGCTTTTAATATTTCAGCTTGAAATATGCCTGAATAATGGGAAAATAATTCTTTCATTCTGCTAAAAATATCATAAAAGGTAGGACCTCTTTAATTTTAATCACACATACATGATTACATTTTATGTGCACATCAAACAATATCAAATAAAATTGTTGTGCTTTACGCACAAAAGGTTAAAATAGTGCTAATCATCCCTAGCCCTCTCCCCACCAAAACAGTTGACTTGGCAGGGTAAATAGATTTGTGCCATTTTCATTCTGTGGCAAGATACCTTGTAAAAACAAATAGCCACTTTTCTCTGCACAGTGGTGCATCCCAGAGCTGGTTCTGAGCACTGGGACTTCTCTGAGGAATTCTGCTGACTGCTGCCCCGGTAAATGGATTAAAATCTTTTCCTCTCCTATAACAACACATTATGCAAATGTTCACTGTGTGTTGGTGTTTATGCTTGGAACAGAAGATGTGATAACATATTGTGAAGGAAGTCAACAGCAGCCATCATGATTGAGGAGAAAATTCTCTCTTCAAAAGGCATAAAAGAGAGGAGTAAAACAGGTACACTCTAGCAAAAATGTTTATGTAGCCAGAAATGATTACAATCGTGTTGTAATATCAATCCCATGCTAATAAGTCTCCAGCCTACCATGGTTGTATATTGCTGTCTGGGAAGACATCTTCCCTAATTTAAGTTTGTTTCTATTTGAAAAATTAAACTTGATTGATGTGAACTGTAAAGTGGATGAGTCTTTATTCTCTTAATTTTTAAAAAATATTTTCTTTTAAAACTTGATTCATTTATTTGATTTACTAGAGAAACTGGAAGACTCCAATATACTAATTCACCCCCAAAATGCCCTGGAACTCAATCTAGGTATCCCATATGAGTGGCAGGGACCAACTAGGTAATTCAAAATGCTTGGAACTCAATCTAGGTATCCCATAAGAGTGGCAGGGTCCCAGTGACCTGAGCAGTCACCCACTGCCTCCCAGGTGTGCACCAGCAGGAGTCTGCATTCAAGTGTGGAGCTGGGTCTTAAACGCAGGTACTCCAACATGGGACATAGGCTTCCAAAGCAGTGTCTCAACTGCTGCTCCAAGCACCTGCCCCTGAACCTTTATTTTGTTTTATTTTGTGTTGATGCTTCAAGTTTTGTTATGTTGTTTTTCTTCTGTGCTAATTTCTTGACTTGTAATTAGTTTTAGGTCATTTTTAGGAGAAGAATAAGATGCAGTAGATCAAGAGAGGGCTATAGAACCAAGGTTGAAATATGGGAAAAAACATAAGAGAAGAGAAGGAAAGAAGAGGCACTTGAAGGAATTTAAATGGTGGGAGACATTCTGAACACCAAGAAGAGACATGGTACTAATAAAAAAAAAGAGCAGCTGTCAGCCAGGTGAGCAGTCTGACTGGTAGCAAGCATTGTGACCTAGGTTCAGACAGCTCCTTATTATGCAGTTGAAGTTTGTCAGTCAACTAATATTTACTAGGTTCGTCATATGATGATTGTGTAAATGATGATCATACTTAACAAGTTACATTCAGACTCTGAGCACCATGTCTATATCAGGAAAATTGTAATGCTATTTGTTATCAGGTTATATGAAGGAGTAGCAACAACAGACTAATGTTGTGTAACATACTTAGACATTGGAGGCCTTGTCTAGCCCTGGCCCACTGTTTGGTATCCATACTTCAAGCTCTCATCTTCCCTTCATCCATCCCCAACTAATTATTAAATGTTTTTTAAAATGTAAATAAAAGTTGTTTCTTTACCATGTTTAGGGGTTGCATTTTCTGGCCCATTTTCTGCGTTTTCTGGTTGAATGAGCTGATACCTTGAAGAGAATTTGTTCCCAAATAGTCAAGTTTTCTCCATACTTAGCTCCCCAAATCTGCTCACTTTTATTGAATATGTGTTTTCTGTTAACAGCATCACCACCATGCACCAAAGTATCCCAGCCAGAAAGAAGGTTGGCCACAGTCCCCTGTCTTTCCCTTCTGCCACCTTATCTCCTTTAACCCCATCACCGTATCCAGGTTCATGCCCTCATCACCTCCCACTCAAATCCATGGAGATATGTGACCCTTGTGGGTAGACAAAATATTTGCAGAACGCTCCAACTGATATTTTACATTTCTGTTCAGTTGTTGTAGAGGGTGGGGCTGTATGCAAGAAGGGAGGAGAAGAGGAGTTGTTGGTACTGGTGCTCCTATAAGATCTGGAGCAATTCCATGTTGCTCCACCCTTCCATACTCTGCTTAGTGCAACAAACATCCAGCAGTGAACTCAGACTGCCCCATACACACCTGGGGAGACAGTTTATGGTTCAAGTATGTGCCTCAGGGATCTCAGTACAGTAGCTCCAAAACATTATTCAAACTTCACTTAATCTTTGTGGAGTTTTAAAGAGCTTTTATGTATAAGAGAGAGAGAGAGAGAGACAGAGAGAGACAGAGTGAGACCAAGCGAGTGAGCAAGCTCCCATCTGCTGGTTCACTCCTCAGATGCCCACAACAGCTGGGGCTGGGCTCAGCTGAAGCTGGGAGCTAGGAGCACAATCCAGGTCCCCCATATGAGTGGCAGCTCCATCACTTGAGCTATCACTACTGCCCTCTGGGGTCTGCATTAGCAGGAAGTTGGAGTCAAGAGCTAGAGCCAAGTATCAATCCCAGGCACTCTGATGTGGGAGGTAGATGTCTTAATGAGTGTCTTAAATGTTAGGCCAAATGCCCACCCCCTACTGTATATTTTAACATCTGGAGAGAATGGAGCGACACCAAGATATGAGACTACTAACCCTTCTAATAGAATGCATTCTCCTTTCTTCTAGTTACATTAACTTTTGGACACCATCACTGTAAGATGTACCATATTTTAATCATATCACTAAGAAAGAAAAAAAATCCAAGGATGGGAAGTCTAAGATGAAACCCCTAAACCAAGGTGAGTGCCTCGGTAAAGGGGAAATGAGAAGTGGCCCCTTTATCTACAAAAACAAACAAACAAACAAACAAAAAAAAAACAAAACATGGTTAGGGGAACATGAAGAGAAGCCTGTCTCACAATGGTCAAGACAGCAAAAAAGGGCAATTTCCCTTAAGAACTTGGACCCGGAGCTGTTACTCATGTGGATTTGTGTCCTGAATTCATACAGTGATTTCAAAAGTCACAAGCAAAGAGATTAGCCTCATACTGGGAATGTTCCTGGGTTGCTGGAAGAAATAAATACAAAAATGGACTCTGGAAAAACACAACTTTAATACAGACGGGCAGTGATTATAAGGTGAGTCCCAGTTTCAGAGTGTCAGAAAGTGAATTGTGTGTCTCAGAGTAGATGGAATGGAGCCAGGCTGAGCTTCAGCTGCCATGGCCAAGGCAGGAGACTGCACTGCCCTGCCCCTCTGTGGTGGTGATGTTGGGTGTCATGTGAGGCAGACTGCAGACAGAGATTCTGTCTTTCCCTTTCCCATGATTGGGAAATGATGACTGTTGTAACCTCCCTGGACCCAGGAGGGATGGTCCCTTCATGACCTGAGGCTCAGCCACACCTATCTGCTCCAGCCTAGAGCCAGACCGCAAAGGGTCAGACAGCAAATATTTCAGGCTTTTCCAGCCATCAGATCTGTTCCACTATTCAGCTCAGGTGTTGCAGAGAAAAAGCGGATTTAGACAACAGGGAAATGAATGGGTGTATCTGGGTTTCTATAAATCTTTATTTGCAGAATGGGCAGTGGCCTGGATTTGGCCTCCAGGCTGTCATTGGCTGACCCCTGCCAATGGCTGGCTGTAGACAATCAACACATGTTTGAAGTTCTAGGTGACAGATACTCTATATAATTTAAGTCATTATATCTTAATTTTCCTTTCATAGCATTTTAGCATCCACCCTAATTACTGCAGTCTTCACCATAGGTGAACTCCCAGCAGCTGTTCAGTGGACCCAACTCTTACCACGGCTCTATTCTCACTCAGGCTTGAGGTAGTCCCTTTGTTCAGTTTTCAAACTCTTTAAGTCAGTCTCCAGCCTGCCACCAAGATGGATCTTCCTAAAATAAATCTCATTTTGTTTCATCCTTAAAAGTGCTTCTTGTGAGGCTGGGCATTTGGGATAATGGTTAAGATGCCACTTGGGATGCCTGAACCCCATATCAGAACACCTAGGTTTGAGTCCAGGCTCCACTTCCAATTCTAGCTTCCTGCTAATGTGCACCCCGGAGGCAGCTGATGCTGGCTCAAGTTGTTAAGTCCCTGTCACCCACACGGTTGAGTTCCCAGCTCCCAGTTCACTCCATCTGGGCAGTGAATCAGTAGATGAAAGGTGCTTGACTTCTCTCAAAATAAATAAATGAAAATTTAAAAATACTCCTTTGGGGTTAGCATTTAACCTAGCAGTTAAGATCCCTACATCCCATATTGGAGTAACTAGGTTCAATTCCTGATTCCAGTTCCTGACTCCAGCTTCCAGCTAATGTAGACCCTGGGATTAAAGGTGAGAGTTCAAGTAGTTGGATCCCTGCCACCCATGTGCAAGACCTGGATTGAACTCCCAGTTCCCAGGTTTGGCACCAGCCTAGCCCCTGCCATTGTGGGCATTTGGGAAGTGAATCAAAAGATGCTCGCTCTCTCTCTGCCAAATAAATACAATTAAAAAACTGCTCTGTGTTTCTCAGTTGCAGTGGGTGAGGTATAGGCTCCTACATAAGCATAGGAGTTTGTGTTCCAGTGACCCCTGCCATGCCACAGACACCATTAACATTCAGAGAGATTTCTGTTTGTGCAGCTCCTCCTGAAATGATCTTTCATGGTCCTTCTGAATCCCTAACAGGGGAGAAAAACCTAAAACTGTGTTCTGATTAGAATTTCTTGAATCAATCTTATTCAATAGGTCAATTAAAATTTCTCCACTTACATTTTTAACTTGTAAAGACAGTGACATGTATTACTCCCAGTGATTTTTATTTTTTATACTTTTGCCAAAATTTATTAAAGATAGTTGGAAAGCAAAGTGAGGTGCATTGGGAACCAATCTGATGCTGGGCACGTGGGTGTTTGCTAAAAAGTGGAAAACAGTCCAACGAAATGCAGAACTGAGCCTCTTTCTTTTTTTTTAACTCACGTGCTGTAGCAGAGTTTCATAAAAGTATCAGTCACACTTCAGACATCTCAGGATTAGGACTAAACGTTATTTCCCCACCTCTGCAGCTTTTTGGAGAGGAAAGCAGGCAGAATGGCAGTTAATCTATGCAGGCAGTGGGAAGGCTGTGGAAACACAGCGGACATGATAACTGGTGAAAGTCAAACACTCCTGAGTGGTTGGCTTTACATTTTATGCTCTCCCCCAGCAAAATGTCTTGACTTGAAATACATTTGAAGCCTGAAATGTTTTCAGAATTAGCTTTAACTGGGCTTCTGGAAGGAGCCAAGTGGAAGAAAACTGGCCATCTGGAATATTCCAGCAGAGGCCTGCTGGCTGCACAGGTGTGGGGGTGACAATGATGTTAGTGCTGTGGTGTCACCTTCCTTTTGGCACAAATCATTTGCAAAATGGTTTCTTCCTTCCACAATGAGGTATATGTGAGATAAATTCTCTAGTTGCTATGGAAGTAGACATTGGTATACCTTGGCTTCAAGGCCTGGGATCTTGATTTTAGAGGGGAGGCTCAAGAGGAGTGAATCAGAAACAGCTTGTGAATGGACCACTGATCTGAACTATGAGCAGGGCCTCCATCACCCAGCATCCTCTGAGGATGCAGTGGGCAGCCTCGTCTCTGCAGCAGGTGATGTCCAACTCTTCTAGGACATACTCCTTATCCCTACACGTATGTTTTAAATGCTGTTGTTATTTTAAAGTTTATTTTGAGAGAGAGAGAGAGAGAAAGAGAGAGAGAGAGAGAGAGAGAGAGAGAGAGAGAGAGCGCCTTTATCTGGTGCTAGTCTGCAACATCCATGGCTGGGCTAGACTGGAGCCAGGTGCCCGGAACTCTGTATGGGTCCCCCACATAGGTGACTTGAACCTAAATACTTGACCCATCAACTACTGCTTCCCAGAGTGCACATTAACAGGATGCTAGACTGAAAACAGAGATGAGACTCAACCCAGGCACTCCAATGTGGAGATGCGGGTATCCCAAGCAGCAGGTTAACCACTGTGCCACAATGCCTGGCTCTCATTTTTATTTATTTGATTATTTATTTTATTTATATTGGAAGGCAGGAGCGGAGAGAGAGAGTTCCCATCCATTTGTTGATTCCCCGGAAATTCCCAAAATAGCCAGGATGGAAACACCCTGAAGCCAGGAACCAGCAACTCATTCGAGGTCTGCCACATGGGTGTCAGGAACCGAACTAATTGAACAATCATCTGTCACCTTCCAGGTTGCACATTAGCAAGAAGTTAGAATTGGGAGTGGAGTTGGGCCTTGAACCCAGGCACACCTATATGGGTTGCAAGTGCCTAAGCGCCATGTTCAGCACTGCACCAAATGCCTGCCACTAAATTTAGTTTCATATCTAAAAATAGGTAATACACATGAAGTCTATATATGTGCATATTTAAAAGAATAATAATAGGAATAGAATGAGCCCTCATATACATACCATCCCACTCAGGAAACAGACATTGCCAGTATTTTTGAGTTCTTCTGTATGGCCTAACCAATCAGATCCTCTTCTTACCCATGCTCCAGAGGGGACTACTTTCCAGAATTTTTGTTTCTTGATCCTTTTAAGTTTTATCTTGCATACACATACCACTAATCAATACATAATTTAGTTAAGTTGTTCTTTAACTGTTTATTTTGGGAGTATAGTCTGTGTTCTTTTGTGTCTTATTTTTCCCACACATATATTGACATTTCTGCTGTTATATATATATAGCTGGGCCTGATTTTCACCACTGTGCATGGATGTATCAACCTGGAATGTTAATTCCACTCTTGATTGACATAATGACATCACTATTTTTGCTATTTTGAGTGATGCTACTACGATCACTCTGGACCATGGCCTCTGTTGTACATGTACAAGAATTGTTCTTGGTTATAATCCTGGGAACAGGATAACTGGGCGAAGAGTATGTGTATATCCAGTTCACTAGGGTGCACCAAGATATTTTCCAAAGTAGTTGTGTTAATTTATAATCAAATTAGTAATTTGATTACCACTGGTCTTATCAGAGTTTACATTTGTATCAGTCCAGTAGGGGTGAAATGATACATATAAATATGAATCTATTATATTTGTGAAATGATATCCAATAATTAGTTTGCATTTTATTGGCAATGGAAAGGAGATGGGGCATGTTTTTAGGAATTATAGATACTCTTTTCTTCTCTTTTATACAATTCTTATTCTTTTTTTCCCCACTCTGTAAAGTTTACTTTATCCTACTTTTTTTTTATTTGACAGGTAGAGTTATATGGTGAGAGAGAGAGAGAGAGAGACAGAGAGAAAGGTCTTCCTTCTGTTGGTTCACTCCCCAAATGGCCACCACAGCCGGCTCTGCACCGATCCGAAGCCAGGAGCCAGGTGCCTCTTCCTGGTCTCCCTCACAGGTGCAGGGGCCCAAGCACTTGGGCCATCCTCCACTGCCTTCCCAGGCCACAGCAGAGAGCTAGACTGGAAGAGGAGCAGCCAGGACTAGAACCCGGTGCCCATATGGGATGCTGGCGCCACAGGCGGAGGATTAACCAAGTAAGCCATGGCGCTGGCCCCTACTTTATCCTATTGTGTTGTAGGTATTCTGGTTTGCAACATTTTGTCAGGTGTATTGCAAATGTTGTCTCCCAGTTTGTGAGCTGTCTTTTCCCTTTATTTCTAGTGTCTTTAAGGAATAGGATGCACAGAGCTACTTTCCTTCATGGTTTGCATTAAGAAATAAACAAAGTCCCCTAGACTCTCTTCTAAATGTTTTAAAAAGTTGCCTTTAACATTTCAATTTCTTTAATCCAAGCAGAATGTGTGTGTGTGTGTGTGTGCGTGTGAAATACCCAAATGTTTGGCTGCTTGGGTGTTTCATATCTGGATGGGCCATACCCGCACCAGGGCTCGGGAAAAGTCATGTGGCATGCCAGCAGAATGCATCCACATACGTCCTTTTTTTCCTTACAGATTTATTTATTTGAAAGACAGAGTTACAGAGAGAGGTAAAGCCAGAGAGAGAGAGAGAGAGAGAGAGAGAGAGAGAGAGAGAGAGAGAGAAGTCTCCCATTCTGGTGGTTCACTCCCCAAATGACCACAACGTCCAGAGCTGAGGTGATCTGAAGCCAGGAGCCAGGAGCTTCTTCTGGGTCTCCCGTATGGGTGCAGGGATCCAAGGACTTGGGCCATCTTCTACTGCTTTCCCAGGCCATAGCAGAGAGCTGGATAGGAAGTGGAGCAGCCGGGACTTGAATGGCACCCATATGGGATTCTGGTGCTGCAGCTGGGGCTTTAACCTGTTGCGCTGCAGCACTGGCCCCCCAAATATGCCTTCACTGGGAGTCCATCCAGCACTCCAGCAGCCATTCTTCATCCCCAGAGTGACAGCTGAGCTATCACAACACTGACTTAGAGGATCTACACTGTACAGAAACCACTCTGCCTTGTCACCCTGGTCATGGCCTCTGGGTTCTGGCATGGGAAGTGCCTAGTTAACAGGTATCAGGGAAGCTTCCCACCAGACATGTATGGCTCATTCATCTTGCTAGGCCAGACACAGTTTGTTAACTAAGTATCATTTCAATCAAGGCATTGATACCTCTCACACAGTCAGCATTCATTCTATCTTTATCAAATTTCAAGGAAAATTACTTGTAAAATGTAACAAAGTCGAATTTCCCATGTTGGAGGAGCAAGGGTTTTGTTTTTTGAACTCTTTCCTTGCTCTCTCTCTCTCTCTCTGTGTGTGTGTGTGTGTGTTTGTATGGTGTTAGTCGGGATCCATTTTTGTTATTTTCTATGTGGAAAGTCAATTCTAGTACAATCTGATGAAAACTCATCTTTTATTCAGCAGTGTGCAAGGCTAGCTTGGTCATTTTTCAGATTTCTTTGTATGTCTATTTATTTTGTATTCTGTTTCACTACCACCCTCTGCTTTTCACTACCATACAGTCCTAATTAATGCAGTGTTAACACAAGCCTTGGTATCTAGAAGGTCAAGTCTGCCTGTTTCAGTAGATATGTCTTGTCTAATTATGATGCTTTTTTGACCTGTCGACTTGGCTAATGTACTGGCCCAGCTATGCAAACACTAATCTAGGTGTTGCTGCAAAAAAATTTTGCAGATGCAATGTAGCCACTAATCATGTGACTTTAAATAGGTCAGTTTACCCAGGGAATGGACAGGTGGAGGTGGTGCCTGACTGAGTCTGTTGGAAGACCTTAGATGCAGGCCTGCACTTTCTTCAGAAGACAGAATAAATCCACTTGTGGATGACAGCTTTGGCTCATCCCCATGGAGTCCCCCTGTGCTCTTGGCTGCCTCTTCTGTGACTTGGGTCTTGCTTAACCAGCCCCTATTCCTGTAGTGCATCTCTCTGTCTCTCTCTGCATGTATATATTCTGGTTCTACTTTCTCTGTTTGAACCTTGACTGATACACTATTCTTTTTCTTTCAAATAAATTACAAAATAAACTTGTCAAGTCAAATGGGTTTTGATTTGTGTTCCATTGACCCTATATGCTAATTGGGATTGAATTGGTTTTATATACATGTTTTTCTACTTAGGTATTTGCAATACCTTTTCATAAAAAGTTACAATTTTTTGCAAAATGTTATTTTTGTAGCTATTACAAATGCCAGTTTTTAAATATATGTATTTATTTATTTGAAAAGCAGAAAGATCTATCTATCTATCTATCTATCTATCTTAGGACAGGCAGAAGTCAGAGCCCAGAATTCAAACAGGGTCTCTCTGTGGGTGTCGGGGACCCAAATACTTGAGCCATAACCTACTGCTTCCCAGGGTACCTGCTAGCAGCCACCTGCATTGCGGTTGGAGCAGACTTGAGCCCAGGCGCTGTGATGTGGGATGTGGGTGACCCAAGCAGCATCTTAACTGCTGCACCAAATGCCAGCCCCCTCTTGACAGGAAAAGAGACACCAGTTTTAGCATCTCATTTTTGTTAAATAAAGCACATAAATAAAAAATTACACAGCTTTATACGTTATTTATAAGGTGCACACCCATGAAATCACTGCTCGTGTCCAGAGACCAAGACTTGCCCGAAGCCTGCTGAGCACCCCTCTTTGTTTCACGGCCTCTTCCCCTGCTGGACACATAATCATCTCTCTGTTCTTAGGACAGTCTTTCCTTCATGCTCTCTCTCTCCCCTTCCTCCCTTCCTTCTTCCACTTCTGTAAGAATTTCTAAGTAATATGATTTAGAGCTTTGTATAAACTGAGTTAGGGAGCAGTGCAATGCCAGATTATTATTTAAATTTTGCTGGTAAAATAGATGTGTCTCATTATGCAATCTCTGTCTTTACCTATTAAAATCTGGTGGCTTTTTTTGTTTGTTTTTGCCTTAAAGTCTTCTCCTCCTGATGTTAGTACTGCACATCAGCTTTCCCTCCTCAATTTTGTTGAAATCTAATGAATCCTTCCAAATCTGGTAACATCTATGATATGCTGTATTTTCTTAAAGTTTTGTCTAGAATTATATACTATTTTAATTGTCCTGCAGGCTATAAAACACTGTATATGAAGTGACTTCAAGAAGTATTGTGCAGTGGATTAAGCCGCTGCTTGCAGTGCTGGCATTCCACATTGGAGTGCTGATTAGAGTCTGGGCTGCTTTGCTTCTGATCCAACTTCCTGCTGGTGCACCTGGGAAGGCAGCAGAAAAGTGGCCCAAGCACTTGGGCCCCTGCCACCCACATTGGACACCTGGATAAAGTTCTTGGCTGTTGGTTTCAGCCTGCCCCAACCCTGGCTGTTGTGGCCATTTGGGGAGTAAACCAGCAAATGGAAGATCTTTTCTCTCTCTCTTTCTTCCTCTCTTTCCCTTTCTATCTGTCACTCTGCTTTTCAAAAACTGTAAAAATGAAGTTCATAGAAAATGGAATTAAAAAGTAAATTTAGTGCAAAAAATCTTGAATTCCATGCACAGTTTTTTTTATACTGTGCATTTTCTGTGAACTCTGAATATTGCTCATATTTTGTGCAGATTTTCTAGTGACACTAAGCTGGATGTTAATGCAAATTAGATTCACCTTATCTGTGATTAGGCAGAGTCCCCAGTTACAAGTTCCTTTAAGTGATTTTTCATCGTGGCTCCCTTGTAAAATCAGGTAGTTTTGGTACATTGATCTCTATCCTACAGAGTTACTAAATTTATTAATTTGAGCTTTTATGTATTAATTCCTTTGGATTTCTACATAGATAATCATAGTGTTAGCAAAGGAGAAGTTTTATTCTTTTTGATCTTACATTTTTAATTTTTCTTCCTTGTTTTGCAGCACCAAGTATCACCATTATAGTGAATAGAAAACACTTGTAATGGGCATCTTTGTCCGGTTCCTGATTTTTTTAAAAAAGATTTATTTATCTATTTGAAAGTCAGTTACAGGATTGAGGGGAGAGATCTTCCATCTACTGGTTCACAACAACCAGTGATAGGCCAGGCTGAAGCCAGGATCTAGGAGGTTCATCTGGGTCTTCCACATGAGTGGCAAGGGCCCAAACTCATGGACCGCCTTCCACTTTTTTCCCAGGCCATTAGCAGGGAGCTGGATCTGAAGTGGAGCAGCCAGGATAGGAACAAGTGCCCATATGGGATGCCACAATCACAGGTGGTAGCTTAACCTGCTAAACCGTAATGCCAGCCCCCGTTCCCAAATTTCAAAGGAATCCCATTTACTGTTTCCCCATTAAACAAGGTATTTGCATGGACTTTTATTTTTATGAAGGATTTATTTATTTATTTGAGAGGCAGTTACAGATAGGCAGAAGCAGATAGAGACAGACAGAGGTCTTCTATCTGCCGGTTCACTCCCCAAATGGCTGCAATGGCCAGAGCTGGGCTGATCCAAAGCCAGGAACCAGGAACTTCTTCCAGGTCTCCCACACGTGTGTAGGGGCCCAAGCACCTGGGCTATCTTCTGCTTTCCCAGGCCATAGCAGAGAGCTGGATTGAAAGTAGAGCAGCTGGGACTCGAATCAGCACCCATATAGAATGCCTGCACTGCAGGTGGCGGCTTTACCCACTACATCACAGTGCTGGCCCCATGGAGTTTTAAAAATATATAAACTTGTCAGAATAAGTAGGCTCCTTCCTACTCCTAGTTTGCTAAGAGATTCTTTTAAAAAATCATAAATGGTTATTGGATTTTATTTGAGTTTATTGTGCATCTGTTTAGATGATCGGATGGTTTCTCTCTTTGAATATGTTATTGTGGTGCATTACATAAATAGATTTTTCTAATATTGAACCAATTTTTCACCTTTGAATAAATTCAACCTGATGGTGATGCATTATCATTGTAAACCTTTTTGGATTTGCTTCTTTAATGTTCTGTTCAGGAGTTTTGCACCTATGTTCCTAAGTGATTCAACTTTCTTACAAAGTTCACATCTGCTTTTGGCTCAAGTTCATACAAGCGCCATAAAATGAGTTGAGGAGTGTTCCCTGTTCTTTCTTTGAAAGATCTAAGTTTGGAATTGCTTGTTCCTTGAATCCAGGGAAAGCTTACTTCTAAGCCATCTGGGTCTTGTGTATTCTTTGTGGGGAGGATTGTAACTACTGATTTCTTTTATAGGCTGGATATACAGTCATTAAGGATTCCAGCCATGGGAGTGCCTGCTGCGCCAGCAGGGTCTGCGCTGTCTGACTTCTGGCAGGCACTGGTTATCTTGCTGTTCTCCTTGCCCCTCCGGCAGCCTCCTAAGGGGTAAAATCCACAGGGACTGTTGCTCCACCTAGTGGCCACCGTAGGAGGCCTCCGAAGGAGAGCTCAGCAGTGAGCAGCCGAAGCCTGGTAGATTTGGGCAAATGCAAGCTTTGTAACTGGAAATTTGGCTGTCTTCCCTGTGGGGCCCTGCCCTTGCTCTGGTCAGGGGAAAATGCAAGGACAAGAAGAGATACATGGGAGTCAAGTAAGGTTGGTTGGTATAAAGAAGGGCTGATTTGTACCTGGGTGGAGGTACACCACTGTGCCACACCTCCCTGACACTCAGTTGCTAAATCAGGGGACATCCCAGGAAGGGACAGTGGTGGCCAGGGCAGGGGAGTTCAGTACAGCAGCTCTATACCAGCATGTAAGGAATCTGCACATAAGGAACTTTTTTCGAATTTTAACATTTGTGTCAGTTGCTCTACTGCATACCAGCTCCACACAGGAGTGACAATCTTGATTGACAGTTACTTTCTCCTGGCTCTTTGACGATCTCATATCACAGCTAAATCTGGTTTCATTATCTGTAAAAAATTAGCTATTATTCACACTATAATTTCTTTGCTGCTAATTTTTCATTCTCTGACAACTTTTAAGGTATCTTTCTTTTTCTGGTGTTAGTTTCAGGTTGACATATCTAAGTATTATTTCTTTTCATTAATCTAGCTTGAGTTTCCAGATCTGAGGATTGGGATCTCTCATTAGTATTAGAAAGTTGTCCGATATTATGTCCTGAACATTTCTCCTTCCTGTTTTCACAGTCATTCCTTTTGAATTCTGTATTCTGCCTTCTCAGCCCTTCCTTGCTGTTGTTTTCATCACTTTGTTTCTCTGTGATGCCTTCTGGGTATACTTCTTCAGCTCTAAATTCCACCTCATCGATCTTCTCATCAACCATATCTAATGTGTTGTTTAACCTATATATAGAGTTTAATTTCTAGACATTCTGCTTGGTCCTTTCCCTAGAAATGGTTGGTCAAATTTGATAGCTCTTGTTTCTTCATCATACTTTTAGTTATCTTTTATTTCTTTAAAATCTTAAGCATGCTCGTTCTAAAATTTTATATGGTAATTGTGGTATTTGAAGTGAGTCCGCTTCTGTGACTTTTCACCTTGCTGACTCTGCAGGTGTCTCATTTCCTGGATGTTTCTAATTCTTGACTGAGAAATCTTTGATGACTCTGAGTCAGGGACCTCTTCAAGCTAAATTCTAATTTTTGGGATTTGGAAGAATCACTTAAGTAGTGTGAGTTCAAGACCCAACCTCATTTCATTATATGCTCATAGTTGATAATTCTGATGGAAATATTGTCTCACTCTCAGTCTAGCAGAGGCTAGACAAAAATAGCCAAAAAGACTATTTCTACCTAATTTCTTTGTACAGAAGGGAGGTTGAAGTGGCTCAATTTTACTTGCTGCAGATGTCATTGTCATCTTTTTAATATACTATTGAAAGACATTTACTGAGTATTTTATTATTATTATTTATTTATTTGGGAGGCTGTAGATAGAGGGAGAGGCAGAGAGAAAGGTCTTCATCTGCTTGTTCACTCCCCAAATGGCCACAAGAGCTAGAGCTGGACTGATCTAAAGCCAGGAGTCAGGAGCTCCCTCAGGGTCTCCCACGCAGGTGTAGGGGTCCAAGCATTTGGGCCAACTTCCATTGCTTCCCCAGGCCATAGACAGAGAGCCAGATCAGAAGAGGAGCAGCCAGGACATGAACATGCACCCATATGGGACTCCAGTGCTGCAGGCGGAGGCTTAGCCTACCAGACCACATTGCCAGCCCCACCCAGTCTCTTACACTGCTCACCTGATGTGGGCCCCTTACATTTTCCTGGCATTGATGCATGGCCAGCTATTTTTCTCCAGATTTTTCTCTGTGCTATACCAGGTGTGTTCTCCTCATGTCTAGCAGTTATATTGCTGGGAGTGGGTATATATTACTACAGATAATATGTAAACACTATATATAAAAATTTTTCTCCCTGTCTCACCCTCCTTTGCCTGTCTCTCTTGTTCTGGCAGGCTGTGGGACTCCCAGTGGACTCCTCTCCTACCCACCAACCCTTACTTCAAGAACAGTTCAAGTACCTGAAAATGAAAGGACAACTAATCACTTAGATATTTACTCAAATTTCTAAAGGATTCCAGCAATTCTATTCAGTCCAATTTATTATAAAACACAAACATACACACAAATGCACCTCTTGTATACTAGGCATTGTTCCAAGCGCTTTAGAAATATTAATTAACTCCTCCAATACTTGTAACAACTCTGTGATAGATAGGTATAATTACCCAGAATAGATCAATATATCACTGCAAGTTCTTTCTTTTTTTTTTTTATTAGACAGGCAGAGTTAGACAGTGAGAGAGTGAGAGACAGAGAGAAAGGTCTTCCTTCCGTTGGTTCACTCCCCAAATGGCCACTACGGCCAGCACTGCGCTGATCCGAAGCCAGGAGCCAGGTGCTTTTCCCGATCTCCCACGTGGGTGCAGGCACCCAAGCACTTGGGCCATCCTCCACTGCCTTCCCAGGCCACAGCAGAGAGCTGGACTGGAAGAGGAGCAACCGGGACTAGAACCCTGTGCCCTTTATGGGATGCCGGCGCCACAGGGGGAGGATTAACCAAGTGAGCCACGGCGCCAGCCCTGCAAGTTCTTTCCAAGTGTTTTACTTCTCACATTTGTCAGCAAATGTTCCTAATATAGTGTACTGTCCATATAGTTAGATCATGAAACACAGAAAACTAACAAATAGACAGGAAACAGGAACTCCACGAATCCCCAGAAATGGAGTTAGAGTTATGAGACTGGAATAGTCTGATAAAATAATGCAGCTATTCATGTGGTGCCAGCTTGTGTCAAGTTCAGCTCTAATGCTCTTGAATGTTTCTTATTTTAATCCTCCCAGCAATCCTCTGGGCAGGGGGTGCTGGCAGGAATTATTTTCACATTACACATGAAGAAATAGAAGCTAAGGGAAGCTGGTTGTCTTTTGGATTTTACAAGGCTGGAACGATGTGTCTGCGCTAGGCAGACACTTTTGCCGCAAGAAAGGACTTACCAGATATTGGGTAATAGCAATTGCTTAAGTTTTGTCAAACAGAATGGTCCCACTTTGGATCTTGGAGCTTTGTAGGATGGCCAAAGGAAGCAGTCATGGATTCATTAGTTCAGCAAATATTTACTGAACTATGTGCCAAGAACTATTGAGGTGCAGGGACTATAACTGTAAGCAAAACATTGCCTGACTTAGATGTTAATAAGCACCTGAAAGGTTAGTGATGGGCGGCCTCAACTCCCAGAGCAAACTCACTGAGATCACATCATAGGAACAGAGTGTTCTCTTCTGGCAGGTTATTTTGAATTCCTAGGACTTAGCATTGAACCCACAGGTAGTAGCTTCTAGGGTGGAACTAAGGCCTTTAGAGGCTCTAAACACCTAAGGGAGGGGCGTGTGCTGCCGCAGATTTAGCTGTTGCTTGTTAGCCCACGTCCCATATAGGAGTGCCTGGGATCAAGTCCTATCTCTGTTTCCAAACCAGCTTCCTGCTAATGTATACCCTGGGAGGTAGCAGGTGATGGTTCAAGTTCCTAGGTCCCTGCCACCCATATGGGAGATCCAGAGGGAGTTCCTGGCTCCTGGCTTCAGCCTGGCCCTGCCTCAACTGTTGTGGATGTTTGGACATTTGGGGACTGAACCAGTACATGGATGCTCTCTCTCTCTCTCTATCTCTCTCTCTCTCTCTCCCCCTCCCTCCCTCTCTCTATCATTCTGGCTCTACCTTTCAGATAACTAAATAAACTTTAAAAACAAACAAACAAACAAACAAACAGCATTTATGGTGTTTCCAGTCCCTATCTTCCATATAAATCCAAAATAAAACAATAAAAACTGAAAAAAAATTGATGAAAAAATCTATCCAAATTTACATTTTCCCCATGGTGATTATATTTCTATGAAATATTAAATTCTTCCCTACTGTGGTCTGACCAGTGTCTGTACTCACACTGGTGGTTCTCTAACCATGAGTCACTGTGCCAGTTGGGTAGTTTAGCTGTGGAAAGCCCTCATAGACATTGGTAATAACACATAAAAAAGTAATTTTTTCCTGCTGTGTCTTGTTTACCTTCATCATTTACTAAATTTCCCCTTGCAGAACCTCCAGTGATTTGCTAGTTTCCCAAGGGAGGAACTCCTTCGGTAATAGTCTGTATGGACAGGAAAGGAGCTTTTTTTCCTGTCTTGTATCCAGTTTGCTTTATCTTGTTCTAAAAAAGTTTTAGTTTGACTAATTACTTGGTTAAATTTTAATAGTCCTATTTATCACTAGGCGGTTTTAATATTTGGTTAAAAATATGTGTTTTAAGTTCCATTTTGAGATGTATGTCACCTAATGCAGGGGGCGGCCTTATTCTCCTCCCTCTCCTTTTCTTGGAACTTCCTCTCTCCCTTAGTCAAGTTTAAATACAATTTGTATTTACCCATAATGACTGAACAGTGTTTGATTTAAATGTAATTAAAATACAGAAAAACATTGCTTGTTATATATTCCTTATGTGGATTTTATACACACAATTGTTATATGCAAATAAAACTAAATCAAGCCTACAAATTAGACAAATAACTGTGAAATGGTGAATATGCTTGTAAAGTTTTCCTATGCTCATGATATGGCTTAACTGCTTCATATACATCTATCCTAGATAAATAAATACATATACATACATATATATATATATATATAAACATGCATATCTTGGGTAATTTACAAGATATCCCAGAGATACCATTATGATCTTATCTGATTTAAGATAAGAACCAGGCACACAAGCCACTCATCTGTTAATTGTGAAGGCTTGGCTTTGAGCTCAGGCAGTTTGGCTTCCAAGAATGTGCATTTAACAGGTAGGCTAAGCTGCCTCTCTAGCATTAAAATGACTGATGGCATTGATCTATTAACATTTATTTTCAGTTAGTTGGTTTTACTGGGCAATAAATATGTGTGTACTAACTTGACTCTTTTTAGAAAATACTTATTTATTTGAAAGACAGAGTTACAGAGAGAGGTAGAGACACACACAGAGAGGTCTTCTGTCCACTGGTTCACTCCCCAGATAGCCACAATGGCCAGAGCTGTGTGGATCCGAAGCCAGGAGCCAGGAGCTTCTTCCTAGTCTCCCACATGGGTGCAGGGGCCCAAGGACTTGGGCCATCTTCCACTGCTATCCCAGGCCATAGCAGAGAGCTGGATCTGAAGAGATGCAACTGGGAATAGAACCGGTGCCCATGTGGGATGCTGGCGCTGCAGGCTGGGTCTTTAACCTTCTGCACCACAGCACCAGCCCCTTAACTTGACTCTTGATATAGAGAGGGGTGGAACATCATCCAAGTTATTGTCATGACTCCTGTCAATATCTTCTCTGTTTAACAATGAACATTCTTTTAAAGATTTTTATTTTATTTATTTGAAAGGCAGAGTTACAGAGAGGCAGAGGCAGAGAGAGCGAGAGAGAGAGGGACAGAGAGAGAGGTCTTCAATCCACTGGTTCACTCCACAAATGGCTTCAATAGCCTGAGCTGGGCTGATCTGGAGCCAGGAGCCTCCTCTGGGCCTCCCAGGCAGGTGCAGGGGCCCAAGGACTTGGGCCATCCTCTGCTGCCTTCCCAAGCACACTAGCAGGGAGCTGGATCAGAAGTGGAGCACCTGCAACTCAAACTGGCACCCAATATAGGATGCTGGTACTGCAGGCAGTGGCCTTACCCACTACACCATAGTGCTGGCCTACAGTGAATATGTTAATATGCATCTACTATTTGAGGGAGATGGATCTAGTAGAGATCTACAAACAAATATTTAAAACTAAAAATAATATATTGGTATGAAATAGATGTGATCAGAAGAATATTCTTGTCTATTCTAGACAAAATGCTGTGGGTTCTTTTGATGTTGGAGGCTTATATTTACTTATCCTACCATTTTCTCCTCACTTGACAGCAAAGGCAACCTTCATCTATGGATTATTTGGTGCTATCTAATGTTCTGAACATCAGTGGAATCATTAACATGAATGTAAGAAGGAAGCAGTTAATAAACAGTCATGCAACCAATACAGAACTTGCTTATGTTAAAAATTTAATTTCCTTTGAGATGAAAGCACAATTTTAAAATTCTTACAAAGTTGAGTTCTCTCAAAAATGTATTCACAGGGTTCTTTGGCCTCTGGCTTTAAGATTTCTGAGCTGCGGGTATGTGCTGACATTTAATCTGATACCAGAGAAGGTGGGTAGGGAGACCAGGCTGCTGCTCCTGGTGGAGATCAGAACATGCCTACTGATGCTAAGACTGAGTCTTAGGTGTGGAATTCTTAGGGATGAAAGACTAAATGTTAGAGTAATTATGACTGTGGGTCTGTGGGGATTGTCTAGTTTTATCACAAATTGCCAGGGTGTTATTGGTGAAGGCCAAGCTTCATTTGAGTGTAAATCAATGCGTCTTTAGGAGAGACTCTATCTACAGGAGTATTTGCCATGAAGCCCTAACTTACATGGTTTATGTAAAAAAAGAGGTGTGTCTGCTGATAGGAATACTCTGACGTGGGGTCGTTGGAGGGTACTGGTCCATGCAAACTTCTCAGCTTGCCTTATCACATAGCCTGGCAGGGCTATGTGCACCGTGTTTGAGGATGTACCAGGCAGAGTGAAAAACATGCTATCAGCCTTTCTAAGGTCCAAGAAGATGTCTCTAGTTCCTCTAAGACACAATATAATGTCAGGTGTTTTATAAATGTGGCCCAGTGTTAATGCTGCTGAAGGCAATTTTCTAAAAGACAGCCTCTGAAAAGTGGCAGAATGAAGTTTTTGTTTTGTTTTGTTTTTATCAGTGAATCCCCTTGTCCTCAGCATAAGGGGCATTGAGCATCTACACTTCTATTTTAATAGGCATTTCTTTGTAAGTGCTCTGAGCTCTTCCCAGCCACTGTCTCAGCTGGGTCTGGTGTGAGCAGTGCTCATGTAGGGTGATAGTAGTGAGGAAGCCAACTGCCCAAACCTGTCTCCTCTCAGAAATGGGTGAGAGGCTTTTGAGATCTCCTAAGAGCAAACTTGCAAAGTTCCCACTGGAGCTCATTACAGAGACAAGGAAACTTTCCACAGTAGTATTTTGAGCAAACTCAGATCAGCTAATGAAAACTGAAGAATGAGCCAATCAAGAACAGGAAGTTGAGGAGACAGAGCTTCCTCACCCCACCATGAGAACATAAGAAAACATTTCTTTAAAATAGATTACATTAGGTCTTAAAAAGACTATTTTTGGATAATTCTCTTTGCAGCTATACACTTCTAGTTCTTGTCCCAGAGTGTGGTGTGGAGATGATCACGTGCTAGCTACCGCTGTGTTTCCCCAGCTGCTGTGGGTAGCAGTGACTTTCTCCATCCTCTCAGGATTGGCGCCCTTTGAGGTGGTTGCAGGTTGCCATGGCGTCATCAAGATGCTCTTCCATGCAAATGGACCGGCTAATGGGTCTTTCCTTTTTCAGTTTCAGGACGGGATTGGAGAAGGGGAAAGAATGCCTTTTAACTACACTAATTTATCTAATAAGTTGCATGAATATCAGCAAGATAATGTCCAAAATATTGGCTGTTTGTATGTAGAGGATTTAAAAATAATCATTTGATAAAACACTCTTAATTTATATTTTAGGTTTGTCGTAGACTTTCCAAAAGTTGACCTAATACTGGGGTTTACGTCTGAGGATTTTCAAACATTTTTCCTCTTATTAAGTGGCAAATAGTTGATGGAACATTGCTTCTTGTAGGACATCAGTTTTTAGATGAAACAGGGCTTTTTGAAAAAAAAAAAGCTATTTTCTCTATGCAGTTTTAAAAATATCCTCTGTATCACAAAGAAGTTTATTGTTATTATAATTCATTAACCTCAGGATTTCATAGCTTTTAAAAATGTTTAATGGTTGTTGCAGTAGATTGCCTGTCATTTTCAGCTCTAGGTTTAAAAAAATTTATAAACAGTATCAACAAATTCCCTGAAATGACTGCCTCTGTGATTTTTTTTGGACTAAGTAGTTCCATTTCTAAGTTATTTAATTATAGTCTCTGTATTCTATTTTTTTTTAAAAAGTGAAGTTTTTAATCTTGAATGTCTTTTAAAAAAGTAGATTGTCTAAGGCATCTCTCTTGTCATGGAAAGGAGGACCATTTGTGAATGTTTGAAAGGCATGGTTGAAATGTGACAATGAAAATAATCTATTAAAGATGTTCTCTATGACTTTGAATATTGTTCACCAAGAAAGTGGGAAATATTTTTTTAAAAAAATATTAGATTGGAATTTATTTCATTTGTCAGTCTTCCACTGGATCACAGTGCCCAATAGTGTAAAATATACTTTCTGGAAGTTTGAATGTTGTGTGTTCCCTTGAGGGTTCGTTCCATGAAGTGGCTTAGCCCTCGTGTCAGTCACTCTACTATGGGTTATATCTGGGATTGTGATTTTTTTAAAGAAAAACTTTCCCTTCCATCACCACACTCTGGGACAATGCAGGTGATCTCTGTTCTTGTCTCATGTTGAGGAAGAATTTCCATGTGGACAGAGATAATGAGTGAAGTGAGATTTATTGAAGTAAGAAACCTGCTGCAGCAGACAGGAGCAGGGTTCCAAGGGATGAGTTGCCTGGAAACATAGGTTTAACAGATGCTCCCACTCCATGTAGCTTTAGACTCTGTGTATCAGCGATTTTTACTCTTGGAATAATCCAAGGCAAGAAAGCACGTGGTCATTTCTTGGATGCTAGAATCAACAGCAACAACTGAAGAACTCCTTGGGAAATTTTCATGTGAAATCTAAGAAGCTACATGCAGAGAGAGGGTTTGGGTTGTGGCCAATAAGAAGAATATAATTTTTCAGATTTTTCCTGCCAATAGCACTACAGGAGATTTTAGCCATATCTCTGGAGACATTTAGCATTACTTGCATTCCACGAGTAATAGAGCTAGTAAAAGCAATCCCTAGAGGTAAAACAATCCATTCAGAAATATGTTACCATCTTGTTGCTTGGAAGCATCCTTGTAGAATGGCAATTGGCCTCATTGGATATTGCTAGATGTATATGGGTATTGAGTATGTGTGTGTGTATGTATATGTATGTACAACCATATGTGTGTTATGATGTGTGAGTTCAAACATATGAGTTAATTAATATGAAAGCTGGTTTCTCTGGAACTAGCTATCTGGAAACTACTATTTATTTTTAGTTTTCAAAAATGAAATTTTCTGAATGTGATATTATAATATAGAGAAGTTAACTAGCACTATAACATCTGAAATGAAGTTATTGACTTTTATCTCCTCCACTCACAGACACATACTTTTTTAAATTGTGTGTGAGAGAGACAGAGAGCACTCCCATTCACTGGTTCAGTCCTCAAATGCCTGATTACAACTGGGATTAAGCTGTGTGAAAACCAGGAGCATGGAACTGAGTCCAGGTTTCCCACATGTGTAGCAGGAACCCAGTTACTTGAGCCATCACCTCTGCTTACAGGGTGCACATAAGTTGGGAGCCAAGATATGTGCCTTCACTGCTCTGGACTCCAGTCTCTAATGTGTATGTGTTTTGATCCATGTTATGTCTTATTCCTCTTGTAATTCCTAAATTTCATAGCTCATTACAGAATCCAGAGGAAATAAGTGTTTTTCTCTAAAGTTATTCAAGATGTAGAACTACCAATTATAACTTTCTAAGTCTGTTGTAGCTCAATTTATAATAACTAAGATAGGAAATCAACCTAGATGTACATTAACTGATGACTAGACAAAGAAATTTTGGTATATATACACCATGGAATACTACTGAGCCATAAAATGAGTGAAATCTTGTATTTTGCAACAAAATGGATACAACTGTAAACCATTATACCTAGTGAAACTAGCCAGTACCAAAAACACAAGTACCATATGTTTTCTCTGATCCGTGGTAACTAATAGAGTACCTAAAATGTAATGTATAGGCGTAAAATTAACATTTTGAGATTCGATGAT
The DNA here is from genome assembly GCF_033115175.1 of Lepus europaeus. Classification (NCBI taxonomy): domain Eukaryota; kingdom Metazoa; phylum Chordata; class Mammalia; order Lagomorpha; family Leporidae; genus Lepus; species Lepus europaeus. Next base: position 54,306,148 of record NC_084829.1, read on the forward strand.
TGTTTATAGCCCTTGTCTCTACTATTGAGAAACAGTGCTTTTTTTCTTCATGTTATTTGTTACACTCTTTACCTAGTGTACTATATAAAGTAAATTAAAAGTAGATCATTATAAAAATTAAGAAAAGGGATAGGAGAAGAAGGAAGGGGAAGGGTAGGAGCATGTGTGGGATGGAAGGTAAGGTGGGAAGTATTACTATGTTCTTAAATCTGTATACATGAAACTTGTATACCTTAAATAAAAATATATTAAAAATAGATACCAATTATAAATAAAAGCAACATATAAATGTAGAGGGCATCACTGTATTGAGTTTTCCAAAAACTTTTCAGAAATGCATGTATGGCTGATGTTACATGCTTGTCTCGTTTCTTTCCTGGTTGTTTTCTTCTGTCACTTAGAAATAATCTCTGGGCATCAGGACCTTTGCAATAGTTTCTCAGAAAAATGTTGACTTAACTAAGCTTCAAGGGAGAAAATAATGATTCATCTTTAATCACTTCTTTAATAGATTTATAGATAATTTATGGTTAGTATTATAATGTTTTTAAGCAGAGAGAGGTCTTCCATCTGCTGGTTCACTCCCCAACTGGCTGCGATGGCTGGAGCTGTGCCGATCTGATGCCAGGAGGCAGGAACTTCTTCCAGGTCTCTCACGGGGGTGCAGGGATCCAAGGACTTGGGCCATTTTCTGCTGCTTTCCAAGGCCATAGCAGAGAGCTTGATCAGAAGTGGAGCAGCGGAGACTCGAAGCAGCGCCCATATAGGATGCCGGCACTGCAGGTGGTGGCTTTATCTGCTACACCACAGCACTGGCCCCCATTATTATAATTTTTTAAAAGACTTTTACTCAAATTTTCTCTTGAATGAAATATTTACAGCTACTTAAAGAATTTTGAATTGAAGTAGAACTACTCACCATGAAAAGGGTTAAGTTATATGAATGAAAACTCAAGATGAAAAAAGAGAGGAATGCATTGGTAGGTGAATACAGCAAGTGTAGGAACTAATGACTGGGGTTTAGAGATGATAAAGTTCTAACACTAATCAAGCTCTCCTGCATATTATAATAAAACTGACTCTTTTTCTGACAGATGATGTTATACTTTGCCGACCAATTTAAGATGCCATGAGCTGTTTGGAAAATGATACGGCAGCATGCAAAAATAACTTAAAAACTCATATTCTTTGATCTAATAATTCTGCTTTTAGAAATCAATCCAAAAGAGGAACTATAAAAAACGAGAAAGACTTATATACAACAGTTTTTACTTACAGACTTATTTTTTGATATTAACCAGTCTTTCAGTGTTTTTTTCCAGGTCAAATGCATAATATATTGTTATAATCATTTCCCTGCAAATATCTTCTTTTCACTTGTCTATTCTTCTTTTATCTCATTCATCTGGCTAACTCTAACACTGAATCAACCCAACCATCTTCTTTCTCTGTTTCCTGCTGGAAAGAATCGTAATCAAGCAGAATAGTAGCATTGTCATTTGATGGTTGCCAACCTCAAACACTACTTTTTACTGTGCTGGGTATACGAGAGAACTTCAAAAAGTTTGTGGAAACTAGAATTCAATGGTAAATTTGGACTGAATGTCTGGCCTCACAGTTAAGATGCTGGTTGAGACACCCACATCCCATATCAGAGAGCTTGAGTTTGAGTCCAGATTCTGTTCTTAACTCCAGCTTTCTGCTAATGCACACCTTGGGAGGCACCAGGTGGTTGCTTAAGTAGCTGGGTCTTTGACATCCATGTAGGGGAAATGAATTGAGTTTCTGGCTCCCTGCTTCAGCCTGGCTGAGCTCTAGCCATTGAGGGCATTTGGAGGTGAACTGGTAGATAAGAGCTCTCTCTCTTACTCACTCAGTCTGTATCTTTGTCACACTGTTTCTGTCTCTGTGCCTTTCAAATAATGTCAATAGTAATACTGATAATGTTAACGATAATAATGTTTATTTTGGTGTAAAAAATTTGAAATCCAAGCAGAGTGTTTTCATAATGCACACTTTTCATGAATTAGTTAAAGACCCCTTGCATGTATGGATTTTGCATGGATTTTAAGTTCACCAAAATGAACTTAGCTTTTAGTTCTATTCTCCACACACCTTTTCAGTGACTCTCATGTATACCAAATATAGTGACAATTTCTTCCCCTTCTCTTGGCGAATCCAAGGAACAACAGTCCCTTTTCCATGAAACACCCTGAATGTTCTTTTGGTCTCTGTAGCATCATGTTTACCCTTCTGCCTCTCTGGGTATTGCACCTTCTCTTGTATCTGGCCTTAAATTTCCCATTTATTTTTTATTCCCCTCCCTGCAGCCATTTTTTTAAATCTCAGTCTGAAAGCTAGTCTCTCCTCACTGTATCATCATACCTACAGTGACTGCAGATGCCCCGTTGGTTTTAAATGCAACCTGTCTGGTCTGGACTAATGCCTAAATGCATAAGTATCGTCAGCCACTCTCCCACTCCCTATCCAATGTCCAGACACCTATTTAACAGAGCCATTTGGCTATGCAATAGCCTCACTGACTCTTGGCATCTTTTTTGTGTCTGCTCTTTTAGTAAATGCAGATTCCACATGAAGAAAATAACAATGCCCCTTAGTGTTTTGGTGAATTTCCTTTTAGGTTGATTTTTAGCTATTTGTGAAAATGAAACCAAATGTTAGAAAATAAAACAACTGAGAACCAAAATACCCAGGGACATTCCTATCCAAATTCATGACCTGAGATGTTTATAGTTTGTTAAGCTTCCAGTTTAGTAACTACACATGTTGGAAAATACAAAACATGGAATGCTATTAAGAGCTAATAGTGTTTTTAATGATAATTGTCATATTATTACACACACTCACACACACTTGCCAGCTTACTAGGCTTTTACATCCATAATTTAGACAAACAGAAAGTACATCAGATGTGAAAGTGGTTATTTCTCAGAGGAATGGATTTACAGATTTTCCATTTACAGAAAATCATTCAGCATCAGTAGCATTAGCACAGGCATTTTACTTATGTGTGTGTATATATATATTTTGAAAACACCCAGAGGCCCACAGGAAAAATAACTGCCTCTATTTTGTGTGGTTGCCCTTAGGGAGAAGCAGAGATGATCGGTGAACATTCATGAGATGGATTCACTTTTGAAAAATAGATCAGCTCAAAGTTGTGATTCAGAAACAATTTTCTAGCTCAGTGGTTCTCAGTGTTGGGAGAACACCTTTACAACATTTAAAAAAAGTTGCAGACACTTCTTTCCCACAAAAACAAAGCAACGTTAAACAGAAATCTCACACAAAATCATGATACTGTTATGTTTTAATCTCTTTCAATTGAGGAAATATAGTGACAAAGTGCTTGCCTATGAATTTGGAATTCAAGAAATTTATATTTTTTCTTCTCCCTTCCCTTGATTTTCTTCCACACTCACCTTTCCTTTTGTTATGTATGTTTTTGGTAGGTTATCTCAAATTGTGGGAAACATATAGATATTAAAAAGTAAAATTAGTAATTTTTAATGGGATTTGACTTTTTAAAAGATTATAAATATATTATGTTTGAACTACCAGTACTTAAAGGTACACATGAATGTAGTTAAGAAATCAGAAACTCTTGGTGCCAGCATTGTGATGCTCTGGGTTAAGCCACTGCCGGCATCGCAGAAGAGCACAAGTTTGAGTCCTGGTTGCTTCACTTCTGATCCAGCTCCCTGATAATGCAAATGGGAAAGCAGTGGAAGATGGCCCAAGTACTTGGGCTCCTGCACCAATTAGGAGACCTGATGGAATTCGTGGTCCCTGGCTTTCAACCTTGGGTAGTGCTGCCATTTTGGTATGAACTAGAATGGAGGATCTCTCTCTCTCTCTCTCTCTCTCTCTCTCTCTCTCTCTCTCTCTCCTTCTTTCTCTCTCTGTAACTTCCTTTCAAGTACAATAAATAAATAAATCTTTTTTTTAAAGAAAAGAAATCAGAGGCTGTATAAGGATTTTAATGATAAACAGCAATCCACTGGGACCCCATCCACTCTCCTGAAGTTTCACTGTTACTTCTTTTTCAACAATTTTATTATTACTAAACTTTTGCAGTTTTAGTCAAAACATATTGCTTGCTACTCTTGTTTGATGCTTTATCTTATGACCTACCATACATGTCCTTCTTTTCCTTATCTTCCCAATAAAGCAGTAGCACAATTTTGCTTAGATAAATATTTAATATTTTTTTCACTATAAACACTGCTATTTATAGATAGGCCATGTGATATAGTATGATTGCTTTTTCTTTCTTGTAAAATAATTTGTTTTCTTTGTGGTAATTGTTATTTATTTATTTCAAGTGATTGTCAACCCAGTCAATCCCAAATTTTCTTTCAGATATCCAAGTGGAATCAACCACTTTAAGTTCCATTTAGCATCTTCTTGAAGAAATCCCTCTTGGTGCCTCCCAAGCTGCTCTGAACTTTCCTAAGAAACTTTTCATTACTCCTTGGTTTTGGTGGAACATGTCCTTTGGCAGTTTTTGGCAGTTTTCTGAGAAAGATGTATTTGAGAAAAATTTCCTCAGATCTTCTATCATCAGAAAATATTTCATTTCACTTTAGCATTTAATGTGTACTTTAGGAACAGAATTCTAGGTTGTTAATATTTTTCCCTTAAAATCTGGATTTCTTTATGTAATCCCTTTGATGCTTAATCCTATCTTTTTGATCAATTATGAACTTAAACTGATTACTTTAACAAGTAAGATGGCATTGGTACATGCCACCTTGATGGGATTGAATTGGAATAGCAGGCTGGGCCTCCTTGTGATGCTGGCATCCTATATGAGTGCTGGTTCTTATTCTAGCTGCTCCACTTCCCATCCAGCTCCCTGCTTATGGCCTGGGAAAGCAGTGGAAGACGGCCTAAGTGCTTGGGCCCCTGCACCCACATGGGAGACCTGGAAGAAGATCCTGGCTATGGATCAGCCCAGCTCCAGCCATTGCAGCTATTTGAGGAGTGAGCCAGTTGATGGAAGACCTTTTTCTCAGTCTTTCCCTCTCTTTTTCTGTAACTCTGCCTCTCAAATAATTAAAATCTTAATTTTTTTTGGATTTCTTGTTTTCCAGAGTTGTTGTTGGGTGGTCCAGTGCCATTCTGATTCTTTGTCTTTTGTAAGAAAAATTATTGAGGTTTTTAGTGTCTTCCCTATTCTAAAATTTCAGTTTTCTTCTTTCATAGAAGTCTATATCCATCCATTATATTAGGACTTTGTGTACCTTTAAATGTGAAAACTAATTTCCTTCAATTATAGAAAGGTTATTTTGCATAACTATATTGATTATTTATTCTCTTTTCCCTTCTGTTTTCTCTTTCTGGATTTTCTATCATTTGAATCTTTGGCCTACTGGGTTTTACATTTTTCTGTTGTTTTTTTTTTTTAAATTTCTATTTTCATTGCTTTGTTTTTTATTCCACTTGTGGGAAGATTTCTCCTTCCTTCCACTGAGCTTTTCATTTCTGCTATCATATTTTTGATTTCTCAGAACTCCTTTTAATTTTCTGCATATTTGAAAAAATATCTTATTCTTCCTTCATGGATAAAACACATCCTCTTATCTCTCTGAGTATATTAATGAGATTTTTGGAAGATGGTTTTACTTCCTGATTTGCATCCATCTCCTACAAGTAGCTTCCTCACTGTTGTAGGCCATCATCTTTATCTTGCTTATGAGATATTTCACTCAGATGTCTGGTAATCCTTCTTTGGCTGTGATTGCAGTAAGCGGGCTATTAAGAAGCTAAATGGAAGCTGCATGCTGCACGTGGGGCTGGTTGTCACGGTCTTCACTGTGAGGTCATCTGCTCATAACAGTATTTGTAGAACTTTTCTCTCGGACTCATATGAATTTCCAGAGAAATTGCCTCCAAGTTTCTTCCTGGAATGTTTATACCTATTTTCCATTAACTTGGGGAAACCTCAAATTCTATATGTAAATGTTTACTTAATTCTACGCACATAGTTCCAGAGGATGATTTTTCTTAGGTTCTTTCAATGTAAAGAGAAAAGAAAAAACCTCCAGGCCTTGGAGGAATTGTCAGGGTCGCCCTGCAAAAGGCAGGAGGGACCCTCATCCAAAGTTTGCTTCAGATACTGAGATTGATGATGTCACATGCAAAGCAAGAGGCTTTGCTGAGGCTTATACCTTATGTAATTGAGGTCTCTGGTGGTGAGCTGGGCAGATCCCTCAAGCAGATCCCAAATGGAAGGAGGCTGGCTTTGATTTTTATCATCCTTATGGGATAGAGCCAGGAGGAGGGTTCACTAACAAGAGGATTGCCTGGCTGGAATCTCCTGCGGATGCAAAAGCAGAGAACACACACAATTGGTTATGAGCTTGCTCAGAGGAGGGGCACAAGGGGAGGGAGGAGCATGGGGTGTTTCCAAATTGTCAGCAGCCAACCTTCTAACGACACAGAATCCTCCTGGCCGGAGTGCTCTGAATTGAATGCAGAGCCAATGTTGTAAGAATGGCTTCCACTAGCAGAGATGGTCTTACACTACTCAAACATAGAGAAAAACTTCCATTGAAAAGCTTCAGTTCTCCCTTTGTGTGGCTAATGATGAGGCCAGGTGTAGGCTAGTGACCACTACTAGGAAGACACATGAAACGCCTTGAAAGCACTGGCTCTCAGTCAGGCAGATCACCAGTAGCATGAGCAGCTTTAGAGAATTAGTTGCAAATGCACATTCTCAGGCTTCACCTTGGGCCTGCTGAATCTGATACCTTGGTGCTCTTACAAGCCTCCTCGTGATGCTAAGACCTTTTCCCATTTGAGGGCTGCAGCTGGGGTCTACAGAATGAAATGCCATTGCAGAGTGGATGGAATGAAGGAATACGACTTTCCAAACTTTCCACTGGAGAAGAAACGACAGGAAGACAAATCACTGTCCCTGGAAAGGTCAGGCATATGGGAAGATACCCTGGTGAGGGGCGAGGAACCCAGCAACATGGAAGGAGGCTAGGATCTGCGGAGGAAGACGGCACAATGTTTTAGAACCTTTCTGTGTCCTGTTTACATGGGAATATCCCTCCCTCAGTCACAAGTCTTCAGTAGAAGTCAGTTCCCACAAACCTAGCTGGGTTTGTGGTGCAGCGAGGAATGAAGGGGATGATGCCAACTGGGCGGGGGGGGGGGGTCCACCACGACTCAGTGCAGAGTGCAGGAAAACGCAGCAGTTTTCTACATTTCCCTTAGACGTTGTTAAAATGAAGTCTTATCCCTATAGACATATGTCTTGGAAGCTTGTAGAATATTGCTTACCATTTTTTTATTAAACTTTTATTTAATGAATATAAATTTCCAAAGTATAGCTTATGAGTTACAATGGCTTCCCCCCTCCCATAACTTCCCTCCTGCCCGCAACCCTCCCCTTTCCCGCTCCCTTTCCCCTTCCATTCATGTGAAGATTCATTTTCAATTCTCTTTCAATACAGAAGATCAATTTAGTATATATTAGGTAAAGATTTCAACATTTTGCCCATATAGCAACATCAAGTGAAAAAACTACCATTGGATTACTAATTATAGCATTAAATAGCAATGTACAGCACATTAAAGACAGAGATCCTACATAATTTTTTTTTCAAATTAATTAATTTTCTATGCCATTTCCATTTTAACACCAGGTTGTTTTTTTTTTTTCATTTCCAATTCTCTTTATATACAGAAGATCACTTCAGTATATAATTAGCAAAGACCTCATCAGTCTGCGCCCACACATAAACGCAAAGTATAAAAATACCATTTTTTTTTTAAGTTAAACATTTTTTAGGGCTGGTGTTGTGGCGTGGCAGGTAAAGCTGCTGCCTGTGACACTTGGCATCACATATGATTGTGTCCCGGCTGCTTCACTTCCAATCCAGCTCCCTGCTAATGGCCTTGGAACAGCAGTGAAAGATGGCCCGAGTGCTTGAACCCTGCCATCCATGTGGGAGACCCAGCTGAAGCTACTGGCTCTTGGCTTTGGCCTGGCTCAGCCCTGGCTGTTGTAGTCTCTCTCTCTCTCTCTCTTTCTCTCTCTCTCTTTATCTCTTTATCTCTCTCTCAACTCTGACTTTTAAATAAATAAAGAAGTAAATCTTTTAACAAAAACTTAAACATTTTTATTAGAGATTATTAAAAAATAATCCCCAAAGCATAATTAAATTCATGCAGAGTAATCCCTTTAGTCATGTTCCCAGAGTGACAGGAATCATGTAGACTTTTACGGTGGGAGAGCCCCTCTGTGCTCATCCCAGACACACACTTTGCAGAACTCCTCGCCCTCCTGACTTTTGGCTCAGGATCTTTCCCTCCAGATATTCATTTATCGATTTAGACCAAACCATTGAAACCAATTGTTGTCCTTTATCACTTGGAGCACTTCTCCATCTTTCTCACTGTGGTAGGGGGAAGGACGTCGTAATCCTTCATTAAAGGAGCTTTGTTCTTGCCTTGTGCCTTCTTCACCCTGTCTTCCTTAGTATCTATTGACCTCACACACTCTGTGAGTTCATCCTCTCCTCCGGCTTCCATGACCTGAGGGATTCCCAACCAATTTTTCAAGTGTAGGTTCCTTTTCTGCAACCTTTTCTAGGATCCAGCTATCTTGATGAGATTTCATTTTTCGGATGTTCTCAGACAACATCCTGAGTCTCCATGTCTTGAATGGAATCTGGATTTGTCTCCCTACTCAAAAGAGGCCAGCTGTCCTGATTTAGCTCTGTTTTTTTCAGATGAGATTGCACAGAGAGGTTAACTAACTTATCCAAGATTCCCTGATGGTAGTATCAGGTTTTGAGTCCAAACTGGCTCAGAATCTGCCCTCTTATCTACTCATTACTGCCTCTCAGTCTGTGCTGCCTAAAAGTGCTGCTTCAGACTCTGCCTGTGTGTGCACATGTGTGTGTGTGTGTGTTGCCTTCCTAAGTAAATTGTTTGCCTCTGAATAGGCAGGTCACTTATACTATATAGATTCTCCAAAAGACGTGGCAGAAAGCTAGGTGCTTCAATGAGCACTGAATGTTTGTTTGAGTTGGATACAGACTTTTTTCCTTCTGAAATGATACAGCTAATCTTCATCCACGGAGAAGATATTCTCAAAATCAGACTTGATTCAGTCATGAGCAAATCAAAGGTAAGAATCAAGGGGCGAGTCAGTGTCCTGCCGTCACCACCTCCTGGGGCAGTGGAGTCTGATCATTGTGCAAATTATACTGTGTCAGTGTCTGAAAAGTAATGAGGCTTAATGACCCTGCACAGCGTTTAGCATTCTTTGTCATACGTGGAAGGTGAACTTGGGTGAGGCCCCCATGTCAGCAAGTATGGATTCACCAGCCTGGACCTGGAAGTTCTAACTAGATTGCCAGCACTGAAAATGCAATTCCTGCTTCCTACTGGATTTTGGGATTTCTTTTTTTCCCCTTTGGAATCAAGTGTGGTTTGTGGAAGGAAAGGTTTGATAAAATTTTTCTGTTTTTCTCAAGAGCCTCACTGACAGGCTGTTCAAGGAAAATTTAACAAAATTCCTGGCATAGTAAGTGGAGACAAGCAGCCAGAGGCACAGTGTAGGACAAGTGTCTTTTAACACAGTTTTCCATGTTTACTTAAAGCAGTGGCACAGGGTGAGGCTTTTGCTTTTTTTTTTTTTTTTTTCTAGAATGAAACCTCTTCAGAAGCTTTTTCAGTTGAATTTAATTTATTATAAGACTATGTAAATGGGTTAAACTTAAGAGCAATTCACACTTAACAAGTGGGTATAGGTCTAAACTGTATTTATTTTGTGATTATTTATTATGAAGCCAAATAACATTTGCCTGTTGCAAGGTCCTTGGAGACACACATACATTTTCAAAGAAAACAAATCATAAGACATTTATTATAAGTCACGGATCAGGCCTAATCTCCCTAACTGGGAGGGTTAAAAGCCTGGGCCTAGTCCTTTCCTGGCGGCATTTGCCTTGTTGGAGCTGAGGCCCTCCTCCTGCAGCCACACATCTCAGCAGCCTTGAAAATACTCAACCTTTTCAGGCCAGCGCCACGGCTCAATAGGCTAATCCTCCGCCTTGCGGCGCCAGCACACCGGGTTCTAGTACACCGCGTTCTAGTACCGGTTGGGGTGCCGGATTCTGTAACAGTTGCCCCTCTTCCAGTCCAGCTCTCTGCTGTGGCCCGAGAGTGCAGTGGAGGATGGGCCAAGTGCTTGGGCCCTGCACCCCATGGGAGACCAGGATAAGCACCTGGCTCCTGCCTTTGGATCAGTGCCGTGCACCTGCCGCAGCTTGCCAGCCGCGGCGGCCATTGGAGGATGAACCAACGGCAAAGGAAGACCTTTCTCTCTGTCTCTCCCTCTCTCACTGTCCACTCTGCCTTATAAAAAAATACTCAACCTTTCATTATACTTGTATGATTTGGATTTGGTGTCTGAAGTTGTTCTATTACCCTGATCTGAGAGTAATGGCTCCCAAGGCTGCGAGTCGTGATCTGTAGGTTGTACACCTGACTGGCACTTTGCAAGGTTACACAGTGCCCAACCTACACATTAGTACTTGTCAGACCTGACCACTTAGCTTAGGTGATTTTTGTAGATTTCAAATCTTATTTATTCTATGTCTATTTCAAAGATTTAACACAAGAATTCTGAAGGGGTTTTCCTTCCTTTTATCTCTATGTACTAACCACGTAAGACACAAATGAAAATAAAGCAAAAGTTAATATTAAGACAATGATACATGAAAGAGGCTATGATTTGGGAATTGTATTCTCACACAGCAGCAGTGGTGCCATAATAGTGGAGATATGCTCAGAGTCGCACTTTTTCTTTCTTTCTTTTAAGATTTATTTATTTATTTGAAAGGCAGAGTTACAGAGAGGCAGAGGCAGAGGCAGAGGCAGAGAGAGAGAGGTCTTCCTTCCGCTGGCTCACTCTCCAATTGGCTGCAACAGCTGGAGCTGATCTGATCTGAAGCCAAGAGCCAGGAGCGTCTTCTGGGTCTCCCACATGGGTGCAGGGGCCCAAGGACTTGGGCCATCTTCTACTGCTTTCCCAGGCCATAGTACAGAGCCGGATTGGAAGAGGAGCAGCTGGGACTAGAACCGTCACCCATACGGGATGCCGGCACAGCAGGCGGAGGATTAACCCACTGCGCCATGGTGCCGGCCCCTATACTGATCATTTCTTACAACTGATTCACTTACTTATTAAGATCTTGATTCTTTGTGAGTTGTTAATCCTTCTGGAGCTTCTAAGAGGGGTGAAAACAGCATCTGACATACGTGCTTCTCTTAATTGTTAGGAGGCTGACAATAGTATGTGCAGACAACTGTGGTCGACAGAAATACTGTCTTTGTGTACAGCCCAGTCTCTCATGAACACAGGGCCTATGAATTGTCTCAGAAGAGCTTCTCAGGGCAGGAGTCCGGAGCTGGGGTCAAATTTTGAATCCTGTGAATTATTTTCTAGCTCTTTCTGCCTCAGTCATTCAGCATATGGTTCTGAATGCCATGTTTTGGGAATAAGCTGAAAAAAATACATGAAATTTTAAAATTTTGCAAAAAAATCAAACATACATTGAATTAAACTCTCATATGAATCAATATAGTCACAGAAAAAACTTCCTAAGAGCCAGCCCTAAAGGTAGGCCTGGAGTACCAGCAACGAGTAAGAGAGAGCACTGCTTGCCTTGTGCGTGTGTGCTGTGCTGGCAGGACACGACGTCTAATGAGTGATTGCAAAGTGGTGAATGTTATCTTGGGATGCCAGTTGTATAATTAGTCTGAAAACTGCAAATTTTAAGACTATGACTTAAATACATGGAAATACATGTGCATAAATCCTCAAAAAGTTTTTGGGACAGAACTTGGCAGCTGATATGCTTGCCATAGATTCTTATTTGTTTCCTATAGAAGAGGCTTGTTTCTTGATTCTTTCTAGTGTTTATTTACAGAGACCTAATGAATGATATACAAGGATAGATTTCCCTAGAGAACATCTGGTAGCATTGCCAATTGCCAACTTAAAGCTTAAAGTTATTATTTCTCTCTCTCTCTCTTTCTTCCCTCCCTCCTTTCCTCCCTCCCTCCCTCTCTCCTTCCCTTCCTTCCTTCCTCTCTGCCCCCCCCCCCCTTAAGACAGGTGAGGGGCCAGGCTGAAGCCAGGAGCCTGGAGCTTCTTCTGGGTCTCCCACATGGATGCAGGGGCCCAAGCACTTGGGCCATCTTCTGTTGCTTTCCCAGGCACATTAGTAGGGAGCTGGATTGGAAGTGGAGCATCTAGGAATTGAACTGGTGCCCATATGGGATGCCAGCATTGCAGACAGCAGCTTTACCTGCTATGCCATAATGCTGGCTCCTAAAGTTATTATTTCTTAAGCATGTCTTGAATATTCACCAGGTGCAGTGAGACAGCAGATCCTGCCTTTAGACCCTCACTGTCTAGGTTGGTAACTTCTAGCCACACATGGCTACTGTGCATTGGATATGTGGCAAGTCCCAACTGAAATGTGCTATAAATATAAAATACATGATGGAATTTGAATATTTAACATGAAAAAGTGAAATATTTCATCAGTAATATTTTTTAAATTTATTACATATTGATATAATATTTCACATACATTAGATTGGGTATAATAGATCATTAAAACACATTTAATCCATTCTTTTTGCTTTTTAAAATGTGGCTGTTAGAAGATTTAGTTGTGGGGCTGGCGCTATGGCACAGTGGGTTGGGACCCTGGGCTAAAGTTTCGGCATCCCATATGAGCACTGGTTCTGTTTCTGGCTGCTCCTCTTCTGACCCAGCTCTCTGTTATGGCCTGGGAAAGCAGTAGAAGATGGCCAAGTCCTTGGGCCCCTGCACCCGTATGGGAGACCTGGAAGAAGTTCCTGGCTCCTGCCTTCGGATCGGCACAGCTCTGGCTGTTGCGGCCATCTGGGGAGTGAGCCAGTGGATGGAAGACCTCACTCTTTGTCTCTGCTTCTCTCTGTAACTCTGTCTTTCAAATAAATAAAATAAGTCTTTTTTTTTAAATTTTATTTATTTTTTTTAATTTTTTTAACTTTTATTTAATGAATATAAATTTCCAGTGTACAGCTTATGGATTACAATGGCTTCCCCCTCCCATAACTTCCCTCCCACCCACAACCCTCCCCTCTCCCACTCCCTCTCCCCTTCCATTTGCATCAAGATTCATTTTCAATTCTCTTTATATACAGAAGATCAATTTAGTATAAAGATTTCAACAGTTTGCACCCACATAGAAACACAAAGTGAAACATACTGTTGGAGTACTAGTTATAGCATTAAATCAAAATGTACAGCACATTAAGGACAGAGATCCCACATGAGGAGCAAGTGCACAGTGGCTCTTGTTGTTGACCCAACAAATTGACACTCTAGTTTATGGCGCCAGTAACCATCCTAGGCTGTCGTCATGAGTTGCCAAGGCTATGGAAGCCTTCCAAGTTCGCCGAATCTGATCATATTTAGACAAGGTCATAAAAGACAGAGTGAGGATAGTAACCAATGATCCTAAGAGTGGCATTTACCAGGTTTCAACAATTATACAGCATTAAGTGGGGAAGAGGACCATCAGTACACACAGGTTGGGAGTAGAGCCATTGGTGGTAGAGTAGAGGTTATGATTACAAAGGGATGAGGCCCAAGTGTACTAGACAGGGCCTAGAACAAAGGACAGAGTCATTATTAGAGGAGCTAAGAAAGGTGCTGTCTAAGCTACAAGTAATTTTTCTGATTGAGAGGCAAATAGAACCTGATAGAAGGGGCTTGATAATAATCTGGTGGGCTTTAGGCCTTGTAAATTTAGAGGCCCAGACCTATCTATCTCTTCACATGGGGTATATCCTAAGGGAGGTGTGAACCTCCCAGGGGAAGGCACTCTGTTGACTTTCATGACTTGGCTGGCCTGGGAGGAGAGCTGGCCAGGTAAAGGCAGGGGGCATCTCTAACAAGAAATTGACAGTTCTGCCTGCAATGTTGCTGACCCTACTTGACCATACCCTCAGCTGCAGTGGTCACTTTGGAAGTTGGGCTGAGTGAAGGGCTTTTCAGCTTAGAGCCAATAAGATCTGTGGCTCTGACCTGGGCATCCTTCGACTCCAGGGCAGGTCCATTTCCAGTGATCCAACTCTTGGCAGAGCTGCCAGGACTCTTCACAAGCTGACTTCTGCTGAAGCCCAGGCTTACCACATTGAAAGCCACTGCAGTAGACTGGCCTGTTGGGTCTCCTTGAGGGCAGATCACTGTACAGATCAGCCATTAATAGGCCTGCCACCCATTGCTTCTGATGCCGAGCTTTCTTTTCCTCCTGGTTTGTGTTAAAGCAGACCAGAGGATGCAAGTCAAGGGAGTGCCCAAGTCCCATCTCTAATCTTCGGTGGTCTAAACTACAAGTCTATAGTCACAGGCATGTTCTGTAGTAGTTTTTCTAAGGTAGACAATGCCCATGAGGAAAATTATATTCTCACTTTAAAACTTTCTTTCCCTCTGGTCTGAGAGGTTTTTTCTACTTGCTGTTTACTTCGCTGATGGCGAAGTGAATCTAGCTATGAGATTATTAGTTAAGTTCTTATTTTGGCTATGCTATTGCAGAAAAATGTTAGCCATCTCTTTTATAAGGTCTAAAGATTAAATTGTGCGTCCTACAGATTCCTTTATAATAGAATTAGTTTCCTACCTTGAAGAGAATAGAGAAATGAAAGAACAAGTTGGGCTTAGGATAGAGAAATGAGGGAGGAAGTCCTAGATCGCTTGCTGACAATAGCAATATTACATGAATACTTAGCAAACCGTTTCAACCATTAGATAACAACTTAAGAAAACATTTACCAGAAGGTCCAATGCCTTCTATAATTTTTTTCTGGTGTAGTTTGTTTAACCAGTAAACTTAAGCATAACCATCTAAAATGTTTTTAGCTTCTTTCTACCAACACGTTTAAAACATATGATACACAGATTCAGGTCACTCAAATTAAAATGTATCTTTGATTGATTTTAGCAGCTTAAATTTATGGACAATCTTATCTATAAGCCATTTAAAATAAAACTCTTAATAAAATTTCCCCATGTGGACATACAATATGTACACACATATAACATAGCATAATAGACCAATATAGCAATTTTAATAATAGCTTTTAAAATCTTTAACTCTTTTTGTAGATTGCCAATTGATTTAAATTGCTTTTTGTTTTTAGTAACCTCAGTTAACCATACTTTCTCTCAGTTGGTACTGTTAATACATTATTGGCTTCATCTGTTTACAGAGCCATCCCAAAGTACGGAATACAATAAAAGTGGCTGGAAAAAGTCCATAGGAACCTATAGGAGGACAGCTAAACACAGAACCAACAACGCTTTAGTTTTATGAGCAGCACATCATATATAACTATGGATGACAAAAGACTTTAAGTTGCCATGTTTAAAATTATAAACTCATCCACCAACAAGAAGCCCTTGCTTACTTCACAGTATTTTTGAAAGCACCTGTAGGATTTTACAAGTATTTAACCCTTTAGGCCTCTGGGGCTTTCTTATTAAGATAACTATCATGTCTAGTAACACAAGATCATTAGACTTTTTAATTCTCAAACATTTGTATTAATAGCATTTTCCATTATAGAAACTTAAAGTCTGGTACCACATCACATCTTGACAGTCCTTCTAATATACTCCAAATAGACTGATTAGTTGGTGTCTCTATAAGATGAGAGACATAGGTCCTTCGATTTTTTCAGTTGGGCCCAAACTGGAAAAACCAAAGTCCAAGATTTACCGGAAGTTTTAGAGACCAGATTGTTTGAAACTTTGATTTTTTGAATGCCTGTCAAGAATGCCAAGAAGGCTTAAAATCCAAAATATCTGGTTGAAATAAGATTCCTTAAAATCATGACATAACATAGACCAAATTTGATCATTGTTACAAGGTGATTATTCAAATCTTTGAAAATAAGCACATATTTAAATAACCCATAGCTCTTAATAAAAATTCAGCTGTTTTTGAACAATTAGAATTTAACAGACATCAAGAGAACATAATAGATTACTTTAACACATTGCTTTAACAGAGCATCAGAGTTTAATTCTATGTCAAAGAGAAATTGAGCTTCCTGTGATCTTTTGCTGTGAGGTTTCCTTCCTTTACCTTCTTTCATATTGGTGACCATGTTTCTGTGTTTCTGTGTGTAACACATCTTTAAGCATCTTTTGCAGGGCAGGATGAGTGGCAACAAATTCTTTCAGTTTCTGTTTGCTATGAAAAGTCTTAATTTCACCTTCATTCACAAATGAGAGCTTTGCAGGATATAGTATTCTGGGCTGGCAGTTTTTCTCTCTTAGTACCTGGGCTATGTCTCGCCATTCCCTTCTAGCTTGTAGGGTTTCTGATAAGAAGTCTGCTGTGAGTCTAATTGGAGATCCTCTAAGAGTAATCTGACGTTTCTCTCTTGCACATTTTAGGATCTTTTCTTTATGTTTCACTGTGGTGAGTTTGATTACAACATGTCGTGGTGAGGATCTCTTTTGGTCATGTTTATTAGGAGTTCTATAAGCTTCCTGTACTGAGATGCCTCTGTCCTTCTCCAAACCTGGGAAATTTTCTGCTAGTATCTCACTGAAAATGCCTTCTAATCCTTTCTCCCTCTCCATGCCTTCAGGAACTCCTAGAACCCGAATGTTGGGTTTTTTAATAGTATCCTGTAGATTTCCGACAGTATTTTTTAGATTTCTAATTTCTTCTTCTTTTCTTTGGTTTGCCTGTTTCCTTTCCTGTTCTCTGTCTTCTAAGTCTGATATTCTCTCTTCTGCTTCGCCCATTCTGTTTTTAAGGCTCTCTAATGTGTTTGTCATTTGATCTATTGAATTCTTCATTTCATTATGATTTCTCGTCACTATCACAGTTTCTTGTTCCACTAGTTGTTTCATTTCATTTTGATTCCTCCTTAATATTTCATTTTCACGAGAGAGATTTTCTATCTTGTCCATTAAGGATTTCTGTAGTTCAAGAATTTGCTTTTGAGAACTTCTTAATGTTCTTATCAATTTTTTGAGATCCGCTTCTTGCATTTCTTCGATCTCATCATCTTCATAATCTTGAATTGGGGTGTCTTTTTCATTTGGGGGCGTCATAGTGTCTTCCTTGTTCTTGTTACCTCGGTTTTTGCGTTTGTTGTTTGGCATGTTGGAGATATTTGGTTTCTTCACTGTGGTGTTTTTTCTTGTTACACTATGGCTCTATATTAAGTGGACTGTCTGCTTTCAGTGGAGCCTTAGAGGCTTGAGATGAGTGTGGACTGAGAGCTGTGTTTGGTTCCTCAGGGTTGAGGGTGTGTCAAAGATGACAATCCCAGGTTAGGTGTGGTAAATCTCTTTCTTTCTTTCTTTCTTGATTCAAAAGGGAATTAATTCCGCACAGCTGAACGTAATTGGAGGTAGTTAGCAGGCAAATGATAAACCCACAGGAGCCAGAGGTCGGAAGCTCTTTCCCAAGGACCACACAGGGAATCTCTGCTGCCCTCAGTGTGGGTTCCAATTCTCCTGCAGTCTCCCACTGGGTTGCCAAGTTAGATGCTAATCTCCTGTTATTTCACCCCTTCCCCCAGAGTCAGGTGTTTCTGCTAGGCTCAGGGCTGGTGCAGACCTGAGGTCGCCCTGCTTATGACGTATCTCCAAAATGGCGCCTGCTCTGTCTTGCTCGCCTTTGAGAGGTGAGCGGAGAGAGAAACTTGTGTCCGTATCGGTCACTTTTTTTATTCTTTTCCTCTCTCTCTTCTAGTTAGCCTGGTGAATTTTTCCCCACGGAGTTTCAAGCCTCATTCCCTCTAGCCTCCTCTTTCTGCTTGCCCGCTGGTGTCTTGGGCTATTGAGGTTCGGCTCACCTCGTGTTCCAGCGCTGGTGTGTTGAGTCTGCCACTGGTGTCCCGAACTTGGGCTCCCACACTCTCCACGCAGGTCCACTGTGAATCACTAGTTCCGGAAGAGTTTCCTCTGCTGTTTCATCCCCTACTCTTCCTTGACCCTGCAGTATCTCCACTTATATTAAACTGTCTCTCCCCCGGACTAATAGTGTGCTCCCTGCCTATTCCGCCATCTTGCCGCTCTCTAAAATAAGTCTTTAAAAAAGAAAATTTAGTTGTTATTTGTGGCTCATATTATCTTTCTACTAGAAAATGTTTCTTTAGCATTTAAGAGAATAAGGAGAATGAGTTGTAGGAAATCATTAGAAATCAATGGATGAAGTGCTTTAAGGGAAATCCCTATGAAGTATGGAGGAGGGT
Source organism: Lepus europaeus (assembly GCF_033115175.1). Lineage (NCBI taxonomy): Eukaryota > Metazoa > Chordata > Mammalia > Lagomorpha > Leporidae > Lepus > Lepus europaeus. The sequence goes on from NC_084829.1 coordinate 54,324,475, forward strand.
ACAGCTAATGAGCTGGGGGCTCTGGGGAAGATTCAAAGAGATGGACCGTGAAATACATTTTGAAAGGAAGAATAGGATTTTTAAAAGCCAATTATAATAGAGGGTAGGTTAGGAAAAGAGTTTGCTAAAGGCACGAAAAAAAAAAAAAAGACTTGAGACTTATTGGAAGGGGAGGAGCAGAGATAGGATCCTAAAAAAGTAGCATGAAATCACAAAATTCATTTTCATAGTTTCCCATGATATAGTTAAATTGAATGTGAATATAAAATGTTACCTGTCTTGTTCTTTGAGGGATTTTTCTTCAGGATACCACCAGATGGCACTGTGTTCCATGGTTGAAAAAAGCTTTCCAGAAAAAATGAGTTCTTGGTTATACTGTGGTAATAAACTTTTCAAAAGGGCATTGTATCATTTTTGAGCATGAAAACTCAATTTATGTATGCCTACTTCTCTATATGTCATATATCTAGTACTTCACCCATTATAAGACACACTACAAGGAAACTTCAGAAAGTTGATGAGAAAATAGAATTAAAAATAAATTTATTTTGTTGCAAAAAAATTTGAAATTCATGCATGTTTTTTTCATGATACACTTTTAATTAACTTTATGAATATTCTAATATAGAAAAGTTGAAATATAAAAGCCTATTATAAATGAAATTTTTGGGCTTCTTTCTCATCCTCAAAGGATTTTTGTTTATTGATATATATTCCTAAGATACATACACCACATTTTGGGGAATATTTGTCCATTTCAAAAGTGAAGATGGAGGTAATGCTATTTTTTGAGGAAAATAACACTGAAAAAAATCTAAAAACATCTTTGATATACATGGGTATTAAACATATGGATCATAGGCACATGGCAAACCATTGAAAGTACCGAACTTGAAGACAAAAATGGAAAAGTCGAGACTGCTTTGGCTGGGGATCTTTATATTTTAAAATTTTAAACCAGATTGATCTAAGTTATCAGAATCATAAATGAGTTTAAATAGCAAAACAATGGGAAGTGTTTATTGATTTTGAGGACTAGAGTTGCATTTTGCTCTGGTTTCATAGAAACATCCCTATATAATTTTTTTTAAAAAATTATTTTTTGTTTTTTATTTTAAAGGGAGAAATCAGAAATCTCTTAATCCCTAAGGGCTGGGCCAGGTTAATGCCAAGAGTCTGGAATGCCATCCAGGTCTCTGATGTGGGTGGCAGGGACTCAAGTACTTGGGCTATTTTCTGGTGCAACCCAGGATGCACATGGGATTGGAAGCAGAGCAGATGGGTCTGGACCCAAACACTCCAACATGGGTGTGGGCACCAAATTTCTGCACTTAAAAAGTTTGCTTTTTAAAACTATGATGACTGTTCATCATCTTTGCAGAGGATGGGTGGCCCCTGTTGCTGAGGTGATCTTCGCTGATCAGGTGACACCTGCCAGTCATATGGTCTCAGCTGGGCCAAACAGCTGTGGTGGAGGCAGGAGACTCTCAGAGTACAAACATGAAAGCAACCTCTTTGATTGGATGGCAGGGAGCAGATTTCAGAGAACAGCGTATGAGCTAGGCATTGACCCCAATAGGTGCTATCTAGAGGACACTTCCTGGAAATTACACCGGTACAATATTTAACGTTCCTTCTCCTTCTCTGACTGGCCAAGCCGGAGAGCTGGGGTCCTGGGGTGCGCCTCTCACTGGCAACTCTTCCCTCCTACGTTCCCTCCCTCCAGGTCCTCTGCAGTGCAGAGGCTTCCAGGGGCGCGTGTCCCTGAGTGATGTGCCACAGTGCCCTCTGGTGGTTGCCCTTTCTCCGACCAGAGCTGGTGAGCTTAGAGGCAATCACGCGAAGGCTGGTGCTCTTCTTGAGTGTAGCCTCCTTACTGCCCCAGTTCTCCAGCAGAGGCCTTGGCTCCACCCCTTGTTTCCCATCCGCAGAGGTTCACCTCACCGTGTCCTTGCCCTGTTGGCAGCTGCCTTGGGCCGAGACGCAGCAGAGTGCTCCAGTCTGGCTACCTGTGCCCTTTTCCCCATAGGAAGCCTGACAACCTTGCTTAGCCAAGCCACACATCCAGCAGGAACCGTTTACATTTGCCTTTTCTCTCCAGTAGTCGTTTTGTGTGTGTCTAGGTAGTTGCAAAATTGCTAAGCAGACATCCAGCTGTGAGTGTTGCTGGGTCCCCTTCCTGCAGGCACCGCAGTTTTGACTGAAGACCTTCTTGGAAGCTCCCTCCCTGGGTTTTGGGAGGAGAAATACATTACAGTCCTTTTCTCCCCTCTGAATGGAGCACGGAGAAATTCCAGCATCTCCCAGTGCTGAAGTCTTCTATCTTGGACAGTTGCCTCTTTTTTCACCTTTTGATCTTCCCCAGGTGGGGAGTCATTTGTGTTGATACTGAGTAATCTCTAAGCTTATGAACTCGGTCCTTAACATTGATACACATACTTTTTTTTTAATGGAGTAGAGACTGAGACACCAAGAAGTTAAAAGTATATGAAAGATACACTTGCTAGTAAGTGGGAAAGCTGGGGTTTGGAGCTAGACAGTCTGGCTTTGGGGTTCTGTGGCCCTGGACATGGAGCTCTTTGAGTGGTGGTGGGGGCAGGGCAAGGCAGGGCAGGGCTAGGGCACCTGTGTGTGGTTCTGGGCTCCATCTGGAGATAACAGAGCCAGGTAGCTGTCTCTCCACAAGCCCTAAGGAATGTCTGGCTGCAGGTGTTCATGGTTCTGTCGAGAATGTGAAGCTCTGAAGGGCCTGCTCAGCTTTGAGCCCTGTTTTCTGCTTACAGAACAAGAAGGAAGTCACCTCTACAGGACCTGTAAAGGCACTTGACCCTTTAAGTGTCTTTTAAAGTTTTTTTTTTTTATATTGCATATAGCAATATTTTAAAGTAGATCAGTCCTGTCTACACGACGTAAGAGGCTCTTAATTTAAGACAATGCTGTGACATCTCGCCTTTGTGTCTATTTTGGGTGGATTTATTGATTGATGTGTTGATTTGATAGGGGCCACTTTGAGTAGGTGTGGTTTCTCAAAGAGAGGCCTGGAATCTGATACAGAAAGCAAGCTGAGGGCTTAAGTGGAGCCAATAAAGGCTATATTTTTCTCCCAACCACACAACAGGGTAAGTAAGATTGTTAGACAATTAGCAATAATTTCTTGTCTAAGTCTGTATATCGGTCCTTGTATATAAATAACGATTTTAAAATCTCTTGCCATCCACCATTGGCATGCATTTTCTGTTTGTTTTGGTCCTTGGCAGTAGCTTAGGAGTTGAATTTACAACCTTCCTCACAGGCTGTGTACATAGCAAGTCCTACCTTGGGGCATTCAGTCAGTCCAGTTTCGTTCATTGAACCAGGAGGAAGTCAATGTGTCTGCAGCTTTGGGGGTGAGATTTTTAGAACTAGATAAATGGAGGATCCATTTTTTTTTAATTTTAAAATTCAAAACCCAAAATAACCAAGTTAAAGGAATTTGATGAGTTAATTTTTGCCTCGCAGGAAAACACCCTCGGAGAATCTGGCTCACCTGATTCCGCTGGTGACTCAGCCTCCAGGGGGCATCTCAGCCGGAAACTGAGTCATGTAATAACAGGAAGCCACGTACATAACAGGGATAGACGACTCCTCAGGGCTGTGTCTAAGCCAATGTGTTACCACCTTTGCTGTCTGATTCCTCACATTTGTCAGATTAGGCCCAAATAAAGAACCGCACTTATTTGACAAGGACATGCCCTTGCCCTCAGCTGTGTCATTTTGAAGATCAAACACATTTTTCAAACTTTGACTTGAAGAAAAAACTGGGCTGCAGGATAGCTTTGAGTTGCTACAATGTTATGACATGATCTCTACATAAGAAATAGGAAGGTAACATCTTAGGTGTGACCTTAGTGTTTTCAGGACTTTGTAGGTTGTGTGTGTGGTATATTTGGTGTTTCTGTTGCCCCTGGACCAGCCTCCATCAGTTCTCTTTTCTTGTTGTGATTGATTTATGCTAATGAATGTTCACTGATTTCTGGTTTCACATAGGATAAATGTTCAAGAATTAAAGTAGTCTATGAAACATGTATGTTTAAGACACAATTGAGGCCGGGGCCATGGCTCACTAGGCTAATCCTCTGCCTGCGGTGCCGGCATCCTGGGTTCTAGTCCTGGTTGGGGTGCCAGTTCTGTCTCAGTTGCTCCTCTTCCAGTCCAGCTCTCTGCTGTGGCCCGGGAAGGCAGAGGAGGATGGCCCAAGTGCTTGGGCCCTGCACCCACATGGGAGACCAGGAGGAAGCACCTGGCTCCTGGCTTCGGATTGGTGCAGCGTGCCGGCCATAGCAGCCATTTGGGGGGTGAACCAACGGAAGGAAGACCTTTCTCTCTCTCTCTCTCACTGTCTAACTCTGCCTGTCCAAAACAAAAGGACACAATTGAGACTTTAGGGACAACAAGCCTACCAGGCAACACATGATTTTTCACATGACAGAATAGTCTTTCTTGTTTTTTGTGTTCTGCAAACTTTTTGGGGGCCAAGGCACTGACATTAATGAAAAATTTATGTATGTATCATGTATGTATACAAACTTAAGTAATTTATGGTATTCTATTATGTACCTTATAAAAATACAAAAATTATAATTTTAAAAGGATGAGTTAAAAATAAATATAAATGGAAGTTATTATCTTTTCCTCTTCCCTAGCCCGAGACATGTGTTGTGACTTCTCTGTCACAAAATGACCATGAAAGCCATCTTTCATGTAGCTAAGGAAATCAAAGCAAAACCAATGTCATCATTCTGGAGGGAACTTTGCCAAATCTGCTTATCTAAATTCCTGTGTTTCAGGAACAATTAGAAGATGGTTTCTAAGGTGAAGATGGAGTCTAGTTGCTTTTTAAATTTCTAAAATGTAAAAGAACTTGCTCAATCATGTGTGGGAGTGTAGTGATCCCCAACAACTGGAAGGTATATAAGTGGATGACATCACTCTGTGATTCACCACTTTCCATGTGGGTGCCTTCAGACTCATGGAATCAAATGTTCACTGGAGACCCAGTGGTTCCTGGTTTGTGGCCCGAGATGCACTTGCACAAAACCAGGGGTTAGTTAGAGATAATCTGTGACCCAAGTTGCGACCTACTTTGTTTGGTTACCTCCAGCTGTGCCTCTCTCTCCATGTCCAGTTAGAGTTAGACACAGTGGAAAGGCCTATTCCAGCTTTCTCCTGTGGTAATTTAATAAACCAATCTGAGAACAGATGATTAGAAGGATGAATGAATGGATGGGGCACTTATTTTATGTAAATAAGCATTAAGAGTCAAACAGGAAATTGGTGTGTACCAAATACAAGACAATAATGAGATTATTGTTACTATTTGCAGGTGACATGCCCAGGTCTCCTAACTGGGACTCCTGAGAGCTTTCATCAAAAATCCCAGTAGGAGGACATGATCATGTTGCTGATGCTTTTTTCTGCTTGAAGTGGCTCTTGTTCCTCATCTTTTTATCCCCTAAGACTGTTTGCTCCTCACCTGTCCAGAGAGAATTTTATGATTCCACATTTAAAAAAAAAACCAGTTTGAAACATTTTACTGCACTTCAACAGACATTATTTTATTTGATCCTCATAATTCTTCAAGGTAGATATTGTAGGCTGTTGGCATCCATATTTTGTGCATAAAAAGATAGAGATTCTGAGGAATTAAATGACCCCCTCCTAAGTGGCAGAGCTACCTAGTGGTTTCTGCCACAAAGGGTTGGAAATGAGAGCAGAGGAAGATCTTACCTTCTTAGTGTTGCCTTGGGAATGTGCTCTTCACGACAGAGACTGGCTGCTTTGTGGAGGGATTGCAGGGACCAAGCACAGTCCCTCTCTCTACCAAGATAACATTTACAGCTTAAGAGACCATCCATCTCAGTGACATATATCAGACAACGGACCACTTAATCACCCTGAGAGCACATGTGCTCCATTTTATCAGGATGTTGTTATTCGGGAGAAGTAAATGCTCTTCCCTCTTGCTTCCTAACTCAAGATCCCTGTCTCTCTGCTCCTTTTGTCTCTTTTTCTGTCTCTACCCTTGAACTCCATCTCCATCTCTTTCTCCTACCTCTTTTTCTTTTGTTTCTCATTTTCTCTTATGTTGTCTGTCACCTTGATTTTTACATAAACATAGAATTATAAATAAGTTTAAAGAGCCATATGAATGAGGAGGAAAATTTGTAATAGTTTTCCATAAGAATTTTTGGATTAGTCTGTGTGTGCATGAAAGTGAATTTACTTATTGCTGATGGACTATTGCCTTAATCCTAATCCACAAATGTGTAACTGAAATATTCTTGAGTCTTGCTCACAATACTGCTCCTGTGTAAATGCCCTGATGCGTTCATTTCCAAATAACTCTGCCATTCTAGATCACATGTATTTGAAGAGTAGCATTAGATTCTGGTAAAAATAGACTCTCAGAAGAGTGGCTGCAAAACAGGTGGCCAGCAGGTGTCAGTCTCACCCAGTGGAAGAGCTGAGAAGGGTCTCATTGTGGCTTTTCTTTATGGAAGTTTTTCTTTCTTTCTTTTTTTTAATGAACTTTTTAAGAACCACAGTTAAATTCTTGTTTGTTTTAAGCAAATTCTGGATTGGTTTAAAGAGAAAGTAGATGATCCTCAGCCTCAATCCACCCACATTCACAGATGTAGGCTGATTATTATCTTGTTAAAAATACAACTATTGTATCGGGATATAATCTCATTATTGTCTGGGCATCTGGACCTCATTTATTGCTAATTTAAATTTTATTTTCATTGCAGGGTGATTGATTCATGATGGAGGGCGAAGCTCCAACAGAGTGTCCCTTTGCATGGGTGCGGCAGAATCCTAGCACCTGGAATTTTGCGGTTAGTGATCATTTGTACCATTCATTCAACCTCCCACCTTGCTTTCAAATGAAGAAGCATATCCAGAAAAGATTTGTTCAGACACTCAAAGCTGTAGTGAAGAAGGTTGGATTTAGCACTAATACCAAGAGCTGAAGTGGCTGGACCGGAATGATTGGCACCTGGTAACTCTCTTGGCCTTGGCAGCTCTCTAAGGTCTAGGCTTCCTTCTTCTCTACGTTTCCAAGTTCAGAATGAGAGGGCATAGGCATAAGGCTCCTGTGGGCTGTCAAAATCTGCACATGTTCACAAGCGATTATCTTCAGTGTAATCCCCATAGCAACGTAGCAAGTGCCTGCCCATTGTGGGATGCTAGCTGATTATGCTAGAGATGGAAGGAAAATCCTAGGGACAGCTTGATGGAGGAGGGGTTGCTAATGCACGTCAGCTCCGAGTGTTGCTTCTTAGACAGCTACAGCTGTGAGGTTTGAGAGGGGCATGTGGTGCTTGTTGTTTACATAATCAACTGGAAAGTACTTATACGTGTTGGTCTGTGTCTGGAAAGGGACTAGCAAGCCAGAAATCGCTCTGGTTCACATTCTGGAGCTCCTGAAGCTGTCTGGAGATAAAGGAGCCAGTTCTTGCCGTTTGCTGGGGGGTTTACCAAACCAAAGCAACCTGGAGAGCTTTAGGCCAAGAGATACACACTAAAGTAAATGCTTGGCAACCGTGGTTGATGAAATTAGGCTTAAGAAACATGGGGACAGGTGTCAGGCAACCTCTCTAATAGTTACTTTTCTTGTGCTTTTAAAAGTGTTTTATGAACTCAAATATTTTAAAATCAAACAGCATGTCTATAAAGCAGAGGATGCAACTGCCTTTGAAGGAAGCGGTGAGGTAGTATCCTAGACTTCTGCCTAACACCAGTGTAGTAGACTTGGAGGTGTGTTTTTCAAGGAAGGACTTGCTGGCAGTTGTGGGGATGGAGTCAGCAGCTAGCTGAAAGTGGTCATATGCTTCTGTATCTGCCTCAGGTGCAGAGTTGGCTTGCCCCCTCCCTCCCCCGCAGGCTCCTCTCCTTTAGTGACTGGGGTGGGAAAAGAGATAAAAGCCCAGCCTTTTACATGCACCCTGACTATATCTGATTGGCCCTTTATCCCAGGGCTCCTGGTGAGGTTGGCTGAGGCTTTCTGAGTCTGCATTGTGATCTTTTCCTTCTGCCATTTCCATCTTTGAACCCCGTCTTTTGGAGCTGTTGAACCCAGCTATATTTCAGCACATGCTTTTGAGAAATCCAGGATGCAACAACCAATTTTCCCTTCTGCCTGGAAAACAATGGGGAAAATGTAATTGTTCCCTTAAAGAAAATGCCTAAAAGCCTTTTGAGATAACTTTTCAATGCATTTAATATTCCACAAGAGAAAAGGATTACCTTTACAAAGTCTCAGATAAGAAAAATTGTTTTTATAATATTATAGTACATTTATTTATAGTAAATTAAGTCTTTTTTTATTTTATTTTTTTTAATTAAGTCTTTTTTTTTAAATTAAACTTTTATTTAATGAATATAAATTTCCAAAGTACAGCTTATGGGTTACAATGGCTTCCCCCTCCCAAAACTTCCCTCCCACCCGCAACCCTCCCCTTTCCCGCTCTCTCTCCCCTTCCAATCACATCATGATTCATTTTCAATTCTCTTTATATACAGAAGATCAGTTTAGTATATATTAGGTAACGATTTCAACAGTTTGCCCCCATATAGCAACACAAAGTGAAAAAAAATACTGTTGGAGTACTAGTTATAGCATTAAATAAGAGTGTACAGTACATTAAAGACAGAGATCCTACATAATATTTTTTAAAAAAAATTAATTAATTTTCTATGCCATTTCCAACTTAACACCAGTTTTTTTTTCATTTCCAATTATCTTTATATACAGAAGATCGATTCAGTATATAATTAGTAAAGATCTCATCAGTTTGTACCCACGCAGAAACACAAAGTGTAAATATACTGTTTCAGTACTAGTTATAGCATCACTGCACATTAGACAACACATTAAGGACAGATCCCACATGGGATGTAAGCACACAGTGACTCCTGTTGCTGACTTAACTATTTGACACTCCTGTTCATGGCGTCAGTAATCTCCCTAGGCTCTAGTCATGAGTTGCCAGGGCTATGGAAGCCTTTAGAGTTCACCGACTTCGATCTTATTCCGATAGGGTCATAGTCAAAGTGGAAGTTCTCTCCTCCCTTCAGAGAAAGGTACCTCCTTCTTTGATGGCCCCGTTCTTTCCACTGGGATCTCACTCGCAGAGATCTTTCATTTAGGTCTTCTTCTTTTTTTTTTTTTTTCTTTTCCATGGTATCTTGGCTTTCCATGCCTACAGTACTCTCATGGGCTCTTCAGCCAGATCCGAATGCCTTAAGGGCTGATTCTGAGGCCAGAGTACTATTTAGGAAATCTGCCATTCTATGAGTCTGCTGTGTATCCCACTTCCCATGTTGGATCTTTCTCCCCCTTTTTGATTCTATCAGTTAGTATTAGCAGACACTTGTCTTGTTTGTGTGATCCCTTTGACTCTTAGACCTATCCGTATGATCAGTTGTGAACTGAAATTGATCACTTGGACTAGTGAGATGGCATTGGTACATGCCACCTTGATGGGATTGTATTGGAATCCCCTGGCACATTTCTAACTCCATCATTTGGGGCAAGTCTGATTGTGCATGTCTCAAATTGTACATCTCCTCCCTCTCTTTTTCCACTCTTAAATTTAACAGGGATCACTTTTCAGTTAAAATTTAAACACCTAAGAATAATTGTGTGTTAATTACAGAGTTCAACCACTAGTACTAGAACAACAACAACAACAACAACAACAACAAATACTAAAAAGGATAAAGTATTACATTGTACATCTAGAGTCAGGACAAGAGCTGATCAGGTCATTGTTTCTTACAGTGTCCATTTCACTTCAACAGGTTTCCCCTTTGGTGCTCAGTTGTCGCCGATCAGGGAAAACAAATGAAATTTGTCTCTTTGGGACTGGCAGTAAATTGAGTCTTAACCCAGCCTATCTAACTACTTTTTACAATGAAAGGAAAGGTTCCTGTATTCTTGGTTTACAAGGCTCCAAAAATGACTGAAGGTTTTCTTGCCCTGTTCCTTATTAATAATTGCCCCAAGTGTTTTGTGCTTTGTGGTTCCATCAACTGTTCTAGCTAATTTTAAAATGCCACAGCCTTTCCCTGCCCTTGTTTGGTGTGGCGTCAAGCTTCTCTCCCTTGAGTGTGTGTGTGTGTGTGTGTTGGGAGGAGCAGGGGAAGACAGAATAGAGGAAGAAGGATGACATAAGGAGCTCATTCCTAGGATACCAAGCTCTGCCTTGTTGCCCTGATGCTTTGTTTCAGACCCTGCTGAATCTGTCCTTGACCCTTTATTCACCTAATTGGGTAGCCTGGGAGGTAGATTGGAGTCTAACGGATTGGGTTAGGAAAACAAAATCTGAAGGAATAAATGACCTTGCCTTGGAGGTGCTGCCGAGGTAATCAGCAGATCTAAATATATTTGACTACAGAGGTTGACTACATGCTAGGTGTAGCCTTAAAGGTAATATGTATGGGAAACAAACTGTGTTATGTGAAGTATGAAAAGTTTATTTAAAATGGACAGAACTAAAATGCAACAACTCAGTCCAAGTCAGATTTAGAACTGCTTTTAATATATCAAGGACTGATATCCTGGATCACACAGGAGCTGGATTGTATGTGTTGGGCTAAGATAACATCTTGTTCTTATCTGTATTTCAGGAAGCATTCTTATTAGAACCACCTCCTAGAAGAAATAAAGTTATATTAAAAATGATTGAAACATGAGTCAGTTTTCAATACTACAGAAAAAATCCAAATGTATGAATCCTAGAAATATTAAAAAAATGATTTGAGAGGGAGAGACAGGGAAAGGGAGAGAAGGAGAGAGAGAGTGAGAGCAAGAACGAGAGAGAGAGAGAAGGGAAAAAGAAAGAAAGAATATCCATCTTCTGGTTCGCTTCCTGAGTGCCTGCAGTGGCTAGCTGAAGCCAGAAGTCGGGAATTCCATCTGAGTCTCCCCAGTGGGTGGCAGAAACCCAGTTGTTTGAGGCATCCTGTTGCCTCCCAGAGTTTGCATTTGCAGCAGGCTGGACTCAGGATCCAGATCTGGGAAGCAAACCGAGGTATCCCAATATGGGATATGGTATATTAACTACTGGGCTAATACCTGCCCATTAATTCTGGGAAATTTGATGAAAGTAAACATCTTAGAAAACTAAGAAAACATGACCAAGAAGAGTTGTCCCCTATTTCTGGGATTAATGAACCTTGATGATTTTCTTATTATATATATACATAGCTCAGTCTGAGAATTGTGGTTTAGGTTTTACTCAGTAAGTTATTAAATCTATTTTGTTTGTTCTTAATTTGGTTCTCTTAAATTTCACCTGATAATTAGCAAAAAAGCTACAAGTTTCTTTTATTGTTTTTAATATTTATTTATTTGAAAGGCAAAGTTATAGAGAGGGAGAGGGAGAGGGAGAGGGAAAGGGAGAGGGAGAGGGGAAGAGGGAGAGAGAGAGAGAGAGAGAGAGAGAGAGAGAGAGGTGTCTTTCATCCACTGATTCACTCCCCAAATGTCCACAACAGCTGGAGCTGGGGCCAATCTGAAGCCAAGAGCCAGGAACTTCTTCCCGGTCTCCCATGTGGGTATGAGGGCCCAAGCATCCTTCATTGATTTCCCAGGGTATAGTGGAGAGCTGGATTGGAAGTGGAGTAGCTGGGACTTGAGCCAGTGTCTATATGGGATGATGGCACTGCAGGCAGTCGCATTACCTGCTATGCCCCAATGCTGGCCCCACAAGTTTGTTATAAAATAAAAATATCCTTTTTCTCAGTGATGGTTTAACACATTCAGAAATTATTTTCTCACGATGCTACTGATACAGTATTCTCAGCAGGACACATTTCCAGGCAATTTGTTTAACCCCAAAATGAGAGTTATAGATTTTAAACTAAGTGATGTCTTTTCAGGTTTGCTCAAATTTGCAACACAAGCATTCCCTTTGTTGGATATTAACTTCTCACAGCATTTCCTAAACAAAATATATTGGCCTGAAATTAGTGGCTCCCATCATGAGTTGGCTGGACGCCTTTGTTGGGTTCATGCTACAAAAACCAGAAACCATTTAGTCCCTGCTGGCCTGTCTTGAGAAAATGCTTTTATTCACCTTTTCTTCTTTTACTTTCTGATCTCTTAAAGGGTTTCTTCCTTTATTCAGCCATTAACCTTCATCTATGCTGGTCTTTCCTTTCTTTTATTCTATTATTCCTAGGTTTTATTTGCCTGTTTGTGTGATATGCTTTTTTTAAAGAATGTTTTCTAGTGCTGATTTAAAGATGCTGGTGATAATTTTTAGTTGAATTTTTTATTTAGTGGGAGATTAAGCTTGTGGTGAAAAAGTAAATTGAAAGTATGTCATTGCAAGAAAAAGACAAAAGAAAAAATAAGAAAGGAAGGAGGAGGGAGGCTGTAAATGTCATTATGTTCTTAAAACTGTATATATGAAATACATGAAATCTCTTTCATTTTTGTAAATAAATTTTAAAAAGAGAATGAAAAGAAAGTCTTTTTGACTTTTTAATTTTAAAAAACTTTCTTTTTTTAAAAAATTATTTATTTGGAAGGCAGAGTTACAGAGAGGGAAAATACTGTGTGAGAGAGAGAGAGAAATCTTCCATCCACTGGTTAACTCCCCAAATGACTGCAATGGCCTGGGCTATGCCAGACCGAAGCCAAGAACCTGAACACTATTCTGGTGTCCCATGTGGTTGCAGGCCACCCAAGCACTTGGGCCATCTTCTGCTGATTTCCCAGGAACCCTTTTATGTAGCTAGATCAGAACTGGAGCAGCTCAGACTCGAACTGACACTCATATGGGATGCTGGAGTTGCAGGCAGTGGTTTAATCTGTTGTACCACAACACTGGTCCCACTTTTTAGGTTTTATATATAGAATATATGATTGGTCCCTGACTCTCACAGGTACAAGTTTTTAAACTTTACAATGCAAAAAAAAAAAAAAAATAGTGATATCTTTCAGTGTAAATTGTACCTTTTTTTTTTTTTTTTTTTTTTTTTTTTTTTTTTTTTTTGACAGGCAGAGTGGATAGTGAGAGAGAGAGACAGAGAGAAAGGTCTTCCTTTTTGCCGTTGGTTCACCCTCCAATGGCCGCTGCGGCCGGTGCATCTCACTGATCCGAAGCCAGGAGCCAGGTGCTTCTCCTGGTCTCCCATGCGGGTGCAGGGCCCAAGGACTTGGGCCATCCTCCACTGCCTTCCCGGGCCATAGCAGAGAGCTGGCCTGGAAGAGGGGCAACTGGGATAGAATCCGGTGCCCCGACCGGGACTAGAACCCGGTGTGCCGGCGCCACAAGGCGGAGGATTAGCCTGTTAAGCCATGGCGCTGGCCTAAATTGTACCTTGAGTTTTGAATTTTTATCTTCATGGGACTTAATCCGCATTTCAAGTGCCAATATTTTACTTAAGATGTTATTGCTCAATCTTATCTTCTCTAAAACATAGTAGAGCAGGGAAAAAAGAAAAAAAATAACAATTACCAGATCACCCAGGGATATCTGAGGAAATTTGGAGAAGTTTTTCTTCTCATTGTTTTTCTTTTGGTTATCAATACTCAGTTTTAAATTCCCATTGAAGATGTTCTCATTTTGTCATAAAAGTTCAATTAAGTCTATATTTTTTCTTAGGTCTATTACCCTAATGTTTGGAAGAGTCATTAAGAACCTGGAAAGATTCTTCAGTCCTCTCAGAATTTGCCATCTCCTTTAGAATGTGTTTATCAGTTATTTGTGATTCTCTTTATAGCACTGCCTTATTGGCGTTAAGAAAGAGAATATCACTGGAGGGCCCAAAGGCACAACATTATCCTGGGACTTAATTGTCAACAATTTGAAATTTAAGAGCAAACTTGACTGTGTGAGAGTAATCCTCTGGGAAGATGACTCTTACTGACACACAGGGTCCTATGGAGCTGAATGAGGAGTTCTGAATGGTTTGCGTTCCAAGCACTTTCGCTTTCCCTCCCTGTAGGCCAGTGAGCTAACTCATTTCATTATCTTTGATTTTGCATCCTTTCATAGTTTGCCCTTTATATTTTAATCTAGGTGAATAGCAAAATCTCTTCCTTTTGTTTTTTCTATAGATAACCCAACTATGAGATCAAATTTTTAATACTAAAATGTTTATTTGTTTATATATTAGTTTTTTCTTTTATGCTTTGCACATCATGAAATCTAGTAAGGCATCAAAAATTCCTTAAAGGCCTATATGTGCTTTTGACTTATTATTTGAAAATAATTTTGAACTTACCGAAGTTACTTAAATAAGAATAGCACAAAGAAAAACAGTTAACCCTTTACTCGGCTTCTTCTGTTGTTAACATTGTACTCAATTTGCTCAATCAGTTGTGCTCTCTCCTCTCTCCTTCTCTCTCCATATATACCTATGCATATACACAGGCATAATGTGTATACACACATAGATGTATACTAGTGTGTTTGTATACAAATAATATTTTGTTTTCACTAAATATTCACATATTTATATTTCACACAATATTCACATATTGTGGCCTTTATTTATAAATAGTTTAATATTCTTTTAGAGATAGATATATTCTCTTACATAACCACAGGGCAATTATCAAGTCCAGTAAATGTAGAATTGATACTTTCATTTAATTTGTGATTCTACTTTCCCATTGCTCCAAAAATGGTGATTATAGTTTCTTTGTCTTCCAGCATGAGCTCCAGTTTAGGGGCAGGTATTGCATTTAGTTGCATAGCTCTTCAATCTCTTGAACTTTCCCACATTCCTCTTTGGAGGTCTTTTATTACAATGTCCTTTATTTTTGAAGAATGAGTCCCCTGCTTTATAAAATAGAAACCTCCATATTTTGAATTTTTCCAATGTTTCCTCATGGTTAAATTTAGATTATCTACTTGCAACCAGAATGTCATTGTGGATCTTTTCCACTGTGTCACCATCACAATAAAGATGCAAGAATGAGCAATATATATTAACATTGAGATAAAATTTTATTATATTTTTAAAGATTTATTTATTTGCTTGAAAGTCGGAGCTACTGAGGGAGAGACAGAGAGAATCTTCCATCTAATGTTTCACTCCCCAGATGGCTGTGTCAGCTAATGCTGGGCCAGGCTGAAGCCCGGAGCAAGGAGCTTACTCCAATTCTCTCATGTGAGTGGCAGGAGCTCAAGGACGTAGGCCATCTTCTGTTGCTTTTCCCAGGCCATTAGCAGGGAACTAGATTGGAATTGGAGCAGTTGGGACACAAACTGGTGCCCATATGAGATGGCAGCACTGCAGGCATGCAGTAATGCCGGCCCCAGAGAAAATGAGGAACAGGATATTTTTATGATCTAAAGTATCATTTGACAAAATGCTTCTAATTTGCAAGAGAGAAAATAGTAACTCTTAAAGAAGAAATGAGATGATGAAAATTGACCTCACCAGTGAGGGAGTAGATGGACTTCTTGGACCTTCAGATACAGCTGTCTGAGAAGCACATAATGTCACCCAACCTGGTCTGCACTTTATCTTTTCAATGTACGTGATCAGCAAATTTTTTCCTTCATTGTTCCTAGAATGTTTCTGCTTTTAGAACTCTCAGTGGACAAATCCAGGAAATGTAAGCATGCATAAGTAACACTTTCATATATATGCTACATGCACTCATATGCTTAACATATGACACCTGCAAATATGCACATTTACATGCATGTACACAAGCATGCACATAGTTTAGATAACTATATCAGTACCTCTGATTTTAATTCATCTTTCTTGCCTTCTCCCATTCTGTCTTTTCGGAATGTCCCTCCTTTCAAGGTGAGAACCTTAGTTTCCAAACCATCAATGTGTTTACTCATAACACATCTGAAATAGTTTCAGAACAGCTTTATCCATTCTACCATAAAAAAACAAAGCTATAAAAAAGAGTTCAGGATCTCTAGCTTCCACTACTTTCATCATCTTGTCCTCTCAAGATTGAGCACATGTATGACATACAGTCAAAATTGTGTTTATAGATTACTCTAAGTAGGTTTTTTTATCTCTCCATTATAATTGTGATACTTGGGTTTTTTTTTTTTTTTTTTTTTTTTTTTTTTTTTTTTTTTTTTTTTTTTTTTTTACAGGCAGAGTGGACAGTGAGAGAGAGAGACAGAGAGAAAGATCTTCCTTTTTGCCGTTGGTTCACCCTCTAATGGCCGCCGCGGCTGGCGCGCTGTGGCCGGCGCACCGCGCTGATCCGATGGCAGGAGCCAGGTGCTTCACCTGGTCTCCCGTGCGGTGCAGGGCCCAAGAACTTGGGCCATCCTCCACTGCACTCCCTGGCCACAGCAGAGAGCTGGCCTGGAAGAGGGGCAACCGGGACAGGATCGGTGCCCCGACCAGGACTAGAACCCGGTGTGCCGGCGCCGCAAGGCGTAGGATTAGCCTATTGAGCCGCGGCTCCGGCTATACTTGTTTTAATTTCTTTCCTATCATCATTGTGGCCTTTTTTCCCTGGATATGTCAAGCATTAACATGTTTCCAAGTTAAAACTTCTCAACAGATCCAGTCAAAGAAGTACCCATTCTATCCCTATGATTTGGGGGGGAGGTAAAAATAAGCATATATAAGTATTTTAGTTTATCTTCTACATGGTGGGAAATCCTACATGGGGAGTAAGTGCACAATGACTCCTGTTGTTGATTTAACAATTGACACTCTTATTTATGATGTCAGTAATCACCCTAGGCTCTTGTCATGAGCTGCCATGGCTATAGAAGCCTCTTGAGTTCACAACTCCGATCTTATTTACACAAGGCCATAGTCAAAGTGGAAGTTCTCACCTCCATTCAAAGAAAGGTACCTCCTTATTTGATGTCCCGTTCTTTCTGCTGGAATCTCACTCACAGAGATCTTTCATTTAGTTTTTTTTTTTTTTTTTTTTGGCCAGAGTGTCTTGGCTTTCCATGCCTGAAATAATCTCATGGGCTTTTTAGCCAAATCTGAATGCCTTAAGGGCTGATTCTGAGGCCAAAGTGCTGTTTAAGACATCTGCCACTTTATGAGTCTGCTGAGTATCCTGCTTCCCATGTTGGATTGTTCTCTCCTTTTTAATTCTATCAGTTAGTTTTAGCAGACACTAGTCTGTTTATGTGATCCCTTTGACTCTTAATCCTATCATTAAGATCAATTATGAACTGAAACTTTTTTTAGTTTATTTATTTGAGAGGTACAGTTACAGACAGCAAGAGGAAGAGACAGAGACAAAGGTCTTCCATCTGCTGGTTTACTCCCCAAATGGCTGCAATGTCTGGAGTTGGGCCGATCCAAAGCCAGGAACCAGGAGCTCCCTCTGGGTGTCTGACCTGGGTGCAGGGGTCCAAGTGTTTGGGCCATCTTCCATTGCTTTCCCAGGCCATAAACAAAGAACTCTATTGGAAGAGGATCAGCAGGACATGAACTGGAGCCCATATGAGATGCTGGCTCTGCAGTGAGAGGCTTAGCTTACTACACCACAGTACCAGCCCCTAAGGACTATTTTTAATCTCCTTTTGTAAATTGCTTTTCACTATATATGCATAGGATCTTTGGCCTTTTTATCCTTAATTTTTAAAAGTTTTTTTTAACTACTAGGGATATTAGTACCTTATCTGTGATGGATGCATTTTTGCATATATTGCAAATACTTTCCCTGATCTGTATTTTGTTATTTGACTTTGATTATATTTGATTATGTTTCCTCTCTGAAAGATCTTTTGAATTTTCCTTTAGTTAAATTTATTGCTCTTGGGGCTGGCACTGTGGCACAATGAATTAAAGCCATGGCCTGCAGCGCCACCATCCCATATTGGCTCCAGTTGGAGTACAGGCCGTTCCACTTCCAATCCAGCTCTTTGCTGGAAGGTAGCAAAGGATGGCCCACTAGGTCTTTGGGATCCTGCACTGACGTGGGAGACCTGAAGAAGCTGCTGGCTTTGGCCTGGCCTAGACTCATTTGTAGTCATATGGAGAGTGAGCCAACAGATGGAGAACCTCTTTCTCTGTCTTTGCTCTGTCTCTATAATTCTGCTTTTCAAATAAATAAATCTTTAAAAGAATTATTGCTCTTTTCTTTAATTGCATTTGGATTTTTAGTCATGGGAAGTCTTTCTCTACCCTCAAAGGTGAATATACCTGTGTTTTCCTCAATACTTATGTAGTTTTATTTTTACATTTAGATTTTGGCTTGACTTGGAATTTATTCTTCTATGTGATGTGATCTTTTGCCCAACGTTTTAAAATTTATTTTTTTTGAATTGACAAATTTTTTTTACCATATTTGTGGGATACCAAATGTTATTTTTATATGAATGCATTGTATAGTGTTCAACAAATGAGAAGCATATTTATGCCCTCAAATTTTATAATTTCTTTGTAGTGAAAACATTTAAAACCTATTCTTCTAGATATTTGAAATAAATTATTCTCTATAGTCACCCTACAAGGCAATAGAACACCAGAGCTGGTTTCTTCTCTCTAACTGTAACTTGGTGCCTGTTGATGAACCTCTTCCCAGCTCTTCTTGGCCTCTGGTTGCCACTATTCCATGCTGAAATTCTATGAGGTCAACTTTTTAGTTTAGGTTAGTATTTGTCTTTATATTGCTTGGCTAATTGCAGTTAACATAATGTCTTGCAGTTTCATCCATGTTGTCTCAAATGACACAATTTCATCGTTTTTATGACTCAATAGTATTATGCTGTGTATATATACTCTATTTCCTTCATCCACTCATCAGTTGTTGGGCATTTAGATTGATACCTTTTCTTAGCTAATGTGAATAGTGCTATAATAAACATCAAAGTGTAAATCCTTCTTTGACATAATGACTTTGTTTCCTCCAGATATATACTCATTAGTGGGATGGTTAGATCACATGGTAATCCTATCTTTTTTTTTTGTTGTTCAAAATTTTTTTCCTTTTTTAAGAAAGTTTTTATTTAATAAATATAAATTTCATAGGTAATCCTATCTTTAACTTTATGGGAGAACTTCCTTATTGTTTTCTATAATAATAATAATAATAATTATTATTTTTTTTTTGACAGGCAGAGTGGACAGTAAGAGAGAGAGACAGAGAGAAAGGCCTTCCTTTGCCATTGGTTCACCCTCCAATGGCTGGCGCACCGCGCTGATCCGAAGGCAGGAGCCACGTGCTTCTCCTGGTCTCCCATGGGGTGCAGGGCCCAAGCACTTGGGCCATCCTCCACTGCACTCCTGGGCCATAGCAGAGAGCTGGCATGGAAGAGGGGCAACCAGGACAGAATCTGGCACCCTGACCGGGACTAGAACCCGGGGTGCCGGCGCCGCAAGGCAGAGGATTAGCCTATTGAGCCGCAGCACCGGCCTGTTTTTTATAATTATTGTACAAATGTATATCCCCACCAGCAGTGTGTAAGGGATGCCTTTATTCCATATCCTCTCAGCACATGTCATCTTTTGTCTTTTTAGTAATAGGTATTCTAACTGTAGTGAGGTGTTACTGTTTTGTGGTTTTGATTTGTATTCCCTGATGATCAATGATGTTGAGCATTTTCTCATGTATCTGTTGACCATTTGTATATCATCTTTTGAAAAACGTCTATTGTTTACTTTTTAATTGGATTTTTTTGCTACTGAGTTGTTTGGGTTTCTTATACAGTCTAGATATTAATACCTTATCAGATGTATATTTAGCAAATATGAGGGTGCTTCAAAAAGTCAAGGAAAATATGTATTATGAAAAAAACTATGCATGCACTTCAAATTTTTTTATCAAAATAAGCTTGTCTTTTAATTTCATTTTTCATGAATTTTATGAAATTTCTTTAAATTCCTTCCCATTCTATTGGTTGTTTCTTTACTCTGTTCTTTCCTTTGCTGTGAAGTAAATTTTTGGTTTGATGATGTAATTTCATTTACCTATTTGTGCTTTTGTTTCCTGTGATTTTAGGGTCTACTCAAATATTTTCTTGCCCTGAACCATTTCCCCTATGTGTTCTTCTAGTAGTTTCATAGTTTCAGGTCTTGCATTAAAATCTTTAGCCTAATTTGAGTTGATATTTTTACAGTGATAAATAGGGTCTAATTTCATTCTTTTGCATGTGGGTATCCAATTTTCACAATACTGTTTATTTTATTTATTTTTTTGACAGGCAGAGTTAGACAGTGAGAGAGAGAGAAGAGAGAGAGAAAAGCCTTCCTTTTCCTTTGGTTCACCCCCCAAATGGCCGCTATGGCTGGTGTGCTGTGGCTGGCATGCTGCGCTGATCCGAAGCCAGGAGTCAGGTGCTTCCTCCTGGTCTCCCATGCGGCTGCAGGGACCCAAGCACTTGGGCCATCCTCCACTGCCTTCCCGGGCCACAGCAGAGAGCTGGACTGGAAGAGAAGCAACCGGGACAGAATCCGGCTCCCCAACCCAGACTAGAACCTGGTGTGCCAGTGCTGCAGGCAGAGGATTAGCCAAGTGAGCTGTGGCACCGGCCACAATACTCTTTATTAAGAGGCAGTCATTTCCCCAACTTAGCAACTTTGTCTTAGCAGCTTTGTCAAAGATAAGTTGGCTGAGGATGCGTGAGTTTACCTCTAGGCTCTGTACTCTGTCCTACTTATAAATTGATTTATCTTTCTTTTTTTCTAAATAGCTAATCTATTGTCCAGCACCACTGATAAAATGAGCATTTTAACTCCAATGACTTGCAATACCTGGTCTTAATCATTTATGAGAGGTCTCCAAAAAGTTCAAGAAATAATATGTATTATGAAAAGTGTGATGAGGATTCGAAGATGGTGGAATAGGGAGGAAGCTTACTGCTCAAGTTTAGGGGAAGATAGCTAAAAAAGTGGAGAGAGTACAAACTCAGGGAAAAGTTAGGGAAAAACCAACAGAGGAAACTCCACACAAATTAGAGGGACACTGTGAATTTATGTGGAGAATGTGGACATGTATAACTCAGGGCTCCAGCAGCCAAGAGCCTCAGTTCCAGCTCTGGTGAGTGAGGTGAGACCAGACTGCAGCAGACTAAGCTACTGACAATAAAGCTATGAGAAGAGACTGGCTTGAGTCCAGCTTGGAGCCCTGTTGGGGACAGCGTACCTGCCAACCAAGAGGAAAAATAAAGAGGACATGTTTCTCTCTCCCTGACCACCTGACACTGCCATCCTGTAACTAACCAAGAGAGGATGGGTGCCATTTTTGGCATATGTAACAGCTGTGCCAGTTTGTTTGCACTCCACAATCAACCAAGAAAAGACTCCTGAGTCTGAGTGGGAAGATTGACAGGGGCCTGGATGCTCATGACGATGGGAGCCTTGTGTGCTGCAACTGTGCCAACATTGTGGCTGCATGGGAGGGTGCATGGTGTGGCTGGGTCTTTGGGCAGTCACTGTGGGCAGCTCCACACAATTGGGACTCCCTGATTCACTGGTGGGAGTCATTGCTGTGGGATCCATGCTCACACTGAAGACAGCATGAATCTTTTCTTGAGTTCTTGAGGCATCACAGATGAATATTGTATCCACTTGGGGATAGTGACCAGGCATTGGTCTCCTTGGAGTAGAGGAGGTAAGCATGATGCTACACACCAACAGAGCTGATCAAACTTCCCCTTTGATTAAAAAAAGAGAAAGATTTACCATGCCCAATTAGATGTTACCTTGGACACTCACCTCATCCTGGAGCACTGAACAGAGCTCCCTGACCACACCCAGTTCACCCCTCTGGGTATTCACTGAAAAAGCAGCTACTACACTAGGCCACAGAGGCATAGTCCAAAGATAAAAACCATCAGAGGAAAAAAAAGTATCTCCACAAATGCCTATTAATAAATACAGCAATTCATGAAGCAAGAATAAGAAAGACAACATGATGCCCCCAAAGGACACAACACTTCAAAGATAAAATGTGAAGATGAAGAGATGGAAGAAGTGCTGGAAACAGAATTCAAAAAATTGATCATAGGATTACTTAGAAGTAATCAGAAAAAATACACAAGTTAAAGAAATGCATACATGACATGACTGAAAATTTTTCCCATGAAATTGAGATTTTAAAGAAATCAAAATGAAACATTGGAAATTAAGAATTCAATAGATCAAATAAAAAATGTGGTGGAAAGCCTTAAAAATAGACTTGGTAAGGCAGAAGAAAGAATTTCCAAGTTAGAAGACAAATCTCTGGAAATTGTACAGTCACACAAAAAAGGGAAGAAATTAGAAAACTAAAAAACAGTGTTGGAGATTTATGGGATACCATCAAATCACCCAAAGTGCAGTTCTTAGCAGTACTTAAAGGCATGGAAAGGGAGAAGGGATTAGAAGGCCTGTTTAGTGGAATAATTACAGAAAACTTTCCTAATTCAGAGAAAGAATGGGGCATCCAAGCATAGGAAGCACATGGGACTCCTAATAGTCATTTCCAGGAAAGTTCCTCAACATGATACATTGTAGTCAAACTCTCCACAGAAAAACAGAAAAAAAAGATTCTAAAATGTGCATGAGAGAAATGCCAGATTGCTTTCAGAGGAACTCCAATTAAACTCACAGTGGACTCTCATCAGAAACCCTACAGGCAAGGAGAGAATGACAAGATATATTCCAAGTGATAAGATAAAAGAACTGTCAAACCAGAATACTGTATTCTGCAAAGCTCTCATTTATGAATGAAGGTGAAATAAAGACCTTCTGTAACAAATTGAATTTGTCACCATTCATCCAGTGGTAAAAAAATGCTTAAAGAGGTACTACACACAGAAACATGGTCATAAATATGAAAGAATATGAAGGCAGAAAATCTTCCAGTAAAGTACAAAGGAAAACCAAGGTATGCAATAGGAATATTTATGAAAAAATGGCAGGGCCAAGTCATTATCAATAATCTTCTTGAATGTAAATGGCCTCAACTCTCCATTTTAGATACAAACTGGCTGAATGGATGAAAAACAAAACCCATCTACTTGCTGCCTACAAGAATCACATATCACCAACAAAGCTACAGACTGAAAGTGAAAGGATGGAAAAAGATATTCCATTCTAACAGAAACCAAATATGAGTTGATGTAGCCATCCTAATAGCAG
Organism: Lepus europaeus; assembly: GCF_033115175.1. Lineage (NCBI taxonomy): Eukaryota > Metazoa > Chordata > Mammalia > Lagomorpha > Leporidae > Lepus > Lepus europaeus. The sequence continues at coordinate 54,347,554 of NC_084829.1, forward strand.
ACAAAATAGACTTTAACACAAAATCTGTTCAAAGAGGCAAAGAAGGGCACTATGTAATGATTAATGGATCAATTCAACAGGAACATGTGACTATAATAACCACATATGCACCCAATTAAAGGGCACCTGGCTATTTAAAAGAAATATTAATTGCTTTAAAGGGAGACATAGACTTCAATACAATAGTAATGGGGAACTTCAACACCCCGCTTTCAGTAAGGGACAGATCAATCAGACACAAAATCAGCAAAGAAACAACAGACTTAAGCTTAAAGTTTGCTTAAGCAAAGGGTTCTTGGAAAAGACTACAGAAGCACAGGCAGTTGAATCCAAAATCGACAAATGAGGTTACATTAAATTGAGAAGCTTCTGCACTGCAAAATAAACACTCAGCAAAGTGAAGAGGCAGCCAGTAGAATGGAAGAAATTATTTGCAAACCATGCAACTGATAAAGAATTAATAACCAGAATGTATAAAGAGCTCAAGAAATTCAACAACAACGAAACAAAGAACTCAGTTAAGAAATGGCTAAAGGACTTAAACAGGCATTTTTCAAAAGAGGAAATCAAATGGCCAACAGGCACATGAAAAAATGCTGTTTCACTAGCTATCAGGAAAATGCAAATCACAACCACAATGAGGTTTCACATCACCCATGTTAGAATGGCTTTCATACATAAATCAATAAATAACAAATGCTGGTGAGGATGTTGGGAAAAAGGTACCCTAGTCCACTGTTGATGTGAATGTAAACTGGTACAGCCAGTATGCACTGTAGAAGACAGTATGGAGATACCTAAAAAATCTGAATATAGACCTACCATATGACCCAGCTGTCCCACTCCTGGGAATTTACCCAAGGGAAATGAAATCAGCATATGAAAGAGTTTCTATACCCCCATGTTTATTGCAGCTTAATTCACAATAGCTACAATATGGATTCAACCCAAATGTCCATCCACTGTAGATTGTCTAAAGAAATTATGGGATATGTACACCATGGAAAACTACACAGCAGTTAAAAAAATGAAATCCTCTTGTTTGCTGCAAAACAGATGAAATTGGAAAACCTCATAATTAGTGAAATAAGCCAGTTCCAAAAGGACAAATACCATATGTTCTCCCTTTTCTATGGTAACTAATAGAGCACCTAGAAGATAATTTATAGAAGTGAAATTGACACTTTGAGATGCAATGTCCTTGAACAGCACTTGTCTAGACTACTGAGGAACAGTTATCATTTTCATGCTATTTGTTGAGCTCTTTACTTAGTGTAAGGTTAATATTACATGTATAAAGTTAATTGAAAGTAGATCTTAGTAAAAAATAAGAATGGGAATATGAGAGGTAGGAGCAAGAATGGTGGGAGTGCATGTGGGAGGGTGGGTATGGTGGGAAGCATCATGGTGTCCCTAAAGTTTGATTTATGGAATGCATGAAGTTTGTATACCTTCAATAAAAGGTTTCTGGGAAAAAAGAATGCATGGATTTTGAATTTTTTTCCTCCAATCTAAACTGATTTTAATCCCATTTTACATGAACCTTCAAAGTACCCTCATATTTGATTCATTGTGGAGTTAAGCCCTATAATGTTTAAGTACTATATCTATGGCAAAAAGAGTTGAATGAAGGAAGCCCTTTGCATCAAGACAGGGATCATCTGTAAAGGAAGAGCTTTCAGGTTAAAATATTATATAAAGCTTTTGATAACCTCATTAGACTTTCTGAATTAAATGTCACAGTTAAAACATTGACATGGGTCATATGTTCTAATACTGATTCTCAAACTTTGTTAAAATACAGATTTTTGAGATGGAATAGGGGATCACTGGGCCACTTTTTGAAAGGCGTGGTGTAGGAAGAAAACAGCAGTGTGTGTGAGATCAATATCTAGCATAATGCATGTGTGAGAAGTAATAGTTAAATTGTTCCAATGAGGATAAAAGAAAATACAGGCTTTCTACTACATACTAAATATGAGAATTACCCAAAGCAATAGAAGTTTATTATAGAGGCCATTGGTCATAAATCTACATTTGGTTAGTCCATCCTTTAAATGTTATTCTCAATGATCTGGACGGAAGATTTAGGCTAGTGGTTCTCAGGCATCCTTAGTTTTGCTATCATTTAGGAAGCTAAGGAATATGAATGACATATTTTTGGGATAAGGCCTCATTTAGCCCACAATGATAGGAAGGCTGCTCTGATATTGCTTAAAAATGAGGTTGAATGAGTGGCTTTTTTATAGGTTAGTCTTACACATATTATCATAGAAACGTTAATATTGCTTCATATACTGCCTCATGCCCTCTGGAAAATTAGTAATCCGAAAATGTTCTTCCAAAACCAGGGACCTAAATGCCTGAGCTATAATTGAAGCTGCTTTGTTTCTAGCAAGTTTTGAGTTTGGATATTTGGCCATGTTGTGTGTTAGAACATACAAGAAGCATTCGTTCACTTTTTGAGTTTAATTGCCTCAATCTTCTCATCAACATTTGTTTTCCTCTGTCTGTTCCTTTGTCCCATAGTCTGTTGTGGTTCTTATCTCTGTCTTGTATGTTCTTTTCTTTTTAAAGATTTATTTATTTATTTGAAAGTCAGAGTTACACAGAGAGAGGAGAGGCAGAGAGAGAGAGAGAGAGAGAGAGAGAGCGAGACAGAGAGAGAGAGAGAGAGGTCTTTCATCTGATGGTTCACTCCCCAGATGGCCGCAATGGCCGGAGCTGTGCCAATCTGAAGCCAGGATCCAGGAGCTTTTTCTGGGGTCTCCCACGTGGGTGCAGGGGCCCAAGGACTTGGGCCATCCTCTACTGCTTTCCTGGGCCATAGCAGAGAGCTGGACAGGAAGTATAGTAGCTGGGTTTTGAACCGGCGCCCATATGGGATGCTGGTGCTTCAGGCCAGGGTGTTAACCCACTGCACCACAGCACAGGCTCCTGTCTTGTATGATCTTTATGAATGTAATTCCAGGCACATTTTACTATGAGATAGTAAAATACGAATATGCATGGACCACATTACCAGTATGACCTTATGGTTCCCACTCTAGGCTGTTTAAACACTTCATGCTAGCCTGGTGTTACAGATGAAGATTTTTCTTCTTTACTGTGAGTCTTAGCAGTGCGTAGCAGCCACAGATAACTAAAATTGAACAGGTTTTTTGCAAAGATTTGGATATCCACCCTCTGGCTTTTTCTGGTTCTTATTTGTACTGCATAACACAAAATTAATGAGGATTTCACTTTGGTGAAATCTGCTTACTAAATGATGCTTGCAAATAGCACATTTATCCATTAGCATTTGGGGTTTTGATTAAACCATTTTGCAAGTAATTTCACTTTAGTGGCTGTTAAAGAGAATAGTTTGAAAGGAAAAATATGTTTTGGCATTGAATATTTTCAGATTCCTCTACAGGTTATCAAACATCTATGCAAATTATAATGTGGCTTGTTAATGTACAGGCAAGCCCTTTTGATTCTAGCATTTATTACCATCTGAGCCACAAAACACTGCACATGTATTACATTGTTAATAAAATGTTACAGTTGAATTGACACTTTAAAAGTATTTCACACTGTTTTATTGGTTTGCCAGTCCTAATTGGATGCATTGTCTCCGTTTCCCATTCTACTGTTTAAAACATTTGCTCTAGTATTTTATTCATGCTTTAATCTCAACTTTGGTGGTAACTTCATATAATTGGTTACTCATATTTTCTGGCAATTCCAGGCCTTGGCTTATCTTTTTCCCCTCTTACTCTCTTAAGTCTTTGCATCTCATTGGTCAACAACCTCTGATTATCTTAAAGGCATCTTGGGTTATTTTGACTTTTGCTTTGACTTCAAATGAAAACCTTGAGTTGTATTTCAAGACCCAGGTAGCTCTGATATAGAAAAAGAGCCAATGGTGATGTCCTTTCTTATTCATACTGTCTGAATAATTCTCTTTACTTATCCTATTACTCTACTAGAAAAATATTTTAATATTTTTCCCATTTATATTGTCCTAATATTGTGCTTGAATCAGTACTTAATCTTAGTTTAACAGGTTGTATTGAAATTGTTTTCAACAGAATGAAGGAATTACAACTCTGTTTAGGTTGTCTTGCATTTTCAAATACTAAGCAAAAGTTGATTTTAAAATGTTATAACTTGGAATGAAACAGTCTTAATAAAATTGTTTTTGTTCTATTAAAATTCATCATACTCATTTTAAGTGTATTTTATAAAAACCTTTTCATCATGACACTGAAGTAACTATAGTGATATTTTGTTGATTATTTTCTCCTGGGGGGAAAGCAGTTAATTAAGTATATAGATTTTTGCCTTATTCTTTTGTGTTCTGTGTAATGAATTCTTGGCTTTTTGCACAAATGCCCTGACTCCTGAAGGCTATTCACTTTGGACTGAAATGAAGTACCTTTTCAATCAAGTAACTTTGTATATATATTCATTTGTTTTGAAGAGACAGCAAATAACAACAATTTAATTCATTTTGTGCAGCTTTTCCCCTGTAAGGTGCTTTACTAATACATACATGGTAAAATATCTTTTATTCAACTTTACCAGGTACCTTCTCCTAGATTAATATACTTTCTTAAATAAATGTTGCCCCTCTTTAAAATATTTTAGCTTAGGATTAAAAATATTTGAATGCTATTTGATTAAGATGTAATGTACATTATAACAAGGTATAGTACAGTACTTAGCCACATATATACACTGTAAGCTGACAAAATCATGCAATTAGAATTCCAATTTCCTTATCTTTTCCTCATGTTTAGAGCCTACCAGTTCCTGTGTTCCAATTCTAATTCTTTATAATACATTACTTTTTTTCAAGTAAGTGATTTATTTCCCAATCTCCATTTAATTACTTATTTATTCAAACAATTTCAAGGTGAACAAATTTCATGTATTTCATATATACAGATTTAGCAACATAGTAATACCTCTCACACTATCCTCCCTCCCACCCACACTCCCACCCTTCATCTTCCTTGCTCTTATTCCCTCTCAATTTTTACAATGATCTACTTGCAGTTTACTTTATACTTAAAAGATAAAGCCTACATTAAGTAAAGAATTCAACAAACAGCATGAAGAAGTAGTAGAGAAAGGGCTGTAAACAATCTTTGAATCTCAAAAATGTCAATTTCACTCCTATAAATTACATTTTGTGGTACTCTATTAATTACCACAGATCAGGGAAAACATATGATATTTATCTTTTTGAAGTGGGCTTATTTCACTAAGTATAATGGTTTCCAGTTGCATCTATTTTGTTGCAAAGACAGGATTTCATTCTTTTTATATATCTATATCTATATCTATAGATAGATATATAGATATCTATGTAGATATCTATATAGATATAGGTATATATAGATATAGATATAGTTATAGATAGGTAGATAGATATAATTTCTTTATCCAATCATCAGTTGATAGATATCCAGGCTGATTCCATATCTTAGCTATTGTGAATTGAGCTTCAATAAACACGGGGAACAGATAATTCTTTCATATGATGATTTCATTTCCCTTTGGTAAATTACCAGGAGTAGGGTAGCTAGCTCATATGGTATATCTATTTTCAGCTTTCTGAGGAATCTCCATAACATCATCCACAATGGCTGCACCAGTTTATATTCCTACCAACAGTGGAGCCACGAATCTCCTCTGAGTCTCTCATGTGGGTTCAGGGGCCCCAGAATTTAAGCCATCTTCCACTGCATTTCTGGGCCAAAAACAGAGAGCTGGATTGGAAGAATATTAGCCAGTACATGAACTAGCACCCATGTAGGATGCTGGCAATGCCTGTGAAGGCTTAGTCCAATACACCATAGGGCTGGCCCCATGAGAACCATTCTAACTGGGGTGAGGTGAAATCTCATTATGGTTTTGATTCGTTTCCCTGAGGCTGATGATCCTGAGCAATTTTTCAGGAACTGTTGGATATTTGAATTTCCTGTTTAGAAAAATACCTGTCAAGTGATTTGCCATTTCTTAGCTAGATTCTTTTGCTGTTGATGAGTTTCTTCATCTCTTTATAAATTCTGAGTATTAATCCTTTATCTGCTTCATAGTTTGCAAAGATTTTTTACCCATTCTGTCAGTTGCCTTTTGACTTTGTTGAAGTGTTTCCTTTGTAATGCAGAAGCTTCTTAGCTTGATGTAATATCATTTGTCTATTTTGGCTTTGATTGCCTGTGTTTCTGGAGTCCATTCCAAGAAGTCTTTGACTATACCAATAGTTTATACTGCACAGTTTTCCCAATGTTCTCCTCTAGTAATTTTGTGGTATCAGGTCATGGATTTAGATCCCTGGTCCTTTTTGAATTTTTGTATAAGGTGTAGCGGTCTTGTTTCTGCATGTGGAGATCCAATTTTCCAAGCACCATTTGATGAAGATACTGTTCTTTATCCAGGGATTGTTTTTAGTTCCTTTGTCAAAGATAAGTTGGTTTCAGTTGCACCAATTGATGCCTGGAGTTTCTATTCTTTTTTTTTTTTTGGTATACATGTCTATTTTTGTGTCAGTACCTGGTTGTTTTGATTATAACTTCCTTGTAGTGTGTTTATGGTTCCTTAAGCTATTTGTGGTCTCTTGTGTTTCCATATGAATTTTAGCATTGTTTTTTCTAGAGCTGGGAAGAATTTCATTGTAGTTTGATTGGGATTTCATTGAATCAGTAAACTGCTTTGGATAGTATTGATATTTTGATAATATTAATTCTTCCAATACATGAACATGGAACATTTTTTCAAGTTTTAATGTCTTCTATTTCTTCCTGTAATGTTTTCTAATTTTCATTGTAGAAATCTTTCACCTCCTTGATTACATTTATTCCAAGTTATTTAACTTTTTTTTTGTACCTATTGTGAGTAGAATTGATCTTAAAAATTCTTTCCCAGCCATGGGAAAAGCTATTGATTTTTGTGTGTTAATTTTACATCCTCCACTTTAACAATCTTTTATGAGTTCCAACAGTCTCTTAGAGAATCTTTTGGTTCTCCTATATATGAAGCACATCATCTGCAAATGTGGATAATTTAGCTTTTTCTTTCCAATTTGTATCACTTTGATTTCTTTTTCTTGCCTAAAATACCTGGATAAAACTTCCAGGACTAAATCAAGTAGCAATGGTGAAGTGGGCATCCTGTCTTATTCTGAATCTTAGTGGAAATGCTTCCAACTTTTTCCCATTCAATGAGATGCTGGCTGTGGGTTTGTTGTAAATTGCCTTAATTGTGTTGAAGAATGTTCCTTGTATATGATATTGTCTTAAGGTTTTTGTCATGAAAGGATGTTGTATTTTATCAAATGCTTTCTCTTTATCTATTGAGATAATCTTGTGTTTTTTTGTTCTTCAGTTTGCTAATGTGATATATCACCTTGATTGATACTGCAAATGTTGAATCATCCCTGAATAACAGGGATAAGTCCCACTTGGTCCTGGTGAATGATCTTTCTGATACATTGTTGGATTCAATTAGCTGGTATTTGTTGAGGATTTTCCCATCTATATTCATCAATGATATTTGCATATAATTTATAATACATTATAATGAACTATAGTTGCCCCAGTGTGCTGTAAAACACTAGAGCCTATTACTTTTGTTTTTTGGTACCCATTAGTCAAAATCCCTATATCATCATACCCCACACTTCCTAGCCTTCAGTAACCAGTATTCTAAGTTCAGATAGACTTTAAAATTTTTTTACCTATGAAAGAATATGTGCTATTTGTGTTTGTGTCTCTGCTCTGTTTCACTTAACAAGTAACTTCCAGCTCCATCCATCTTGCAGCAAATGTTAGGATTTCATCCCTTTTTATGGCTGAATAATTTACCATTGTGTTTGTATATATTATACTTATGTTTGTGTGTATATAATATATATATATGTATATATACATATATATATGTATATATATATATATATATACATATCCTTTATATATTCATCCATCAGTATATACCTACGTTGATTCCATATCTTGGATATTGTGAATAGTTTATACAGAGAGTTTTAAAAAAACAGTTTATTTGCAAACAAGAAGTCCACATATTATTGGATGGTAGATTTGGTCAGTGACTCAGAGATATCCATCTGACATCTATGCACTTCTTTTAGCCTGTTACTTATGGTCACAAGATAACAGCCATCAATCTAGCCATCTCATCTACTTTTAACTAAGGAAAAAAGGAAAGAAACTACCTTTATAATACAGTTTAAGAAAGAAATATGAAACTCTTCTCAGGCACAACTATAATCTGAAAATAAAAATGTTGTATCTTTCCTATTTGGAATAATATTTTTCATTCAAAATTGTTATTTGGAAGGTAATAAAATATATATATTTCACTATGATTTAACATATAATCATTTAAGAAATATTGTTTGATGCCTATAGGCTAGACACCATTTTAAAAGTTGAGACTGCAAACTAATAAAACAAGGGTTTTACCTTTAGATAACTTCCCAATTCATCAGAAAGATTTGAAAGAAACTACACAAATGTAGAACAGTACTGTGTAAGTGATAAACCATAGAATTTAGTATTGCAAAAGTGCAAGATTAGGGTGTGCATTTGCTCTCTGATACCTAGAACAGGTGACAAGATAATTGAGAACAGGGGAAGAGATGGGAATTATCCAGGCATTAGGACCAGCATGTGTGAAGACCTGGAAGTGACAGAGAGCATGGTTTACTTGAGGATTGTAAGGAATTATGTTACTGGATCATAGGCATGAGGGAAGGAAATTCAGGCAAACATTTTGGGTCCTTGATCTTTATCTTATCCCTGGTGGTTACCCTAAAACCTCCCACTCTCACCTAACTCTAATTCTTTAGAACTGAATTTCGTTATAATCTCTTGGAACTCATAGACTGATAAATCTAGTGTTTTCCTTGTATTAATAAAAGTGTTCAGTAAAAATTGTATATTGGTGATCAGCTGGCTTAATTTCACCAATAGATATTGATAGTTTTTAAACATTATTCTGTACAGCATAAAAATAGAATTTATTCTAAACATTTAATTGCCAAATTTCACTGATTAATGGAATTTCCCTGGAAAAGTTAGAACATCTGGAAACATCAGACTTGTATTACCACACAGCAACTTCAGGGCATAGTTGAGCAAGCACAGGCAACAACTAGTTCACTGCAGTCCTACTTTCTTGTTCTTTTACGAAATGAACACTTGATTAATATCAAGTGCTTGACCAGTACCTGAGAGCATTTATATTTGAACATAGAGCTATATAAACTTGGTTGACTTGCTCACTAGAGGTTCTTGTTAAGGTATGGTGACATAATTCTGCTTCCATTGACATACTGACCCATCATCAATGGTTTATATTGGCCACCAGTTTGCTTGAGTGAACAGCAATCCAGTATGACAAATCTCATTTCCATCTGTCTTATACAGTTCTTTTGCTTCTCAAAATATACCCAGATAGCTTTTATAATCTTAAAAACTGTCTATAAATTATAACAAAAGGAACATAAGCCTGTGAATTTTGAGACAAGATGTCTAATTATTAACAAAGATCTTGATGGTATGGACTAACCCATTTAATCTCCTTTGGCCTTGAGAATCCTCTTTTGGAAAATATCTGTATCATTGCCAGAATCTAATAACATTATCATTGGCATTCAAGTGGTGTGTGTCACAAGCAATGTGGATAACTGCAGATGAAAGGAGCTATTGATTTTCATTACTAGGAATCTTGATGTCTTGATAAAATTTCTCATCAGAAAATAATACTGGCCTAAGAAAACTGCCAAGCATTAAACCTAAGTGAATTCTCATTGAAAAAAAAGGGATGTCAAGACATGAGATTCCATGTGTATAGAGACTTAGAGGTTGTAGTTGGTAGAGACTTTGGCAAGCTGACACAGGCTTAAAGACTTTCTGTCTTATGTTTTGCCAGGATAGTGGGTGGAATCTAATAAGCCTGCCACTCTGAGGATGGTATTAGACTTCTTTAACAAAAAGACAAATGTAGAGATGATCTGATCTAGCTCACTCATTTTAATGATAACAAAGTAGGTTCAGTAGGGATAGAGTGACTCATTAGTATGAGGCAAGACAAGAAAGAAGCTCGATACCTATGCTCTCAATTCAATAATTTTTTCATTATGTCTAATATCACTTGGAAGAGAGCTTTTGGGGCTCGTTTTGTGGCACTGATATCATATATTGTAGTGATCATATGAGTTATGTCTACTCTGCTTCCCATTCAGCTCCTTGCTAATGCACCTGGGAAAGCAGTGGAGAATGGTTCACCAGGCTCCTGGCTTCTGGCTTCAGCTTGGCCCAGCCTTGGCCACTGTGGCCACTTGGGGAGTGAACCAGCAGAGGGAAGATCTTATCTCTCCCTCTTTCTCGGTTATTCTACTTTTCAAACAAACAAATAAATCTTTTTTTTTTTTTAGAAGAGAGAGCTTTAAGATGTATTCATTTATTTGAAAGGTAGAGTGACAGTGTACAAAGAGGAAAGAGAGAGAGAGAGAGAGAGAGAGAGAGAGAGAGAGAGAGAGAGAGAGGCCTTCCATTTGCAATAGTGCAATAGCCTGGGCTAGACCAGGCTGAATGAAACCAGGAACTAGGAACTCTGTCTCCAGGTCTTCCATGTGGGTGACAGGAACTCAGGTACTTTAGCCATCATCTGTTGTCTCCCAAGCACAATATTAGGATGTTAGACCTGAAGAATAGAGTAGTTGGGACTTGAACCAGGTGCTCTGATATGTGATATGGATGTCCCAAACAGGCAGCCTAATCCTTTGGGTCACAATGCCCACCCTGAAGACCATTTTGATGCTCATATGGGCTTTATTTGAAAAGCTATTGTTTTTCCTGTTTTATAATGAAGTTTTTCCTTTATGTCCATTAAGTCTGGTTTATCTTGGGGTCAAATAGGGAAGTGTGGGTAAATTGTTATCATCTTCAGTTTAATACAGGATTAACAGAAATTCTAATAAGATTTGGTTGTGAGAAACAGACAGGAACAGGTTTGTTCCATTACCTCAAATATTCTTGAAAGCAAAAATACCAAGCATATCTTATTCCACTGACTCTTGATATTATAGGTCTCTAATCATTCAAATATTCATAGAGGAAGAATCTTCACAGTTGACAATCTCGTGTGAGTTTTTATACTGACAAGAAAACCTGTTGGAGATGAGTAAAATTATGTGTCATTCCTAAGAAATTTTTTCTTTCTAAGTTTGGTAGTATTTCCTATGAAAAACATTTTCATATTTAAAATTTAAAAACCTAAAGCTAAAAAGTGAAAATTTAGTAGGTTAATAATAGGAAAGCAGCAAAGATTTCCTGAAGAAATATATTGAAATCCTTTTATAATGCTAGAATTGAATTATTATATTCTTATATTACCAATTATACCTATGCATTATGTATTTCTAATATGTTATATGTACCTATATATTATTTATACCTATACATTATATATTTCTAATATTAGCTAATAGTAACCATAGAAGACTATCTTTTTATATTTGTTTAGTATTACCAAATCCTCTTGATATTTTCTTCTTTCTGTATCATTTTTCCCTCTTTGTTAGTCATATCTTAAATGGACTTCCATAAAACAGTTTCCTGACTGATTTTCCAGCATTCTCACTTTGTGTTGAATTTATTGCCAATCTGATTAGGTTTGGAACTACATTTCCCAGAACCCCTGCCTATCAGCTTTCTTATAGAGTTGGTGAAGGGATGCCCTGGAGTAGAAATATAGCAGCCATGGAAGTCCTCCACTATGAAGTGAACAGATGAGGGCATGCCTTTTTCAGTGACTCTCTCATTTTTCTGCCTACTTGACCTACTGAGCTGCAGGCCCTCCACCAGATGCTCGGCTCAGATCCACAGAGGCAGTATTTGCCAGAGGCAACAGCTCTCTAAGACCTCTGTCAGCTCCCTTTCACACCTTCCCATACAGGTCTATGACTTAACCTGTTAAGAATGCTCCTGAGTTCATCCATTGCCCTTTCCAGAGAGAAATTTTTAATAGTGAAAATCATGTTCTGATACAATTGCCCCCTTCTTCCATGAATACTTGCTCTCCATCAACTCTTTCTTTTCTTTTTTTAAAAAAGATTTATTTTATTTATTTTAAAGAGTGACAGAGAGAGAGAGGTCCCCCATCTGCTGAAACACTCCCCAGATGACTGCAACAGCCAGAGCTGCCCCAATTCGAAACCAGGAACCAGAAGCTTCCTCTGGGTCTCCCATGTGGGTGCAGGGGCCCAAGGATCTGGGCTATCCTCCACTGCTTTCCCAGGCCACAGCAGAGAGCTGGATTGGAAGAGGATCAGCCAGGACTAGAACCGGCGCCCATATGGGATGCCTGCGCCCCAGGCAGGGCTTTAACCAGCTGTGCCACAACACAGGCCCCCATCAACTCTTTCAAAATTCCCTCTTCCCAGAATTCAGAGCCCCTTTTTCTTTTTTTTTTATGATTTATTTATTTACTTGTTTGACAGGTAGAGTTACAGAGAGAGAGAGAGAGAGAGAGAGAGAGAGAGAGAGAGAGATAAAGGTCTTCCTTCCGTTGGTTCACTCCCCAAATGGCCGCAATGGCCAGAGCTATGCCGATATGAAGCCAGGAGACAGGTGCCTCCTCCCGGTCTCCCATGCAGGTGCAGGGGCCCAAGCACTTGGGCCATCCTCCACTGCCTTCCTAGGCCACAGCAGAGAGCTGGACTGGAAGAGGAGCAACTGGGACTAGAACCCACCGCCCATCTTTTTTCTTGTTACAGGGAGCCACAGAGCTGTATTCTTGGGAGCCTGAGCTTCTGCTCTTATCTGCTCTCTAGCACAATAGGTTAAGGTTAGGGATGCAATGGATCCAAGTTCCAGTTCTCTTTCTGTCTCTAGCTGGGGCCTTGGAAGAGTTATTTGACATCAAGTGCAGTTTCCCCACTTGGAAAAGGGTATGATAACAATAATCATTTCATGGAAGTGGTGGGAGATGTTGACAAAAAGTCAAAGAGAATTTAGCAGTGCCAAACATTTGGGTGTGCCTCCACAAATACTGACTTGCTTCCTCTTTTGTATTCCATCAGCAGTACTCCATTGCCCTCCCAGGAGAAGAACGATGTGGCCTGCTGGTCTGGATTTTTACCCTCTCTGCCACCACAGCTCCCAGTGGAAAAGGCTAGCTTGTGAACCTCAGGCTGAAGCACTGAGCATCAGGGTAGGTGCATTTTGGATCTAGGACAAGGGGCCTTGTCTTCTAATGTGGGTGATTGTTCCTGTGAGTGATGATAGGGAAGCCACATTAAACAAATTGCTGACATTGATGCTGATTACAGATATGAAAAATGGACAAAAGGAGAGGAGAGAAATTTTAAACAATGAACTTGACTGTGAAAGCAACACTAATTATAGATGTTTATACCCATGGCTTATTATTTCTACCTAATTAGCATGCAGCACCATGGCAGTGATGCAAGTCATTACATATATCACACCACTAACTTGTTTCATTCAATTGAAACAATAACTACTCTCCATGGACACTTGGCCATTAAAGTTTGTTGTTTGGGTAGCAAGTTCCTGTGAGGACAACCTAGAAGGAGTAGAAGAAGAGCAGTTCCCACAAGATAATACTAATGTGCAGTGATCACTTTTTAGACTTTATCTCTAAGCAGTGCTATGGGAAAGATGTTATACTTATCCCCATTTTTTTCTCTGACAAGAAATTGAGGCTCAGGAATTGTAAACAAATACCTAAAGCCAGTAAGATATACTTTGGGCTCAAATACTTTTTGAAATTCTTAGACCTATGTGGCAAAACTGATTTGTTGGTAGATTTTAGTGACATATATAGATATCTTTAATTAATGGCATGGACAGGTGAAGAGAGATAGATTTGCAGAATTAAGATTTGTAGGCATCTATCTGTGTTCTAGATCGTAGGCCAAGCATATGCTACTTGATCTGTGCTTGGGGTCAAATTTCCACAGATGATTTTATTTTTTGACACTTTTGCCTATACTTTGTAATCTGTAAGCTTCCTAAAAGCCCTTAAATTTTAAAACAACCCTTCAGTTTTCCCTTTAACCCCCATAAATGGTCTACAACTGTCTGCAAGGCTTCCCAAGTAACATACTGTGTTCCAAACAAGCAGTACCCACTATTGACAATGTGGTCTTGGTTCAGGTGGACCCTGGGTCCTTGTGCCTAATAGCTCTTGAGAAAAGAAGGCTACAATTGGCCCCAGCTCTTATATGAGAAAGATAAATATTCCATGTTATGCTGAGATGATGGTTCTGGGATTCATTTGCAAGATGAGGAGAAGAATAAAAGTCACCTTGTAATGTTTGAAGGGAAGGACAATGGAATAAGTAAGATTTTATAAGACTTTGAAGTCTTACGAAACCTAGGTTTTATCATCCTCTCCATGGGTAATTTTTACAGTGTGGTTTGGCAGTTTTTGTGTTGCCCCTTAAAGCAATGTGCCAATTATATAATACATAGTGTACCAATTAATTTATGGACATGAAGATTAGCATGCAACCTGCTAAATCTGTTAATGAGTTTTTAATTTTCATAAATAGGTAGATCAATTTTGAGTTTTATCAACTTCAATGGTTGAAATTGAAATAGAAATAGAAACATTTGTTTTCATTCTTCTCACAAAGCAACTAATTATTTTCCTCTGGGTAATGATAATTAACAAAATTCCTCTTGTGTTCCTGATCAGTGCACAGCTGGTACTCAGATAATCACAAAGACTTGTTTTTATGTGGTGACATTAAATCCTTGTCTAACTTGGGAAGTACATTAACTGTATACTATTGTCTGAGCTTATTAATTGTAAATTATACCTCATTGAACCTTTCAAATTGGGAGCATTATTTATATCAAACTTTAGTAAGAGAAGGGAGAGAGAGGGAGAAGCAGAGGAAGAGGGAGAGGGGGAGGGAGAGAGGAAGGAAAGGAGAGGAGAGGAGAGAAAGTTAATCGTGAATATCTACCGTTGAGTGTAGTTTTTATCTGCTTCAGATGTTATGGGTGGGTTTACAATTTTGATCTTTGTATAAGCCTAGGGGAACATCTCATCCATTCTATGATTTTGGTCATTCTTCTTTCAGTTAAGCAGGAATAGCCATAGGCTAGTATTCTAGGGTTTTGGGGCTAAAATGGGTTCAGGGTGCTGCCCACTTAGATTTTTTTGACTTTTCTAAAGTTCAGAATCGGATCTGAGTTGGTGTGAGGACCTGTGGGATCTGCTTTGCTGAGGGAGTTCTAGTGCTGTGAGTGAAGTCCTAAGTGGAAAGTGTTGATGCTGCTGTATTGTGTCTTTGGGCTCCTGCACCCCTGTGGGAAGACCTGAAGGAAGCTCCTGGCTCCTGGCTTTGGATTGGCACAGCTCTGGCTGTTGTGGCCAATCCAGGAGTGAACCAATGGATGGAAGACGTCTCTCTCTCTCTCTGCCTCTCCTTCTCTTTCTGTGTAACTCTAACTTTACAATAAATAAATAAATCATAAAAAAAGAGAAGTGGGACTTGAACTGCCTCCCATATTGGATGCCAGCACTGCAGGACGCAGCTTTACTCATTATGCCACAGCACTACTTTTAATTTTTAACAAGGATCTATTTTCTTTCCTTTTTTTAAATGCTTACATTAAAAAAAAAGATTTATTTATTTATTTGAGTTCAGAGTTACACGGAGAAATAATAGAGGCAGAGAGGCAGAGAGAGAGAGAGAGAGAGAGAGAGAGAGGTGTCTTCCATCCGCTGGTTCACTCCCTAATTGGCCGCAATGGCTGGAGCTGTGCTGATCCGAAGCCAGGAGCCAAGAGCTTCTTCTGGGTCTCCCAAGTGAGTGCAGGAGCCCAAGGATTTGAGGCATCTTCTACTGCTTTCCCAGGCCATAGCAGATAGCTGGACTGAAAATGGAGCAGTCAGGACTCAAACCAGCTCCCATATGGGATGCCAGCATTGTAGGCAGCAGCTTACCCTGCTACACCACAACGCCGGCCCCTGAGCATCTATTTTCAGTTTAAGTGATCATCATAAGATTAACCCTACAGTAAGTAAAGGGTTCAACAAATAGTAAAAAACAAACAAACAAACAAACAAATAAAAAATAAATGCTGTTCCTCAGCAATAGAGCCAAGGACTATAAACAATCATTGAATCTCAAAATGTCAATTTCACTCCCATACATTTCTTTTTAGGTACTCTGTTAGTTACCATAGATCAGGGAAAACACATGATATCTGTCTTTTTTGGGACTGGCTTATTTCAGTAAGTATAATGGTTTTAAGTCACATCCATTTTGCTGCAAAAGACAGGATTTCATTTTTTTTAAATTACTGAGTAGTATTTAATTGTGAATATATAGCGTAATTTTGTGAAGACCACTTTTGGTATCAAGAACTGGGATAACCTAGTTCAAATACAATACTTGCAGAAAGTCACATCTGATGACTCTAGCCAGAATGGCCTCTCCTTCTTTGGCTTTTGAAGCATATCATTTACATACCTTTTGTATCACTGATCGCATTTAATCTGCTTTGGTGTATTGCTGTTTGTGATTCTGTTCACTCCTTACTCAGCTCACAGAGTCAACTATCTGTCTCCTTCTGAAAGCTGTCAGCACCAACACAGTGATGTGAATACACTCAACCAACTGCTGCTAAATTATTTAACTGGGTCAGAAAGAGTAAAATGATATCTTAAAATAATGTTGTTTTTCACATGAGCATTAACACAGAAATCCTCAGCCCAAAACTCAACTAGTGGAAATCATGGAGAAAGCTGTGATATAAATGATCCCCAAATGCAAATATGAATGTGATACATTTTTTAAAAAAGACTTATTTATTTGAAAGAATGATAGTGACACACACACACACACACTGCGGTAGAGAGCATATAAGCATGCATGAGAGAGAGAGATCTTTCCTTTGCTGGTTCACTCCTCACACGTCTACAATGGCCAAGATTGGGCTGGGTTGAAGCCGGGAGCCTGGAACTCCATCTGAGTCTCCTATGTAGGTGCAGGGCCCATCTTCTGATGCTTTCCCAGATGCATTAGCAGCGTGCTGGATGGAAAGCACTATGTGGTAGTTATATAGAATATGAAAAAAAAGGCTAAGAATGAAGCTGACATCTTATGGTTTGATTATTGTTTTTTGCCCTTGTCAGTACTTCTGTGGAACAGTGGTCTTTTTACTTTTCACTTAGTAAGTATTATGGTTATTGGTGTACTAATCCAGTGATTATAAAATAAATCCAAATTATGTTATTATAAAAATTAAAAGGAAAAAAAGATTGAATATGGGGGGATTGAGGGAGGGAGGGGGTGAGGTATGGTTATCTTAGGATTATATCTAATGAGACACATGAAATCTGTTCTCTTTATATCAGTTTTTTTTATTTTTTATTTATTTGACAGAGTTATAGAAAGTGAGAGAGAGAGACAGGGAGAAAGGTCTTCCTTCCATTGTTTCACCCCTCAAATGGCCGCTACAGCTGGAGCTACACCGATCCAAAGCCAGGAGCCAGGTGCTTCTCCTGGTGTCCCGTGCAGGTGCAGGGCCCAACCACTTGGGCCATCCTCCACTGCCTTCCTGGGCCACAGCAGAGAGCTGGACTGGAAGACGAGCAACTGGGACTAGAATTCGGTGGAGGATTAACCAAGTGAGCCATGGCGCCAGCCCCAGTAATTTTTTTAAAGTGGAGCAATCAGGACTCAAACCAGTATCCATAAAGGATGTTGGCATCATAGGCAGTGATTTAATCTGATGTGTCAGAATGCTGGCCATGATACTTCTTTCCTTTAAAATTTAAACTATATTGTATGTTGTAGAATGAAGAGTGGGGTGATCTGCTGTGTGGGATTACATAGGAACATTTTCCACAGATTGAAAAAAATATTGAGTTCTTTGAACCATGGCTTAAATGGCCCCGTAAAGACTGGAGCCCAAAGCTGGATCCCCCAGCTTTGAAGATGGACCTGCAGTTAGTGGTCTTTGAGTTAATATAGACTCACATCTGTTGAGAAAAAGGAAGGTGGGATGGAGGCCTATCCTCTTTTGGCACTTCTTGGTGGTTGGAAAACAGGGCAATTTCCTTGTGGGACTATGGAGTTTGTTCAGCTTTGTCATGGGTTGTCTGTGGTATAATTCTGACTTTCCTTTTCCGGAATGATTGACCTTTCATTTCAGAAGAGTTTTCAATTTTATTTTGAAAGCCCAATCAATATAAATAGAACAGAAACTCCATTTTCAGTAACCTTTTACTCCTCTATCACTTATGTCCTTAGGAAACTTAAAGAATTTTCATCAGCACACTGAAAAGTAGATAGTTGGATATCGTGCAAAACTTCTCAACACTTGACTCCAAATCCCCACTATTGCTAGGACATTATTATAAGGAAATCATTTGTGGGAACTTAGCAACTGCTTTTTTGTTCAGTTGTCAGAGTGGAGATGATGTTTATGCCTAACTCTTTTTTTAATTTCGTTTCCGTTTCTTATGCCTGGTATCTGGTATTAGTTACAGAGTAAACAGTGTTTTCCAAAGACTGACAGGGTCAGCTGCTCTGAGAATGTGGACAGTGACCTCCTGATGGATTACCATCCTGCAAGCTGCTTCCAAGTCAGTTGAAAGGTAAGCATTCTTTCTGTGTAAGTGCAGATTGCTTTGGAACATGTTTCAATTTCAACTGATAAAACAGAAAGTATATCCTGGGCACGTTGTCTCAAAGGGCACATAGCTGTTACTTTAGGGGAAAAGTGATTTGTCATGTCAACACAACCACAGCAGCTAAGCTGTTGGGTTTATGAGGTGGGTGTGCTGCAATGTTGAATCTGGTTTCTTTGGTTAAGCCGCAAAGACACAGGGCAACTTAAATCCAAAACTGGTTTCTGCAGCTAGAAACACACATTGCAATTCCATTTCTTTTTTTATATTTTTGTTTTTATTTTTAAATTTTTTAAAATTTTAATTTTTAATGAAAGTCTAACAGATTTAGTGCACTAGTAGATACAATTCTAAATACATAATGATATTCCCTTCCTCTCTCCCTCTCTGATTCCCTTCCCCTCTCCCTCTTACCGTTCTTTCTATTCCCTTTTTTTCTTCAGTTTTTGAGATAACAGATTTATATTTATATTACAGTGAAAGGATTTAATACTTCACTGAATAAGTTTTACAAGTAGAAAACAAAAATATCCTAGTTTATTGGGAGTATGATTAATAGCTATAAACGATAATTGAATGGAAAAATGACAATTACTATAGCAGTATAACATTATAACATTCTTTTTTTTTGACAGGCAGAGTGGACAGTGAGAGAGAGAGAGACAGAGAGAAAGGTCTTCCTTTGCCGTTGGTCCACCCTCCAATGGCCGCTGCGGCCAGCAAGCTGCGGCCAGCGCATCGCGCTGATCCGAAGCCAGGAGCCAGGTGCTTCTCCTGGTCTCCCATGCGGGTGCAGGGCCCAAGCACTTGGGCCATCCTCCACTGCACTCCCAGGCCATAGCAGAGAGCTGGCCTGGAAGAGGGTCAATCGGGACAGAATCCGGCACTCCGACCGGGACTAGAACCCGGTGTGCCGGCACTGCAGGCAGAGGATTAGCCTATTGAGCCGCGGCGCCGGCCCATTATAACATTCTTAACCATTGATTTCACAAAGGTATAAAACAAAGTTTTACAAAACTTTATTTGCGGCAATACTGATACAGATATTTCTTACTTTTTCATTTTTTGTTTATTTTTTGAATTTTAGCTCCCACATATAAGGGATAACATGAGGTATTTGTCTTTCTGGGTCTGGCTTATTTCACTCAACCTGATGTCCTCCAATTGTGTCCATTTTGCTGCAAATGGTAGAATTTCATTCTTTTTAATAGCTGAATAATATTCCATTGTTTATGTACACCACATTTTCTTTATCCATTCATCTAATGATGGACACATTGGTTGATTTTAAATGTTGGCTATTCTGAACAATGCTGCTATGAACATGCTGGTGCATATACCTCTTTGATACATTGTGTTCAAGACTTTTGTATATGTATCTAGAAGTGGGATTGCTTGGTCATATAGCAAGTCCATTCCAGTTTTTAAAGAAATCTCCACACTGTTTTCCACAGTGACTATACTAATTTGCATTCCCACCAACAGTGTTCCCCTTTGTCCACATCCTTGCCAGCATTTGTTACTCTCTGTGTTTTGGATTTTAGCCATTGTGACTGGGATGAGGTGATATCTCATTGTGGTTTTGATTTGCATTTGATGGTTATTGATGTTGAACAGTTTTTCATGTATTTGTTTACCATTTGTATTTCTTCTTTTGAGAACTATCTGTTGAAGTCCTTTTCCTATTTCTCAACTGGATTGGTTATTTTATTTGTGTTTGTTAAGTAGCTAATATATTTGAAATATTAATCCTTTGTCAGATAGGTGGTTTGAAAATATTTTCCCATTCTGTTGGATGTCTCTTCACTTTATTGATCATTTCGTTTGCTGTGCAAAAGCTTCTTAGTTTGATATAGTCCCATTTGTTTAGTTTTGCTTTTGTTGATTGTGCTTTGGAGGTCTTATCCAAGAAGTTGTCCCCTACACCAATGTATTGGGGTGTTTCCTTTATCTTTTTTTTCGAGCAACTTCACAGTCTCAGGTCTTAAATTTAAGTTTTTGAGACCTAGAGGGAGAGATTGACTCCAATACAATAATGGTGAGTGGCTTCAAGACACCACTCTCCTCAATGGACAGGTCATAAAGATAGAACATCATTAGAAATGCATCAGAGTTGAAACAAACCAAGAAATGGACCTAACAGACATTTACAGGAAATTTTACCCAACAGCTATAGAATACACATTCCTCTCATCAGCACATGGAAATTTTTCAAGGATAGACAACATATTAGGCCACAAATCAAGTCTTAGCAAATTTAAAAAGATTGAAATCATACCATGCATCTTTTCAGACCATAAAAGGAATAAAATAGAAACCAACAAGAACAATAGAACACTCATAGATATTTGGAAATTAAACAACATGCTGCTAAAGATCAATGGGTCATTGAAGAAATTAAAAAGGAACTAAAATACTTTCTTGAAATAAATGAAAATGACAGCACAGCATATCAAAACATGTGAGATACAGCAAAAGCAGTACCAACAGGAAAGTTTATAGCATTAAGTGCTTTCATTTAAAAAAGAGAAGTGTCTCAAATTAAAAATCTAATGATATAGCTTGAAGACTTAGAAAAACAAGAACAAACCAAACCCCAAATCAGCAGTAGATGAGATATAATAAGGATCGGAGCAGAAATAAATGAAATTCAAACAAACAATATAAAAGGTCAACAAAACAAAAAGTTGTGTTTTTGAGAAGATAAATAAACAAACAAAAAAACCCTCTAGCTCAACTAACAAAGAAAGAAGAGACAAAATTCAAATAAATAAAATTAGAAATGAAAAAGGAGACGTTTAAACTGACACCATTAAAATACAAAGGATCATAAAAATATTGTGGAGAATTATATGCTAACAAATTGGAAAACTTCAAAGAAATGGATAAATTTCTGGATTCATATGACCTACCAAGGTTAAATTAATAAGATAGAGAAAACCTAAACAGACCCATAATAATCAATGAGATTGAAGCAGTAATCAAGCCTTCCACCAAGGAAAATCCATTTTTTTACTAGATTTTACTAGTGAATTCTACAAAACATTCAAAGAGGAAGTAATTCCAATATTCTTCAAACTATTCCAGAATATTGAACAGGATGAAACTCTGCCATACTCTTTATATGAGGCCAGCATTAGTTTGATACCAAAACCAAACAGATACAACACACACAAAAAGAAAACTATAGGCTTATATCCTTAATGAATATAGATGGAAAGTCTCACAACAAAATACTACCAAACTAAAGCCACATAAATAAGATCATGCATCATTATCTGGTGGGATTTACCTAAAAAATGCAAGGGTGGTTCAACATTCACAAATCAATAAAGGTAATAAATCACACAAATAGAATGAAGAACAAAAACCGTATGTTCACCTCAAGCAGAGAAAGCATGTTCTTAAAAAAATTATTTATTTGAAAGTTAGAGTTACACACAGAGAGAAGGAGAGCAGAGAGAGAGAGAGAGAGAGAGAGAGAGAGAGAGAGAGTATTCCATCTGCTGGATCACTCTCCAGTTGGCCACAACGGCCGGAGCTGCGCCTCTCCAAAGCCAGGATCCGGGAGCTTCTTCTGGGTCTCCCATGTGGGTACAGAGGCCCAAGGACTTGGGCCATCTCCCCTTGCTTTCCCAGGCCATAGCGAGGAGCTGGATCAGAAGTGAAGCAGCTGGGACTCAAACCGGTGCCCATATGGGATGCAGGCGACAGCCTTACATACTACATCACAGCACTGGCCCCGAGAAAGCATTTGATAAGATTAAACACCCTTTCATGATAAAAGCCCTCAACAAATAACATATAGAAGAAACATTCCTCAAAATTATAAAGGTTATATATCAGAAATCAACAGCCAATATCATACTGAATGGAGAAAAGCTGAAAGCATTTTCTCCTCAGATCTGGAACAAGACAATGGATGTCTACTTTTGGTACTTTTATTTAATACAGTACTGGAAGTTTTAGCAAGAACAATTAGGGAGAAGGAAGAAATAAACTGCATCAAAGTTGAAAAGAGAAAGTCAAATTATACATACTGGGACCGGCGCCGTGTACGGTAGGTTAATCCTCCACCTGCCGTGCTGGCATCCCAAATGGGTGCCAGTTCTAATCCTGGCTGCTCCTTTTCTTTTTTTAATTAAAATTTTATTTAATAAATATAAATTTCGAAAGTACAACTTTTGGATTATAGCGGCTTTTCCCCCCATAACTTCCCTCACACCTGCAACCATCCCATCTTCCACTCCCTCTCCTATCCCATTCTTCATCAAGATTCATTTTCAATTTTCTTTATATACAGAAGATCAACTTGTATATACTAAGTAAAGATTTCAACAGTTTTCACCCACACAGACACACAAAGTATAGAGTACTGTTTGAGAAATAGTTTTACTGTTAATTTGCATAGTATAACACATTAAGGACAGAGATCCTACATGGGGAGCAAGTGCTCCTCTTCTGATCTAGCTCTTTGCTGTGGTCTGGGAAATCAGCAGAAGATGGTCCAAGTGCTTGAGCCCCTGCACCCATGTAGAAAACCTGAAGAAGCTCCTGGCTCTTGGCTTCAGATCAGCTCAGCTCTGGTTGTTGCGACCATTTGGGAGTGATCCAGAGGATGGAAGACCTTTCTCTCTGTCTCGCCTTTCACTGTCTGTCACTCTGCCACTCAAGTAAATAAATAAATAAAATCTTTAAAAATTATACATGTTTGCAGATGACATGATGTTGTACATGGGAAAGCCTAAAAACTTCACCATAAAGTTATTAGATTTGATAAACCAATTCAGTAGAGTTCCAGGTTATAAAATAAACATACAAAAACCAGGTTTTTTGTATGCTAATGATGAATTCACAGAAAGACAAATCAAGAAAGAAATTCCATTCACAATAGCCACAAAAAACCAAATATCTAGGAATAAATTTAATGAAAGATGTAAAAAGATTTCTACAATGAAAATTATCAAACACTGATGAAAGAAATCATCAAAGGCACACAAAAAATGAAAAGACATTCCTTACTTATGGATTAGAGGAATCAATATAATTAAAATGTCTATACTACCTAAAACAATTTACAGATTCAGTGCAATCCCTGTCATAATACCAATTACATTCTTTACAGACATAGAGAAAGCAACCCTAAAATTCATATGGAATCACAAAAGACCCAGAATAGCCAAACTTATCCTAAACAAGAAAAATCAAGCTGGATGCATCACAATACCTGACTTCAAAGCATACTACAAAGCTATAGTAATTAAAACAGCATGGTACTGGCATCAAAACTGCTACATAGATCAATGGAACAGAACAGAGCCCCCCAGAAATCAATCATGTACATACAGCCAACTAATTTTTTATGGAAGTTCTCAGTTCATACAGTGGAGTAAGGATAGTCTCTTTAACAAACAGGATTTTTTATATGTAGAAAAATGAAATTAAATCAATACCTTCCACCATATGAATTCCATTTCTGAATCCTTTTTCCTAAATTCTTGTCAGTTTAACAAAAGATATTATCTTCACTTCTGAAGCGACGATGGTGTGTGTGTGTGTATGGGAGAGAGAGACAGAGGGGGAGAGTGAGAGAGAGAAACACAGAGGCAGAGACTGACTCCTATGAAGTTTAGCTACTGTTCAAAGGGGTTGGAAATGTGTGTAGTACCGATGCAGAACAAAAGGCTGTTCAACAAAGCACTTCTGTTTACATTGCAAGGAACTGAGGAAAATACATATGAACATCCCTTGACAAATAAATAGGCTAATCGTAGGATAGTTGAGAAAATAGAACATGCTGGACTTGGAATCCCAACTGGTTTCAGTCAGCTTGTGTGTTACAGATTCTGGAACTAAGAATTTAGATTCATATCAGAATCATTTATTTAGAAATTGTCATCAATATTAATCATTTTAGTTTAAAAAATCTCTTATTTTTCATTTCTTTGATTAAAGAATTGCATTTTTCAGATGCATGCAGTTAAAGAGATAATACTTTCTAAGTTCCCACAATTCTCCATCAAAAATGTTTCTAACGCTCCAAACGCTCCTCCCCAAAAGTGCTTTTATAAAGAACATGTTCCTTCCTTTACAATAACTAAAATGTCTTTCTACAGTCATTAAAAATATGGCTCAGAATAAAAATAAGGGAAATGACAGTATCAGAATAAGCAAAAATTATCATATTCTATTAGTACAAATTTATTTTTCATCAGAGTGTTAATTAAAAAGATATAAATTTGTTAAGCTATCATTATCTTAATTATCATATATTGATGTTTTAGAATTGCTTTATATCTTCTTGGCAGCTTCAACTTACAAAAAGTGATTATTATAAAGTGATGAATTTAACTTTAAGAAATTCTTCTATAGCTATCATATTTTCAAGTACCACAGTTCTTTTTAACTTTTACTAACACAAACAAATTTTACATATTGTGTAGCTATAATTCCAAGATAACTATATTTTCACCCTTTTCTGTCTCCCTCTCTCAATTGCCCTCCTTCGTTCCTTTTTTCTTTAATTTTTCAAAAACATAATTTTTAAAAGATTTAAAAAAAATTTATTTGAAAGAGCTACAGAGAGAGGAAGAGACAAAGAGAGAGGTCTTTCATCCACTGGTTCACTCCCCAGATGGCCACAACAGCTGGAGCTGTGCAGATCTGAAGCCAGGAGCCAGAAGCTTCTTCTGGGTCTCTTACGTGGGTGCAGGGGCCCAAGGACTTGGGCCATCTTCCACTGCTATCCAAGGCCGTACCAGAGAGCTGGATCAGAAGACGAGCAGCTGGGACTCGAACTGGCACCCATATGGGATGCCGGCACTGCAGGCAGTGGCTTTAACTTGCTGCGCCACAGCGCTGGCCCACCACCATTCTTAATACTTGGTACTGCTGGCCTGCAGAAGCCACAAAGGATACCTAAAAATCAATAATGGAAGGTTAAAATTCTCTAATGTTTACCAATCTGCCAGCTGTATAGATAGATCAGAAGGTAAGAATCAGCGGAATCTTCCAGAAGTGAATAGCTGCTGCCTGGATGTTGGAAGTTGCCAAAGCTGATAAATTGACTCAGGCATGGACACTGAGACAACCAGTAAGAGCTGGGAAACATTCTCTCATTCTCTGTACTTTGTTCTTCATTGTTTACTGCACTCATCAATTGGAACAGAAGTTCCTAGAGACAGAGGTAAATTCTGAACTAAGGCAATGCCAACAGATCATAGCTGGTCATGTGAGGTGGGTTCTTGGTGCTATATTTGAGCTATATTTGCATTTGGCCTTTGGGAACCAAAGGAAACATCCTCTTGGTGTTCTTGGGACAGGCTATAACATCTGGAGCTGTACTGATTTTTGCATCCTGCTCCACCAATAAATGGGTGTGGAGAATACCTGGGATTCTGACTTAACCCACAGACACCATAAAAGATGCATGTCCTGGATGATCTGTGTCAGATGATGAGAAATCTTGGCTGGCGCCATGGCTCAATAGACTAATCCTCCGCCTGTGGCGCCAGCACACCAGGTTCTAGTCCTGGTCAGGGCACCAGATTCTGTCCTGGTTGCCCCTCTTCCAGGCCAGCTCTCAGCTATGGCCCGGGAGTGCAGTGGAGGATGGCCCAAGTGCTTGGGTCCTGCACCCCATGGGAGACCAGGAGAAGCACCTGGCTCCTGGCTTTGCATCAGCGTGGTGCTGCAGTGGCCATTGGGGGGTGAACCAAAGGAAAAGGGAAGACCTTTCTCTCTGTCTCTCTCTCTCACTGTCCACTCTGCCAGTCAAAAAAAAAAAAAGATGATGAGAAATCTGTATAAAAGTTGTTGAGTGTCTCAAAAAAAAAAAAAAAGACTGCTGTCTTAAAAAAAAATAGATATCATCCTTGAAACATAAAATAGGAAGATGCTGTGTGACCTATACCATGTTTCATAGACTATCTATCTATCTATCTATCTATCTATCTATCATCTATCTAAAAATGGCAGAGTGAGAGGAAGAAGAGATATGTCTTCCATAGCTCTATCTGGAGCTCACATGGGAGTGGCAGGGACCCAAGTAGTTGG
This sequence comes from Lepus europaeus, assembly GCF_033115175.1. Lineage (NCBI taxonomy): Eukaryota > Metazoa > Chordata > Mammalia > Lagomorpha > Leporidae > Lepus > Lepus europaeus. Next base: position 54,374,305 of record NC_084829.1, read on the forward strand.
ACCATTATCCGCTGTCTCCCTGGTGCATTAACACAAGCTGTACTGGAAACAGAGTATCCAGGACTTGACACAAGCTCCTATATGCAAGCATCCCAAGGGGTAACTTAACCCACTGTGCCAGAAGCCTATCCCATACTGTCATTCTTTCAAACATAACAATGTTATTTTTCATGCCTTGCTAGTTGTCTTATCTATCTTGTGAGGTTTCAGCAGCAAAGCACTTATTTGTGTTTTTATGGTGGAAAGTTCTTTAAGCTGTAGATGTGCAGAAATCAACTCTACTAAAATTAAGTACATTGACCATCAGACCCAATAGATGAACAAAGCAATTTTCATAGCTACAAACTTTACTTTCTGCTAGTTTTTGAATAAAAGCCTAAGATCACCAACCACCTATTTGCAAAGCACATGGTGATGATGAACAGGAATGGAGTGAAATGGCAATATCTTGAAGTAAATATTGTTTGCTGAGGGTCATAAGTTTTCATTTCAATGGAATTCTTGCTTGCTTACTGCACCATTGACTTTAATTTCCTGTTTGGAGTGATTTGTTGTGTATATCATATTCCTGGAAAAGATAATAATTTTCCAACTTAGAAAGGAATTACAGGTCTTCTTCCTTTGTTAATTTAAAAGTTATTATTTAAACATTATTTTACTCAGCATTTTTTATTAACATACAACACTGTCACATTTTTATTGGGAATATATTCAAACATGTATGCAATATAAACCAATCAAACCTGGCAACCTGATGTTCTATTTTCTTATTTTTCCTTTGTGTTTGATGCCTATCTGGTCCTCTCTTTCTGTTCTTTATACAGGATATAATAAATACATTATTGTGAATTCAGTCATTTGCCCTGTGCTATGGAGCACTAGAACCTGTAATCTATCTATCTGTGTTTTGGTACATGTTATCCAGCCTCCCTATATCTCTCTTTTCCCCACCCTTCCCAACCTTTAGTAGTCACTATTCCAAATTCAGGTTGACTATTTTTTTTTTTAAATCTTTCATGTCAGAGGGATCATACAGTATTTGTCATTCTGTGTTTGGCTTATGTTATTTAACATAAGGCTCTCCATCCATCTTGCTCCAAATATCAGTATTTCATTCTTTCTTATAGCCAGATAATGTTCCATTTATATGTGTAACACATTTTCTTTATCCATTCATCCATTCATAGTCATCTGGATTGATTCTCTATCTTGATTGTTGTGAATAATGCTTTAAAGAACATGAGAGTGGGAATGTCTTTGAGATACTGATTCTATTTCCTACAGACACATACTGAAAATGGAATAGCTGGCTCATATGGTAGATCTATTTTTAGTTTGTCAAGAGACATTAGAACTGCTCTTTGTAATGGCTACACTAACTTGTATTTCCATAAATAATGTATAAGGCTTCCCTTTTCTCCACATCCTTGCCAGCATTTGTTATTTTTTCTTTAATTTTTAAATTTATTTGAGATACACAAATTTCATACATTTCATATATACATATTTAGGAACATAGTGATTCTTCCTACCCTACCCTCACTCCCACCCTTCTTCCTCCTCTCTCTCATATTCTTGCTCTTAATTTTTACAAAGATCTTTTTTTTACTTAACTTTATATTCATAAGATTAACTCTACAGTCAGTTAAGAGTTCACTAAATAGTATGAAAAAAAAAAACTGTTCCTCAACAGTCAAGGCAAGGGCTGTAAGTAATAATCAAACCTCAAAATGTAAATTTTACTCATATACATTACATTTTAGATACTGTATTAGTTACCACAGATCAGGGAGAACATATGGTGTTTATGTTTTTGGGACTGGCTCGTTTCACTATGTATAACGGCTTCCAGTTGCATCCATTTTGTTGCAAAAGAGAATTTCAATTTTTTTTTTTGCCACTGAGTAGTATTCCATAGTGTATATATACCACAATTTTTTTATCCAGATATCACTTGATGGGCATCTGGGTTGATTCCCTATCTTAGCTATTGTAAATTGAGCTATAGTGAACATGGGGGTACAGATAACTCTTTCATATGCTGATTTCTTTGGGTAAATTCCCAGGAATGAGATTTCTGGGTCATATGGTAGATCCATGATGGCTGCACCAGTTTACATTCCCACAAACAGTGGATTGGGGAACCCTTTTCCCTACATCCCTGCCAACATTTATTGTTTGTTGATTTCTGTAGAAGAGCCATTCTAACTGGGGTGAGATGATACCTCATTATGGTTTTAATGTGAATTTCCCTGATGGCTAGTGATCCTGAACACCTTTTACATGTAAAAATATAAAAATGCTTAGTTATGTATTTTAAGATGACAAATTTTAACATTTTACTATAATCACTTCATATATGGATATTATATACATGCAAATAAATACTATTTTTCTTTAAGATTTATTTATTTATTTGAAAGTCAGAGTTACACAGAGAGAAGGAAAGGCAGAGAGAGAGAGAGAGAGATCTTCCATCCACTGGTTCACTCCCCAAATGGCCACAATAGCCGGAGCTGTTCTGATCCAAAGCCAGGAACCAAGAGCTTCTTCCAGGTCTCCCACATGGGTGCAGGGGCCCAAGGACTTGGGCCGTCTTCTACTGCTGTCCCATGCCATAGCTGAGAGATGGATCAGAAGTGGAGCAACTGGGATTCGAGCCCGCACCAATATGTGATGCCAACACTGCAGACGGTGGCTTTATCTGCTACACCACAGCACCGGCTCCTATTTTTTCTTGAAAACAGGAATATTAGTATCACAATGTGGGATTCATGACATTGAACACAAAGTGAAGAAATAAAGGTATATTATTATATAGATGGTATGATTTCATAAAGGCAATGTTTAAAACCATATACCAAATAATATGAGATCCACATATTTTCATACTATCCACAAATTAACTTCCACCTATGAGAGAAATCAAGTGGCATTTGTCTTTCTGTGTCTAGCTTATTTCACTTAGCATAATGATTTCTAGATTTTGCCGCAAAATCATTATTTCATTTTTATGGCAGTGTAATATTCCATTGCAAATATATACCACACTATCTTTTTGTAATTATCATCATTTGAATGGCATATTTCTTTGCTATTGTGAATTGGTTGAAACAAACATAGGAGCACAGGTATCTCTTTCATATGCTGAATTCATTTATTTTGGATACATTCCTAGAAGTGGAAATTTATGTTTATATTTATATTTTTACATTCCCAGAAGTGGAAATTTATATTATTTTCTGTAACTACCTCATCAAAATCCAATGACATTCTTCACAGAACTAGAAAAAACAATCCTAATATTCATATGGAAGCACAAAAGATCCCGTATAACTAAAACGATCTTGAAAGATAAAAACAAAACCTCACAATACCAGATTTCAAGATATACTACAGGGCTGTTATAACCAAACAGCATGGCACTGTTTTTTCTTTTTTAAAGATTTATTTATTTATTTATTTGAAAGTCAGAGTTACAGAGAGGCAGGGAGAGAGAGAAAGAGAGGAAGAGAGAGAGAGAGAGAAAGAAAGAGAGAGAGGTCTTCGATCCACTAGTTCACTCTCCAACTGGCCGCAATGGCAGGAGCTGTGCCTATCTGAAGCCAGAAGCCAGGAGCCTCTTCCTGGTCTCCAAAGCGGGTGCAGGGGCCTTGGGCTATTTTCTACTGCTTTCCCAGGCCATAGCATAGAGCTGGAATGGAAGTGGAGCAGCCGGATCTTGAACTGGCACCCACATGGGATGCCGGCATTGCAGATGGTGGCTTTACCCACTATGCCACGGTGCTGACCCCAGCATGGTATGGTTAAAAAAGAAATAGGTGTGTTAACCCAGAGAACAAAATAGCAAATCTGAAAACAGATTCACACATCTGGAGCCAGTTCATCTTTGACAAATATGCTAAAAACTTTCATTGCAGAAAGGACAGTGTCTTCAATAGATAGTGTTTGGAAAATTGGATTTCTACATGCAGAAGTTTGAAATAAGACCCCTAACTTTCCCATGGACAGTGTTATTAGGGTACTTTTTTTGTCCAAAACCTCACCAGCATTTGTTATCTTTTCATTTTCAGTTAATAGTAATTCAAACTTGAGTGAAATGAAATCTCACTGTTTTTATTTTTATTTGTATTTCTATGATAGCTAGAAATGTTGAGCATCTTTTTGTATATTTTTTTGCTATTTGTATTTCTTCTGAGAAATGTCTATTCAGATACTTCCCCAATTTCTTAACTGTATTGCTTTTACTTTTTTTTTGTGTTAAGGGCTTTATGAGTCACTTTTTACTATTCTGTATATTAATCCTTTTTAGATGTAATATTTTCTCCAATTCTGTAAATTGTTTTGCTGTGTAGGAGCTTGTTAGTTTGTTATAATCTGATTTCTCTATTTTTCCTTTAATTGACTGTGATTTTTGGGTCTTATGTGAAGAATTACTGCCTATACCAATATCTTGAGATGTTTTCCCCATTTTTTCTTTCAGTACTTTCATAGTTTCAAGTCTTACAATTGGATGTTTGATCCATTTTGAGTTGATTTTTGTGTAGTAACTGAGATTGGAGGTGGTGATGGGGTGGTCAATTTTCAGTCTTATGTACATAGATACCCATTTTCCCGAGTACTATTTATCAAAGAGAGTTCTTTCTCTAGTAGATATTTTTGTTGACTTTGTCAAAGATCAGCTGGCTGTAGATGTGTGGAATAATCTCTGGAATCTCTACTCTGTAGCATTGCTCTCTGTGTCTGTTTTTATGCCAGCACCATATTATTGGGTTACAATATCTCAGTAGCATATCTTGAACTCTGCTACTGTGATACAGAGCCTCCAGCTTCATTCTTTATGGTCAAGTTTGCTTTGGCTATCTGGGTCTTCTGTGTTTTCCTATGAATTTGAGGATGGTTGTATTTAGTTTTGTGAAAAATGTTATTGGTGCTTTGATGGATATTGCATTGAACCTGCCAAATGCTTTGAGTAATATGGACTTTCAAATAATATTAATTCTTCCAATCTGTGAACATGGGAAGTATTTCCATTTCTTTGTGTCTTCTTCAATTTGTTTTCTTGTTGTGGAGTTTCTTAATCTCTTTGTAGATTCTGGCTATTAATCCTTTATCTGTTGCATATTTTGCAAATATTTTTTCCCATTCTGTTGGTTGCCTCTTCACTTTCCTGACTGTTTCCTTTGCAGTACAGAAACTTCTCAGTTTGATGTAATCCCAATTGTTGATTTTGGCTTTGACTGCCTGTGCCTCTGGGGACTTTTCCAAGAAGTCTTTGCCTGTGCCTATTTCTTGCAGGGTTTCTCCAATGTTCTTTGGGAAAATGGCAGGGCAAAGTTACTACTTATCAATAGTCACATTGAATGTTAATGGTCTCAACTGTCCAATTAAAAGACACAGACTGGCTGACTGGATTAAGGAACAAAACCCATCTATTTGCTGCTTACAAGAAACACATCTTTCCAAAAAATGCATGCAGACTGAAAGTGAAAGGTTTGAAAAAGATATTCCATGCCAACAGAAACCAAAGAAGAGCTTGTGTAGCCATCTTAATATCTGACAAAATAAACTTTAACACAAAAACTGTTAAGAGAGATAAAGAGGGGCACTGTATAATGATTAAGGGATCAATTCAATAGGAAGATGTAACTATTATAAATGTATATGCACCTAATTACAGGGCACCAGTTTATTTAAAAGATATGTTAAGGAACTTAAAGGGAGACTTAGACTCCAATACAATAGTACTGGGGGACTTCAATACGCCACTTTCAGAAATAGACAGATCAACCAGACAGAAGATCAACAAGGAAACAGTAGATTCATCAACACTACAGCCCAAATGGATCTAACAGATATCTACAGAACTTTTCACCCTACACTTAAAGAATTTACATTCTTCTCAGCAGTGCATGGAACCTACTCTAGGATTGACCACATACTAGGCCATAAAGCAAGTCTCAGCAATTTCAAAAGAATTGGAATCATACCATGCAGCTTCTCAGACCACAGTGGAATGAAGCTGGAAATTAGCAACTCAGGAATCCCTAGAGTATATGCAAACACATGGAGACTGAACAACATGCTCCTGAATGAACATTGGGTCATAGAAGAAATCAAAAGGGAAATCAAAAACTTTCTGGTTGTAAATGAGGATAACAACACAATATATCAAAACTTTGTGTGCAAAAGCACACAAAGGAAGAGCTGGTTTTTTCACTTATTATCTTTTCAAGCTTCATGCATTTTTATCAATATTTTATTCTTTTTATTTTATTTTATTCTTTTTATTATTGCTGAATACAAATACATATTAATGCATAAATAGTGAAATATATGTATTTGTGTTTTCTTTTACATTTTGAAGGTTATGAGTTATGTTGTCATAGATACTTATTTAGAGCTTTTTGTCTGGATATATATTTTCACTTCCCCTGGGTACTCATACATGCCTAGAAGTAGAATTGCTAGGATATATGGCAATTCTATTCAATGCATTTTGAGTAATTGCCTCTCTGTTTTCTAAAGTGGCTGTGTCACTTTACAATCCCACCAGCAATGTATGAGGGTTCCAAATTTTCCACATAGTTACCGATACTTACTGTTATCTGCTTTTTAAAAACTTAAGCTATACTAGTTGGTATGAAGTGTGATCTGTTATTACTTTGTGCTTAACACTAGGATGCTGAACAGCTTTTCAAGTACTTGTTGGCTATTTTTTCTTTTTTTCTTTCTTTATTTGAGGTGGAAAATGGTGGGGAGAGAGAATGAAGTTGGGGGCTTAGATCTCAATCCTGTTCTCTCACATGGGTGGCAAAGACCCAAATACTTGAGCTATCACCTGCTCACTGGCAGGATGTGCATTAGTATGAAGATGGAATTAGGAGAAGAATTGGGACTTGAACTCAGGCACTACAATGTGGGATGCAGACATCCCAAGCAGGGTCTTCACTACTGGGCCAAATCCCACTCCTGCTTGTCTTCTTTGGAGAGGAAGTAAATGTTTTGTCTATTTTTAAATTAGGTTATTTGTCTTTTTATTGTTGAGTTGTAAAGGTTTTTTATATGTTCTGGATACAAGTTCCTTATCACGTAAAAGATTTGCTAATATTTTCACCTATTCTCTTTGTTAACTTGTGACACGTTTGTTAATATTTTGGAACTATCTTCAAACTAACGCTTTTTAGATGGATGTCAGGTAGCCCAAGGAAATAATGGTGTATACTTTTACTAAGTACTGCTTGATGTACTTAAGTTCTGTATTAAGTTCTTTGCATATATTACTACACTTCATTTTTATAATTTTGTTTGTATCATCCTCCCACTTATTGGAAAGGGAGCTGAAATTCTTGAGAAGTAATTTGCTTGGGGTGACCCAACTGGAAAATGGAAGAATCTGCAAACAAATCCAATATTCACTCTGCCTAAGTTCATTTATTTCTCTTTGCTCTAAAACATAGTTAATTGTTTGAGTAAGATCTGCCTCCTGGACAGTTAATATGGTACTATGATTTATGCTCAGTAAATATACATTTTATTCTGCTTCCTCTCAAAAGTATTATAATAATAAAGTAGTAAATATCTTAAGGCCCGTCCATTTGATACATTTCCTTCCTTACTTTCTCTCCTTGCCTCTCTACCTCGATTTTACCTTCTTCTTTGATTTTTTTTCTTTTCTTCTTTTCCTCCTTGCCCTGTTTCAATTATAAGTATTAATTTAGCTGTGTTCCAAGAAAACATTTTATTTGTTCAGGATAAAATGATGACTAAAGCACAATTTGATGCTTATACTCTATTAGGGAAGACAAGCTACAAATAAGTAGATATGAGTAAAGTTAAATATAATGTGAATAATTCAATACCAAGGTGTTAAGAACCATAAGGAAGGAATTAGCACATGGGTAAGGGGAAGGAAATGGGTTTGCTATTTTAGATGGAGCCTTTGAGGAGGGAGACCAGGACCATGTGATAAGGGAGCCTGTAATTATGGGGAGTGGGGAGAAGACTTCAGGAAGAACCTTTGAGCATGAAACATGCCTGTTATGACTGAGAAACAAAGGAGACCAATGTGATCCAGTTCCTTTTCTGTTTAACCTACAAGTGGATGAGAGCTAGCTTTGCACACTTTTTTTTAAATAAAGAAAAACTACTGTCACTAAATCATTTCTATGATGTTTGAACATATTTCTGAAAATTAATGTCATAGATAGTATTTACCATACAGTGCCAGTGTGATTTAACTATTTACCTGATTTTATCTGTGATAAAATCATTTGTTCAGGGGAGTTAGGTGGGAGCCTGGGCTAAAGTACTTGATTACCACTTATTACTAGCCTAGCTGTGTCTTATTCTTTTAAACACTTTTTATTTTAGAATAGTTTTAAATATACAAAGCAAAATGTGAAGACTTGCAAAAAGTTCCCATACCCAGGTTCCCCTGTTAACATTTTAAAATAGTATATTTGTTGCAATCTATAAACCATACCCCACTTCCCCTGTTTATTTTAATCCAGACTCCCTCTATCCTTCTCAGCTCCCCCAGTCTCTAGTAATCAACACTCTGTGTTCATATCGAGTCGGTTTAAAATGTTTTATTTTGCTCCCACATATGAGGGAGAATATCTGAGATGAGTATTAGCTTGATAGGGCCGCCAAGACAAATAACATAAGATGGGTGGGTTAAATAATAGAAATTGATTTCCTCACAGTTCTGGAGGACACAGTCCAAGGTCACAGTGTCAGCAGGGCTGTGATCTTGTTCCACTTCCTTGATTGCAGTTTGGCCATTCTCTCAGGGACTGTTCATATTGTCTTCCTTCTGTGAATGTCTGAGTGCTCATTTTCTTTTCTCAGAAGGAGACTGATCATATCAGATTAGAGCACCTCCCACTGACCTAATACCATACTTAATACGTATTAATACCACTGTCTCTGAATACAGTCACATTCGGGGATATTGGAGGATTAGGATTTCAACATGTGAATTTTGGAGCACTATAATTCAGTCCATAAAAATGGGGAAAATAGTTTTGGGAATTAATTGAGATAATGTATGGAAAGCCTTAAAGCAATACTTAGCACATGTAACTGCGACAGAAGTGTGCTAAGAGTACTATTATCCTACTTATATATAGTTATGCCAAATTGTGAGTTCATTTATGGCAGAAATCCAGGGATTGTATCTCTCAATTTTATTATTATTCTCCTTTATTATTTTATTTATTATTTAAAAACTACCTTCCTCCAGGAAAATCTTCATCCAACATAGGTGCTTTGCTGAACTAAACCTTTTCCTCTCTGCCACTGTGAACACATTCCTCTCATATAAGTATCATCTTCTTATCTCTCAACTCCACACACCATTAGCACCCCATTCTTTTTTTCCTAAATGGGTTACTCAGTTTATCTTCCAGTATTCAACTAGCATGCTGAGTAAGAATTGGGCTTCCTTTCGTGGCCACGACATGATTCTGTTTTTTTTCTAGAGATATTTTGAAAGTTCCAATCACAGAAAATTTCAACAATTGTCTTGTGTTGAACGTACAATCTTGCACGCTAATAAACCTTTAAGGCTTTTATTTTCCTACATGTTAAAGCAACAACTAGCATAGCAACTAGTTTTATTTCCTCTCTGAAATTCAGAGTTGAACCAAAAGAGGAATCCCCTTTTGCCCCTGAGTGTAATAGGGGGTTTCTGATTTCATCATCTTGAAGCAGGGCCAGGTTTATTTTCTACTAAATGCCTCACTTCCAGAGTCCTCAACCTTTCCATCATGATCCAGAATAAACTCCAGAGCAACCCTGCCTGGCAACAGAGAATGAGCTCCTGTCACGCTAAAGGACAGTCTCACAACATTTTCTAAAATATTTTCTTAAGAAATGAAGGAAAAATTGACAGGAAATTTGAGTTAAGGTCAAAAATAGGTGTGAACAGGATGTTATAAATAGGCAAAAGGGCTAAGCCACTGTAGAGAGTAGTCTTAGTTTACTCTGAAAGCCTTTTTTACTTTTTTATTGCCTTCCACATATCTGTATGCCTTCCACATATTAATACAAAACACGAGGGGAGTAACTTACCAAGAGGGTACACAATTCATTTTCTTTAAGACATGTAACAGTTTCCAAATAATTCTGGAAACATTTCTTCCGTTTGGAAAAATGAATTTCATCTCCTATGTCATAACTTCATTCCCAGTGGGAAAGCCAGGATAATGAAGAATAAAATTAGTTTTGTGAAAAAGTTTTATTTCATGGTGTTTCTAAACATTGCCAACTTTTCAACTGGCAACACCCCTTGAATATATGGGTTATGTGCCTTTATAGTTTTAATTAATTATATTTTTGCTCTTTTTCTTTAAGAGACTTTTCTTTTTGATCTGCAATGTAATAAATACATGTCTGCACTCCTAGGATGCAAGAACTAGACCGACTGATTCATATTTGTTATATGACTATCACATTTGTCCTTTTAAACTGATTTATGAGGTATTTACTCTAGAGTATATTTTATTCTGCTCCAACAGCTACTAATGAATTCTTTGATGGTAGGTTTTTGTCACATATATTTCTCTTGGTTCAGGGAAACTAACCTGTTGGAATGTTCTCCTGTTGAGGCATTTGCTTTTATATCTTGTGACATTTATCATTACCTAAGGCCAGCTGCCTGACTTCTCTTCAGTGCTCTGTTTATGGGGTTTGAACATCTATAAATGGAAACACTAGCTAACCAGAAATTATCGCCAGGGCTTTCTGATAGTGTCCTAGGCTCTCACAATTTGGAATGTCCTGTGACATCTAACATGTAAGCACGTCAAATTGTTTTCTAGACAAAATCTTAACCTCTCTACATTTCTCTCTCTCTCTTTCTCCGCTTCTCTCTTCTCTCATTCTCTTCCAACATGGAATTTGAAAAGCATGAAAAAGGAAGTTTATTAGACAAGAACTTAGAGGAGAAACTGACGGTAAGGCATGCGAGATTTAGCATGCACAATTTCTAATGTAATTGGCAGGGTAAAAGAACAGCTGTCACAGATTGGAAAAGCTGTACTAGTCAGACTATATTTTTGTGTTTTGGTGGTCAATAAAATCTTTGAGTTTCATGTGCTTTCCTGAAAAAATGTAATAAGGTATGTATAAAATTTCATTACTAGAATGTGGACAAATTTGATTTAGTTAAATGATTTTGTTTATCTCCATTTTAAAAACTGGGATCCATTTATTTTGAGCACTTGTTGTGATCATATCAACAATGGACGCTTGTTTTATTGATTGATATGAGGCTTATGGAGGATTCAAAGTCCAATTTTTCTTGGAGATATTGAGATTATGTGTCAAGGAAAATACATAAGTATTATAGAATACTAGAAAGTTGTATGGAGTAATTTTTATAAACATCTGTCATGGAGATAAAGTTAACTTTCCAGAAAGTTTTTCACTTGCTTTTGCTACAGAAGTTGAATAGTAACTTTAGCTTGATGCTAAGCAATTCAATGTCATGGAATAGATATAGTCACATATTTGTTCAACCATAAAATGTGCTATGACTAGGTTGTGCTGTTGGTAGTTCATCTGATGGGTATAGATGGTCCCTGATGTTTGTAAATTTACTGTGGTTTCAGAGATAATATTTAAATAGGGTGTAACTAATTTTCATAACATTGCAAATTGCCAGAAGTATTCATGGGAAAACATTATTCTGGATATCTGAATTTGAGGTTCATGCAGTATTAATGATAATAAATCTTGGAAAATGAAAAAGAACCATTCTTGTTTGTGTTTTCATATCTTAAGGACTTAACGAAATGCATTGGGTAAAACATCAGCTTTTCTTAAAGGATTCAGGTGATCATTTTGAATGTCAGCTGTGGACCTTTGCTCTGTGTGATTGCCCCATCATGTAACAGCCATACAAACGCTATCTTGCTTTTTGGCTATTTTGAACAGCTCTACTCTTCTATAGAATTAACTCAGTATTTCAGGTCACAATTCTCACTCCAAACTTCTACGTGTAAGACAATCAAATTTTATTTAACCTTTCTGAGTCAGGTCACTCTTGCAAGATGAGGAACAGAGATAACTGATTTGAAGGAATTTGTGAGTATTGAAAACTATAATGCACAAGAAGTCCCTAGCCTATTTTCAAATGGTTTTGGCCTTAACCTTAGTTAAAAGGTTATTTTTAAAGAAAGAAAAAGCTGAATGCATTTCAAAGCAAAAGGAAAACTATTGTAGGCTGAACGGGAAGGCTTAGTGATCATAAACTTTATAGAACTAAATAGGAATTAAATAAAATACATGCATAAGGAGTTGCTGTGAATTAGTATGGAATTTGTATTTCCTGGCAATCTTTTACAGGAAGTTTTGCAAATAAACATAGTGAGCATGAGATGAGTGCACAAAATGAAAATGGTCTCTTGTTTGAAGTGATTTGATGTATTACCATCTCACTTTCTGGAAGGTCAAACCTTCTGCATGTACAATGTACCTTGAACACTGCTATGAATCTAGAAATGAGCAAAAGCCTTCCCTTAAGGAAGTGGCTACCACAAAGCTCATGAACATGGTTCTGGAGCAGAAGCCAAGGGCTAGCCTTCAATTAACTTCCAGAAGATTGGTGGAGGGAGAGAACACGTGAAAGCTCAGTACACGCAGCAAGTGCCTGTGCAGGCAAATGGGACTACATAAGTCAGACACTTCTCTGCAGAGGAATTCTGATGATGCTGTGTTATCCAGAAAAGGTTAGCTTATGCTCAGTATTTTCTATTTTAAAATGTTAGAAAATACATAATACATCTTTGAAGTTTCTGATAAAACATATTTTAAACATGTTGGCTATTTATGTGGATAATCATCCCCAAACTTCAATTTGTGGAACATTGTGTTCTGTGTTAATACCAATATAAGACAATATAACCAGCTAGAATGCTGAAGATAGCTTAAAATTTATTCTGTGAAGCTTGCTATGTTATGAAAATTATTTATTACAAGTAGTAAAATTTATGGTAGTTTTAAAAAGAGGCTATTTTATCATTAAAATATTTAAGTATATGAATAATATAATGTTGAATTACAGGATGCATCTTTAAAATTAAAGTTGTATTTTTCATGTGGATCTTTATAATGAATAATGTTATAGTGTATATCACACAATTAAATAATATGCATGGCTGTCTTTATTTGAAAAAAGTTTAAAGTAAAATCTGTTGCAAATATATTAAGAACATCTACAGTGTATAGAATTTTAAAATTTATCAGTGTATTCTACTCAAATAGACAGATAAAAATAAAACAGGATCCTTTACTATATATCCAATATAAATTTTACTTTATCTTGGGTGAGTGAATTTATACTTTTAAGTATTGGTTTGTTTTTTGCTCTGAATTTGTTGCTCTTTGATATTAAAAACAAAGATTCTTGGGTGCTTACCAATTGAAGGTACCTCTTTCACATCCATACATCATAGATAATAAGAAGAAAAAGGAGTGATACTAAAATCTTTCAAAATTTCATAAGTATACTAATGATAAATGAAATTTTCCATAAATTGGACAGTATTTTCCTAATTCTTCAAATGTCAAAAAGAAAAATAAATTAGTATAGACTTACGCTTTTCATACTGAAAAATCAGCTGTTAAAGTTGTGTTGAATATCTTAGTCTTTGATTCTGTAAAAGTAGATTACACTAAAGGTAATTTTGTGCGAAATGGTGGAGATGAGTGGAGGCAGTGAGGAAATTATTTTGCGACAATGTATTTCAGTTTGTTTGGTTTCACAGTAATGGCTGTTGGGCTGAATGGACCTTTTATTGTACCTATCATGTGTTTCCCAAATTATGGTAGGAACTCTGATTTTCTACACTTCTCTGCAAAACGTGGTTCTGGTCTGTGCTCAAGAACATTCAGGAATGCATGGTGCAGTTATTTCCCCTTAGAGATTCATTTTATATTTTGACATACTGAAGGCTGTGGGACACTCTGGAGGTTAATCTAGTGTTTCTTAAACCCCCTACCAACATAATGAATCTTCATGGGTGTGCAATGACAGTGGATATTCTGAAGTACTAGTGTTCTCTGGAACACACTTTCGGAAGTGAATTAAGTGTTATTTTATTTATGAGTTGCATTTTCAGAATAGTAACTCACAGAACAATAAAGTCAACCTTGTTGTTTCTATCTATAATATGAAATTACTGCTAGAATAGCTTTACAACTAAGTATTAGTTTATATTTAATATGTTTTAATAAAACAAATAAGTGGAATTAAAGAAAAAAATCCTGATTGCTCTCCAACTACTCTCTTTTGAAGTTATTAAATGCATCAACAAAGAATTTCACTTAGGTTTATCTTCAGCTAAAGTTTCATAATGAGAAGGAGCTATTCATGTATTAATATAGTAAAAATGGTCATGAACCTCAGGGCATTCTGATGTAATAATGGCTTCTTTCTCAAGAGATGATAAGAACAGACAGATCTTATGCATAAATCTAATAATTTCTATTGCATCAGCATAATATGCCTTTAGAGATAATTTTATCTTTCCAGATAAAGAATGTTCAATATCACAAAATAATAATGAAAGAATATATGTTATAACTCATTTTGTGTTGAAACTTTGCAGAAAAATTCAACATAATAGTCAATTTCTGACTATCATAAATAGTGCTTCCTTGAATAAAGGTAACTCTCTGATATTAAGAAAGAAAATGTCATTTGAAATTAGATTATTAACAATATATATTTGATATAAAGAGCCTAAAATAAATTTAAATTTTAAATTTAATGCTTGAGCAATTTTGACTCACTGTCAGTTTGAGAATGAAATTCAATGATATATAAATTAAGACCTCACAATAAAGCATTCTTCATTTCAGAAAAAGGGGTTCATATCAGTTTTTAATACAATGAAAGTGAAAAATTGGGTAAAATGTAAAATACAAAGTAATGTACGCTTTAAAATTCTGTGATAATCTAGTGAATGGTAGCTTTAAATAAGTTTAAATTAGTTAATAATTCATGGATTCATTAATACAAATAAAATTAATGAATTTGTAAGATGAAATCCAGTAGCAATAAAACAAAAACAAAAACAAAAAACACTTGGGATCAGTGCTTTGGTTATAATACCTACTGTTGTTACCTGATAACGTTTGAGTTTTGTTGATGAACGTCTTCAGAGTTACATCTTAAATGACTTATAGGTGGAAATTTATCAGAGAAAACAATAACACAAAAGATTTTCAAACACATATTTCTGCTGGTCCAAGGTTGGATCATGCAAAAGTTGTGAACTGGGATTGCAGGCCAGGTCTTCCACATGTGTCTAGGTACCCAATTACTTGGGCCATCACCTACTGCCTCCCAGGGTCTGCATTATTAGGAACTGAAGTTGGGAACTAGAATTTGGAGCTGGATCTGGGTATCAAACCTCGGCATTCTGTTGAGGGGCCTGGATATCTCAATTGGTGCTTCAACTACTAGACTACATGTCCAACCATTTAAAAAATTGTTTTTAAATACATATTTCTGAACTTCTCTTTTGAACATGACAATGTAATAAGGGCTGCTGTGGAAATATACATGGTGAAGAAAGGACTAGCTCTTTTTTTTAACTTTTATTTAATGAATATAATTTTCCAAAGTACAGCTTATGGATTACAATGGCTTTCCCCCCCCATAACTTCCCTCCCACCCGCAACCCTCTCCTCTCCTACTCCCTCTCCCCTCCCCTTCACATCAAGATTCATTTTCAATTATCTTTATATACAGAATCTCAATTTAGCATATATTGAGTAAAGTTTTCAACAGTTTGCACCCACATACAAACACAAAGTGAAAAATACTGTTTGAGTACTAGTTATAACATTAAATCATGATGTACAGCACATTAAGGACAGAGCTCTTACATGAGGAGTAAGTGCATAGTGACTCCTGTTGTTGACTTAACAAATTGATACTCTTGTTTATGGCATCAGTAATCACCCTAGGCTCTTGTCATGAGTTGCCAAGGCTATGGAAGCTTTTTGAGTTCACTGACTCTGATCATATTTAGACAAGGTCATAGTCAAAGTGGAAGTTCTCTCCTCCCTTCAGAGAAAGGTACCTCCTTCTTTGATGGCCCATTCTTTCTGCTGGTATCTCACTCGCAGACATTTAGGTCATTTCATTTTTTTTTTTTTTTGCCATAGTGTCTTGGTTTTCCATGCCTGAAATATTCTCATGGGCTTTTCAGCCAGATCCGCATGCCTTAAGGGCTGATTCTGAGTCCAGAGTGCTATTTAGGACTTCTGCCATTCTATGAGTCTGCTGTGTATCCCGCTTCCCATGTTGGATCGTTCTCTCCCTTTTTTAGTCTATCAGTTAGTATTAGCAGACACTAGTCTTGTTTGTGTGATCCCCTTGACTCTTAGACCTATCATTATGATCAACTATGAACAGAAATTGATCACTTAGACTAGTGTGATAGCATTGGTACATGCCAACTTGATGGGATTGAATTGGAATCCCCTGGCACGTTTCTAACTCTACCATTTGGGGCAAGTCCAATTGAGCATGTACCAAATTGTACATCTCTTCCCTCTCTTATTCCCACTGTTACATTTAACAGGGATCACTTTTCAGTTAAATTTAAACACTTAAGAATAATTGTTTGGGGCCATCAAAGAAGGAGGTACCCTTCTCCGAAGGGAGGAGAGAACTTCCACTTTGACTATGACCCTATTGGAATAAGATCAAAGTCAGCGAACTCTAAAGGCTTCCATAGCCCTGGCAACTCATGACTAGAGCCTAGGGAGATTACTGACGCCATGAACAGGAGTGTCAAATTGTTAAATCAGCAACAGGAGTCACTGTGTACTTACACCCCATGTGGGATCTGTCCCTAATGTGTCGTCTAAAGCCAAGTGATGCTATAACTAGTACTGAAACAGTATTTTTATACTTTGCGTTTCTGTGTGGGCACAAACTGATGAGATCTTTACTAATTATATACTGAAGTGATCTTCTGTATATAAAGAGAATTGGAAATGAAAAAAAAAACAACCTGTGTTAAAATGGAAATGGCATAGAAAATTAATTAATTAAAAAAAAATTATGTAGGATCTCTGTCTTTAATGTGCTGTACATTGCTATTTAATGCTATAATTAGTAATCCAATGGTAGTTTTTTCACTTTATGTTGCTATATGGGCAAAATGCTGAAATCTTTACCTAATATATACTAAACTGATCTTCTGTATACAAAGAGAATTGAAAATGAATCTTTACATGAATGGAAGGGGAAAGGGAGCGGGAAAGGGGAGGGTTGCGGGCGGGAGGGAAGTTATGGGAGGGGGGAAGCCATTGTAACCCATAAGCTATACTTTGGAAATTTATATTCATTAAATAAAAGTTTAATAAAAAAAAGAATAATTGTTTGTTAATTACAGAGTTCAACCTATAGTATTAATAGAACAAAAAAAATACTAAAAGGGATAAAGTATTAAGTTGTTCATCAACAGTCAGGGCAAGGGCTGATCAAGACATTGTTTCTCATAGTGTGCATTTCACTTCAACAGGTTTCGTTTTTTGGTGCTTGGTTAGTTGTCACCGATCAGGGAGAACATATGATATTTTTCCGTTTGGGACTGGCTTATTTCACTCAGCATGATGTTTTCCATATTCCTCCATTTTGTTGCAAATGACCGGATTTCATTGTTTTTGACTGTTGTAAAGTATTCTATAGAGTACATGTCCCATAATTTCTTTATCCAGTCTACTGTTGATGGGCATTTGGGTTGATTCTAGGTCTTAGCTATTGTGAATTGAGCTGCAATAAACATTAAGGTACAGACAGCTTTTTTGTTTGCCAATTTAATTTACTTCGGGTAGATTCCAAGGAGTGGTATGGCTGGGTTGTATGGTAATGTTATATTCAGGTTTCTGAGGAATCTCCAGACTGACTTCCATAGTGGTTTTTCCAGTTTGCATTCCCACCAACAGTGGGTTAGTGTCCCTTTTTCCCCAGATCCTCGCCAGCATCTGTTGGTAGATTTCTATATGTGAGCCATTCTAACCGGGATGAGGTGAAACCTCATTGTGGTTTTGATTTGCATTTCCCTGATTGCTAGTGATCCTGAACATTTTTTTATGTGCCTGTTGGCCATTTGGATTTCGTCTTTTGAAAAATGTCTGTTGAGGTCCTTGGTCCATCACTTTAGTGGGTTGTTTGTTTTGTTGTTGTGGAGTTTCTTAATCTCTTTGTAGATTCTGGTTATTAATCCTTTATCTGTTGCATAGTTTTCAAATATTTTTCCCATTCTGTCGGTTGCCTCTTCACTTTCCTGACTGTTTCTTTTGAAGTACAGAAACTTCTCAATCTGATGCAATCCCAATAGTTAATTTTGGTTTTGACTGCCTGTGCCTCTGAGGTCTTTTCCAAGAAGTCTTTGCCTGTGCCTATGTCTTGCAGGGTTTCTCCAATGTTCTCTAATAATTTGATGGTATCGGGTCATAGATTTAGATCTTTAATCCATGTTGAGTGGATTTGGGTATAAGGTGTAAGGTAGGGGACTTGCTTCCTGCTTCTGCATGTGGAAATCCAGTTTTCCCAGCACCATTTATTGAATAGGCTGTCCTTGCTCCAGGAATTGGTTTTAGATCCTTGATCAAATATAAGTTGGCTGTAGATGTTTGGGTTGATTTCTGGTGTTTCTATTCTGTTCCATTGGTCTATCCATCTATTTCTGTACCAGTACCATGCTGTTTTAATTACAACTGCCCTGTAGTATGTCCTGAAATCTGGTATTGTGATGCTCCCGGCTTTGTTTTTATGGTACAAAATGGCTTTAGCTATTCAAGGTCTCCTGTGTCTCCATGTGAATTTCAGCATAATTTTTTCTAGATTTGAGAAGAATGTCTTTGGTATTTTGATTGGTATCGCATTGAATCTATAAATTGCTTTTGGGAGAATGGACATTTTGATGATATTGATTCTTCCAATCCGTGAATATGGACTGTTTTTATATTTTTTCGTATCCTCTTCTATTTCTTTCTTTAAGATTTTGTAATTCTCATCGTAGAGATCTTTAATGTCCTTGGTTAAGTTTATTCCAAGGTATTTTATTGTTTTTGTGGCTATTGTGAATGTGATTGATCTTAGCAGTTCTTTCTCAGCCATGGCATTGCCTGTGTATAAAAGGCTATTGATTTTTGTGCACTGATTTTATATCCTGCTACCTTGCCAAACTCTTCTATGAGTTCCATTAGTCTCTTAGTAGAGTTCTTTGGATCCCCTACATAAAGAATCATATCATCTGCAAAGAGGGATAGTTTGAGTTCTTCCTTCCCAATTTGTATCACTTTGATTTCTTTTTGTTTTCTAATGGCTCTGGCTAAAATTTCCATTACTATATTGAATAGCAATGGTGAGAGTGGGCATCCCTGTCTGGTACTGGATCTCAGTGGAAATGCTTCCAACTTTTCCCCATTCAATAGGATGCTGGCCATGGGTTTTTCATAAATTGCTTTGATTTTATTGAGGAATGTTCCTTCTATACCCAATTTTCGGGGAAAGGCTCAGGAAAAAAATTGCAGAGGGAACTCTTCCGGATCTACTGGATGTGAAATGGAGGACCTATGGGAAGAGCAAGGACTAGCTCTTAAGGTTATTATTATCCTTGATTTTTTAAAGAATAAATTATGAAATAATATGGTTAAGTTTTATAATTTTGGAAATATTCTAAATACACAAAACAAAGACGTCCATATTTCTCACATGGACTTGTAGTAGCAAGTCCATAATTATTTGTCAGAATGACTTTACAATGGGAACAAGGATGACACATTTCTTACAGGAATATATTTTATTCTGTCATTATATCTAGTTATTTTTCTTTCTAATTTTGTCTAAATGGAGTCATTAGTAGGTAACAAGCACTCATCAGGCCCTGACATACCTGTGTACCTGGTACATTACCTAGATAGTATTTTCAGTATGGCTCAAATGATTTAAACATCCTGTTTGACAGGGCATGTTTATGTGATAAAGCAAGTGATAATTAATCTTAAATAAGTAGTGATGCTCTGGAGGAAGATCTATGCAAGGTATGCATCCTAATATCATAATTGATTGCACTAGGATATTTTTAAAGATTTATTTATTTATTTGTAAGAATTACAGAGAGAGAGGGAGAGACAGAGACAGAGATCCTCCATCTGCTGGTTCACTCCCTAGATGGCCTCAACAGCCAGGCCTCGACCAGGCTGAAGCCAGAAGCCACGAGCTTCTTCCAGGTCTCCCACATGAGTAGCAGGGCCCAAGCACTTGGGTCATCCTTTTCTGCCTTTCCCAGGCTGTTAGCAGGGAGCTGGCTTGGAAAGCGGAACAGTCGAGATAGGAATTGGTGCCTATATGGGATGATAGTGTCATAGGCATTGGCTTTACTCACACACTACCATGCCTGCCCCATGCATTGGGAATTTGAACTTGAACCATCATCCATCCACTGCCTCCCAAGCTAATTTTGGTGATGGCCAAAAGAAGGAAAGATGAAAGTAAACAATGGCATTTTCTTTTCTTTGGTATTGGATTATTTATTTGGAAAACATCCTTTCCTTTCTCTACTATTCATTTTGTGTTTGGCCAATAAACTTGCTTTGGATGTCCATTTTGTCTGAGTTATAATTTTGATGTTAGATATAAATTGTCTACAAACTAAGCTCCCCTAGCTGCTGACTTATATTTGTTTTTATGAGTGATGCTATTGTGGGGATTAGTGGGGATTCCAGCATCTTCACGTATGTGATGCTCTCCCTAACATGTTTACACTGCTTACTGGGAATTCTACTCCTCTCCTTGGCATATCTCCCAGATTGTCCATTCATCATCAGCATGTTTGGAATTTATTATCCACTTTTCTTCAGAAAGGGCTAGAGCTCTGTAATAAGTTGGCATCAAAATACTGTGTATAAATAATTGTTGTTCAAAAACAGATGATAGTGAACAAAATTTTACAATAAATTTCTCAGTAAGCACCCTTTAACTGGAAGCCCCATGGAAGGAATTCAGAGCCAGTATATTCTGAATTTCTGCACTTAGTGCCATTTATGAATTTTTATTAAGATTAATTTATTTCCCTTCTTAGGGAGACAAGGAATTTCTGAAAAGTCAATAAAGAGATTGTAGGATTGATCCTTCTGTACCAGTTATTAGTGAGTTCACTGATCAAGATCATGTTGTGGTGTAGTAGGTAAAGCCATTGCCTGTGACACTGGTATCCCACATGGGTGCCAGTTCAAGACCATCAGCACCACTTCTGGTCTAGCTTCCTACTAATAGGCCTAGGAAAACAGTGGAGGATGGCCAAATGTCCTTGAGTCTCTGAACCCACATGGGAGACCTGGAAGAAGCTCGAGATTCCTGGCTTCAGCCTGACCCAGCCCCAGCCATTGTGGTCATTTGGAGAGTGAACCAGCAGATAGAAGATTTCTCCCTCTCCCTCTCCCTCTCCCTCCTTCCCTCCTTCCCTCCTTTCTTCCTTCCCTCCCTCTCCCATCTCTTCCTCTCTCTGTGTAACTCTGCATTTCAAATAAATAAAATAATTCAATCTAAAAATGAGAACTGAGCCATCCCTCAAGCATTCCAAGTAATAATAAATTTCTACCTTTACCCTAACCAAGCATGTGTAGTTGCAGTCAGCAACAATGAATCTTGACAATTTGGTAGACCAAACTGAAAAACTAAATAATTGCTCTTAAATATCTTTAAAATTTTTTAAGAAAAATTTGTTCATTTTATTTGAGAGAGAGAGAGAGAAAGATTAATATTCCATCTGCTGATTCATTCTCTAAGTGCCTACAATAGCCAGGGCTGGACTAGACTGAAGTCAGAAGCCTGGAACCCAATCTGGGTTTCCCACATTAGGTAGCAGGAACCCATGTACTTGAACCATCACCTGCTGTCTCCCAGGATGCACATTAGCAGGATGCTGAATCATAAGCAGAGGAACCAGGACTCAAACCAGACACTCTGATACAGGATTCTGGCATCCCAAGCAATGTCTTAACCACCTCCCTTAAGTTTCTTTTGAATAAGAAATAATTCCAAGCCAACTTCTTTCTGGTGTTCTTTCTATAAAACTAGTACCAAATCATTTTTACAAAAATTCCTAAAGAATTTTTAGCACAAAATTAAAAACTAAGGAGGAGGAAAGTGAGAAGCTGTGATGGTGGTGACAATGATGGACAGCAATGGGCAAATTACTAAGCGATGGGAATTGAAGTCCTAAAGCACAAAATTACATAATGAGGTGAGACTGGAAAAATGGTGAGTCAGGGTAGGTGCACGATGTATCCATGCACATGAAAAAGTTGGGGCAATATAGTATACATGTATGTGATGAGGACTTCTTATTTGTGGAAAGAAGATTTATTTCCTTAAGTGCCAGTTAGTGTGGTGAGAAGCATGTTGGAGCTGAGTCCAGGGAACCAGTATGACCATTAAAGTTGCGTTTGGGCAGCCTTCAGTGAATCAGTTAACCTTTGGTTTCCTTATCTACAAAGTGAGTTGGGTTGGTTTTGCAGATTGTTATGCCCCTAAAATCTGTTAGTCTATGGAAAGTATCTGCTGCTTGTAGACTTACTAAATTCTTTCATATCAAGTAATGCCTGTTTATAAAACAGTAGGAACCTTGGAGTAGTTTCTATCTCTATATCATTACTGACAAACTTTAAAACAGCATTCTTTGTTATTAGATGAAGACTTTCTTTTAGCTTAGAAATTCATAGTTCAGTACTCAGGAATTGAATGGAATTTTCTTTTGTTTGCTTTCATTGAGAAACAACAAAGATTCTGGAATTGGGGCATGGATGAAATTGTGGAATAAAGAAAGGTGCATGCCAGTGCTTTTGTATCAGTGTCAAAATAAAACATTCCGTTTTCTCATAATGCATAAAACAAAGGGGCAGAAAGAACAAGTGAGGAAAAAATTGTATGAAGCCTGTATTTTCAATGTTATTCCTAAAGTGGCTTCTTTAGTTCTTATTCATTCCAGTTCTCACTCCCCCTGCAGTGGACCTGACACAGATAGCTTAGTCCCTTTGCAGCTTTAATTTTAGCCCCTCTGCATTGCCGCAAGTGAGGACAAAATGGACGCACCCGAATGGCAAAGCCCTGGCTACCATTTTCACTTTTTTTCTTCCTTTAAGAAAAACTAGGGCTGTGTCTATGAGAACCCAGGGAGGGGAGCTGAGAGTTGAGAAGTGAAACTGATAAGGATCCAGATTTCTACTTTATGGTTAAAATCAAGGCATCCAGTCCTTTGAAAACCACTGCTAATTAAAGCAGTGTCTGCTGATAATGTAAGTCTGAGACGCACTGTTTGAATGGATCTTTTGAAAGAGCTCTGTGTGATGGTGAATGGCAGATGGGAGATGGATGGATTGCAGGCTTTAACTGAGCTGTGCCTTCTCAGTGACATTTATAACATGCTGTACGTGCAGCGAAATACTTTCTGGGTTCTCATTGTTGGAATTAGAATTACATAGCCTCCCATGTATGGTTCCCCTAAGGCAATGACAAATAGACTGTCATATTAGTGATGGAATTACATTAGAGAGTCGACAGTTTCATTTTCCTACATGACCTTCATAAAAATAAGATGATTTTTAAAAATTGATTAGAGGATGTATGTAGCTTAATTACCGATCTGTTGCCATTATTTATAATCTAAAATTTTTCAAGTGTCTTTTACACATTTTTTTTTCTCACTGAATGGTTGTTTCCTTGAATGAGTGGCTTCTGGAAAAGACATCACCCCAGCTGTGTTCTCTAAAATAGGCCTAGTACCTGCGTGCATGTCAGAAAGTAGCGATTCAGAGACCGCCTCATGGTTTTAAATACTAACTTGATGACATTCGTGTTGGGAGAAGATGAGAGAGCCTGTAGAATTGCTTTCGTGAAGCTGTTATAATTTCTCTGGGGATATCTTGTCCTGGTGGGAGGCTGAAGGAAGCAAATGTCAGCATGAATTAATAAGCTCATCAAAGAGAGTGGGGTGTTTCTTAGGATGTATGAAAGAAATACAGGAAATGAGGAATTTTTTCATTCCTACTTTATTTTTCCAGTAGATCTCAGCTTTCAGTCAGGGAATTCCTGCGTTTTGCTGTGCTTTCTGCTTCTGTTCATCCACAGATTGATTGATTGATTGGTTGATTGGTTCATCTGTCGAGGAGTCATCTGCATGCAGCTTGTTGATGCCCAGGATTCCCAGATGCTGGGGCTCCCCTGCATGGGGTGAAGAATGAGCAGGAGGGGCTGATTCTAGAGATTTCCAGTGACTTCCTTTCCTTTTGGGCCCATGCCACAGTCTTGCTTTTTAGAATTTTCCTCCTCCAACCCTGGTGCCCTCTTGGGTTTGCAAAGGCATGTGTTAGGGCCTCTTCTTGTAGCAACACTTTATCCGGCAATACCTGTCCATCTCCTTTTCATCTTCCAGGAATTTATAATATGCTTTTTATACTGACTCTCCTCCCAGGCCTGACTTTTCACTGTTGTAGGTTTACTCATTTGAATTTCTTTACTCTAGATCTTTACTTCTCTAATAGGGTCAGAAGAAGAATATGAAACACACATGTTGCATCATCTGCATGAACCAGAAGCCTATTTTTAAAGCTTTCTCTCAGTGCTTTACTGATATTAAATTTTTTTTCAATACAAGGTGATGTGTGTTGTGAAATATTCTTATTCTTCATTGAGAGATGCTGTGATATGGTGTCACCTGAGAGTCCTATGTTGAAACATAATCACCAACTTGATAATATGAAGAGGAGGAACCTGCAAGGGATGATTAGGTCACGAGGTTGGAACCCTAGTGGATGAAATCTGGGCTTTTATAGAAGGGTGTGAAGGAGTGAGTTTTTCCTCTTTTCCTCTGCCATGTGAGGACACAGCACCTGTCCCTTTTCTGCCTTCTGTGCTTTCTGCTATGTCAGGATGCCTAGAAGGCACCATCTGCCATGAAAGAGCTTTCAGCAGACACTGAGCCTGCCAGCACCTTGATCTCAGATATTGCCCAGCCTTCAGATCTGTGGCAAAATAAATTTCTGCTTTTTATAAATTACCCAGTCTCAGGTATTTTGTTATAGCAACAGAAATGGAATAGGAAGAGAGATAAACAGTGTTATAAAAAACCATGATGTAAGTTTGATGTGTGGCATGCCCAAACCAAATTCTAGTCACATAGCTAAAACCATAGCATTTCTGAAAGCTTGAAAACTGCAGCTAGTATGACAGCTATAATCTCTGCCTCATTTTGTTGTGCCACAGTGGTTTTGGTGGTTCAATGGCAGGGACTCTGGGACCAAGATTCACATCTTGGTTGTTGTGTGTTCAACCTAAGTGAATCAATTTTTGCATCTGTAGTATGGGAAATCATTTGCCGAACAGGGATGTCACATGGACTGAAAATGAGGAAATATTTTGCAAACTGGCTGCAAATAGTGAGTATTCAAACGTTGGTACCATTAGAAAAATAAGAATCACAGTGGTATGCAAGTTACTGCTTGTGTCTGGAGAAACCCTGGGTTTATGACTGGGGATTGTTCTTTGCAGACAGAACCTCATGTGATTTCAACTCACTGATAGACCAGAAACTATGCCTACTTACCCACTGGGAAATGAGCCAGCATCAAAACTTTCCTAAGTTCAAATTTTATTTCTATCCTGTGAAGGCTGAAAAAGGATAACAAATAAGATTGTTTAAAGCATTCCTGGGGCAGACATTGTGGTGAAGTGGGTTAATCCACCACTTGGAATGCCTAAATTAGAGTGCCGGTTCAAGTCCTGGATACTCCACTTCTGATCCAGCTTCCTGCTAATGTGTTCTGGAGAGCAGCAGAGGATTCAAGTGTTTGGGTTCCTGCCACCCTCATAGGAGACCTAGATGGAGTTCTGGGCTCCTGGCTTCAGCCTGGCTCCACCCTTGCTGTTGTCAGCATTTAGGGGAGTGAATCAGTGGATGGAAGAGGCTTCTGTCTCTCTCTCTCTCTCTTGCTCTTCCTCTCCTTCTCTCCCCATTACTTTCTATCTCTGTCTCTCTGCCTTTCAATGCCTTTAGATGAAAATAAATAAACATAAATAAATAAACATAAAAAAACCTCATAGTGCCTGTTCTGAAAGAAATGTGGCTTAGTTTTAGTGGAGAATAATTATATGAATATGAATACTATACAGACATAAGAACACATAGATACTAGGACATGCAAATAATTCATGCCATACCTAATACGTGGTTCATACAATTAAGTAAAAAAATCAAAGC
Organism: Lepus europaeus; assembly: GCF_033115175.1. Taxonomy (NCBI): domain Eukaryota; kingdom Metazoa; phylum Chordata; class Mammalia; order Lagomorpha; family Leporidae; genus Lepus; species Lepus europaeus. The sequence continues at coordinate 54,400,599 of NC_084829.1, forward strand.
TGCTAAACTCAGGTGGGATATTTGTAGCAGGGGAGGCATACAGTCAAGTGGAAAGAGAATAGGGAAGGCACGCTGGTGCATGGTACGTGCATGGAATGCTCAAGAGAACATAAATATATTTAACAGTGCAGTATGGTTCAAAGAAGTTGTAGGCCCAGAGACTGTTTTTTTATGCCTCTTACTTTCATCTGGCATTATCCTTCCTTACTCTTAAGATATTTTCCTAGGAAAACAATGCCTCTAATAGTTTATTTTTTTATTTGAGAATTTTCCTACAAAATACATGGTCTCATATACTGCATTAGGGCCATAAATTGGTCCAGCTTTTCTGGAGTATAAAATGCAGTGAGACTTTAAATGTGCACATACCTATCAGCCAGGTAACTTTATTCTAGGATTTTTTTTAAAGAATGGAAATATAAACATATTCAGGTATAATGTTTATTAAAATTTCTATAAAAGTGAAAATATTGGACACAATAGGGGAATTAATGACTGGCCTATGATAACATAATGAGGAAATTTAAAGGTGTTGGTATAATGAAAAATATATTCCCTTTGTTCTACAAAAGTAGAGCTACATAGATCCTTTTATAGATCCTGCATGTCAGCAAACATTAGCATGTAAATCAGTTGAGTATATGTGTGCAGCACATCTCTGTTAGTCAAACTTTAGAATTTTTTTAAAAAGATTTATTTGAGAGGCAGAGTTGCAAAGAGAGGAAGAGATAGAGGTCTTCCATACACTGGTTTGCTTTCCAAATGACCTCAACAGCCAATGATCCATATAGGACGCTGACACTGCAGATTTTGCTACCCCACAGCACTAGCTCCAGAATTATTCATGTGATGGGCAGATTTATTATTCTTTTTTTTTTTTTTTTGACAGGCAGAGTGGACAGTGAGAGAGAGAGACAGAGAGAAAGGTCTTCCTTTTGCCGTTGGTTCACCCTCCAATGGCCGCCGTGGTTGGCGCGCTGTGGCCGGCGCACCGCGCTGTTCCGATGGCAGGAGCCAGGTGCTTCTCCTGGTCTCCCATAGGGTGCAGGGCCCAAGCACTTGGGCCATCCTCCACTGCACTCCCTGGCCACAGCAGAGAGTTGGCCTGGAAGAGGGGCATTGGGGACAGGACCGGTGCCCCGTCCGGGACTAGAACCCGGTGTGCCGGCGCCACAAGGCGGAGGATTAGCCTAGTGAGCCGTGGCGCTGGCCAGATTTATTATTCTTATTTAGCCAGGTGATCATGTAACTTATTATCTGAACAGTGACACTTTTGAGAGCGAGTAGGGGCCTAAAAATAATTACTTTAGGGCAATCAGGATTGACACAGAAAAGTTAGGGCACATGGACACATGATATTTAACTTACCCTTAGGCAGAAACCTGGAAATCAATGATTCCTGGGATTTGAGCATGCTTCTAGACTGTAAAACTTGGAAGAATTCTCTGATAGATAAATGCTGTTCATTTCTGGTTTCAGCAAAAGGATGGGGAATACCAAAAGGACAACTTGAGTCCACTTACTGACATCCTTTCCAATGGTGTAAACTTAGTTTTTCTTTGTGTTTATCATGTGTCCTGGTCAGTATGAGTTGCTATCATAATATGTCATAGACTGAGTGGCTTATAAATAACAGAAACGGAGTGGGCATTCGACACAGTGGTTCAAATTTTCATTTGGGACACTCTGATACCACTTTGTAGTGCTTGGTTTTGAGTTCTGACATCACTTTCCATTCCATTTTCCTATTAACTTAGAGTCTGAGAGGCAGCAGGTACTTATATTCTTGCCCTCCACATGGGGGATTCTGATTGAGTTCCAATCTCCTAGCTTCAGTATGGCCCAGCCATGCTACTGTGGGCGTTTGGAGGAGTGAGCCAAGGGATGGAAGATCTCAACTGTCTGGTTTTGTTTCTCTGCCTTTTAATAAATAATATGAATGAATAAAAATGACAAAAGTGACCAAAAGGATAATTTAATATTATGAAATACAAAACCAAAATGGAAATGTATTTCTCACAGTTCTTAAGGTTAGAAGTCAATGATTAGGGTCCCAGCATGGTTAGTTTCTGGCCTCAGTCCTCTTCTGAGTTACAGACTGCCAACTTGTATCCTCATGTGGCACAAAGAAGGGGGAAAGTCTCTGGAGTCTCTTAAGTAAGATCATCAGTTCCATTCATGAGAGATTCATTTTCATGAAATTCCAAGTGCTCCACCTCCTAATATTGTCACATTAGAGGTTAGACTGAAGAATGAACCCAAAAATGATTTGTGGATTGATGTTTCTCTGTGAGAAGGTTTCACTCATTCTAGAGTAAGTGAGAAAGATAGGAACAATGTAATTTTTTCATAGGATAATTTATATTAATTCAATTTATTTAAAGTATTCTCCTTTTTGAGATTATATCCTGTCTCTTTTTTTCTGGTTTTAAATTCTCCTCTCTATTTATAAAATTATAAAAATTTCTTTAAAAATAATTACTGATCCATGAAGTCCAAAATCCATTCTTTCTGACATTTTGGTGTCTGCATTCAGATGTCTTTTGAAAGGTATAATTAACTTCTATTTTTAAAAAATAATATTTATTTATTTGAAAGGCAAAGAGACAGGGGGAGATAAACACACAGACACACAGACACACATGGGATGGGGGCAGAGGAGAGAAAGAGGGGGATGTCTTCCATCATTCATTTACTCTCCAAATGGCTACAACAGCCAGTTCTGGGCCAGGCTGAATCTAGGGGCCTGGAATACCATCCTGTTCTCCCACATGGGTCTCAGAAGTCCAAGCACTTGGGCCATCTGCTGCTGCCTTAGTGGGTCCATTCAGAGAAGCAGGTTTCAAATCGGGTACTCTGATATGGAATGCCATCATTAGAATCGCCCGCATTTGCTGTACCAGAATACCAGCCCCTGAATTTTCATATTTTCATCATTATCCCTGGGACTTCTTAGCATGTTTTCTATATTATACTTTCTTGCTTCTTTTAGAGTCTTAATATTCATATTCAGCAAACCACTTTTTGTTATACAAAATTAAACTTTTATCCATTTTATCATTCTTATCACATATGTAAGTAAGCATATTTACTTTTTACATAATTAAATTAGACTTAAAACTAACAAAGATATTGCACATATACTTATAAGAGATTACATTCCTGTCATACAAGTTAATAGAAGTAGAGTTTGCTGTTGGGAAATATAATAACCATATAATCTCCATAAAATATATAAAATAACTTAAATAGTTGCAAATATTGGCAGTTTTAAATCTTTGAAAAATACAAGTTTCACTCATAAAAGTGATTAGGAAAACTGTGTAAGGTTTTGGAAATTGGTATTTCCTGTAATTTTGGATCATTTTATGTAAAATGTTTAAGTGGTTTAAGTTTGATTTTCATCTTGGTTTCCTGTGTAATTTGTTAGAGAAAGTGGAACTATGCAATGACATTTCATGAACTTTAAATCATTCTCTTCTGAAAATCATGCTGGGAGCTGCCATTTAAAAACAAACAAGCACAAACAAAATAACTCAAGAGGAATAAATATGTTGGGTTTAAAATGAATGAATGTTATTGAAGTGTATTAATGGTCGAAGCTATCTCAAAGCCAGAGCTCGCCTGTCTATCAAAATGAAAGACACCGTGAACCTTTAGCATGGTGCAGATGTGGGCGTTGTGTCTCTCAGGTTTAAAGTCTGAATGAAATACATCTTAGTGACCGAATCACAAATTAGAAAATTTCCTTTGTCATGGTGGCAAACTGGAATTCAGTTTCAGATGAATGAATGAAGGCTAATCTTATTTGAGAAACTATACGATGCTGCTTTACTCAGTGCCCTAAGCAAACAAGATAGGAAAAATAAGAGTGCTACATTTTATTTCTGCCCTAAATCACCCAATCTCTCTTGATTTTTTAAAATCCATACAATAAAGTTGAATTGAATATGAGAGATATAATATATACAGCAATCCACAGCTATTTTCCATTGCTTTGCATGTATTCTGAGTTTTTAGTTGTATGCTGAACTGTTCAGACATGCTGAAATTTTAGTCCTTTTCAGTTCAACATCAAATAGTAAGTACAGAATAATTCACTCTCAGTTACTCAGAGCACTTAGAAATCTGACAGTGGCTTCTCAGCAGAAAATGAATAAGACTATGCCAAAACAACATGTTGGTTTGAGAAGGGTTGAAGGCATAGATACTTGTTAGCAAGTTATATTTTGGGGTTGAATATAGTAGAATCATAGAGGTTTAGAGATTACCACTATCTTTTTTGAGCATTTTATCTGTATAATGCTATTTAATTCCAATCATAGGAATCTGGAAAACATCATGCTGAGTGAAATAAGCCAGTCCCAAAGGGACAAATATCATATGTTCTCCCTGATCAGTGACAACTAACCGAGCACCCAAAAGGAAACCTGTTGAAGTGAAATAGACACTATGAGAAACAGTGACTTGATCAGCCCTTGTCCTGAATGTTGATGAACAACTTAATACTTTATCCCTTTTAGTATTTTTTTTTTGTTCTACTTAATTCATCTGTTTTAAAATGTCTCTTGGGCAAATATCATGTGCTAGGCTTCTTTGGGAGTACTGAGGGTGTACAAGAGGACAAGACCAATTAGATGGCAGTCTTTCTGGGATCAGAATTAAAGTAGTAGATGGTGAGAAGGCTGATGACCATATAGTCAGCAAATAATCAAGGTAATTTCAGATAACAGTCAATGGAAAAAGAAAATTAGAGTTTGCTTTTACTCCAATGACAACTGTCCTTCTGAGATGAAAATTAGAGAAGGGGGCTAGTGCTCTAGTGTAGCAGGTAAAGCCACTACCTGGAGTATTGGCATCCCAATATGGGTGCTGGTTTGAGTCCTGGGTGCTTCACTTATGATCCAGCTCTCTGCTATGGTCTGGGAAAGCAGTACAAGATAGTCCAAGTCCTTGAGCTCCTGCACCCATGTGGGAAACCCAAAGAAGAAGCTCCTGGCTCTTGGCTTCAGATTGGTGCAGCTCCAGCCATTGTGGCCATCTGGGGAGTGAACCAGTGGATGGAAGACCTGTTTCTCTCTCTCTCTGCCTCTACTTTTCTCTCTGTGTAACTCTGACTTTCAAGTAAAGTAAATAAATCTTTTAAACAAAAAAGAGTTAGAGAAGACACAAATGAGAAGTAGTCACTGGAATATGGGGGCAGAGACTGTAGTTGGGCTGTCCTTTCTCCTGGTAGTGATTTTAATTCATTTATCAAGGATTAGTTGGTTGTAGATGCATGGATTAATTTCTGGGTTTCTATTCTGTTTCATTGGTCTACATGTATATGTTTGTGCCAGTACTAAGCTATTTTGACAATAACATGCCTGTGATACATCTTAAAATACAGCATTGTGATGCCTCCAGCTTTGTTTTTTTTCCACCTATGTAAACATTTTTTGCACCTGGAAACATTTTATTTAAGGTATCCAAACTTCATGTATTTTATGTATACAAATTTAGGAACATAGTGATTTTTCCTACCCCACCCTCCCTCCCACCTGCACTCTCACCCTTCTTCCTCCTCCCCTCTCCTATTCACATTCTTATTTTTTTACAAAGATATATTTTCAATTAACTTTATATATTCATAAGGTTAACCCTACACTAAAGTAAAGAGTTCAACAAATAGTATAAAAAACAAAAACCCCACCATCCCTCAACAGTTGAGACAAGGGCTGTTAAAAATCACCGCATCTCAAAGTGTCAATTTCACACCTATTGATTACCTTTTAGGTACTCTATTAGTTACCATAGATCAGGGAGAACATATAGTATTTGACTTTTTGTGATTAACTTTTGTTTCACTGATCTTTTGTATTTTTCTTTTGATTTCAATTTTATATCTTCTCCAATTTTAATTTTTTTTTCTCCTACTAATTTTGGTTTTGGTTTGTTGTTTTTCCAGGTCTTTGAGGTACATTGGTAGCTCATTTATTTGATGCCTTCCCAATTTCTTCATGTAGGCATCACATTGCTATAAACTTCCCTCTTAGCACTGCTTTAGCTATATCCCATAAGTTTTGATATGTTGTATTGTTATCTTCATTCCTTTCCAGAAATTTTTTGATTCCTCTTTTGATTTCTTCCATGACCCACTGTTCATTCATGAGCATGCTGTTCAGTCTCCATGTGTTTTCATATGTTCTAGAGATTCTTGAGTTGTTGATTTTCAGCTTTATTCCATTGTTGTTAGAGTAGATGCATGGTATGATTGCAATTTTTTAAAAATTTACTGAGACTTGCTTTTTGGCCTAATATGTGGTCTATTCTAGAGAAAGTTCCACGCACTGGTGAGAAGAATGTGTATTCTGCAGCTGTGGAATGAAAAGTTCTGTAGCTATCAGGTCCATTTATTTCATGGTGTCAATTAACGATTAACTGTCCTTCTTTGCCGATTGTTCTGTCTAGTTGATCTGTTCAGTGCTGAAAGTAGGGTGTTGAAGTCCCCCATTACCATTGTGTTAGAGTCTATGTCTCTCTTTTGATCCATTATCATTTCTTTGAAATAGCTAGGTGCCTTGTATTTGGGTGCATATTTGTTGAATTGATCCCTTAATCATTAGATAGTGCCCTTCTTTGTCTCTTCTAAGAGTTTTTGTGTTAAAGTCTATTTTTATCTGATATTAGGATGGCCAAAATCAGCTCTTTTTTGGTTTCTGTTGGCATGGAATATCTTTTTCCATCTTTTCACTTTCAGACTGCAGGTTTCTTTGTTGGTGAGATGTGTTTCTTGTAGGCAGCAAATAGGTGGGTCTTGTTTTTTAATCCATTTGGCATGTCTGTATCTTTTAACTGGAAAGCTGAGGCCATTTACATTCAAGGTTATTATTGATAATTAATGACTTTACCCTGCCATTTTACCATAAAGAACCCCACTGTTTACCTTGGATTTCCTTTGTATTTTTACTGGGAGATTTTCTGCCTTTACATTTTTTCATAGTGTTACTATGTTTCTGTGTTTCTGTATATAGCACATCATTAAGCATCTTTTGTAAGGCTGGACGAGTGGTAACAAATTCTTTCAATTTCTGTTTGTAATGGAAGGTCTTTATTTCGCCTTCATTAATAAATGAGAGCTTTGTAGCGTACAGTATTCTGGGTTGACAGTTTTTTCCTCTTAGGACTTAGAATATATCTTGCCATTCTCTCCTGGCCTGGAGGGCTTCTGATGAGAAGTAAGCAGTGAGTATACTTGTAGATCCTCTGAAAATAATTAGACATTTCTCTCATGCACATTTTAATATCTTTTCTTTATGTTTTACTCTGGAGAGTTTAACTACAACGTGTCATGATAAAGATCTTTTCTGGTCGGCCAGCACCATGGCTTAACAGGCTAATCCTCTGCCTTGCGGCGCCGGCGCACCAGGTTCTAGTCCTGGTCAGGGCGCCGGATTCTATCCCGGTTGCCCCTCTTCCAGGCCAGCTCTCTGCTATGGCCCGGGAAGGCAGTGGAGGATGGCCCAAGTGCTTGGGCCCTGCACCCACATGGGAGACCAGGAGAAGCACCTGGCTCCTGGCTTCGGATCAGCGAGATGAGCTGGCTGCAGCGGCCATTGGAGGGTGAACCAGTGGCAAAAAGGAAGACCATTCTCTCTGTCTCTCTCTCTCTCACTATCCACTCTGGCTGTCAAAAAAAAAAAAAAAAAAAAAGATCTTTTCTGGTCATGTCTATTAGGAGTTCAATGTGTTTCCTGCACTTGGGCATCTCTTTCTTTCTCCAAATTGGGGAAGTTTTCTGTAACTATTTCAATGAATTGACCATCTAATCCAGTCTCTCTTTCTACACCTTTAGGAACTCCTGCAACCTGTATATTGAGTCATTTGATCACATAAATCTTTATAAATTCCCACACTATTTTGATTTTTTTCTAATTTCTTCATTTTTTTTTGACCTGATTGAAAAATTTCCTAAGTTTTATCTTCAAGCTTGGATATTCTTTCTTCTGCCTCACCAAGTCTGTTGTTAAGGCTTTCCACCATGTTTTTTATTTGGTCTATTGAATTCTTCTTTTCTAATTTTCATTTTTATTTCTCTTTAAGATATAAATATCTTGGGAAAAATTTTAATTCATGTCATTGTATGGGTTTATTTAATTTTTGCGTTTGCTTCTGACCTCTACTGAATAATCCTAAGATTAATCTTTTGAACTTTATTTCTGGTATTTCATCAATCTCTTCATCTTCACATTCTAATATTGAAATGTTGTGTTCCTTTGGGGTAATCATGTGGTCTTCCTTATTCTTGTTTCTTGAATTTCTTGTTTATTTTTAGACATTTGTTGAGATACTTGTTAATTTTTTTCTCTGATGGCTTTTATCTTTGGATTATGCTTCTGTGGCTTAAATACCCAGAGGTGTGTGCTGGGTATGGCCAGGGAGCTCTGGTAAGTGCTCTAGGGTGGGACAAGTACTTGGGGTGACACTCAAGTTGGGTAATAGGCCTTTTTTTTAATCTGAGTGGAGGATTTGACCAGCTCTGTTAATATGGTCATACCCTTACCTCTTCTCTTCCAATGAGATCAATGCTTGCGTGTTAGCCCACAGTTGGTGCAATACTCATCCATGCTACTGTAAGAACCACACAAAGGATCTATACTGTACTCAGTGTGATCATGGATTTTGTTGCAATGTCCCACCACAGGCAATCATGGAGTTCTGAGTGTGTAGAGCCACTCACAGTGATTGTCCAGAGACCTAGCTACACCCTGTGCCCTCTTATGCAGTCACGGTGTTCCCACTGTCTCAGCACGGAAGGCTCCTACAGTCATGGGGTGCCAAGGATCTACTCTGCCCTGCTGGTCTATCCTGTCCACAGGGAGGTGCAGACACTCCCAAAGTCAGCTGCCTGTTTGTGCTCCATCTAGGGAATTTAAGCCTCAGGGCCTGTGATGTGTTAGGAGGCTAGAAGAACCTCACAGTCCTAGTTGGGTGCCCAGCATCCTGTCAATATTCCCAGTCAGACTCAGGCATCTCTTTTCAGCTGATTGCTAGGCCACCAACATAAGCTGGCCAGCTGTAATGTATGTACAAAATAGAGCCCGCCTTCTCTCAGCCGGTTACAGGGCATCATTGTTGGAGGGACAGGGAGAGAGAAACATGCACCTTTTTTCCCTTTAGGTTGGCAGGTACCCCATCTCCCACAGGGCTCCAGGCTGGATTCACACCAGGCTCTTCCCAAGGCTGTATTGCCAGTGACACAGGCTGCTGCATCTGGTCTAATCTCACTCTCCAAAGCTGGTTCTGAGGCTGCTGTGGTCTTGTGTGTGTCCATACTTGTGCTGCATATCCACACCCTGCACATAAATACACAGCATCCCTCTTCCTTCCATGGAATTTACACTACAGTTTTCTCCCTAAATCTTTCCAGAGATTACATTCTTACCACTTTTTTTAAACTATCTTCCCCTAGTCCAGAGCAGTAAACTCCCTCCCTATTCCATCTTCAGCTTTCTTTTTATGGTTTAAGTTTGCTTTGGTTACTTTAGGCCTTTCATATTTTCATTTGAATTTTAGGATTTTTATTCTGTATATGTGAATAATGTCCTCAGCATTTTGATTAGGATAGCTTTGAATCTGTAAAATTGCTTTAGGTAGTATGGATATTTTGATGGTATTATTCTAATCCATGAACTTAGGACATTTTTCCCTTTTGTGTCTTCTATTCCTTTCATTAATGTTTTATAATTTTCATTGTAGAGATCTTTCAAATCCTTGGTTTCATTTATCCTCAGGTATTAAAATTTGTTGCTATTGTGAATGGGACTGATCTTATAGGTTCTTTTTCAGTCAGAACATTGTTGGTGTATAATACTATTGATTTTTATGTGTTGGTTTTGTATCCTGCAACTGCTGAATTCTCTTGTGAGTTCCAGTAGTCCCTTAGTGGAGTTTTTGGTTGCCCTATTTAAAGGATCATATCACCTAGAAACAGAGGCTATTTGTCTTCCTCCTTTCCAGTTTGTATACCTTTGATTTCTTTTAACAAATTGAAGAATAAAAACCACCTGATTATCTCAATAGCTGCAGGAAAAGCATTAGATAAAGTATAGCATCCTTTCATGATAAAATCCTTAAAAAATGAGTATAGAAGGAATATATCTCAACATAATAAAGGAAATGTATGACAAACCCACAGGCAGCATCATATTGAATGGCAAAAAGGTGGAAGCATTTAAATTAAGATTTGGAACTGACAAGGATGCTCACTGTCACAATTACTATTCAGTATATTTTTGGAAATTTTACTGCTGCCTGTACTTTTGCAATCGTATCTAAAAAATTATCAGACCAATGGCAAAAAGCTTTTTATAGGTTTTCTTCTGTTACTTTTACAGTTGTAGGTTGAATATTTAAGTATTCAATATATTTTCAATGATTATTGTATATGATATGTGGTAAAATCTTATTTCATTCTTTTACATTTGGATATCTAATTTACCCAACTCCAATTCTTTTTTTAATATAAAGCTTTTATTTAATCAATATAAATTTCATAAGTACAACTTTTGTATTTTAGCAGTTCTCTCCCCCATATCTGCCCTCCCACTCCCAAAACATTCCACCTCCCGTTCCCTCTCCCATGCCATTCTTCATTAAGATTCATTTTTAATAGGCCAGCGCCGCGGCTCACTAGGCTAATCCTCCGCCTTGCGGCGCCGGCACACCGGGTTCTAGTCCCGGTCGGGGCACCGATCCTGTCCCGGTTGCCCCTCTTCCAGGCCAGCTCTCTGCTGTGGCCAGGGAGTGCAGTGGAGGATGGCCCAAGTGCTTGGGTCCTGCACCCCATGGGAGACCAGGAGAAGCACCTGGCTCCTGCCATCGGATAAGCGTGGTGCGCTGGCCACAGCGCGCCTACCGCGGCGGCCATTGGAGGGTGAACCAACGGCAAAAGGAAGACCTTTCTCTCTGTCTCTCTCTCTCTCTCACTGTCCACTCTGCCTGTCAAAAAAAAAATAATTTTTAATTATCTTTATATACAGAAAATCAACTCTATACTAACTAAAGATTTCAACAGTTTGCAACCACACAGACACACAAAGTATAAAGTACTGTTTGAAGACTAGTATTACTGTTAATTTTCATAGGACAACACATTGACAGAGGCCCTACATAGGAAGCAAGTGTACAGTGACTCCTATTGTTGATTTAACCATAGACACTCTTATTTATGATGTCAGTGATTACCTGAAGCTCTTGTCATGCGCTGTCAAGGCTACGGAAGCCTCTTGAGTGCAATAAGGCCATCATCAAAGTGGAAGTTCTCTCCTCCCTTCAGAGAAAGGTACTTCCTTCTTTGATGGTCCCTTCTTTCCACCGAGATCTCACTCACAGAAATCTTTCATCTTTTTTGCCATAGTGTCTCGGCTTTTCATGCCTTAAATGCTCTCATGGGCTTTTTAGCCAGATCCAAATGCCTTAAGGACTGATTCTGAGACAAGAGTGCTGTTTAGGGCATTTGTCATTCTGTGAGTCTGCTGTGTGGCCTGTTTCCCATGTTTGATCATTCTCTCCTTTTTAATTCTGTCTGTTATTATTAGCAGACACTTGGTATTCTTTATGTGACCCCTTTGACACTTACTCCTATTTTTATGATCAGTTATAAACTTAAACTGATCACTTTAACTAGTAGCATGGCATTGCTACCTGCCAACTTAATGAGATTTGGAGTCCCATGGCAAATTTTTAGCTTTACCCTTAGGGGTAAGTTCGAGGGAACATGTGCTAAGCTGTACATCTCCTCCCTCTATTATTCCCACTTCTTAATAGGGGTTAATTTTCAATTGGATTTAAATACCTAAGAATAATTCTGTCTTAAGTGAAGAGTTCAACCAATGGTATTAATTAGAAAAGAAAGTACTAAAAAGAATAAAATACTAAGCTGTTCCTTGACTGTCAGGACAAGGGCTTATCAAGTCTTTGTCTCTTATAGTGTCAGTTTCACTAAATAACCTTAGAAAGTTGGTTTTAGTGGATGAAATTTACCACAGTGTACACAAAGCTGTATAATTTTCACATGATGGTTCCAAAGGGTGGTATAGAGCAATCTAGGACAGTGTAGTTGCAATCATTGAAGACAAGTAAAATCATTCATGTTTGCATTCTACTGAGCTTAGCTGGGGCAGTAATTGTATATTATAGGCATAGAAAATGAGAAACTAAAAATCAAGCTTATAGCAAATTTATCAGTGATTTCCTTGGGGGAGTGGGATTAGTTGCGATTGAGTTGTGTGTACATGTACATGTGTCTGGATATGTCTTTTACCATTAAGTCTTCTTTCTCTTTTTATTGTGTTGCATGGGAAAATAATACTTCTGTAATGCTAATAATGTTAATGATAAAAATTTTTAAAAGGTTTAGATTTTCCCTATCCTTCAATATCCAGGTCATTTTCAATGTATCCTCATTGTTCTAATCCAGAAACAATCATTCCTCACTCAAATTTCCAAGTGGACTTTTCCATTTTTTTTCTAAATACACTATTGCTTTCTAGTGAATGTACCAATCCTTTGTTGAATAAGTTTAATTTGTTCCAGATGACTTTGCTTCAAATGAAAAGTGATTGAATAATTAGTATGTCTTATTTTTAAATATACAGAATGACCAATTTTGTACATAGCTTTATAAATGTCAAGACATAAATATATATTCATATAAGAACCACTACATGCAAGATATAAAACTACTCAATTATGTTTTTGAAAAATTACCTTTGGGAACACAATGTGAAATTTGAAAGCAGTCCTTTTTTAGTTTTGTCTTCTCTCACCTCCTAACTCCAGGCAACTACTTGTTTGTTTCATAAAACTATAGGCCTGTCTTTTTAGAATATCACGTCAATAGAATCATATAGAGTGTAACCTGTTGAGACAGATTTCTTTCACTCACCAAAATACCTTTGAGATCTGTCCAAGTTGTTGCATACCTCAACAGATCAATTGAGGTTCCTGTATTGTTGTGTAGAATCCCATTGTATGTCTATTCCACAGTTTGTTTAACCATGCATTCACAGAAGAACATTTGGGTTGTTTTCAGTTTTGAGCTGCCATGAAAAGGCCTATTATAAATACCTAGTATACAGTTTTTTGTGTGAATACATGCTTCAGTTCTCTAGGGTGCATATCTAGGTGAGGACTTTCTGAATCAAATAGGTTTATATTTAACTTTATTATAAACTGTAAAACTGACTTTCTATAGTGATGAAAACATTTTTTATTCCCACCAGCAATGTGTAAAGCTTATATTGTTCTGTGTCCTCATCTGCACTTGGCATTTTCAATATTTTTTTAATTTATTTTTAAGGAATACAAATTTCATAAGCACAACTTTAGGAAGGTATTTATTCTTCCCACAAAATCAGCCCTCTCAATCCACACTCCTGCCCCTCCACTTCCTCCCTCTTGCCTGGCTAATTCCATTCTCCATTAAGATTAATTCTCAATTAATTTTGTACACAGAAGACCAATTCTATACTAATTAAAGATTTCAACAATTTGTACACATGCACACATACATACAAGTGTTTGAGAAGTAGTTTTACAGTTAACTCTTATAATACAACTCATTGAGAACAGAGGTCCTGCATGGGGAGTTAATGCAGTGTGACTCCTGTTGTTAATTTAACAATTAACACTGTTATGTATGACATCAGTGACTACCTGAAGCTCTTGACATGATCTGCCTAGGCTATGGAAGCCTTTTGAGTCCACAAACTCCATCAGTATTTGGACAAGGCCATAAGCAAAGTTGAAGTCCTCTCCTCCCTTTTGAGAAAAGCACATCCTTCTTTGATGGTCATTTTTTTTCCACTGGGGTCTCATTCACAGAGATCCTTCATATAGAACATTTTTTGCCACAATGTCTTGGCTTTCCATGTCTTAAATGCTCTCATGGGCTTTTCAGCCAGACCAGGCAGCCTTAAGGGGTGATTCTGAGGTCAGAGTGTTACTTAAAGCGATTGTTATTCTATGAGTCTGCTGTGTGGACTGCTTCCCATGTTGGAACATTCTCTTCTTTTTATCTTATTATTACCAGACACTTGATCTTATTTAAATGATCACTATAAGACTTAATCCCATCTACACATTCACTTTAACCCTTAATATGATTACTTTAAAAATTAAGCTGGCATTTTTAATAATTTTAAGAGATGTCTGCTGGCATCTCATGTGATTATAACTTGAAACCATAAAGGATGAACATATTTTCATATACAGATTTGTCATTATATATTATTACTAGAATGTATTCAGGAATTTTTGCCACTGATGATGTGTTTTTTTTAAAGATTTATTTTAGTTATTTGAAAGGCAGAGTTAGAGAGAGAGAGAGAGAGAGAGAGAGAGAGAGAGAGAGAGAATGAATGATAGGTCTTCTATTCACTGGTTCACATGGTTTCAATGGTTGGGACACAAAGCTAGGAGCCAGAAGTTCATCCACATGGGTTTAGGGGCTCGGGCACTTGGGTCATCTTCTGCTGCTATCCTAGGTACATTAGCAGGGAGCTGGATCAGAAGTGGAGTAGCTGGGTCTCATACCGGCCCCTGTATGGGATGCCAGTGCCACAGCCAGCCTTTACCTGCTATGTCACAGTGCCAACCCCTGTAGGGAGATTTAAAACTAAACTAACCCACAAATAAGAGAAAACATGGTATTTGTCTTTTTGGACTGGCTTATTTCATTTATGATGTTTTTCAATTAACCTACTATTGGCATTTTGGCAGGTATGATTCCTGGTTATACAGGTTTCCTACCCTCTGATGCTCACTTACCTCAGACACTAAATGCTTGAAGTGCCTGGCAATGTAATGACTAATAAATGCCACTTACATTTCCAAAACTCTAATAAGAGGATTTTATCATCTAGTGAGAATCGCTAGTTTTTAAATTGGGATTGTTTTCCTGTTATTGGGATTGCAAATTTTTTTCAATTTATATAGGATTTGAGTGGGTAGGGTGGGTCTTTGATTAATACCATGTTCTTCTATGAAAGAAGAGGAATGAATTCTGATCAGGCAACCAGTTGTGACCTGTGGGAGCTCAACTTCTACTTCTTTCTCAATGATCTATGCCTTCTTATGGCTTCTATTCATATCATTTCTGCAAATGAGGAATGGACAACAGGCTCTCTAAATGTATTAAGTGTTTTATAGACTAAGTCGCTCCAAATGCCCAAGGTGTTTCTTGTGACTTTTTAGGCAGTACAGGTAGAAGAGGGATGTAACATTTCCTAATTGCTTCCTCCATCTCTTTCTTCTGTTCTTTCTCCTTCTCTGATTTCTCTAAATACACTTACAGACTTAAGACTGTGCTTTCAGCTTATTTCCCTAGCAACTGATTTTAGGATACTGTTTGAATTATTTGTTTTTAAAGTCATGACACTGTGTCAATGGAAGGTATAAAATTGAACAATATAATAACAGATTATAACTAGGATGTTAGTCTAATGACAGGAAGTTTATAGAACATTACAAATATCTATAAGCTTTGTCTTTTTTGATAGAAACTAAAAGGCTGAGAAAACAAAGGTCAGATGACTGGAACAGAAGCTCTCAGAGTGGAAGGAAAGCAGATATGTAGTTACAAATCTGTCATTACCAGCAGCACTTTACGTAATCTCTCTCTCCCTTGGTTTCCATATTTGTAACTTAGGAATAAATTTCTTCTATACATGTAACATGGTCACTGTTAACATCACTTATTTCCTTAAAATATGGAAAGACAGGAATCTATCACCAGCCCCACTACCACCACCACCACCATCGTTGTCGTTGTCTTTGTCATCATCATCAGAATCCTTTAGTTGTGAGCTTTTTTGCTGACATGAAAAGTGGAAAAGGAACCAAAAATATAAAAGGAGACATGAAATATAAAGAGAAGATAAAGTGACGTCTGGGAATATTTAGACCTGGTTATGCATGTTTAGCATAAACTGCAGGCAAAAGACTTACGACATTCAGATTTTCCACCAGCATGCTCTGAGATTTCTGCCAGCATAGCCTTTTTCTTTTTTGTCAGCATACATCTTTCCCTTTAGTATCTAGAAATATTCTTTAGACTTAGGGCTATTTCCCTTTAGGTATCCTTAAGTACAAAAAGTAAAAACAAGTACTCTCAAAAGACTTGGTAGAAATTCTTAGAGAATGTCTTCATTTTTTTTTCAACTTTTATTTAATAAATATAAATTTACAAAGTACAACTTTTGAATTATAGCGATTTTTCTCCCCATAAACTCCCTCCCACCCACAACCATCTCATCTCCCACTCCTTCTCCCATCTTATTCTTCATCAAGATTCATTTTCAATTATCTTTATATACAAAAGATCAGCTTAGTATATACTAAGTAAAGATTTCAACAGACTGCACCCACACAGACACATAAAGTTTAAGTACTGTTTGAAGACTAGTTTCACCGTTAATTCGTGTAGTACAACACATTAAGGACAGAGATCCTACATGAGGAGTAGGTGCACAGTGACTCCTGTTGTTGATTTAACAATTGACACTCTTATTTATGGCGTTAGTAATCACCCTAGGCTCTTGCCATGAGCTGCCAAGTCTATGGAAGCCTCTTGACTTCACCAAATACAATTTATTTAGACAAGGTCATAGTCAAAGTAGAAGTTCTCTCCTCCCTTCAGAGAAAGGTACCTCCTTTTTGATGGCCCGTTCTTTCCACTGGGATCTCACAGAGATCTTTCCTTTAGGTCATTTTTTTTTTTCCCACAGTGTCTTGGCTTTCCATACTTATGAAAACTCTCATGGGCTTTTTAGCAAGATCCGAATGCCTTAAGGGCTGATTCTGCGGCCAAAGTGCTATTTAGGGCATTTGCCATTCTATGAATCTGCTGTGTATCCTGCTTCCCATGTAGGATCATTCTCTCCTATTTAATCCTATCAATTGTTATTTGCAGACACTGGTCTTATTTATGTAATCCCTTTAACACTTAATCCTATCTTTTTGATCAATTATGAACTTAAACTGATCACTTTAACAAATAAGATGGCTTGGTACCTGCCACGTTGATGGGATTTAATTTTATTCCCCTTGCACTTTTCCAGCTGTACCATTAGGGGTAAGTCCAAGTGATCATGTGCTGAACTGTACATCTCCTCTCCTCCCTCTGTTATTCCCACTCTTATATTTAACAGGGCACACTTTTCAGCTAATTTTAAACACCTAAGAATTATTGAGTGTTAATTAAAGAGTTCAACCAATGGTATTAAGTAGAGCAAAAAAATACTAAGAGAAATAAAATAGTAAGTTGTTCCTCCACAGTCAGGACAAAGGCTGAACAAGAAGTTGTTTCTCATAGTGTGCATTTCACTTCAACAGGTTTCCTATTAGGTGCTCAGTAAGTTGTCTCCAATCAGGTAGAACATGTGATATTTGTCCCTTTGGGACTGGTTTATTTCACTCAGCATGATGTTTTCCAGATTCCTCCATTTTGTTGCAAATGACCGGATTTCATTTTTTTTTTTACTACTGTACAGCATTCTATAGAGTACATATCCCATAATTTCCTTTTTTTAAAAATTTTATTTAATAAATATAAATTTCCAAAGTACAACTTTTGGATTATAGCAACTTTTCCCCCCCATAACCTCCTTCCCACCTGCAACCATCCCATCTCCCATTCCCTCTCCCATCTTATTCTTCATCAAGATTCATTTTCAATTATCTTTATATACAAAAGATCAGCTTAGTATATACTAAGTAAAGCTTTCAACAGTTTGCACCCACACAGAAACACAAAATAAAGTACTGTATGACTACTAGTTATACCGTTAATTCACATAGTACAACACATTAAGGACAGAGATCCTACATGGGAAGTAAGTGCACAGTGACTCCTATTGTTGATTTAACAATAGACACTCTTATTTATGGCGTTAGTAATCACCCTAGGCTCTTGTCATGAATTGCCAAGGCTATGGAAGCCTCTTGAGTTCGCCAGCTCCAATCTTATTTAGACAAGGTCATAGTCAAAGTAGAAGTTTTCTCCTCCCTTCAGAGAAAGACAGCTCCTTCTTTGATGGCCGATTCTTTCTGCTGGGATCTCACTCACAGAGATCTTTCATTTGGGTCTTTTTTTTTGCCAGAGTGTCTTGGCTTTCCATGCCTGAGATACTCTTGTCCCATAATTTCTTTACCCAGTCTTCTGTTGATGGGAATTTAGGTTGATTCCATGTCTTAGCTATTGTGGATTTAGCTGCAATAAGCATTGAGGTGCAGACAGCTCTTTTATTTGCCAATTTAATTTCCTTTGGGTAAATTCCAAGGAGTGAGATCCTGGGTTATGTGGTAAGGCTATATTCAGGTTTCTGAGCAATCTCAGGACCAGATGGATTCACTGCTGAGTTCTATCAGACACTTAAAGAAGAACAAACTCCAATTCTTCTCAAACTATTCAGAACAATTGAAAGAGAGGGAATCCTCCCAAATTTTTTCTATGAAGCCAGCATCATCTTAACTCCTAAACCTGAAAAAGATGCAACAGAGAAAGACAATTAAAGACCAATTTCTCTGATGAACATATATGCAAAAATCCTCAATAAAATCTGGCCAATAGAAGGCAACAACACATCAGAAAGATCATCTAACCAGACCAAGTGGGATTTATCCCTGGTATGCAGGGATGTTTGAACGTTTGCAAATCAACCAACGTGATACACCGCAATAGCAAACTGCAGAAAAAGAACCATATGATTATCTCAATAGATGCAGAGAAAGCATTTGATAAAATACAACACCCTTTCATGATGAAAACTCTAAGAAAATTGGGTATGGAAATCAAGGCAATTTATGACAAACCCATGGCCAACATCCTATTGAATGGGGAAAAGTTGGAAGCATTCCCACTGATATCCAGTACCAGACAGGGATGCCCACTCTCACCATTGCTATTCAATATAGTAATGGAAATTTTAGCCAGAGCCATTAGAAAACAAAAAGAAATCAAAGTGATACAAATTGGGAAGGAAGAACTCAAATCCCTTTTTGCAGATGATATGATTCTTTATTTAGGGGATCCAAAAAACTCTACTAAGAGACTATCGGAACTCATAGAAGAGTTTGGTAAAGTAGCAGGATATAAAATCAGTACACAAAAATCAACAGCCTTTGTATACACAGGCAACGCCAAGGCTGAGAAAGAACTTCTAAGATGAATCCCATTCACAATAGCCACAACAATCAAATACCTTGGAATAAACTTAACCAAGGATTTCAAAGATCTATATGATGATAATTACAAAATCTTAAAGAAAGAAATAGAAGAGGATACGAAAAAATATAAAAACAGTCCATATTCATGGATTGGAAGAATCAATATCATCAAAATGTCCATTCTCCCAAAAGCAATTTATAGATTCAATGCGATACCAATCAAAATACCAAAGACATTCTTCTCAAATCTAGAAAAAATTATGCTGAAATTCATATGGAGACACAGGAGACCTCGAATAGCTAAAGCAATCTTTTACAACAACAACAAATGAAAGCTAGAGGCATCGCTATACCAGATTTCAGGACATACTAGAGGGCAGTTATAATCAAAATAGCCTGGTACTGGTACAGAAACAGATGGATAGACCAATGGAACAGAATAGAAACACCAGAAATCAACCCAAACATCTACAGCCAACTTATATTTGATCAAGGATCTAAAACCAATTCCTGGAGCAAGGACAGCCTATTCAATAAATGGTGCTGGGAAAATTGGATTTCCACATGCAGAAGCAGGAAGCAAGTCCCCTACCTTACACCTTACACCCAAATCCACTCAACATGGATTAAAGATCTAAATCTATGACCCAATACCGTCAAATTATTAGAGAACATTGGAGAAACCCTGCAAGACATAGGCACAGGCAAAGACTTCTTGGAAAATACTCCAGCAGCACAGGCAGTCAAAAACAAAATTAACAACTGAGATTGCCTCAAATTGTAAATTTTCTGTACTGCAAAAGAAACAGTCAGGAAAGTGAAGAGGCAACTGACAGAATGGGAAAAAAATATTTGCAAACTATGCTACAGATAAAGGATTAATAACCAGAATCTACAAAGAGATCAGGAAACTCAACTATAACAAAACAAACAACCCACTTAAGAGATGGGCCAAGGACCTCAATAGACATTTTTCAAAAGAGGAAATCCAAATGGCCAACAGGCACATGAAAAAATATTCTGAATCACTAGCCATCAGGGAAATGCAAATCAAATCCACAATGAGGTTTTACCTCTCCTAAGTTAGAATGGCTTACAAACAGAAATCAACTAACAACAGATGCTGGTGAGGATATATAGAAAAAGGGACACTAATCCACTGTTGGTGGGAATGCAAACTGGTTCCTTTTTTTAAAAGATTTATTTTATTTATTTGAAAGACAACGTTACATTGTAAGATGGAGACAGAGAGAGGTCTTCCATTTACTTTTTCACTCCTCTGATGGCTGTAACGGCTGGGGCTGTGCCAATATGAAGCCTGGAGCCAGGAGCTTCTTCCAGGTCTTTCATGTGTGTGGAGGGACCCAAGGACTTGGGCCATTTTGTACTGCTCTCCCAGGCCATAGCAGAGAGTTGGATCGGAAGAGGAGCATTGGGGACTAGAACCTGTGCCCATATGGGATGCCGGCACTTCAGGTCTGGGCTTTAACCCGCTGTGCCATAGTGCTAGTCCCTTCATTTTGTTTTAAAAAGTGCACATGAATTTTATGTTTTACTCCATGATGTATTTGCATTTTCTTAAAAAATTATGCTTTAAATTAATAAGAATTTCTATCTAGTCCCATTATAGTTAGTTAAGATATAATGAACTAACAATCAATCATGAAAAACCATGGAATTGAAGAAACTTAGCACATTATATCATCTATATAATTTCTCTTCTTGGTGTTTGGGTTCATTCTAGATGTTTTCATTCATTCCCATCTTCAGTCCTTCTAAAGAAATCAGCTCTATGCAGAGCCCTTTCTCTTTTACATTTGTGCCAAGTATGTTTTCTACTTACCTCATTTGGTGAACCCACTGAGCCAGGGGAGCCAACGAATCCAGAGCTAGCATGGTAGATTCTGCCTGATGCAAAGATGAGCTGAATCCTCTCTTAGAACTAAGGAATAGTAAGCCAGTTAGTGGTGGGGTTCCCTACATACAGAAGTAGGGAGTTAAAATGGGAGAGTGGACCTTGAGGGAATAGTAAAAGCCATTAGTGTTAACTGATTTAAGGGAGTCAGTAACCAAAATGCTATAAAATGTGTTATATAGATTTGGTATGGCAATAGTATACGGGATAGATGAGACTGACAATAAAATGGAAGGACAGAACAAGACAGAAGCTCTTTGTATTAGTTTTCTGTTGCTATAATGAAAAAGCTGAGGTTTTTGACCTTATAAAGAAATGACATTTACTTAGCTCACAGTTATAGAGAACAAAAGTTACCCCAGTGGTTCAGACCTTGATAAGGACCTTCTTGACTGTACTATACGAGGGCTGATGGCACATATGGTGAGTGTGTGGGGGAAAGAGAGATCTCATGGTGAAATAGGAAGCTAGAAAATGGGGAGGGCATGTCTTACTCCTATTGCAACAACTCATTCTCATTCTAGAGTTACCCAAGAGATGATAACTTTAGTGTTTCTTTCTTCCTTTGCAAGTAGAGTAAAAGCCAAATTTCTCAGCCTTTTTTCAAAAACAGTGCTTGTATTATTCTGAATGCAGATTCAGGATTGTACAGCAAATGCAGTAAACAGTCTGGTCATTTCAGGTATTTAGTCTTTAAATTTGACAAATGTTCCCATTATCTTGGTCTCTGGTTCCTGGTTCAAGAATTAAAAGCCACAATCAATTTAAAAAGCTGCCACAGTTCTTTAAGAGTGAATGAAAACAGAATGTCAAGCAGATATCCTCCACTGCTTCACCTTGATGGACTAAATGCTGTTTAGTCCCATATGGTCTGATCAGTCGGGACAAAATGGGGCACCCTGTGTTGCAGAATCTCTCAATAATATTTAAAAAGTAAACATGAGGGTTTTTTTTTAAAAAGAATACGGTGCTTATGAAATATTTCAAGCAAACAGGACATTGCTTTTTATCATTCAAGCACATAGGTAGGTGAAACACATGGTTGCATTTGCCAATTTTTAGATGTTTGAAAGAAATCTATTCCATTAGTGGTAGACTTTTATTTTCAATATAACATTGTTTCAAAAGACCTTAAGTTTAATTATAAAATCATTACTTAATTTGTATTTCCACAATGAAGCCCTTAGGAAACACTAAGTGAAATTAATGCCACACATGTCAGAAAGAAATAGCATGGGCTGAACAATGCAAAGGACCCAAGGCATCAAAAGTCCCTACTTAAAAAAAGTTTCTGTAAAATTTTTCTCTGGCACTGCTGAAGTGTATCAGCTTGATTCTGATCTACAATAGGCAGGAGCCATGTAAAGTTTTACACTGATGGTGTGTAACAGGAAACAGTTCTTAGAATTATACATGATATTTGTCATCTATAGAATTCTAGCTTTTTATTTTAAAATGTTATATTTAAACATGCTTACTTAGTTATTTTAAACTTAGCTTCAAACTGTTGAATAATACTTTCCTCATTCAAAATTTATAAGGAATGGTAGTATAGTATGCATGACCACATTCTGAGAGCTTTCAACTTCTCAAGGAATATACTAGGTTCAAAAATACAAATTTGATATCCCTATGAGTCATCATGACTTATTTTATTATGCAGGTAGAGTTGCCACAGATGTTGAGAGAATAACAGCATATTCAGCTGAGACTTCTAATTTTGTATTTCTCTAAGGACTGTTATTTTTGGTGCAGGCTCTGTTTAGGCAAGATTATTAGATGGGGAAGTGGTGTTTTTATCCTTCTCTTTCTTTGACCATCCCAATTGCTGGTGGCTTTATTTCCTGTAGGACTAGGGACTTTAGAAATTCATATCTAGTCATTCCCAAAAGTCCATCAACAGGTTTTTCACAAACATCAAGAAACTCAAATTAACTTCAAATGTTGACCTGTTGCAGTTGATTTCTCAACAATGTTGCAGTGGATTCGTTTCTGAGAGGAGGAGCGTGGTGAGGGCAAGAGGCGCGGAGTCATCACACAGACCCTGGGAGTCGGGTGAAAGTGGGCTTGAGGCGAGCAGCCGGCAGACTCGTTTATTTCAGTTGGTACAACATCTTATATAGCCAAGACCAGCCAATCCGGTCAAGGGGCGGTCTATGCCCCAACCAATCACAGACTGTGGTCAAGCAGTTTCCAAAGCCATCCAATCACAGCCTGTTGCCAGGCAGGCTCCGTTGCCAGGTAGGTTTCAAAGCCATTCCTGAGTAACTGGCGCTCACTTGCCAGCAGCCATCTTGGAATGGCCTTCTCATTCCATCACATTGACCAATTAAAAAAATCCTAACATTGTAGGCATTACTTTTTCTTGAACTGTTATTTCTAAAGTTAAGAAGTTTTTCCTATAATTTTACACATTGTCATTGGAGAACATATAGAAAATAGAGTTAAAAGGAAAAATTTCTATGCTCTCATGTTTCTAAGACTCATTTTGTTGGTCTTGTTATAAATTCTTCATATAACAAAATGGAATCATCTGATGTGTATGTTTCAAGCTGTGCCTTTCTTTTGATGTATAATGATATTTGCTATGCTTTCAAACACACTGATTAGCCATATGTAATATTTTCTCAGTTTTGTGTTAAATGAATATACCTTAATTTATTTAAACAACATGTTAATATCTGACAGTAAGATTGTACTTTTTGTTGTACTATTATAGTTTTGTCAGAATTTATATTCTTTGTCAATTTCTTATAATGCAATCAAGATCACAGAGGGAATAAACTTGAAATGTGACACCTCATTGCCAAAAAGTCAAGAACAGAGAAATTTCTTGTCCTTTGAAAGTATATCATAGTTATTCAGAATTTCCTCCACTTTAGGTGAAGAGAGCCTTGTTTGTCAGTACTTGGAAAATAACTACAGTTGAGCTAATTTGGCACTCTTAAGAAGAAAAGCAATAGTAAGCAGTTGAAAGTTTGGAAATGTTTTATATTATGTTGAAAACAAAAATAAATTATCTGATTTATATTTCTCCATATAAATCTGATGTCTGGGAATATTCATACAGGAATAAAACTGTATTTACTACTTTTGGAATTAGATGCAGAGCCTTTCACAGGAAAGTTATTCATGACAGAGATACTCATGATTCCCTAGTGGTTTCTCTGAAGCTTGGACACTGTCGACACAGTAGGTAGATCAGTAACTCCATTTGAGACAGATGCTGGGGACTGAACAAGGGGAATGATCAGTGAAAATGGCAAAAAGATGGATGTTTCAGAGGTCCAATTTGTGGATTTTGACACATGAACTTCTAAGAGGAATGATTGCTATGACCCTGGAGGAAATAGAATGGGCTGCCATTCATCAATAAGAAGCATCTTGGATTTGGACAAATTCTGTTGTCAATTTAGCCATGTAAAGATTCATTAGCAGGGAATTGGAAATGCAATATTGAACCTAGAATAGTAAATGTCTATGATTAATAATTTTAACTAGTGGAGAGAATAAATGTCCCCTATAAAGAAAGACCTTACATTTGAAGGTTGCAGTGAAAGATATGATAGCTGAGAGTAAGTTGGTGTGGAAATAGGAGGAGAGTGTAGCATCAAGATGAGTCCAGGAAGGATGGAGCTCATAGATGATTGAGACCTGCTGACCCATTGAGGTGAGGTCACTGTTGAACTTCAGTTAAATAGTTTCAAATGAATGTGAGTGTAGAAGCAAGCTAATAGTGAAAGTGAATACCAAGATCAAAAAGAAAATGCAATATGCTATGTGTTTACTATGTGACAGCTACTGTGATATCATACCAATACCCTTAGATTGTTTGCTCCTCTTGGCAACAGCTGTGAAGTAGAAATTTTCCTTGCTCTTCTTTTCTACAAGGTCTACAGAGATGGAATACTTTTTTCCCAAGATCACAGAATGTGCCACATATGAGACATAATCTCAAATGTGTATCCTTTTCTACTGACTGTATTAATCAGCTGTACAGATTACAAAGAATTACATAGTAAGTGTTTGGTGAGAGAGTGGGGATGGCAGATGGGTCTTCTTTGAAGAAGCTTAGCTTGATATTTAGGAAAACCATGAGACAGTCCTGCAGAAAGAAGGGAGATAATAACATAGTGAGCTACTTCTAGAGTTAGGCATTGAAAGAAGAGCTGTTCCCAGCAAGAGGACAAGCTATGGTGATGTGTGTCAATAGGTGGCTGAAGGATAGTAGAAATTAAAGCCTTTTCTTTTTCTAAATGGTCAGTTTCTACCTTGAGACCAGGCTACTGGGAAGGTTATCAGCATAAATACTAAAGGGACTTAAAAGAGAATGCTTTCAGAATATGGTGAAATCATCAAGGATATTGGGCAGTGGTCCTGGTAGCCACACAAAGGCAAATAGAGAACTAGGAAAAGGCCATGGTTGGGGTATATGTGGAGTTACAAAGAATAGAAGTTAAGAGATGACAGAGAATAATGCCTAGACAGGGTATCCTGAATTGAGGGGTGCTTAACATGCTTCCAATTCCCAGTGGGTGTGTACTCAAGAAAGAGTTTAAGAGCAATGGTTCTTCCATCCACTATATTAGAAAAATGTTTAAGGGAAAGGAGACCATGAGAGAAGAGGCAGGCTTCAGAGGCAGTTTTCAGTGATTGGGAAGGAAGTAAATGGAATGATCATGGCACAAACCAAACCATTGTTTGCTTCCATGAGTGGAAGGGTTCCACAGGCACAGCTGAAGGCTCCAGGGTGAGCCTCAGTAGCATTATTATGTGGAAAGTGTTTGTGGACAGGGGGTTAGAAATAGTACAGTAACTTGTTAGTGATGGTCAGAGCACAAGATGGGAAGGAGTCTTGCATTGGCTTAGTTTTATATGTATCACTCTTGCTGAAATTTCTGAGTAGAGCTGAATTTTTGGCATATGAGACCTGCTCATCCATAGCCAGTACTCAGTTCTGTGGGCTGCTGCTGAGAGAAAGTCGAGGATAGTCAGGAAGGGTTAGATGGCATGTTGGATTGGAAATGTCAGTTTTTTTTTTTTTTTTTTTTTGACAGGCAGAGTTAGACAGTGAGAGAGGGAGACATTGATTCACTCCCCAAATGGCCGCTACGGCTGGCGCACAGTGCCAATCCAAAGCCAGGAGCCAGGTGCTTCCTCCTGGTCTCCCATGCAGGTGCAGGGCCCAAGCATTTGGGCCATCCTCCGCTGCCTTCCCGGGCCACAGCAGAGAGCTGGACTGGAAGAGGAGCAACCGGGACAGAATCCAGTGCCCCGACTGGGACTAGAACTGGTGTGCCGGCGCCACAGTTGGAGGATTAGCCTAGTGAGCCATGGCACCGGCCTGGAAATGTCAGTATTGCCCTGAGCCATCTGGTAGTTTAAGTCTTTACTTGAACATCTATGTTATAAAATTATAAATTTTTTTAAAGAGAAGAATATCTTAAATGTGAATGTACACATTTAAGATCTAAATTCTAATCCTGAATCAGTGTTCTTAACTTTAACTATGGGTTAGAACCCCCTGAGAATGTTCAGGAGCTATCTAGGCCCCCCCTCCAAGCTAATTTCTATGGCTGGGACCCCAGTAAAGAATACTCTTTGGGTGCTTCTGATGTGAAGGCAGACCACGTCTGCTTTGTATAAAGAACAGAAAAAAATAGGAGTACAGCCAGGCAAACTCTTTGTAAATGTAAAACCTCTTACATGTTCACATTTGCATTTGCTCAAGAGTCATTAATAAGCCAATATGTTAATAGGTCAAAGCATCACTTATTGGTGTTCATGATTAAACTGCAGAAATACTGACTCATGTGCAGTATTTACCCTGCAAGACTGGTTCTGTAGTGCTCAGCTAAACACCACCCCCATCCTCCACAACCCGAACTCAAAACCATATTTTTAATGGATTATTCAAAATTATATAAGTTGAGCTCTTAAGTCATTATATTTTGCATATAATTAACTATTACTTGCATGTGATTACCTTATATACATTACAATTTGCATAAATAACCCAAACTCCGAACACCTGTACTCAGTCTCTGTGTTGAACTTAGTGTAGTCCACCTAGTATAAATATTTGAAGAACTATTACATGCAGTAAATGTGCTTTCACATTTACTTAATAAGTAATATTCAGTAATAAGTAATATCCAGTACCTGAATAAGCCACTTCAGATATAGTCTATTGTTTTTCACTGCATCATAACGGCAAGGAATGGGTAGTACTAATATAACGTAAATCATTTGTGGTTTCAGTAAAGTAATTATGAAACATTTTGGAGTGTCCTTGTGGGGATCCATGTAGAGGAATCTCAAGAGCATAGTCCCTGTCTTCCAGTTATTTTAAAATATGTATATTTTAATATTTAAATTTGATGAAAATATTTGATTAAATTGCATAGTCATAGGGAGGATTTTCCCAGGGCAGCTCTAGTTTAAAGCATCAATTCAATGATTTATTGATTTTCTTTCTGAGTAAACATGTGAAGTCCAGTATGTACTGTAAATTTGCTTTCCCCAGGTAAAGAATTAAGTCTTGCACATACATAAGCACATGTATATATATCTATAGTTTTACTTTACAAAGTAATATATACATTTACTCTAGTAAAGATTTAAAGCACAGATAAACAAAGAGAAGAAGATGAAAACATTGTTAATATTTTTCCTTTACCATCTAGGATTAACCACTGTTAATGCTTTGGAATATAATCTTGATTTATATACACACAGATATATGCATGAATGAATATACACAGAATGAATACATACAGAATATAATTCTGTGTGTATTACTTAATATCCCTTTTTTATTTTTTATTTTTTATTTTTTTGACAGGCAGAGTGGACAATGAGAGAGAGAGAGACAGAGAGAAAGGTCTTCCTTTGCCATTGGTTCACCCTCCAATGGCCACCGCGGCCAGTGCGCTGCGGCCGGCGCACCACGTTGATCTGAAGGCAGGAGCCAGGTGCTTCTCCTGGTCTCCCATGGGGTGAAGGGCCTAAGCACTTGGGCCATCCTCCACTGCACTCCCGGGCCACAGCAGAGAGCTGGCCTGGAAGAGGGGCAACCAGGACAGAATCTGGCGCCCTGACCGGGACTAGAACCTGGTGTGCCAGCGGCGCAAGGCGGAGGATTAGCCTATTGAGCCATGGCGCCGGCCTTTAATATCCATTTTTACTATAGTGAATAGCATATTTGAACATTGAATATTCTCTTACAATGTTAATTTATCTATTTGTATTTCATGCTGGACATTGAGATTATTTATAATTTGGGGTTTTTATTTCTTATCCTAATTTTTCATAATATAAATAGTGCTGGATTGAATATCTTTATAGTGAAATTCAAAGTTTTTAATGCTGGAAACTTAAATGATCAAAGATAATGTTTAAATAATGATTAAAATAGATAATGGAGTGCATTCTTTCTATTTTGCAAAGTTGTATGGCATCATTGCTTTATTTCCATACACTGAGACTTGGGAGTTCTGAAAGTTATTGACAACAGCAAGTCCTCCTGATGTTCCTTGCTGAACATTATTTTATGTACTCATCTTTCACACAAACTCTTGTAGATCTATGACCTCTATGTTGACACAATATATCCTGACCTTTCTGTACAACCTTTCTGTGCCTTTCTGTTAACAACATCTGGAATACTTTTGTGTTCTACCATATTTCCAACTCAGTCTTTTGAAATACAACCCGTTAGTAAGGCCAGCTGAAAGGTCACCTTTGAAATGAGGTCTCCCTAAGTCCTTCAGGAAGAATTTATCTCCATCTCTTCTCTGACATCATACTACTACTCGCCCCCTCCCAACACACATACAACTGCTCAGTCTCCATGTTATACCTATTTGGTATAAATATTTGAAGAACTATATCATACAGAAAATGTGTTGTAGTAGTCTTTGCTTTGTTTGTAATACATTATACAGTGCTTTTTGGATGATCAATCTCAATGCACATTCTTTGAATTCAATTATTAAATAATTTTAACTCAAATATTGCCATTTCAAATATTAAGTAGATTTTCTTTTTCATTATATCACAAAAGAAAGGAATAGGTAATAAAATAGAAATAGAAAATTCTAATTTGCTAATTATTACCTGAAGTTGTTTGAAGAATGTACAAATCCCCAAACATACAAAGTTCTCCTAAACTCATCTTGAAAACAGACTGTTCTTTTTTCATTTTCACCTATGTCTGAGATCCTGTATCCCTCTTAGGTCTGAATTCATGCTGATAGTATCTATCTTATAGATTTTTTTGGGGGGAATAGCACTGGTAGGAGAAAGAAAAAACTTGATTCTGATTCCAGATGTTCATGAAAATAAAGTTAAATTTTATTATGATAAACACTTTATCCTTGAGTCCATTTCTCTAGAAAATAAAAGTAGGAATAGAAGATCATTATGATCTCATCTAGTCATAAAAGTTTCTTTTTATAACATAGTTGTAGAGCCATATACAAAATCAATTTAAACTAGCTTAGATATAAAGAAATCTATTGGTTTGTATTACTGGGGAGACCAGGGTTATGTAGAATTCAAGCACAACTGAGTATGGGGATATAATCATGTAATTACTGCACTGACTCTTTCCATCTCGTTCCTGAGCTTCTTTTCTCCCGTTCAAGAACTAACCAGGCCCTACCCTGCTTAGCTTCTGAGATCAGATGATATTGGGCGCATTCTGGGTGGTATGGACATAGACTTCTTTTCTCTCTCTTCATCTCCTGAAATCTCCGTGTTGGTCTTAATCTTAAGTAGGCTCATGGAATATAATGGGAAAAGATACATTGTAGCATCTTCAAGCTAGAAAATTACAGGTAAGAACTTAAACTTGTCTAGTTTAGATCATGACCATAAACTTTTGTCCAAGGAAATAAATATATGATCATCACAGACTGAGATGAATGTCTATCTGGGTGGTCATAGGACAGCTATGATAAATATGAGGGTCAAGACTACTGAAGTAGAGAAGGAGGTAAAGATATAATGGAAGGAAACCATTAAGCTCACCAAAATCATGACAGTTTATTTTATACAAAATAACTGAAATAATAAAAATCTATCTGAATAAAAATGGATACCATTGCCAGAAATGTTTATATAATTGTAATTGTAATCATGTCTTACCCCACATTCATGAATACTCTTACTTCTCTTCCCTTTTAGGATTCTTTAAAATTATTTTTTATTTCTTTGTCAGGAAGAGGGAAAATGTGAGTGAAAAGGAAGGGGATAGGGAGATGGAATGGAGGGGGCAGGAAGAGAGATCCTATCCTCCTGCGTATTGGTTCACTTCCAAATGCCCAAAATGGCTAAGGATGGGCAAGGCAGAGCCAGGAAGTAGGAACACAATCCAGGTCTACCATATTGCTGTTAGGAACCGAAATACATTTTTCCCCCCAAGATTTATTTACCTGTTTGAAAGTCTGAGTTACAGAGAGAGAAAGAGGAAGAAAGAGAAAGAGGGAGAGGAAGAAATCTTCTCTCTGGTAGTTCATTCCCCAAATGACCACAATGGCCTGGGTTGGGCCAGGCTGAAGACAGGTGTCAGGAGGTTCTTCTGGGTCTCCCACATTGGTGGAAGGGGCTCAAAGACTTGGGCAATCTTCCACTGCTTTTCCCAGGCCACTAGCAGGTACCTGGATAGGAAGTGGAGCAGCAGGGACATGAACTGGTGCCATGTGAGATGCCAGCATTGCAGGTAGTGGCTTTATCCACTAAGCCACAGCAGCAACCCAGGAACCTGATTACTTGAGCCATTGCAAGCCTTCCTGTGTTAGCAGGAAGCTAGATTCAGGAGCCAGAGGCAGGTATTAGACCCTATCTACTGATTTACTTTGACCTACATGGTATTGTAAGAGGAAATAAGGTGGATTTGGGGACTGTTTGAAAATAAATAAATTTAGCTCATTTTGAAAATAAATTAATAACTTATATCAAGGCCATTTCAGAGAATTGTTGACTATTTACTATGGGGCAAGTATTCTGTTAAGTGCTTTTTATGCATTGTTTTTTTCACAAAAGTCAGCACTTCCAATAGCTTGATTTTATAATGAAAGACCTGTGACTGAGTGCAGTAATAATGTGCCAAGGTCACAGTGCTAGAATGTGGTAGTAGCAGGAGTTGAACCTAGGTTCTTGGGCTGTAATGGCCATACCTTAAGCATCACTGTGGTATCTGTTGTGTTGAACTCTGTGGAATTTCTGATTAATTCATTGCTCAAAACAGCTAAATGTCATCTATTACATAAGGTAAGAGAATATGAATGCCATCAGAATTGAGCACTAAAAAGGTGTTCTTTTTTTGTAAACTTGGAAATATCATATGAGAATCATGAGCATTTATAATTTCTCATCGTTCATGCTTTAGAGAAATTTTTCTTTTGTCATTCAAGAAAAATATAAAGTTTGAATTAATAGTCTTACTGTAAGCAGGAATTTGTGCAAAGTCTCACTATAAAGTCCAAGTCACGTGATTTACCATAGCAGGTGGTTTTGAAATTAATATGCAAGATGGGGCAGGAGCCATGGTTTACTTGGTTAATCCTCTGCCTGCAGCGCTGGCATCCTTTATGGGCGCCGGGTTCTAGTCCCAGTTGCTCCTCTTCCAGTCCAGCTCTCTGCTGTGGCCCAGGAAGGCAGTGGAGGATGACCCAAGTGCTTGGTTGGGCCCCTGCACCCGCATGGGAGACCAGGAGGAAGCACCTGGCTCCCAGCTTCGGATCGGCATAGCTCCGGCCATGGCAGCCATTTGGGGGGTGAACCAATGGAAGGAAGACCCTTCTCTCTGTCTCTCTCTCACTAACTCTATCTGCCAAATAAATTAAAAAAAAGAAAATAAATTAATATGCAAGAAAGTAATGTCAAATTGCAGACTAGTTTTGTTACTGTGGACAAGTGACTGAACTTAATTCAGTGGTAATAATCTAATATACCTTGAGAATTATTATGTAATTACATGTAAAGGATTTAGCACAGTGCCCAACATGATACATTGTCTCTATTAATATTTTCAGAGTTTTAAGTGTGCTTTTGAGAATTGTATCCATTTGGATATTCTGAGACACTTGGATGATATATCTGCACTAGTGGTTACTATGATAAATAGTGTAGGAATGACTTGAAATGAAGAAAATACAAGGAGTCCAAGGCTGTTTAAAGCTTGGCTCTGTTTATGACCAAAGCTTAATTCAGAGTTTACAATTTCTTTAATGGAAGTCATCCAACTTTGTTATCTGAGCTCTATGGGAGAAATGTACCCATGTACCAGGTACTAACACCAGGAATGTAGCCTATCTATAAGTTTGCTGTTTTTCACAAAATGAGCACAGTGGTGGAAGTTCTTAGCAGTCATTGCAATCCATTAAAAGACTCTCTCCTTTCTTTGCTGAAAGGGTCCTTCTTTATCAGTGCTCTCACAAGAATTTACATCCCACAGTGAGTCATGCAGTAACTTTAGTGCTTCCCGGCAAGCAGCTTAGAGTCAAATTCTGCAGCTATTCTTAGCTGTTCCACACCCTGTAGTGGATGGATGATATTGGATGAACTTGGAAATGACATGTTGTACTGATGACAAACAGGGTGGATGGTGTCAAATTAGCTTAAGTCTCTGATTTCTTTAAAGTACTAAAGACAGAAAAAAGCAATAAGTCATGGGTCTTCTTGAGATTTCAGTAACATAGTAGATGTAGCACCATGTGATGGAAAGTGCACTGGAAGCAGAAACATATTTTTTTGGCTATTCATTGGATTTCCACACTGTTTTCACATCTAGATTAAAGATATCAAAGCAGTAATAATTTACATTTTGCTTACAATATTGCATTGTGACTGTGAATATTGTAGAAATTGAGGCTCTGCTTTGGAATGATCAGGAAAACATTGCATGATCATCTGCATCAATAAGATAACATTTCCCTTGGCAGCTTGGGCAGTAAAGTCAACATGTATTGGATACAACACTTTTTTCTAGTGAGATAACTGTAGTCACCGGTTCCAATCCATTTTCTCAAAAGTCAGACCTCTCCTAAAGCAGAAGGAATGCACATACATTCTTTGCAGTATTCCACAAATTGTTTCATCAGCTTTTTTATTTGTCTATTGCGTGGATACCCTTGTTTTCTTCAATGTATCTTTAGTATGCAGCACATTCTCAGGCATATCATAGAAGACTGTGTATAAATATGAATACATAAATATGTGTGGATATATATGTATATTTATGAATTATTTCATGTATTCTTTCATAATCTAACTCAAAATCTCACAAATTTATGGTGAAAATTTTGCATCTACTGAACGTGGAGATATATATTTTTTATATATTTCCTCCTATGGAATATATTATGTTATCATAATATATTTATCCAGTCCTCTCTTGTTGGACACACTGTTTTTAATTATTAGAAAGAAATTGCATTGCAATGTGTTTTCATTCATTTCCTGTTCAATCAAAGCAAATGTGGGTTGCCCTCTCTATTTCTGGCACTGTTTAAACTGTAAGAATGTTAGAGCAGATCCACACTTTCATGAGAGTGAAGAGACAATAAACAGGGAAAATATATAATATGGAATCAAGATAATCACTTATAATGTGTTACTTTTGTGAATGTATTTGATATGTGAATAAATATTATTACTGAAATACAATTTTAAAGGATCATCTATAATACAAAGAAAATTGGCAGTATTTAAAATAGAGTAAAGGTGACATTTGAATAAAAACCTGAAGGAGATGCCCCTGCCAAACTGCTCAAGGGTAGGGATTATGTCTCTTTTACTCACCCATGGTGGACACCCTTGTCTTCCCAGAACTTTGGATCTAAGGTCTAATACTATAAAATTATCTCCAAGTTGTGAGACTTAGATGATTTTTGTACTTTATATATTTGTATTTTTTAAAAAAAGATTTTATTTATTTAAAAGGCAGAATTACAGGGGAGGGGGGACAGAGAGAGAGAGAGAGAGAGAGAGAAATAGAGAGAGAGAGGGAGAGATCTTCTATCCACTCATTTACTACCCAAATGGCTGCAATGGCCAGGGCTGGGCCAAGCTGAAGCCAGGAGCCAGGAGCTGCTTCAGGGTCTCCTTGGGTGCAGGGGCCCAAACACTTGGGCCATCCTTCTCTGCTTTAGCAGGTACATTAGCAGGGAGCTGGAATGGAAGTGGAGCAGCTGTTACTCAAACCGGTGCCTATAGAGGGTGCTGGTATCTTTACAAGTACCTTTACCTGCTATGCCACCATGATGGCACCTCTGTATTTTTTAGTATTTCGAAGTTTTCTATAGCAACCATATGCCACTTTGGTAACAAGAAAAACTAACATCTTAATTTAAAACATAGTTACTTAAACTATCTTGTTAGAGTCTTCATACTGTGGGTACATACCATGCTTGCAAGGAAACTACTTCCTCAGCTATATTCATGTGAACCAATAATTGAATAAAGATTCATCCACCACGTACATAGGCAATTCTTTCTTGGTCCTAAGGGTAAGGCTTCACATTCATATCTTTCAGTTTTGCCTCTGGGTTGCCAAGTTTGGGAAACGGCAAGGTTTTGATGAGAAACTGAAATGGGACACACTGTACAGCAGCTTGAGCAGGAAAGGTCAAGCAGACCTTTGTGAGAAATTCAGTCTTATGCACATCTCTTCCTACCTGCCCTACCCAGTTTTGGGGACTATGTTGCTTTCTCCCTTTGTTGGAGGTCATTCTGTTCCCTGCATCTTTTTTCAATTGCTCTGGAATTGATGCACTTGGGAATACTTGCAGAGGTACAGTGGGAGACCTAGGAGTGAGAGACTCATTTTGTTTCTGAGAGAATGATTTTATATTGCGAGCATATTTTTAGTTTGTTCTGTGATACTGAAAAAGCCCAATAGCTCTTTGTAGACAAATGCTAAAACTCATCTTTGGAAGCTTATCAGGAAGAATGCCTTTATTTCTACAGCTATTGTCTACCTTGATGTACAATTCCTAATTCTTTTTAGTGAAACAGTTTTCATAAAGTGAAGAAGGTTTAAAATGTACTTTCAACAGAAGGAGGGAAGGTAGGAAGCCCTTTTCTTAGTAGTTCACAATATTCATTTAATTCACTCCTGGTATTTGCATTGAAGTTGATATAGTCCAAAGCATTTTTACATCTCTCTTGTGATTTTCATGATGCTCTGAGATAGTAAAGCTATTTCTATAAAGTGCTTTATCAATGAGAAAATGAAGACACAGAAAAGGTGTGAAAATTGCCTAAAACATAGAGTTGACTTTTATTGCTTGCTTACCTATGTCAAGCCTGGTCCAAAGTGCTGTATACATATTCACTTATGTGTTCCTCTCAAAGGCATACACAATTGTGATATTATTTCTATCCCATTTTTCAGATCATCTGATTAGGCACTGAGAAATTAAATGACTTGCATAAGGACATGCACATCCTGTTCTGACCACAGACATTATTTATCCCTGTAAACCCTGGTTCTAACCCAGGACACTTAAAACACTATTTTCTGGCCGGCACCATGGCTCAATAGGCTAATCCTCTGCCTTGCTGCGCCGGCACACCGGGTTCTAGTCCCGATCAGGGCACCGGATTCTGTCCTGGTTGCCCCTCTTCCAGGCCAGCTTTCTGCTGTGGCCAGGGAGTGCAGTGGAGGATGACCCAAGTGCTTGGGCCCTGCACCCACATGGGAGACCAGGAGAAGCACCTGGCTCCCGGCTTCGGATCAGCATGGTGCGCCGGCCGCGGCGGCCATTGGAGGGTGAACCAACGGTAAAGGAAGACCTTTCTCCTCTCTGTCTCTCTCTGTCTCTCTCTCTCTCTCTCTCTCACTGTCCACTCTGCCTGTCAAAAAACCAAACAAAACAAAACAAAACAAAAAAAACCAAAAAACAAAAAAGCAAAAAAAAAACTTCACTATTTTATGTGATTGCTGCATTGGGTAGATGGGAGACTGGGACTATAATTATGGAATTTGAACTCTGAAAAGTTTGCAAGTTCTGTAGTTGGAACAGAGATGCGAGTAATACTACGGGGATGCAAAAGTAAGAAAAACTAGTCTCAGGGTTTTCATAATTATTATATTGAACACACAACAGAATATACCCCTATCAATTCTATTGTATGTTTTGTCAATATGTCAAAAATTAATAAAATGCTTGCAATTTTGCTTTCAGGGTAAAAATACTTGGTTTTTTGGCAGCAGAACCTGAATTCTTAGAAAATGCAGAGAATACAGCTCCTTCACACTTTCCTCCTTCTGCAGGAATCTCTTTACAACACCCATGACAAGTGTTAACCTATTTTTTGCTTGATTATGTGCTGCCATGTCAAGTGTACTGATTTTTTGAGACAGCTTGATTTATTAGTGATAATTTATTGTTGTGAATTTATTTCTTTTCATTTTTGAGATATTGGATTAAAATCTATTTCCTGAAAGCAGTGAAATGTTTTGCATTTAGAGTTCCTAGATAAAATATAAAATCTCTACAATTAAATAGAGCCCTGGTTTTATTGTGAAAAGCAAGAGACCTTTACAAACTGTTCAGGACAGTGAGCTAAAAATAGACTTAATGTTCAGCAAATATGTTAATAGTACTTAACAGGACAGAAAAATCTGATCTGTCGTAATCCACTGTGTTAACTTGCATAGTTTTTCCACCTTGCTTCTGAAACTTTCATTTTAAAGCTAGGTAACAAAACTCAGACTATAGTAGTCAGAATAATCAAGTAATTTTAGATTATAAGCTCAGAACAAAAAATAGTTAATACTGTGTGTAGTGATATTAACAGATGTATGACTGTGTGTGTACATAAATTTTACATTATTTATTTGAAAGGCAGAGTTAGAGGGAGGGAGGAAGAGAGAGAGGGAGAGAGAATCTTCCATCCACTAGTTCTCTCCCCAAATGGCCCCAAAGTCTGTGGCTGGGCCAAGCTGAAGCCAGGAGCCAGTAACTTTCTTCCAGGTCTCCCACGTGGATGCAGGGGCCCAAGCATTTGAGCCATCTTCCACTGCTTTCCTAGGCACATTAGCAGGGAGCTGGATCAGAAGTAGAACAACCTACACTTGAACTGACACGCATAATGGATGCTGGCAAGGGAGGTAGTAGATTAACCTGCTATGCCACAATCCCAGCTATGTCTATAAATATTTTAAGGGGAATGAAGAAAAAAATGTAAGATAATTAATTGGTGAAATCAATTAAATGCCTTTATTTTGACACTTTCAAGTGTCAAAATTTTAAAAATGAAAATTCATTTTTCTTGCTAATTGTTCATCTTCTTCAGGATGCCAGGCTTCCTGTTAGGAACTGGTGAAGTGGTGGTGAAAACCCAGAGGTGATCTTTGCCTTGAGTGTACTCTGTGTAGTTGTGCATGTTCATTGCCAAGGACGTGAGTGGGGACTGAAATGCAGGCAACATTCCTCTTGATAAGCTGAGCACCATGGCACAGGGTTTCTTCTGCTCGGGGAAAGGGTAACCTTTATCTGTTAAGCTATGTTGGCTTATGGCCATCTGCCTGTCTTTACAGTGTTTACCTTATAACAAGAAAGCAATCTTTAAATAAATATGTGATTAGTGTTACAAAAGGGAAATATAAGACATAAGGCCATTTAATTCAAAAGGCCAAGAAAAGCCTTCTTGAGAAATTGACATTTAGACAATCACTAAAGAACTGGAAAAAGAATTGAAACCACATTGTTCTTGAAGAAAACAAACAAACAAACAAACAAAACCTCCCTACTCGCTGCCTCATATAAAAAGCTGTTAGTGATATTAGACTCTAAGAAAAATAGTGAATATTGACTCAAAGACAATTGTTGTAATTCAAAATTAATTGGAGTAGAAACAAATTTCTAGGGGGAGATAAATAGGAGGAGAAGGAAGAGGATTTAAAGTTATATGGATATTGACTTACCTTCTTCGCCCACCATATTTTGAAACTTAAAGCTCTTTAGTTGATCCTGGATGGTTTTGACAAAACTACAGCAACAGAAACAAAGACATGAAGTCCTGCAAGTCTGTAAGGGCAGAGCTGGTTTACTCTCTGCTTTAGTCCCTTTCTGCAGCTGTTGTAGCGTGCCATAGACTGGGTAAATTATAAATAATACAAGTGAGGTTTGCACATGGTCCTGGAGATCTGGAAGTTCAAGATCGAAGGGCTGCATCTGGTGAGGGCCTTTGTCATCATAACATAGTGGAAGGGCAAGAGAGCACACACCAGACAGAGCAAGAGGAGGCTGAATTTATAACAAACCCACTCTCAAGGAAACTGATGTACACTCACAGTAATAATATTAATCCATTCAACAGGGCTCTGCTTTTGTGACCTAAGTCCTTCTTAAATACTTCACCTGTAAATACTGGCAACTACAATGGTAATTAAAGTTGAACATGAATTTTGGAGGGAATGTTCGAACAGCACTATTATCAGAGACTTATCAGTTGCGTACATGTTTTCAAGGCAGATAGCACAAAGAGATGGATTTGAATCATTGTATTCAGGGACATTTCTATATGAATCTAGCTTTCTTTCTTCCTCCCTATATTTATTTCAATCCAAATGTGCTGGTTCTAATTTTTTAGGTAAACTAAAATATTATGTTTAAGCTTCAAATCAATTCAGGCTTTTAATCAAAGACTTTCAGTGAGAGATTTGGTGTTTGGCTATTCAGTATAAAACATTAGTTTATTTGTCTTTGTGCACATGGTTTCCTTAGATCTCCTTGGAGTTGAGGTGACTGGAAAACTCAGGCATTCCTGGGCACCTTGCCATCAACTGTTATAATATTGCTAATAATTCCTGTTAATAATGCTTCTTTATCCTCAAAATGGATAGAGGACTGATAATATATGAAGAGGGAAAACAGTTGAGAAAATGCACCATGAACTAAAATTTTGCAGAAACTCATAAAATTTAGAAATACAGAGGTCAGAAAGGAGATAACCATCTCAAAATTTCTCATTTTATCAAAGTCATGTAGATACAAAGGTACAAAACCACACAGCTAATGAGTGAATGACCATTGGATCTATTGACCATAAATAACAAGATTAATATTATTGGCATATCTACATGTTGGGTTTTTTATATTATTTGACTAGTTATGGACATTTAGACAGAAAAAGTGGTGGAATAATTGGTTACCTGTTTCTTTGGCTTGCAAATAAAAAGAGAAATATTTATGCCACTAACTGGTAAAATTTATTTTCCTTTTCCCAATGGTTGTTTCTAATTACCAAAATATTTTGAACCTTGACTGATGAATAATGAGTTAATATACCAAGCATGGTGGACATGTATTGATTTCTCCACAAATTTTGAACACAAACACAATAGTACAAGTTTGCTTAAAGATTTTTGAAATATTATATCTGATACTCCTGTATAATATAATTATACTCATTTTAAAAATATTTTATTTATTTATTTGAGAGGTAGAGTTACAGACAGTGAGAGGGAGAGACAGAGAGAAAGGCCTTCCACCCATTGGTTCACTCCCAAATGGCCGCTAAGGCAGGAGCTTTGCTGATCTGAAGCCCGGAGCCAAGTGCTTCTTCCTGGTCTACCATGTGGGTGCAGGGGCCGAAGGACTTAGGCCATCTTCTACTGCTCTCCCAGGCTACAGCAGAGAGCTGGACTGAATGAGGAGCAGCGGAAACTAGAACCAGCGCCCATATGGGATGTCAGCACCACAGGCAGAGGATTAACCTACTGCACCACGGTGCTGGCCCCCTATACTCATTTTATAATATGGAGAGAATAGTGAAAAGTGGAAATGAAAAATTATTGTGTGTCTGGAGAAATCATATTTAGCTTCAGGTATTCACCCTGAAATGGCTAGATACCTTTACAGCTTCTTAGTTATAGAATAGTTATCTATTCTATTTTTAAAAGATGACAATATTGTGTCTTAAGTATATGACATTCTTGTCAAAATTTTAAAATGCTTCATGCTCTAGGCATTTTCCTGAATTAAAGTGATTTTAGTTAACTCTTTATTCTTAGCAAGTGCAACTGAGATGTAAGGAATACTAGTACAGAGGTTGCCTGTCTGTGTTGTAATTTGGCTTTTAACTATATAAAAACAATATTCCCAATGTCTCCAAGGGGCAGGGGTCAGAAAAAATTGCTAAACAATTCTCAACTGGGAGAGAACGTTTGTTGGCTACGTACTAATTATGTGTTGAGGTCAAAGTCATAAGATGTGACTTCCACTGTTTATTCTGACTTGAGCCACTCTCATATGCTATGCCTCCAGTATATTAGCAAAATTTAAGTATCTTCAGATAAAAATGAAAGCCAGTGGAATGAAGGTGGACAACATTTTTATTACTGAGAGCAATAAATCAGTCATGAGTTGCATAAGTAACAATTGTTATAATTTTTTTTTTTTTGACAGGCAGAGTGGACAGTGAGAGAGAGACAGAGAGAAAGGTCTTCCTTTGCCGTTGGTTCACCCTCCAATGGCCGCCGCGGCAGGCGCGCTGCGGCCGGCGCACCGCGCTGATCCGATGGCAGGAGCCAGGTGCTTCTCCTGGTCTCCCATGGGGTGCAGGGCCCAAGGACTTGGGCCATCCTCCACTGCACTCCCTGGCCACAGCAGAGAGCTGGCCTGGAAGAGGGGCAACCGGGACAGGATCGGTGCCCCGACCGGGACTAGAACCCGGTGTGCCAGCGCCGCAAGGCGGAGGATTAGCCTAGTGAGCCGCGGCGCCAGCCCAATTGTTATAATTTTTAGAATTAGCTACAAAACAGGATAAACAAAAAATTAAATAAATAAGGTTAATAAATTAGCAGGAAAGAAGTTTGACAACAGAAGGGATGGTCACCTATAATAGTAGAATGGAGAGCAGATAAATGGAAAAAAATATACACATGTAAGTGAAGAGACATGTCAACCAACATTGTCCCAGGGTGGAAATCAGAGAGGGACAAATGGGTAAGAGGGATCTAGGGATCTTGATTAGGGTCATCACAGAGTTTTCAACTTTTACTGATTGTTTTTTTTTTTGCTAATGAATTTCCAATCTGATTTGTTTTCATTTGTGTAGGCATAGTTAATGCAGACAACAGTAGAAACTTTACCAAAGCTCCAAAGGTGTTGATGTATATGGGAGAAGTATAGAAGTAATTGTCAACAATTTGTTAATTTCACTAATCTGAGTGGGTTTCCCAACTTGCTTTTGCTTTGCAAGTGTCTCACCATTAATAGTAAAAACAGCTGGCTCCAGGAAGAGTTGGAGGCAGGAAAATGGCTAAATAAACTGAGTGGCTTGTCTTTAAGGCAAGGGCCACCTAAGCAGTGGAAAAAACTGTATCAGCAGGAAGTTGAGCTCAAGGCTGTACTACCTAGTGTGGCACCTGAGTCATTTTAGGCATTTTGCCTAGTGCT
Source organism: Lepus europaeus (assembly GCF_033115175.1). Taxonomy (NCBI): domain Eukaryota; kingdom Metazoa; phylum Chordata; class Mammalia; order Lagomorpha; family Leporidae; genus Lepus; species Lepus europaeus. The sequence goes on from NC_084829.1 coordinate 54,442,140, forward strand.
TGAGATATGTGCATCCTACATTGTACCTAATTAGGATGTCCATCTCTGGCTCTACTCCAGCTTCCTGCTAATGCAGACCCTGGGAGGAAACAGTGATGGCTTAAGTAATTGGTCTCCTACCACCAACATAATAGATCTGGAATGAGAGTTTCTGGATCCTGGCATTGGCTTGCAGGACAGTCAGTCCCAGGACTGTTATAAGTATTTGGGGAGTAAGGAGTGGATAGGAACTCTGTCTTTATGTCTCTCTGCCTCTCAGATAAATAAATGAGAATCAATCATGGTGTGCTTGCTGTTAATAAAAGTAATGTTAAAAATGTGATCTTGAATTCTTATCTCTAAATCAAATAAAACCTTGGCTTAATGGATTGCTTTGAAGACAAAATGCAGTAGTTTGTAAAATGGACAAAATAAGTAGGTATCTACTGTAACTATTATTCCATGCACTCAAGGGTTTATACTAAGCAGTTGGCTCCAACTTTTCAAAAAGTTATGTAATTCCAGAGGTAGGCCATGTAAGTTGAATATGAGTGATATAGAATAAATGTAGCCATTTTTGCATTAAATACTGTACTAATGTTGGATGCAAAGCTGAATTTACTTCCCACACACTCAGGGAACTGACATTGAAGAATTAGGGTAAAAAAGAATGCCAAATTGTGTTCTAACAATATTAACAATACAAGAGTAGAAGACGAAAGAAGTGAGCAGAATGCTACAAGGTTAATCAGGAAGATCTCAGAGCAGTGAGAAGATAAAGCAAAGGTTAGTTTAGAAGTCCTAGTTTGATTATAGCTCCAGGATTGCCTAAGGATTTGTGTCAATCCCATTATTTCCTCAAGCTGGTTATAAGTTTTTTTTTTTTTTCCAAGCTACTGCGTTTTAAAAATCTTTGCCTTGAAATACACTTATTTTAACTCTACACATTTTAAAAGTTTCACTGAAGGAGATTTCTGAAATATTTTCCAGTTGACCTGGTTTTACTTTAGACACCTTCGTGATCAAAAAGGTAATTGCGTCCAGAGACATAAATTCCAGTCCTTCCCTATCTAAATGAAGGCGCAAAGGAACCAAAGCAAAAAACCATTTACTTTCAGTATTAGAACTAAATTGGCTTTTTGTAATGCTCCTTACTTCTATATTACTCCTCTCAAAGCAGCTGTTCTTCCTGATTCTTTTTCTGTGTATGATACCTTTACCGATCACATTTTTCACTTTTTCCTTTTCCTATTACTTCCCGTCTTTTCAAGTTCTGACAGAGCTTTCTTTAAGTATTGCTTAAATTCAATTAATTTACTGTCTAACACTAATACCTTGGGATATTTTAATGGCCTTTTGAACAAATCTCTCTATATCCACCATACATATTACAACCACAATGATACCTTCAAAGCGTCTGTGAAAAAGGCTGTTTCCTTATTTAAAAACTTTATGGAGACTTCACCATGATTTCCTTTAGACTTAAACCAAGATCTAAAGTCTAGGCTAATCCTAATTGCTCACCCTGAACCCTTCTCCTGATCTGTTTTACTCACTTCTCCTAGAAAGTAGGAATTTTTCATTTTCTGTTCTGGGGAATGTTGAGGGGGATGAAGGGAGAAGAGAGGTGAAAAACAGCACGTACTGAGGTAGCACTTGCTCATCTCTGAACAGGTTCCACTATAAGCCTCTGTTAATCCTCTCTTAGCTTTAATATATATTTCAACATTTTTTAAAGTTTTATTTAAGGTTTCATGTATTTCATATATATAGATTTAGGAACATAGTGATACTTCCAACCCTACCCTCCCTCCCATCCATGCTCTAACACTTTTTCCCTCTCCTATTCCAACTCTTAATTTTTACAAAGATCTATTTTCTGTGTACTTTATACTCATAAGCATTTTGAAATGAAAAAATAAAGGAAATTATTTTTGAGAATTGGGAAACCAATGAAAATAAGGAAAAATTAAAGTTTAAGACAACCTTTTCATATTTATTTTGAACAGAGATAATATGTGTACCATATGTAGGTACTCAATAACTGTTTGTTGAATGAATAAAGGAATAAACAGAATGAAAATGGGTCAAATTTTGAGGTCTTTTTCTTTTTCTCTACATCTCTCAGTCCTTCTATATTTTCCAAATTACTTTATTTCTCTTTTACTCTGAGAATTCCTAATACTCTCTGTACTAATGTCTAGATATATGTGTGGGAGGTGAAGGTGGGTAAATTATTTGTGTTTTAGAAAATTATCGTAGGGGCCGGCGCCGTGGCTCAACAGGCTAATCCTCCGCCTTGCGGCGCCGGCACACCGGGTTCTAGTCCCGGTCGGGGCACCGATCCTGTCCCGGTTGTCCCTCTTCCAGGCCAGCCCTCTGCTGTGGCCAGGGAGTGCAGTGGAGGATGGCCCAAGTCCTTGGGCCCTGCACCCCATGGGAGACCAGGATAAGTACCTGGCTCCTGCCATCGGAACAGCGCGGTGCGCCGGCCGCAGCGCGCCTGCCGCGGCGGCCATTGGAGGGTGAACCAACGGCAAAAAGGAAGACCTTTCTCTCTGTCTCTCTCTCACTATCCACTCTGCCTGTCAAAAAAAAAAAAAAAAAAAAAAAAAAAAAAAAAAAAAAGAAAATTATCGTAGGATAAAATCCATTTGAAACTCTCTTGTTGGTAATTTTTATAGGACTATGTTGCACAGGATAAAATATTAGGGATTTTGCATATTTAACAGTGGTGTGTTAACTGTACATATTGAATTTCTTATCATTTAGGTATAAATGTATCATAAATAATCATTAAGCAATTTCAAGCATTTGGATTTATCAGGTCGAATATTGTTATAGTAAGTTTACACAAGGTAGATGTACTCTAGAAAGTCAAAAGTTTTTTAAAATTGACATGATTAGATGTAATGGGCAGACATGCAGAACTAGGGCAGTGGAATGCATGTGTGTGTTTGTGTGTGTGTACGTGTATGTGTTTTCCCTTTCTTAGTATATAGTAATGAAAATTTTGTTGCAGATTTTACTGTTCAAGGCAAATACTTCTGTGTAGAAAATCCATTGTGTGTTTTTAAGATTCTACGCTAAACATAATTAGTGCAATCAGAGATAGAATAGATACTTATGGCTTAAGTGAAATAGTTTATTTAAGCAAGTCTTTCTAATTAATGCTTTACTGAAAACAAGTTAACTCTGCTTGAGAAATTGTCCTTATTTGGATTTCCTTGCTTTAGGCGATAATATTGATGAGCTCTGGCTTTCAAACTGTTGGATTTAGTTTGGAAATAATTGAAATGTGTGGCGATGATTTTGACTTTAAAAAATAGAAAATAATAATAGTAAGAGACTGAAAATTGATGGTGGGCCATGCTTAATTTTTACTTGTTTGTTTGCTTTGTGTATTTAGCCTCAACAAATCCCCAGGGTCCAGATTAAACAGCAAGACACAAATTATTTGTAGTTCAAGGCATGTGATTAAAATATTTGATTCTCGGTAAAGGAGCATTAGAAGTATGAAGGTTCTTGGCTGGCGCCGTGACTCAATAGGCTAATCCTCCGCCTGTGGCGCTGGCACACCGGGTTCTAGTCCTGATTGGGGCGCCGGATTCTGTTCCGCTTGCTCCTCTTCCAGTCCAGCTCTCTGCTATGGCCCGGGAGTGCAGTGGAGGATGGCCCAAGTGCTTGGGCCCTGCATCCCATGGGAGACCAGGAGAAACACCTGGCTCCTGGCTTCGGATCAGCATGGTGCGCCGGCCGCAGCGGCCATTGAGGGTGAACCAACGGAAAAGGAAGACCTTTCTCTCTTGTCTCTCTCTCTCACTGTCCACTCTGCCTGTCAAAAAAAAAAAAAAGTTTGAAGGTTCTTATAGTATCATCATCTTACTGTTGATGACTTGGAAGCTTCCTAGGACCATCAGTGACAATTTAAGTATAGGTACCTCATTTATTAGCATTGTAAATACCCTTGTGTAGTAAAAGAATTTTAAGATTCAAAGTCTCTTTCAAAAGTCTCCCTATCATTTTTAACTACAAAATAAACACATTTGCCCCCATGTGAATCAAGAGCACCTTGCAGCCTTTGTTTTAATTTTTAAAATCTTTCTATCTTTAAGCAACACAGAAAAATGTACATATTTAAGGAGTACCATGTAATGTTTTGATACATGTTTACTAAATATACAGTTCATGTACTGGTAAACATATCCTCGAATGTGTATTTTTTTTTCATGATAAAAACATTCAAAATTCTTTCTTCTAGCATTTAAAAGTAGGCGGTGAATTATCATTAACTATAGTATCCTTTGTGTATAAAAGAATACCAGATTTTTCCCCTTATCTAAATACAATTAGTACTCTTTTTTTTTTTTTTAATTTTTGACAGGCAGAGTGGGCAGTGAGAGAGAGAGAGAGACAGAGAGAAAGGTCTTCCTTTTTGCCGTTGGTTCACCCTCCAATGGCTGCCGCGGTAGGCGTGCTGCGGCCGGCGCACCGCGCTGTTCCGATGGCAGGAGCCAGGTGCTTCTCCTGGTCTCCCATGGAGTGCAGGGCCCAAGGACTTGGGCCATCCTCCACTGCACTCCCTGGCCACAGCAGAGAGCTGGCCTGGAAGAGGGGCAACCGGGACAGGATCGGTGCCCCGACCGGGACTAGAACCCGGTGTGCCGGCGCCGCAAGGCGGAGGATTAGCCTAGTGAGCCGCGGTGCCGGCAATTAGTACTCTTTAATTAACTTTTGTCTTCCCTCCCTATTTCTCTTTTCCCTAGTCTCTGGGTAACCACCATTCTACTCTCAACTTTTATGAAGTCAAATTTTTAAGATTCTACATAAGAGTGAGATCATGCAATACTTGTCTTTCTGTGCCTACTTTATTTCATCAATTTAAGAACCTACAGTTTCATCCACCCTGCCACAAATACCAGGATTTCATTCTTTTTTGTGACCAAATAGTATTCCACTGCATATATATATATATATATATATATATATATATATATATACTGTATTTTCTTTATTCATTCATCAGATGAAGGAGACTTGGATTGTTTCCATTTCTTAGCTAGAGTGAATAGTGCTGCAATCAACATGAAAGTAGATGTTTGTACGTGAAGTACAAGTTTCTTCAACAGACTGATTTCAGTTCCTGTGAGTATAAACCCAGTAGTGGGAATGCTAGATCATGCAGTAGTTCTACTTCTAATTTTCTGAAGATTCTCCATGCTGTTTTTCCAATGGCTGCACTAATTTAAATGCTCATCAATAGTGTGGAAAGGATTCTCTTTTCTCTATATCTTCACTAGAACTTGTTATATTTAGTCTTTTTGGTAATAGTTACTCTAACTGGAATGACATATTTCATTGGGTTTTCATTTGCATTTCCCTAATGATTAATGATAATGAGCATTTTCTTCACATTTCTATTGGACACTTATATGTATTCCTTTGAATAGTGCCTGTTTAGATCTACCTTTCCTTTTTAAGCCAGATTATTTAAATTATTTAAATTATACCCAGTCTCATCTCTCATCATGTGCAAAAATCAACTCAGAATGGATTAAAAATCTAAAAGTAAGACCAGAAACTATTAACACTACTAACAGAAAATAAAAACATAAGCGAAACATCAGGCTTTTGGAATAGGTAAGGACTTTTTTTGTACCAGACCCCAAAAACCCAGAAAACAAAGATAAACTTAGACAAATCAAATTTCATTCAACTAAACTATACATCTGATAAGGGGTTAATATCAAGAATATATGTGGTACTCAATTCAGATGCCAAAAAAGAAAAAAAACCCAAATAAACCCAACTAGCACCATTTATTAAGAAGACCTTTTCTCCAATATATGTTTTTAGCACTTTGCCTAAGATCAATTGACTTTAGAAGCATGGGTTTACTTCTATGCTCTGTTCTATTACACTGGTCTATGTCTCCATATATATGCAGATATTGTTATGTTTTAATTACTATACCTTTATCATAAACTTCAAAGTCATGCAGTGTAATAGCCATGTTTTGATATTTTTATTTAAGATTGCTTTGGCTATTTATTTTCTTGTGGTCCATTATGAATTTTAGGATTATTTAGTCCTGTGAAAAGTCATTGATATTTTGATTGGGATTGCATTGAATCTATAGATCACTTTTAGTAGAATGAACCACATTGGTTCTTCCAAGTCTTACCATGGAATTACTTTTTATCTTTTTGTTCATCTTCAATTTCTTTCATCAAAGTTCTGTAGTTTTCATTGTAGAAATCTTTCTCCTCTTTGGTTAAATCTATTTCTAGATATTTTATTTTTATAGTATTGGAAATATGACTGTTTTCTTGATTTCTTTTTCAGAAAATTCATTACTGGTATATAACAATGCCATTGAGTTTTGTTTGTTGCCTTTATATCCTGTAACTTTGCTAAATTCATTTCTTAGTATTAATAGTTCTTTGGTGGAGTCCTTGGCGTTTTCTTTTTTCTTACGAAACAAGGACATTTAATTTCAGAATATTCCATGAATATAAAATAAAGACAATATAATATGATTGTTCCTTTACAATTACATATATAGGTACATACACACACACACACACACACATATATATATATATAAGTAAAAATGAAACACAAAAATGATGAAACCTTTCTTTCTGAAGAAACCTCATTTATCTGGTTGAGTGAGCTCAGGGACAGTGCAAAGGCACCCTTGCTATGAAGAAAGGACCCTGGGGAGAGAGAACACTATCCTGACAGCTTGTTCCCACCATGACTGGGGGAGTGCTCCATGACTTTTTAGCTTGGGCTATGGCCACACACACTCTGGCTCCCATGGAAACTCAAGAACTCAGGCTGCTGTTTATTCGGCCTCCCCCAGCCTGGTTCCATCACTTGCAGTGGTGGAAAGACCTCTGCAAGGCGGCCTTCTACAGGGAATTGTGGTTACATTATTCACCAGCAATTTAAAAAGTCTGTATATTTTAGGAACACCAATCTTCCCCAAATTCTAGGGCAGTCCAGCCAAATTTGTCCAAGTGTAGATCTGAGTCTTGTCTTTAGTAGGAAGGTGTCAGGGTAGAGACTGGGAACAAGGGCTCTCCTGGAGGAAGGGGAGCTATAAGAGGAGTGGGAGCCATATGCTTCAGGCATCTGTGTGAGGCCCTGGACAAAGTAATGTAGCAGATAGAGTTCAAAGATGTCCATGCTTCCCAGTTATGCCTGGTCACATGTCCAGTCAGTGTAGAGTGCAGTCCCCATGGCCACGTTCTCCTGGAAGGCAGTACTTTCAACTGTATACTAGCACAGGCTCCTGTGAAGGAAGCTGAACAGGAACAGTCATTTTCATTCTGGAGGAGAGAACAGATCTGCTCTGACACTCCTGGATGGACGGCCTCCCTGCAGGTCAACAAACAGCGACTCTGAAGCAGCCAGTAATCACCACAGCCTACAGCCTTGCGTCACTGTACTTCCCAGTGGTGCTCCCTCCCTATTCCTTCCTGACCCACTGGACAGACATTTAGGCTCATGTGGAGCACGTGCTGTGGTGTCAGCTGCGACTCATCGCCCACCCCTTCTATGCCACTGAAGTGCAGTATCTCCTGAGCCTTCTGTCACTGTTGCACGGTGGTTTCCAAAAACATCCACCAGTCCCAGTGAAATGGCCACCAATGTAAAAGGTTGGACATTCACTCTGTTTCACTAACTCACTCAGGGGATTGCATTGTATAAGATCATGTCATCTGTAAAAAGTAACAATTCAGCCTCCTAATTTCTAATTTGCATGCCCTTTATTTCTTTGTCTTATCTAATTGCTCTGGCTAGGACTTAAAGTATTATGATAGCCAGTGCCGCGGCTCAATAGGCTAATCCTCCGCCTGTGGCACCGGCACACCGGGCTCTAGTCCCGATTAGGGCGCTGGATTCTGTCCCGGTCACTCCTCTTCCAGTCCAGCTCTCTGCTGTGGCCCGGGAGTGCAGTGGAGGATGGCCCAAGTCCTTGGGCCCCGCACCCGCATGGGAGACCACGAGAAGCACCTGGCTCCTGGCTTCGGATCAGTGTGGTGCGCTGGCCGCAGCAGCCATTGGGGGGTGAACCACCGGAAAAGGAAGACCTTTCTTTCTGTCTTTTTCTCTCACTGTCCACTCTGCCTGTTAAAAAAAAAGTACTATGATAAATAATAGTAGTGAAAGCAGACATTCCACATCTCATACAGAAAGTTTCCAGCTTTTCTTCATTCAGTGTGATGTTAACTGATTGCTTATTGTAGATGGCATTTATTCTGTTGAAATATATTTTTTCTATTTTTTCAATTTTTATCATGAAGTGATTTTGAATTATATCAAAAGTCTTTTCTGAAACCATTGAGATAATCATATGATTTTCGTCCTTCATTCTATTGATGCGGTGTATTATATATAGATATTGATTTGCATATGTTCAGCCATCCTTGCATCCATAGGATGAGTGCCACTTGATCATGATAAATAATCTTCTTGATATACGACTAGATTCTGATCTTGAGTTTTGTTGAAGATTTTTGCATTTATGTTCATTAATATATTGGACTGCAGCTTTCTGTTTTTGTTGTCACCTTGTCTGGTTTTGGTATCAAGGTAATTCTGCCCTCAGAATGAGTTTGCAAGAATAGCATATCTATTTTTTGGCATAATTTAAGAAGATTTATCATTAGTTCTTTAAATGTGTGATAGAATTAAGCAGTGAAGCCACCTTGTCTAGGATTTTTCTTTGGTGGATAAATTTTTAGTATCTTGCTCCTCATTATTAGTCTGGTTAGCTTTTCCTTTTCTGCATGATTTAATCTTGCTAAGGTGTACATATCCAGGAATTTGTTCATTTTTGTAGATTATAGAATTTTTGTCATGTAATGGTTCATAGTAATCTCCATTAATTATTTGTATTTATGTGGTATTAGTTTTATTGTCTCCCTTTTCATTTCTGATTTTATTTAGCTATATCTTTTCTCTTGTTTTCGTTAGGTTAGTTAGCTAAGGGATTGTCAATTTTGTTGAACTATTCAAGGCATGGAGTCTTTGTTTCACTGATTTTTTTTTTTTTTTGACAGGCAGAGTGGACAGTGAGAGAGAGACACAGAGAGAAAGGTCTTCCTTTGCCGTTGGTTCACCCTCCAATGGCCGCCGCGGTAGGCGCGCTGCAGCTGGCGCACCGCGCTGTTCCAATGGCAGGAGCCAGGTGCTTCTCCTGGTCTCCCATGGGGTGCAGGGCCCAAGCACTTGGGCCATCCTCCACTGCACTCCCTGGCCACAGCAGAGAGCTGGCCTGGAAGAGGGGCAACCGGGACAGGATCGGTGCCCCGACCGGGACTAGAACCCGGTGTGCCGGCGCCGCAAGGCGGAGGATTAGCCTACTGAGCCATGGCGCCGGCCCTGATCTTTTGTACTGTTTGTCTTTATTTCATTTATTTATATTATTATTTCTGGTATTTCTTTTTTTTAAACACATTTTATTAAAATACTATATATATACCAAGAAATACATTTAGGTGTACAGATAAATAAGGGTTTCTGTTATGGGGGTGAAGGTAACTCTTTCATATACTGATTATATTTCCTTTGGATATATTTCCAGGGGTGGGATAGCTTGGTGATGCGATAGATCTGCTTTTAGCTTTTTGAGGAATTTTCATACTGTCTTCCATAATGGTAGCACCAGTTTATATTCCCACCAATAGTATATTAGGGTTCTTTTTTCTCCACACCCTTACCAGTATTTTCTATTTTTGATTTTTGGATGATATCCATTCTAACTAAGATGATGTAAGTGTCTTGTTTTGAACTTCTTCATGTGGAAATTCAATTTTTCCAACACCATTTCTTGAGGAGACATTTCCCAGGGAGTGATTTTAGCTTGTTTGTCATATATTAGTTGGCTGTAGATGCATGGATTAATTTCTGGGGTTTCTGTTTTGTTCCATTGGTCTCCATGTTTATTTTTGTGCCAATACTAGCCTATTTTGATTAAAACAGCCTTGTAGTATGTTTTGAAATATGGTATTGTGATGCCTCAAGCTTTATTTTAATTGTTTGAGATTGTTTTGGCTATTCGGAGCTCTTGTGTTTCCATATGAATTTTAGGATTGTTTTTTCTAGCTCTGTGAAGAATTCTCTTATGAGTTTCAGAAGTCACTTAGTGGAATCATTTGGTTCTGCTATAGGATCAAGTCATCTGCAAACAGGGATAATTTGACTTCCTCCTTTCCAATTTGTATCCCTTAGATTTCTTTATCTTACCTCCTGGTTCTCTGGCTCTAACTTCCAGAACTATATTGAATAATAATTGTGAGAACAGGCATCGTAGTATTTCTTTCCTTCTATTAATTTTGGGTCTGCTTTGTTCTGTTTTCCAGTTCATTGAGGCACAGTGATAGTTTGTTAAGATAGTTATATTTAAGATATTTTAAGATAATATATTACGACAATATATTTTAGATAGTTAAGATGCGTTTTCTTAATCTAGACATTGATGGCCATAAAATTCCTTCTTAATAACACTTTTGCTGTGTTCTATATGATGTGATATGTTGTGTTTTCACTTTCATTTGTTTCAGGAAATTATCTAATTCCTTCCTTGATCAATTTATTGTTCAGGGGTGTTTTTTTTAACTTCCATGTATTCATATAATTTCCAATATTTTTCTTGTTTTGGAGTTTTAGCTATATTGCATTTTAGTCAGAAAAAATACCCAATAAAATTCCACTGTTTTAAAATTTGTTGAGACTTGTTTTGTGACATGCCATATGATCTATCCTGGAGAATGTTCTATGTGTGATTGAGAAAAATGTGCATTCTGAATTCGTTGGATAGAATGTTCTGTAAATGCCTATTAGATCCAGTTGGTTAAGGCTGCCATTTAGCTTTGCTATTTCTTTGTTAATTTTTCTGTCTAGATAATCTGCCTATTGCTGAAAGTAGGGTGTGAATGTACCCTCCTATTATTGTATTAGAGTAAGTCTCTACCTTTGGTCTATTAATATTTTGTTATATATTTGCTGCTGTGAATGCATTTAAAAGTGTTATTTATTCTTGCTGTTTCATTGCATAATGATTTCTAGTCTCTGTTCTTAAAAAAATAGTCTATCTTATATAAATATGGTCATTCCAGTTTTGTTTTAGGTTCCATCTGCATTGAATATCCTACTCTATCTTTTTACCCTCAGTTTATGCATGTCCTTAGAGATGGTGTGAGTTTCTATAAGCAACATATAGTTGAGTCTTATGTTTTTATCCCTTAGTCAATGTATGCCATTTAATTAGATAATTTAATTAATTGATATTTAATGTACTTATAGATAGATAATGTCTTACTACTGCCATTTTATGCTTGTTTTATGGTTTTATTATAGTTTCTTTCTTTCTCCTTGTCTTACATATTCCTTTGTGTTTAAGTGATTTTTCCTAGTAGTGTGTAGGGATGCATTGCTCATTATTTTTATGTGTCTATTATTGATTTTTGTTTTGTAGTTAAAATTATTCCTACCAAAAACATCTTTTTGTTATAAGAAACTATTTTTGAAAGTATAGAAACTTAATATTCATTAGAAGACTGGTAAAGAAACAAAATAAGAGAGATGAAAGTACTAATAAAAGTTTCTATACTTCTATTCCATTTCCCTTCACATTTTGAGTTTTTGATATCACATTTTCCATCTTTTATATTGTCTATTTCTTAACATAATTGTTATTTTAAAAATTATTTTTAGTCTCTTTTTAAAAAGATATCTTTATTTGTGAGGCAGAGTTACAGAGAAAGAGAGGGAGAGAGAGTGAGGTCTTCCATCTGCTGGTTTACTCCCTAAATGGTCACCACTGCCGAGGCTGGGCAGATCCAAAGCCAGGAGCCAGGAGCTTTCTCTGGGTCTTCCACTTGGGTGCAGGGGCCCAAGCACTTGGGCCATCTTCTACTGCCTTCCCAGGCCATTAGGAGGGAACTGGACTAGAAGTGGAGCAGCTGGGTCTTGAACGGCACCCTTATGGGATGCAGGCACTATAGGCAGTGGCTTAACCTACTACAGCCACAGAGCAGGCCTGTTTTTGGTTTTCATACCAAAGAAATGAATAGTTTATGTACTATGTCCACAATATTAGAGCATTCTGTATTTGTCTATGTTATTCTTACCAGTGAGTTAACTATATTTAGATATTTTCTTTTTACTTCTTTGAGTTTTCTTATACGATGGGTATGATTTGGAGAACTCTTTCTGCTTTTATTTTTCTAGGCATCTTTTTATACCTTGTTCATATCTAAAGGATAGTTCGGTGGGGAGCAACATTTTGAATATTGTTTCCTTCATTATTGTGAAAATTTCATCCACTTTCTTATGGACTGTAATTTTGTGAAGATATCTGCAGTCAAGGGAATTAGGACATGATAATATATTATTTGTGTCTCTTCTCTTGTATCTTTGAGAATCCTCTCTTTATCTTTATCTTTGGAGAACTTGATTATATCTTGAGATGTGAAACCGGTGAATTTTTACAAATCTGTAGCTGGATAGCTGTATCTCTTTTTAGGTTTTTGAAGTTTTGCTTTTCCCCAAATTCCCAAAAGCTTTCTTCATTTCTCTTCATCCTTTTTTTTCCCCCTTTTCCCCCTTAGATTGCTTTCAAATGGCTTGTCTTTGATCCTATTAATTTTTGTTTTATCTAACTGATGCCCCTATTGTTTTTTAAATTCACTTAGTATATTTTTCAGCTCAAAGATTTGATTATTTAAAATTATTCTTTCTTAATTAAATTTTTTCTCTGTGCTATCTAAAAGCTCATCAAGTTTCCTTAAAACAGCAATGTTAAATTTTACATGTGAGAATTTGCCACCTGGTCAATTTATGGCACCTTGTTTTGTTTTTTGGGTGAGGTCATGGTCCCCTGAAAGATCTTGATGCTTGTTTCTATATGATGTCATATGCAGTTTGAATGATCAGGCATTTTTCTTAACCTTCATAATCTGGCTTTGTTTGTGTCTGTCCTTCCAGAAATCCTAAGGAATCTGCTGATTTTCTTTAAGCCTGAGCCCACTGGTGCTAAATCACCACCAGATTGCACCATAAATTTAGGTTTGTTATGAGTTTACTGGTGGTGTATTGTCACTGTTTCAGCACCAGAGGATGTCAGTATGTTATTCAAAATGAATTGGGGAAGTGTCTAAAAAGAGATAGTCTATTCCTACCAGCATCTATGTTGGGTCAGGATAGACTCAACTGCCTCAACCACAGTCAATGATCTGTGGTCAGGAGCTATGGAATTTTGCCTGGCTATGGATATCACTGTGGAAGCAATAACCCCAAATTTTAATTAAATGACTTGGTACCTGCCTCGTCTTTCTTTCTATAAGTAGATAATTGTTCTCTCCATGTTAATGCTGCCTGAGGTTGCAGGACAAAGGTAGTAAGCATTTCTGTGACCACCAACAATGCAATGGCAGATGACAGTCAGAGGTCACAGCCCACCAAGACCAGTGCAGCATGGGAGTAGGACCCACAATGCTATGGGCTTCTTATTGCTGTGGTAAACTCATGACTGGAGACTGCTACAACCAGAAACATTTGAGGCTGTCTGGGCTATGTCTGATAGACTGGCACTACAGATGTCTACTTGGCATTGGGGCAAGTCCTGATACTCCATCCACTGGCCTGTGGGCAGAGCCTGCTAGGTTTTGCCCAGGGTTAAGATTTACCAGCCTGACACAGTTCTAAGACATAGTCTTGTGCCTCTTTCATCCTTCCTCTTCAGAGACTTGGGTCTTGTTCCTCAAATTCTTTATCAGACTGGGAGAGTGGTGGTGGAGGAAGTCCATGGCCAACCAGGCTAGTACTAGCTGAGTCTACACCTGGGTCTTACAGCTTCTGAAGACTATGTAGGTTCTGGGGGGTTGGGGTGCATACCAGGCCCAAAGGAGGCTGGCAATGATACAGGCAAAAACATGATTTTTTTTCTGTCATTAAAAGGTTTATTCCTTATGCTGAGGCAGATCTAGAGGCTTCATCTGTGAGTACTGACTTGGAAATAGGATCTTTTGGACTCTATCTGGTGCTAGGTCTCACCTTGGCAGGTCTGGAGCATAGCTACAAGCCAAATCTACTAATGATACAAGCCAGGGACCAGGGACTGTGGTGGGCCTGATTATTGTTTTCAGGTCTAATGTCTGGACTGAATTCTCCCTCCCTGAGGCAGGAGAGTGAGGGATCACTGTCCCCAGTGTCATGCTTGGAGCTAGGAGAGGCAATTCTTTCATTTATGCCTTCTTTAATGTATCTTTTCTTTCCTTTATTTTTTTTAAAAGCTTTGATTTATTTGAACAGCAAACTAAGAGAGAGGGACAGAGAAGGAGAGACAGAGATTTCCCATCTGATGGTTCACTCCCCAAATGACTGCAATAGTTGGAGCTGGGTTAGGCCAAAGCCAGGAAACTTGAACTGTACGTGGGTCTTCCACATGGGTTTCAGAGGCTCAGGCACTTGGGCTATCATTCACTGCTTTCACAGGAACATTAGCAGGGAGCTGGATATGAAGGGGAGCTGCTGGGTTACAAACTGACACTCACATGGGATGCCAGCATTGCAGGTAGTGGCTAAACTCACTAAGCCATAATGCTGGCCCCTTTAATCTGTCTTTTCTTGTTATTTTACTAAATCCAGGAAACCAGATGTAGTCTCTCATCTGGCTTCCTTAGCTCTTGTTAAGGTGTCTTGGTATTTCACTAGCTGTTTACATTTGTGTCTCTGTGGGGAAATAATTGCTGGGGTATTTTATTCAGCCACCATCTTACTCTACTCTTCTCTTTTTTAATATAAAATTTAAAAAAAATATGTGAGGAAATGAAGACTTAGGAATATCTGAGACAAACAGTTTACATTAAGAGAAGTAACTCATTTTCAGCATTGGTGAGTTTAACTACATATATACACTGTACCACAGTTACTTCTCATCTCAGGTTTTGGAGAATCTGCAACTAGCAAGCAGCTGATTATCAGGGGATCACACTTACTATCTATCAATATATCATCTATCATCTATCAATTTAATGTTCCCAAGACTCATGATTTAAAGAAAATTTTTAGCATTATTTTACTCAAGTATTAGAAATTTTCCTTTAATGGGATGGCTTAAGAGTAACCAATCAACATATAGAAACCACAGATAACACTTTAGTGTAAGATGCATTTTTTAAAGATTTCTTTATTTGAAAGGCAGATGACAGAGAGATAAAGAAATCTTACATCTGCTAGTTTACTCCCCAAATGGCTGCAATGGCTGAGAATAGGCCAGGCCAAAGCCAGGAGTCAGGAACTTCATGCAGGTCTCCTACATGCATTCCAGGAGTCCCAGTACTTGAGCCATCTTCTGCTGCCTTCCCAGGTACATTAGCAGGGAGCTGGAGCAGAAGTGGGACAGTTGGGACTCAAACCATGTTGGTTTCACAAGCAGTGACTTAACCCAATGAGCCATAATACGTGCCTAAGACCTGTGATTTTTTTTAACAGAAGGGAATTAAAGACTAAACATAGGCACCGTTGAAAGTGAGTGGGAGGCTGTTCATTAGATCATTGATTCTAGCTCTTGTGGAACTAAGTTGTAAAATATTGGATGATGAATTTCTTTGTTCCTTGGCTTCCTAATCTGAAGAATGAGAGAAATAACTTATTAACTTCATATGGTTGTTGTGTTACTAAAATAAATTTATATATTCATATTAAACATTTACACAGAATAATGCCTTTCCTAATAATGATTGTGTTCTTATTGCATTGAAGTCACCTCTGTCTAAAAAAATCAAGGCTGGTGTTTTCCTATTCTTTGAAAGAAAACTTAGATGCATATTCCCAGATACTACTAAATATACAAAAGAGATTTGGGCCAAGGATGAATATTAGTTAAATCATTATTTCTTCTCAGGTAAAAGTAATCACACAAGTCTTAACAACATGAAGGAATCTGAGAAAATAAAAGAATACATAGAGACTTATGACATTCTCAATGAGGTTCTAAAATCCCCTATAAGGAAGAGCCTTGCCACTCTGAATTGCTTCAGGCAGGTCAAGCTCAGCCAGCAACTGAAATTGTTGGCTCGGATTTTGCAGTCTTCTACCCTCTTGCCCAGAGATTTCTCCCATGGGCAACTCAAATCCTCCCTGGAACATTTGCCTATGCCATCTCTGTTTTACCTAGTAAATATAAATTTTCATTGACTCCTTTGCTCTTATGTCAACCTTTTCACAAATGTAACAACTTTAATTAATTTTTAAATAATTTTTCCATGGTAGCAAATGAATTTGTGATTCTGATAACCTTATGAGTTGTATGTAGTCTGTTTTTGACTCTCAATTGTCAAATCCCTGAAATTTTTGGTTGTAATTAAAAAAAAAAAATTTAATGTTTTTAACACATGTCCCTTTCATATCTTAGTCATAGGATTGCACATCAGATTATTATATAAACCTTATTTAACAATTTTCTGGGCCATCCCATCACGACGAAGAGCCCAAGATACCTTTCGGGGCAGACTTGGTGCCTTGCGGAAGCTGCTCCCCAGGCCTGGACGCCTTCTGTGTGGGCATTAGCGGGAGTAAAAAAGATGGCTGCCGTGGCGCAGGGAGAAGGGTCCTTGTGGCAGGAGCGGGAGGCCGTGGTCGCAGCGTTTTGCTGTCCTCATTGTGCCCCCTTTTCAACCCGTGATGTCACTGAGAAAGCGGGGCGGCAGCGGCCGCCCAGAAACAAGTGGCCCAACCTAGTGACTGTCAGCGCCCGTCACAAATGGCGGCCTGGCAAAAAACCCTGACTGCGCTCTGTGATTGCATTTCCCTTGGCCAATTCAGGGCCCTCTAAAGCAGGAAAAAGGCCTCTGTTCTTCGCTTCCTGCTGTCCTTCTCCACAGCCTTGCCATGTGGACAAGGCACAGAGGCTTCCGGCGTTCCCTCGGAAGTGTGGGGGCTTTGGCCCAGCCTCCATCTTCATCTCAGGATGGCGAGCAGCAGCGACTCCAGGGCCAAACTAATTGTTGGAGGGAAATATAAACTGGTACGGAAAATCGGGTCTGGGTCCTTTGGGGATATTTATCTGGCGATTAACATCACCAACGGCGAGGAAGTAGCAGTGAAGCTAGAATCCCTGAAGGCCAAGCATTCCCAGTTGCTGTACGAAAGCAAAGTCTATAAGATTCTTCAGGGTGGGGTCGGCATCCCGCACATGCGGTGGTATGGTCCGGAGAAAGACCATAATGCCTTGGTCTTGGATCTTCTGGGACCCAGCCTCCAGGACCTCTTCAGTTTCTGTTCAAGGAAGTTCACAATGAAAACTGTCCTTATGTTGGCTGACCAGATGATCAGCAGAATTGAATATGTGCATACAAAGAATTTTATACACAGAGACATTAAACCAGATAACTTCCTCATGGGCATTGGACGGCACTGTAATAAGTTATTCCTTATTGATTTTGGTTTGGCCAAAAAGTACCGAGACAACAGGACCAGGCAACACATACCGTACAGAGAAAATAAGAGCTTCACTGGCACTGCGCGGTATGCCAGCATCAATGCGCATCTCGGTATTGAACAGAGTCGCCGGGATGACATGGAAGCATTAGGATATGTTTTGATGTATTTTAATAGAACCAGCCTGCCATGGCAAGGACTGAAGGCTGCAACAAAGAAACAAAAATATGAAAAGATTAGTGAAAAGAAGATGTCCACTCCTGTTGAAATTTTATGTAAGGGGTTTCCTGCGGAATTTTCCATGTATTTAAACTATTGTCGTGGGCTGCGCTTTGAAGAAGTCCCTGATTACATGTATCTGAGGCAGCTCTTCCGCATCCTTTTCAGGACCCTGAACCACCAATATGACTACACATTTGATTGGACAATGTTGAAGCAGAAGGTAGCATAGCAAGTAGTCTCTTCCAGTGGGCAGGTTCAGCAGACCCAAACCCCCAAATTTCTAAGCATGAATTGTGGAGCAGAACAAGCGGATCATATGATCAGAACAGCATTTGTTTCTTCCCAAATCCAGAAATTTTAGTTTTTGTAACACTAGCTATTGCTTGTGGACAACCATTTACTTGATGTAGAGGATTTAATTTCAATTTTAACTGGTTCTGGGTAGCATTGTGATTCTGATTATCAAGTATGTAGCACTGTGATTGTGAATATTAAGTGAGATAGTGAAACATGGTTTCTGGTTGTCTTGCATTTTTTTCAAGTGGAAAAGATAACTATATGACTGATACACACAAATTGTTAGAGAAATTGTGCATACACATTTTGTCTTAGTAAACACTTTGCATTTTGAACTACACTGCTTTGAGATCTCATTTCCAAAGAACGGCATGAAGAGTCTTCAGCCATACTTGTGATGGTTGGAAATTCTTACAATTGCACATTGTTAAGGTTTTAACACCCCTGGAATTTGCAAGCTGTTCCCTTAAAACATTCTTAAAATGATTGGCTTCTTGTGATCCTAGTGTTTGACATACGAAAAGACACTGCCTACTTACCTATGATAGAAATTACAGCATTTAAAGCGAAGATTGGCATTTCTTTAAAAACATTTTATTTATCACAAGGAATTTAGTTAACATACTACAACAGAGTATGTATATTGCTTAGATAAATGAATCACTGTGAACAACTATATAATCTGGGGTTTTGTTTTGAAATGGAAGCTTTTTTGATTACAAGTTCATTAAAAACTAAAGTCAAAAACCCAGTTTTCCTGTTATTGATAGGTTGGTTTATTTTTATATATCCCTTTGTAAAATGCTGTTATACATGTCTTTGTTCACTTCATTATTTTAAAAAAATTATTTGCTTAAACTACAACTTTTGGATTATTCAGTCAAAGTCTTAAACATTTATATATATGAGGATAAACCAGCTGTGCTCCTAAAAATAATAGGTGAATTTCTATTCCTGTAGATTAAATGCATGCAGGATATTTAGCTTATATAACCCGTATTATCCTAATTTCTGAGGCTTTGGAAAATAACTTGACCGAAGTAACTCAAATTGTTGTATGAATAACTGATGGACTTTTCTCCCTCATTCTAGGGAGAAATTCTAAGTACATATGTTTTATGTGTGCACACATTTGCTGCACAACCTTCTGAGTGCTGGGGAGCAAATGAGCTTTTCTGGGTATTTAGATCACACCATATAAAAAAAGTGCCAAATATGCTTAGATAGAGAGGCTTGTCTAAGCAGAGTTTAGGTAGATACTGATTGATTTTGGCTTTGCAGATGAGTTTTATTTTCTCAAACACTATATAATAAAAGCACTGAGTTAGGTGCTATAGAAACATCAGAGATCCTATGAGTATAAACCACCCACAGCCCTCAATGACTTCCTAGTCCAATAAGGGAGATAACACATGATGACAAATCAATACAATGCTAACTAGAAAGTCATATTTCATCCAAAAAATGTGAGAGTTAAGTGGAGAGATTACTTTGGTGAAGCAATGATTTATCTTAAATTAAAATATTCATCATGGGTGATATCCAGAGGGAAAAAATTGTGTTTTAATTTCAACTTAGGGGCTTATTTTTAAAACTAATTACTTAAGCTTTACTGCCTTCTTCAGTGGCATTGACACATGAAAATAGTTGGGAAATCTTATGAAATTCCAACACCCTTGTGGAAAGCAAACGTATTGTAATTTACTAAAGGCATTTATGTATCAAGGCATAATCTCTTCTGGGGAAGAGGAAGGTGAAGATGAGTGTGAGAAACATCATGAATTTTAAAATTCATGAGTTGGCATTTGATCTTCAGTATGGTTCTAAGATTAATTCAGTATATTTCATGTATTTGCAGTTGAATTAATCAAAGATTTTGAAATTGATGAAAAGAAGAAAGAAATTGACTTTGACATACTGTTTGATATTGCCATCAATTAAATGCTCAGCAAGTTCAATTAAACACACAGTGCAGAAATAAAACAAAGGGGGGGAAATCTGAAATTGGCACTTTATTTAATCACTTCTTTTAAAATTGCCTCCAATTAACTTTCAGCATCTTTTCTAGAGTGCTTAAAGTAGCAGATTCTTTAGAATAGAAATAAGTGTGGTTTCTTTACTATCATCACCTCATTAAAATCAGTATCTAGAGTTAGATTTGATTACTTTATCCAAGTTAAGGCTAAATTTATTTCTCTCTTTTAAACAGCCAACCAACATTTTGAGTTCTCTTAGGTTGAAGTTCATTGCCTGAAGTGAATTCTGTATTTTAATATTCACAGCACAAAGGTACGAAAGTTAAAAGTTGTTTTGTGTGTACCTTTTTGGCGGAGATGAAAGAAATTCAGGAATCATAAAACACTGGTATTTTCAGTACAGTAATAAGGACAGGATTCAAGTGATGGAATTTAATTTGTATGTAGTTTGTGCCAAGATGCTACTTAAATACACATCCAAGCCAAGGGTGAAAATCCAGATCTCAACTGGGGTAGGGATTCCCAGGCCCTCCCTGGTATTCAAAGTTGGGATTTATAGCAGCCAGGTTATTTCCTGGGAACTTGTATCTGATTCTTTTTTCATGTTGGCTTCTTTCATTTCCTCAGAAGAACAGTTTTGCCATGTGACTGGAAATTGGCTACCAGTGGCTACAGATTTTATGTTTTTTTAAAAGATATGTTTGGGGGCTAGCACTGTGGCATAGTGGGTAAAGCTGCCACCTGTGATGTTGGCACTCCATATGGGCACTAGTTTGAATTTCAGCTGCTCCATTTACAATCTAGCTCCTTGCTGTTTTGCCTGAGAAAGCAGTGGCAAATGGCTCAAGTCCTTGGACTGCTATACCGACATTTGAGACCCAGATGAAGCTCCTGGCTCCTGGCTTTCACCTGGCCCATCCTTGGCCCTTGAAGCCATTTGAGGAGTGAACCAGTGGATAGAAGACATCTCATTCTCTTCTCCTCTCTCTCTGTAACTCTTTCAAATAAATAAAATAAATATTTTAAAAAGAGATATGCTTGTTTATTTGAGAGGCAGAGAGACTGCAAGCAAGTGAGAGAGATTTCTCATCTACTAATTCACTTCTCAAATGCCTGCATCTGCTAGGGCCATGCTGGGCCATGTGAGTGGCAGGAACCTGATTATTTTGGCTATCACCTCTACCTCCCAGCGTCTGCATTAGCAGGAAGCCAGAGTTAAGAACCAGAGAAGGGTATTTAACCCAGGTTCTCTGATGTGGAAAGTTGCATATTAAGCAGTGTCTTAACTGGTCCTCTATGTTCATACCATCGCCTATAGCGATCTAGATGGCATTTCTTACTAGTGTGTTGGTACCCTGAATACAGAGATGCATATGATAAGTCACTTCATGGTCAATGTTGCTCCAAGTTTCTAAGACTCCTAAGAACAGGTGTTTGGCCCAGGGGTTAAGACACTGCTTGGAATGCTTGCACCACTTATCAGGGTGCTTGGGTTTGAGTCCTGGCTCTGCTCCTGATTCCAACCTTATCCTAATCACTTCCCTGGAAGACAGCAGGTAATGGCTGAAATAGTTGGATCATTCCTACATGTGGGAGACCTGGATTGAGTTCCCAGCTCTTGACTTCAGCCTCTCCTCCTCTCCCTCCACCAATCCCTCTTCCTCAGCCTCTTTGCCTTTCAAATAAGTAAATAAAAATTTATGCAAATAGTCCCTGTGTTTCCAGGTCTGCAACCCAGGGTCACAACTTCATTCAAGGTTAACTTTATTTTTTGTATGCTTTTATTTATGTATTAGAGGTATAAGAGGTACATTTGTATCTTCTTAAGATAGTTCTGTGTTTATTCAGAGAATCTTTTCCATATAAATTAAGTGGACTTATCTTTCTCATTGGATGTTTATGGATAATAGAACAAATATATTCACATATACACACATTTAGCTGTGGGGTCTTTACAATTTCTTGATGATGAAAATAATGTTTCTTATTTCAAAAGTAAAGTACTGCAAACTTTTAAGAAAATATGTCTTTTAAAAAACTTTAAAATGAGCTGTATTTTATATACAATTTCTTAACTTTGTTTGCTGTTTTCCCCTTATCCCTTAGTTTTGGGGATAATGACCCAAATGATTGTTTGGTATTGAACGTTAAAGGTTGGGCCATACCTGGTATCTATGCATGACTGTTTCATTGTTTACTGGTGCAGCTATCCAACTTACCCTGTAAGTCATTCTCTCTGTCTCACTCATCACTTTTGTTGTTCCTTCTTTAGATTTCTCAGAGACTTAGTACCATGGTGGATTTAGTACTATACCCCCAACTCACAATGATTGATGTCCTAAATTACTAAATTAGATTGCTTTAAGCATGGATTCTCTGCTAACATGTTGGCCACAGTGACATATGAGGTGTATCCAGCTAATGATTTCCAGGCTTATAGCTTATGTAATGTGCCTGTGGAACTATGTTGATGCTTTTATTTCTGGAAAAGGCAGGGCATGTCAAATTTATTACATGCAAAATTTGTCTTCTAACCTAGAGGAAACTTTGCCATAGTTATAATGATATCTTGTGATCCTTTGCTATCTGGTAAAAAAGAAAATAAATATAATAAATGAACTCACCATATAAGGCAGGGTTTCCCAACCTTTTCTGAGCCATACACCCTTTGGCTTCTTGTAGGAGTCTATGGTCCTCTTTTTAGCATACTATTTTTATGTGTATATTATAAAATATATACACAATAAAGGACACTACTTACATTGTAGTTAGCATTAAAGATAAGGAAATAGAAATACATACTTCATTATTCATATATTAAATAACAAAATTCAATTAGTTCTAATAACCTGTATTTTTCAAAATAGTGGTGATAACAAGTGATATTTTGCTGTATCTGTACCATTTATAATGTGACAAAATTTATATATGATTTTTGTACATATCAAAGTCACAGATAGTGCTAAGTCTGTAGTGGTTGATTTATTATGTTCAAAAATGAATGAAGAAGTGAATTTCATATGGAGATTAATGAGGACAAAATGTAATATTTTCCACTTATGGGCCATTTGTATTATATGCATGGATCCATTAGATGGAATGAAGTTGAAAACTTTGGATAGAGTTAAGGAGCACTATTATAAAATGTTAATGATTGAATATATTGCTTCTGTCAGATTTTTCATTTTTATTTTTTTGGGGGGATTTATTTTTATTTGAGAGTCAGAGTTAAAGACAGAAAGGGAGTGATAGAGATCTTCCATCTGCTGGTTCACTCCCGAGATGGCCACAACAGTCAGGGCTGGGCCAGGCCGAAGCCAAGAGCCAGGAGTTTCTCCCAGGTCTCTACATGAGTTCCAGGGTCTGAAACACTGGGGCCATCTTCCACTGCTTTTCCTAGATCATTAGTAGGGAGCCGAATTGGAAGCAGAGCAGCTGGGACACGAACCGGGATGCTGATGCTTGCAGGTGGCAGTTTAACCTGCTGCACCACAAAGCTATTTCTTCCTGGTTTTTGCATTTTTTAAAAAAGACCTTCAGGTTTCCTTTTTGGACACTATGAGAAACAGTGACTTGATCAGCCCTTGTCCTGACTGTTCTTTTTTGTTCTACTTAATACTACTGGTTGAACTCTTTAATTAACACACAATTATTCTTAGGTGTTTAAATTTAACTGAAAAGTGATCCCTGTTAAATATAAGAGTGGGAATAAGAGAGGGAGGAGATGTACAGTTTGGGATATGCTCAATCTGACTTGCCCCAAATGGTAGAGTTAGAAACGTGCCTGGGGATTCCAATTCAATCCCATCAAGGTGGCATGTACCAATGCCATCTCACTAGTCCAAGTGATCCGTTTCAGTTTACAATTGATCATAATTATAGGATGAAGAGTCAAAGGGATCACATAAACAAGACTAGTGTCTGCTAATACTAACTGATAGAATTAAAATGGAGGGAACGATCCAACATGGGAAGTGGGATACACAGCAGACTCACAGAATGGCAAATGTTCTAAACTGCACTCTGGTATTTATTTATTTGAAAGAGCTACATAGAAGGAGAAGGGGAGAGAGAGAGAGAGAGAGAGAGAGAGAGAGGTCTTCCAGCTACTAATTCATTCCCCAATTGGCCGCAATGGCTGGAGCTGCACAGATCCGAAGCCAAGAGCCAGGAGATTCTTCCAGGTCTCCCATGCAGGTGCAGGGGCCCAAGGACTTGGGCCATCATCTACTGCTTTTCCAGGACATAGAAGAGAGCTAGATTGGAAGTGGAGCAGATGGGACTCAAACCGGCACCCTAATGGGATACCTGCACTGCAGGTAGCAGCTCTACCTGCTACGCCACATTTGGTTTGCCTTTCTGGAGCAAAAATGGTGTCAAAGTTATAATATCTTTGTTTTCTGATGGCTCTCATGTTCTCACTTAAAAAGCCAAATATCTTTTGATTATAGTACAGATATATTAGTTATCTTTATGAAAGATTAATAATTTTGATAATTTGGGTTAAGGAGGTTTGCATGTAAATGAAAATTGCTGGGCTTGGCTTCATTTATGCAAATTAAATGATATGCCTTTTTGTTCTATTGTTCATAGTGAAAACTTCTGCATATCACAAGGCATTTACCAGCTGTGTGAACAGAGTTGACACAGAGAATGAGCCGAAAGTGGGGACATCCATCCTGAGTTGAAAGCCCAACTGGGTCATTTGTTAGTCATGCTACCATGGGCAAATATTAAGATCCCTTGTGTATAAAACAGAATAAAATAATACAGAGCCTGTAGGCTTGTGAGGGCTTAGAAACACTGAACTGAATATAAACCACCTGGTACACAGAAAGTGGTCAATAAATGGAAGTTATTATGATAGGCAGAAATTCCTAAACTTGCTTAAAAATTCTAGATTTTCTCACTTCTTTATTTGCAAAAGAACAGCAGCTTTATTCATTTGGAAAAAATTCCTAAATCCTTGAATGATAATTAGGAAAACTCCTGTGTGTGCCTTGTTAATTAATTTTTGTTCAAGGTGACCTTTGCTTATTTGTCCTTGCTTTTCCATGCTTTGTCAAGGTGAATTTGTGAAATTTTATAACTACCAATTTGATCAAATCCTTTATAGATAAGATTTCTATTATAAATCTGGCAAATGTTAAAAATCCCTACAAATGTTCCTATCACATACCTTTTACTCAATAAATATTAGTAGTTATTATTAGTAACTAATATGTAGAGATTCTATCATATGTGCTTTCAGATTATAAAAGTTTAAAAAAATGAAAATGCTATTTTTCTGAGGATGACTTGTATGGTTCTATAGTTGGGATGCGGGTTAAATTATTGCCTCAAAGATATTTCACAAAGAGCTATTTCTTCTTATACATGACCTCCTGGTTACCTAGGCCACCAGCGTAGTTTTCCCAGTGACTGAGAGCCTAGTGTTTTGGGAATATGCATTTCAATTTTTATTCCAACCTCTTGCCCCCACAGAGATAAGAATTCAAAGTAGAAGCCTAACAGTGCACAAGTGAGAGCAGGATTTATTTATAGTGAGATAGATAATATACATCCATGAATGAGTAAGGGTAACCCATCCCGGAGAGATAACTGTCATGAGTGGGCCAGAGAATTGCCTATGAGGAGAGGGTGAGAAAAGGACAGAGAGAAGGGCCAACAGAAAGGGCAAGAAGCCAAAAAGGCAAAAGGGCCGCTCATTTGTGATAGCACATTTTATGGGATAGGCAGTGGTCCCCTAATTGAATACACAAATGGGGTAGTGTTTGGGCTGGGTTTAGTGTTTTGGGGAGTTTCATGGCATCTGCATTTAGAGTTTACCTTCCACATTGCCCTCATGATGCCTTCTCCTTCTGGATGTAGGACAGGAAGGTGCATGATGGGGAGGCTGGCATACTAGGTTGACACGTAAGGGGGTAAAGTTATAGTGCAGAACTGTGTAGAAATTGTGAAAAATCTTTCAACTCATTTATTCCTACCTACCTTTCTGCCTATTTCCTTCATATCACCTCGCACTAAAGCTGCTGCCTCCAAGAAATGACTCTGCAAGGTAACATCCCAGAGGTGAGTCCGCAAAACCAACCCAAGTCTTTCCTTTGTTTACCTGAGTTTAGTTTCACTGTACTTAAAAGAAGAGATTTAAATCTGTGTATTTCGTGAGTACAGAGCCATGTGATTTTGTTTTAATGGTTAAATTACGATACAAGGTGCATGAAGAAGTCAGATTGGATCCTGATTAAGACTGTTGTTCAATATTAAGGAAAATTATGTCAGTGATTTTTTAGCCTTCCAAAACCTACTTCTCTGTTAAGAATCAGAATGATACACTTCACGCATTTCCGATCTCTTCGGAGAATTATTTACCTCTGTCAGCCACCTCCCTTTCTCCCCTTTCCCCATAAGCTTGGAATAAAAGGGATCAGTTGGGGTGCAGAAAACCTAGACCCCCCCCCGACCATAATTCCATTAACCTTCCCAAAGCTACCCCAAAGAAACATAAATCTAATTATGATGACTATGCAAAATTGGCAATGTGTAAACAATATATAGGTCCAGTTCAAACTGGATTAATGTTTCTAGGCTCTGGCTACATAGAGGAGCACTTAATGGCGTCCTTGCTTGTCTTTCTACAGGTGTAGCAGGGAAAAGTTCAGAACTGTGATTTGGAAAGACTATTGGATCCTGTTTCCGGAGCATTGGGTGCTGCATTTAGGTTTAATTAATAGAAATTGAATGTAATGCAAAAATTTTCTGCAATGAGGTATATCTATAATCAATGTTGGCATGGTTTCCTGTTGGAAATTGAGAGCAGGCCAAATAGATTGCCTCTGGGAGGCTTTTTTCCAGGCTTCAAAGAATAAATTTTGCAAAGCTTCCTAGAGGCATCACCAAAATGGAAGCCTGGATACAATTTCATCTAAACAGACTTGCACAGTAAATGTGTATCTCGTATGTTCCTGAAATATGATATAACAGCTGATCAGGGGGACTGATTGGTTTTGTGTTTGACTCGATTTATGCTAGGAGTGAAGGTGGGATTTGTTAGAGGCTAGAATTTTGATGATTTTTAGTTGTAAAAAAGAAAAAAAAGTAGAAAGTATTCAAACTGTATCACTAATCTGATTCTTATAATGAGTTGGCAACTATTTCCTCTCTTTCACTTAATAGGCATAAAGAACTAAGTTGAATCATCTGCTCAGAATGCCTATAGCCTGAAGATTAATAGAGAGCCATTTTCTTTAGATTTACTGTTTGTGTTGCTTTGCTAGGCATTTTTATGTTGACCATGTTTTAGATTTTATTTCTGTCTGGTATACAAAGTCTAAATTATTGAGGCTGCCATACTACCCCAAATAAATCCAATTTAGCCCCAGTGGAGAGATAAATACACTTGGCTGTTAGTAAATTTCTTTTTAGAACAGAGATTGGTAAATTTTTCTATATAATGTCAGGTGGTCAATATTTTTGTCTTTGCTGCCTATGACTACTCCACCCTGCTTTTGTAGCAAGAGACATATGTAAATAAAAGGATGTGACGATGTTAGAGATGTTAGATAAAGCTTCACTTTCAAAAGTAAGTGGTGGACCAAACTTGGCCTTGGGCTTTAGTTGCAGATCCTGGATTTAAACCATTATTTGCAAATCTAGAAAAAATAGACAAAAGTAGGGCCTTCATTATTTAAAATAATTATTAGGTGTAATCTTTCTTGTGATATATACCACTTTTTCACTTAAACTTAAAATTCACTTTTGTTCTTAAAGAAGTATACAGGTTTGGAGTCTGGTTCTGTAGTGTGGTGGGGAAAACCATTGCCTGCAGCATTGGGTTCCCACATGAGCAATGATTCACATCCCACTGTGGCCATTTGGGGAGTGAACCAGTGGATGGAAGATCTCTATCATTTCTTCTCTCTGATAACTCCAATTTTCAAATAAATAAAGCAAATCTTAAAAAAAAGAAGCATACTATAAAGCTTATCAAGATCATTGCCTTGCAGAAATTGGCTCTGGACACATGTTTTCTCACTACACATATAGTTGAATTATGAGGTGCTTGTTACCATTTTTGATAACACAGCTTTACATGCAGCCCAAAATGAACAGTTTTCTATATCTAAAATTCACTTTGCTGTGGTCCACGTTGTTCTTACATTTCTCAGTAATTTAAATTGAAAAATAGAATAATGACTGCAATAGGTTGTATGTCCACAAGACCTACTGTCATTTTGGAAGAAATGTTTCAACTATCCTCATTTAGCTTTGCTGATAGGGGTTCTTTGTGTTATCAAAGCTGCCATCTTTGATACACCTCTCTGTCTCAATTAGGTTAACAGTGTTTGAAAATGGACTTGCAATCAACTCATTTTCTCTATTTTCTACTTTAAAAATTGCGTTCTTAAAACATCGCACTAGTAGTAAGTAGCCCAAGTAGCTCTCCAACACTTGTTATAGTCCTTGCAGAAGGCACAGAATGTATTGCTAGATTTGGCAAATAAAAACATGGAGGGGGGACAATAACACCTGAATTTCAGATAAATGACAAATATTTTTTAGTATAAATATTCCATACAAAATATTGGGGACATACTTATATGCTATTTGATGAGACATAATTGTACTAAAAATTTATTTGGTGTTTTTCTTAAATTGTGCTGTAGTAAATGAAGTTTTTACTAGACAGTATATATTATATTGAGTACTACTGAAGTTTACAGATACAAATGCTTCTAGCAGATACTCCTCATTGGTGAATCTGTCTTGGTGAGTGCCTCTTCCTATGCCATGTTGCTAGCTGGGCTAGATTTGAGTCAGGCAAGCATATATCTCTTTAATGCAAACAAGGGAAGAATGCATTCATAGTGGGAGCTCTGTTTTCCTTATTCTTAATACACAGGAAAGGTTTAAAATGATTGTTAGAATGTATTTTACATTTTAGTGATAATTTATTTTTGCTATTTCATTCTAACTTTATAATATATTATTTGGAAATTAGGGGAAAAAAGAAAATATTCTAATAATTATCCATAGAAAACTACTGTGGACGTTTTCCACATGTACGTATATAATAAGAGGAACAGGCCTTATGTCTTACAATGTTATTTTCCCCTTTCATTTCTAAATAAATGGGATTGATTCCTCTTCCTTCTTGCAGTATGAAGTCCAAAAGCAAGTAATCTCTTGCTCCGCATGCTTCCATCAATGGATCCTCAATCAACTTTCTGGTTCTCTTACTTCATCTTGTTATGTTATTTCATCTCGTTTTATCAATTACTCCCTTATCTGAATTCCTTCGAATACCACTAACACAAAAGAGTTAAGTGGAGTTGACATTTGGTGAAGGTTGGAGAGTTAGTAGAGGTTGATTGCCTCACAGCACATGTTCTTCCTAGAAGTTTCTCTGGAATCATCAGCAGTGGGGCTCTTGCACTTGAGTTGCAGCCACCTGAGATGTTGTAGCTCCAAGCCCAGCATCCCTCCCACAACACCATAACTATTTGGTCCCTCTGCTCCTCACTGCAGAGCCCTGCCACACCCTTCCCCTGGTTGCCTTTCCTTCCTGTGCCTTCTCTAGACTAAAACTGAAAATTCACATTACTTTATCATTTATCATAGACTATTTGTTTAACCCTTCTCCTTGCTCCTTATCCTGGAGGCTTTTCCTAGGGACCTTACCCCTACTCAGAAAAAACAAATTTACATATACAATTGGTTTATAAACATGTAACTGCCACATTCCCCCAGGCCTAGGAATCTCTGAACCTTCTTTCCTTATTATAGAAAGGGATTGGCAACTGATTAAACTTCATTAATTTGATATTGTACTAAGCTCTTTAAATGTCTACATTCTTATCTTCACAATTATTTAATTTTGTATTTAATGTCAAAGAACTAAGATTTGAAAATATTTGTAATTTGTTGTATTCACTATCTTATAGCAGTGTCATTTTATATTTATGTATAAATGTACTCACATAATAAAAAACAGACTTTTCTGAAGAAATTTGTATATATATAAAATTTATAGTATATTAATACACACAGTATAACATACATATAGTACATTATAGTTTAGTACAAAAACCATTTACCCAAAGAGCCAGAAGTGAATGTGAAAGTACAGTTGTTTTCTTTTTCACCAATTTTACCAAACTGGGGAAAGATTTCCTTCATCTCCAGGTCTCCCTATGGGTTAAAGAATGTTTATTCTCCTCCTTTTATGCTTCATCCTTCTACCTTCTTCACTGTGAGATCACAGTTTTCTTTCTTTTTTAAAAAATATTTCTTTATTTATTTGAAAGTCATTTACAGGGAAGGTGAGAGAGAGAAAGAGAATGAGAATCTTCCATATGCTGATTCACTCCTCCAGAGGGCTTGAATGGCAAGGGTGAGCCAAGCTGAAGCCAGGAGTGAGGCGTTTTACCTGGGTCTCCTATCAGCAGGGAGCTGGAATGAAAGTGGAATAGCCGGATACCATATGTAATGCCAGATTTGTAAGCGAGAGCTTTATCAGCTATGCCAGAACACTGGTCCCTCTTTTCTTTTTTTTAAGATTCATGATTTTGTGATTCTGGCTGAAGTTTCCTTCAAGATTCAGCCAAGGCCCATTTTATTTTATTTTTCATATGGGCCGTTTTACCTCCTGATCTCCTCTGGCACCCTCTGGGGATAATGTGTTACTTTGGTTGCTCTTGTTTAGGTAACTTGTGTTTCTGGGGAATTCCTGCATGCAACCTTTCTTCATTTGCTGTGCCTGCAACACAGGAGGTATTCAATAAATATGTGTTGACTGCACTGATGAACACACTGCATGGAGGAGTCAATGGACTAATACAATTTCTTTCTCAGCCTGTCTCCTGTTGGACACACTGGGATGATCAGGCATTACTTCATACCACCAAAAACATGTTGCCTTGAAAGCCAGTTGCTCTCAAACAGCTTAATGCTGCGGAGGAGCAAGGTTCGAGGTAGGTAGGGAGAGGTCGTCCCTTTCTCATCCTAAGACGCCATTCCTGGCAGTGGAAATTAGGGCCTTCAATGCTTGTGCAAATTACATAGAGTACTTAGAGTTTCAGTTGGAAACAAACAAGTAGAAAAGGAATGGAACCTGAAAATTAGTGGTTGGATCACATGTTTTTTATCAGAAAATTCTGACACTTGGACTTAGCCCTAGCAGATTTTTTTGATACCCACAATGACTGGCATTCATTTTATCCATTTTTATTTTATTTTTATTTTTATTTTTTTGACAGGCAGAGTGAACAGTGATAGAGAGAGACAGAGAGAAAGGTCTTCCTTTTGCCGTTGGTTCACCCTCCAATGGCCGCTGCAGCCGGTGCACCGCGCTGATCCGATGGCAGGGGCCAGGTGCTTCTCCTGGTCTCCCATGGGGTGCAGGGCCCAAGCACTTGGGTCATCCTCCACTGCACTCCCGGGCCACAGCAGAGAGCTGGCCTGGAAGAGGGGCAACGGGGACAGAATCCGGCGCCCCGACCGGGACTAGAACCCGGTGTGCCGGCGCCACAAGGCGGAGGATTAGCCTATTGAGCTGCGGCACCAGCCCATTTTATCCATTTTAATTTCAGTGTTATTTATCTTTACATAGGGACAGATTGCTCCTTTGCCTGTGTTTCTGTTGTACTTCTGACTTTTATTATTATTTAAAATATTTCAGACTTAGAAATAGGACAAATAGTGAATTTTCAATATTAAATGAAACTTCTTGTGTATTACTCCCTATCTCATTTTCCTCAACTTTCTCAGTATTTACTATGCCATGTTTTATAATTCTCATGAGCATTTTTATACTTACTATATATGTAAGCACCTATAAAATTATATAAGATTATGTTTGCATTTTCTGAAACATTAACACACAGGGCATCATGGCCATTATTATCTTAAAATTATATGGATTTTGCACGTTATGTTTCTGATATACAGGTATTGTAATGCACATAATCTAGGTAATTTAGCTTTGTATTATTTCACTGGATGGTTCTATTAATAAATTTTTCTATTCTCCTATTGATGAGCATTTAGATTATTTTCTTCTTGTTTTCCTCTTTTCTTCTAATGCAAACCATTAGTAAAATACTCATGTACATGGTTGCTAAGTTGGAAGCCTAGGTATGGAATTGCTGGGTCATGGGATGTGTTCATAGTCACATTTCCAGGATATTACCAAATTACTCTCCAGTGAGATTACCAATGTATAATCCTTTTAGCTATATGTGACATTACCTCTTACTCCGCATTCTTGCTAGCATTTGGTATTACGACTTTGGTAGGTAGGAAATAATATTTCATTATAGTTTTAACCATTCTTTTTTCCATGATTTTTCTCCTCATATGATTTGCTAAGTATTTTTAACTGAATTATAGAGCATTTAAGTATATTTTTGAATTATAAATTTTTCATTGATTATATATACAGCAGACATCTTCTTGGGACCAGTGTTGTGGCTTAGGGGATAAAACCACTGCCTGCAATTCTGGCATCCCATATGGGCACAGCTGCCCCACTTCTGATCCAGCTCCCTGCTAATGGCCTGTGAAAAGCAGCAGAAGATGGCTCAAGTTTTGGGCCTCTGTCACCCATGTGGGAGACCTGAAAGAAGCTCCTGGCTCTTGGCTTCAGCCTGGCCCAGCTCTGGCCATTGCAGCCATTGAGGAGTGAACCAGTGGATGGATTATCTCTCTGTGTCTATCCCATTTTCTCTTTAACTCTTTCAAATAAATCTTTAAAAAAAGATATATTCTTGCCATTAGTATGGCATCATTTTTTAAGATTTATTTTATTTATATGAATTGCAGAGTTACAGAGAGTCAGGAGGAGAGAGAGAGAGAGAGAGAGAGAGAGAATCTATCTATCTTCCATCTGCTGGTTTACCTCCCAGGTGGCCACAGCAGCCAGAGCTGGGCCAGGTTGATGCCAGAATCCTGGAGCTTGGAGCTTGGAGTTTGGGTCTCCCATGTGAATGTCTGGGTCCCAAACACTTGTGCCATTTCTTAGGATATCTTCAGGGAGCTGGATCAGAAGTGGAGAAGCCAGGATTTGAACCAGTGCCCATATGGGATGCCATTACAGCAAGTGGCAGGCTTTACCTGCTGCGTCACAATGCTAGCCCCTAGCACAGTGTCTTTATATATCTCTAGATATAATGTTACATGTTTATAAAGTCTCTTTTTCTCATATGGTTATAAGTGGTAGCAGAAATACATGTTTTCACTTTTATTTCCTCAATTCCTGTCATATAGATGGCATCCAGAAAAGTTATTTGAATGAACTTGAGTGTGCCACTTAATGTTGAAACTGTTGTAAATTGGAGTATTTAAAGTTTCCTGCTTGCAGCCCTTTCTATCGACTCTTAATCATGTGATACATACATATGTTCATATACATATACACATGTATGTATACACATGTATATATATATATATATATATATATATCACTTAAGAGTGACAACCAGATCAGATTAGGCCCTCTTATTAACTTATAAAATACAGCTTACCATAATTTCCAGGCAGAATTTCTCTTAGAACACTAGTAAGGTCGGTATAGGTTAATACATTCAGATGGAATTGAAATAACAGATGCATTACTATTTACTATCCGGAGCTGCTAGGGAAGCAAGGAGGAAGGAGGGCAAAATTTGTACCATGCTTTGTCATCTTTGCAGCTCATCAATATCAGCAGCTGACACAGGCAAGTGTTTGTAAATTAGTTCTATTGGCTGACACTGACCTTGTCGTTACAACCAGTGCTTTCTTGACATCTATTAGTTTGACACGTGGCAGTGGACTCGTGGGCAGCTGATACCTTGGATTTGAATGTACTGTGAGCTCTGAAGCATTATTAGTGCAATTGCTTGATATTGTTGTCATGCTATACCTTTGACATCGATAATAGCTGTATCCTGTCTGTCTTTCTTATCTCATGTCGTGGTAGTTACATAATGGTTTAAAATGGTAGCAGACAACAGATGTTAAATTAGCTATAGGCTGATGCATGCTTAACTTTGGAATTGTTCCAGGGAAAGTTGATTTCACTTTAATAATAATTTGATTTTACTATAAATAATAATTTAAGTAAATTGTAGTTAAAGTAGCTCATAAATTTGAAAAATTCAGCTGTAATTTTAAAGACAAATTTGAGATTATACATTTTTAAAATTAAAAATGTATTAAATGTAAATTTCAATAGGAAGAACTTGGGAATGTAGAAACGTATCACAATTTAAATAATTTGATCTTGTACTAGTTTTAGAAATATAATTTTGTGTTTTAGACATATTCTTAGTTATATACAGTGATTACAGAACACAAAAGACACAGTTCTCAATTATTTTCCTCCTTTGTCCTTCCTTGTACTTCTCTCTGTCTCTGTCTCTGCCCCTCTTTCTCTATCCCTTCCAACCCTTGTCTCTAACCTGGTATCCAAATATTCTTCTATACTTCATGTGGCACTTAGGACTCTCCTTAGGAAGTTTCATTGCCTGTTTCTTTTTGTCCAATGGTGTTCCTTAAAACTAAGAATTATCTACAGTAGTAAGCGAAGTTAGCAGTGTTGTTTATGGTGGTGTATATAATTACCATTGGGTGTGTCAGTCCTGGGATGATGAAATATTATCTGGGTACTACAACTTTTTTTCCAGGCATTGCTCTTTCAATTAGGATCACATTACGTAGATGTAGGTGAAATAAGATGTGGAGAAGAGTATTTATCTAGTTCACCATGAATGCATTCCAGATGATTTGTTATTATTTCTATATCTTCAAGCAGGTGGACATGTGTGCATGTGCAGTAACTGGGTACTTTTTTATATTTTGGGTTAATAAGGAGAGAAATGTCCTTTGCCTTGCAAATTCAGGATTTTTTTTTCCTTCTCAAATTCTTCACATTAGGAAGATTAGTGTATTTTCATGGCTATTTCAATTTGTTCTCCCAAGGTGGCACAGCTTTAACTATTTCCCATATATTGTAGTTGCTGTAAAGGCCTTTTTTCCCTCAAAGAAACATTGAATAGTGAATAAAAGCCTAAAATATCAGCCATTGCTGTATAAAAGTAATATAAAAATATGAGGATTTTTTGAGATGCTGCCCGGAGTTAGTGTAAGAATGTGTTCAAATTTTGGGGCCAGAGCTGTGATATAATGGGATAAGCTACCACCTGCAATGCCAGCATCTCTTATGGGTGCGAGTTCCATTCCCAACTGCTCCACTTCTGATCCAGCTCCCTGGTAATATGCCTGGGAAAAAAGTGTGAAAGACGGCCCAGTATTTGGAACCCTGCACCAACATAGGAGATCAAATGAGGCTCCTGGCTTCTGGCTTCAGCCTGGCCCAGCCCTTGACATTATGGTCATTTGGGGAGTGAACCAGCAGATAGAAAATCCTCTTTCTCTCTCTTCCTTTCACTCTCTCTGTCTCTCCCTGTCTCTCCCTTTCTCCTTCTCTTCCTCCCTTTTCCTTTCCCTTTTCTCCTCTCTGTAATTCTACCTTTCAAATAAATAAACAAATCTTTGATAAAAAAAAGAATGTGCTCAAATTTTGTAGCAATCTTCTAGTTCTCAGAAGGCTCCATTGTATGGGTGGACCTCAAGTTTCAAATATACTGTATTCATATTGCTGGTAGCTTTTCACTAGAAGTTGGGTCCAGGAGAGACTTGTCATCTTTGGTAAATTATAGACTCCAAATAAGAATTCCGATGGTAACTGAGGCACCCAGGCCAGGCTGGCAATTACCTCTGTGCTGTTA
This sequence comes from Lepus europaeus, assembly GCF_033115175.1. NCBI lineage: Eukaryota > Metazoa > Chordata > Mammalia > Lagomorpha > Leporidae > Lepus > Lepus europaeus. The sequence continues at coordinate 54,477,841 of NC_084829.1, forward strand.
CTCCTTTCTTCTGACTCCAGCCCCCCAGGTCCTAACTGGCTGCTCTTTTAAGGCACACCCCTGGGAAGCTTATCTCTGAGAAACGTGTGGGATAATGGCTAATATCACAGTGCTATGGAGTTAGAGAGACCGGATATGAGTGCTAGAGCTATCACTTGCACGCTGTATGACCACGTCAGTGGGAGTCGGTGGGTGGGAGTTAATTTTCAGAATTTGCTCTTACTAAATGGGATGAACATAACACTTATTGATAGAGTTTTTTTGAGGACTCAATGAGAAAGCACTTAGTAAATGTTTGGCATATATAGTGGATAGTAGTTTCCAAGTTTGTGTTTCATAATCTCAACTGTTTAAATTCTATAGTGGGGGTTGGGTGGAGTGGGTGGGTGGGCGGGTTGCACTAGTGTTTGGTTTGTTGGTTAAGATGCCCTCATCCCATATTGGAGTACATGGGTTAGACACTGAGCTCTGGCCTCTGATTTTCCCTTCCTGCTCATATTCAACCTTGGGAGACAGTTATGATAGTTCAAATAGTTGGGTTTCTGCCACCCAAATGAGAGGCCTGGCTTAAGTTTCCAGCTTCCGGCATTGGCCGTGGCCCAGCCTCTGCTATTGCAGGCATTTGGGGAATGAACCAGCAGATAGGAGCACTCTCTCTTCCTTTCTCTTTCTCAAGTGAATTGAAAAATAATTAAGTTCAGAAGAGCTTTAAAAAGAAATTCTATTGTGGCTGTGGAATTTGAAGAGAGCAGTTTTCTTATTTGTAGATAGGAAACAAGCAAACTAAAGAAATTGCTGAGATTAAAGGGTGGAAGTGCAGGACAGTGTCTTTACAGCCTTATAAGCAAGCTGCAGTATCCTATGAGAAGCCTTCAACTTGCCAAGTGCAGTCCCATTCCTTTGAGAAGGTCATTGTGTAAGGAGCTGCCTACCAGTAGCTGTCCTCACACAAGCCTCTATTCATGCTCCTTTTCTTTTTCATGCCCCGGAGTTTTAGCTTTATCTCAAGCCTCTATTTTTCTCCCTAGAACAGTCTCTGCAGTTTATGAAACTTCAGTTTAATTTATGTTGATGATGACTAAGGCTATATTTCTGGCTCTCATTTCTTCTAAATTCTAAAGCAGAAATTTCCTGGGCTCCATTCCAAACATTCTGTGTTCTCTCCTGGACCTGCCACACTAGCCTGAACCACCAGTGCTCAGATTCCTATAGCCTAAGTTCTGGCCACATAAAACAACTGCCTGTTTTCTTTGAACACTGTGTTTATCAGATTTAACCACTTCACATTTCCTACCTCTTCCTTTTGTCAATTTGTTTTCTGTCTATACTTCCTCATTGGTTGGGTATTGAAATTCAGTCTTAAGGTTTTAACTGGTCTGAATTTCTTGAAAGCTCCCGCATTTATGACTACTTTAAAACATTCATGAAAAGTGGAGTTAAAAGTTAACTTTATTGTAGCACACAAAAAAATCATGAAATCTGGAATTAAAAGGTAACTTTATATGACACAAAAAACTTTAAAATACACTGGGTCTTCAAAAATTTCTTTGAAAATATGTAGTATGTAAAAAGTGTACATGGATTTGAAAAATTTTACACTTAAAATGAACTTATTTTAGTTTCATTTTCTGTGAACTTTTTGAAGCCTACTTATATGTCCATATAAGATCTTGTATGTGAATTCTAGGTTCATATATGCAACTCCACACTCAGCTTCTTCACTTGCATGTCTAAGACATCTCTCCAACCTAGCTGCCTGAAATTGATCTCTTGTACTTTTGCTTCCTACTCCATCTATTTATGTGTAAATGCATAATTTTTAGTGTCACTTTGTGCTTGTTTTGATTTTTGGAATCAGCTGTTTCTTCAAGGAGCCCTGCTTTGTTTTTTAGGGAGAATGGCAGGTAGAAGCCAAGATGTAGGTGCTTTATGTGTTCATTGCTACTGGGAGAGCGATTATGTTACTAATTTGCTATAGATATTACAAAATGTTCCATCTTACCCAGAATAAAAGCCAACCTCCTTATACTGGCTGACAAGGCCCTGGCAGTCTGTCCCTCCCCACTGCCCCCAAGTTCTCAAGTGCTCTGGTATCATCCCCATGGCACTTCCCCAGGATCACCTGCTTCAGCCACAGTAACCTCTGCTCTTCATACATGAAGATGTTCTCTCAACTTTGGGTCTTGTCATTTGCTGTTTTTCTCTTCCTAGAGTATTTTCACCTAGATTTATGCGTGATTTACTTCCTCACTTTCTTCAACCCTCTTCGTAAAAGTCACCTTCAATGGAGCCTTCTCAGTCAATCTATTTAAATATGTTGTACTCTCACATCCTCCTTCTGGCACCGTATCTGTATTTTCCAGGCTTATTTTTCTCTCAGCACTATTATATTCTAACATACATTACATAACATTGCATGATGAAAAGTATTTCTTTTACTTATTATAGTCTGTCTCCCTCTTCTAGAATAGAGGCTACACCAGCATAGAGAGTTTTGTGTATTTAATTCAGTGTTGTATCCTCCATATCAAGAGTGACGCCTGGTACCCAGAGAGTGCTCAATCAAGGTTGATTGAACAGAAATGTGTATCTAGCCTGGTGTATGCTTGCACCAGACATTGGAGTACAGGGGTTTGATTGCTGGCTCCTGGTCCTGATTACAGCTTCATGCTAGGCAGTGGTGATATTCCAAGTAATTGGGTCCTTGCTACCCATGTGGGAGACCTGGATTGAGTTCCTGGCTTCAGAACCAGTCCAGCCCCAGCTCAGCCACAGCTATTGTGAGCATTTGAGGAGTGAATCAGCAGACAGGAACTTTCTTGTCTGTCTGTGTCTCTTTGTATCTCTTCCTCTCAAACAAAAAAAAAGAAAGATTTATTGAACAAACAATGAGTGAGTGAACATGATGGAGGAGACAGTAGTAGGGAATGGCTCTGGAAGGCCCATACCAATGCAGCATCAAAGCCAAAGTCACTATCACTGGGACTCTTCTGTAGCTGTGAGGGTGGAGGAGCATGAAGGCTTATACAATCTGCTCTAGTAGATAACTGCCGAGGAGTCGGAAGTTTCATATTTATAGCCAATAGCTGTGGGATTCAGATTGTGTGGTAATAAGAATGAATCCATTTTAATGGCCCAGTGAGTAAACTGGTATGGATTATTTCACAGAGGGATGGAAAGTGTTACAAAAAAGGGAATTTTTTTGATGAAAAATGAGAGAAAAGAAAATCATGAAGAAAAAGAAAAAGGAAAACATACCTAAAGAAAAAGAGCAAGGAATCTCAGCTAACTGAGGACTACCTTGAAAACTCTTGGTGACTCCTCATACATGCTCCTGCTCCTTTGCCATAGAGCAACTGACCCTAGCAGTGTGTGTTTGTGTGTGTGTATGCGTGTGTGTGTGTGTGTGTGTGTGTGGCGTTGAGCAGGAAGAGAGCCCTAGCCCTGGACTCACATGGGTACATATGTTGTGGAGATACTACTTTGCCTAAATGATGCAAATCTGGCCTGGTGGATGTTGCCATTAATTGAACTGATTAAGAAAAAAAATTTAAGCACAAGATACTTTCATATACTTATGGGAAGCATCTTTTTTGGACTCGACTCTACTGTATGAGATTTGTGCCCTTCATCAGAAGGCCCATCTGCCAGTTGGCAGTCAGACTTTCTGTAGAGCCAGAAGCTTCACTTGGGGAATGTGTCCAAAGGGAGAACACCTGGGTGGGCTGAGCTTCCTCATTATTTAGCTCAAGGGCCATGGAATGGTGTTATTCTAACCTTTCCTTCAAGGAGGAACCATATATATGCTTATGCTAATGTGTTTTTCCACACTTAATACATTTAGTTTAAGAGAAGTGGTTTTAGAACTGAGATAAAATAGTTTACTGTTTTCTCTCTCAAGACATTTTAAGGAAAAGCCAGAAACTTCAGCTGGATCTCTGAAAGGTCAGAAGCTCAGAGAAGGAAGAGATGAGAATCTGACCCAAGTGGGAGATCTGGGGGTGGGGGCAAGGCAGTATAAGCCACACACATACTAACAGGCAAAATTATTGGTTTATTTGACCCTTTCTTCTTTTCTCTGAGTGTTCTGGTCTGAATATCACCTCTAAAACTCATGTTGAAATTTAATTTCCATTGTGATGGTGTTGAGATGAGGCCTTCAAGAAGTAATTGTGTCTTGATGCTCTGTCCTAATGAATGGACGCATGTGTCCTTCTGGGGATGGATTCATGGAGTGGGCTTCTGACAAAGGGTGGAATGGGCTCTGGTTATCTCTCTGCCTCCTGTGTGCTCATTGTCCTTGAGCCACACTGTCCTGAAGGATGCAGGCCATCACCAGACTTCTCAGACTTCTCAGTCCCAGGAAGGGTGAGACAAACAAGCTTTTGTTTCACAATTTTTCCAGGCAGTTGCATTTTGTTATAGCAACAGAAAATGGACTAATTTGTTGGGGTTCTGTGGACATGAGATGAACCTGGTGACAAATTTGAAAGAGTTCAAAGAGCATGACTGGCCACAAAGACTATGGCATTACTTAGCCTTAGGCAAGAAGATAAATGCTAGTCATTTCTCCCACCCCTGTCCCATTTTTTTAAATTGGAAGGGTATCAAGAATGTGTCCCAAACATCTGTCTTTCACAGGTAGGGGCAGATGGGCTTTTCAATTGTGGTGGCTACTATTTACCAGTTTCTATTAAGCACAGCCAGTTTAATAAATTATAAAAATCAGCCATTAGGCTTAGATAGCTTAACATAAACCCATCATAGGAATCTCATAATGGGTACCAGATCTTAATATTTGTACTACCTATCCATTAGGGTCTGGAGAAAAATTTGTAATCTTGGCCGGCACCACGACTCACTTGGTTAATCCTCCGCCTGCAGCGCTGGCACCCCAGGTTCTAGTCCCGGTTGGGGTGCTGGATTCTGTCCCGGTTGCTCTGCTTCCAGTCTAGCTCTCTGCTGTGGCCTGGGAAGGCAGTTGAGGGTGGACCAAGTGCTTGGGCCCTGCACCCGCATGGGAGGCTGGGGAGGCGGGGAAGCATCTGGCTCCTGGCTTTGGATCAGCACAGTGCGCTGGCCGCAGTGCGTCGGCTGAAGCAGCAATTTGGGGGGTGAACCAATGGAAAAGGAAGACCTTTCTCTCTCTCTCTCTCTCTCTCTCACTGTCTAACTCTGCCATAAAAAATAAAAGAAAAAAGAAAAATTTGTAATCTGTGTTGGTTCACTCCCCAGATGGCTGCAGCCGGCGTGCTGCGCCAATCCGAAGCCAGGAGCCAGGTGCTTCTCCTGGTCTCCCATGCAGGTGCAGGTGCCCAAGCACTTGGGCCATCCTCCACAGCGCTCCCGGGCCACAGCAGAGAGCTGGACTGGAAGAGGAGCAACTGGGACTAGAACCCGGCGCCCGTATGGGATGCCGGTGCCACAGGCAGAGATGGAGGATTAACCAAGTGAGCCACGGCGATGGCCCCGACCATTTTAATTTCTATTTAGGTGCATGCTTTATTACACATTTGTGCAAGAATATATGGATGTGATAAGAAATAAACATTCATAGAGTAGAAGTATGTATACAGATTATTTTATTGATATGCACATATTTAGGAGACATCAGAAACTACTGCCTTGGTATATCCTTTGAAACCCCTCCCTAAACTTTAATAATCCTTTTGTGCTTACACACTGAGGCCAGACTTCTGCTCTTAGTGAGTATTAATAAACGGTGTTTCCTCTGTCCTCAACATGGTAGCGGGTACTGACCAACTTGAAGGGATTTTCTAAAATATTTGTATTGGCTACTCTCATTCTTATGCTACAAATGATATCTCAGTAAATTTTCTTAAAATCTGTTTTAGGTTAAAACTTTTTTCTACAGATGATACTTTTTAAATTTATCTTTTAAAGTTTTATTAATTAATTTATTTGGAGGCAGAGTATCAGGGAGAGAGAGGAAGCTATATAGGGGCAGAAGAGGAAGTCAGTCTCAAGCATTCCAATACAGGATCCATGAGTACTAAGTAGTTGCTTAACCTGCTGTGCCACAATGCCTGCCCTAATTTATTTTTAAATTGTGCATATTTATGGAGTACTATGTCACTGTTTAGTACAAGCATACATTGTGTAATGTTCAAATCAGTGTGAACATGTGCATCTCAAACATTTATTATTTCTGTAAAGTAAAGACATTTAAATCCTTCTAGCTTTTTTGAAATATATGGTACATTATCATCTATAGTGAATGCACAGTACAATAGAACACCAGACCATTTTCCTCCTATCTGATATAACTTAGTACCTATTATACTTCCCTATCCCTGTCCCTCCATTCTCCTCAGCCTCAACATCTGTGAGATCAACTTTTCTAGATTCCAAATATTAATGAAGTATTCAGCTTTCTGTGACTATCTTATTTCATTTAGCATAATGACCTACAGTTCCATCCATGTTGTTAGAACTGACACTATTTTACTCTTTTTATGGCAGAATTTGTACATTGTGTATTTATACCACATTTTTTAACAATTCATCAGTTGATGAGCACTTAGGTTGTTTTCATTTCTTGGCTACTGTTAGTAGTTCTGTAATAAACATTGAGGTGTATATGTTACTTCATTTCCTTTAGATATATACTCAGTAGAGGGATTGAGAGATCACATGGTATTTCTATTTATAATTTTCTGAGGAAACTCCATACTATTTTCCACAATAATTCCACCAACAATGTACAGTGGTTATCTTTTAAATACATTGTCACTAGAACTTGTTTTCCTTGCCTATTTCATAATAGCCAATATAACTAGAGTGAGATGATATCTCACTGACATTTTGATTTGCATTTCCCTGATGATTAATAATATTTAGCACTATTTAATGTATCTGTTGGCCATTTGTATGTCTTCCTTTGAAAAATGTTGGTTTAGAGCTACTGCCCATTTTTTAAAACATTTTTTATTTATATAAGGTGAACAAATTTCATGTATACAGATTTAGGAACATAGTGATACTTCCTTCTCTTCCTCATAAATTTTCCTCCATAAATTTTTACAATGACATACTTTAATTTACTTTATAATCATAAGCTTAATCCTCCACTAAGTAAAGAATTCAAGAAATAGTGAGAAGAAAAAAGCACTATTTCTCAGCAGTAGAGACAAAGGCTATAAGCAATAATTAAATCTCAAAATATCAATTTCATTCATATTTATTACAGTTTTATACTCTATTAGATCAGGAAAAATATCTAGTATTTGTCTTTTTGGGAATGGCTTATCTCACTAAGTATAATGGTTTCTAGTTAGATCCATTTTTTGTAAAAGACAATATTTTATTCTTTTATACAGCTGAGTAGTATTTCATACTATCTATGTGTTTGTGTGTGTATGTATCACATTGTCTTTACCTAGTCATCAGTTGATGGATATCTGGGTTGATTCTGTATGTTAGCTCTAATGAATTGAACTGCAACAAACATGGGGGTCCAGATAACTCTTTCATATACTGATTTAATTTCATTTGGGTAAATTCACATAAATGAGATGACTGGTTCATATGGTAGATCTATTTTTTCAGATTTGTGAAGAATCTCCATACTGTCTCCCATAATGGCTGTACTAGTTTACACTCCTACCAACAGTTTATTAGTGTATTTCCCTTATATCCTAACAAGCATTCATTGTTTTTGATTTTTGGAGGATAGCCACAGTAACTGGGGTGAGTGACACCTTATTACAGTTTTGATTTGCATTTCCCTGATGGCTAGTGATACTGTGCATTTTTTTGTGTGTCTATTGGCTATTTGATTTTTTTCTTTTAAAAAATCCCTGTTCAAGTTTTTACCAATTTCTTAACTAGATTGTTTAGTTGTTATTGAGTTTCTTGAGTTCTTATTTTTTTTTTTTGTAGATTCTGGATATTAATCCCTTATTAGTTGCATAGTTTGTGAATATTTTCTCCCATTCTTTCAGTTGCCTCTTCCCTTTTCTAAGTGTTTCCTTTGCAGTGCAGAAGGTTCTTAGCTTGATGTAATCTATTTGTTTACTTCTGTTTTTATTGTCTGTGCTTCTGGGTTTCCAAGAAGTCTTTGCCCATGCCAATGTCTTGCACAGTTTCCCCAACGTTCTCCTCAAGTAATTTGATTGTTTCAGGTCGTAGATTTAGATCCTTGATCCATTATGAGTTGATTTTTTAATAAGATGAAAGTTAGGGGTCTTGTTTTATACCTTTGCATGTGGAGATCCAATTTTCCCAGCACCATTTATTGAGGAAAGTGTCCTTTCTCCAGGGATTGCTTTTAGCTCCTTTGTAAAAGATGAACTGTGGATTAATTTCTGGGGTTTCAATTCTGTTACATTGATTGACATGTCAATTTTTATGCCAGTACCAGGCTGTTTTGATTACAACTGCCCTATGGTATGCCTTGAAATCTGGTATTGTGATGCCTCTGGCTTTGTTTTATTGTTTATGGTTGCTTTTCCATTCGGGGTCTCTTGTATTTCCATATGAATATTAGCATCATTTCTTCTAGATATCAGAAGAATATCATTGATATTTTGATTGGGATCACATTGACTCTGTAAACTGCTTTTGGTAGTATGGACATTTTGAACATGGAATCTTCTTCCAATTTTTGGTGTCTTTTATTTCTTTCCATAATGTTTTGTAATTTTTATTATAGAGATATTTTACCTCCTTGGTCAAATTAATTCCAAGCTATTTACGTTTTTTTTGTAGCTACTGTGAATGGTACTGATCTTACACGTTCTTTCTCAGCCATGGCACTGTGTATACAATGACTATTAATTTTTGTGTATTGCCTTTATATCCTGCAATTTTACCAAACTCTCTTATGAGTTTCAACAGTCTCTTACTGGAGTCCTTTGATTCCACTATTTAAAGTATCATGTCATCTGCAAACAGGGATAATTTGTCTTCCTCCTTTCTGACTTTTATTCATTTCATTTCTTTTTCTTCCCTAATGGCTCTGGCCAAAATTTCCAGAACTATATTTAAAGGCAATGGTGTAAATTGAAATTGGACTATTATTATTGCTGTTGGATTTTTGAGTCCTTATGCATTCTGGATATTATCCTCTTGTCAGTTGTGTAGTTCAAAAATATTTTCCCCTTTTCTGTAGGTTATCTCTTTACTCTGTTGATTGTTTCTTTTGTTGTACAGAAGCTTTTTAGTTTGAGGAAATCTCATTTGTGTGTTTTTTTCTTTTGTTTCCTGTGCTTTTAGGATCTTATTCAAAACATACTTGTTCATTCTAATGACCTGAAGTATTTGTCCCAGTTGTTTTCTAGTGGTTTCATAGTTTCAGGTTTTACATGTAAATCTTTATCCCTTTTGAGTTGATTTTTATAGGTTATATGAGATTGAAACGGGAGGGGGGGAATCTATGTTCATTTTCTGCATATGAGTATCCAATTTTCACAGTACATTTATTGAAAAGACTGCTTTTTCCAGTGTGTATTATTAGCTCCTTTGTTGAAGATTGGGTGTCTGTAGTGAACAATCTTTTTTTGAGGCAATGTAGTGGAGCTGTTTCTCTTGGAATTTGGAAAAAAAGCAATACAATTTAGACTTAAAATTCTGGTAGATATTTAAATAAACAATTGTTTTTCCATAGCATAAGCATCTTTATTTCCAAATAACCTATTTTTCTAAATGAGTTTTAGTAGAATAAATATTTTGATTTAGGATTGAAATGACACATGAATATATGAATTTGTGAAGATTTTTTTCTATATATGTAGCCATGCTGTGTTACATAACTGTATTTGTTAATAAGGAAAATTGTTTCATACTAATAAGATTTCAACAAGGCTAAAGTACATATTTTAAGAATATAAATACTTTTGGGAATTACTGTAGCTAAGCTTGATTTTTGGGTCACCTGATATTTTCTATGACCTGATTAGTTTTGTTTCTCAAGGCCACTGAATAATTTTACTCAGGATTCAAAGTGCTTTTTCTTTTAATGGATTGCAGAATATGATTTAATACCCATTTTGGTTTTGAGATTTGACAGGTTAGCTGAAGGGGCTGTTTTAGCACAGTTCTTATTTCTGATGGACTCTAACTCTGGGATTGTCCCTCTCACACAATACTTATACCTGGCTATTTTAGTATTTTAGAAATTAGAATCAAAACTCATCTGAAAAGCAAAGCAAAATAAAATGAATAAAAATCTCTGTGTCATGTAACACCAAATGAACTTGAAGAATTTGCTAATGTCCAAATTAAGCTCAAATATTAAGTATATTTGTTAAACTAAAATCTGAACATACTTGTATGTTTTAAAAGTATCTGGTTTGAACTGCTTGTACATTTTCACAATGGTACCTTAACAAAACTGGGTCCATCAAATATATTCTCTGAATGACATTGTTCTTAATGCAAGGTTTTTGTCTTACCTCCCAGTTACACTTTCTTGCAACAGTAGAGGTCTCAGGATAATCCTGCTACTACAACCACATTTGCCACAGTTGCCACATTTGCCATTAATCTTGGCCTATGGTACCTCTCCTCCTTTAAAATATCTTGGTTTCCAATTTTCAAGTTTTTTAAAAACATTTTATTTAAGTATACATATTTCATGTACTTCCAACATACAGATATAGGAACACAGTGAATCTTTCTATCCTTCCATCCCTCCTGCCCTTGCTCCCACCCTTCTTTCTCCTCCCTCTCCTATTCCCATTCTTGTTTTTTACAAAGATCAATTTTCATTTAACTCTATACTCATAAAATTAACCCTACACTAAGTAAGGGCTTCAACGAATAATATGAAGAAAAAAAACACCACATCTCAAAGTGTCAGTTTCACTTCTATAGATTACCTTTTGGGTACTCTATTAGTTACCACAGATCAGGGAGAACATATGGTATTTGTCTTTTTGGCACTGGCTTATTTCACTAAGTATAATTGCTTCCAGTTGCATTCATTTTGTTGCAAATGAAGGATTTCATTTTTTCTACTGCTGTGTTGTAATTCCATAGTGTATATATACTATAATTTCTTTATCTAATCTTCACTTGATGGACATTTGGGTTGATTCCATATCTTAGCCATTGTGAATTAAGTTGCAATGAACATGGGCATACAGATTACTCTTTCATATGCTGATTTCTTTCTGTTTGGGTAAATTCCCAGGGCTGGGATGACTAGGTCATAGGATAGGTCTATATTCAGATTTCTGAGGTATCTCCATACTGTCTGCCACAGTGGCTTTACCAGTTTACATTCCCATCAACAGTGGATTAGGGTACCTTTTTCCCCACATCTTTACCAGCATATATATTGTTTGTTGATTTCTGCTTGAGAGCCATTCTAACTGCGGTGAGGTGAAACTTCATTGTGATTTTTGATTTGCATTTCCCTGACTGCTAGTGATCCTGATCATTTTCTCAAGTGTCTGTTGGCCATTTGAATTTCCTGTCTTGACAATGCCTATCCAAGTCCTTTGCCCATTTCTTGATTGGATTGTTTGGTTTATCGTTGTTGAGTTTCTTGAGCTCTTTATAGATCCTGGGTATTTACTCTTTATCAGTTGCAAAGTTTATAAATGTTTTCTCACATTCTGCCAGTTGCCTCTTCACTTTGCTGAGTGTTGCAAGCTTAATATTTAAAGTGACCTGAATGATTTCTCAATCTTTACTCATTTTCCCATTCCTTATTTCTTTTCTTGGGCTGTTGCATATCAAGTGTGAACAACATATACAGCCTCTCTCAATATTTGCTTCTTCATCCATAAGAAATGGTCTGATCCTTGCCAGATTTAATTTTTCACCTCAACTTTTCCATTGGTGATAAGCTACCCACCATGACTCTTGAATAACAGGTGCTTAGACAGCTGTATGATGTGCTACGGAACATAAATGTTATATAACACTTAAGTTGAAGACCCTGGTTGTTTGTTAGAGTTGACTAAACTTAAAAATTACTCATTCCTTCCCAGGAAGACACCCATACCTTCATAACTAGGTAGTGTGTTTCACAGCTATTTTCTGGAGTTTCCTCTTTGTTTTTATTTTCACTTTCTATACAGTATAAATTCCTTTGATCATTAAGACTTTAATCTTCCTAACTCTGTGACTGTCATTTTGACCTTCCCTCCCTCTCTCTCTCTCTCCCCCTCCCTCTCTCTCTCTCTCAGCTCCCTCCCTCTCTCTCTCTCTCAGCAATTGGTTGGTATGGGAACCAGCCTTCATGATGGAATTAGTACCTATTGTATGTAGGGGAATCTTTTTTTAGTATTTTTGTGCGACAAAAATAGAGGGACACATGGAGACACACACATACAGAGAGGGAAACAATGGCTCAGTGAATGTGGGCAGGCATGGTATTAAAAATTCTGAATCTTGATGTTCTAAGTCATGGACTCATGAAGTGCACTGTAATTTTGCAAAGGGTGAATTTGAATCCCACTTATTTAGGGTTAATGTTAAGGGTAGCATGTAACTTTGCTAATGATAAATCCAGCTGTACAGGTCAAAGTGCAACACTATTCCAATCAATTTTTCATGTTTCATATTTTGTGGTGGTTTTCCTTAGGTTCCTGGACCATATCATTTACTCTTTTTGTGACAACCAAAAATGTCTCGAGACATAGTCATACACAGCCTAGTAGGTGGAATTGCCTGAGATTGGGTATCATTTCCATAGAGAAAATCTCCATTTGTGAGTGAAAGTTGAGCCATCTTTATTCATATTCCTATGTCCTGCAGATGTGTTGTTGTTATATATTGAGATTTTTTTTCTTAATGCATGCCATTAATAAAATTATAAAAATATTTTTTGTTTTTTAATGGTATATATTAAATGTGAAAAACTAAATACTACGAAATATATGTCCTCTTAAGAAAATTTTCTGATAGCTGAGGCCTTTTACAATCTCATTATATGGTGAAGTTTGAATGAAATACAACTATCTTCCTATTGAATTTCAGTGTGTCCAATGTAGGTATTTTTTTAACATTGTCTGAGAAAAATTATTTGGCAATTGAATATAGGATAAAATGGTGAGTAGGAAAATCTTAATGAAATGAATCAGGCCAGGAAACTGTATTGTCCTTGTCTATAAACTAGGAAGAAGGATGTATTTTCAAGACTTTCTGGAAGAAAAACCACTGAGTTCCAGACAAATGCTAAGATTCCTTCCAGTGAAATATAATCATCCCCCAGTTATGGTGGGGAGCAAACATTGACCTGATCCTCAGTGTCTAGGAACTGCTTTGTGAACACAGCCACTGCTCTCGGGATCAACTCTTTTGATCCTTCTAAATCCTAGGCCTTCAGTTATAGATCTCTTTAATTATACTTGCACCTGTTGTTTGAGATTTTTTTAAACACTCAGTGCACTTAAAATTTGCTATTTGCTGTCTCACTTTCTGTACCTAAAACATTTTATGATTTCTGCTTTTAATTCTTCATTTGGTGGAGTCACTTCTGTATTCATCTAGATTGGCGCCAAACTGAACTTGTATTTCTGAATAATAATCCATGGTGATAGTTTTCAAAAAGGAAATTGCAGCTAAGTGAAGCACAGATAATTTATCAACTTGAGTACTTCTTACAACATGACTTGACTAGGATCTGGAATTAAATACCCAAGAGAGAAGATTAAAAATAGAATGAGTTTCAATTTCAGAAAGTAAATTCTTGAAGTGTCTTTCCTGTCTTTTTCATCCAATTTATCACACACATTCTGGCTCTAACCATTTCTGCAAATGAGACAGTGTTTCCTCTAGGGCTTCCACACTGAAATGGAACCAAAAGGGCTGAGTTCTTTTGGCTGAGGTGTTTTGAATACTGGTGAATCGCAATTCAGTGTGAGCTATAATTATTGGCCTAGTGATAGCAAATACTGTAACCTTCAAATGGAAATAAGTACTGGAAAGTTTTATCCTTTTTATGTATCTTTTTTTTTTTTTTTGACAGGCAGAGTTAGACAATGAGAGAGAGAGAGAGACAGAGGGAAAGGTCTTCCTTCCCTTGGTTCAACCCCCAAATGGCTGCTACAGCAGGCGCGCTGCGCCGATCTGAAGCCAGAAACCAGCTACTTCCTCCTGGTCTCCCAGCGGGTGCAGGGCCCAAGCACTTGGGCCATCCTCCACTGCCTTCCAGGGCCACAGCACAGAGCTGGATTGGAAGAGGAGCAACCGGACAAAATCTGGTGCCCCAACTGGGACTAGAACCCGGTTACTGGCGCTGCAGGTGGAGGATTAGCCAAGTGAGCCTCAGTGCTGGCCTATGTGTCTTGGTATATGTTTGAATTGTTTTTAAAGGGTCCTATATTTAACAGGCTATGAAGGTCTGATTTAATCTTATTTATAGATAGGCAAATAGGACTACAAAAGTCTGGTGGGTTTTTACAGAACATTTTATTGATCATATTTTACCAACCAAAACATACTTAAACACAGACATAATAAAAATTATATGTGTAATATAGCAAAAGTGTCATTATGATTAGTTAACATACGAATAGGGTTATAACACTATAACAGTGACATAAGTAGCATTATAATAGAATTTATCACAATAGTAATAGAATGGTTTTTAAAATTTTCTCAAAAATGATAAGATTTTGGGTGCTGAGAGGATTTATAAGAATTACAGTTCTATTGACTTTCTATCACTTCTGTGTGTTGTTTGAGTGGTTTTATCGCAGTGTGGATGGTTATAGCAGTTTTGAATCCCATAACATTATTGAACTGCATAGAGCCCTTGCTCTCAGATTATCTGGTCCAGTGGCTTTCAAATCTGTGAGCCACAAGCACTGTGTCTCTGTGTTCATGTAAATCTGAAATAGGTCTCTGAAATGGTATTTGTTCGGATATTTTCTATTAAATTTCATTCTATGCCATTTTTTTCTCTTTTCTAGTTCATTTGGAAAAAAACACTCAGAACTCATAGTCATGAATGAGCATTTGAAAACACTGTCCAAAGTTAGAACTGTGTTTTAAAAGTAAGGAACCTGGGGTCAAACAACGCAAAGTGATTTGTCTAGGGTCAAACAACTCTTTAGCACCTAAATTGTGTGTTTCTTTTTGTAAAAACAAATATGAAATTTCAAATTCAAATCATTTAGCATTTGGTGATTACATAATAAATCCTGGCAAATCCAAAAAGTTCTTTCCTAATGGAAATAAGGAGGCTAGCAGGCCCACTCCCATAGTGATGCATATTGGAACAATTATTTTCTATTATTGACCCTGGGAGACACTAGGCTAAAATTCTGGTTATTTGCATAGCTCTGTGGCTGCTTTGGCCCTACAATGGCAGAGCTTAGTAGTTGTGACAGAGACAATATGTTCTGCAAAGTCTGAAGTATTTTCTGTCTGACCTTTTGCAGAAAAAGCTTGCTAACGCCTGAGAATTTTCTGATAAGGAATGTAAAGCACTGACAATTTCTAGCACAGGGTAAATGCCCAACAAATAATAGTTATTTTTCTGTACAATGGTAATAGTGATTAAGATGATAAGGATTGCAATGATGCTGGTGATGATGGTAATAAGTTATGGTGATGTTAATAATGAGAAAGATGATGTTGACAATAATAACAGCAACAATAAGAAAAACAGTTCTTTGGCTACCAGCTTGGAATTCTTTTATTCTATGATAGGAATCACTCCTCATATTGTTCAGATATTTAGCAAGTATGGTTTGCCTTTTCCCTTGTTTCTGCTTTTTCCTAATATTACATCACTAATATCTGCCAGAAGCCATAATCTGTCTCGGGGTGTGGTAATGTTGGTGATTCCTGGTAGATTTCCTGGATCCCAACAGTATCTTGGGAAAATTTTTGCCTTATCCTTGGATTTTTATTTTGGTTTTACAGATCCCAGAAGAAGAAAGAATTTCTTGTTTTGTACTAATCATAAATTAGCCAGTTAGAAGGCATCATATTAATCATGTATTTTTGCTATATTTGTGGCCTATAAAACCCTCATTCTTGCCACCCATGGACCCCCAAATGTGTCTCAAAGTGAATTAGACTCACTCAGGAACTTAGCATCTGTTTCTCCTCTTGTTATAAATTCACAAATAGGATCTGTTTTTCCTTTTAAAGTGGTTTCCCTGGCAACTAAACCACCCTTATACGATCAGAGCAGTTTGTCACTTTTGAAGTTTGACTTTCTGACAAGGCCTTCTGGCTCAGGGACATGAAGAAAACAACATCCAAACACAAACATTTCGAAAACACTCAAGTGGTGAATTACAAATGCAAACTACATTAGGAGATTTCTCTGTAGATTGTGTCAGCCCCCATCCCGACCACCCTCTGCATCCAACCAGCACAGATAACCATCCCTTGAAGTAGCTATCTTTGTAGCAGAGAACAGATGGGAGTGATTCTTAAAGTGGCTCAATTACCATAAAGATATATTCTGGGAAGCAGCGGGTAGACAGAGAGATAGTAAGGCTTGCAGCAGGCTGCCATATAATGTGAACTCACCTTGTGGTTACAGAAGCTGAAATAATCATATTGGCCACGACTCAGACACAGCATGGGGAATGTAAACTTTGCTGCCTTGCTCAAAAAAGTCCACACAAAGTGAAACACTTTGGGTCTTAGCTAATCCTCAGATTGACTTTTCATTTGTTGTTGTCTTTAAATAATAATAATTATAAAATAATTATTTTGTTAATTATTGTATGATTTTTAAGAATTTATTTATTTGAAGGTCAGAGCAACTGCAATGGTGGGGGAAGGGTAAGGGGAGAGATACAAAGGGAGAGAGAATTGAGCTGCAATAAACATTAAGGTGCAGACAGCTTTTTTGTTTGCCAATTTGATATCCTTTGGGTAAATTCCAAGGAGTGGGATGGCTGGTTGTATGGTAGGGTTATATTCAGGTTACTGAGGAATCTCCAGTCTGACTTCCATAGAGGCTTAACCAGTTTGCATTCCCACAAACAGTGGGTTAGTGTCCCTTTTTCCCCACATCCTCGCCAGCATCTGTTGTTGGTAGACCTGGAATCAACCCAAATGCCCATCAACAGTAGACTGGATAAAGAAATTATGGGACATGTACTCTATAGAATACTATACAGCAGTCAAAAACAATAAAACCCAGTCATTTGCAACAAAATGGAGGAATATGGAAAACATCATGCTGAGTGAATTAAGCCAGTCCCAAAGGGACAAATATATGTTCTCCCTGATCGGTGACAACTAACCAACCACAAAAAAGGAAACCTGTTGAAGTGAAAGGGACACTATGAAAAACAGTGACTTGATCAGCCCTTGTCCTGACTGTTGATATACAATTTAATACTTTATGTGAATTAATGCTATAACTAGTACTCAAACAGTATTTTACACTTTATGTTCTGTGTGGGTGCAAACTGATGAAATCTTTACTTAATATATACTAAATTGATCTTCTGTATATAAAGATAATTGAAAATGAGTCTTGATGTGAATGGAATGGGAGAGGGAGTGGGAGATGGGAGGGTTGCGGGTAGGAGGGAAGTTATGGGGGGGAAAGCCACTGTAATCCATAAACTGTACTTTGGAAATTTATATTTACTAAATAAAAGTTTAAAAAAAAAACAAAGGGAGAGAGAAAGAGAGGAAGAGATATCTTCCATTCACTGGTTTACTCATAAATGGCCACAACAATGAAACTCTTAGCTGAGTCTCCACATGGATGGCAGAGACTCAAGCACTTATGCATCTTCTGTTGCCTTCTCAAGGAATTGGCAGGAAGCTGGAGTGGAAGAGGAGCATCTAGTTTTCAAACCATCACTCTGATATGGGACGCCACCATTTCTTTCTTTTTTTTTTTTTAATTTTATTTTTTTTGACAGGCACAGTGGACAGTGAGAGAGAGAGAGACAGAGAGAAAGGTCTTCCTTTGCCGTTGGTTCACCCTCCAATGGCCGCTGCGGCTGGCGCGCTGCGGCCGGCGCACCATGCTCATCCGATGGCAGGAGCCAGGTGCTTCTCCTGGTCTCCCATGGGGTGCAGGGTCCAAGCACTTGGGCCATCCTCCACTGCACTCCCTGGCCACAGCAGAGAGCTGGCCTGGAAGAGGGGCAACCGGGACAGAATCCGGCGCCCTGACTGGGACTAGAACCTGGTGTGCTGGCACCGCAAGGCGAAGGATTAGCCTGTTGAGCTGCGGCGCCAGCGGGACACCACCATTTCAAGCAGTGGCTTCACCTGCTGAACTACAATGCTGGCTTCTATGAATGTATAAATTAATTATTAAATAATTGCTATTAACTACTATTTATCCCCAATGATTTCCCCTCCTGTTGCTGTTATATTTATCAATAACAGGAGTCAGGACCTCATTTACTTCTGGATTTCCTTCCTCTCCACAACCCAATTCCAGTTCTTAGAGTAGCTAGAACAAAATTGGGGGCAGGCAGAATGATTAGAGTAGGAAATAAGAGTACAATAAAAAAGAAAAAAAAATGTGTATTTTCTTATTTCATTTCCTACTAACTTGCTAACAAAGTGCAGAGAGAAATTTGTGGGATAGAAATGAATGAGAGCTATAGAGACCCCCAAGGGAGCTCAGAGTGGAAAAGCATCTGAGAGAGGAGTGAAAATAACAGCTGTGGGGGCCTAATCATTTCCCCATAATGAACTTGCTTTCATGATCTCAAGATTCATAGCAAGTTTTCCTCCTTGGAAAACTTTTCCCAAGAACACAGCATTCTTCATCATAATCCTGTCAAGTGGGCAGCTCTCTTGCATTTGCAGAATTTTGAGAAATGAAGGAATTTGAACAAGATCATGCAACTTGTGACTGGAAGAGCCTGGCCTCAAACTCATACTTCCCAGCTTTCCAATCCAACCAGGTACACTCTCGTATTCGTATTAGAGCTGAAGAGTGCAGCATCCAGGAGGAGAAGGTGGGGCTCAGGAGAGAGGGCAGTCACCCAACTCTTGTGAGTGCTGAAGTCACAGGAATGGGGGGTGTGAGAGTGCTGAGTCAGAGGGGAGAGAAGTCAGACTGTGAAAAGAGGGGCGTGCCAAGTGCTGAGACTGCAGGAAGACGAATTTCTTGAAGATGAAAGGGACCAACAAAATCTATAACACAGAATGTTAGAGAAAAAAGTCAATGATTTGAGTAGGAAGAGGTCATGCATTGAGTATCTTTAAAGATTGTTGACAGTGGAATATGGGAATGGCTAGAAGAAGGTCAGAAATTGTGGATGAACTATAGAAAACATCTATGATCATCCTGTTGCTGGTGATTGCTGATAAGAACAGTCAATTTTTACTGAAAGCTTCTTTTGTGCCAGATACTGTTCCAAGGGCTTCAGTGCACTAAGTTGTCTAAGCACATTTAAGACATTTCACATATATTATGAAAACTGAATATTGTAGAAAAAGAAACCCTACCTGTATTTCAAAATTCTTTTACATCAAAATCAACTTATTTTTTAAAAATTATTTGTTCATTCATTTATGAGAGGTAAAGAAACAGATAAAGAGAGGGAGAGCTCCCACCCTCTTGCTCCTTCCCCAAATGCCCACAAATGCTGGGCCTGGACTGAGGCTGAAGCTAAGGGCTAAGAACTCAATCTAGTTCTCTGATGTGGGTGTTCGGAACTCAATGACTTGTGCTATCAGTACTGCCTCCCAGGTTCTATATTATCAGGAAGCTGGAATCAGGAGCCAGAGCTGGGTTTGGTATCAGGTCCTTCTATCTGGAGTGTGGTTAATCTTCACCACTAGGCAAAATGTCTTCCCCTAAATTAATATTTTACTTTTTTTTTTGATAGGCAGAGTGGACAGTGAGAGAGAGAGAGACAGAGAGAAAGGTCTTCCTTTACCGTTGGTTCACCCCACATTGGCCGCTGCAGCTGACGCACCGTGCTGATCCGAAGCCAGGAGCCAGGTGCTTCTCCTGGTCTCCCTTGCTGGTGCAGGGCCCAAGGACTTGGGCCATCCTCCACTGCACTCCCAGGCCACAGCAGAGAGCTGGCCTGGAAGAGGAGCAACCGGGACAGAATCTGGCACCCCAACGGGGACTAGAACCTGGTGTGCTGGCACGGCAGGTGGAGGATTAGCCTATTGAGCTGCAGCGCCGGCCCAGCCTAAATTAATATTTTAATTATATTTTCCATGAATTTTTTGAGCTACCCTCATATCACCATAAGCCTATGAGGTGGTTACTGTTATCCCTATTACACAGGTATGACCATCGAGGCAGAGAGAGGGTAAGCAATCTGTACAGAATTAGATTGCTACTAAGTAGAAGAGCTGAGATTCAAGGCCCACTCTGTTAGCTTTGCTCATACGTCATAGTGTGGAAAAGCCAGAGGTCTCTTTAAGGGATAATGAATTGACCGAACTACACTGATTTTATCCTGAGAAAAAAATGACAGGTATATTTTGACTGGAAATACTAGTTGTGTTAATGATTATCTATACCTCTTTCCCTCTCTCTCTCTCTCTTAAAAAAAAAAAAAAAAAAGCATTGTTTTAGTGAGGGATTGTTTTTTCCATGTCAGGTTTTAAAGAAAATATAACCATTTGTTGTAAAAATAATTTAAGTGAATTTTGAAATCCTAAAAGAAAATATACTGCATTTTTTACTGGTAACTTACTTAAAAGAATTCAAGCAAGACTTTATGGATCTTCATAAATATCTCAGAAAAGAAAGAGGGCATTCTATGTTTACAGCAAAAACATTTAGTAACTATGTACTGGAACAATGACTTTCTGTGTCTCAAATTCCTTTATGCCTACAGACTGCTCAATTGAATGTCATTAGGACTTCTAGAACTTATTTTCACATAGTTTGAAGCCTGACTCATCTCTTACATAGTCACATGTTGATTGGAAAAAAATATATATACACAAAGCTACCCTCAGTATAGGCAGCATATTGGAATCTAAGCCTTAGAGATTGGCATCCTGCTCAGCGTCCCTAACCCTTTTCAGGTAACCTGATTTATTAATGCCAATATGTACTTTCAACAGATTAAGAAACAATTCTTAAAATAGTTCCACAAGGGACATGGCTGATAGCTTTTTAAAATAAAATAGTTCTGTGATGTTCAATAACAAAGACTTCTGGAAAACTGTTTGAATTTAGTGGTAATTAGAATAGGCATATTTGAAGGGAAGAAATTTGCTTATAATGTAGGTTACCAGTTAACAAAATCATAAACGACTATATAATTTCCTTATATATAGAATTACAACTATGAAAGCAAGAGAGATAAAGTTGATCAGGAAAAAAAGAAATCAAAATATTGTTTTTAAAGTAAATTGCTTTGGAGTACATACAATAACAATATTTTTATAAAATTTTAAAATGATGACTATGTTACTGGCATGTATTCGTTTTAAATATTTACTTAATGTTGAATTGCTAGTTACTTTGGGAAACTATGATACTGCTACAACAGCACTCATCATTTCTAAGGACTTACCATATGGTTGGCATCATGTTTGGAACATTCCATGTCTAATTTTATTTAATGCTCACAAAATCTCTAAGAGACAGATAATCTTGTTTCCTAATGAAAACGAAGGAGCCGTTTGTTATAAATTTCTGGTGGTGTCTATTATTAGTGGACAAATTTGGTGAATATGTGAAGTGCTCTTTTCAGGTGAAATGGTTGCTTTCTCAGTTTCCCTTTCATAATGTACAAAATACCTTTAAAAATCTGCTTTTTTAAAAAAGGAATTTTTCCTTCCTATGTCCCACATTATTACTTCATGACACACTGTAAAAAGAAGGAAAAACGTTTCCTTATAGTATCTTCTGTTTTACATCTTAATCTCACTTTTGAAGTTTGAACCATTCCTGCCCTAGAGAACTTACTATCATCTAATGCAGTTTAGTCAGAAAAGTGCCAATAGAGGGTTAAATTACAGTTTGCAGCTACTGATTTACCACCAGCTGGGGTGAGTTTTGGGGAGAAAGTTTTGGCCTTTGTCTCCTGTTCCCTTACACTTGTCCTATCACATCTTTTTTTTTAACAGTCATTTTTTCCTAGAGCAGGTATACCCCAGTTCATTCAACAATAGATATTGACCGTCTACTAAGTTTAAGCACCAGGGATGCAGTGGTGACCCAAAGAGGCAGGTGCACAGGACAGCTCCTATACTGTAGAAACGAATGGGCATGCTGTGAACATCCATTGGTGTGAAAATCACTAAGTGTCAAAAATAAAATCAAGAGAAAAGACTAGCTCTAAGTAATTTGATTCACCTGCAAATCTTCACCCATTCAAATTTTAACAAATGCATATGCATCTTCACTCCAAACAACCCTCCATTCCAAGTGGTGTTTGATATTAGAGAATATGGTAAAAATGTAAGATAAATTAATTGGCCTCTAATTGTTGTGTTTTTCCTGATGAGATACAACTGTTGTGTTAACTATTTTGGGCAAGAGTTATATGGTTTATAAAAAGTCGTGTGGATGATTGTACACAAGGGTCAAGACTTTTAAAATTTGTCTTTAGGCCTTATTTGGGAGTGAAAATATAAAGGGTAGAAAAAGAAGAAAATTATATAAATAAATGTGGTAATATTCTAATACTCATAACTACTAACAATTTTTGTTATACCTCATACATCTAAACTATCTTAAAATCAAAGAGCGAAATTAATATTTTGGTGTACCTACTACATGCCAGGCTATGCACTAAGGATCTGATTTGTCATCTTATTTAATTTTCATATCTGCCTTTGAAGCTTCTTGTGCCCATTTTATAGAGGAAGAAATTAAAGTTTATTAACTAAAGATAAGTAGTTTAAATATGATTATCAGTTAATAAGAGATAAATATACTATTTGAGCCTGATTCTGATTTCAGATTCCGCTGTTTCCATTAGGATTAACAAGTTAATGGTATGAAACATCGCCTTACAGCTCACCTATTACCTCAGGTTTTTTTTTTTAACCTCAGATTTTTTGAAGACAATTTTTTTTATTATGGATGGGAAGCATATGTAGACATTCAACAATATTTCCTTGTGCTTATATATGTTGTATTATCCATTTCAAAGCATATGCAGATTTAGCACTCAGTAATAACACAATTGTATTCTTTGGTGATATCTCATTGCCATTTATTTTGGTTAGTTTGAAAATAAACACTCATTGCTTTTTATTTTATCTTAAGATTTATTTATTTTATTTGATAGTCATAGTTACACAGAGAGAGGGGGAGTAGTGAGGGAGAGAGAGAGGTATTCCATCTGCTGGTTCACTCCCCAGTTGGCTGCAATGGCCAAGGCTGCGCCCATTCGACGCCAGGAGCCAGGAGTTTCCTCTGAGTCTACCATGTGGGTGCAGAGGTCCAAGGGCTTCTTCTACTGCTTTCCCAGACCATAGCAGAGAGCTGGATCAGAAGAGGAGCAGCCAGGACTTGAACTGGTGCCATGTGAGATGCTGATACTGCAAGCTGCGGCTTTACCTGCTATGCCACAGCACTGGCCACAACACTCATTACTTTTATAGACCTGACGTAGAGACAGTAAGTGCACAACAGGTATGAAAGATAGAACAGTCATAGTGTGTCATCATATTTTGAGATTGAATACTGGAGTCCTTGGAAAAGTGTTCATCAGACTTTAACACTGCTGGATAGGAAACATGTGAAATACAACATCCTTGCTGAGTAGCGTATTGAAACATACCCTGGACTACCACATTTCTTATCTTGTTACTCCAAATGAGCATGTTTAAGATAATACTGGAAAAAGCAGAGAGCAAATAGGAGGCAACATGAACCAGGCAGACCTGTGTTCAAATCCAATTGCATCATGTTCTCATTGAGCGTTATTTAATCTTCCCATGTCTCATTTTCCTACTGTCTAATGGATATGATGACTCTCTTGCTGGCTTGTGAGAAACACAGAAGATGATACATTAAGTATGAAGAGCAGCATCATATAAAGCTCATTAAATGGTATTTAAATGTGGAAGAAAACCTGTTCTTTGGTGAGTGGATTCAGTGTTTTAGTTAGCCAGGGTGAGAGACCATGGCTATCTAGAGAAGGAGGAGTAATGTAGACCAGAGATGCTTCTCCCAGCTTTCTAGATGTACCCCACCCCCTCAGAGCCCTTTTTTTTTTTCATGTATTCCTAAAACAGGCAAAGCTTTGACATTCTGTGTGGGTTGCTATTTTTCTATGTGCTGTATCTTCAAAATGCTAAAAACAAAATTACAAAGTGATTAAATCACTCATTTCTTTATAGATCCTGACACTGATCTATTTATTTAATAAACACATATTTACCCTCCATCATGTAACAGGTACTACAGGGTTCAGAGGGGAAGAAAACAGAGAAACTTTTCCCATCATTTTGATGCTTATGTTCCAGTTGAGGAGTGAGATACTAAAGACGTTCTATAATAAACAAGTAATTTTAAAGCAGAAAATGCTATGTAGAAGTACAAGGTGCTAAGATATTGTACAAATAGGAGATTGTATTGAACCCAATGAGTTGGGGAAGATAATGGTTTCTGAAAGCAGGGTGTGTGTCAGAAATTGTGTCGTATTCATTGTGCGAATTAAAATATTAATCATGCAATCTCTGATTTTCTTGGAACTCAGCAGAGTGAAGAGGAGTTAACTGGAAAAAGGATTGCAGGGGAGTATTTTAAGCCAAGAGAGTAGCATGTCAGTTATTCATTTTGTTCCATTTTTAAACTCCTCATAGCCTCCTAATCTCTCATTGACACCTAATTTTCATGTTTGTGAAAGAGGGAATGACTGTTATTGGGGATATGTGTGTATCATATTTCTTACAAGAAAGATCTTCAAAATAGTCATTTTAGTCATGTTGTGCTATAGCAATTTTTATGAGTACCCTCCACTCCCTCCATTTCAGTCTTAGAAGTTTCCTCGTTTACATGATAAATCCTATTATAAATAAATGACGATCAGGGATATAAAAACTTCATGTTGGGTCACATAGCTAAGTGCAGAGGGTAGTGGGATACCATGCCAATACTGTCTGATTTAATGCCCATGTTCTCTCAATTGCATTAGAAACATCAGTTGTTGGTTCTACATTTGCATTGCTCTTTATTCTTCTCATCAAGTTTAGGGAACCCAAGACAAAACTGACAAACTCTGGCTTTCTGACACCTGCCTCACTGATTCTGTTAAAAATTATGTACAAATGAAATGATGGATTAATATGAATATTATATATATAGTATTATATAGTATATTACATAGTATAATACTATATACTATGTATAGTATTATAAATATTGTATTAGTAGTTATTTTCTTGATATATACATGACTTTGCTTTTAGATTTAGTCAATTCTTTATATTGTCCAAGTCTGAGGAAGCTATTTTTTTTTTATTTTTGACAGGCAGAGTGGACAGTGAGAGAGAGAGACAGAGAGGAAGGTCTTCCTTTTTGCCGTTGGTTCACCCTCCAATGGCCGCCGCGGTTGGTGCGCTGCGGCCGGCGCACCGCGCCGATCCTATGGCAGGAGCCAGGTGCTTCTCCTGGTCTCCCATGGGGTGCAGGGCCCAAGGACTTGGGCCATCCTCCACTGTACTCCCTGGCCACAGCAGAGAGCTGGCCTGGAAGAGGGGCAACCGGGACAGGATCGGTGCCCCGACCGGGACTAGAACCCGGTGTGCCGGCGCCGCAAGGCGGAGGATTAGCCTATTGAGCCGCGGCGCCGGCCTGAGGAAGCTATTTTAAAATGTAATTTCTTCCAAAAGTCAAAATGTAATCTTAATGACAGAATGCTGGTTATCTTTGTTCTCTTGCATGACAGGTTACTATGTGGGCCACGGAGGTTAGTGACTTGCCTGGCTGAGCAGAGTCTGAATGTAAAGAGCTTATACTTTCTTGAAATTATTAAGGGGCCGGCACTGTGACATAGAAGGTTAAGCCTCCACCTGAAGCACTGGCATCCCATATGGATGCCAGTTCAAGACCCAGCTGCTCCTCTTCCAATCTAGCTCCTTGCTAATATGCCTGGGAAATCAGAAGACGATGGCCCAAGTCCTTGGGCCCCTGTTGCCATGTGGGAGACTTAGAAGAAGCTCCTGGATCCTGGCTTCAGCCTGGCCCAGCCCCAGATCTTGGGGCCATTTGGGGAGTGAACCAGTGGTTGGAAGTTGTCTGTCTTTCTGTCTCTGCCTTTCTCATAGCATGGCAAACACCTTAAACAGTGCTCTGACCTCAGAGTCAGCCCTTAAGGCATTAAGCTCCTGGCTCTTGGCTTCATACCACCTAACTAGGCCATTGTGGTCATTTGGGGAGTGAATCAATGGATAGAAGATTTCTTTCCCTGTCTCTCCCTCTCTCTGTCTAACTCTGCCTTTCAAATTAATAAATAAATCTTGGGAAAAATGTTATACTATCTGTGATTACTTTAAAATTTACTGTATATGGGTGAAATGGTTATATTTCCATTTGATTGTTGTTTATCGTCCTTGCCTTATTCTTGCTAAACTAGGATCTTTTTTCTTTTATTTGCTGAACTCTATTTGGTGGAGAACTAAACCCTTGACTATAATGTAAATTAAAAGTTTAATCTCAAAAAGTAAAAAAAAAAAATCATTGTAAAAAGAACCTTTAAAAATAGAAATAATCAGTTAGACTCTTTCGTGTTTGAGTCATCTTAAATAACAATTTGCAACTACAATTGTCATCATGGTCAAAAGTGTAATGCAGATATGTGATGAAAGCTTTTGAAGACATTCTTTATGTATATAGTTAGGAAAAACACAAAATAGTAGCTATTTGTCCTTCTATTTTAAATGAAACATCAGATTATACCAAAGTCATACTGAAAATAACATTAAATTGTCATGTTTTTTCATGGAATTATGGTATCACCTCAAAAGATGCTGGCTTCACTGTATTCCCTTGAAAACAAGGAGTTATGAAGTGTATCACATGTCAGAATGTTTTTAAAAGATTTATTTATTTGAAAGGCAGAGCTACACACAGTGAGAGAGAGAGAGAGAGAGAGAGAGATAGGGCTTCCATCCACTGGTTCACTCCCCAAATGGCTGCAATAGTCGGAGCAAGGCCAATTCAAAGTCAGGAGCCAGGAGCTTCTTCTGGGTCTCCCTCATGTGTGCAGGGGCCCAACACTTGGGCCATCCTCCGATGCCTTCCCAGGCACATTAGCAGGGAACTGGATTGGAAGTGGGGCAGCCAGGACTTGAACTGGTACCCATATAGGATGCTGGCACACCAGGCGGCAGCTTAACCTGCTATATACCACAGTGCCAGCACCAACATGATAGAATTTAAATTTCCCTTAAATGACTCACTATGTGAATTAACAGTAAAACTAGTATTCAAGCAGTAATTTATACTTTGCGTGTCTGTGTGGGTGCAATCTATTGAAATCTTTACTTAGTATATACTAAGTTATCTTCTATATATAAAGATAATTAAAAATGAATCTTAATGAAGAATGGGATGGGAGAAAGAGTAAGAGATGGGCTGGTTTGCGGGTGGGAGGGTGGAGGGGAGGGGAACCACTATAATCCAAAATTTGTACTTCTGCAATTTATATTTATTAAATGAGAGTTTAAAAAATAAAAAAGTAAAAAATGAATCACTATGGAATGTGGAGCATCACCATTAAAAGTATGCTTTAGTTACAGTTGTTTGTCACACACCTTGTAGTTCCACTTTGGGAATATGTCAAGATCTTCATCGTCCATTTTTTTCTATTTGTCTTGTATCATGGAATATGTAGTTTGTGAACTGCCACAGCCATAGCCTGGTCTATAGTTGGTAAACACAGGAACTACATCTGGGTGTCGCACTTGAGTTGCAGGAGTCCAGGTACTTGGTCCATCTTCTGCTCTCCCAGTCGCACTATCTGGGAACTGAATATGAAGTGGAGCAGCCAGGACTCCAGCTGGTGCTCTAAAATGGGAAGCTGGCACTGCAGGCTGTGTCTTAACCCTCTGTGCCACAGTGCCAGCTTCTTTCTTTGCTTTCTTACTAAGAGAATATTTTCTATTCTCCATCTCTTACTCCTCTCTCTTCTCAGGCCAGATCCTCAATCAAATTTCTTGAGTAACTTTATTGCTTCTTTCTTTCTCCAACCAATCTCCTTTCCATACATTAATCAAGTATCAAGGTAGAAAGAAGACTCTGCAGGCCAAAGTTGTAGTGCAGTGGGTTAAGCTGCTGTCTGTGACACCAGCATCCTATATGTGGGCCAGCTCAAGTCCTGGCTTCTTCACTTCTGATCCAGCTCACTGCTAACATGCCTGGGAAAGCAGTGGAAAATTGCCCAAATATTTAGCCCCTGCACCCATGTGAAAGACCAAAATGAAGTTCCTTGCTCCTGGCATGGGCCTGGCACACCCTAGCCATTGCAGCTATGCAGGAGAGAACCTGCAGATAGAAGATCTCTCTCTCTCTCTCTCTCTCTTTCTCTTTATCTCTCTGACTCTGCTTTTCAAATAAATCAACAAATCTTACAAAAAAGAAGACTGTGGCTGTCTAGTTCAGTGGTTCATACTGTGAGCGGAATGATAGTGTGCATTATGCATGCAAGGAGTTCTGTGGCCAAATTAATGTGCAAAACTGTGGGCTAAATCGAAACTGTAGGCTAAACAAAACTTAAAGACCTCCTGTCTGTGCAACTCCTCCAATCATAAGTTATGGAATGCTCCAATTTGTAAATTTAGCTGATCACAGAATGCTTTTTCACTCATGGTTTTGCAATGCTGGTATTCTAAGAATGGTACATTGGGGTAACAGTGATCTAGAACCATGTTGCCCTTAAGAAATCAAGTGACTCACTCAAGACATCCCAATTATTGGAGGGAAAATCAGAGACCAGAACCTATTTTGTCTATTTCAAATAGGCAATTGGACATTCCACAGCTCTGAGTATTCTGCTCTCACTGCATGTGCAAGGTAGGTGCTGATGGCAATTACTCTCATGCAGCTATTTTCTTTTTTTTAAGACTTATTTAATAAATATAAATTTTTGAAAGTACAACTTTTGGATTATAGCATTTTTCCCCCATAACCATCCTCCCACCCACAAACCATCCCATTTCTTACTCCCTCTCCCATTCCATTCTTCATTAAGATTCATTTTTAATTATCTTTATATACAGAAGATCAACTTAATAAATACTAAGTGAAGATTTCAACAGTTTGCATCCACACAGACACACAAAGTGTGAAGTACTGTTTGAATGCTAGTTTTACCGTTAATTTGCATAGTATAACACATTAAGGACAGAGATCCTACATGGGGAGTAAGTCAGCCCTTTTCCTGACTGTTGAGGAACAGCTTACTATTTTATTCTTTTCAGTATTTTCTTGTTCTACTTAATACCATTGGTTGAACTCTTTGATAACACACAATTATTCTTAGGTGTTTAAATTTAACTGAAAACTGATCCCTGTTAAAAATAAGAGTAGGAATAAGAAAGGGAGGAGATGTACAGTTCGGCACACGCTCACCTGGACTTACTCCATGCAGCTATTTTCTTTGGCATCTGTTTTGCTCTTAGAAAGGATGCATGGCCCTTGGCAATATCTTTTCTGGTGGAACCAAAAGACTTGAGATTAGGGGGATTCTGTTTTCTTTGGGACAATCAGTTCAAAGTTTAACAAATTCATTATCCTTTTCAAGCTTTTCAAGTTGTAGAAATATCCACAAATAAAGATATCACCATTAATCAAGAAGTTCATTGGAAAAATATTTATTGAACATCTTTACAGGCCACATAGTTTTCTAGGTGCTATGAAAGAAGTGGGGTTTAAAATCCAGGAAAAATAATCAGAAGATAAATAATCATTTTGAGAAAAATGATAACACCAGCTAAGAAGGATTTACAGGATGTCGGCAGAGACACAAGACCAAGGTTGCAATTTTATATAAGATGAGACTGTTTTACTATTAACATGACTTTGTGCAGAGACATCCTTGTGAAGGAACAGTAACAAGCTTGGGAACAACATTCCAGAGAATGAGATTAGCATAATCTAGAAATGCAAAAATGCCATTGTGGCTGGGGCTAAGGGAGCAAGGGAGAAGGTGATAGGGATCACTATTATGTGGGTCTATAGGTCATTATAAAGATGGGCTTATACTTTGAGTGGCAAGGGAAGACTTCAAAGGCCTTTGAACAGACAGGTGACATGGTCCGATTTTTGTTTGAAAAGGTTTAATGTTGCCACAGTATAGAAAGTAAAATTGCAGGGAGATGTGACATATTGGGTTTCCAGGAAGCAGACTCCAAGATGGAGATTAGGATTTGGGGAGTTTATCAAGGAGTTAGGGAGTGCTTTCAGGAGCAACACCTGTTGGGGATGGGGATGGGAAGAAGGCTGGATCAGGCAGAGGAAGCACTGGGCTGTAATGTTGTCTTAACACCAAACTCAGTGCACAGGGTGCTCTGAAACTTGGGTTGCCCTTTAATTATTTTATTTATTTATTTATTTATTTATTTTTAATTTTTGACAGGCAGAGTGGACAGTGAGAGAGAGAGACAGAGAGAAAGGTCTTCCTTTTTGCCGTTGGTTCACCCTCCAATGGCCGCCGCGGTTGGCGCGATGCGGCTGGCGCACCGCGCTGATCCTATGGCAGGAGCCAGGTGCTTATCCTGGTCTCCCATGGGGTGCAGGGTCCAAGCACTTGGGCCATCCTCCACTGCACTCCCGGGCCACAGCAGAGAGCTTGCCTGGAAGAGGGGCAACCGGGACAGGATCGGTGCCCCGACTGGGACTAGAACCCGGTGTGCCGGCGCCGCTAGGCGGAGGATTAGCCTATTGAGCCGCGGCGCCGGCCATGAAACTTGGGTTGCCCTTTAGAGTTGTCCCAAATCAGAGTGAGGGTTTCAGACCTTTATACCGATGTATTTACTGATTGGCTATTGGATGCCTCTGAGAAGGGGCAATGACTTTCGACAAAGAACCCTAGAGGAATTCCTAGAGATGACTGCCAACGAGGCTGTTACAGTACTCCGAGGAGCATGGAACTCCTTTAGCTAGAAGCGGGATACACAAGGTTCATTAGAGCATCTATTACAAGAGGCAAAATGGCAGAAGGGAGACCACTTAAGAGGCATTGATTCAGATGGTAAGTTCTTTTTTTTTTTTTAACTTTAATGAATATAAATTTCCAAAGCGCAGCTTATGTATTACAATGGCTCCCCCCCCATAACTTCCATCCCACCCACAACATCCCGCTCCCTCTCCCCTTCCATTCACATCAAGATTCATTTTCAATTCTCTTTATATACAGAAGATCAGTTTAGTATATATTAGGTAAAGATTTCAACAGTTTGCACCCACACAAAAACACAAAGTGAAAAAATACTGTTGGAATACTAGTTATAGCATTACTGACGCCAGATGGTAAGTTCTGTTACTAGGATATTAGAAGTAAGATATATTCATTTTCTGGATTATTTTGAAGGAAGGGCCAATAGAGGATAACATGACTTTGATAGGAGATTATGGGAAACCAAGAAAAATCAGTATAAATCTATCACTTTTACCCCAGCCAACTTGAAATGGGTAGATTATATATGCTGAGGTGAGGAAAATTTGCGGGTGGTAGATAGAGATGGTTCTACAGAAATGCAAGTAACTTAGTGGAGATGTATTGATTTTCAGATGTATATGAGATATCCAAGTAAAGATGTTAGTTGTATGAGTGTATTATAAAAGGACAATACAATAAAGAAAAGGGATTTGGGGGCTGGCACTATGTCATGGCAGGTTAATGCCCTGGAAAAAGCACAGGCATCCCATATGGGTGCCGGTTTGACACCTGGCTGCTCCATTTCTGATCCAGTTCTCTGCTGTGGCCTGGGAAATCAGTAGAAGATGGCAGAAGTCCTTGGTCCCCTAAAGCCATGTGGGAGACCCAGAAGAAGCTCCTGGCTCCTGGCTTCAGAGCAGCACAGCTGCAGCCATTGCAGCCAATTAGGGAGTGAACCATCGGATGGAAGACCTCACCCTCTCTCTGCCTCTCCTCTCTCTGTGTAACTCTGACTTTCAAATAAGTAAATAAAGCTTTAAAAAAATATAAGCGATTTGTAAATTTTAGTCTGCTCGACTCATAGAATGGCAGATGTCCTAAACAGCACTCTGGCCTCAGAAACAGCCCTTAAGGCATTCGGATCTGGCTGAAGAGAACATGAGAGTATTTTAGGCATGGAAAGCCAAGACACTCTGGCAAAAAAAAAAAAAAAAAAAACAAAAACAAAACAAAAACAAACAAACAAACAAAAAAAACAAAACAAAAAAACAAAAACTAAATGAAAGATCAAAGATCTCTGCGAATGAGATCCCAGTGAAAAGAACGGGCCATCAAAGGAGGTACCTTTCTCTGAAGGGAGGAGAGAACTTCCACTTTGACTATGACCTTGTCTAAATAAGATTGATGACAGTGAACTCAAAAGGCTTCTATAGCCTTGACAACTCATGACAAGAGCCTAGAGAGATTACTGATGCCATAAACAAGAGTGTAAATTTGTTAAGTCAACAACAGGAGTCATTGTGCACTTACTCCTCATGTAGGATCTCTGTCCTTAACGTGTTGTTCAATGTGAATTAATGCTATAACTAGTACTCAAACAGTATTTTACACTTTATGTTCTGTGTGGGTGCAAACTGTTGAAAGCTTTACTTAATATATACTAAATTGATCTTCTGTATATAAAGAGAATTGAAAATGAATCTTGATGTGAATGGAATGGGAGAGGGAGCAGGAGTTGGGAGGGTTGCGGGTGGGAGGGAAGTTATGGGGGGGAAAGCCATTGTTATCCATAATTGTACTTTGGAAATTTATATTTACTAAATAAAAGTTAAAAAAATATATAAGTAGTGATAACAGAAATGGAGGGAATCAGATATGGTCTATCTAAGTGTCAATCTGTGTCAGCCCAGACTTAGGCCATGATGGGAACTCATATATTCATTACACTTTACACCCAATTCTTAGTCTGTGAATTGAGATAGTGCCAAGATTCCTGGAATCATCAATAACTACGGGGATGAGGATTCATATTACTGATGATTCTCACTCAAGAGAAAAAAACGTGACCCCGGGCTGACATAGAATGAATATCCCAATGTTGTTCACCAGAAACAGGATCAAAGAGTGCAGGAGTGAAGGGTGAAATCTTACTAAGAATAACTTGAGATCATTTCCCTATACATCCTCCATTCAACACTTTGCTTTTTACTCCTGTAGCTTCACTCATTGCTGGTTTCCCTTGTGAAGTTAGACCCTTTATGAGAGTCTAAGCCATGTTGACAATAGGGCCTACATCTTCTTCATCTTCATGTCCCCCAGAGTGTACATCAGTGCCTTGTGCTCAGCAGATGTTTATTAAGAAAAATAAATGAGAGTCCTAGTGCCTCAGTTCTCAAGCATGAGGCATGAGAATAGATAAATGGATGTCTGAATTGCCTTGGCAGCTGGATCTGTTTAATCACTTATATGTTTCTTGGCAAAACTTTATGTGGACTAATCTGTTTTTTCTCAAATTTGTTTATCATGTCAGGAAGAAAGACTACTTGTTCTATATTATTTTAAAAGCATTATTTTATATTTTTTTTGGCTCAAAGATAATGCAGTGATATCTGTTTAGTAAGGTGGGTGAAGGAAACCTGCTTCAGGCATCAATAATGCCAGCTTTTAAAGATAATTTTGGATTATTTTCATTCATTGCTGATCCAAAGGCAGGAGCCAGGTGCTTCTCCTGGTCTCCCATGGGGTGCAGGGCCTAGGCACTTGGGCCATCCTCCACTGCACTCCTGGGCCATAGCAGAGAGCTGGCCTGGAAGAGGGGCAACAGGGACAGAATCCGGCGCCCCAACCGGGACTAGAACCCTGTGTGCTGGAGCCGCTAGGCGGAGGATTAGCCTGTTGAGCCATGGCGCCGGCCAGAGCATGCTATTATAATACACATCCATTTTGTGTTTATATAATACAAAATAATTTTATAAAATTATGACTTCTGTCTTTATAAGAAATAGTCCATTATAACAAAATTATTTGTTAATAAAATGAGGGAAAGTAAGGAATTAGAAATAAGTTGCCACTAAGACATAGAGAAAAATAGCAAAATAGCAAAGTAATGGATGGGTTTAATTGCTTCCTATGTTGTAAAGTGATTGAAAAGAATCTGAATAAGGCAAAAGGTAGAAGCTAAAGAATTTCCTCTTCCAAACTTCATTGTGCCAACTTGAATATTGCTTTATATGTGGAGGAAGAAATGAGAGAAAAAAATCAGAAGGAAAAGGACAGAATGAGGTACAGGAGGCTTTCATAGTTGTTTAAATTTACCTAGAATAAATTGACTGGACGATAGACAATGGACTGCATTGTCACTTCCTCTTGGAAAGCCTCAGTAGAACTTGGAGATAAGAGTTTTCTAAGATTTATTGACGCCACCACCTTTTGATGTTTTCATTCATCACCATTTCTATCCTTCCCTGAAAAAAATTTGAGCACCTTCATTCTAGATCTTTGTTGATATTAATTTAATTTGCTTTTCAATCTTATTTCTATTTATTATCATTGATCAAAATGAAAATAGTACCATCAATTAACATATATTATGTATTTGCCTGGCACAGAGCTATGGACTTTGCTTGCTGAATTTAATTATGACCATCATAAAAACCCTGGGAGATAATTTCTGTTCTTATTCCTATTACACAGGTGAGAGGACTGAGTGAGGGTTCAGTAACTTGTCTGGAGTGCCACAGTCAGTGAATGATCTGACTCCAGGGTCTCATGCTTTCAGATTACACCTGCTACTTACTGTTCTTGCTGTTTTGATAGGTGCCTTTACTCAAAGTTTTCTTTTTTTTTTCTGTGTTCATAACTTTTTATTTATTCATTATAACTGAACAAAAATTATTAGTGAAACAGTGGCTGAAACAATAATCTTATTCACAAACGTTAAACAAGCACAATTTGTATAAATCCTTACTTTTTTTTTCCTGATACAGATATTTATTTTCTATTTTTATTTTTATTTTTTTAACTTTTATTTAATGAATATAAATTTCCAAAGTACAGCTTATGGATTACAATGGCTTCTCCCTCCCACCTGCAACCCTCCCCTCTCCTGCTCCCTCTCCCCTTCCATTCACATCAAGATTCATTTTCAATTATCTTTATATACAGAAGATCAATTTAGTATAAAGATTTCAACAGTTTGCACCCACATAGAAACACAAAGTGAAACATACTGTTTGAGTACTAGTTATAGCATTAAATCAAAATGTACAGCACATTAAGGACAGAGAAGTTTTTGTTTTACCCATGAAATAAGTGCTCTTTCATCCCACATTCATAGGTCTCCAGGCCCCCTTCCTTCTGGGTGGTTCAGATGCCACCTTTTTTAATTACTCCAGGATAGACAGACTTAATGTCACTTTTTCTGAAATTCCTGTAAGTCTTTGCTAATCAAAGTGACACAGACCAGCAGCTGTGCAGACCCTGGGAGCTTGTTGGAAATATAGTCTCTTAGCCCCACCCTAGATCTCCTAAATCAGAAACAGCATCTAAAAAATTATTTGTTTTATGTGTTTTAAAGGCAGAGAGAGAGAGAGAGAGAGAGAGAAAGAGAGACAGAGAGATCACAGAGAGATTGACTGTTTGCTGGGTCATTCTCCTGATACCAGCAACAAGCAGGGCTGGGCCATTCTGAAGCCAGGTTGCTTCCTCCCACGCTGTGCATTAGCAAGAAACTGGAATCCTAAACACAGTCAGGACTTGAATGAGGCACAGATATTGGACTTTGGCATCCCTTGAAGCACCTTAGCCACTGCACCAAACACTTGTCAAGATTCTGCATTTTAGTAAAATCCACAGGTAGTTTGTATATTCAGGAAAGTTTGAGAAGACCTGTGGTATGAGACTTTGTTTTTTTACATTATATCTCTGTTATTTTTATACCTGTTTTATATTCCCAAATGGACTATAAGGTTTTTGGGTAGGAAAGTATCATATTCTCTTTTGGATATTGGTAAATGTACCTGACATAGAAGATTACACATTGTTTAGTGATAAAATGCAGCACTTGTATCAGAAATTGAGACCATTTCTCAGTCAAAATGTTCTATATTATTTAGAAATATTTTTTCCTACTGTGCTAATAGAATCACTTTTAACAATTATTTTACTAGTAATGTTTCCAAAAGTTCAGGCTTTGGATGTTAAAATGTTATGAGGCATAATCTTGATTCTTAAAGAAAAAAATCAGTATTTCTTCCCATTACCTTTGGCCTGTACCTAGCCCTTTGGATACAGCATCTTTCATCACTAAAGCTCATCTATAGATATTACAGATTTGGAGAAAAATAAGTACTGATAGAAATAAAAAAATGAAGATTTCAATCAAGTTCACATGTGAAATTTTGAGATTTGTATGCAGTCAAGATACTCATTGCCTTCCAGGAACCTTGGAATGGAATTTTGTTTTGACAACTATTTGATTCAAAGCTTTATCTTAGAGTAAATTCTATTAATAGCAAAACTTTAGTCACTACATATGCTCCTGTATTGCTGCTTGCAATTTATACACCAAGAACTGATCATTAAAGTTATTGATTTTTTTTAAATGATCACTGTTTTCTAGTTCTTTATTTAGACAGTGTTTGCATATATTTGTATCACTAAATGTCCTCTGAATGTGACCCACTGATCACTGAGATTGGCAGATGCTAAGGCCCTTCAATCAACTTCTCCTCTCTGCACAATCTGGCTTCTCTCTTCCTTCCACAGAAAATGTAATTGGAATGCATGCATGGAAAGAAAAGAGGGCAAACCCATATAGGTGGCAATCTTTGATTCCCTTTCAGCAGTCAGTATGACCTATCATGAAGTTGCAAATCTAAAAATTGTCGAAACATAAATCTATTCTCTGGAACTGACGCAGTTTTTCAATTCAGAAAGGATTCTGTCTTACCTCTTTTTAGAATTCCTTTATCCACACTCTCCCCCCCCCCCCCGCCCCGTGTGTGTGTGTGTGTCTATGTGTGTGTGCGCGCGTGTGTGTTGTTTTAGTAAGAAGCTTCCTTCCCACCTCAGTCATTGGTTTGCTCACTCCCTTATGTGATGAATCAATGCTTCCAGAACAGGGGCTTCTGAGTGACTGCGGGAACAATTACTTCCAAATGAACTCGTGCATCTTAGCAGGGAGCGTTCAGACCACACCCCAGGTAAAAGGAAGTCTTTGCTTAATGCTTTCAGTGACTTTTAAAAGCAGTAAACTGTGCTCATGGTGTTTGCTGAAAGAGGGCTAGAGGGAGAGCTAGCTACTCGAGTACAGATAAATTTGTCTGTGTATCGAAACGAAGTGTTATCTGCAGTTAGGGAAAAGAGCGAGCAGATAAAGGCAAAACTGCTCATTGGGTAAAGAAAATGCTCAGGACAGCCCTCGGCATAGTGTTAACGCTAACATATCTTGTAATGCCTCTTTTCAATAGGAGGTTACTGGCCATCTGTGAGTGTAGGTGTCAACATTGGAAGGAAGGGAACTTTTAGGGAAGTGTAAGACAGGAAGGTATGAGAGCCTGAAACTGAGCAAAGAAGCAGACAGCATGCATGGCATGGGTGACAACAGTTTCTCAAATTATTAGGCTGTCTGTTCAGAAGGTGACAATCTTAGAGGTTTTGAGTGTTTCAAAGCATATTTTAGGGAAATGTTTTAATCCTTTCAGCTCTTATTACTGTTATTAAAATAGTTTCCCCATGTTTAAACGACATTGGCATCGAACACTGAAAGTGTTAATTGGCAGTTAACAAGTGCAATGCTATTAACATGCATCTGTTCCTGCTTTGTGTGGAAGATGATTTTTCATCACCATAGCAATTCATTTTTGGATTCTGTTGGAACTTGGCCACACTATGCAGCAAACAGAAAATATCTTTTTTCTTTCTTTCCTAAACAAGGGATTCAACATTCTCCTCACTAACGTGGTTCTCATCTCATGTCATCTCATCTCATATTATGAGGAGTCTTCAGAAAGTTTATGGAAAATATATACCATAAAAAACTATGCATGGATTTCAAAAACTTTTTGCACAAAATAAGCTTATCTTTTAATCCAATTTTCCATGGATTTTTTGAAGTACCCTTTTATAACAAGTATATTTTCAAATCCTTTTCCTTTAAAGTTCTGAGCAAATGAATATTAGGTTCTAGTAAGGTAAGAGGGTGTTAGGTAAAGGCAGTAAAAATAACCCTATTTTAACTTTGTACAATTATCTTAAAAGTGAACTACCCAATAATTGTCATTTTGTGATTATTCTTCCGGGGATGTATGTGTAGATAAGAATTTATCCCTAACCTCATTTCTCTTCAATGAAAACCTGGGGGGATGAATAAGTCTTTAGTCCTATTAGCTTTCTTGTGTTTTGTTTTCTGTAATGGTATCATATACTGGTTCAACTAAAGAAATTTTATATTTTATGTATGAAAGTAGTGTTTCTATAGGGAAATATAACAAGAGCTGAAGGAAACAATTTTGCTTCAGTTGCCTTTATTCGCAGCATGTGGTTGTGTTTAGAAACTCTTATCAGAATATTGTTACAAAAGCATACTTGTCTTTGAAGCATCAATTCTTATTCATACTTCATTTCTTTATTTTTTAAAATTGTAACTAAGAATCTGTAAAAAGTCTGTAGGTTGTGATGCATCAAGTGTGGAACTCTGTATTTTAGAGATTTGAAATGATTCAATTATATGAATTGGGCAAGGCATTTGGAGAAGTAAATTTTCATCATTTCATGTTTTAGAATGTAAAGCTACTTAGTGTTTATAATGATTTCATATACTTCAGAACCAGGAGGTGCTTATTCTAAAAGCTTTTTTTGTAATACTATTTAAATTTCATATGGGAAGAACTTAAGATAGACCTATTTTCAAAATGTTCAAATATAAGGGCAGGCCTCCCTCTAGATCCTAGGAACCAGGTAAAAATGTCACCACTTCTTCTTCAACTTGTAAAGGATTATCTTTATTTCCACACTCAAAAAGCAATTCTAGGATAGATTATTGGAACTACCATCAGTGATTTACTTACCAAAACCACTTTGTGTTTCATCATGGTATCCATGAATCTCATCATGTAAAGAAATCTTCCTAGAAAACTATACATCCAGAGAGTCTCTTGTGTTATATGAAAGCCAGATTGCCCTCTAAATCTTACAAAGAAATCTAATGTTTTTTTCTATAAAGGAAAACAGTGATTTATTATTTTCTGATAATAAGCCACAACCTGGGAATTGTGACTTGACTGTAATAAGATAGTAATGACAAATACTTCTTATAATTACTCTTTAAAAATATTTATTTGAGAAGGGAGAGGGAGGGAGGGAGGGAGAGAGAGAGAGAGAGAGAATGTCATACACTGCTTCACTCCCCAAATATTTTCAACAGCTAAGGCTGGGCTGGATTGAAGCCAGAAGCCAGGAAACTCAATCCAGGTCTCCCAAGTAGGCGGCAGGAACCCTGGTTCTTGAGTCATCGGTGTTACCTCCCAGGGTCTGCAGTGGCATGAAGCTGGGATCAGGAACTAGCCTTAGGAGTCAAACCCAGGCACCCTGATGTGGATGCATGAATCGTAACTGGGATCTTAACCACAAGGCCAAACTCACCTACGTCAAATATCTTTAAAAGCAGAAAAAGAATATAGAAAAATGAAGATTGATCCAAAAGAGTTTGTCTGCAGAGTGTATACCTCTAGAGAATATGCATTGTTCCTACAAGGTATGGGCATTTAGTTACCAGAAAGTTAATCCTATGATAAATGGTCCAAATTTAATTTATTATGCCCTTCTAGAACTTGAGTTAAATCAGCTGCCAATATATTTTATATAATTATTTTTGTTTGATTTCATCCTCACAAAGAAAATCTCTAATAATTTGATCTTCCATGAACCCTGTTCCAGGAACTTTTTGGACTCCAGCTTCACATATACTCAAGATTGTATGCCCATAATGAATCTTTCTCCCCAACTCAGTCTTGCCATAACCCCAAAAATGATCCTGTCAGTACTCTTGCCTTACAGAGCCTGACCTTTGAAAACTCAGTGCCCTTCCTCTCAGATACTCAGTTTCCAGGCCCAAAATCTAGATTTCTTTTTCTTTCTTTCTTTTTTTTTTTTTTTTTTTTTGACAGAGTTAGACAGTGAGAGAGAGAGAGAGAGAGAAAGGTCTTCCTTCCGCTGGTTCACCCCCAAAATGGCCGCCACAGCTGGTGCACTGCACTGATCCGAAGCCAGGAGCCAGGTGCTTCCTCCTGGTCTCCCATGCAGGTGCAGGGCCCAAGGACTTGGGCCATCCTCCACTGCCTTCCCGGGCCACAGCAGAGAGCTGGACTAGAAGAGGAGCAACTGGGACAGAATCCGGTGCCCCAACAAGGACTAGAACCCGGTGTGCCGTGCCACAGGCGGAGGATTAGCTAAGTGAGCCAGGGTGCCGGCCTGCAAAATCTAGATTTTATAATCACTTAGAATCACCATACTTTCAAGCAGTAAGCTCTCATAGACCAAATTTGACATCAAGGCATTTTCTCAGTCATCATTATAGCAAGTCTGCTTTCTGTCTCACAGAGACCTTTAGTCTGTGGGCTTTGAGGATGCTTCTTCTTTATTCATATTGAACTGCATGTCTTATTACTTGTTCTACTCTTATAAGTTCTCTTAACCATCTTACACACACTATATCTTTCTGTCACCTCCAATCACCACCTCTAAACATCAGCTTCATAAATGCTGTGATTTACTTCCTCTGTTCCTATGATAGGCATTTCAGCATCTCTCAAGAAACCACCAGAGAGCCAAATTGCCTCACCACAAACTCATGCATATATCTTGGATAAGCCTTTATTATAGTCTTCTGACTCTTTTGTTTCTTTTTAAACCTCTTTTCTAGTACTGTCTATGTTGTTCCACAATTTCCTATCCTCCTTAAGCTCCTGGAGTCACCTTTAGCAGTTCTTCAGCTGCTGGGTCACTTAATGTGAGTCTTTAGGGTTCCAACTTACACTTCTTCCTTTATTTGTGTTTACTTCCTAAGTGATCTAACTTAGTGTTATGGTTTTAAATATCATCTATAGTTAACAACTCTAACTATTTTATTTTCAGAACAAACTTTTCTCTAAATTTGATTTTCATACTCATATTTCATTTGAATGCATATCATATTTGATCTTCATTCTCAAACTAGCTTCAACTGTTACTCTCTTCATTTCAGTGAATAATTTGTCATTTCTTACAGTTATTCAGATCAAAACTTTTATACTCACCTTGATTTCCGTCAATTTTTTCCTGCTCTACCTCCAATTTGTCAGCAAATTCTAAGCTTTTCCTTTAATATATTGCCTGATTCTTCACATTTATTCACTTTTTTTTAAGATTTACTTTTTTGGGAGCAAGAGTTACAGACAGCGAGATGGAGAGACAAAAGAGAGAGGTCATCCATCAGCTGGTTTACTCCCCAGATGGCCCCAACAACCAGAACTGAGCCGATCCAAAGCCAGGAGCCAGGAACCAGGAACTTCTTCCAGGTCTTCCATGTGGGTATAGAGACCCAAGAACTTGAGCCATCTTCCACTGCCATTACCAGAGAGCTAGATTGGAAGTGGAGCACCTAGGACACAAACCAGTGCCCATGTGGGATGCAGATGATGCAGGCAGAGGCTTAACCTATGCCACAACACCCTTCTTCACACTTATTGATACTATCACTGTAGCAATGCAATCCAAGTTCATTCCACCCTTTTCTCTGCCATGGATTATTGTAAGAGCCTTATAGCGAGTCTTTATAGTACTTATGGAAATACTATATACTTTTTACATTTATTTATTTACTGTCCATATCCTTCCACTAAAATAAGGGTACATATTTTTGTTCATTATTATATCACCATCCCCTGAAATTATAACTAGTATTTTAATAGGTGTTTAATAACACTTTGCTGAGTAAACAAAAGTAAGTAGAAGGTAAAGTGTTTAAATGAAGGTTAGTTTTACTAAGAGTTGCATATTGGTAGATCTAGGCTTGGTATATTAATAACAGTAGAAAGAAGTGTAGAGAGTACACTTCTCCATGAGTAGAGATGGAGGTGAGATGTTACGTGAGTAGAATCTCCTCTCATTGCTTAAATGATCTCACTGAAATGGGAAAGTCATCAGCTCAGGGTGAGAATATGGAAAACATTAAGGAATGCTTCCCTCCTTGAAGAATGGGAGAAGTTGTGAAAGCATTTTCTATGTTAGTGAAAAAGTGAGTAGGCTATAAAAGTGTGATATGCTTGTGGGGTAGCATTGAAGTAGCTGCCTGGGACTTAACATTTTGGTTGTAAAATGGGGCCAGAAAACATGGTTGTGTGATGTTCCCCAGCCAGGTTTACCTCTGTTATGTAGCAGTAGATAATAGGGATATAGATTTAGTGAGAACTGTGGTTTATACAAATAGGCTAATGATGCAAGAGAGGGCAAAGCCTTTGAGGAGTATCCATTGGAATGACGGTGGTAAACTTTTTTTTAATTAGTTAAGAAATAAGTGTAGAAAGCATAACTTTGGAAGAATCAGTAGGTTTTAATCCTGGTTGGATTCAACAAATGTTGGAGTTGGAATATTAGAGGATGTGGAATGGAGAGACAGGAAGTGGTCGTCAGAAAATGAAAAATCTGAAATTATGGAGGTTTTGTAGTTGGTGGTCCATGCTAGGTGTGTGAGAGTCAACGATGAATATATTAAGGAAAGAGTATTAGAAAAATTACCTATTAAATGTAATATTAGGTATTATTAAATAAAAAACAGGGTGCCAGTGGCATTGAGCCAGTAACTAAATCTTCAAGAAGGGTTTGATTTGGGTATGGGCAGATGGCTACAACTGAGAGAGGTATGTATTGTGTAGACTATAATGAAGTGAGATCTAACACTCAAAGTTTTTGGGTAAGAAAGAATAATAATCTGTAAGTGGTAAAATGAACAAGGAGGACACTTCCCCTGCCAGGCCGTGTGGTACAAAAGTGGGAGAGAAAAGAGCTTGCACTAAGAGAGATTTTTTCAGTAAGATTTCTCACAAATTTCTTCAGTAAGAACCATGTCTTAGTTAGAACTGGAGGTAAAGAGAATATTTACAGAAGTTAAGGATATGAAGGATTTTTATAATGGCTGGCTGAATTCCAGAAAGTGTACATGCACAGTTTTAAGAGTTGGAGTAGGGAAAAGGAAGGGACCAAAACTAGGGATCCTATAGCAAGCCATAATTGAGGGATGACTCAAAGGCCTAGGTTTCTCACAGGAACTTACATGGATCAGTTAAAGGACATGCCTGTAAATTCATAGTGTCTGAGAGGCCCAAGGCATACACAGGTGGCACAGATTAAAGGGAGAGGGTATTTTGGGGATTTTGTCAGGGCACATATTTCTTCTGACAGTGATGTTGAGGTGGCAGAGGGGAAATGTTAATCTAACTAGATGGGTCTTGGTTTTATTATGAAAACTGAATTTACCAAAAGTGATTCCCATCAC
Source organism: Lepus europaeus (assembly GCF_033115175.1). Classification (NCBI taxonomy): domain Eukaryota; kingdom Metazoa; phylum Chordata; class Mammalia; order Lagomorpha; family Leporidae; genus Lepus; species Lepus europaeus. Next base: position 54,521,329 of record NC_084829.1, read on the forward strand.
TTACTGCTTTGTGCATGTCTGCCTCTACACCTCATTCAGCATTTTGTGAACATCTTTGTACATATTCTCTGGTCTCCAAGGAAATCATGTTCTTTCTCTGATTCTCTTAATGTCTTTAGCTGGTCTCTTCCTTGATCTAACTCCCCTTTCCTATATACTATTTTTCTCTTTAGTCTATGGATAGGTTCACATATACTCCATTACAAGACCAACAAAGGAACTTCATTGACTCTACCTCTTCCCAACTTCTATCTTTATTTCTCACCCAAACTTCTTGGAAAATAGGCAACAGAACCATATTCTCTATTTCTTCTCCCATTAAGTTCTCAACCCAGTGCTTTTAGCTCTTTGTTCTGTCTCTAGTCTTGCAACTTTGAAAAGTAAATATATCTTGCTAAATTCCAGTATGACTATTTCATTTCTCAATCAATAATGCTTTAATGGTTCTTTGTTGTCATCAGGACAAAGTCCAAGCTTCATCCTCATCCTAAGGCTGCTATTTCCTTTACTTTCATATGTCAGATTTTTTTTCAACGTGGTATACTCTCATCCTCTTCTTCTTCTAAGCATAAATATCAGGTGCCTTCATGTATGGAGTATCCAGGTTAGGTAGGTACCCCCATCACTATTCCTTTAGCATTTATTCTTGATATGTCCTTCCTCTACTTGTGAGAAGTCTACTGTTTCCTATTCACCACTGTAATCCTAGCGCATAGTTCCTGGAATTATTTTTGAATGAGTTAGGAATAAATGAAAAGCTATACCTTTGACAGCAGGCACTGGTATTCTGATTGGCATACTTTCAATTTTAAATCCATATTTTAGCATTGCTGTTAATGGTGAATGTCAGAATTTCCTTGTATGCTTGTTGTACATGAGTTAATAAATTGAACCTGCTAACCTATCAGATTGATAAAAGTCAGTTGTGAAGCAGACCAGATGCTGGGTTTTTGATATCCCCACCATGTTAGCAATGCCCTGTATGATTCCAGCTGATCAGCTAGCTCTCTAACCAGTTGTTTTATTACCCTCCCCATAATAAATTTGTCCTGTGGTTGTACTGCTTTCTTTGGCAAATGGTATCATAAAAATGATAACTTTTTATAGCTGTTTTCTTTGGCAGTCATAGACATGATTATAGGACAATAGGCCATTTATCAAAAGCAATGAGATTAAGCATCATTGTATATTGAGAATAAAGTCAAGATAAACCTCTGACAAGGCTGAAAGTCTAACTTATTACATATTTCATAGGTCTCTTCTGGTGACTCTGAAGCCAAACCTCTGATCTTCACATTTGTCCCCACTGTCAGAAGACTGCCAACCCACACTCAGTTGGCTGACACCTCTAAATACCTTGTTAAAATTCCAGAGGAACCAAGTGATAAGAGTCCAGAAACTGTAAATAGGGTAGGATTTTTAATTCTTTTTTTATTTCAAACATTTGAATTAAATTATCCATAATAATGATTCAGAAATTTGTATCATTGTTTATTTCCTGTGCTTAAAGTGAGATGATTGTGAAATCTAAGGTTAGTGTGACTAAAAATATAATTAAGCTATAGGAACCTAAGTGTTGTCAAATCCCAAGTTCTTTCTAGTGTGTTACTCTTAATTGTTTTGGGTTGATGTCCTATTGTTTGCAGTTTACATGGCAAATTCTGTCTCCTGAAACTGTCATCCAAATATATCTTAAGGTAATAAAAACAAAATTAAAATTTTTAAATGAAGGTCTATGCAGCTACTCAAACTGTCCTGCCAAAATTTTCTCTAGGAAACATACAACCTTAATGCATCCATACTCTGAGAATTAATTCTGTTTCTAATTGTCACACAGTAATGACACATTAGCTAGAAAGAATGAATGATCCAAATTATTATTTATGTGCCTTGAAGGCTTTGAAGATTTTAAGAAGACGTTATGGAGCCAGCACTGTGGTGTAGTGGGTAAAGCCGCTGCCTGCAGTTGGGCATTCCATAAAAAGCATTGATTCAAGACCTGGTTGCAAGACCCCATCAGAAGGAACAGGCCATCAAGGAGAGAGGTGCCTTTCTCTGAAGGGAGGAAGGAACCTCCACTGTGATACGGCCTTGACTAAACAAGTTCAGAGTCAGTGAACTCAAGGGGCTTCCATAGCCTAGACAGCTCATAGCAAGAGTCTCGGGTGATTGCTGACGTCATAAATAAGAGTGCCAATTGTTAAATCAACAACGGGAGTCACTGGGTACATGCTCCCCACGTAGGATCTCTTGTCCTTAATGTGTTTTACTATGAAACGTAAAAACACTACTAGTCAAAAAAAAAAAAATTTAAATTTAAGAAAATGCAAAAAAACAAGGAGCAGTTGTTATTATTTAACATGTCGAAATCTAGCAACATTTAAAAGTATAATATCCAATGTTGGAACAGTTGTGGGAATATTGGTATGCTCACCCCTTATTACTAGTTTTGTAAATTTATACAAATTTGTGGAAAAACCTTATGCACTGTTATAAAGCTGCTCATAACCCTTCAATGATTTAACTTTGAAATATGTCCCAAGAAAATGGAATAAAAGAAGAAAAATGTTATGTATGGAAATGATTAGGAAAAAATAAAAATAGTATAATAACTAGCTACTAGATAAAAATTAGAAATATGGCAGTATATCACTTTGATAATGTTTCAAATACAGTGAGGATGTGATTCCATGAAAAATATTAATGTTACACTATTAGGAAATAAAATAGGCTACAAAATTTTATTCATACCCTGACTATGGCTACCTAAAATGAAACCAAGACAAGAAGAGAAATTAGAACCAACCAACCACAACCACAACAAAAACAAAAACCTGAAAATAATTTGTGTTAGAATACTGCAATTCTGGATAATTTTTCTCTCTTTAAAATGTATTTTAATATTAATTTATTATCAATAAAATGGGATTGAGGGAACTTCAAGCTATTATTTAGCACTGGAAAGGGAATAAAATAATAAGATTCAGTTGATCTATACAAAACTTTGTCTTCCTTTATCTAGGAAGTAGCAATATACCCATGATTCTAGAATTTTCAATGCTGCTATCTTCTTTTAGACTAATGGGGCCAAGTTGTTTCAGAGAAATTCTGAGCATTATATGAGGTATTTCTGTGAAGTACTTATTACATACAATATATCCACGAGGTCCTTTGTTACTAGGCCCTTTGGATACCATGAGACTGCAGCTATGTGAACCACTCCTGGTTGCAGGCCTGCCAAGCTTGGCTGATGGTGATATTAACACAACCACATCTTTAAAGGATGAAGACTTTCTATCCTGTTTTTAAAATAGTTCAATGTTGGAATAGAGCAACTTCTGGTTTATTTATATATTTAACAACGCTTTAGTGAACATATGCTAAACTCTTGGTGCTTGAAATTGTAAGTGTAAAAGGATACTTTGCTTAGTTGTTACTGGGAGGGCAAGCAGTAATAAAATGAAAAGCATATAATAAGATCTCAGGTAGTGATAAATGCTATGAAAAAATATGTTAAAGAAATAGAAAAAAAATGAACAGCAAAATACTCATCAGAGGTAATGTTTCTTATCTTGATCAAATCAGCAGCAATGACTGAATAGTGTTGAAAGTGTTAAAATCAACTTTTTAGTTTAGTGGTGTCTAATCAATGGTTTAACTTCTATTTACACACACACAACACAAGCACACATTAATTTGACCACTATGTTTGGAATTGCTAGTTTTAGTTTATATGGTTGCTTAGCTTTTTATTTGGAAATTTTTTAACCTTACAGAAGTGTTTCAGAGAAAAGAATAGTAGCCATAGTATGACACTAAAAACAAGGAAACTGATATTAGTTCTATTTTTTTTTGTCAGTGCACTCATTTATTTATTTTTAATTAACTAATTTTAAGGCATACAAATTTTATGTATTTCATACATACAAATTTAGGAAAATAGTGATTCTTAAACACTATCTTAGGGTAATTGGCTGTTATCATTTCAGAAACAGGAGTTTGGGAGATTGATAGAGCTATGTTAGTTCTAATCTCGTAACTCTTCTGTATATGTATAGAAAATTGGATAGGAGATTTAGAATTACAAATCTAAAGTGAAATAGCAGTGAAGAATTCTTTGTATTAAAAACATCTATATCTGTTTTGGTGTCCTGTTCATGAGTTCTGCCAATTAGCTCATATTGTTTTGTCTGACTATCTATGCATTGTGTACCAATTTTATTTTTCTGCTAAGATTTTTACAGAGATTTATGTTATTTTAGAAACTTTCAATGAAATTTCCTTACGTCTCTAATTTTCAAAGGACATACAGTTTGCTTAGCCATTAACTAAACACCTGCCCAATCCCCACTGATTTCATGGACGCCTTCATGAAAAACATTATTCTGTTTCTCTTTTTCAAAGATCATTCTATAATTTACTTGGAAACAGTTACATTCTTTTATTGTTGACATTGATTTTGAGCACTAAGTTGTTTGGGCTTGGATCAAGTCAAGCAGGTAGACTAGCAAAATATGCCATTGACTTCAATCTAAGCTCTCTTAGGCCAATCTGATTTTTTTTTTTTTTTGGTTAAGATTTTCAGTGTACATGCAGAAAGTATTTATAAAACCAATAGCAATGCTTTTGTCTCCCTGTACATCTATTTCAGGCTAATTCCAACGACTACTCAATCTTGAATACTGGGAGTGAACAAGAGAAAGACCAAAAGATATTGACTGACACTTCAGAAGTCAGTGAAAATATTTCACAAGAAAGAAGGCTTAAAGCAAAGGAATCACAAGGAATGCAGCAGAGTGACCTCTTCAAAGCTGAATATGTCTTTATTGTGGACTCTGAAGGGGAAGATGAAGCTACAAGCAAAAAGGATGAACAAGGCCCCATGGTGGGGACTGGCAGCACAGCTGCCCGGCCCAAGACTCTGGCTATCTCCTCCAGTCTGGCTTCTGATGTAGTGCGTCCCAAAAAGTGGGGCACTGATCTCAAGGCCTCATCACATCCTGAAATGTCTCATGGGCTGGGCCCTCAGCAAAGGCATGGTCAGGTAGGTATTATCTTTTTGCTGTAAACTAATTTAGGTGTTTCATATATTTTGTCCTGGGCTGTGTGCGAAGTGTTCCTGTTCAAGGCATATAAAACTCTCAAAAAGTATATTAAAAAAATCAAACTCTCAAGATTATTAATCATTGTAATGTAAACATAAGTAGCAAATTCATAAAATAAAAGGGATCATGCTGCTATACTCTGAATTTGCTAAAGAGTATATGTAACAATTTAGACGGCGTGGATTCGGGGAGAATATCACCTCTTGCTTTAGAACAATTCTTCAAGAAGTTTGGTTCTGGAAGTTTCCCTAGTCAAGAGAGAGTGTTTTGTGAACCAGGTGCATTAATAGACACTTTTCAAACATGGGAAAGATCCAATGAGAAGACATCATTTGGAGATTAGACTTAAACACATTGGTTTCAAACTAGTAAAACAGTAGTGAAAGAATAAACTAGGAAGTAAGAGTGTATAAGAGAAAGAAGTTTTGTTTATGTGTCTTAAGGGAAATACCTATTGTAGTGCTAGAAGCTACCAGGGTGGGGCTCACCTCAGTGAAATGGGGAGAATATCCCACCCCAGGTTCAGCTGCAAGATCAAATGGTTCTTTTAAGGTGGCCTATGGGCGGCACGAAGAAGACCATGTCTGTGATGGCAGGACAGAGTCGAGTAGTTAAGGAGGTATTTTGAAGGGAAAAATAGGATTACTTTGTCATTGACTGTTTGGCATATTGAAAATATCAGATGACTTTTGTAGCTAGAATGTGAGGAAGGCAGAGGCTGGGTTTGAGAGAAGGTAGTGGATGCAAAATTCTAATTATTTGACAAGAAACATGAGTTGGTACAAAGATGTCCAGGTTCAGATCTATTCAATCAGGCATGTGCAAGCATCCCAAAATATTTGAATGACATTTTTCTTGGTGTGTTGGCTATTTTATTTTACTAGGCCTTATTTAAAACAATAGAATGCACCTTTTGTTTTCAATGGCATTCCATCTTTATTTCTATGTTCTCCTCTGAATTCTGGAGGCTGTATTTTTATTACTTTCAAGCATCAATTTTCCATTGTTACTTTTGTTACTCCTTAGTAGTCACCTTTTAGGCCTACTGTACTAAAACATGTGTTTCATCTTCAAGTTTCTTCTCATCTAGGTATTAGAATTAAATATTATATCCTATAATTAAATGCATTTTTAATAAACTGTGATAGACTTACACATTTATTTCTTGCCTCAGGAATGTTGATAAAATATCAAGTTGGAGATAAGGGAATTCCCATTATTAAGTTTTCTATGACCTTTCAGAGGAGAGAATGTAGGTACGATAATATCAAATATAAAGAAAATGTTCTTAGTGAAGACATTTTTAGATTTTTTGTTTCTTTGTTTTCATGGGGCCAAATATACAGAGATCAAGTGGGAGGCTGAATAAATACTTGGGAACATTTTTTTTTAAAGATGATTATGAAGTAAGTTATAGTTTGTTTTTCTAACCACAAATAAAAAGCCAATCCTAATTTATTAGTAGTGGCTAAAAACTATGATTACCAGTAATGGAGGAAAACTGAATTCTGAAATGCTTGGGAACTGTCATTGTCCATGTTCCTATTTACTATAATTATCTATTTGTTTGATAAATAGTGGATCATTATGGAATAAAAATAAGGTAACTACAACCCACAGATATTAACTAAAGCCAGAATGATTGGCACACCAGAAGAGATAGGCTGGGAAATTTAATATAGTCAGTAGGGGAACTTTAATAGCAAAAGTATTTAAAAATCCCATGATTAGCTACTTGATATCAACAAAGTCATTTTTTTTTTCAGTCAGAATGGGTCGATTAAGTGAATCTCTGGCTTATTTGCTAAGTATGAATCCACTGCTGGTTAGTCCTAAAGAACATTGTTAGCTCTTAGCCTTTAACTTATCTATAACCTGGCTGGAATGTCTTTTTCTACCACATGTTGCCACTCTTTCTTGGTTCATCACCATGTACATACTCCATACTGTTCCATCATTTAGCCCTTGATTTCTCTGTGTAGAATGCTTTTTTCTTCTTCAACACTGTCTTTATTTTGGCCCAGGCTACATGATACCGTAAGTGTAGCTCAAGTAGCCCCTATTCTTAGAGACATTTCCTTTAAACTGGAATTGGTTTTTCTCTTCTATCCTTGTAATTTTCTTTATTGTCAGTCCCTTTTTTTTGAAAAATCTCCATTATAATCCCCCCTCCATCGCAATGATTGATTTAATCATTCTTCCTCGCTAGACTGAGATAACTTGAAGTCATGATCTGTTTTTTTGTTGATTTCTGCATCTCTAGCACTTAGTGCAGCACCTTGAATAATATGTGTGAAAAGAATAAATATTTGAAAGTCCTTATTCTGTTCACCTTCAAAATCATTACTCAGCTATTGACCTCTTCATGATGTTTGCTTGTGTACCCTCAGTGTAAGCAAACTATTCTTAAAAATGATTCTGATAGCTTTTTTTCTCTGCCTATTTTCATAATTGTCATATCCTAGCATGCATTATAAATATGTAGGTACATGCCTTATTACCCTATCAGACTGTAAAATCTTCAAAAGTAAATCACATATTAAATTCATTTTATTAAATATTTTGTCCTCTACAGTGGTTACAATGATATCTTGAACATTGTAAATATAGAGTTGAATGTATATGTGTATTTTTAATAAAAGATTTATTTATTTTTCCATAAGGCAGAATTACAAAGAATGATAGAGAGACAGAGAGAAAGACCCCCCTCCCCTGCCCTGCCCCACTAATTCATTCCTCAAATGGCCACAACAGCCAGGGCTGAGCTGGACTGATACCAGGAACCAGGAATTTCATCAGGATCTCCACCTTGGGTTGCAATGGTCCATGTCCTTGTGTATCTTATTCTGCTTTCTCAGCCAAATTAGCAGGGAGATGGATCAGAAGTAGAGCATCAGGGACTTGAACCAGTGCTCACATGAGATTCCCATCACAGGTGGCTGCGTAACACATTGTGTCACAGGGGGTGGGCACCTGTATATATGTCTTATATACTTTTTCTGAAATGGCATGTTTAAGTGAAAGTACATTATGCTAAATAAAATGCCAAGTAAAATATAAGTCAAAAGTAAAAATACTATATAAAAAGTAGTTGAATCAAACTTATTTTAAAAATTTTTTAAAGATTTATTTTATTCATTTGAAAGACAGAGTTATAGAGAGAGTTAGAGACAGAGAGAGAGAGGTCTTCCATCCACTGGTTCACTCCCCAGATGACTGCAATGGCTGGAGCTGTGCCGATCTGAAGCCAGGAGCCAGGCTTCTTCCAGGTCTCCCACATGGGTGCAGGGGCCCAAGGACTTGGGCCATCTTCTACTGCTGCCCCAGGCCATAGCAGAGAGCTGGATTGGAAGAGGAGAAACCAGGACTAGAACTGCCGCCAGTATGGGATTCCAGCACTTCAGGCCAGGGCGTTAACATGCTGCACCACTGCGCTGGCCCCTTTGAAACAAACTTTTAAAAATATTATTTAGAAAAAGGAAACTTGAAGTTTGATGTGAAAGTCTAAGAATTACCTTACATAGGTCTGATATTAGAGTTAAAATCTAGGTGAATATATACATGATACACAGAGTGATTTTTCTGAAGGACCTTTATAAAGGTTTATAAAGTAGTGACAGTAGGAATAAAAAGAAAACCATATAGGATGGAATTAGCTGGACTTATGAAAAAAGGAAAAATGTGGCATATGGAAAAATTAATCATGAATGAAGTTTATAATCAAGAAAATTAGTTAAGGGGCTGGCACCGTGGCTCACTTGGTTATTCCTCTGCCTGTGGTGCTTACATCCTATATGGGGGCTGGGTTCTAGTCCCAGTTGCTCCTCTTCCAGTCCAGCTCTCTGCTGTGGCCCAGGAGGGCAGTGGAGGAAGGCCCAGGTGCTTGGGCCCCTGCACCTGCACGGGAGACCAGGAAGAAGCACCTGGCTCCTGGCTTTGGATTGGTGCAATGCGGGCTGTAGCGGCCATTTTGGGGGTGAACCAACAGAAGACCTTTCTCTCTCTCTCTCTCTCTCTCTCTCTCTCTCACTGTCCGTAATTCTACCTGTCAAATAAAAAAAAATTTAAAAAAAGAAAATTAGGTTAGTAGTGGCATCATTAATTATGGTCTTGGGAAGAGGTAGAAAGAGATCAGATATATAAAGTTGAGTTGGAGGATCCGTTGGTGCAACTGTGTGGTGATATCTAGAAAGCAACTAGAATCAGAGACACAAGAGAGAAATGGAGACTGGAAATATTTTCCATTGGGTTGAGGTGGTCAGAGTGGAGATATTTATTCAGGGAATGAATGTAAAACAAGGCAATGTAGCATTTAAGCAAGGAAATATCAAACTACAAAGGATCTGTGAAAAAAAGAAACCAATTAAGAAGTTTCAGAAGGAGCCAAAGAAGTTGGACACGACAGATAATGACAGATAATGACAGATAATGGAACTTTCAACAGAAAGAGGAGACTACAGAGGAAATACAAAGCAAGGTAAAATGTAGGATCCCCAGGCCCAATAAATCTGCAAGTCAGGAGGTCATTTGGTCATCTTAGTGGGACTAGTGCATATGTGGTAAAGGGGACAGAAATCATGTTGAGATTGTGGAAGGGTGATGAGGGCAGGGAGGTCATGAATGGGAAGGTTGGTATGAGATACCAAAATGAGATAGACAACTTCGGGCTATGCTCTTCTTGACAAGAACTTGAAATCACAAATCTTAGTTTCCTAATTAGTAAATGAAGTGTTCATGGTGTCCTACTGAAGATTAATGATGTTATATATGCAAAATGCTTAGAACCATGTCTGACCCATGGCAGGCCCTTAGCAAGAGATTTCTCTATTTAAGAATTTACTGAGGGCAGTGTGCTTTTGGGCACAGAGTAGGAAATATATGTAGCAGGAGAGATTTTATGTATGTATTTATTTATTTTTAAAAATTTATATATTTAAAACTACAAAGTTACATAGCAAGGGAGGGAGACATAGGGAGAGGGAGGGAGTGAGGGAGGGAGAGACAGCGAGAAAGAGAGAATCTTCCATCTGCTGGTTCACTCCCCAAATGGCTGCAACAACCCGAAGCCAGGAGTCAGGAGCTTCTTCTGTGTCTTCCACATGGGCGAAGGGGCTCAATGACTTGGGCCATTTTCTGCTGCATTCCCAGGCATATTTGCAGGGAGCTGAGTCAGAAGTGAGCAGCTAAGTCTCCAATTGGTGCTCATATAGAATGAGAGGAAGCCTCATTGTGGTTTTGATTTGCATTTCCCTGATGGGTAGTGATCCTGAGTATTTTTTCATGTGTATATTGGCCATTCGGATTTCATCTTTTGAAAAATGTTTGTTCAACTCCTTTGCCTATTTCTTCATTGGATTGCATGTGTTGTTGATGAGTTCCTTGACCTCTTTATACATTCTGAATATTAATCCTTTATCAGTTTAATAGTTTGCAAATATTTTCCCATTCTGTCAATTGCGTCTTCACTTTGCTGAGGGTTTCATTTGCAGTGCAGAAGCTGTTCAGCTTGATATAATTCCATTTGTCTATTTTGGCTTTGATTGCCTGTGCTTCTGGGGTCTTTTCCACGAAGTCATTACCTATGCCAATGTCTTTCACAGTTTCTCCAATTCTCTGTTTAGTAATTTGATGGTATCAGGTCATAGATTTTTGTTAGGTGTAAGTTAGGAGTCTTTTTTCATTCTTCTGTGTGTGGAGATTCCATTTTCCCAGCACTATGTTGAAGAGACTGTCTTTTGTCTAGGGGTTGTTTTCATATCCTGAGTCAAAGATCAGTTGGTTGTGGGTGCATGGATTGATTTCTTAAGTTTCTATTCTGTTCCAATGGCCCACATGTCGATTTTTGTGCTGGTTTCAGGCCATTTTGATTATAACTGCCCCTTAGTATGTCTTGAAATCTGGTATTGTGATGTCTCAAGCTTTGTTTTGGTTGTTTAAGATTGCTGTAACTGCTCAGAGTCTCCACGTTTCCATAAAAGTTTTAGCATTATTTCATCTAGACCTGAGAAGAATGTCATTAGGATTTTGATTGGGAATGCACTGAATCTGTAAATTGCTTTTGGTAGTATGGAACTTTTGATGGTATTAATTCTTCCAATCAATGAATATGGAAGAGTTTTCTATTTTTGTGTCTTCTCTTCTTCAATTTCTTCCTTTAATATTTTGTAATTTTCATCATAGAGATCTTTTACCTTTTGGTTAAATATATTTCGAGGTGTTTAATTTTTTCTGTAACTATTATGAATGGAATTGATCTTAGAAATTCTTTCTCAGGCCGGCGCCATGGCTCACTAAGCTAATCCTCTGCCTGCAGCGCCAGCACCCTGGGTTCTAGTCCCAGTCGGGGCACTGGATTCTGTCCTGGTTGCTCCTCTTCCATGCCAGCTCTCTGCTGTGTCCCAGGAGTGCAGTGGAGGATGGCCCTGCACCTGCATGGGAGACCAGAAGAAGCACCTGGCTCCTGGCTTCGGATCAGTGCAGTGTGCCGGCCGCAGCACGCCAGCTGCAGCAGCCATTGTGTGGTGAACCAACAGAAAAGGAAGGCCTTTCTTTCTGTCTCTCTCTCTCACTGTCCACTCTGCCTGTCAAACATAAATAAATAAATAAATAAATAAATAAATAAAAAGAAATTCTTTCTCAGCCTTGGCATTTTCTGTGTATACAAAGTCTATTGATTTTTGAGTGTTAATTTTATATTCTGCCATTTTAGTAAAATCTTTTGTGGGTTCCAATAGTCTCTTAGTGGGGTGTTTTAGCTACCTTATATATAGAATCATGTCATTTTAAAATGGGGATAATTTAACTTCCTTCTTTCCAATTTATATCCTTTCGATTTCTTTTTCTTACCTAATGACTCTGGCTAAGACCTCCAACACTGTGTTGAATAGCAATGGTGAAAGCGGGCGTCTTCATCTGGTTCCAGATCTTAGTGGAAATGCTTTCAACTTTCCCCCATTCAATAACATATTGGCTATGGGTTTGTCATAAATTGCCTTGATTATCTTGAGGAATGTTCCTTCCATACACAATTTGCTTAAGGTTTTCATCATGAAATGATGTTGTATTCTATTGAATGCTTTTTCTTCAACTATTGAGACAATTATATGGTTTTTATTCTTCAGTTTGTTAATGTGATGTACCCAATTGATTGATTTGTGAATGTTGAACCACCCCTGCATACCATCTCATTTGGTCTGGGTGAATGATCTTTCTGCTATGTTGTTGGATTTGATTGGTTAGTATTTTGAGGAATTTTGCATTTATGTTCCTCAGAGAAATTGGTCTATAGCTCTCTTTCTTTGTTGCTGCTTTTTTGGCTTTAGGAATTAAGGTGATGCTGACTTCATAAAAGGAGTTTGTTAGGATTCCCTACATTTCAATTGTTTTGAGTAGCTTAAGAAGAATTGGAATTAGTTCTTCTTTAAACATCTGATAGATTCAGCAGTGAAGACTTCAGCAGTGAAGTCTTCCATTCCTGGGCTTTTCTTTGTTTGCAGGGTCTTTTTACTGATTCAAGGTCTGCCTTAGCTATTGGTCTCTTTAGGTTTTCTATATCTTCATGACTCAATTTTGGTAGATTGCTTGTGTCCTGGAATCTATCCATTTATTCTAGGTTCCCTGATTTGTTGGCATATAGCTCTTTGTAGTAGTTCCTGATGATTCTTTCTGTTTCTGTGATATCTGTTGTTACATTTTATTTTTAATCTCTGATATTAATAATTTGGGTCTTCTCCCTCTTTTTTTGTTATTTGGCACAATGGTTTATCAATTTTATTTTATTTTTTTGAGGAATGAGTTCTTCATTTCCAGCTTAATTCCATTATTGTCAGAAAAGACACATGGGATGATTTTGATTTTTTTTTGATTTGGTGAGACTTGCTTTATGAACTCTCATATGGTCTATCCTAGAGAAAGTTCCATGCACTGATGAAAAGAATGTGTATTCTACAACTGTGTGATGAAAAGTTCTGTATATATCAGTTGTTCCATAGCATCTATTTGCTCTGTTGTTTCTTTGTTGATTTTCTGTAGAGTTGATCTGTCCATTGATGAAGGTAGGGTGTTGAAATCCCCCATTACTTTTGTATTAGAGTCTATGTCTCCCTTTAGATCTTTTAACATTTCTTTTAAATAGCCAGTTGCCCTGGCATTGGGTGCATATGTATTTATTGTAGTTATGTCTTCTTGCTGAATTGATCCCTTAATCATTACATAGCACCCTTCTTTGTCTCTTTTAACAATTTTTGTGTTAAAATCTATTTTGTCTGATATTAGGATGGCTATGCCTGCTCTTTTTGATTTTTGTTATTATGGGATATCTTTTTCCATCCTTTCCTTTCTATCTGCATGTATATTTTAGTGGGTGTGTTTCTTATTTCATTTAAAAAACCTTTTTCTGGTAACCTTCCCACTAGTACCTTTCCATTTCCCTTCTTCTTTATGGTGAATATATGAATCCCTCCTTTGTCTTCTTTTCTCACCTTACCTGGTGAAATGGACACTTTTAGAAAATTTTACTAAGCTCCATTACTTAGAAAGTCCCTTTGGCCTTTGAATGATGCTGTTGTTTCCTGTAGGTCAACTAATTTGTGCCATTAACCTACTGAAAAGGAGGCACATGTATGGAAAATTAAGTTGCTCTGGCAGGTCCAACAGATAGATGAAGTAGACTTTAAAGAAGAATATATCCTGATTTGTAGTCAGAATTTGAATTTTCCCATAGCTGGGGATGTAAAGAATAAATCAGACATCAGAGACAGTTATCTTTCCACTATCTGATCACCACCACCCACCCTCACTACCCAGAATCTAGAGAACAAGAGAATAAGAATAATAGAATAAGAGGTGACAATTGCAGTGGGGGTATGAACTGAAACTTGAAGCATGAATAGAAGTTTTATGGGCATTCTATGTTGTGGGAATAGGCAAAGAAGTTTCAAGATACAAGAAGAGGGTGAAAGAAGAGGAGAGAGATGAAAAGAATTCATCAAAAGAAGGGAACTTAAAATAAGAATGATGTACTAGAAGTCATGGACAAAACAGTTTTTTTTAAAAGATTTATTTTATTTATTTGAAAGTCAGAATTACAGAAAGAGGTAGAACCAGAGAAAGAGAGATAGTGGTCTTACATCTGCTGGTTCACTCCCCAAGTGACTGCAACGGCCAGAGCTGAGCTGATCCAAAGCCAGGAGCCAGGAGCTTCTTCCAGTTCTCCCACATAGGTGCAGGGGCCCAAGAAGTCTGGCCATCTTCTACTGTTATCCCAGGCCATAGCAGAGAGCTGGATTGGAAGCTGAGCAGCTGGGACTCGAACTGGCACCCATGTGGGATGCCAGCGTTGCAGCCTGCACCTTTAACCCTCTGTGCTACAGTGCCGGCCCCGGATAAAACAGTTTTGAAAACAAGGTAGACAATGGGAAAGCCATATTCTATAGAAAAATCACAAAAGGATAGGAATTCAGGTGTCTTTTGGTTTTAGGGAAAAAAGAAATAATTTTAGACCACGGTGATAACAGTCGCTAAAAGAGGTGGGGGAAAAACTGTTAAGAAGTCAGCATTAACTATACTACTTATCTGTTGCAGAAAAGATTTCTACACATTTAGTGGTTTGAAAAAACCTCATGTTTGTTTTCTCCTTGTTTTTGTAGTTCAGAAATATTGGTATGGCTGAGTCAGATTCTTTGTTCAGAGTTTCTCAAGGTTGAGATCAATGTGTCAGTCAGGCTGAATTTTCTGAAGGCTTCACCAAGAAAAGAACCTCTTCCAAGTTTCCTCATATTTGTGGTGCAAATCATTTCCTTGAGTGTGAAGAATTCCTGAAAGCTTGCTTCTTAAAACTAGTACAATTGTCAGAAAAAAAAAAACTAGTACAAGATAAATTATCTGAAGCTTTGAGTCTCTAACCTTGTGACTTTCTTTTTGTTAAGTATTTTATTTATTTATTTGAGGGGCAGAGTTACAGGCATAGAGAGGGATAGAGAGAAAAGTCTTCCTTCTACTGGTTTACTCTCCAAACGGCTGCAATGGCTGGAGGTAGGCCTATCAAAGCCAGGAGCCAGGAGCCTCCTCTGGGTCTCCCACATGTGTACAGGGGCCCAAGCACTCGGGCCATCTTCTACTGCTTTCCCAGGCCATGGTAGAGAGCTGGATTGGAATAGGAGAAGCCAGGACACAAACCAGTGCCAATATGGGATGCCAGCACCTCTGTTGTAGGCTTAGCCCACTATGCCACAGCACTGGCCCTCATGACTTTCTTTTAAAAAGCTTGCTTGATTAGGTTAGATCATACAAGAGAATATTCCTTTTAATTAATGTAAAGTCAACTGAATATCTGAAAAACCCTTTCCTCTTTGTCAGTTTCTATTAGTAAGAAAGAAGTGATAGTTTCCACCTGTATTGAAGAAGTGAGGATCATACACACTGTAGTTCTTTGGGAGGCCATTTTAGGGTGTGTTTGTCTCAAAATGTAAAGAAATAAGTACAGTGATTGTATTGTACAGACTCGGCACAGAAGAAACCATGTGAATATGTAACCATGAGAAATATGAGATCCATGAATATCTGTTTATCCATGTATCCATAAGACTTATCAGTTAGCTTTTGCTGCTTAAAAAAAATCAAGCCAAAATTTAGTGCTTTCAAACATAACTACTTGTTTAGCTCAAAAATCTTCAAATCAACAGCTTGGACTGTGCTGAGCCAGATGAATCTATATATATTAGGTGTGGCTGATTTTATTGTGGTTGGCTGCTGACTTGGATGGTTAGTTGTCTTCGGAGATGTGGTCTTACCTCCTCTAGCAGACTAGCTGGGCTCATTCACATCATGGCAAACCATTACTTCTTGCATGGCATTTGCTACTCTCTCACTTGACTTAAAAGAGTCAACTCAGGTGGGGAAAAAGACTGTGCTTTCATTATCTTAAGAATAGAGAATTGGGATTTTCACTTTCTACCACAAGGATGTTTACTGTTTTATACTTTTAAAGATTGAGAGGATTTATACTTTATGTTGTGATGACAAAGCTAATAAGAAAGAAAAGTGGCGACACATATATTATGAAAGGTAACTCATGAAATGAAGCCTCTAAGAGGGCAAGAGCTGCTGCAATTCAAAGCACACAGGGAAAATTCTCCCTTTAAAAGTGGCAAGTCATCATTTTTTTCTTTTAAAAATGGGATAAGAGTGAATCTAGAAAATTTGCTTTCCTAGTAATCTCAATTTATTTTAGAGAAAAGCAATCTAGATCTATTAAGCAAACTAGGCTAAGTAGTAAGTTAACGGTTTGTGGAGAACATTACATTTTTAGAAGAACAGTAGTGGAAGCCAAGGTTCAAACTAAAGAAAAGAGCAAAACAGAACAAGCAACAAATATGCTGAAAGGCATTAGGCGCAGCTGTGACCATAGACCTTGAATTTGTGATAAGAACAAACCAGAGTGTCTCACCTAGCCCATATGTAATTTGAAAAAGGTGCCCATTCTTCACAGGTGCAGGAAGAGTCAGCCCTATTCTTTGTTGATAATCTTGTACAAGTACAATATGTAAGTCAAGTACAATGGTCCTGCCAATGAAAAGAAAAAAGTAACTTTTTTCTTACTGCATATTTAAGCAGACTTAATCTAGGCACATAATGGCAGCTGGTGAAATTGATTTAAGAATGGAGTAGTCAAGTGGACTGGCAAAAGTTTATTAGCAAGAAGCCAATGTGGCTAAATGCTGACAGTTCTGGTAAGAAGGTTGATATTGAACAAAATATTGCTAAACACAAATGAAAATTAGCAAAGGGTTAGGGAAATGAGATCAGATCAAGAGATAGAAGGATGGGGGCAATGTCATGAGGGAAAGATCTTTAGCTCATTATAGACAGACAGAAACCATTGACAAAGTCTTGACCATAGATGTATGGTGATTATATTTTAAATGGTCAATCTGATTATAGGTTAAATAAGGTTCAACTAGAAGTAGGAATACAGTACAAGAATATTTAATTTGTTCAGGAAAGAAAGGTTGATAACCTTCCCTGTGGTATTATGAGAATTAATCAGAGAAGATCTATTAATAGATAAGTTTAGAGAGCTTAGCTGCCATAATGTAATGGCTGATAAATAATGACAGTGGAGAATCAGTCTTTGCTAATCCCTGTTATAAAGCTGTCTAAAATTTTAGAATTATAATTCTAAAATTAGCTGCTCCTGTATGTATTCAATTCTATTTTTCCTAATATGTGTTTGAGATTCCAACACATCTAAATAAAAGCCTGATTTGATATATAATGTTTTGAGTAGTTCTCAAGGTTTGGACAGCATCACATATTGGTCCCATGTAGTTGTGTTCTTCCTCCTGAATCTGCATGGCCGCATTCGAAAGCCTTAGACACAAAGTCTTATCTAAAGCATGATCTACACCCTGACACCATCCTAGGCTCTAGCTCCCGCTGCCATTGCTGGAAGCCAGGTGGACACATGGCCCAACCACTGATGTCAAGATCCACCCCCATCCTAATGGGATTTGCTGCACCTACTTCCCTGCCCACCCTCTGGCAAAATTTAAAAAGAACCTGTTCCTGAACCTGTGGCTCTCTTTCTCTCTGTCTCCTGATCTCTGTCTCTCTCTCTCTCTCTTTGGATCTCTCTTATGCTCTCCTTCTCCCTCTTCTTCTTTGACCCTTCCCTCCAGTCTGTTGAGTTTTCCCCAATAAACGTTTTCCCTTAAAAAAAAAAAAAGAACACCATAGACAGAGTTTAAAAATTGGTTATATACAGGAGCAGTTAATCTTAAAATTTACTAAAATTTTAAGGGAAAACTACAAGAGATTTTAGTGACGAAAGTAACTGATAATTTCTGTTACACAGGATCCAAAGATAGATTTATAATTAAGATGATCTATATGTTGAAAATAACACATTGCAAACATCTTATCTTATTTAGACTGTTGTGAATGTATTCCAGACTTCAGGATAGTTTTTCTAGAAGAAAGTTTCACGGATGACTTTGGGAGGACATATGTGGTAGAGAGGATCAAGGGAGCAATAGATGCTGATGTTCAGAGATCTTACTCACAAGAAACTCTAGAGAACTGTTTGAAGCAATGGAATCAACAAAAATTAATTGAGAAGTAAAAGGTGGAGAAGATGTAGAACAGTCTAAGGGTTAAGGAATTATTCTTTAAGTTATAAACCTAGAGAAAGCATAGGGAGTTATTAATGGCAGAGGATGAAGGGATGGAAATAGTTGGTAGATTTTCAATAGAAAAGTTCAGCATCATCAGAAAGGATTTTCAAGGAGCAGAAATGAAGGATGGCTTCAAACCACTTACTGAGAATTTGACAGGAGCCCACTCCTTCTTTCCACATGAAATTATTGATTTCTTTATTTTAAACATTAATGAGAAAATCAGGAAAATGAGTCTTTTGTATTAAAAAATGGAATCCTCACTTCTGGGAATTATAAAACTATGGTGTCACATTTTTCATATTTATATACATTAGGATAACATGATGATGTATTTGTGTGTTAGCCATCGGAACAGCGCGGTGCGCCGGCCGCAGCGCGCTACCGCGGCGGCCATTGGAGGGTGAACCAACGGCAAAAGGAAGACCTTTCTCTCTGTCTCTCTCTCACTGTCCACTCTGCCTGTCAAAAATTAAAAAAAAAAAAGAAATAAATATATTGCAAATATTTAATAATAGATTAGGAAAATAAATTGTATCGAGATTAAACATACATATTTTTGTACTTTCAGATCTGTCTCTTAGAACTCCCTCAATAATCGGCCATTAAAGACATAATAAATTGCTTATATTTGGTAAATATCACTTACTGTAGTAGAATGTTTAGTTCTACCAAACATTCAGTTAGAAGTGATAGTATTGGTGTCGTTGGAGGGAGTAATCTTTTCTTCTGAATGAAAGCCTCAAAATTACAGACTCATTGTCTTAACATTGATAATTTGGTGTGTAATTAGGACAAATTAGTGAGTTTTTCATGTATATTGAAATAAGTTAGAAGCATGACTGAAAGGCTATGAATTCACAAAATACCTAGCAACTATTCTAGGAATAGACACCTGCATTGCATAAAAAGTAATTTATAGGCTTAAATGGCTCTATTCTTTCTAAGAGGAGTGATCAGTCATAAACAATTAAAGAAGATATTTCATTTATAGTAAAACAAAAGCAAAAACTACAGCCTTGAATGTACTATTAACTTTGAGAGAATTATTTTTAACACTAAATACTGATTTGACTATACATGATTACGTAACGCCAAACAGAATATCATCATTTTTGTGGTGACAGAAACATTTAGTTACCCAGTTAGTGATATTTAGATTTAAATATGTACCTTAACCATATGAATCAGTTATGTAAACACTGGCTAATCAGAGTTGTTTCTAAGAAAAACTTGTAGGAGAGAATTAGTAAGCTTCCTTTTTCAGTTTGATTGAATGATTGATTTTCAATTATCCCTGATTTTCTGATATTTTGGACTTTTGTCAATGTATTCAAGTGTTATTTATAGTGCAAGAATTCTGTGTTGCAAATATACACTTGAATTTCATATAAAAGAAAAGAATATATTGGTATATTTGCTCAGAAATTTAGAAGTTTGAGATGGGTTTGGATTTTTCAGTTTTAAATATCTCTAGTGCTCAAAACTAAATGGTATGAAGATACTTGCATTAAATCTTCTGAACATGTTAGAAAATCAAGAAATATGTTTGTGTTAATATGACAAGGCTTTTCTAAGTTTAATTGTTAGGCTCATAGATAATTTTCTGATATGTACTTCATATGCCATATGTATGTTAATATTCATGAATATATTTTCAATTTTATTTATTTATTTACCTATTTGATTTATTTGAAAGTCAGAGAGACACAAAGACATAAAGAGAAGGCTTTCCAATCTTTGGTTCACTCTCTAAATGCTCACAACAGTTGAGCCTTGGCCAGACCAAGGCTGGGAGTTGAGAATTTAATCTGCGTCTCCCAAATGGGTAGCCAAGATCCAACATCACCTGCTACCTCCCAAGGTGTGCATGGAAGGAAGAAAACATTGAGAGGGCGGCCTGGGCTTGAACTCAGGCACTCCTAGATGTGCTGTGGTTGTGGCATCTGAATCTCAACGTCAAATGCCTTTCACTCATTAATTCTTTGAACTACAGAAAGTCCCCAAATTCTTTATTATCCATGTATATTTATTCTTTCTTTTACAGATTGATAAAATCAAATCAATCTTGTATCTAAAACCCCATTTTTTTTAGAATTACTTATGATTTTAGTACTTGACTTAAAGTACTGGATAATTTTTTTAAATGGCACAATAATGCCCATGCACTCGGTTATTTCATAAGCTCGCTCTAGCTTCTGTTATAAAATGATAAATCATTTCTTTGTTTTCTCTTTATTGGGCATGGGATTGTTGAGTTGCATTTTTCAGCAGGATTATGTTTGTAAATTGTTCTCGCTTCTGTCGATAGGAAAGAAAGTCTTTTCCTTCCAGAATAACCTAACTCATTTGCTAAATTTTCATTAAATGTTCATGTTAAATATTCATTCTGGCAAAGTCATAGGGGAAAATAAGCTCAAATTCCCTCTCTATTTTGGACTTTGTTCTCATTTAAATTATCACTCTGTGTTGATGTTGGGTACTTCATCTTTTTAATTCTGGGAACTCTGTCAGGTTCAATGTGTAGGAGTAAGTAGTCCAAGTTTTTTGGAATTTTAAGCACTTGAAGTATGTTAAATTTTCTAAAGATTGACGTCATAATTATTATATTATGGTTTATAGTCTTAGAATGGAAGAAAATCAATTTAATTTTCCAAAGCGAGTTTTGAAATTTATACTGATGGTGACTTAAATATTTTCTAATCACAGAATTCCAAATTAAGATAACTGCTTTATATATATCAATGGATTATTTTATAAGTGGAAGCATGCAAAACAATTTATATTGATTTTCATCCTGGAGAATAAGTGATATATAGATATATTACTTCACAGCTTGTTTATGTCTTATTTCAAATTCACTTCAGTGTCTCATTAGCAAAACTGAATGTCCTTCATTTCTATGTAGGTTTAACATATTTCTTTTTGAATAAACTACAGTATTGCTTGCATAATCACACAAGTGACAATAATATTTGGATATTTTTACAAATAATGCCCTATTTCAATCTGTCTGTTTCTCTTTCCTCTAGTTAACTTCTTCTCCCACTACCTCTGAGCAGCTTGCCTGTAAACCACCTGCTTTCTCCTTTGTTTCTCCAACTAATCAGAAAACACCACCTGACCCAGTTAACCTCGACGGAGCCTCTGTCCTAGAGGAGTTCCACACTAGGAGGCTGGATGTCAGTGGGGCCTTGGTAGAAGAAACAGCTACGTACTTTCAAACTGCCACCCACTCTTCATCCTTTCCTGCATCGAAGGGCACCTCCTCGACGTTACAGTTTCCCCATTCCACACAGCTCTCAGGTTCTAATATATCCAGCCCAACTGCAGCACATCAGAAACCTGGACATCAGAAATCTGAAGCCATGAAGAAGAAGACAACTGTAACCTCACATGTCCATAGTCCCAGAGAAAGTCCGAGAACCTCTTCTCCTTCACCATCCTGCGGTGCTTCTCTGAAGTCAAATTCTGCCTTGTACATCCCCGTCCGTATTGTCACACATTCACTCTCTCCAAGTCCAAAACCATTTACCTCCTCTTTCCATGGCTCATCTTCTACTATCTGTAGCCAAATGTCATCTAGTGGAAATCTTTCAAGGTCAGGGGTGAAATCTCCAGTGCCCTCTCGGCTTTCCCTTCTCACTGCTATCCTCAAGTCAAACCCATCTCACCAAAGACCTGAATCCCCTGCATCCTGCCCCACATTCTCTCTCAACTCCCTGGCCTCTTCCACACTCACACTTGATCAAAAAGCAAAGCAAACTCCATCCACTCCTAAAAAGTCTCTCTCAAGTTGCTCTCTCAGAGCTGGATCACCAGATCAAGGAGAAAACCAGGTTTCTGAGCTGACCCAGCAATCCTTTCCCCTACCTTTTTCCTCCAAGACTGCCCTGGTTTCTCAGAGGCCCTCCCTCTCTCCTACAAAACCTGTTAGTAGCAGCCCTATTTCTTTGAATGCTGAAAAAGCAACATCACCTACATCTTTGAAGAGCAATACGGAGCTCTCCATGCCACAAACCAATACAGTGAGCTTTGCAGATCTTCCTCCTGTCCCACCAAGCTCTTCTCTTTACCCTTCCAAAGGCAAACAGGATGATGACTTAAGGGGTATAGAAAAGACATCTACATTAGCCTCCTCTGAAGTAACTTCCATATCTCCTTTTAGTCAAAGCACCACACTCCCCACTCCAGAGAAATGTTTTCGTCCTTCCCCAGCTCTTTCAAATCTGATAAACAGATCCAAAACAGTATCATCTCAGCTATCTGGCTATGGTTTGAACCCTTCAGCTCCTCGTTCACCCTCTATCCCCAGTGTTAGCTCTGCCTCTATTCCTAATTTGGAGTCCTCATCTGTCCCTCCTGCTAATCTTCCTACCCAGCCATTCCAGCTCAGTTCTTCACCATTGCACCCAAATTGTGGTAGTGATACCTTGCCTTCAAGACTTGGGAAACATGAAAGCACAATATCCAGCCATAGGTCACCTGTTTCAACCCTATCACCTCCCATCTCTCTAACAAGAACCCAGGAGCTGATTTCACCTTGTGCATTGTCCATGTCAACAGGCCCTGAAAATAAGAAACCGAAGGTATTTTTTGCACGTTGCATGGTGCATGCTTATTTTAATATATGTAACAATCTGTCTTTTTTCTGGGAAAAATCTATTATTATGACTCTGTTCCTAAAAGGAAGTAGAAAAAGTGTATGGTGGGGCAAGGCTGTGGAATATTTGAATGTGGAGATGAATTATAATCTATCTGAAAGTATACATGTCTGTAAAACCCTTTGGTTGTGCAAGTCCTCTTCCTAAGATATCTTCTTATATCTATGATGCCAAGAACATTTTTTGCCCAAGGCATTATATGGTCCTGATGACAGAATTAAAGGCAGCAAGTTGAGATTTGAGAATATGAATAACAGGGACACTATTCTGTCCTGTACTGACAGAATAGTAGGCAGGATTAGTAGAAAAGAGAATATTATCTTATATCTGGACTGGTAATATGGCAAAGCTTCTTTGACAAATTTCTGTTTTGCTTTCTCATATTAAGTCATTGTTATTATTAATTTTCCTCATTTTTCTAGGTTCAGCACAGTACAGCTTATATATAGACAAGTAATATGACAAAGCTTGTTTGCCCTTGATTCAGTTATAATTATTATTATATTATTTTTATTATATTAACTTTTCCCAGTGTTCTAGGTTGACTTCTTTACTGGCCCATATGTATTTGGCTTTGTATGTATAGGGCAAAAGCAAATTAAAAATTCCTTTATATTAAAAAATATATTTTGATTTATTATAAGCACTAACTAAACTCTTAGTAGTTTCAAATATTGAAATGATGAAAAGCTGGCTCCAATGAAGTAGAATTAAGAGAAGGAAAATGTTGGTCCTTAAATGCTCTGAGCAGTTCAGTTGAGTAAGGATGTAAAAGAGCATTTTTTTAATAAAAGTAGGGAAGCATTTGAATGAGTGATCCTGCAGTTCTGTTCTTCAGGTCATACTCACTTCCCAAGTATTGTCAAATAATCAGAATGTGGATCTTACACACTCAGAATTTTATAGGTGTTATACAAACAAAATAGAAATTGTGATAGTGTTTGTATAAGGATGGATGGGAATTTTCAGTTACCTGCATTGAAATAATACAGTTTCAGTACCATGGAGAGTGTATTTAATTTTGTCATTTGTTGGGTGAGGAATGTAAGGCTAGAGAGATAAGGTGACCTACATGATCTTAGTAATGATGCTTTATTTAGTACAGTACAACTTAAAAAAAATGCACTAAGCACTGTACTACTCTATGCCTATCACTATACTATTTTCTTTGAAAGTTGGTTTTAAAAATTTTAACATTAATATGGAATATGGTTAGTGAGATACATTATCATAAATGGCAGGACTGCTTGAAATGTTTAGGATTTTGCTTAATGAATAAGAAAGAAGTTTGCATTTCAGAAACGAAAAACAACCTGACTAAATTCACAGAAGATGATCCCAAAAGACTATATTGGACTTATAAGAAAATTCATCTTATAATCAAATAATAATAAAAGTAGGATAATTATAGTTACAGATATCAAATAGCTTGTTAGCCAAGAATTATGCTGATAGCTATAAAAACTTAAAATTAATTAAACTTGATTATATTAGTTAAGTTTTATAACGGTGTGATATTGGTTATATTATTATCCTTGCTTTGTATATGTCAAGAAGCTAAGGTTCAGTGAATTATTTGTTCAGGCCACACATCTGGTACAAAACTGAAATTCAGCCGGCGCCATAGCTCACTAGGCTAATCCCCCGCCTTGCGACACCGGCACACCAGGTTCTAGCCCCAGTCGGGGTGCCGGATTCTGTCCCAGTTGCCCTTCTTCCAGGCCAGCTCTCTGCTGTGGCCCAGGAGTGCAGTGGAGGATGGCCCAGGTCCTTGGGCCCTGCACCGGCATGGGAGACCAGGAGAAGCACCTGGCTCCTGGCTTTGGATCAGCGCGGTGCGCCGGCCGCAGTGCACCGGTGGTGGCGGACATTGGAGGGTGAACCAATGGCAAAGGAAGACCTTTCTCTCTGTCTCTCTCTCACTGTCCACTCTGCCTGTCAAAAACAAAAACAAAAACAAAAACAAAAACAAAAACAAAAAACTGAAATTCATATTAATTTAAGTCTACTAATTCTTGAACCCAGATTCTTTATTACTATGATTTATTGCCACAAAACAATAACATATTACTTATCAAGTTAGTCTGACTTTATAATTCACTTTAAGGAAATCATTATGGACTAATTATCAGAATTCTCAATTTAGATGACACTTGAGTCATTTAAAATATATAGTTTAAAATTAACTTCTTGTTTTTTAAACATTTAAATCAAATGAGATTAATGCAATTTCATTTTCTCTATGATTCCAAACTTAAAATTCTTATTTAGTTGAGGCAAAATGATCTAGTTATTATCTTTTCAATACATATGTGTGATTTTGAAATTTATTTGCTGTGTATTCATTAAAAACATGACAATCTGATGGTTACTCTTTCTTGAATTTATTAGTAATCATTTCATAGATCTTGCTGCCATGTCTTTAAATTTTTCATTGTTTTCTAAAAAAGTGATTTTGCTCCAGAATCTCCTACAAAGTGTTTCTATTTGTGGTTTCACTGTTCTTTGTTCATATTTTGTGTTGTTTTGGATATAGTCAGAGGTAGGGAAGAGGCTGAGCCTACAAGAGCATTTTATAAATTAAGACTGTGTTTGTTGAAGGCTTCTTTTTCACTGGCTCACTTCCCTTTACAGCATTAAAGAATTTTCAACGTTTGCCTTTTTTCTGCTTTATTATCTTTATTTTCAAGTAAAGAAATTCAAGCTGATAGAATTTCATCATAAATTTGATTATCATAAAAATAAGAATTATTATAATTTACCTACCAGAAAAAACCATTAATCTATTCATTTGAGCAGAAATGAAGGATATAATTTATAACAAATTCCGCAAAAATAGTTGCTCCCTCAGACGTGTTGCTCTTTTTCATATTTATTTCCTTCCTGCTTTTTGTTATATTATTTCTGCAGGAAAAAGATCAGATCATCAGCGTACAATTTTTAACTAATTTTTAATTCATTTTTCAGGAATTATAACATGAGTATAAATTTTTAATTGACACTGACATAGATAAATCTTATGTCAGTGTCTTTTTAAATTTGACTAATTTTGTTTAAGCTAGTGAGATTATTTTTTTTATTTTTATTTTTTATTTATTTAGTTTTTTGACAGGCAGAGTGGATAGTGAGAGAGAGAGACAGAGAGAAAGGTCTTCCTTTTGCCCTTGGTTCACCCTCCAATGGCCGCCGCGGTAGGCACGCTGCGACCTGCGCATCGCGCTGATCTGATGGCAGGAGCCAGGTGCTTCTCCTGGTCTCCCATGGGGTACAGGGCCCAAGGACTTGGGCCATCCTCCACTGCACTCCCTGGCCACGCAGAGAGCTGGCCTGGAAGAGGGGCAACCGGGACAGGATTGGTGCCCCGACCGGGACTAGAACCCGGTGTGCGGGCGCCGCAAGGTGGAGGATTAGCCTAGTGAGCCGAGGTGCCGGCTTAGTGAGATTATTTTATACAATGACAGAAGGAAATAGACAAAAGCTTTACAATAACAAAGAATTTATGTGATTTCATGGGTTGTTTCTTGTCTTGAATACATACAATGTACTCAATGTATGTATTTATTGAATGAATGACTTGTTTGTGCTCTAATTAACTATTTTAGCTCATGGAGACATTCCGTATTGCTCATTTCTAAAATTACTTGTGGTTCTGCAGAAATGGTGTGGTGTTAATCCAAGTATAGTGCTCTCTTTGAAGTCAGGGAGCTTGAGATTTAGAGCAGCTACACTTATTCCCAGGTCTCAGAAAGATAGGGGTCCTAGAATACAGATGGCCACCAAATTAATGCAGGAATCAAGATGGATATTAGTTCAAAGTCTGGGCCCTACTGTCTTTTGATCTTAAAATAAAATGGAATAGCTAGAGTATGCTGAGCTAAATTCAGATATAAAACATATTTGATGTTTCTTTTCTAAGGATATAATCCTTTAGTTCTGAATCTGTTTGCATTAGTAAGATACATGAGAGGTCTTTGAAAAGTTCATAGAAAATAAGGATTAATGAAAAACCATGCATGAATTTCAAAATTTTTGCACCAAAATGAACTTATATTTTAATTCTATTTTCCCTGAATAGTTTGAAATACCATGACAGTGTATGTAACATTAATTTTAGATTTAGTTTTAAAATATTTTGAGGATGGATTTTTGTACAGCAGCTAAGACACTACTTGGGATGCCAGAATCCCACATTGGAGTGCCTGTGTTCGAATCTTGGCTCCATTTCCATTAACAACTGCTAGCTAATGAGCACTCTGGGAGGGAGTAGCTGATAATTCAAATACCTGGGTCCCTGTAACAACCAGCTAAGTTCTAGTATTCTGGATTTGGCCTGGCCCAGCCCCAGCTTTTTCAAACATTTGGGGATTGAACCAGCGTTTCTCTCTCTCTCTCTCTCTCTCTCTCTCTCAAGAAAAATTTAAAAATATTATTTTGCATTATAATCATGATCCTAGACTGGATGAGGATATTCCTGATTGTTCCTCAGGCTACTCTTATATTAGCCTCTATATTGTTTGAGACATTGTTTTCTCCAGGGAAAGACTGGACATCATAGAATTCATCCATGATATTGTTTTTGGGTTCCAAATACATTTTGCCTCCGTTTATGAAAGAGTTCAAATTTTTCTCCTTGTAACTTATCAAGGTATTCCATATCAAAACTGGATTGTCCATTACATCAAAGTCTCATATGCTCTGCTATTTATCCATTAGATACAGTCTGAAAACTTCTAACTGTGAAGGCCACCAGTGATGAGCTTGCCCTGCTAGTGAAGCTCTTTAGACACATAGTTGGTTTAGAGGATCAGCTGGTAGTTCTTTGACATGTCATAAACCTTTATAGTTAGTGCTTTGTTTATAAACCTCTCATTTCTACATATATATTACACTGAATACTCAATAAAAGAAAGCTGTATGTTACTTCATCAATTTCTGCAGAATCACAAGTAATTTTAGAAATGAGCAATATGGAATGTCTCCATGAGCTAAAATAGTTAATTAGAGCATAAACAAGTCACTCATTCAATAAATGCATACATTGAATACTAATATATATGTATTGCAAAGCCATGATCTTATTACAACATATAAAACATGCAAAACTGCCTATTCAGAGAGATCTTATACTCTATGGTGAAGAGAAACAATCACAATGCACTACCCAAATAGATAGATTATTAGTAGTATTTTCTTATCAGTTTTAGAATTAGGAGGGCATAAGTAGTATGGAAAAATGTATAACCATCCAGGTAAAGATCATAGGAAGAGGTTGTTACCACAGTTTTATGTTGGACAGCTAGGATAGGTTTATTTGAGAAGGTAACATCCAAGGAGGTGAGAAATTTTTACTCTTAGATGAGAGTCCAGTGAGGAAAGTCTCCTAGGCCAGATAGCACCTTACAGGCATGAAAAACAGGTTTGGAACTGTGTGGGGATAGGAAAGTGAGTGACAGAACATTGAAGTCATTGGGAGATATAGGTAGGAACTGGATCCTGTGGGGTCTTTAAAGCCACTCCTTTAATCCTTGATTTTTGAGTGGGACAGAAAGTCATTGGAGAATTTGCATAGATAGCAACACAATCTTATCTACTGGCTTCCAAGTTAAGAATAGACTTCAAGAGGGAAAGGGAAAGTAGGGATATCTTGGAAGCCACTCAAGAAATCTAGGCAAGTGATAGGATGGTGGTTATAGGTTACAGTAGAAAAGGTGAAGATAACATTTCTGTATAATTTGCAGGAAGGATAATAAAAGTTCAGCAATCACAGAGCTACTTTATGAAATGATAAAACAGCTGAAACCAGATTTATGTGACCTTGTGTTTCTTTTTTCTTTTCATCTTACTGTCTCTTTTATTCTGTCCCATTCCGAAAGTTTTTGCACCTGTCTGGGGATTACTGACTTTCAGTGATTCTGCCACCTACTTCAACTGTCACTATACACTCTATACTAACCACTTCTATGTCTTATTTCGTTTGCTTCTTTCCTGCTAGCCTCTGTGAAGAGATCTTGGTAATGACTCAGGTGTCAACAGTTGACTAAAGCTTCTTTTTATATATTTATGTTTGAATTTGGGTATGTACAATTTAGCTCATAGAAGAGATTTTACAAGAGAAAATGATAGCAAATCCACGGTTTTGTGTTCAAGGCTTGCAAGTTCTCATCAAAAGGAACATGACTGCAGAATTTTCACCTGTTAATAAAAGCTACCAAAACTTGCTTGGAGGAGGGGAAGACAGAATTTAAACAGCCAGTTTTGTCTAGGACTTGAACAATAGATATGGTACTAAAATTTTCATTTTCCCCTGTCTTCTGAATCTTGTAATCTTCAATTAAATATATAAACACAAGTCAACAAATATTTGCTAAACCTGTGTTCTCTTCCAGGTATTAAGTTTTGAAAATAAAAGGAGAAACAGTATAAAATTTTTCCTGTAATGATTTAGTAGGCAGATAGGAGTGGAAAAATATTATAACCCAATGAAACAGATGTGCTTCAAGGATGCTAGAAGGCAAGCAAATAAATCAGGTGTGGAGAGAGGCCGTGAGAAGGGAGAGGGACATTTTCTCAGTAGACCTTTCTCATTTCCTCTGCCAGGCCATGATCTACAGCCAGGTTTTGGCAGTGAAGTCTAACAGCCATCCAAGAATCCTTTGGTTACCAGGGTCATT
The DNA here is from genome assembly GCF_033115175.1 of Lepus europaeus. NCBI lineage: Eukaryota > Metazoa > Chordata > Mammalia > Lagomorpha > Leporidae > Lepus > Lepus europaeus. The sequence goes on from NC_084829.1 coordinate 54,550,941, forward strand.
ATAGATTGTGCCGAGCCCACAAGCCAGATGTAAGGAGATGTCTGGTAATATCCCTTCAATTGTGCAAGGACTTGGTTTAAGTTTTCTTCTCAGGGCTGCTATCAGGGAAATGTGTAAGAAGTGTACATTTAGAGTGCTCCTCTCTTATCTGCTCATGGATGCTCCCAGAAGTTAACCATCATTGTAGGGAGGCTTCACCAGGTGTCTCTTATTCTGACCTTTATGTTCTAGGTTCTTCTATTTAGCTGCACTTAAATTATAACTGTAATACAAATCACCATTTCTGAAGGTGGCTAACATACATCACATTGGAATTGTAAGCATTATCAACAGGTGCTAGGATAGTGGTGTGAAGTATTTTCTGAAGGAGCAGAATGTGTTCATGCTATCCTTCCCTTCACACTGAGAATTTATATTGAAGTACATAGCATTGCCTATAAATAGAATTAGGTTTGGTAAATTTAAATACCAAATGCCATTTTCTCTAAACAAAAACTTTTCCTAGCAATACGTGATGAATATCCATGAGATACTTGAGATACTTGTTGAATGTTAACTAAAAGCATAGATTAAAAATTAGAGATACAATAGGTAGCATTGCAATCTTTGCCAGACTCAGATTTAGGCTAGTCCCTTCTATCCTTTACCTTCTATCTGATAGTGATTCCAGCCTATAATACCACAGTGATTCAAATTACATGAACTGCCTTCTATAGAACTATTCAAAATTTTAAACTGAACAGGACAAGTAATGAATTTGGTTTAGTACGTAGAAGCTTTGCAATGGTAAAGATGAAATATGTTCCAAAGTAAAATTTAAAAGAAACTCCTTGTTTGGATTGAGTGTACTATATTTTGTTAAGAGAACCATGAAGAAAGCTAGTGGATATCAAATGTATCTTTGAAGACAACAAGCATGATTTTAAGACTGAAAATGATATGATGATTAAGGAACATTGAATCTCATGTTGTAGATCTTCAACAAATATTTATTGAATGAATCCATTAGTTGAATTGCCATATCCAAATTGACTTACACAATAGATTGATGACCACTAAGTTGTGAGAACCCAGTGTCAAGAGCTACCTCTCTTTTGTATATGATTTGAATGCAGATGTAAATCACACTCCTAAGAAAACAATGAAATAATATAAAATTCATATATTCATAGTTTATAATGGGAGGTTAAATCTAATCTGACAATATTGAATGGAAATAGTACCTAAAGTTCAATTTTTAGGCCTAAAGGGAAAAAAAAAACATAAATACAGGGTGGAATTTATCAGCAGTTAACAAAATAAAAGGATTATAGATTTTAAGCAATAGAATACCCAGTATGATCCAACAATATGAGATGACTCCGACCTGCTTTCCTGTGTATTTTAAACTCTCCACAAAGCTAAGGATATGTTACTAATTATTAGCATTTTGATTACATTAATTGAGCTGATTGTCAATGTCCTGGAGGGGAAGATAATGTCATTTTTGTTAACAGCACATCTAGTTAAACATGCATCTTTTCAAACTTAACGGGATATTAACACAGGTGAGTTAAGAGGGTATCCCAATTTTTCATTTGAATGTCAGAGGTTGGTGAAGGTGACAATATAACTATCATACAGAAGAGAGCTATTAGCATGAGTAATGAATGTATGAAGAGAGAAATAGAACAATGGAATAAGTTAGCAGAAAGTATATCTGGTTCAATATGAGGGAAATTTTTCTAAAATAAGGTTTGAATGTGCTTTGGAGGTAGACAAGTTTGCTTGTGGTTACTGAACAGAAGAAGAGAGAGAGTCATGTTTCAAATGAGGTGATTGAACCAGGTAATTTTCACTATCATCCCTGATTCTAACATACTATGAAATTATGTGTGCAATGACACGATACCTTTCTGTACAGCCTCTACACCTCTATTTTTTAGAGAAGTTGAAGATAGAAGAACAAATGCTATCATTATACATCCTGAAATGAGACTCAAGTGTGTGTGTAATTAAATGCATAGCTGTTGAGCTTGAGTGTCTCTGTCCAAATCCCAGCGATGACTTAATAGTTGGTGAAGTAAATACTTTGTGCATCAGCTGCTGCCTCCCAGCATATATATTAACAGGGAGCTGATGGTTAGTTATTGTTATTACTGAACTACTATTACAATGAAATATTTGCAAAAGCATTATGATTATGAACAGTGTTCTATGTTAGAGTCTGTTTACCTATTTTTGTATAAAATTCCTCTTTTATAGAGAAAAAAATGGACATTGGATCAAGGCAGATTCTTTTGGGCTGTGTGGTCTTCGACAAGCCACCTGACCTCTGCTGTTCTCAATAACTTCCATTATAGGGCTTCAATAAACTTCAGGGAGGCAATAATGCAATTTTCCCAGTAATAAATGCCCATAAAGAGATGGCATTTCATTTTCAACTTCAAAGCATCCAAATGTGTTGTTGTTTAGACACCCAAGCAGTGTAGTAAATGTAGAAGGTTAGGGCTTGAATGGACTGAGATACCTCCTATAATTGCTACTTATATAGCAGATGGGTATGCAGAACCAAGCAGAGTTGAGAGACTTGCAGAAGGCCACACAATTCTTTATAAGGGGAGGAAATCTCTTTGGAGGAGAGAAGGAAGAAAAATAGTAAGCATTGCAAGTTCACTCTTTGGGAAAAAAGCACATACCTTCTGAGACCTTATACATGTATTGCTGAGTGTATGCTTATGCCTGAGTGCTCATGTGTATGGATAAGGACTGCAGAAAGTTCATGGAAAAATTGGTTAAAAGTTTAACGTGGTGCAAAAAATTTTTGAAACTCATGCATTGTTTTTTATACAGGACATATAAAATGCATATTTTATATGAACTTTTTTGAACACCCCTCACATATGTATGTGTCTGTGTATGAAGGCTTGTGAGTTTGTGTGTGTAAGTAAGCAAATGTGTATGAGTAGTGTGATAATCTTGCTTAGGTGGCTTTCTGTGTCATCTGCTGGTAGCTTTCTGTGTTACTTGCTGGCATCCAGGCCTCAGGTTGCTAATTCATTTTTATTCTATCTAACACAATAGACAAAAAAGGGAAAAATGTAAAAATATTCTTTGCTTCTAGCTGAACACTGACATTTTACTCTAGGTTTGGCACTTTGATTTTTCTCTACTTCAATGTCTTTTTAAGGGAAATGTGTGTGTCAGCCTCTTACTTTCATCACACCAGCTGAAGGAAGGTGGCTTCAATTACATCTATATAACTTAAGATTTAATTTTATTTGACTACCTTGCCTTCTGTGAGCTCTTTGGTTTACTTTGCAAAGGACTAAGCCATGCTGGGGCTCTGTGCCACTTTCCCTGCTGGCTCTGGGCCCCTGGGGACACTGCCTAAGGAGCATTTGAAGAGATAGGATCAGTATTTAAAATTAGCTTTTGATTGTGCATTTTATCCTGATTTATAGTTTCCTCATGATCATCTTCCTCCTTTACTTCTTGACAAAACTGATCTATAATACTTCGTGTTTTGAAACACGGAATCTTTTATCACTTGCTTCAATCACATAGCTGTATTAAAAAGTGCAAAAGATGATCAGGTTTTAAGAAATGAATTTAAGATTAGGGGATTCTACTTATCGATAATCATGCTTCAGATAAACCTCATTGGCTATGATACTGTTACTGCACAAAGCTTGGGACTTGTACTTCTTGATTTTCCATTTGGAGCTAAATTGCTGATATCATTTATATTACAGTTATTGACTATATTTCCACTTGTTAACAAACCAATGTTAAATTTTATCTATTCTGATATTTGTTTTTTTTTTTTTTGAGTGATATGAAATAATGTGTCAAGATCCTGATTAAATTTATTGGCATAACAGTTGTTAATTAGAGCATTATAAACAAGGAAGATATCCCTTGGAGAATCAAAGCAAAAACCCCTCTTTACTCATTTATAGACTAGTATTTCTACAAGAGAAGGCTTCTAATGAGAGATTTATGGGTAGTTTTATGGTAATGGATGTTTTTAAGTTGTGAAACTGAGTGGCAAACAATTGCCTGTAATCTCTAGGCTGATATTTTACTGTGACATTTCTTTGTTTCTCATTCTTATAAAATATTAACATAGCTAACAAATTGTTTAAGCACAATAATTCTTCTCCATTTGATAACATTTCACTTAACTTGGCAAACAACTGTCTAAAATTGTGTTATATTCTTCCTCCTTTTCATCTCCATCTTTGCTTTCTGGTTACCCATTCTAGCAATACAAGATCAAGTCAAGCTACAAGGCTTTTGCAGCAATCCCTACAAACACATTGCTTTTGGAACAGAAGGTCAGTGTTGACTCAAAGCAGAAAGAATTTTATGCTTCTGATATAATTTTTATTATGTTTTATGTTAAAATATCTGTTGGGGAGATTTCTGTTTTGAAGTTCTGTCATTATTAATATAAATAGTGCTCTGAGTGATGAAAGCATCTTGGTTAATATAATTGAACACATCATTGACTTATCACTTAAAGCTGAATATCAGCTTCAAGAGGTTAAGTTGGCTGTCAGGGAGCCTTCAGATTTGAATAGACCCTTGCCTTTGTAATTTTAAACAGTTGTGATTAGTAACGTTTCATATTGATCACAGTGTTGAAGTGAAATTGGGGTCATGTGTGAACAATTGTCCACCTTAGTCATTGACAGGTAAGACTCTATTATTAGTAGTGGCTTCTACCACAATGCAAGTATTATGCTGATACTCAGATATTTCAGTCGTGTGCCCAATTTAGCTGCATAGTCCCATCGTGGGCTAATCTCTTCATCAATTCTTTCCAGTCACTGATCCTACTCCATGAATGGGAGGAAGGATCGAAACCACTCAGAATGACCCAGCAGACTTCACATGGCTCCAGGACAATTTTGCTTTGCTATTAGTTCATTGATCTTAAAATTACAGAATATTCCATCAGTAGATAAATTAAATTAAAGCATGATACTTAGTAAGAGCATTACCTATGCCTAATTGAAAGCCAAGTGAAGGATTCATATCAGAATTATAGTGAATCAGTTACCAAATTTTATATATTATTTTTATGATGACTTATTTAGCAATTTATGTCTTAGTGCATTAAACATATTTTTATATGTAACTATAATTTTTGGGTACAGTTAATATCATGTTTTTCAAATGCTAATCTTTATTAATCAGGTGGTATTTTCTTGTTCTTTTAGAATAATCTGGATAATAAAATCTTTGATCTCTGGTTTTAAAAGTAGACTAATTAGAGACAGATGCTAAGTAGCATATAGATGAACATTAAGTAAGTAGCTTCTCTTATAATTCGAGTCTCTGATAATAAATCTGTTCACATGTGAATATCTATGTTATATAGATATAAATATGAATTTGAGGGTTACTGGGCTACAGAAGAATATATTTTTTCTCTAGTTTCTGTCCTGATTTTTAGCTTTTATAGCTTGTTAACAGATGAATGAGGCCTAATACACTGATTTCAGGAGACTTCCAGAGGAAGTGGGAAGTAGCATGTCCCCAGTTGCCCCTTATTCCACTGTCTAGGGACACCATGGTGACTCATGGAGGCAGTGTTTTCACACCACAGACTCCCTACCCACTTCAGTGGTACATTTTTGGGATCTGGTCATTTGTGCTTGCTTTCTCAGATATAGATGAGGGATCTGAAAGTAAGACCTGAAACTATAGAAAATATAGAGGATAAGAAAGGGGAAACACTCCAAAGCATTGACATAAACAATGATCTTTTGAATAAGACCCAAAAAAGCATAGAGAATAAGAGTCAAAGTTGACAAATAGGATTGTTTCAAACTAAGAATCTTTTGTACTGCAAATGAAATATTTAATAAAAACACAGGTGACATAATGGGAAAGAAATATTTTCAAACTATTCACCTGATAATGGTGTTATACCCAGGATATTTAAGGGAATATATAGCTCAAGAAATTCAACAACAAACCAAACAGTAAAGAAATGGACAAATGATTTGAATAGACATTTTTTGAAAGGAGAAATACAAATGGACAATAAATACATCATGAAATGCCCAGTATAGCTAGCCATAAGGGAAATGTAAATAAAAAAATACAGTGAGGTGTCATCTCACACCGGTTAGAAAGATTATGATCCAATCCTTGTCCTGACTGTTGAGGAACAGCTTACTATTTTATTCTTGTAAGTATTTCCTTTTTCTAATTAACATCATTGGTTGAACTCTTTAATTAACATACAATTATTCTTAGGTACTTAAATCCAACTGAAAATTGATCCCTGTTAAAAGTAAGAGTGAGAATAAGAAAGGGAGGAGATGTACAGTTCAGCACACGCTCCCTTGGACTTACCCCTAAGGGTAAAGCTAAAAACTTGCCATGGGACTCCAAATCCCATTAAGTTGACAGGTATCAATGCTATCTTATTAAAGTGATCAGTTTAAGTTCATAACTGATCATAAAGATAGGATTAAGTGTCAAAGGGATCACATAAATAAGACCAGTGTCTGCAAATAACAATTGATAGAATTAAAAAGGAGAGAACGATCCAACATGGGAAGTGGGATACACAGCAGACTCATAGAAAAACAAATGCCCTAAACAGCACTCTGGCCTGAGAATCAGACCTTAAAGCATTCAGATTTGTCTAAAAAGCCCATGAGAGTATTTCAGGCATGGAAAGCCAAGACACTGTGGCAAAAATGACCTAAATGAAAGATCTCTGTGAATGAGATCCCAGTGGAAAGAATGGGCCATTAAAGAAGGAGGTACCTTCATCTGAAGGGAGGAGATAACTTCCACTTTGATTATGGCCTTGTCTAAATAAGATCAGTTTGTGAACTCAAGAGGCTTTCATAGTCTTGGCAGCTCATGACAAGAGCCTCAGGTGATTACTGACATATGTAAGAGTGTCAATTGTTAAATCAACAACAGGAGTCACCGTGCACTTGCTCCCCATGTAGGACCTCTGTCCTTAATGTGTTGTGCTATGTGAGTTAACAGTAAAACTAATCTTCAAACAGTACTTTATACTTTGTGTGTCTGTGTGGGTGCAAACTGTTGAAATATTAACTTAGTATAGAGTCGATATTCTGTATACAAAGATAATTAAAAATGAATCTTAATGAAGAATGGGATGCGAGAAGGGAGTAGAAGATGGGATGATTTGAGGGTGGGAGGGTGGTTATGGGGGGGGGAAACAGTTATAATCCAAAAGTTGTACTTTCAAAATATATATTTATTAAATAAAAGTTTCCTATAAAAAAAGAGAAAGATTATGTTCCATAGTAAAAAAAATAGCAAGTGCTAACAAGATGTGAAGAAAAGGAAACACTGATATACTGTTGGTGGAATGCAAATTCATACAACCATTATGGAAACAGTATGGGCACTTCTCAAAACACTTGGAAATCCATCTGCCATATGACACAGCTATTGTACTTCTGGGAATATAATCAAAGGAAATGAAGTCAGCATATGAAAGAGAAACCTGCACTCCCACATTTATTGCAGCCCAATTCACAATAGCAATAATACAAATTAACCTACATGTTCTTCAGCTGATGACTAGATAAAGAAAAATATATATATACATATATATATGCAATGAAATATGACATGGCCATAAAAAAGAATATAATTCTGACATTAGCAACAAAATAGATTATTATGTTAAGTGATATAGGCTGGACACAAAAAACAAATTCTACAATTTTCTGTAGTATGTGAAAAAAATATATATGTTTATATTTCTTACATAGTAATATATCCTTTCCCTCACCTTATGGTCTTTATCATGAATCTCATAATAGGTCATCTTAGTGTATCCACTTTCAAGAAAAACCGTATGTATATGTGTATAATATTTACATGTGAAGTTATCATGTCCAAATGTTTAAAGTTGTATCTATATATGCTCACTAGACTCTTTTTTATACTTCTCTATATTATTTGAAATGCTTTAAAAGAAAAAAAAAACTAAAATGAAAAGATATGGGGATATCTGTCTCCCTCAGCAGTGAGACAAAGAGACAGTAGCTTCCTGGGTCAAATTGTCCTGCCTCCAGCTTATTCAACCTAACCTAGCCCATTCTTCTGTAACTTGATTGAACCATTAGATTAAGTCCCTATTTAGAGAAGTGATAGTTAATTTTTACTGAAAGTCTTCTGTGAGACAAAGGTGTCAGCGCTTGTTTCAGAATCTGTACACCAGTTCTTTTCTCTTTCAATTCACTGGACTACTGAGATTATAATATGTATTTTTTGTAATTAAAAATGGAGAATCATTTAACTTCCAGATTTATCGCAAACCCATTACACAAGTGTGCATGGTAGTATTGTGTGTATTCTATCTGATTCAAGTTCATATGGGAAAATCTTTGTGTTTTTAATTTTAAATAAAACATTATATGAGGAAATTGCTATAATAATTTTTGTTACAAAATGTAGATATTATTACATCTAATAAAATAATGTTATTGTCAGGGAGATTGGATTATTATATAAACTCTTGTGTAGGTCATTGTTTCTTGGTCAAGGTAAATTCGTTTTGAATCATAAATATTGGAATTACTCAAAGTTCACAAGATATGATGTGACTTTTTTCTTTAATTCCCTCATATATTTCTACTTGTTTTCTGCTGACTTTAACATGTTATGTATTCCTCAATCAGAATTTTTACTAGATTTTTAAAATAACCAAAATCTTACCTAGATTATATATTTCCACTTTAAATAATATGTCTTAAATTATATTATGTTACTCCTTTCAGTGTTGTAGTGTAGAAAAATAAATCTGGCAATTTATTCCTTTTTGTCCATCTGTTTATACAATAGGATTTATCTTCATCCTATGAAATTGAAACTAAAGAGATTTATTTATGAATTGATTGGGGAAATTAGGACTATACTATCAGAAACTCACATATCTTGGGAATACTCAACATTCTGGAATACTTTTAGTTACAGAAGGTTTTCTAAGATCCCTTTGATAACACAAATAACACCACAGTTAAGGGGTAGGGTGATACTACAGTCTCATTATAATCCTTGGTTAAGGCCCATGCTGTCGGATGCCTTAAAGACAGAACTAACACATATAATTCAAATCTTACATATTTAAGCAATTAGTTCTCTCCCAAGCCAGATTACACCTATGGTGGATATCTTATACTACATTCTGTTATGTAGCATGGAGTATAATTAATAAGAAACTAGAATTACTTTTTAAAAATGCTATTTTAAATGCTATATTTTCTCCAGACTTAAATATAGGCATCCCTGACATTAACTTATTGAATTGGTTTCAGCTTTGATCACCCTTGGATGGAGCCCATGATTTCCAAACAGTGTGTTTTGTTGGCATGGACTTGAGGTTTCTGATACTTTTGTAATTTATAGGCTGCATCTAAATTTACATTTTTCATTGATTCTGTCCACTAGTTTTATCTCTATTAACCTTTAGGAAGGAATAATTTTTAGCTTGTCTTAACTAAGGCTTTGTAGGAAGACATAGATGTAAGGCATCATATTTTACTGTGCTATCTTTAGTGCCTTTGGCTTAAGCTCCTGCCAATAATTTTTTTCAAGTATGATTTGAGATGAAGTACAACGCTTGTAAGATAATCAGATCAGATTGTATTTGTTACTGTTCATGAACTTTGTTACAATAGGTTTAACAATATACAGAAATCTGCAGATATAGACATTACTTTTAGTCTTAATGCATGTGATGCTGTCTTTTTTCATATACTGTTAAAAGTCTCTCTTATTGAGTAATTTCCATTTTATCATTTAGTAGGCTAACCATAAACAGAAAGTTAAACTGTTGAACAGATAGAATATTCTAAGTAAATGGTGTATTATTTTAAAATTTTTACTTATTTGAAAGGCATAGAGAGAGACAGAGAGAGAGAGATCCATCGACTGGTTCACCCCACAAATGCCCACAACAAGCTGGGTTTTGGCCAGATGGAATCCAAGAGCATGAACTGTATCTGGGGTTTCCCCTGTGGGTGGTAGGGACGTAACAATTTGAACCATCTGCAGCTCCCTCTGTTGCATCAGCAGGAAACTGGGTCAGAAGGGAATCTGCAACTCAAATGAGCACTCTGATATGGAACGCAGGTGTTTTAACCACTACTCCAATGCCTGCTCCTGGATTATTGTTTTTGTTGTGCAAAGAAAGATGTAGAATGAATATCCACATGAAATCAAGTGATATACATGTTTATCATCTAATAACTGACTAATATTTTCTGTGAAAGTTTAGTTTTTATTTTCTCCCTTGATGTCACTTAAGTTCTCTGTTCCCTTCCTCCCAGGTGTTCTTCAATATAAAATTAGGATTGAGTTAGGTGCAATTTTCCTTACAAATGGCATTTATGTCATTTTCAAGATATATTTAGTTCATAAGATGCATGTGTTTGACAGAAGAATTCTAGAGAAGCTCAATTTTATATATGTCAAGTAAAAATTGCTGGGTTACTTAAATGGAAAGTTAAGGGATAAATTCTCTTTCTATTCTAGTGGGAAGAAGATAAAGAATTACAGTATTTTTAAGACAATACTAAAAAGTGTGGCATAAAAATAGAAAGGCAAAGTTTTGATATATCTTGTCAGTTGTCAAATCAATTTATTCTGTGTAGCCTGCTTTAAGTTTTTAAATCATGACATGGTAAAGTACAGTCTGATTAGACATATATCCATGGGTGAGAGTATTTGAGGATCTCTACATGTCTCAAAAATTTAACAAACTTGGTCGTTAATTTAACTCATGGCCTATAATAAAGAGATATCACTTAGTCAAATTTAATACAAGAGGCAAATGCGTTCCTTATATCTTTAGCAATGGAGAAGTGTCCAGGACTCAAACCTATGCTAACTGGCTCTTCTCAGGTTTTCTCTGCTATGTGCATATCTCTTTACAACAATTATGGTTTGATAATTATGAATATTTACTGGTATCTTTCTCTATCATGAACTGTTTGTGGGACCATAAGTAGATTTTTGTTAAGAGTTCATTAAATGAATAAATTTAGTTTGTAGCTGGGTAGGTCTCTAAAATTTCCAATTTTATTCCACAGGATCTTAAAGCAAATTTTAGCTCATAGGCCACAATGATAGTGGCCTAGTGTACTACATTTAGAATGATATTAATGAAGAGCCTTTCTTTAGGGCAGAGTAAGGCTTATCAATTCTACCTCTATGGAAAAGCTATAAAAGGCCTCCTGCTTAAAGGGAAGTAAATTGATTTTAGACTTGGCACCTTTTGGCAATTTGAAAATACAATCACAGTGGATACCATATTGAGTACCCTAGAGTATCAGACACCGGGCTAAATGCTTTATCATCTTCACAATCCTGTGAAGAATTGAATGCTCAAAGAAACCAAGGAAATTTCCTCAAGCAGTAGGGCTAGCAAGTTGCTGAACCAGACTTCAAATGAGATCTGATTGTCTTTCAGCATTTTCCTGCTCACTAGACAACAGTAACATTAGATAGCTAAAGGGAAATACTGAGAAAGTGATGACATTTATATTGCTTGTTTTCATTACTTGGTATAGTATTTTAAATCCTCATTACATTAGAACAACAAAAAGATGTTGTTTGATGAGGAAAACTGAAAGACAATTGGAAATAATTTATCTCTGAGAAGACTTGAATGAGCCAAGGATTATAAACTGGCCCAATTCCTTAAGGTATTGAAATACATGAGGCAAATTACAGTGAAGGAGGAGCCAATTGGAAATAAACAACACCCTTTAGACATCCTTAATTAAATGGAGGAAACGTGGATTCTCTTGCCTTGAGCTTTGAAGGAATGGGTTTCTAACGCATTATATATATATATTTTGACTGGCAGAGTGAACAGTGAGAGAGAGATACAGAGAGAAAGGTCTTCCTTTGCCGTTGGTTCACCCTCCAATGACCGCTGTGGCCGGCGCGCTGCAGCCAACGCACCGCGCTGATCCGATGGCAGGAGCCAGGTGCTTCTCCTGGTCTCCCATGCGGGTGCAGGGCCCAAGCACTTGGGCCATCCTCCACTGCACTCCTGGGCCACAGCAGAGAGCTGGCCTGGAAGAGGGGCGACCAGGACAGAATCCGGCACCCCGACCGGGACTAGAACCCGGTGTGCCGGCGTCGCAAGGCAGAGGATTAGCCTGTTGATTTGCGGCGCCGGCCACACATTATATTTTATATTTAGATCTTTAAAAATTTTTGTTAATGTAAAGAAACCTGTTTCATGTATCTCATAGGTACAAATCTTTTTTAAAAAAGCTTTATTTATTGTTACTTGAAAGAGTTACAGAGAGAGGGAAAGATAGAAAGGGAGGTCATCTATATACTGGTTCACTCTCCAGAGAGCCACAAAGGCTAGGGCTATGATAAGCTGAAGCCAGGAGCCAACAGCTTCTTCCAAATCTCCCACATGGGTGGCAGGAGTCCAAGCACTTGGACATTCTTCCTCTGCTTTTTCCCAGGCCATTAGCCAGGAGCTGGATCAGAAGAGGAACAGACAGGACTCGATCCAGCACCCATATTGGATGCCAGCATTACAGGTGGTGGCTTTACCCACCACACCACAATGCCAGCCCCTGAAACTCATAATAATGCTTTGCAAAGATTTTCTTTGTGGGAGAAACTGATATTCAACCCTTCAGGCTTTGGAGACTAAACCACTCAGTTCCTCAGTTCTTGAAAATTTTAAATCAGTCGTATGAAGATAATATACTGGTGAATATTACTATGTCTTCAAAGAAACCATACATTTATTTACCTGCAACCTTCTTCAGAGCTGAATGTTACTCAGACCTGAATCCCCACCAAGTTAATCAAAGTGATGTATAGTTTCCAAGATTATGTCCAATCTTACAAATGGTCTTGTATTAATCAAGTTAGTCTTTTATAATACTCAGGGGATTTAATCTATCAATAAATATGACATTAAAAAAACTGTAGGGATATTTAGGTTTAGTGTGAATCATTTTGGAGGGATTTCATTTGATGTTAACAAAGAGTAACCCATGCATGAAATTTTTGAAATTAAATTCAATAGATATTTAGGCATAACAAAATGTTTGAGTCTTTTTAGATTACTCTTCCTTTGAAGACAGTTTACTTTCCAATTAGAGTACAAATGATTCATTTCATCTTCAAATTTTTAGACTGAATTCTATTTTGTAAGACTGATTTCATTGATATAACTAAAACAGATTTTCATTTTTGTTAGAGATGCTACTTTTACCAGGAGGGCACCTAAATGAACAGAGTACCTGAAATGCAATATATTGGAGTGAAATAGACATTTTGAGATTCGATGATTATTTACAGCTTGTGTCTCTTCTGTTGAGGAACTGTGTTTATTTTTTTTTCTCTTTGTACTATTTGTTGAGCTCTTTTACATAGTGTAGGGTTAACTATATGATCATTAAGTAAACTGAAAATCGATCTTTGTAAAAATTAGAAGTGGTAATGTGAGAGGGAGGAGGAGAAAGGGCTGGAGACTGGGCAAGAGGAAGGGTAGGGGGGAAGTGTCATTATGTTCCAAATCTATATATATGAAATACATGAAACTTGTATAAGTTAAATAAAATTTAAAAAGTAAAAAAAGAGAGGGTTATCTACTACAATTTGTTGGCATGTTTTAACATAAAGACAAAAGCATGACTTCTCAAGCTTTTTCATAGTCCCTGGCTCTTAATTATAAGGTCGTGCTAAGTTTGAAAGCTATTTTTTGCTAAAAGTCAGATTTATTAGATCTCTTTTCAATAGCTGGGAACCTAAGTTGGTTGCTCTGAGGAAAACGTGAACACGCCTTCAGGGAGTATTTCTGATAGCTTATATTAAGATTCTCAAAGGTAAGATTCCGTGATATCCCAATTGTGCCTCAATTGTTATACTTCAATTTGATGGGAAGTATATTTCTAGTAACAATATTTTATTGGAGAATATTTTGAGACTGTCATCTAAAATAAATAAATCTAAAGAAGCTTTAGTACAATCCTTTCGTCCAACTTGTCAATAATTAATCTAGAGTGTGCAATTTGTGAATAGAGACTTAATGTTTGTTCTTTTATAAATTTTTAGACCACAGAAAAGAAGCTGCTTTTTATGGCTAGTAGAAAGAATAGATTAAGATGACATATTTGACAAATAACACCTAGTCAATTAAAAATCAATTTTAATAATTTCCAGGGCTATTTCAGCTTACAAGAAACACCTCACCTTCAGATTTTAACCCAATCTAAGTATTTGCACATTTTAAAGCTTTAAATAATCCCAGTATCTTCCTTACTTTCTCAAGGAAATTAACTTGGTAATTTTGATATTCTTTAAGTAAAATTCAATATTTCAAACTGCCTAATGAAAGTTGTCTTTTCCTGCAGTAAGTTTCCACAGTCCATCCAAAATATTAATTTCATTTGGGCTTGGCTGAAATGAAAAAAGAAAAAAATCTCATTACAGCAATACTTGATCACAGGCTCAGATCTTTGATGATAAATAAGTTTAATTGTAATATGAAAAAGAAATAATTTATTAGTTATAATACTCAGAGTTTAAACCACTTCACTTGAGCTCTACCCTCATCCTAATGGGATTTGCTGCTTCTGCTTCTCTGTCTGCCCTCCAGCAAAGTTTTATAAGGACCTGTTCCTGGGCTGGCACCACGGCTCAATAGGCTAATCCTCCACCTGTGGTACCAGCACACTGGTTCTAGTCCCAGTTGGGGCACCGGATTCTGTCCCAGTTGCTCCTCTTCCAGTCCAGCTCTCTGCTGTGGCCTGGGAGTGCAGTGGAAGATGGTCCAAGTTCTTGGGCCCTGCACCCGCAAGGGAGACCAGGAGAAACACCTGGCTCCTGGCTTCGGGTCAGCGCCGTGCGTCGGCTGCAGCGCGCCAGCCGCAGCGGCCATTGGGGAGTGAACCAACGGAAAAAGGAATACCTTTCTCTCTGTCTCTCTCTCTCACTGTCCACTCTGCCTGTCAAAATAAATAAATAAATAAGGAACTGTTCTTGAACACGTGGCTCTCTCTCTTGCTTCCCTTTCTTCGCTCCTCTCTCCTCTTGGCTTGCTCGCTCTCTTCTCTCACCTCACCACTCTCCTCTCTCTCCTCTCTCTCTCTTACTCTCTCTTTTTCCTTCTTTGCCCCTTCTCTCCGGTCTGCTAGGTTTTCCCCAATAAACCTTTTCCCTTAAAAAAAATTTATTGAAGAGAATTCAGATCATATTATTTTGACTCGCTTATTTAACTCCTTTTTCTGAAGATCTTTTCTGAAAACCCATCTTGTTCTTTAATAACCTTGTAGGATATAAATGCTATTAAAATTTAATTATAATATAGTATATCCATGGTATATAAAAAGTGATATCATTAGGCTCAAATCAACAATGAATTGACTTGATTGGTGTGATGGCCAAGAATGACAGTATAAAGGAGTTTGATTTAGATTTTCAACATGAACCAGAATTCTCTAAGTAAATGAGAATAGAGGAAGGATGATCCAAAGAGAGAGTTGATACATGTAGTACAAAACATTACAAATTCAAAGAACTCAAGTAGTTGTGATTAAAGAGGACCATGCAAGTGAAGTGCCTATGCAAACATTGAGAAAAGCCAGAACAAACTTCTTTACTACATAATTTGTTCATGATCTTGGTCTTTAGTTTCTGACAATTCCCTTTGGTGTCATTATCAATGTAGTAGAGGTGAGGCCTAAAGTTAAGAGCTGATATCCTGTGCTATTCAACATCTGGTGAAACTGGAGAAGGCTCAAATGATTACTTCCAATTTCCCTTTCTCCACCCTGTTCCTGTAGATAGATAGGGTGCCTTAGCCAAACAATCTTGCTTATCAAACTTAGTGGGTGCTGTTCCTGCCCATGCCTTAGTACCATATTCCAGTTCCTCACAGAATTATTCAAGCAAGCCAATCACACCCTTCAGTAGGGGGCATCTTTGCCCACTTGATAATACAAAACCTGCCTCCCACAGCCTCTGGTTGTTCACTCTACTTCTTAGACAGCCTTGTGTGGTCCTAATTGAGCGTTTTCCTCTCCCACCAGGCTATAAGTATAGGTGACTGATAAATTATTTATTTCATTGACCCAGTGTCAGAAGTCAGTACTTGACCATCCCTGTAACAGTAGGCAAGGAATCCCTCCCTCAACAATAGGGTGCATAGGAAGTGATTAGAATTCCATGACAAGGAAAAAGTAAACCTTTTGATCTCAGGGTAGGCATTTATTTTATGAAATTTTCTGCTCACTGCAAATCAATTCTCCGGACTAATCATAATTTTAGAGTATGAAGGAAGAAAGCATAAGAGTTTTTTTTTGTGATAGGAAACAGTCTTAAGAGTTTCTATTAGGCTATCATACTTAGTCTTTGAAATTTTCTTATTTAATGCAGAGAAGTGGATTTTGAAACAAAGATTTCCACACAGGATTTTTCTTTATGAGCTACTACAGTGAGGGAATAGTGAAACCGCATCTTGTTAATGTCACTCTTCTGAATTCTTAAGGGTATATTCCATGGCTGCTTTGATACTTCTGAGTCAAGTTATGATTCAATCTGAATGGCAACGAAGAAATGAGGAATAGGAGGTAAATCTAAGAGAGTAGAGCTGTGTGTTGTTTTAAAAAGTTACATAAAGCTTTATAATAGAGAACTGAGTCTTTCATTTGTGTGTTTACAAATTTACCAGAGCATACGTATCCAGGTGATCATTTTTTCTCTTGAAAGTAACTGCCTTGAGGAATAAGCCATTTATTCTAATTAGTCTTCAATTACTTATCACAATTTTGGCAATCTCTTTTGTAATTGCCTTCAGAACTCATGGCTCACATTTTTTGAATAATCTTAATGGTAGATTGTCAAACTTTAAAAGAGTGGATTGTAACTAGGTATCTTGAAAAACTTATTGTAAACATTTAAAATGTGTGATCAAAATTTTAAAAAAACATCATAGATTAAACTATATGAAATTGCCCTCTTTGTCAATGATTATCAGTTGATATAATTCAATATAAAGAGGAACACATTTTAAAAAGTAGGGGAAACCCCAAACGGTCAAATATCAGCATCAGGCTGAAATACAGATATTTATCAAAGTGGTAATACTTCGGTTGTTCTGAAACTCTTTTTTTTTTTTGGATAGGCAGAGTGGACAGAGAGAGAGAGACAGAGAGAAAGGTCTTCCTTTGCCGTTGGTTCACCCTCCAATGGCCGCCGCGGCCGGCGCACCACGCTGATCCTAAAGCAGGAGCCAGGTACTTCTCCTGGTCTCCCATGGGGTGCAGGGCCCAAGCACTTGGGCCATCCTCCACTGCACTCCTGGGCCATAGCAGAGAGCTGGCCTGGAAGAGGGGCAACTGGGACTAGAACCCGGTGTGCCGGCGACGCAAGGCAGAGGATTATCCTATTGAGCGGCGGCGCCGGCCGTTCTGAAACTCTTAAGCTTACTAATGAGTATTGGTATTTACTGTCAGCTTGGTGAGGTGAGAGATAGACTGGGGATTGAATAAGGCAGAGAACTGAAATTTCACTCTTATCATGAAGCCAGGGTTTTTTTTGAAGGGTTACATTCTCAATTACAAGATGGGTGAGGGAAACAACAAGCCCATTTTCTCATATTAGTTTGGGTCTGGGTAGGAAAAAATAACTTTAAATATAAGCCTACCATAAATTTGGTTTGAAACATGAATTTATATAGTCTTTGATAAAGAAAGTATATACTGAAAGTTAAATTTAAATTAATTTGCCTGATTTTACTTCTGGAAATTGTGAAGTTGCTTTTATTGGACCAACTGTTTTGCAGATAACAATGATAAATTATACAAACTATAAAATAAAACTGTTTGGGGGTGGGCATTTGGTACAGCAAAGATGCTGCTTGAGAAGCCTGCATCCCATAGAAGGATGCCTAGTTTCAGTTCAACCTCCTCTGATTCTGATCCAGCTTCTTGCTAATTTTAGTACCCTGGAAGGCAGCAGGAGTTGGTTGGTGTACTTGGGTCTGTGCTACCCACACAGAATATCCAGACTGGGTTCTGGTTTCCTGGCTTCAGGTTGGCCCAGCCCTGGCTCTTGAATGTCTGCCTTTCAGATAAAATAAAAAAAAATTAAAAAATAAGCTGGATGAATGTACTAGACCATGACCAGGGGTAGGTGAAACTACAGTTGAATCAAAACTTGTTAGAAGAAACTGGCATTGAGTCAGTTTCTAGATTTTATGATTTTTTGTAATGGCAGCCATTTGCTTGCCATGAAGCAGCTAAAACTTAGGAAAGCCTTACAGATTTGTTGAATGTAGAATGAGAGATAGGTTGTAAGGTCACAGTGCACCTGAAAGATTGGGGCAAATCTCAGAAGGGAGCCTCAAATGTTACTTATAAACTATGTCCAAATCATGGGTGACTACTGAATTTTTCATGTCTCTGTTAAACCGAGGTGAGGATGAAATAACTGCATAGAAATTTTAGCTGCTGTCCTCCATCAGGAAAACAGAAAATTTGGCACCATTAAAAAATCAGTTCCATGTTAAAATTAAACATCCAAAATTATACGCTTCAGGGATCATAACAGAATCTGAGTCTAGATAACATATATAAAATATTCAGGTTATGATCTAAAATTTCTAGACACACAAACAGGATAATGTCAACCTTAATTAAGAGAAAATATTATTTATTGAAGTCAACCGAAAGATGTTCTAGTTGTCATATTCTGCTATTAAGGATTTGTAAGGTGATATTAAAAATATGCTCAAAGATATAAAGGAAAATATGCTTATAATGAATTATCAGAATTCTAAGCACAAAGTAGACACTCTAAGAAAGAATCAAATGGAAGTGTAGAGTTGAAAGATAAAATATTAGAATTGAAAATTCATTGGATTGCTTGATAGAAAATTGGAGATACAAAAGAGTTAGTGAAATTGAAGATAGATCGGCAGAAATTATCTGGGTTGAAAAATAGGGGAGATGAGAAAGACCAAGCAATTGAACAAAGTTCAAGTAATTTGTGACAGTTTAGAAATAATATTAAGAATTGAGACAACGGGGTAGAAAAGATAACTAATAGCTACAATTTTTCCAAATTTTGTGAAAAAATGAATGTGTACTTTCAATATAATTCTAACAAGTTTTAGTTAAAGAAAACTACATCACAATCAGACTGGAAAATTAAATATAAGAGAAAATTCTAGGAAACAGTCAAGAAAAAATAATATACTACATACAAATAAGTTAGCTTATCAGAAACAACGGAGGCCAGGTGAAAATGCAATCACGCCATTCAAATGCAGACAGAGAAAAAGAAAACTCTACATTCTATATCCTGTAAAACCACCTCTATGAATGAAGGCCAAGTAAGTGTATTTACAGTTATAATTTTTTAAAATTTAAGGCATATAAACTTCATGCTTTTCATAAATACAAATTTAGGAACATAGTGATTCTTCCCACTCACCCTCCCTCCCACCCACATTCTCACCCTTCTTCCTCCTTCCTCTCTTATTCCTATTCTTAATTTTTACTAAGATCTATTTTCAATTAACTTTATACACATAAGATTAACTCTACACTAAGTTAACACTTCAACAAATAATATGAAAAAAAAATGTTCCTCTACACTTGAGACAAGGGCTGTTCAAAGGCATTGCAGCTCAAAGTGTCAATTTCACTTCTATAGATTACCTTTTAAGTACTCTATCAGTTACCACAGATCAGGGAAACCATATGATATTTGTCTTTTTGGCTTATTTCACTAAATATAATACTTTCACTAAGTATTTCACTAAGTGTATTTCACTAAGTATAATATTTTTCACTAAGTATAATATTTTAACTAAGTATATTTTTCACTAAGTATAATATTTTCACTAAGTATAATATTTTCCAGTTGCATCCATTTTGTTGCAAATAACATGATTTCATTTTTTAACTGCTGTATAATATTCAATGGTGTACATATACAGTAATTTCTTTATCCAGTCTTTAGATGACAGACATCTGGGTTCATTCCATATCTTAGTTATTGTGAATTCAGCTGCAATAAACATGGGGATACAGATAACTTTTTCAAATGCTGATCTCATTTCTTTTGGGTAAATCCCCAGGAGTAGGATGGCTGCGTAATATGGTAAGTCTTTATTCAGATTTCTGAGGTATCTCCATACTAACTTCCATAGTGACTGTACCAATTTCTACCAACATTAGATTAGGGTACCTTTTCCACACTTCTTTGCCAGTATTTGTTGTTTGTTGATTTCTGTGTGAAAGCTATTCTAAAGGGGATGAGGTGAAACCTCACTGTGGTTTTGATTTGCATTTCCCTGATGACTAGTGATCTTGAACATTTTTTCATGTGTCTGTTGGCTGTTGGGATTTTCTCTTTTGAAAAATGCCTGTTGACAGCCCACGACAAGAGCCTGGGATGATCACTGACATCATAAAAAAATAGTGTTAATTGTTAAAGGAACAACAGTAGTCACTGTGCACTTGTTCCCCAGGTAGGACCTCTGTCCCTATTGAATTGCAATATGAGAATTGACTGCAAATTCTCTCCCCAAACTCTACTCTATATGTTGTGTGTGGATGTGGGGGCAAATTGTTGAAATCTATGATTAGCATAGAGATGGTCCTCTATATATAAAGTCATACTAAAAATGATCCATAATGAAGAAGGAGATGGGAGAGAGAAAATGGGAGGCGGGAAGGGAGCACAGTGGGGGGCATAGTGGAAAGAAACATCTATGTAAAAATAAATATATAAGTAAATAATTCACCATTGGAAAAAAATAAAAATGCCTGTTGAAGTAATTTGCCTATTTATTTAATGGACTGTTTTTTGTTGTTGAATTTCTTGAGCTGTTTATATATCCTGGATGTTGATCTTTTATCAGTTGCATAGTTTGTAAATATTTTCTCCAGTTCTGTTGGTTGCCCCTTCACTTTGCTGAGTGTTTCTTTTGCAATGTATAAACTTCTCAGCTTGATGTAATCCCATTTGTCAATTTTGGCTTTGATTGCTTATGCCTCTGGGGTCTTTTCCAAGAACCTTTGCCTATCCCAATATCTTGCAGGATTTCCCCATTGTTCTCTAAGAATTTGATGGTATCAGTTCAGAAAATTAGGATAATTCCTTAATATCAGACTTACACTACAAAAATGCTAATGAAAGATTTTAGGTTGAAGGGAATAATGCCAAATAGAAACTCAAAACCACAGGAAAGATTGTAAAGCCTGAAAATGTTGAATATATGGTTAACAGTAAAATTTTAAGTTTTCTTTAAAATACATATAGCTATTTACAGAAAAAAACACAATATAACAATGTGGTATTTATAGCATATTTAAAAGTAATTTATATGGCAATTAGAGCATAAAGACAAAGGAATGGGTTGAAATGTATAATTGTAAAATTCTTACACTTTTTGTGGAGTTTCAAGTACTTGGGTTAGAGACTAGTATGAAAAAATTTCAAGGCTGACTTCTAAACCAAATAGACTATATTGTTTTTATTAGTTAATGTAAACAGCAGTATGAGTCACAATATCCAAAACCTGATATTTTCATAGTTTTATATAACCATTGCTAATTTTCTTCCCACATCATAGATAGTGTAATTCACATTGACTCTTCTTCCCAGCCTCCACTTAATAATGACTCGATAGTGCTGTCTGCTTTCCTCTTGTATCTTAGTTATCTTAAGGGGAAAGAGATAAAGATGAAAAGTCACATATATTCTTAATCATTTTCTACCAGAAATCACATGTCACTGCTGACTGCATCCAACAAGAATCAGTCTTAACCCTACACCTAAATTCTTGAAGCCAAGAAAATCTTGTATAACTGTACTTAAGAAAATGAAAGTATTTGAAAATACCTAGTGCTGTCTGTGTCCACATGTTCAAATGAGTGGTACAAAAGAAAAGAAAAAGGCACACTACCAATTAAAAATTTCAAAATTATTTTAAAAAATGAAATAGAAAAAGCGGAACCAAAGTAAAATTAAAAATACCCTCCTTTCTTTATAGTAATACCTCATATTGGAGATACAAATTTCACAGGAATAACTGTATAGTTATGGAAAATGCCTTCATGTTAGCCAATAGTTCATCAAAATTCAAAGATTTTTTTTTCTTAGAAATAGTGTGATATATGGGCCTATCTTTTCAGATACTTTTCTATTACTTTTGCATTTGACTAGAATCTTCATATGAGAACTATTTCATTTACCACTAGGCACTAGATGAACCAGCCAAGACTGAAAGTGTCTCCAAGGACAGCACATTAGACCCACCTGTGGAGGTAATGACTTCAGATAACCCCTACTTTTGCTATGTGATCCTGAAACTCATTGCTAACACAGTACCTGGTTTCACTTCTTCCAGTTGTATTTTCCTGCACAGCTCAGGCAGCAAACTGAAGAGATCTGTGCTACCATTGATAAGGTCTTACAGGATTCCTTGTCTATGGTAATGCCTTAGACTAGAATGTGCAATTCAATCATTTGCTTTGCTTCTTCGCTTCACTTCTTGCTACTTTAGTATAATTCCTTACAGGCTTGTCCTTTTCTTTTCTTTCTTTCTTTGTTTTTTCCAGCATTCTTCTGATTCTCCTTCAAGGTCCCCACAGACATGGTTGGGTTCTAACACAATCAAAGTATGTATGTATTTAATACAATTTAATGACCATAAGAATTCCTAGATAGATGATTTTCACACTGCAAGTCAAGGCCACAGGGTAAATTGAGAAATTTATTCAGTAGTTTCAAACTATTTTTTTTAGCAACTGGCATTTAAAAATAGTAAAATATCAGAATGTATTCCAAATTGTGGTTGGAGGTATTATTGATATTTATTGAAATTTATTTACATTTACAGATAGAGATATGGTATACAGCTGTGCATGGCAAAATCTATTTCTAATTGTAGGTCAAGTTAAAAAATTTGACAATTTATTAGATTATGTGTTGTTTGTTGGCATTTTGTGATAATATATGTAAAATTTGTCATTTATTCTCATCTTGAACCATAGCTTCAGTATTTATGTCACCAATAGTACTTTGAATTGGAAGTAGAAAATGAAGTAGATTAAAGTAACATTAGTCTAAGAGCTTTAGCGTAGGTGTTATTTCTGGATTTTTTTTTTCTTTTTGGTGACTGATTTTGTTTCAGCATTCTTTCACTCAATCAGAAACCTGGATATTTTAGACTGCCAGAGTACCACTAAACTATTAATTTATTATTACTGAATAATTGTCTCCTTATAATGTAACCGTTTTCATTCATTGTATAAAATACTGTGTTTCTCCAAATTGTTTTTTCAATATTTAGTATGGCTCTACTCATCCAAATTTCAATATGCTTGTTTTTTTTTTCCTTTATTCATTGTTAGAAGATTATATTCTCAATCTTATTTTCCTTCCTGAAATTAATGTCATTTTTGCATGCCTTTTAAAAATGAAACATTATGTGTCTGCAGTATGCTTTAAATATACAGATTAAATATACCAAGATTAAAGAATTATGTTTTAGCAGAAATAACCCACAAAAGGACAGTTATAGTTTCTGTATTTGAAATAAGTTTTGTTGTACAAAGTAGCTTTAAGAAGTTCATGGAAAATGGACTTAAAACAAATATATTTTAGTGAAGAAATTTCAAAAACTTCATACATAGTTCCTTCATAATATGTTTCTACAAACTATTTTTGAAGATCTCATCTGAATTCTTTAAGCCTTTTAATCTGAAACTTTGATTTGCCATAGTTACCATACCAATTTTAAAATGTATTTTTCTTATTTCATTTTTAAAGATGTAGATAAGCCTTTGTAATAATAAGATGCAATGAAAGTAGTATTTAAGAATTAATATGTGAATAATTATACTATTAGTTTTAAAAACATTAATGCTTAAGGTGTTAAAAAATAGTTCATTATTCCATTAGGTTTAGGACCATTTTTTCATTCAACAAATATTAAGTATCTACTATGTCTGGAACTGTGAGGTGCTGCATAAATAGTCACGAGCCAGACGGAGTAATTTAAAGGGCATACTTTGGACATAGTGACTAAAAGAATTTAAGCTGAGATTCAAAAATGGAAAGGAGCCAGCCATAGATAGATCAGAGATAATAGCTTTGAAAAGCAGATTTAGTGTATATAAAGATGAAGAAAGCTAGTAGGTTTATAGTATAGTATGACTGGGACAAATGATGTAAAATATGTTGTAAAGGTGGACTACTGATGGTGATTTTGATACTCATTTGCCAGGGCATGAAATTTGGATTCTAAGGAAAATGGGGGGAAAATGGTAGCAATAATTATGAAGCCATTGAAAATGATCATTTTGGCTGTTATGAGGGGTCTGTTGAGCTGTGCGTGTGTGTGTGTGGAGGGGGTGGGAGAGTTGACGATGATAACCTGGATTGGATAGGTACAGAGAAACTAGAAACATATGAGTATGAGGTTTGTCATCAATTTGAATGTGAGTAGTGAAGGAGAGAGAATTGCAAATGAGCCACAAGTCTCTGCCTTGATTATAGACAGCAATTAAAGAGGTGCAGTGTGGCAGGGGGCAGAGGTCATGATGGCTTTGGACAGGTAAGTTTTAGGTGAATTTCAAGGATGCCTAAACCTAGGGGTCTGTAGTTAGTCTGGAAGTCAGCACTACATGGATGTTGTAAGTCCTATGCTGAACTCTAAGGAAGAAAACATTACAGGTTCAATAACGGATGTGGAAGAAGAACTAGCATAGGATGAAAGGATGATTGTGGTAAGAGGAAAATCAGAGCACCATAGTGTCCTGGAAGTTATAAGGAGAGAGTATTAAGAGAATGGAATTGTGTTGAATGCTTCCCAAAAAAGGAAAAGCTAAAGCTAAAGCAGTGTTTTATTCTATGTATGATTGTTCTCTGTGCCCTTTCATCTGAAGTCTTCAATCTTCTGCTTGCTTTCTGGGTACTCAGTCATCGTTATTTTCTCAAATCATTTTCCCCTAGAGAGCTTATAATACCAATTTGGTCACTTTTGATACAGTATTTCATGTCTCTTTGTCTTTATATCCTTCTGTTTATTGCTTCTTAATTCTTCCAGGAGGACTTGCTGATGTGATAGTCCAATTCAAGAATCCTATTCTTCAATTCTTAGCATTAAGTATGTTGTTACAGCACACATTGCATTTTCCTTTTAAAGTCACTTTATTGAGCTATAATGTAACCACAATAAAATTAACCCTTAAATGTACAGTTTTATGAGTTTTGACAAAACATACAATTGTGTAGCCACCTCTGTCTTCAAGATACAAAACCTTTCTGTGAACCCAAATTGTTCTCCTGTGCTCTTTTGTAGTATATCCTTTCCTCTCCCTGGGTGTTGGGCAACCACTGATCTTTCTTGTGGTCTTGTGCTTTCTTGTTTTCAAGAATATCATATAAATAGAATCAAATAACGTATAGTCTTTTGGGTCATACTTAGTAGTAGAAAACATTTGAGGTTTATCTTTATTAACTAAGAAATTAGTTTACTTCTTTTTATTTCTAAGTTATCTTCTATTGTATGTAGGCACTATATGTATTCATTGGCTGGTAGATGAAGGGATTGCTTCAAATTTGGACATAGTACTAAAAGATATTCTAAGAACATTTGAAATCAACCTTAGGCCTGCGCCGCGGCTCAACAGGCTAATCCTCCGCCTAGTGGCGCCGGCACACCAGGTTCTAGTCCTGGTCGGGGCGCCAGATTCTGTCCTAGTCGCCCCCCTTCCAGGCAAGCTCTCTGCTGTGGCCAGGGAGTGCAGTGGAGGATGGCTCAAGTGCTTGGACCCTGCACCCCATGGGAGACCAGGAGAAGCACCTGGCTCCTGCCTTCGGATCAGTGCGGTGCGCTGGCCGCGGCAGCCATTGGAGGGTGAACCAACAGCAAAGGAAGACCTTTCTCTCTGTCTCTCTCTCTCTCACTATCCACTCTGCCTGTCAAAAAAAAAATAAATAAATAAATAAAAAGAAATCAACCTTAAATGGATGTATGCTTTCATTTCTCTCTCTCTCTCTCTCTCTTTTTTTTTTTTTTTGGACAGGCAGAGTAGTGGACAGTGAGAGAGAGAGACAGAGAGAAAGGTCTTCCTTTTCCGTTGGTTCACCCCACATTGGCTGCTGCGGCCTGCACGCTGCGGCCGACGCACCGCGCTGATCCGATGGCAGGAGCCAGGTGCTTCTCCTGGTCTCCCATGCGGGTGTAGGGCCCAAGGACTTGGGCCATCCTCCACTGCACTCCTGGGCCACAGTAGAGAGCTGGACAGGAAGAGGAGCGACCAGGACAGAATCCGGTGCCCCGACTGGGACTGGAGCCTGGTGTGCCAGCACCACAGGCAGAGGATTAGCCTATTGAGCTGCGGTGCCAGCGGTCATTTCTCTTGACTAGATACTTATGAGTAGATTGACTTTTTTTACAGTTATTTTTTTTTTAATCATGGATCCTCAAGTTTCTTGGGTCATATCAATTAACTTGGCTGTTGTGTGGCTGGCGTCTGTGGTGGCAGACAGTGGAGTCTGGGGCATAGGATTTGCTAATTGTGATGTATTTATTTATTTTTTAAAAGATTCATTCATTTGAAAACTGGAATTGCAGAGAGGCAGAGAAAGAGAGAGAGAGAGAGGTCTTCCATCCTCTGGTTTACTCCCGAAATGACCACAATGGCTGGAGCTGGGCTAATCCTCAGCCGAGAGCCTGGAGGTTCCATTGGGTCTCCAATGTGGGTGCAGGGGCCCAAGGACATAGACCATCCTCTGCAGCTTTCCCAGGTACATCAGTAAGGAGCTGGATTGGAAGAGGAGTAGCTGGGACTTGAACCAGCACCCATATGGGATGCCAGCACTGCAGTCGGCAGCTTTACCTGCTTAGCATTCTCAAATTTCATTCTGTTACTGCAATCCTCTGGTTTCCTTACCACTGATGTCAAAAATTGTTGTGAGAAAGAATATATAAACACACACATCAAAGACTATAGAACCAGACACACAAAAAGAATATATAAACAAAACTATTTTGAAATACTAGGCTGTGAAAGGAAGAAGGAAATTGGGGCAGTAGTAGGGTCAAGGAAGAATTTCTTTTGATTTTGAAGCTTAAGTTTATATATTATAGGGTTGATTTTAGAAGAGATAATGGTACTGCCGTGGATTGAACAGACTTGGCTCCTCAACTTATGCAGATGCTGAAATCTCAAATTCTTGGGTTAACATTTAGTGGATTAATGTTAATAGTTGGTGGATGAAGTGGAGGCTTGGTCCAATTATGCAATGTAAATGTGGTGCTTTGGGAGGTGATTGGATTGAATTAGGTTGCTAGAGTGGAGCCCCTAGAATAAATTATGAGAGCAGTATAAGGCAAGACCACATGCAGATTAGAAGGAGTATGTTCCCTGTTTTTCTGTTTCCTGACTCACCATGTGATCAATTCACTGCATACTCTCTGCCACTGCCAGTTTCCACCAGGTGCCAGACTAATGGGGCTGCCTGATACTGAACAGTGAACCTGTGAACTATAAGCCAAAATAGACATTTCTGTTCCCAGGAAGCTCTTAGTATTTTAGTTATAGTAATGAAAACTGACTAATACAGTAGCTTATTATACAGAAGGGACTACTGAAGGGAAGAACCTATAGCTTAATTCAAATAAATATCTGTTACACTGTGAGCATGCTATCTCCTCTTCCCCACGTTTATATGTTAAAATAACCATCAATGTGATGTACTAGCAGGTAGGGCCTTTGGGAGGTGATTAGGTTATGAAGATATAGCCCCAATAAGTGGTAAAAGGGCCCTTATAAAGGAGGCCTGTGAGAGACATTTTGCTTCTCCCTCCATGTGAGTTTGTTTTAAGAAGGTACCATCTATGAACCAGAATGTGAGCCCTTGCCAAACACCAAAAATGCCAGTTCCTTGATCTTAGACTTTCTTAGACACCAGAATCATTAAAAATAAATCTCTGTTGTCTATAAGCCAACTATTCTATGGTGTTTTGTTACAATAGCCCAAATGGCCTAAGACATTATCCTTTGCTAAGAAGCTACAAATGTACTCCAGTGTAACAGGACAGAAAATAAAGGACATGAAAGGCAGAGGGACAAGAATATGTTGTTTGATAATGGAAATATAAGGAATTTCCTAACTAAGATCCTTTGTTATTTCATAAATGCCAACTTTCAATGAAATAGTTTTAAGAGTGGGAATGGGAGAGAGAGGAATATGAAGAGTTGGAGCATGTGTGGGAGGGAAGAGAGTATCACTATGTTCCTAAATCTGTATACATGAAATACATGAAAACTGTATAACATATGAAATTTATAAAGAAGATATATTATAATTAAAAAATCAATTGCATAACATTTTAATGGGACCCCATTTTTTATTTATCATGCTAGTTCATTTATTTTAAGGAAGATTTATTTATTATTTGAAAGGCATAGTTACAGAGAGGCAGAGTCAGAGAGAAAAAGAGAGGTCTTCCATCTGCTGGTTCACTCCCTAGATGGCTGCAAAGGCCAGAGCTGTGCAGATCCAAAGCCAGGAGCAGAGAGCTTCTTTGGGTCTCCCACATGGATGCAGGGGCCCAAGGACTTGGGCCATCTACTGCTTTCCCAGACCATAGCAAAGACTGGATCGGAAGTGGAGCAGCCAGGACTAGAACCAGCCCCATATGGGATGCCAGCACTGCAGGCAGCACTTTTATTCATTATGCCACAGTGCTGGCCCCAGTTACTAACTTATTGTAGTTTCTACTTTTCTGTAATAATTTGCAAGCTGGACTTTTATTTTCAAAAACATGCACAAGCTTGTTTAGTTTTCAGTCTGATTCTGAGACAACAAACTTATGGGCTCTCTGTGGCTCTTTTTGGAGTCTACATTATTTCTCCTTATTATCACTTACCTTGCCTTGCTTCCAGGTGCATCTGAATCTGATTGTTTTCTGGATATTTTATCTGAAAATTTATTTCTAGAAATTATTTGAGAACTCAGGTGCTATTATCTTCTTATAAATAGTCTTTCATTTGTCTCTGCCAGACACGGGGAGCAAATTAAAGAAGACTTATCCTAATTTAAAGTAACATTTTGAGATTATTTTTTAAATGCTGAACCATTGAACCATTTTAGATGACTTGAGGCCAGCCTTAAGGCAATGTAAAATCTGAGTTATTCCTACTCTTGGGGCTCAATGTATTCTTCACATATCTTTGTCTCTGACTTTTATCTCTCTCTGTGTCTGAGAATGTCAAAGTTTAGATCAGATTTTTAAGCAACCCATCATTATTAACAAACATCTCCAAGGCAAAAGAGGATGTCACAAACTAGATACATTCTTCATATTCCCATCCTCTCCTAATTTCTCTCAGTAATTATTAACTTTTGTTTTAGCTCATTGATGTCCTTGATAAAATATTCTTCTATTTTTTGTCCAGTTTTTTATTCTCCCATATGGAAGGATTGCTTCAGTCCTTTCAAAAATATTTTTTCAATTAATTTAAAGTCAGGGAGGGAATGGAAGGGAGGGAGATAGAGATAGAGATAGAGATAGAGATAGAGAGAGAGAGAGAGAGAGAGAGAGAGAGAGACTGATTTCCATCTGCTTCTCCACTTCCCAAATGCCCCCAAGAGCCAAGGAAGGGCCAACTTGAAGGCAGAAGATGAACTCATCCATGTATCCCACATAGGTGGCAGAGACATAAGCACTTGAGCCACCATCTGCTGTTTCCCAGGGTGTGCCTTAGCAGGGAACTGGATCAGAAGCGGAGTAGGGACTTAAATGTAGGTACTTTAGATGCAGCAACCCCACTGTAGCATCAAACCTCTGCCCCTGCTTCAAGTTCTTTATCTGCAAATTGCAGAGGTGTAAACCTACCTCAGGAACTTGTTCCCTTTCATTAGAATCATCTTTATCTAGATATTCACCTAGATAACTCCCTTACCTCTTTCAACACTGCTCAAATGCCAACTTCTCTGCTTTGATAATCCCATTTAAAATTGTGAGCCCCAAGCACTCTTGACTTGCTTAACATCTTAGTAATCCAGAGAAAAATACAAGATATTTGGCAGAAGTAGGGAAAATGTCCTCTGGAAGAATTTCCTCTATTACCTACTCTATGTTTCACATTATTTGTACTCTTTCTCATTGCATTTATCACTTTGTAATTTGGTATAATTTACTAATTTGTCATTTTATTGCCTATCTTCTTGCCTAATAGAAGTTAAGGTCCTCACAGGCAGGATGTTTTTGTCATTTTTGTTCACTGATACATTGCAAGGGTGAAGAACAGTGCTGCACACACAGTAGACATATGATACATATTTGTTGAATAGATGAGTGACACAGATAGCCATCTCATCTTCAAAAGTGAACATACAAGAGAAAAATGGGGGCCTTATCAGGCAGTATTGAGTTCACACTTGAAGTTAATAATCGCTGTAAAATGAAATCAGTTTGGCTGAGACAGTTTCCCCAGCCATGTTTTCCTCCTTAAGATCAAAAAAATGGAGAAGAATGTATGGTAAGTTCCATGAAGAACTGAGTTTTTTGTTTTTGTTTTTGGCAATTGATTTTGTCAGGAAAAGAGAGAGGTGCAACAGAAATGAAGCTATTATAATGGTTGAGAATATGCAAAATAGACAAGCTAAGAGATAATAAAGCCAGAACAAAGCTGGCAAGGCTCAATGATTTGAAAGTCCTCACGAAGCTGCTGTCACGTTGCCAGTACTAAACAGTTGAAGGTGTTTGGTAGGAGACTGAAGTTTGAAACTGGGGCGTTGAAACTGCAATATCAGTTTTCCATTTTATTGGCAAAGGTAAAATCCAGGAATAGTCTTGAGATTGAATAATTGACATAGAGTCTTTGAGAATTCCTTTGGAATTAGGCACCTCAAAGGATTGAGATGATGAAAATTTCTATGTGAATTTTTAAATAGACAAAAATTATGGGAAAATGTGATGAAGGAACTATTATATATGTTAATTAATATCGTCAATCAATAAGGAAAAGTGTACCAAATTACTAATAGATAACAGCAATGAAAAGAACAATAATAATAAAGTTTAGTAAAACAATTTTTGAAGGAAAGAGGGAGGAATGGTTAAAAAATCTCAACAGAGAAAAAGTGATTCATTTATTATTTGCTTGATGACTTCAGAATTACAATTATCATTATTTTTCACATAGAATCCTACAACTCTCCCAAGAGCAGCTGGTCGAGAAACAAAATATGTAAGTACATTTGTAATTATACATATTGCCTTTTTTATGAGTGCCTATGTCAATTATATAGTCATTTTTTTAAACTTTTATTTAATAAGTATAAATTTTCAAAGTATGCTTTATGGATTACAATGGCTTCCCCCCCCCCCCATATCTTCCCTCCCACCCGCAACCCTCCCATCTTCCACTCCCTCTCCCATTCCATTCGAATCAAGATTCGTTTTCAATTATCTTTATATACAGAATATAAATTTAGCATTTATTAAGTAAAGCTTTCAATAGTTTGCACCCACACCAAAACACAAAGTGTTAAGTACTGTTTGAGTACTAGTTATAGCATTAATTCACATTGTACAACACATTAAAGATAGAGATCCTACATGAGGAGTAAGTGCATAGTGACTCCTGTCGTTGACTTAGCAAATTGACACTCTTGTTTATGGCATCAGTAATCACCCTAGGCTCTTGTCATGAGTTGCCAAGGCAATGGAAGCCTTTTGAGTTCGCTGACTCCGATCTTATTTAGACAAGGTCAAATTATGTAGTCATTTAAATGAAATTAGTTGATTTTTTTTTAAGATTTATTGATTTATTTGAGAGGCAGAGGTACAGAAAGAGAGAGGGAGAGACAGAGATAGAGGTCTTCCATCCACTGGGTCACTCCCCAAATGTTCACAAGGGGTGGAGCTGGGCTGATCCCAAGCCAGGAGCCAGAAGCTTTTTCCAGATCTCCCACTCGGGTTCAGGGACCCAAACATTTGGACCATCTTCCACTGCTTTCCCAGGCCATTAGCAGAGAGCTGGATTGAAAGTGGAGTCACTAGGACTTGAACTGGAACCCTTATTGGATTCTGGCTCCACAGGTGTAGGCTTACCTACCACGTTACAGTGCTGACCCCTTAGGGGATTTTTTTTTTTAAGTGGAAAAGAGTAGGAGATACAGTTGTCCCATATATGGAAAATCAGGTTATATCAGGGTCAAGGCATCAGGTAAGCTTATCAAGTAAATTCCATCTTATGTGAGGTCTAGTTTGGTCAGTTTAGTAGAAATGTAACACTTGCCTTTGGTCTTTCTTATAATCAAAACTTAAATAACATTTTCACTTTTGTTATGTTTTATGTGCTTGTTATAAAATAACCAGCTCATATATTTCCAGAATCCCATTTTCAATGGGATTACCAGTTTAGTTAGCTTCAATAAATTTGTTGCTTTATTGCACTTAAACTGTTATCTACTAAACAGGTTAGTTACAAGAAAAAATACATTAATAATGGATTTGCTGTTATGGACTCACAAAATTCAAGTGACTGTGGGGAGCTTGCTCAGAGCATCTTAGACACACTCACACTCACCTTCACCCATCCCCATTCTTCATTCACTTGGTAATTTCCTTTCCTTTATGTGGTCCACTTCTGCTTCTGAGTAAACATATTCCAGTAGAGACAAGATTTCTCCTTCTCCTAAGAAAATATTTTCTTTGTCAGTCTAAAACAGATCAGTGAACTATTTCTTTTAAAGTATTTTCCAATGTGTAGCTTTTGTTATCATCTTCCTGAGTGAATAGCTGTCAAGTGTGTATTTTGTACTATGTTATCATCGAAATTTATGTATTTGTGCCTTAATTGGAGTCCGCCTAAGGCAGATGATAAAATGGGTGAAATGACTAAATATAATCACTCTTAGGAAATTATGTTTAGAAGATATGGATAGGAATACACCTTACAGTATTTCCTATAAGCTTTCACTGTTCTTTTTCATTATTATTTTAAGTCATTTGGTAGGAATTTAGTAGGCCAGGCCTAAGTTTAAAAGGTAGTACTGTTTTTACACAACTATCAAATCCTAAGAAAATTACTTATTTGACCATTCTGTTCCTTGTTTTTTTCATCTATAAAAATGTAAACACTAAAACCCTTTTTCTTGTTTGATGTAGGATTTATATTAGTTTCAGTAAGAAAAATCCTTATTATCACCCTGATGCACAGAAACTGTTCAATAAATACAAGTTCTTCCCTTTGTTTCTCCATTGACCTTAACTTTTGCCTTTATTCACACCTCTGCACTTCTTTTCCTCCCATTTATTTCTGGGAGACTAGAAGCTCTGTGATTTGAGTTATTTGATTTTTGAGTGGGTAAAAAAAGACATTGCTTTAATGATGGTTCTATACTTTTTTGTGAGTAATGCATTCTATAAGAGTCAGATGCAAGAGTAAGTGTAAGTGTTTTTTTTACTCTCTCACCTTCTTTTCTCATCTACTAAAGTATGTCTCATTAGACTAGATCTCAATAAGAATCAGAGGGCTAATGCTTTTTTCCACCCTTCCATGATGTCCTTAATTTGATACCAGTTGGAAAAATTCTAGAATATCCACTTTAATTTCCATACTAAGAGATTATTTCAAACTGTTTGTAAGTTCAATTATCAGACTGAAAATAGGTTAACTTTCATGTTCAAACATTTGTGAGTGTATTTGAGTCATTCAAAGTTAACGCTGAATCATCGATCGGTGCCAGTACACACTAGATCAAATATAAACCCTGAGTCAAATAAAATTCTTGATCTTTAATTAAAGTTTGATTCTTGAATGAGAAGCTTTCTATTTCCTTTCTCTTTCAGTGTGACATTTGAGTAGTTATTTGTGGCACCTCAAATGTTTCCATGACTTTTGGAGACCATAGTGATCATTTTATTATAGAATGTAAAAAACAGTTCTCTGGTGCTAACTCATGGATAAGTAATGCTTGTAAATATTCACTTGAAATGATTGCATTTACTAAATTATGTCTAATATATGTGTGTGTGTGTGTGTATCTGTGTATATATATTAGAGGACAGAAATAATGAAATCTTAGAGCAGAAATCTAAGTTAGCTATAAGAGTTGTTCTTATGTGAACCATTTGTCTTAAATACAGCATGTTCTGATTTTTACAAAAGAATGTTATTTTAATATGCTCATCTAAAAATTATTGTGAAGACCTATGCCACTGCGAGAAGCTGAGGAGAGCTTGTGTTCTTTAACTATTTTATCAATCAGTATTTATACTCTGAGTCTACATTATATTTATGCCCTGTAAACTTTAGCCTAAAGTTTGTAGAATTTCATATTGGATCAAATTAACACCTAAATTAATAATGTTCAAATATTTCCAATGTTTTAAATCACTTGCTTACATGCAAATTGATAATGTATTTAAGAATATGAGTGATTATTTCTCAGGTTACTCATTTTAAAGCAGCTTCTTTCCTTTTAAGTAAACATATGACTTTTCTTTTAAAATGTCTACTTTGTTATCACTCTGTGGGTTTGGATGGGAATTTTTTTTTCTTTGAGTTATATTTTCTTTGTAAACATTTATTATTTTCATTAACTGCTACCAGTATAAATTCATTTCATTCATATTTTTCAAAATCAAAGTATGCTTTCTTAATAAAGAACAACAACAGAAAATAGGACCAGTGTTTGGGACTATTTCTAATTTATCAAAACTCTTAGTTGAAATCACATTCTATTGATAACAACTTATTTCATAAACTCTCTGTATTTCATAGATTATTTGTAAGTGCCAGGGAAATAAATGAGACAGCTTTATTGAGTATTAGATTGTATACAGGTAAGATCTCATTTTAATGATCTTGAGGGACAGAAAAATATCATTACAATGGAAGTATGCTGCTTCGAAAATATCACAATGTATTGAAAAATGTGTCAAATTGTATTAAGAATATTTCCCACCATGTACATAGATATTCAAATAAAGTTAATTGTCTCCAGGTTAGCCAGTTTACAGTCACCATCTGTTCATATGTTGGAGTGTTTCGGGGTGATATGCATGAATGCAGTCATGGATCTTAGGGGAACAGGTGACCAAAATTTATCTCCAGGTCAAAATCTACTTCCATAGCATGAGACCACAGATCTGATGAGGTACAAGAAGACATGTGAACAATTTCAGCAAGAAACTATACTCCACTTTCATTCTCACTTTATTGTCGTTGTTCAGAGTGTTTTTTAAATGCATGGGTGTGCAAAACTGTTAGGGGAGGGATTTGAAGACCACTTTGTGGTTCTGCTAAGTGTGAAGGAAGAGGAGAGATTGATTAGGACTCCCCATTTGCCTTATATTCTTTTGATTGACATTTTAGACTTCATCAAATGTACAGGCACCATATTTCAGACAAACTCCCTTCAGATCTAATCTGTTACTTCTTTTTATGCCCTTATGAACTATGGCTGTCACTAGTCACCTATGTCCAGCTGTTCTATGATTTACATCCATGAAAAGTTGGAGTCATCATTCCTTATTTTTTAAAAAAGATTTATTTATTCATTTGAAAGATAGAGTTTTACACACACACACACACACACAGAGAGAGAGAGAGAGAGAGAGAGAGAGAGAGAGAGAGAGAGAGAGGAGAGAGAGTAAGAGATCTTTCATCTGCTGGTTTACTTCCCAAATAGCTGCAATGGCCTGAGTTGGGCTAGGCTGAAGCCAGGAGTCTGAAACTCATCTGGGTCTTCCATGTGGGTGGCTGGGACCAAATCAATTGGGCCATCACTTGCTACTTTCTCAGGCACATAATCAAGGAGCTGAATTGGAAGCAGGGCAGTGGGGATTTGAACTGATGCTCATATCAGATGCTGGTATTTGAGGTTGAGGCTTAACCCACTGTGCTGCAACACTGGCCCAAATAATGCTCTATCTTAAATTAGAGTTAAACTTTTAAAATGCTTAAAAACCTATTTTTGTATTTAGGTATTTTTGGGAATACACTACAAGCAGAAATTGAATATAGTCAGATATTCATACAAGGTAATATCTACAGATAATAAGAATAAATACTTGTATTCTATAGAATACTAGACAGCAGTCAAAAACAATGAAACCCAGTCATTTGCAACAAGATGGAGGAATCTGGAAAACATGCTGAGTGAATTAAGCCAGTCCCAAAGAGACAAATATCATTTGTTTTCCCTGATCGGTGACAACTAACTGAGCACCAAAGGGAAACCTGTGGAAGTGAAATGGACACTATGAGAAATAACGACTTGATCAGCTCTTGTCCTGACTGTTGATGTAAAATGTAATACTTTATCCATTTTAGTATTTTTTGGTTCTAGTACTAGTGGTTGAACTCTGTAGTTAACACACAATTATTCTTAGGTGTTTAAATCTTAACTGAAAAGTCATCCCGGTTAAATATAAGAATGAGAAAAAGAGAGGGAGGAGATGTACAATTTGGGACATGCTCAATCGGACTTGCCCCAAATGATGGAGTTAGAAATGTGCCAGGGGATTCCAATACAATCCCATCAAGGTGGCATGTACCATTGCCATCTCACTAGTCCAGGTGATCAATTTCAGTTCACAACTGATCACACTGATAGATCTGAGAATCAAAGGGATCACACAAACAAGACTAATGTCTGCTAATAATAACTGATAAAACCAAAAAAAGGATTAAGGATCCAACAAGGGAAGGGGGAGACACAGCAGACTCATAGAATGGCAGATGTCCTAAATAGTACTCTGGCCTCAGAATCAGCCCTTAAGGCATTCGGATCTGGCTCAAGAGCCCATGAGAGTATTTTAGGCATGGAAAGCCAAGATACTCTGGGAAAAAAAAAAGAAGAAGAAGAAGACCTAAATGAAGGATCTCAGCGAGTGTGATCCCAGTGGAAAGAACAGGGCCATCAAGGTAGGAGGTACCTTTCTCTGAAGGGAGGAGAGAACTTCCACTTTGACTATGACCCTGTCGGAAGAAGATCGAAGTCGGTGAACCCTAAAGGCTTTCGTAGCCTCGGCAACTCATGACTAGAGCCTAGGGAGATTACTGATGCCATAAACAAGAGTGTTAAATTGTTAAATCAACATCAAGAGTCACTGTGTACTTACGTCCCATGTGGGATCTGTCCTTAATGGGTTGTCCAATGTGAAGTAATGATATAGCTAGTACTGAAACAGTATTTTTACACTTTGTGGTTATGTGTGGGTGCAAACTGATGAAATCTTTACTTAGTATATACTGAAGCGATCTTCTGTATATAAAGATAATTGAAAATGAAAAAAAAAAACCCTTGGTGTTAAATTGGAAATTACATAGAAAATTAATCAATCTTTTTTAAAAAATATCATGCAGGATCTCTGTCATTAATGTGTTGTACACTGTTATTTAATGCTATAACTAGTACTCCAACAGTATTTTTTCACTTTGTGTTGCTATGTGAGGGCAAACTGTTGAAATCTTTATATATACTAAACTGATTTTCTGTATATAAAGAGAATTGAAAATGAATCTTGATGTGAATGGAAGGGGAGAGCGAGTGGGAAAGGGGAGGGTTGCGGGTGGGAGGGAAGTTATGGGGGGGAAGCCATTGTAATCCATAAGCTGTACTTTGGAAATTTATATTCATTAAATAAAAAAAATAAAAAATAAAAAAAGAATAAATACTATGAAGCAAGGAAGATACAATACATCAAAATATAGTTCCATGATTGGTATGCCTAACATTTTTCACCAAGATATTCATTCTTGTGAGTAATGCCTTATATATAAACAACAGGAAGATTCATGAGTTATAGGGTATACAGTGTCATAAAATTTTATAATCTTATGTGCTCTCAATGCCAACCTCAGCAGTCAGTGATTGTCAGGTGCCCAATTAATATTTTGAATGCTGTCTTTCTGCACATTAGTCTTGCCTAGGGGAAATAATATAATTCAATTAGCACATTATCACTAGTTAGAGTCTGAGTTTTGAGAAAAGAAAACTCATGGCAGTTACAGTCAACAGAGATGGGAGGTTAGGAATATCTTACTGATTTTGAACCTAATGTTGTAGTCAAATGGGTGGGACATGATTGCTGAAATGGGAAAAAAAAAAAAACATGTAAAAAGTAGAGTAGCAGAGGACAGAAGGAGAAAGCAACTGTTTAACATGTTTTGTCTAACCCAACTCAGTTTTTCCCCAATCCCTTAAGAAGGTGCCTGGTGAAGTGATGCCAGCCAAGGGGACACACATGTGTCAAGAATGGAGAAAAGCTGTTCTAGTCAATGAGTGATGAAGGGAGTTGGATGCACTTTCTGTGCTTCTAGTACCAGGTCTGTGGAAGATGGAAATAGTTTCTGCAAAGCTGCCTTAGCACAAGTGGAGAAGTGTGTGGACGCTTGTTTTTCTGTAGACTTTGAATATCTAATTCTTCACTTGATCTTTAACTTTAAAAAAAAGATTAATTCATTTATTTGAAATCACAGTCACAGAAGGGAGAGGGAGAGAGAGAGAGAGACAGAGAGAGAGAGAGGTCTTCCATCTGCTGGTTCACTCCCCAGATGGCCACAACAGCTGGAGCTGCACCAATCTGAAGCCAGGAACTAGAAGCTTTCTCTGGGACTCCCAGGTGGGTGCAGGGGACGAAGGACTGAAGCCATTTTCCATTGCTTTCCCAGGCCATAGCAGAGAGCTGGATGGGAAGAGGAGCAGATGGGACTCGAAACCATGCCCACATAGGATGCCAGCACTGTAGACTACGGCTTCACCCACTACACCCAGAGTGCTGGCCCCATGTGGATATCTAACTTTCTAAATACCATTTATTGAAAAGACTATCTTTTTCCCAGTGCATATCCTTACTAGCTAACCTACTCTTTAATTTAAACAATATTAAAGCCAAATAATTTCTATTCCCACATCATGAAAAAAAATTTTCATTGTTTTTTTCTTTTCAGGTAAAAATATTTCACGAAAAAATGCAATTTACTTTCAAATGTAAAAATAAGCACTGACAATATGTTTCAGTAAAATATGAAATATTATGTAATCATGAAGATTTTTATTTCATGTGATAATGCATATATCAAAAGGATGAGAAGAAAAGAAACAAAAAACTTCATGTTCAATATTATGTGAACTGAAATAAAATACATAAGAAAAAAAAACAGGCTGGCGCTGCGGCTCACTTGGCTAATCCTCTGCCTGAGGCACCAGAACCCCGGGTTCTAGTCCCAGTTGGGCCACCAGATTCTGTCCTGGTTGCTCCTCTTTCAGTCCACCTCTCTTCTGTGGCCCGAGAAGGGAGTGGAGGATGGTCCACGTGTACCCACATATGAGACCAGGAGGAAGAACCTGGCTCTTGGCTTTGGATCAGCGCAGTGCACCGGCTGTAGCGGCCATTTGGGAAGTGAACCAACGGAAGGAAGACCTTTCTATCCGTCTCTCTCCCTCACTATCTAACTCTGCCTGTCAAAATTAAAAAAGAAAAATAACATAAGATAATGTACTAAGCATGTTAAAAATCGTATTTTTGGTGACATGATATTTTCCCCTTACTTTATACTTTCAAAATCCTATGGTAGACAATTATGACTTTCATAGTAAAAGAACTTCAAGATAGTTAATGATATAAATATATTTTATTAAATTATGAATTTGAATAAGCACAATGGTTATATTTTGCAGGCAAATCTTTCTTCACCATCTTCTACAGTATCTGATAATCAACTGGTAAGTATTTTCTTATTAGGTCCTAGACCCATTTCTGAATTTCTTTTTTTACATTTAATTTTGGTCTGTAACATTGACACCTTTGATTTCTTTTTGGTAAAGACAAGATAAGTAATCCTATATATTTAT
This sequence comes from Lepus europaeus, assembly GCF_033115175.1. NCBI lineage: Eukaryota > Metazoa > Chordata > Mammalia > Lagomorpha > Leporidae > Lepus > Lepus europaeus. Next base: position 54,590,823 of record NC_084829.1, read on the forward strand.
TTACTTATTTACTTTTCCCAAAGAAAACTTTTATTTAAGGAGTACAAATTTCATAATTACAACTTTAGGAATATAGTGAAGCTTCCCACCATACCCCATCTTCCTCCCACCCCATCTTTCACCCCCTCCCTCCCCCTCCTATTCCCAGTCCCATTCTCATTAAGATTTATTTTCAATGAATTTATACAAAGACCAACTCTATATGAAGTAAAGATTTCAACAATTTGCACACACACACCTAAAAAACTGAAGACAAGTTTCATAATTAATTCTCATAATATAACTTATTGAGGATAGAAGTCCTGCATGGGAAGTTAGTGCATAGTGACTCCTATTGTTAATATAATAATTAACATTCTTATGTATGATGTCAGTGATCACCTGAGGCTCTTGACATGAGCTACAAAAGCTACGGAAGCCTTTTGAGTCCACAGATTTCATCAGTATTTAGACAAGACCATAAGCAAAGTAGAAGTTCTCTCCTCCCTTCAGAAAAGAGTACATCCTTTGATGGCCATTTCTTTCCATTGGGGTCTCACTCACAGAGATCCTTAATATAGGACATTTTTTGCCACAGTGTCTGGGCTTTCCATGACTGAAATGTTCTCATGGGCTTTTCAGCCAGAACAGAATACTTTAAGGGCTGATTCTGAGGTCAGAGTGCTATTTAAAATAATTGTCATTCTATGAGTCTGCTGTGTGGGCTGCTTCCCATATTGAAACATTCTCTCCTTTTTAATAATGATAATTCTCTCCTTTTTAATAACTATAATTATTACCAGACACTTAATCTTATTACATGATCCGTTTAACACTTCACTCCATATATATGATCACTTTAACACTTACTATGATCCCTTTCACACTTAAGATGGCATTTTTACCAACCAGCTTAAAGGGATTTGGGGGGTTCCATGGCAAATGTTTAAACTGTACCCTTACAGGTAAGTCTGTAAGAATATATGCAGAACTATACATCTTTACAGTTACAAACTTCCTCCTCCTTCTTTTATTCCCACTCTTATTTTTTACTGAGATCTGTTTTTAATTGATTTTATACATACATGACTAACTCTATGTTAAATAAAGAGTTCAACAAATAGTATGAAGAAGAAAAAAAAAACAGTTCATTGACAGTCTAGAAAAGCGATGCTCAAGTCATCGTTTCTCAACGTGTAAATTTCACTGCTACAGACTTCCTTTAGGTGCTCTATATTTATCACAGATAAGGGAGAACATATGGTATTTGTACCTTTGGGACTGGCCTATTTCAGTAAGTATGATGTTTTACAGATTCATCCATTATTTTGCAAATTACCTGATTTAATTCTTTTTCTACTGCTGTGTAGTATTCCTTAGAGTACATATCCCATAATTTATTTATCCAGTCTTCAGTTGATGGGCATTTAGGTTGATTCCATGTCTTAGCTATTGTGAATTGAGCTGCAATAAACATAGGTGTGTGATAACTCTTTTATTTGCTGATTTCATTTCCCTTGTGTAAATCCCCAGGAGTGAGATGGCTGGGTTACAAGGTAGGACTATGTTCAGATTTCTGAGCTATCTACATATGTCTTCCATAATGGCTTTACCAGTTTACATTCCAACAAACAGTGGATTAGGGTATCTTTTCCCCTACATCCTCCTCAGCATTTGTTGTTTGTTGATTTCTGTATGAAAGCCATTCTAACTGGGGTGACATGAAAACTCATTGTGGCTTTGATTTGCATTTCACTGACACCTAGTGATCCTGAACATTTTTTCACGTGTCTGTTGGCCAATTGGATTTCCTCTTTTGAAAAATGTCCGTTTAAATCCTTTCCCCATATCTTAACTGGGTTGTTTGTCTTGTTGTGGATTTTCTTGATATCTTTCTATATTGTGTTTATTAATCCTTTATCAGTTGCAGAGTTTGAAAATAATTTCTCCCATTCTGTGAGTTGCCTCTTTACTTTCCCGTGTGTTTCTTTTGCAGTACAGAAGCTTCTCAATTTGGTGCAATACCATTTGTTAATTTTGGCATTAAATGCAAGTGCCTCTGGGGTCTTTTCCAAGAATTCTTTGCTGTGCTAATATCTTGCAGGGTTTACCTGATGCTTTCTAATTATTGATGGTTCAGGTCATAGATTCAGGTTGTTAATACATTTTTAATGGACTTTTCTGTAATGTGTAAGGTAGGGGTCCTGCTTCATACTTCTGTATGTGGAAATACAGTCTTCCCAGCACCATTTGTCATAGACAATCCTTGTTTCAGGGGTTGGTTTTAGCTTCTTGGTAAGATATAAGTTGGTTGTAGATGCTTGGATTGATTTATGGGGTTTCTAATCTGTTCTATTGGTTTATCCATCTGTTTTTGTACCTGTACCAGGCTGTTTTGATTATAACTGCCTTGTAGTATGTCCTGAAATGTGGTATTGTGATGCCTCTGGCTTTGTTTTTGCTGTATAACAATGCTTTAGCTATTTGAGGTATCCTGTATTTCATCTGAATTTCAGCATCATTTTTTCCAGAAATGAGAAAAATGTCTTTGGTATTTTGATTGATATTGCATTGAATCTGTACATTGCTTTTGAAAGAATGGAATTTTGATGATATTGATTCTTCTAACCCATGAACATGGAAGATTTTTCCATTTTATTTTATCTTCTTCTATTTCTTTCTTTAATGTTTTGGATTCTCATTGTATAGTTCATTGACACCCTTGGTTAAATTTATCACAAGGGTGTAGCTATTGATCTTAGAAGTTCTTTCTCAGCCAGGACATTGTCTATGTATACAAAGGCTGTTGATTTTTGTGTTTTGATTTTGTATATTGCAAATTTACCAAGCTCTTCTATGAGTTCCAATAGTCTCTTGGTGGAGTCTTTAAGATTCCCTATATATTGTATCATATCACCTGAAAATAGGAAGAGTTTGACTTCCTCTTTCCCAATTTGTATCCCTTTTATTTCTTTTTCTTGCCTAGTGGCTCTGGCTAAAACTCCAGGACTACATTGAATTACAATGGTGAGAGTGGACATTTTCTTCTGATTCCAGATCTTAATGAGAATGCTTCTAACTTCTTCCCATTCAATAGGGTGCTGGCCATGGGTTTGTCATAAATTGCCTTGATTGTGTTGAGAAATGTTCCTTCTATACCCAATTTACTTAGAGTTTTTATCATGATAGAGTGCTGTATTTTGTCAAATGCTTTCTCTGCATTTTTTGAGATAATCATATGTTTTTGTTCTTCAGTTTGTTAATGTGATGCATCACATTGATTGATTTGCAAATGTTGAACAATTCTTGCATATCAGGTATAAATCGTACTTGGTCAAGTGGATGATTTTTTTTTATTTGTTGTTGGATTTGATTGGCAAGAATTTTGTTGAGGATTTGCATGTCCATATTCATCATAGAAATTGGTCTGTAGTTACATTTCTCTGTTGCATCTTTCCTGAGTTTAGGAATTAGGGTGATGCTGGCTTCAAAGAGAGAACTTGGGAAGATTCTCTCCCTTTCAATTGTTTTGAATAACTTGAGAATAATTGGAGTTAGTTGTCCTTTAAAGGTCTGGTAGTATTCATCGGTGAAGCCTTCCAGTCCTGGGTTGATTTTGTTGGGAGGGTCTTTATTATTGATTTAATTTACTTCTTGGTAATGGGTATGTTTTTGTTTTATATGTCTTCATGGCTCAATTTAGGTAGGTTGTATGCATTCAGGAATCTATCCATTTATTCTAGGTTTCCAGATTTGTTTTTTTTTTTTTTTTCAATTCTCTTTTGATTTCTTCTATGACCCCCTGTTCATTCAGGAGCATGATGTTCAGTCTCCATGAGTTTGCATATTTTCTAAAGATTCTTCAGTTGCTGATTTTCAACTTCATTGCATTGTGGTCTGAGAAGATGCATGGTATGATTTTGATTTTTTTGAATTTGCTATAATTTGCTTTATGGCCTAGCATGTGGTCAGTCCTAGAGAACATTCTGTGTACTGCTAAGAAGGTGTATTCTGCAACTGTAAGATGAAAAGTTCTATAGATATTTGTTATGTCCATTTGGTCTATAGTGTCAACTCTGTTGTTTTCTTAATGATTTTCTGTCTAGCTCATCTGTCCAATGCTGAAAGTGGGGTATTAAAATCCCCCAGCAGGCCGGCGCTGTGGCTTAACAGGCTAATCCTCTGCCTTGCGGTGCCGGCACACCATGTTCTAGTCCCGGTCAGGGCACCGGATTCTATCCCGGTTGCCCCTCTTCCAGGCCAGCTCTCTGCTATGGCCCAGGAAGGCAGTGGAGGATGGCCTAAGTCCTTGGGCCCTGCACCCGCATGGGAGACCAGGAGAAGCACCTGGCTCCTGGCTTCGGATCAGCACAATGTGCTGGCTGCAGCGGCCATTGGAGAATGAACCAACGGCAAAAAGGAAGACCTTTCTCTCTGTCTCTCTCTCTCACTATCCACTCTGCCTGTAAAAAAAAAAAAATCCCCCAGCATTATTATATTTGAGTTTATGTCTCCTTTAGACCCCTTCACATTTCTTTTAAATAGCCTGGTGCCCTGTAATTAGGTACATTTACATTTATAATAGTTACATCTTCCTATTGAATTGACCCCTTAATCATTACATAGTTCCCTTCTTGTCTCTTTTAGCAGTGTTTTTGTTAAAGTCTTTTTTGTCTGATATTAGGATGGATACTCCAGTTCTTTTGTGTTTTGTGTTAGCATGGAATATTTTTTCCATCCTTTCGCTTTAAGTCTGAATGCATGTTTGTTGGTGAAATGTGTTTCTTGGAGGCAGCAAATAGATGGGTTTTGGTTTTTAAACCATTCAGCCAGTCTGTGTTTTTTAACTGGAGAGTTGAGAACATTTACATTCAATTTGACTATTGATAAGTAACGACTTTTCCCTGACATTTTTCCATAAAAAATCCTATTTTTTACATTGAATTTCCTTTATATTTGTTCTGGGATATTTTCTTCTTTACTTTCTTTTGTAGTGGTGACCATGTTTCTGTATTTCTGTGTGCAGCACATCCTTAATCATCTTCTGCAAGGCTGGACGGTTGGTGACAAATTATTTCAATTTCTGTTTGTCGTGGAAAGTCTTTATTTCACCTTTGTTCACAAATGACAGTTTGCACAGTATAGCATTTTGGATTGACTATTCTTTTATCTTAAGGCATGGAATGTATCTCACCATTCTCTACTAGCCTGTAGGGTTTCTGAAGAGAAGTCTGCTGTTAGTCTAATTGGAGATCCTCTGAAAGTAATCCGGCATTTCTCTCATGCAGTTTAGAATATTTTCTTCATGTTTTACTGTGGAAAGTTTGATTACAATGTGTCATGGTGAAAATCTTTTCTAGTCATGTCTATTAGGATATCTATTGTGCTTCCTGTATTTGGATGTTCCTTTTATCTCAAAATTAGAGAAATTTTCTGTTATTATTTCACTAAAAATGCCTTCTAATCCTTTTTCCCTTTCCATACCGTCAGGAACTCCTAGAACCTGTATGTTCCATCATTTGGTGGTATTCTGTAGATTACCAATAGTGTTTATCAGTTTTGTAATTTCCTCTTGTGTTTGGTGACTGTATGATTTCCTATATTTTGTCTTCTAAGTTGGATATTCTTTCTTCTGTTTCACCGCCTCTGTTGTTAAGGTTTTCCACTGCATTTTTTTATTTGTTCTATTGAATTCTTTGTTTTCAAGATTTCATTTTGAGATCTCAATTTCATGGGAGAGATTTTTTTCATGTCATGTACGTATTTCATTAGTTCATGCATTTGCTTATGATTACTTCTAAGTAATCTGTTGATCAAAATTTAAAATTCCAATTCTGCCATTTCTTCAATCTCATCATCTTCACAATATATTATTGAAGTGTGTTCTTTTGGGGGCATCATATTGTCTTCCTTATTCTTATTTCTTGAATTGGTGCCTTTGTTATTCGGTAGTTGGGGAGGTATTTGTTTCTTCTTTGTTTTTTCACTGTGGCAGCTTTTATCCTTGTACTATACCTCTATAGATTAGTGGATTGTCTGTTTTCAGTGAACATCTAGAGTTTTGTGGTGGGTGTGACCAGGGAGATCTGTTAAGTGCTCCAGGGTGAATGTGTGACACCTGAGATGACACATCCAAGTTTGGCATGGTGAATCTCCTCTCTCACTCTCTCTCTCTTTTTTTAATCAAGGGGAGGTTTGTTGTCTGTTGGTGTAGACTCAGCTGTAATCCTCTCCTCAAAGGAGACCAGTGCCTAGCTGTTGTTCATCCACTCTGCCACAAGGACCACACAAAAGATTTTTGCTCTCTTCAGTGTAAGCTGAGATTCCCCAACAATGTCCCTCACCAGATAACCAGTGAACCTTGAGCATGTGGAGCCTCCCACAGTGACTGCCCAAAGTCCCTGTCACACCTTTAGTCCTACCATGCAACCTCAGTGTTTTCACAGTTGTGACACAGAAGCCTCACATAGTCACAAGCACCCAGCCCCTTGTCTGTTCTCCCCATCAGACTCAGGAGTTTCTACTCAGCTTGTTGCTGGCCATGGAAACAAGCTGGCGCATCTGCTACCAATGTCCAAAATGGCACCTGCACTCTATCACTCTGTTACAGTATGCAGTTGCAAGGTAATCAGGGAGAGAGAAACATGTGGCCGTTTGTTTTTTCTCCTCTAGTTTGACAGGTACACTATCCCCCATGGGGCTCCAAGCTGGATTTCCTCTAGGCGCTTCCTATAGCTTTTTTGCCAGTGGCTTGGACTGCAGCAGTCCAGTCTCACCTCAGTTTCCAACGCTTCTGCAGAGGCTCTTGGCTGCCGAGATCCTCAGTGCTACGCATCCATGCCCTACAGTAGGTCCACTGTGTCCCTCCAATTTGTGTAGAGTTTCTTATGCTGTTTTCTCCCTAACATGTCCCTGAGTCTTCACTCTTTCTACTTTGTTAAAAGTATCTTTTCCTAGACTAGAGCAGCAAGCTCAGTCTCTACTCTGCCATCTTAATCCAATCTTACTAATATATCTAACAGAGCAACAATAGTCTACTCAGTTGTACCAATATCATGTATTGAAGTACTGGTCTCAATCATGACTAGAAATGAAAATCACATTCTGTACATGTACAACTGTATTTTGACTACATGTTCTTGATCACTACATTGCCTGCCTAGCCTGTCAGAACATCTGGTGCATTTTATTAAGTATTATGTTTTTAGTTGGGATTGCATAAAATTGAAAAGTTTCTGTACTGCAAAAGAAACAGTCAGGAAAGTGAAGAGGCAAACAACAGAATTGGAAAAAATATTTGAAAACTATGCAACAGATAAAGGATTAATAACCAGAAACTACAAAGAGATCAAGAAACTCCACAACAACAAAACAAACAACCCACTTAAGAGATGGGCCAAGGACCTCAATAGACATTTTTCAAAAGAGGAAATCCAGATGGCCAACAGACACATGAAAAAATGTTCAAGATCACTAGCAATCAGGGAAATGGAAATCAAAACCACAATGAGGTTTCACCTCACCCCGGTGAGAATGGCTCACATTCAGAAATCTACCAACAACAGATGCTGGAGAGGATGTGGGGAAAAAGCGATACTAACCCACTGTTGGTGGGAATACAAGCTGATAAAGCCACTATGGAAGTCAGTCTGGAGATTCCTCAGAAACCTGAATATAACCCTACCATACAACTCAGACATCCCATTCCTTGGAATTTACCCAAAGGAAATTAAATTGGCAAACAAAAAAGCTGTCTGCGCATTAATGTTTATTGCAGCTCAATTCACAATAGCTAAGACCAGGAATCAACCTAAATGCACATCAACAGTAGACTGGATAAAGAAATAATGGGATATGTACTCTATAGAATACTATACAGCAGTAAAAAACAATGAAATCCAGTCATTTGCAACAAATAGAGGAATCTGGAAAACATCATGCTGAGTGAATAAGCCAATCCCAAAGGGACAAATATCATATGTTCTCCCTGATCAGTGACAGCTAACCGAGAACCAAAAAGGAAACCTGTTAAAGTGAAATGGACACTATTTGGGAGGGGGAAGCCATTGTAACCCATAAGCTGTACTTTGGAAATTTATATTCATTAAATAAAAGTTTAATTAAAAAAAAGAAAAAAAAAAGTAAAATGGACACTATGAGAAATAATGACTTGATCAGCCCTTGTCTTCACTGTCAATAAAAAACTAAATACTTTATCCCTTTTAATATTTTTTTTTGTTCTACTTAATACTATTGGTTGAACTCTGTGATTAACACACAATTATTCTTAGGTGTTTAAATTTCACTGAAAAGTGATCCCTGTAAAATATAAGAGTGGGAATAAGAGAGGGAAGAGATGTACAATGTGGGACATGCTCAATCTAACTTGCCCCAAATGGTAGAGTTAGAAATGTGCCAGGGGATTCCAATACAATCCCATCAAGGTGGCATGTACCAATGCCATCTCACTAGTCCAAGTGATTAGTTTCCATTCACAACTGATCATAATGATAGGATTAAGTGTCAAAGGGATCACATAAACAAGACTAGAGTCTGCTAATACTAACTGATAGAATTAAAATGGAGGGAACGATCCGAAATGGGAAGTGGGGTACACAGCAGACTCATAGAATGGCAGATGTCCTAAACAGCACTCTGGCCTCAGAATCAGCCCTCAAGGCATTCGGATCTGGCTGAAGAGCCCATGAGAGTATTTTACGCTTGCAAAGCCAAGACACTGTGGCAGGAAAAAAAAATGACCTAAATGAAAGATCTCTGCGAGTGAGATCCCAGTGGAAAGAATGGGCCATTAGGCTGGTGCCCCAGCTCACTAGGCTAATCCTCCGCCTGTGGCACCGGCACACCTGGTTCTAGTCCCGGTCGGGGCACTGGATTCTGTCCCGGTTGCCCCTCTTTCAGGCCAGCTCTCTGCTATGGCCTGGGAGTGCAGAGGAGGCTGGCCCAAGTGCTTGGGCCCTGCACCCCATGGGAGACCAAGATAAACACCTGGCTCATGGCTTTGGATCAGCGCTGTGTGCCGGCCGCAGTGTGCTGGCCGCGGCGGTCATTGGAGGGTGAACCAATGGCAAAAGGAAGACCTTTCTCTGTCTCACTGTCCACTCTGTGTGTCAAAAAAATAATAATAATAAAAAGAAAAATGGGCCATCAAAGAAGGAGGTACCTTTCTCTGAAGGGAGGAGAGAACTTGCACTTTCACTATGACCTTGTCTAAATAAGATCAGAGTCAGCAAACTTGAAAGGCTTCCATAGCCTTAGCAACTCAGGACAAGAGCCTAGGGAGATTACTGACGCCATAAACAAGAGTCACTGTGCACTTACTCCCCGTGTAGGATCTCTGTCCTTAATGTGTTGGACAATGTGAATTAATGCTACAACTAGTACTCAAGCAGTACTTTACACTTCATATTTCTGTGTGGGTGCAAACTGTTGAAATCTTTACTTAATATATACTAAATTGATCTTCTGTATATAAAGATAATTGAAAATGAAACTTGATGTGGATGGAATGGGAGAGAGAGTGGGAGATGGGAGGGTTGTGGATGGGAGTGAAGTTATGGTGTGGGGACAGCCACTGTAATTCAAAAGTTGTACTTTGAAAATTTAAATTTATTAAATAAAAGTTAAAATAATTAAATACTTTAAAAATTAATATGTTTTTATTTAAATTGCAGCATGTTGCATTATCTATAAGATTTTTTACTGAATTTGACAAACACTAATTATATTGGTTTATATTTCTTGTTTGTATGAGAACTAACATTAGTTTTGTTTCCATGTATGAGTGTGTATATTTGCTCATGTTGTTTATTGATTTTGGAAAGATCTTATATATTTTAGGGAAATATATTTGTCCCATTTTTACATATTTTTAACTCTGTATGCAGGAACCAGAGATTATATCTTAATATAACAGTTAGAAATAAAGAAAACAAAATCAAGAAAACATGGATATTTTTTCCCATATTAGTCTTACCATTTTAGGAATATATTAGAATTAAAAGTAATTTCCAGAACTAAAAGAATTCTTGGTCCACAATCGGTCTATATATTAGATAAAAAACCTAATGGATTCTCCACAAAAAAATTTACAAGTTTCGGCAGAAATGCTGTTCTGTTGATGAAAGATCAGAAATAAAATGTCATCTATACAAGAGGACAAATATTTGGATTTAAAAGTCAAGAGAGTAATCAGAAGAATGTAAACGTGGCTCTATGTGTCATTTTGGATTGAGTGGTTTCAAACTTTATAAAATTATTGAATAGCTTGGAGAATGTGGAAGATTACACTATTGAAGTTTAATTATCTCCAAATGGAAAAATTGAAAATGGTGCATTCAAAAGAATAAATTCAGATATTGATATTCGTGGAAGCTATCATCAGGCATTTGTAGATTTTGTACATATTACAGGAATTGTTGATCTCTCAAAATAGCTACATATGAGTGAAAGATAATTAACAGAATGAATATGCTAATCCCATTTGTTCACTAACTTATCTAATAAAAGTTCACGGATGCTTTACTGAAATTCCATGCTGGTTCTTTTGCTGGTGACAAACATACATAAAACTATATATAGGCCAGCACTGCGGCTCAATAGGCTAATCCTCCGCCTAGTGGCGCCGGCACACCAGGTTCTAGTCCCGGTCGGGGCACTGGATTCTGTCCCGGTTGCCCCTCTTGCAGGCCAGCTCTCTGCTATGGCCTGGGAGTGCAGTGGAGGATGGCCCAAGTGCTTGGGCCCTGCACCCCATGGGAGACTAAGGTAAACACCTGGCTCCTGCCTTAGGATCAGCGCTGTGTGCCAGCCGTTGCGCACTGGCCGCGGTGGCCATTGGAGGGTGAACCAATGGCAAAGGAAGACCTTTCTTTCTGTGTCTCTCTCTCTCACTGTTCACTCTGCCTGTCAAAAAAAAAAAAAAAAAAAAAAAAAAAAAAAAAAAAAAAAAAAACCAGACTATATATAGGCCCTACTTTCCAGTAACTTGCATCTTTGTAGTGGCATTAGAAAAAATCGGGTGGGATTAAATGCTACTGGAATTTAGAGAAGAGGGCTCAATTTCTGATAGGAGAGATCTGAAATAGATTGCAATTGATAATGTAGGGCAGTTTCTAGAGGTGAGACTATGGGAAATAAGTTATTTCTCATAAGAGGATAGCATGGTCTAAATCATTGCTGGAGTGAATGACAAATATATGTTATATGTGAAGCCACATTTAAAAACTAAAAAAAGACGCAATGTTAATTTCCTTAATATATTTGATACTATACATTTTCACTTTAACATATAATGTGCATAAAATTGAGATGCTTTTATTATTTTGTAGAATTTTTTTTTTTTGACAAGTAGAGTTAGTGAGAGAGAGAGAGACAGAAAGAAAGGTCTTCCTTCCGTTGCTTCACCCCCCAGATGGCCGCTACAGGTGATGCTGTGCCGTTCCAAAGCTAGGAGCCAGGTGCTTCCTCCTGGTCTCCCATGTGGGTGCAGGGCCCAAGCACTTGAGCCATCCTCCACTGCCTTCCCTGGGCACAGCAGAGAGCTGGACTGGAAGAGGAGAAACTGGGACTAGAATCCGGTGCCCATATGGGATGCTGGTGCAGCAGGCGGAGAATTAACCAAGTGAGCCATGGCGCCAGCCTCTATTTTGTAGAATTTTTGAAATCTGTTTTACACTTATAGTACACAATTCAGTCAAGTCCACATTTCAGGGACTCAGCATCAGGGCCAGTGGCTATATTGGACCGCACAGATCTAGACTCTAGAATCTGTTGTTTGCAGATAAAACTTTTGTTAAATTGGCATATTACCTTTTCTTAGAGTGCTTTGTAATTATTATTGTAATTATTCTTATGGTGGTTAGCAAACTGAAACCTTGGAGTCAATTTCCTAGATATTACTACTTAAATATTTCCTTAATAAATTTAAGCTTTTATTGTCTAAATTTATATACTCCTAAATAACTAGCACTTTCAGAAAAATTAACACAAATATAATGCAAATTAAAAGAACAAAAATAACTCCTTAATTTGATCTACCTCCTTTTAAAAAATTGTTTTACTTTTTTTAAAGAAATTGTTTTAATGTTCCATAGCCACAGGTAACAAGTTTTCTTGTCATTATCATGCCAACAAAATAACAATATTGTTATCTGTAGTATTGAAAAATCATACTTTGACTTCTAAAATAGCTTGATTTAGTCTACTAGTTAGTATGCTTGGATTTATACATATAATTATATTTGAAGTGCAATCCTAGTGCAAATTGAGGTGCAAATTATATTTGTGTGCAATCTTAGTGTAAATTAGTTTAGAACAGTAGAGGATGTATAATACCTTGAAAGAATGCTCAAATGGGCATCATAAGACACACCTTATAATTTCTGCTCTAAAACTACCTGCTGAGCAGACAGTGATCAAGTCACATTTCTGAGACATTGAGCCTCAGTTTCCTAATTGAACAATGAGGGCATTCTATTATGTGCTTTCCAAGCCTCACTGAGGCTGTGAATCTGTGGATACTAACACAGTGAAGTGAAGGAGTTGCCATGGAAACAAGCACTACAGTAATATAATAAAATTGAATGGTTTCCCACTTTAGATGTAGAAATAACACAACTGTTTGAATGTATAAAATAATAATTTATTTGATTCTTAAGAGCAGTATATGAAAATCAGTAGTATTTTGAACATCCTCAAAAATAATTTTATTCAACACAGTATACAAAATATACATTTTAGATGCTGGCTGACTCTGTGTTTGTGTGTATGACCAGTTTTTAGTTTAATACTTTTAAGAAACTATTTCAAATAAGTAAATATATACATATATTATGATCTTATATGAAAACAACTCATTATAAAGCAATACAAACATTTTATACTTTTCTAATAAAATAATTCTGTATTTCTGTTCTCCAGGGGCAAAAATACAAATTGCTTCTACTGACTTTGTTGACAATTTCTTTGCATTTACTTTAGACCTTTTCTCTACAGAGATGAAAGCTTTTCTTAACGAAGTTTTAATTTAAGTTTTAATCTCAAAATGCCCTTGAGAAATAGATGGATGTGTAGAGAGATTCTTATTATCAAACTAAGTTTGTCACACAAAAGATGAACATATCTTAGACTAATTTAACTATTCAGTTCAATCACTTTGATTTTTATTTTGAGATATTAAATTTATTTATGGTACTTTGAGGTAGAATAGATCAGAGTAGAAATTACTGTGTGTAAGGCATGTTATGTGACATTTGTTTCTTGAAAGATTTAGAATATTTCTGTAATTTAGTAGCAAAATTATGAATAAAGTTATGTATTTTTATATATTTTTATTTATATATATTATATATAAATTATGAATAAAGTTATATATTATATATTTTTATTTATATATTATATATTTATTATTTATTATATATATTTATATTTATGAATTAATTTCTGATATTTAAACATAATAAACTTTCTTTAGGATTAAGTTATAAATTATGTAAGCAAGTAAAACTACCTTTGTATTCTGGGAGGCAACACATGATGTCTCAAATTCTTGGGTCTCTTCTACCCATGCAGGAGACCTATATTACATTCTAGGCTCCTGGCTTTAGCCTGATTCAGGCCTGCCTGATTTAGGCATTTGGAGAATGAGCAGTGGATGGAATATCTCTCTCTATCTCTCTGTGTGCCTGTCTGACTTTCAAATAAAAAAATGCCTTTGAAAAATCTATGGTAACAGACTGGCTGAACGGATTAAAACACAAAACCCATCTATTTGCTGCTTACAAGAAACACATCTTTCCAACAAAGATGCATGCAGAATGAAAGTGAAAGGTTGGAAAAATATATTCCATGCCTACAGAAACCAAAAAAGAACTGGCGTAGCCATCTTAATATCAGACAAAAAAAAAATTTAACACAAAAACTGTTAAGAGAAATAAAGAGGGGCATAGGGGCATTATATAATGACTAAGGGATCAATTCAACAGGAAGATGTAACTATTATAAATGTATATGCACCTAATTACAGGGCACTGGTTTCTTTAAAAGATATGTTAAGGGACTAAAGGAAGACTTAAACTCTAATACAATAGTACTGGGGGACTTCAATACTCCACTTTCAGAAATAGCCGGATCAACTGGACAGAAGATCAACATGGAAACAGTAGATTTAATCAACACTATGGCCCAAATGGATCTAACAGATATCTACAGAACTTTTCATCCTACACTTAAAGAATGTACATTCTTCTCAGCAATACATGGAACCTACTCTAGGATTGACCACATACTAGGCCATAGAACAAGTCTCAGCAAAGTCAAAAGAATTGGAATCATACCATGCAGCTTCTCAGACCATAGAGGAATGAAGTTGGAAATTAGCAAATCAGGAATGCCTATATCATATGTAAACACATGGAGATTGAACAACATGCTCCTGAATGAACACAGGGTCATAGAAGAAATCGAAAGAGAAATCAAAAACTTTCCGGAAGTAAATGAGGATAACAACACAACATATCAAAACTTATGGGATACAGCAAAAGCAGTGTTAAGAGGAAATATTATATCAATAGGTGCCTACATCAAGAAATTGGAAAGGCACCAAATAAATGAGCTTTCAATGCATCTCAAGGATCTAGAAAAACTACAGCAAACCAGACCCAAAACTAGGAGAGGAGAAATTAGAGAAGAAATCGACAGGATTGAATCCAAAAAAACATTACAGAAGATCAGCCAAATGAAGAACTGTGTTTTTTTTTTTTAAATAAAAAAATTGACACACCATTGGCCCAACTAACTAAAAAAAGAAAAGACCCAAATCAATAAAATCAGAGATGAAAAAGGGAATGTAACAACAGACACCACAGAAATAAAAAGAGTCATCAGAAATTACTACAAAGAGTTGTATGCCAGCAAACAGGGAAATCTATCAGAAATGGATAGATTCCTGGACACATACAACCTACCTAAATTGAACCATGAAGACATGGAAAACCTAAACAGACCCATAACTGAGACAGAAATTAAACAGTAATAAAGGCCCTCCCAACAAAGAAAAGCCCAGGACCAGATGGATTCACCGCTGAATTCTACCAGACATTTAAAGAAGAACTAACTCCAATTCTTCTCAAACTATTTAGAACAATCGAAAAAGAGGGAAACCTCCCAAATTCTTCCTATGAAGCCAGCATCACCTTAATCCCTAAGCCAGAGAAACATGCAGCATTGAAAGAAAATTACAGACCAATATTCCTGATGAACATAGATGCAAAAATCCTCAATAAAATACTGGCCAATAGAATGCAATAACACATCAGAAAGATCATCCACCCAGACCAAGTGGGATTTATCCCTGGTATGCAGGGATGGTTCAATGTTTGCCAATCAAACAATGTGATACACCACATTAACAAACTGCAGAAAGAAAAAAAAACATATGATTATCTCAATAGATGCAGAGAAAGCATTTGATAAAATACAACACCCTTTCATGATGAAAACTCTAAGTAAATTGGGTATAGAAGGAACATTCCTCAATGCAATAAAAGCAATTTATGAAAAACCCATGGCCAGCATCCTGTTGAATGGGGAAAAGTTGGAAGCATTTCCACTGAGATCTGGTACCAGACAGGGATGCCCACTCTCACCACTGCTATTCAACATAGTCTTGGAAGTTTTAGCCAGAGCTATTAGGCAAGAAAAAGAAATTAAAGGGATACAAATTGGGAAGGAAGAACTCAAACTATCCCTCTTTGCAGATGATAGGATTTTTTATTAGGGGATCCAAAGAACTCTACTAAGAGACTATTGGAACTCATAGAAGAGTTTGGCAAAGTAGCAGGATATAAAATCAATGCACAAAAATCAACAGCCTTTGTATACACAGGCAATGCCAGGGCTCAGAAAGAACTGCTAAGATCAATCCCAAAACAATCAAATACCTTGGAATAAACTTAACCAAAGACGTTAAAGATCTCTACGATGAGAATTACAAAATCTTAAAGAAAGAAATAGAAGAGGTTAACAATCTATGGGAAAATCTCCCATGCTCATGCATTAGAAGAATCAATATCATCAAAATGCCCATTCTCCCAAAAGCAATTTATAGAATCAATGCAATACCAATCAAAATATCAAAGACATTCTTCTCAGATCTGGAAAAAATGATGCTGAAATTCATATGGAGGCACAGGAGACCTCGAATAGCTAAAGCAATCTTATACAACAAAAACAAAGCCGGAGGCATCACAATACCAAATTTCAGGACATACTACAGGGCAGTTGTAGTTAAAACAGCATGGCACTGGTACAGAAACAGATGGATAGACCAATGGAACAGAATAGAAACACCAGAAATCAATCCAAACATCTACAGCCAACTTATATTTGAGCAAGGATCCAAAACCAATCTCTGGAGTAAGGACAGTCTATTCAACTAATGGTGTTGGGAAAAATGGATTTCCACGTGCAGAAGCATGAAGCAAGACCCCTACCTCTACTTAATACTATTGGTTGAACTCTTTAATTAACACACAATTAGTCTTAAGTGTTTAAATTTCACTGAAAAGTGATCTCTGTTAAATCTAAGAGTGGGACTAAGAGAGGGAGGAGATGTACAGTTTGGAACATGCTCAATCGGACTTGCCCCAAACGGTAGAGTTAGAAACGTGCCAGGGGATTCCAATTCAATCCCATCAAGGTGGCATGTACCAAAGCCATCTCACTAGTCCAAGTGATCAGTTTCAGTTCCTAATTGATCATAATGATAGGATTAATAGTCAAAGGGATCACATAAACAAGACTAGAGTCTGCTAATACTAACTGATAGAATTAAAAAGGAGAGAACCATGCAACATGGGAAGTGGGCTACACAGCAGACTCATAGAATGGCAGATGTCCTAAACAGCACTCTGGCCTCAGAATCAGCCCTCAAGGCATTCGGATCTGGCTGAAGAGCCCATGAGAGTATTTTACGCATGGAATGCCAAGACACTGTGAGAAAAAAACAAAACCCTAAATGAAAGATCTCTGTGATTGAGATCCCAGTGGAAAGAACAGGCCATCAAAGAAGGAGGTACCTTTCTCTGAAGGGAGGAGAGAACTTCCACTTTGACCATGAACTTGTCTAAATAAGATCGGAACTGGCAAACTCAAAAGTCTTCCATAGCCTTGGCAACTCATGGCAAGAGCCTAGGGAGATTACTGACACCATACACAAGAGTGTTAATTGTTAAATCAATAACAGGAGTCACTGTGCATTTACTCCTCATGTAGGATCTCTGTCCTTAATGTGTTGCTCAATGTGAATTAATGCTATAACTAGTAATCAAACAGTACTTTACACTTTGTGTTTCTGTGTGGGTGCAAACTGTTGAAATCTTTACTTAGTATATACTAAATTGACCTTCTGTATATAAAGATAAGTGAAAATGAATCTTGATGTAAATGGGATGGGAGAGAGAGTGGGAGATCGGATGGTTGTGGGTGGGAGGGAGGTTATGGGGGGAAAAAAGCACTGTAATCCAAAAGCTGTACTTTGGAAATTTATCTTTATTAGATAAAATTAAAAAAAAAAAACTACTCCAAAGCCAATTTGCCAGACTTAGGCTTGATTCCAAAAAAGTATGCCTTAATTACCATGAGAATTTGTCAATATTAAGTATCCCAAATTCTGTTTCCTCAAACTAGCTAGCACTGTGTTTTTAAATCACTTATTTGTAAACGTTTAAGATTCCTGATATATTAAAAATGTATAGCTATATTTAAAATACAAAAATCTATGATGTATGCATATATTCATAAACGTATGTGTTTCTAATATACAAACACATAGATACCATATGCAGGTAATTTCAATATATATATATATAATATGATCATGCACATTTATATAATATATTGAGCTTTTTATTTTTGTAGGTATTTTACTTTTATGTGTGTATATATATGTGCTATGCATAAAGACGAACTTATTGTGGATATGTTATACATCATGCTTAAATTATATAAACAAATGTTGAAAGTTTTTTTATAAAATAAGCAGTTAAAATTATTTGACTTCTCAGGGAAAATGTTGTAGATTCTTTGAAATGAAAATATATAACAATTAACTAAATTAGTCACTTTTAAAACAAATATCAAGTGGATTTTGATCTTTCTCCTTTAAAAATATATCATTTTTTCAGACTTTTAAAATTTTCCCCTTACTTACCTATTTGCTTATTTTCATTGCATTTCAACACTGAAAGCAAAAATGAAATATGACGAAGACCCTTACTCTTAAAATATTTCCACCATTTACTCTAGAAGCCAATTGATTTAACATTGGACCTGGGAAGTTATCTTGGGGGTCCTTTATGAAACTAGTTCACTAATCTTTGCTTTAGGTTCTCTTTCTCTATTAAACCACATCACAGCAGATCAGAACTGGGCAGGAACTTATAGAGGAGGTATTGGAAATATCCACCTATGAACTGGAGATTGGTTTAACTACTCTGTCAATCTGAAGGGATTATTGTGAGGCTCATGTATTATAATATATGACATTTTCAACATAGTCCTGTAGACAAGGGAGGTGTCTATTGCTTACAAAATCACTCAATTGTAAGAAAGAGAAGCTCATAGAATTTAGATGATCTAAGACCACAGTGTTAGTTCTCATCATTGCTCTGTGTGCCTTTCAAAACGGGATCATTGTATTCATTTTATATAATTCAAGGAGGATAAGAAAAAGCTGATGAAAGAGTTGGAAAACTGGGCCTCAGTGGAACTTGTAGTTTCATGGCACACTGTCTGAGTTTGGCTCTGTCATGTTTTGCTTTGTTGGTGAACTGTGAGTCCTTACTGAAGAGGAAGAGGTTGGTAGGCACAGTTGGAGGGTGAGGTTTCCTACCTGTGAAAAATGCTTCTGCTAACATATTAAATGAAGTGAGAGGAAAGGAAAGACCTGGAATCTAGGTTACCTGCACAAAGCTTTGTAATTCCTAAGTTGAATCATACAGTATTAAACGAAGGCCCACGGGGTCTCTTCTTTAAATAACAGAACAAATTAGATTTGAGCAGATGAGTAAGATCTGGCCTTCCTTTGCAGGTAAGGGTGTCTGTATTAGATGGCATTTAGCTTTTGCTTTTGAAATTTCATGCCATTGCAAAATGTTCAGTGTTGTTCAGGAGGAAATATTGTATCTAGAGTACAAAACAATATATTTTTTAAAAAATAAGCTACATGTCTATATACAGCAAAAATAAAACCCAGCTTACTGGAACAGTAGACAGCAGAGTGCTTAAACTTGCAGATACTTTGTCCCCGGTTCTGAATGCCAGCTGATGCATTCTGCTTTAGTGGTGTGTGACTCATCTTTCTGAGGGCCCTTGAGGTCTCTGTTGTTCAGAAAGTGCAGCCCTGAAAGCTTTTGTATAGAACTGATGTCTTCTTCAAGCTCAAAGGCAGTTTCTCCTTGACCAGTTTTTCCTTGACATAACATACTTAAGAGCTTCATCATTTATCATGTACGCCTCCTCAGGTTTGAGTCATGCTATTGTCTTTTCTTTAACAATTGAAATATTTCAATCTGGACAGTCTATATGGTATATATTCCAGAAAATGTTCCATGAGCTATGATATTTCACTAGTAATTGTTGAAGTCCTATGTATGCTTATTTTTATACGACTATTATGGTAATTATAAAACATTTTTTGGAAAAACACATTAAGTGGGTACTTTTCAGGATAGTCTAGATAATTTGAAATCAACTCTCCATATTTATAGTTGCAAAATATGTATTTTTCCCTTTCAAGCTTCTTTATGCTGCTTTTCTTTATGAAGATTTGATATATTTGCCCATTGTGAAAATTCTTAAGTGTTTGCTTCAAGCATATAATAGTGTTTATTTGTTAATTAGTACCATTAAACATTACTAATTGAATGAGTGAATCAGTGAAATAATTTAGAGATTGTTGCTTTTGTCCATAATGTTTCCTGGTAGAATATTTTTGCGTTTGTACGAGCTTTTCCTCATAGAAACTTTCAAGGAAAAAAAAATTACACTGGTTATTAAAGGCATCCCTGAAGCAAATGGGTGGTCGGCACTTTCACAAACTTTATGGATCCATCAGATTAATAGATTTTCTAACCAAGCTCACAAAATTTCCAGAGAGGTAAGAAAATAAGCCTTTTGATACCTGTGACACCAATTCTTTCTCTTGTTTCCCCATCACAGCTTCTTCAAACTTACTACTGTCATCAAAGGCAATTGAAAACATTAGTCCATAAGCTGAGATTACTAATTCAAAAATATGTTGCTGTAACAAGCCATTGCTTTAAAATATTGGTATTGAATTCTGTAGATCAATGTTGGCAGTTAATCTTCAACTTTGGTCTCCAGCCAGAGGCAATACCACCTTGCTATTATTGAATTATAAGTTCTAAATGATGGGAGCCGTATTTATTTTTATGGTATCCCAAGTACCAGTGTTCAAGTATAGGTGTAGACTTGATGGATTATAAACACGAATGAGTAGCAGGTTTAGACCAGTACCCACCCATTAAATCTGCCACAGGTTTTTGGGAATATACATACTATATCTCTTGGACTTTTTGATCTCCTTAGCTCCATTCTTGAATTCTCAAAATTATATGTGGCCTGGATTACCTGTATCTCTCAGAGATAATCACTTCAATCTTCTTCTTCTACCTCTGAGCAGAGAGCACACAAACTCTTTCCTTCTTCTTCTGCCCTATATGTGAAAGTCATGCGGACCTTCTATCTTGCGAAATTCCCTCTTCATAGGTTGTAATAAAGTAAAGAAGTCAATCAATCTAGAAAAAAATAATAGAAACCCCAAGCAGTTAATCAGCACCTCCTACAGTGTCTATACTGGATTATAACTAGATTTTGAGCTTCTGCCTGACAGTTAATCTGTTCATTCTGAAATGTTTGTAGTGCACTAAGTAGGTGCCAAGCATAGTTCTACGTACTGCAAATACAGCAGTAAACCCATAAAGATCTTTGACCTCACAACATATACATTCTAGTGGGAAAGCAAGATAACAAACACATGAACAGAGGCCAGATGCCACAGAGAAAAAGTAAGACAGTTGAGAGGAGTGGATGATTACTGTTTTATATGGCTCATTAGGAAAGATTTTTCTGATATGGTGATCTTTAAACAGATTCTTGAAGAAGTGAAAGGGAAAGTCCTGGAAAGAAAGAAAAGACTAAGTATTAACTCCTGGAGGAAGGAGTGCCATAAAATATGAGATAGAGCATGAAAAGGGATAGTAATAGGAGATAAGAGTGGAAAGAGTGGGAAAGGAGATGCTGGTTGGAGATAGAAAATATCGGGCATCGCCTTACTTGCATTGCAATGATTTTGTACAATGCTGAGTAAAATGGAAAAGTATTATAGAACTTTGAGAGTCAAGTCAACATAACTTGGTGTGAAATTGAGTGATTCACTTATAAGTTAAGTGACATGACAACATATTGTAGTCATTCTATAGTTTATTCAGCTGAATTATGACCCATCTGAAAAAGAAAGTTATATCTTATTCATCTCTGTAGACACTATAGCTCTTGACATAGACTACACCACATCTAGAAAAATGGATCCACAATATATTTAGTAGAGTTTTGCTTCAGAGTTGTAAAACAATTGCTTTGTCTTTGAGGGACTTACAAAAACATCTTATACCCAGTATAAATTAGTTCTCAGGAAGTCCGTCCTAGGGAATTATTGTTTCCTGTTTCAACAATCTGCTCATTATTCTTTCTGTGCCCCTCCCCTTTTTAAAAAAAAAATCTTCCACTTAGGCTGGAAAAAACCTATGTAATTGCTTTCCTTGACATCCTTAGTATGACATTTGTGTTTATCAGTAATGAGTCTAGCTCCTCTATGAATTCTATAGCAGGTAAAAATAAAATAAGGGCCTCTTTGGGCTGGTTTAGTTGTAATATTGCTGGAAAATGACAACATTTAGTAGTTCACTCTTAGAGACACCTGCGACTTAATTAGTGATTTCTTTAGTATTTGTTTGGACAGAGTAAGCAAATTAGATTTTTCCAGAATTAAAGAAGTTCTTTAAAAGAACTTGTACTTGACATTCAGAGAACAGATGATTACAAGCAAAGATGAAATATAGATTAGAAATTAACAAAGGACAGCCTGTAATTTAGCTACCTCTTTAATCTGGAGGCAAAAGGACCTTGGCTAAATACATGTCTCTGGCATGGTAGAACAAGAAAGATCTATCTTTAGGTAAGTAGTGTACTTTAATGGGATATGTTCTAGTCTAATGCCTTTTAATTTTTAATGTGCAAATGAATCACCCAGAGATTTGTTAAAATTCAGATTCTAATTCAATAGATCAAGAGTAGAGCCTGAGATGTAGTATTTCTATCCAGTTCTCATGGGATACTGCACAGCTAGCCTGCAGACCCCACCCTGTCTGAGTAGTAAAGTGCTAGATGGAAAGGTTAATCCATTTGTGTTGCAATTTAGTCTTTAGCAAATGCAGATTACACGAGCATCTGAACTTGAGGGAAAAGGTATCAGGGAGAGCAGAAAATAAGTTAATTAATATTCTAAAAGAGCCTTATGTGTGTAATCAGTAGTGCCCATTGCTTCACATGTTCTATTTTATAGACTTTCTAAAAGGCACTTTGAGGCCTTATTTGAATTATGGGTTTGAATATGCAGAAACAAGCCTAAAGCAATAACTCTATGTGGTGTGATCCCTGAGAGGGCAAGCAGGTAAGTAATAAGATATACCATTATCCATTATTAAGAGACATAATCGTGGATTAGAATTATAACCCTTTAGCAGAAGATCTAGACAGGTTAAATGGCTTTTCCAAGGTCACACTGTCTACTAAGAGCACTGCAAAACTAAAATTTATTTCCTTGATACTCTTCTCCTAGCAGTATCATTAAGCTTCTTGAGAGTATATTTTTTCACCAAATCCAGAGAAACACCAGTGTAAATTTTGGTATCTTGGCCATGAAATTCAGAGTCCTTTGGCAAGTGGAGGACTTGTGTGTTTAGGTATATGTCGGCATGTGTTTGTGTAGGAAGAGGGTGAATGTCTGGATGTGAATAGCTTTAGGACCTGGAAACATATGTCCTACAGTACTCTAGGAATATTTATGTAGTGAAAAAATTAAAATGAAGTAGAATAATTTAATAATGGCCAAAGTAAAGGATGTGGTAGTTGGCAATGGAACTAAAATAGAAACAATGAATTTAAAAGGAATCACAAATACAGAAATGCTAAGACATTTTTATTTATGGGACAGGGGAAGTGAATAGAGAGATGGATGTTTAAAAAGTATTTTAAATTTCTATGTTGTTTCTCTCGCATGCCCCAGCATCACGTGTGTGCTTTCTCTCTCCCTCTCTCTCTCATCATGTGTGTGCTTTCTCTTTCTTTCTCTCCCTGCCTCTTTCTCTCTCTTCCTCTCTCTCTCTGCCTCTGTCTCTCTCTCATCATGTGTGTGCTTTCTCTCTCTCTCTCTGCCTCCGTCTCTCTCTCTCTGCCTCTGTCTCTCTCTCTCTGCCTCTCTCTCTCTCTTCCTCTCTCTCTCTCTCATTCTGAAATAGGTGTAGAAGTATTTCACATCACAGACTTGATGATCAGACCAGATCTGGATTTAAACTTTGATTTCCACATTACTTGTGAATGATTTTGGCATGTGACCTGTTCTCCTTAAGCTTTTCACAGAATTTATTAGGAATTGATCAACTAATCTGTTTAAAATATTAGGTACAGTTCTTGATCCTATATGGTGGGTAGGATGTATATCTTGGTATTGGGAGAGTGGGGAGAGTGATGTTGTTAGTATCTGCAACAGCTCATCAAGGATCTTTAGACTGGGTTTGAAGCATGTGGGAGGACATGAGAAAAGTGCAAGGCTAGCATGAATGTGACTTCTTGTTTTATTGTAGTGTTTCCAAGTTTGGCCACTAGGGTTAAATTTCCAACTTTACTAATGCTTAGAGATAGTTGGGTTTGGTGGTTACTGTTAAGGGTTTTTAGGAAAGTGCCAAAAACGTTAAACTAAGTCTAGTCTTCTTTAGCCTTGAATTGTTTTCCCTGTCTATGAAATACTGACTATTAGGTAAGACTAGGATAAGGTACAGGAACAAAGACAGGACTAAGGAAAGAGACAATATATACGATATAAGAATCAGAACAACCATATGAAGACCAAATAAGTGATAGTGATTGAAGAAGACACAGAGAATTCTGGTAGACCAAGCCTAAGAGACAGAATCTAAGAAAAGAACATATAGAAAATCTAGAAGAATAGAGGAAATAGGACAAAAGTCATTGTCTAATTGTCAAATATCAGACCCAGAAATCAGATTAACTAGGGGCATAAAATCTGTTACAGGATTACCCAAAATTTGTGCCTGACAGGAAGAGGGACCAGGAGCCATTTTTCTAGCAGAGAAAGTCTCCCATACTATGAAATATTCCTAGACAGATTTCCTCTCTCTTCTTTATTTCTGCATCCTGACACAAACTTAGTCACTAAAGTTTTATGTTGCTTTTAGAGGCTCATAGGCCTTGAGTTCTGGAATTACATTAATTTGTTTCTCATAAAGTAGTATAAGAGAAGGAGAAGGTGGAGAAGTAGGAACAGAAGGAAAGGAAATGGAATAGGAAGACAAATGGAAAAGAGAGACAAAACATCTGCACATGTTAGGATCATGGCCCAAACATGAGGCCTCTCTCTTATTATAGGTGACTGTAGAAATTGATATCTCTATGGCTTTTTTCTTGTGCTACTTTCACCAGAGGAATGTCACTCTTGTATGTATACTCAGCTGCATGACTTCAAGCATAATTGGATGTTACTTTCTCATTTTTTCTCTTGAGTAAAATCAAAGTTTCTTAAGTAGAAGATATTTCCCAGGCTAGGGAAGATAGAGACTTTTCTCAATCCGTATTTCCCTGGTTGGCATGTATATAAAAGACAATTGGGAAAATTTTTTGATTGAAAAATGTGTTGCAGAGAGACATTTATTCAAGTTTTAAAATATATTAGGTGCTTCATGCATAGAGTAGAAAAAATAGATGTACTCTTGGAAGCTTAACTTGTAAGCATCATCATTGACAGGAGGACTGATTTAGTTTTCTTAAAGGCAATTGGATTGAGAAGAATAATTATAGAAAAATGCTTAAACAGAAAGAATGTCACAACTTTTTTGAAAAAAAAATGGATTCTTGCTTGAGATGTTTGTGGAAGTGTATCTATCATATTGTGACATTTTACAGTGGACAATGTTTTAGTTTTTGTGAAATATCATTTTGAAATTGCCCCCAAAATAGAGCCCTCTTTATCTCTCCTTTTATGTCAAATCAACATTGAGTACAACTTTATGACTCTCAAGTTACTGATGTATTTATTAGCTAAAACTCTTTTGATTGCAAGTTACAGAAATAAGTTAGAGGAAAAAAAAGGGGGGGGCTTTAGTATAAAAGGAAAAAGGAGGATCCTTAGGAACCTCTGGCAGGAAATCCAACCATGCTCCATGAAGGTTTATGAGACTGACTGAGGGAGGCCCTTATATGTCTTTCTTTTCCCTGGGCTGCTTCTCCATGCACTTTGCTCTAGCCATCTTGATTTCAGTAGATCTGTTTTTTAGATCAAGTTTAGCTTTTCCATAGCTCCCACACTGGCATATTATTATTTAAGTCTCCCAATAAAACTAGAGCAGTTTAAATATTTGTTTCACATTTTGTGGGTGGCTATCTATTGTCTGGTAATCTTCCATCCTCTTATTTCAGAAGGTCATTCCCAGTTCATCATACATGATATGAACAGGGCCCTGAAGGCCTGGTTCTGTGGCTTTGGAGGTATAGGAACAGTTTCCAGAATAAGAAAGTCGTTATGGCCTTGGTACATGTGCCATAGTCAGTGATCCTACCATACCCAGAATACTGCCTGGCACAGAGGTGGTACTCAATACATTTTTATTAAATGAAATACGTGTTGGCCAAACACACAGGCAAAGACAGAACATATTTGGTTAAATAAATGAAATCATTGCATTTTGAATGTTATGAAAATAGATCTTTATGCATTGGTTGCTGTAAAAATTAACCTCACTAAGGTTACATTAGTTAAAATAATTTGCTCTCTGGAGCTCTTTTTATGTATATATAAAATCATTTTAAAAATTTAAAAAATCATACATTTTTGTGAGAACACTTGAATGCCAGAACAATAGATATATTTATTTGTTTTAGTATGTTTATTTCCTTATTTAAAAATTTTATTTTATGTTCATGAAGACTAAGCCTGGAGTAATTCGTCCAGTACCTGTGAAATCCAAAATATTACTGAAAAAAGAGGAGGAAATCTGTGAACCCAACCCTTTCAGTAAATACCTAGAGGATAACAGTGATTTGTTCTTTGAGCAGGTGAGTATCCATGTGAGATAATATTTAATATTTTGATAAAGAGATGGTGCTTTATAAAGCACCATTGACTTTAAAATATAAGAATAAAAATAAAGAAGCTTCTACTAATATACTCTGTAAAAAAATGTTCATTTGATTAGAGTATCCTAAATAATCCAAATAATCTTTGCATAATAAATAAGAATTCTTATGTAATTCTAGGAATGATATTTTGAAGCCTTGTAGTTTCTCTTTTTCTGAAAATTTTCTACCTGGTTGGTATTATTTTGGGGACTGAGAGGTTACTCTATAGACATGAAATCCCTGCTTGAAAGGGTTATGTAGGTATTGCATTTTTATATTAAACTCTTGCTTCCTTTTGAAGAGGTACATCTTTTATTTGCCATTTTAATTACAGTTAACAAAAGTCCTGATGTTTGGATTCATATTAACATAATAGAAATGATGCAGTTCCCTAGATTCAGCTGTATTAGTTGTTGGACATGGGCAATTTTAAGAGGATTTTTTTTTGCTTATATTATTTGTGTTTGAAAAATGTAGACCATTTTTCTCTTATATTTTAAAGTCAATGGTGCTTCATAAGATATTTGGGAAAATATGAAAGTTCATATTTATGCAACAGAAAAATAGATAACTCTTATGAAAGAGAAACATTTTTATTTGTCTTGCTAAAAGGAAGCAAATAGGAATGTGCTTTATATTTTATATGTTAAACATTACTAAATAGCTAAGCAATATAAAACAACTAGAAAACTTTCTGGATACTATCAGTACATGTAAGATTTACATTTATACTCTATAATAAAATAGATTCATAAAGGCATAAAAAGGGACATTCTTCCTTTTTAAGTTTCAGTTTTAAAATGGTACTTAATACTTTTCTTGAAAATATAAATGACATGCATATTTGTGAAATAGCAAGACATAGCTTATCTGCTTCATATTAGCTCTATGACTCTTGGAAAGTTGTTTCATTTATCAAAGCTTCAGTTTCTTAATGTTTCAAATGAGCTGTTCGTATCAGGTTTTTTTTTTTTTTTTTTAAGAATCCTTTAGATTCTAAAATCTACAATTAACCCTGATTATATCTGAAATATCTATGTTAACCTTGAAAACATAAATGAAAAATACTTTCTTATGATTAACTATGGTTTTTATTGTGAAATGGAGATAAAATATTTTCACTTATATATATTTTATTAGGTAAGTTTGGATTTTTGTAGATGCTAATTCTTAAAGTGATAATTAAAAGACATTATTTTAGTTTGTTTTGTGGAATAGACACAGTCCTCAAATTAAGTAGAAACATTTTACTGACCTATAGGGCTGTCTTCACTGACTCTACACATAACAGACATGGAAATTCCTGTTAGGAAAGTGTATTTTCATCATTGACTAAAATGCTTATCCCTGTTACTTGCATGACCCTAATATTACAGAGGTTTAATGTAAACTTTTAGACAGTATGTGATCATTGTGAAATGCATATAAAGATAATCTAGTGCTTTTATTAAAAGCAAACTGCCAACAGTTAAAATGAATTTCATGTGTTTTTCATGTAACATGTTCTTCAAAATATGAACCAGTGTTATAAATAATTTATTCTTTGTATTAGTAAAATTTTAAACTTGTGTGTTTTACTTTAAGCAATATTCCTTATAGAATAATAAGTTAATCTACCTATAATTTATCACAAGTTACTGCCTTCTGACGTGATAAATTCCATTTCTATGCACGGAAGTTCTTGTCATTAAAGAATTGCCATTTATTTTCATTGCTTTCCCTGACTATAAAGCAAATTTAAAACTCTGTTTATGTTACAATATAGGTCTGTTTTTTCTAGATGAATTGTCAAAACCTTGATTTGTAACTATTTAGGTCCCAGGATCCTAATCTTATTTATGTTTTCTTTTAACCAATTTACTCTTGCTGGTATTCCCACTCAAATGTGAAACATGGGAAATAATAGGAGACTGCAGAGTATTAGAATTGAAAGAAGTCTCACACCTACTGAAAAGTGAATTTGAGACTTCCCCTGGTTTTATTCATTGCCCTTGCATGAGAGGGAAAACTATGAGAGAATCTCTGGGTCACTGCATACCCAGAAAACTGCTTCTTCTATCAACTAACCCCTTTGTATTGAGCATTAACTACTGTCTCATTGTGTCTAGAATTTACAATGAAAGCAGAAATGAAAGGCCGCTCCCAAGTGCAGATGCTTAGATATACTCAGATCATAAATTGAGTAATAACAATTTATAATCTCAGCATTGCTACTTCATCAGAACTTCAATAGAAGGAAGCATACTCAAATTTAGTTCTAGTCATTATTGTGCTCTCATACACTGCTGCCACAGAATAAATTGAATGGTTCCAAATGTAGCTGATCTCACCCACCCATGTAATGGAAAATTCTTTAGCTAGGCAGTTGGGCCAAATTGAAGCAGCTCACATTCTCTAATCTGCCTTGTACTGGGGACAGTTCCACATGACAGGAAGCGTTGGATGGGAATGTTAAGCCAATACATTTTCCCTAGCAACTTCACTGCCATAAAATACGATTTCAAAATTTTCTGTTATGAAATGTCAGATGCTAAGGATGATGAGGCTAGACAGAAATATATTTATTGAGCTCAAAAAGGTAGTGCTGAGCAGTCTTTTGAACTGATCATGAACTAGAAATTTGCCTGGAAACAGCCTGCGAGCTCTAAAAGCAATCTTTGAAACCAAACACACAATCAAACAATTGAGACTTATTAATCAACAACTTTCACACTGAAATAATATAGACCAGGAAGCATCATTCTAATTAGATGAATTTTTTTTTAACAAAAGTCTTCAAAATGAAGTTTATGCTTTTTGTGATACTATTTTCAAATCTGTCATTGTCTTAATTTTGGGCCCTTTTGATTTTTTACAAAATACCCTCACACTCCATCCTAAATCTATGGATTTAAAGCTATGGCAATGTGCTTTGAAGCATATTTCTATTGATAATTGAAGGTGGAGTTGGAAAATAATTAACAAAATTGATTGGAAAATTGGACATCAAGATAGATATGAAGGTTCAGAAAATCAATTTGCTAGTGATAATGAAAATGCTAAATAAGAAGACTGATTGTAGTTTATTCAGACTACTTGTAAGCTTGCAAAATATATTGATTGCTTTCTGATCATTTAATGTCTTTAATAAAATAATTTCATCACTAAAGATTTTAACATAAAAATCAATAGCTAGCCGGCGCCGCGGCTCACTGGGCTAATCCTCCGCCTTGCGGCTCCGGCACACCTGGTTCTAGTCCTGGTTGGGGCACCAATCCTGTCCCGGTTGCCCCTCTTCCAGGCCAGCTCTCTGCTGTGGCCCGGGAGTGCAGTGGAGGATGGCCCAAGTGCTTGGGCCCTGCACCCCATGGGAGACCAGGAGAAGCACCTGGCTCCTGCCATCGGATGAGCATGGTGCGCCGGCCGCAGCGTGCCAGCCGCGGCGGCCATTGGAGGGTGAACCAATGGCAAAGGAAGACCTTTCTCTCTGTCTCTCTCTCTCACTGTCCACTCTGCCTGTCAAAAATAAAATTAAAAAAAAAAATCAATAGCTAACCTGAGTCATGTGAAGTGATATGTAAAATATTATCTTTATAATTAGCAATTCAACCCATGATTTTAGATGTCTCATTGTATTCTTAAAGCCCTAGAAAAATATATAGAAAAGGTGTTGGTTAGAATTTAATGAGAATATTGTTGTTTCATTTGATTTTCTCAGAAATATGTTCCCTTTTGATCTTCATGAGAAATAACACTTCACATCATGTATACCTCTTCATTTTTATTTTCCTTTAATCTGTTTCAGTGAGGAAAAGAGCATATTTTTGTGTGAAATGACCATTTAGAGAACTTCTCTCATACAACCTCAGAGAGGACATAAAAGGACAATTATAGAATATTTTTTCTCTGTAATATTTTCATGCCTTCTTTTCTCCTGGTTTTTTTTCGACATCTGACTTCCATTTCCTCCTTATCAAATCCTATTTGTTTCACATTCAATTTTGATGATTATGTGAGTAACTTCTATATTTCTAGCTAATGATTCATCAAGTTATATTTCAACAATAACCTTCACATTGGCTTCCCTATGATACCCACATATTAATATTACTGAGAAGATACCATTGCCATAGCTAAAACTGATAATACAGCTTTTTATTCTGAATGAGTCTGACTTTGCCACAAATTACCACTTTTTACACATTTGTCTGTCATCAAGATGGTTTATTCTGCGAAAAAATAATGTTTCATCATTACCTTTTATTAAAAAAAGCTTTTGGTAAAATTTTAAGCGATTTTTTTACAGCTCAACATTATTAAGTGTCTTACTCGATTTAGAAGATGAAGGTAGCAGGCACAGTGGCTCAACAGGCTAATCCTCCGCCTAGCAGCGCCAGCACACTGGGTTCTAGTCCCAGCCGGGGTGCCGGATTCTGTCCCAGTTGCCCCTCTTCCAGGCCAGCTCTCTGCTGTGGCCCGGGAGTGGAATGTAGGATGGCCCAAGTGCTTGGGTCCTGCACCCCATGGGAGACCAGGAGAAGCACCTGGCTCCTGCCTTTGGATCAGCGCGGTGCGCTGGCTGCAGCGCACCGGTCGCGGCGGCCATTGGAGGGTGAACCAACGGCAAACGGAAGACCTTCGGGTGCAGGGCCCAAGGACTTGGGCCATTCTCCTCTGCACTCCCGGGCCATAGCAGAGGGCTGGCCTGGAAGAGGGGCAACCAGGACAGAATCCACTGCCCCAATCGGGATTAGAACCCGGTGTGCCAGCACCACAAGGCAGAGGATTAGCCTATTGAGCCGCGGCGCCGGCCTCTGCTTTTCTTGATATTAACTTTCTGTTGTTCTGGTACACATCAAGGTTGGAAGATTGTAACCAAAGCATTGCAATTTTCTGTTGCAGTTTTCTACAGAGGGACTTTTCTAGCCCCTCTTCACTTGCTTTAAGGAGAATAAGAATCTTAAAAGAGATTATTTGCTTTAAGAAAAGCAAAATTTAAAAAAAAAATTATCTATTTGGCACCACTTGTATTATAATGGAATGTGAAATATTTGTTGCTTAACAAATAGTTGACTGATATGTAATGTCTAACAAAATCCAAATATTTTTGAGAATAAAGACAAATTGAAGTTTTTACGCAAATATATCCATATCCATGACATTAGCCCGTCATGTCCCTACATATGTTTAAGATGGATTAGCCAATGCCATCATTAGACCTTCTCATGGAAAATATACTCCAGTTTAAAAATAAAGTCTTGTGTTGGGGCTGGCACTGTGGTGTAGTGTGCTAAGCCTCCACCTACAGTGCCAGCATCTCATATGTGTGCTGGTTCTAGTCCTGGCTGCTTCTTTTCTGATCCAGCTCTCTGCTTACGGCCTGGGAAGGCAGTAGAAGATGGCCCAAGTACTCGGGTCCCTGCATCAGTGTGGGAGATCTGGAGGAAGCTCCTGGCTCCTAGCTGGGTCATCCCAGCTCCAGCTATTGCAGCCATTTAGGGAGTGAGCCAGTGGATGGAAGACCTTTCTCTTTGTCTTTTGTTCTCTCTGTCTGTAACTCTACCTCTCAAGGAAATAAATAAAAACTTTGAAGAAAATTCCAGGGAAGAAAAAAAAATGAAAATGTCTTGTGAGGGCCTGGTGCTATGGCATACTAGGTTAAGCATCTGCCTATAGTGCTGGCATACCATATGGGTGCCTTTTCAATTCATAGCTTCTTCACTTCTGATCCAGCTCCCTGCTGATGGCCTGGGAAAGTAGTGGAAGATGGCTCAAGTGTTCGGGCCCCTGCATCCATGTGGGAGACACAAAGGAAGCTCCTGGCTCCTGGCTTCAGATTGGCCCAGATTGCAGCCATTTGAAGTGAACTAGCTGGTGGAAGACCTTTCTTTCTACCTCTCTCTATCTGTAACTCTACCTCTCAAATAAATAATCTTTAAAAAAGGACAGAAATAAAGTCTTATGAAAACAGAATTTTGAGAATTCTATATTGGCTTTTATCTGAGAAGTATTCAACATAAGAGTTTCAAAAGAGAGTAGACCAAAATTAACTTCAAATGGTACCTAATATAAATGATATTCCAAGACTAGAGAGTAATGTAAGATGTATTCTTACATTTTACTTCACAGGAGCCTCTATCTCAAACCTCAAAAATTTTGAGTCAAGGTCAGCCTATGACAGGAGCTGTAGCTGGTAATAATCACATGTCTATGGCATGGCTGTGTCATGTGCTACAAATCTAGGTACTTCTCACCCAGGATGATGTCTACAATCATCTCCTACCCTCAGTTTCAGCTCCACAGCTACCCTAGATAGCTAAAGAGATGATCATTCATAAGCATTCTTAGCCAATGCAATCACAGTGAAGGCAACTGAACATTTTCTTTGACTCATGAAATGTGGAATAAAAGAATGATAAATAAAGGTATAATAAAGACTAAAGGTATTTTTGAATATGAATACTATGATTAATGTGTTTGAAACATACTTTCTGTTCTCTAACACATGGAGAGCTTGTTACCTACTTTTAAATGTGTACAACAGTACATGGATTTTGAATGATGACTAATATAAAGGTCACAGTGAGAGTTGCAAATTGAAGATGAGGTTCACTACGAGAGTTGGGAACCTTCTCTTCTTCTTTATGATACAAGTAGAAACAACTCAAAACAAATAATTTTGGCGTTGAAAGCAATAAATGCAAATCAGAAGAGCAGCCAGAGATGTATTGGAGAAACAGACAGCTAAATATAGTGAATAAACTGTTTTTGAAAAATTCCATTAACAAATAAAAAACAGCTTGAAAAGTCCATCTTATGCAGGACAGAAATCAGTCTGGTGAAGCAGGTCTAAAGTAAATATACCAAGATAAGAAAATGGGATTTTTTATTTATATATGTATTTTCATTTGTTTCCAAAAACTACATACAAAGAAATTTCTGTGGTAAGTTTGTAAGTTCAATGTTGGTAGCACCTTAAGGATGGGAAAATTGTTAGGTTTTTAGAGTTTTTAAAAATAATGTTCCAAGATGGGTGGTTGTGATGCAGTGGATTAGGCCACCACTTAGAATCTTGTATGTGAGTGCGGTTCAGGTCGCAGCTACTCTATGATTCTGATCCAACTTCCTGGTGATGCTCCTGGATGGCACCTGATGATGGTCCCAGTGTTTGGATTCTTGCTACCATGTAGGAGACCCAGATGGTGTTCCTGGCTACTGGCTTTGGCCTGGCCTGGGGAATTTGGAGAGTGAATTAGTGACTGAAAATCTCTCTCTCTATCTTTCTGTCTCTGTCTCTCTCCATCACTCTCCATTTCAAATTAATTAATTAAATAAGTGTTTTTTAAATTAATAAAATAAAGTTTTGATCTTCAAATATGAACATTCTATTTTAGGGTGGGGATCCAAATATTTACTTGCCTTTTCGATCCTAACATCTTTAGTATCTATTTTGAAAAACTTACTGTTTGTTGAAGACAGAAAACAACATTTGAAAGGAAAAAAGCAATTTACCAGGTACTGGCTTGTCAGTTATCTTTACCTAGTGATGTCTGAAGGCTTATCACATTTTCTGTACTCAAATAAAAACAAGCACATGTGATAGTCATTGCATTATGCAAAGTCAGAATAATAGAGAATTTCTCTCCATTTGATGCTTAGGATTCCATGATTGCACGTGGTTGAAGACTGGCCCCTAGTGGACCACTGAAAATTCAAGCCACTTTCACCTCCATATTTTGAATTGAGGTTCAAGTAGGATTTTATGGCCTTATTTCATTGTGATGTGTAAAAGAACCAAAGAATATCTAGGGAAGTGTAATTTTGCAGGAAGAGCTCAGAAGCTTTGGTTCTGGCCATTGCCATGTAATTGACCATCTCTGTCTCACACGTTTATAAAACCTGAACCTCATTGGTGAAATGAAGGGATTGGACTAGGCTAGTGATTCTCAGTAAGAATTGATTTTGTCCTAGATGTTACTGGTTGTCTGAACTGAGAAGGTGGGATGCTACCAGCATGTAGCAGGTGGAGTCCAGAGATGCAGCTAAACATCCTACAATCCATTGGACAGTTCACCATAACCATTATTCAACCCCAAAAGGCAATAGTGCTGGCATTGAAAACCCCAGGATTAGAACATCTTTGGGCTCTCTTCCAAAAACAATATTATGACACATGAAGCTCAGACTTTGACTTCTGCCAATGGATTTGAATTCAACCAACAATGGCTAGGTGCCTTCTTACAGTGTTGTAATAGACTGTTTCTGTGTTTCATCTATGCCAACTTCCATATATAGGATTCTCCAATACTGGATTCCAATACTGGAATATCTTTTATCCTCTACTCAAAATAGCCTGTTTCAATAAGGCCTATGCACTTTCCTCGATTCTAGATATATCAGCAAAATTATGGCTTCCTCACATTTATAGATATTTTTCCTCAATTATTAGGTGTCAGGTCAATCAACTGAAAAGGGAAAATTTTTAAAAGTTAAGCAAAAGCCACCATTGTGCCTCAGTGTGTTAAGCAATGCTGGCATCCCATATGAGCCAGTTTGTGTCCTGGCTGCTCTAGTTCTGAACCAGCTCCATATTATTGCACCTGGTAAAATAGTGGAGGATAGCCTAAGTCCTTGGGCCCCTGTACCCATGTGGGAGAACTGAAAGAAGCTCCTGGCTTTGGCCTGGTCCAGCCCTGGCTGTTGTGACCATTTGGGGAGTGTACCAGCAGAAAAAGATTCTCTCTCTTGCTCTCTCTCTGTCTGTCTGTTTCTCTGTTTCTCCCCCTCCCTCTCTCTCTGTAACTTTGCTTTTCAAATGAATAAATCCTATCTTTTAAAAAATAATAAAAAGTCGGGGCCTGCACTGTGGCGCAGTAGGTTAATCCTCCTCCTGCTGCGCCAGCATCCCATATGGGCGCCGGTTCTAGTCCCGGTTGCTCCTCTTCCAGTCCAGCTCTCTGCTGTGGTCTGGGAGGGCAGTGGAGGGTGGCCCAAGTGCTTGGGCCCCTGCACCTGCATGGGAGATCAGGAAGAAGCACCTGGCTCCTGGCTTTGGATCAGAGCGGCTCCGGCCGTTGCGGCTATTTGAGGAGTGAACCAACAGAAGGAAGACCTTTCTCTCTGTCTCTCCCTCTCACTGTCTGTAACTCTACCTGTCAAATAAATAAAGAAAATATTAAAATAAATAAATAAATAAATAAATAAATAAAATCTTTAAAAAATAAGTCAAGCAGTATGTATTATAACTTAAAATTCACACTGTTAGATTAAGATATTCGTTATCCTGGACCTTATTTTCTTCATCCACAAAATGAAGATGATGTGCAATGTGCTAATGAAGTTGCCTCTTATTCTTAAAATCTGTGTTTGTGTCTCGAAATATTATTAGAGACTTTATGGTATTTTATGATTAGATGATTTGGAAGAGGAAAAGGAAAGCAAGTACTATATAGGTACTAAATTTAGAGTAATTGAAAGTGTTAATCTATTGTATAGGTTAAAATTATGTCGTAAATCTGCTTCCATAGGGTTTACCATGATTGTGTGTGTATCTCTTATTTATTTACTTCAATTTGGATTGAGCAATTTTAAATAGGAAATCTTTTGAAAATTTTATTTCTTCCTATCTTTAAAGTCACTTATTTGCTTTTGATTTAACTTGAGGAATCATCAATATAATTTACTGTCACTATTACTTATAGGAAAATTATAACTTTGTGTTGCTTTGCCTTAAACTAGAAGCTCTGAAAGGAAGATTATTTCTTTTGAAAAGTGTATGTATATATGTATGTATGTGTGTGTATGCACATGTGTGTGCGGGGAGGTGTGTATATGCAAAATTCCATTAAATGCACACATGTACCTACTCTGCAGTCTTTTTGAGAATTCTAATACTTGCTGGTTTTTTTTTTTTCACATCAGCAAATTACCAACCATTTCTGTTGTAACTGGTTTGAATAAGAAGACCAAGTAGGCAACCTCAACTTTAAATGAGGCTCCTTTTTTTTTTTTTTAATCACAAGTGTGAACATGTTATTGCATGTCTTTCTTGTTTTTAGTTTACTCTTTCTGCATACTTTAAATACAGAAGGCACCATGTTTTGATTCAACAAAAAACTCTGGGATAATTCTTATGATTAAGTTTTGGAATTATTTTTATTCACTTTTTAAATCTCTCTCTGGGACTGTGTGACAGGCTTTGTATGAGAAACATAATTTAGTGGCAGATCATCAATCTCTTCATTTGAATTTCTGGTTAAGAAATAATGACTTCGGGCCGGCGCTGTTGTGCACTAGGTTAATCCTCTGCCTGAGGCGCTGGCATCCCATATGGATGCAGGTTCTGGTCCCAGTTGCTCCTCTTCCACTCCAGCTCTCTGCTGTGGCCTGGGAAAGCAGTGGAGGATGGCCCAAGTGCTGGGGCCTCTGCACCCACGTGGGAGACAAGGGAGTAGCACCTGGCTCCTGGCTTTGAATTGGCACAGCGCTGGCTGGGGCAGCCATTTGGGGAGTGAACCAACAGAAGGAATACCTTTCTCTCTTTCTCTCCCTCTCACTGTCTGTAACTCTACCTGTCAAATAAATAAATAAAATCTTTAAAAAAAAAGAAATAATGACTTCAAAAAACAAAACGTCGATCTATTAAAAATGTAAGATCATTGTAAAAACATAATATTCTACTAACATGAACAACATAAAACTTACATTAATGCACCAAATGTATGCAAATGTTCTAACAGGAACAATATTGTAATGTTCTAATATAAATATGAAGAATGTAGACCATCTGCTCAGAATTCTAAAATAGTAAATTTTTTAAATTCTAAGACATCTAAATTTTTTTGGAATAAATGAATAAATAAGTGGAAAATTAGCTGATAATTATATGCATGGAATCTTAAATATAAAATGTTACACCAAATAGCAAAACCATAATCTATTCCTAGTTGTCCTAAGAAAGGAAAGGCTGTTCCGAAAATAACTATTCAGTGACATGGAGGTAACAGAGCACATCAGTTCATTTTTCTGTGCCTTTTTATAAAGATGGACCTATTTCTTCACAGTAAGTCACAGATCTCAGGCATCAATAACTTACTATACTCATTCATTTAGGATCATTTTTCTCCTATATAAGGGAATAGTTCTTATTTATGCTAAAAGGGTTTCTCACAATTTTAAAATCCACCTGGTTTCCAAAAATCTCCTTTTACTCTCAAAAATGACATATATCCTTTTTATAAAGGCACATTTAACAGCCATTTCTAGTGTATGATTTCCTTGAGCTTGCACGTCCTGCCATTTCTTCTGGTTTTACTTGGGAACTCAGTGTATAAATCCTTTGTAATCACTGATTCCTCAAATTTATCAGGGATTATTTTAACCATCACCAAATATACTCTCAGATTCAGCCCATATATGACAGTGGGGCATGCAAGCCTTTCTCAGTCACACGCTAGTGCATCTGAGCACCTTTCTTCTCTCCATTCCCTCCTTCCTT
Organism: Lepus europaeus; assembly: GCF_033115175.1. Taxonomy (NCBI): domain Eukaryota; kingdom Metazoa; phylum Chordata; class Mammalia; order Lagomorpha; family Leporidae; genus Lepus; species Lepus europaeus. The sequence goes on from NC_084829.1 coordinate 54,628,789, forward strand.
CTCTCCCTGTCTCTTGCCCTCAGTTAAAGTGCACTTCATTCATTCTTTGTCTGATTAATTAGTTACTCTTCCAGAGTTTTGATGTTCCAGGATTTTCAAATCCTAAGTCTTTCTGTATCAAATTTTACCATTGGCATTGGTTCTCAAAACTTATTCTGCAAACTCTAAATAAATAAATATAAATAATAAATAAGGACTTACTTCTTTACATTTCTGTTTTAAAATTCCCACTCTGGGACATGCAGAATGTAATTGATCGTTAGGTGCCTGGGTTAGTGAAAGGAACATAGAGCACAAAACCATGGGGAGGAAAGAATTGGAAATGCTGTTCCCTGGTGTGTGGATTCTGTAACGCTGTGATGTGATGTGATGGGTGATGTTCACTCCTTTCTGTTTACTTTTTTTTAAAAGATTTATTTATTTATTTGAAAGGCATAGTTACAGAGAGTCTTTTTTTTTAGTTTTTTTTTTTTTATTTCATAAATGTGAATTTACAAAGTGCAACTTTTGTATTGTTGTGGCCCTCCCTTCTCCCCCTCCCTCTCCCATCCCACCCCTGATCGAGTTTCATTTTCAATTACCTTCATATACTGAAGATCAACCTAGTATATACTAAGCAAGGATTTCAACAGGCTGCACTCACACAACCGCACAAGGTATAGGGTATTGTTCCACTAGTAGTGTTGTTTTTAAGTTTCATAGTAAAACACATTAAGGACAGAGATCCTACGTGGGGAGCATGTATCCAGTGACTCCCGTTGTTGATTTAACAATTGGCACTCTTATTTATGACGTCAGCAATCACCCGAGACTCTTGCTATGAGCTGTCTAGGCTATGGAAGCCCCTTGAGTTCACTGACTCTAAACTTGTTTAGTCAAGGCCGTATCACAGTGGAGGTTCCTTCCTCCCTTCAGAGAAAGGTGCCTCTCTCCTTGATGGCCTGTTCCTTCTGCTGGGGTCTTGTTCACCAGGATCTTTCATTTAGATTGTTTTTTGCCACCATGTCATGGCTTTCCATGCCTGTGAGACTCTCATGGACCTTTTAGCCAGATCCGAATGTCCCAAGGGTTGATTCTGAGGTAGGAGTGCTCTTTTGGGCGTTTGCCATTCTATGAGTCTGCTGTGTGTCCTGCTTCCCCCACAGGATCATTCTCTCCCTTTTAGTTCTATCCTTCATTATTTGCTTACACTGGGGAACTCTGTAATCAATGCACAATCATCCTTAGGCGTTTAAAATTAACATAAAAGTGATCTCTGTTAAAGATAGGAGTGGGAATAAGAGAGGGAGGAGATATATAGGTTGGCACATGCTCACTCGTACTTACCTCCAATGGTGGAACTAGAAATGTGCCAGGGGATTTCAACTCAATCTTACCAAGGAGGCAGGCACCAATGCCAGCACACTTGGTAAAGTGATAAGTATAAATACACAACCAATCAAAAAGATAGAGTATGTGTCGAAGAGATTTCACAAATAAGACCAGAGAGTCTTAAGTGGAGAGAGAGAGAGAGAGAGAGAGAGAGAGAGAGAAAGTTTTGTGTTGATTCACTCCCTAAACAGTTGCAACAGCCAAAGCTGCACTGATCTGAAGCCAGGAGCCAGGAACTTCTTCCAGGTCTCCTACCCAGGTGCAGGACCCCAAGGTTTGGACCATCTTCCATTGTTTTCCCAGGCCATAGCAGAGAGATGGATTGGAAGAGGAGCAGCTGGGACTAGAACCAGCACCCATATGGGATGAGGCGCTGCAGGCAGCAGCTTTACCCGCTATGCCACAGCACCAGCTCTTTATTTACTTTCAATATTTGGCCATTTAATATTTGTGCCAGACTCTGAAATAAGCATGAGTAATTTCTCAGGCAATAAAGCAGACTCTATGCCTGCCACCATGGGGTTTAGATTCTAGAGAGCAGTAATTTTCTAGATCTTGGTCTCTGTCTTGTCCTTCACTCTTAACCTTGTCTCCACCCTCTGTTCTTCCTTGATCTGAGCTGTCTGGTTCACACAGGCTCCCCTCCACCCCATCAAGGGAAGTGATGCTCCTAGTCTCTTGGTCCTCTGATCCTCTTGGGCACCCTACTCAGGCTGCTCATTATCTTAGCCTTTGACATCTTTTTGAAAATAGAGAGAAAACATGATCATAAAATGCAGTAGAAAGAACACAGGTTCTAAGTGATTTGGGGAAAATCAGTCCTGACTGAACTTCAGTTTCACTCTAGAAAAATGGGACTACTAATCACCTTTTCTTATAGAAATATCTATACTAATCTGCATTCGTGATTTATTTTTAAAAAGTGATGACATTTATTTTTAAAATTTCCTCCAGGTATTCAAATCTAGTTTCATTGAGATATAATTGGAAAATAAAAATTGCATATGTTTACAGTGTTTACAGTGGTAATTTGATATGTTTGATTTGCTTAATGATTACCACAACCAGATTAATCAACACATCTGTTACCACACATGGTCACTTTGTGTGTGTATATGTAAAGGGTAGCGGAAGGAAACTTAAATCTACACTCTTAGAAAATTTCAAGTAAACAATAGAGTATTATTGATTATAGTTACGATCATGTTGGCACAACTTATATATCTTAAAATTGAAACTTTTATTCTTTATCCATCAGCTTAACGTTTTCCCCACATCATAATATCTTATAATCACCATTCTACTCTGCTTTTATGCTTTTGACTATTTTTATATTCCACATATAAGTGAGATCATGAGATATTTGTCCTTCTGTGATTCACTTATTTCATTTAGCATAGTGTCTTCCATGTTATTCCTTGTTGTCAAATATAACAGGATTTCCTTTTTAAAGGCTGAGTAATATTCCATTGTACCACATTTTCTTTATCCATCCATTGACAGACACCTAGTTTGTTTCCATATCTTGGCTATTGGGAATAATACTGCGATGATTAAATTAAAATGATGACTGAGAATGGACTGTGAGCTTTTTACAGGGAATGCAAATTTAAAATATTTATTCTTATATCCTTTTAGTGTAATTGTAGAAATAAAGGAGTGACTGCCTTTATTCACAAAACCTCTTTTCTATCCTATTTTCTTACTTCTTCAATTTAAATTGCTCCTCTCATCCAGTTATATCTGGGCATGCAATATAAGGCAGAAATTAAACTATATGTACAGAGAAACACCCAATTCAGCATTCATTTAACTGTCTATGTCCACTGTGATATATTATGTAAGATTTTCTTCCTTTTCCTTGAATATGGCTCCATTAAATATCTTCAACACTGATTCATGGCATCTGCTTTGTGAACCTTGCTATTAGACAACCATACAGCATAAACACAAAATTATCTTGAGTCTTTCTGAAAATTATATTGTAATTTTTAAAACAATTTTTGTAAAGATTTGAAATAGCTAAGCATATGCTAACTTCTTTCATACTTCATAAGTTCAAATTGTTCAGTTCTAATCAAGATTTGAAATAGCTAAATATTGCTTGAAATGTGCACATGGATTCTTTAAAATCAGGGTTTATTAGCAAGAAAATTAAGCTGTATGTTCAAAATTAAGACATCTGATTTACTCTGGGCTGCTCTTAGGTGTAGGTAATTTGAATCTCTTATTTCTTAGTAATTGGGTTTTCTGTGATGTTGTCTGTAATATATTTATATACCTTTGGATTAAGAGGCTATTCTTTAGGAATACAGCATAGCTATCCTTGACTTTATTAACAGGGTGTTGCTTTAAATTAAAACAGTTGCAGAAATGCTATGATTCTGATTTTGAATGGTTTTAGTTTCCTGCTAATAAAGCAGGCCGAAATAAAGGAAGGTTGAAAATAAAGCTGAAAAATATACATACATTTTACCAAAGAGGTGGGAATGCAGGAGAAAGAATGGAGTTAATGGCTCCACTAATTTCATAAGAGGTACTCTGAGTTCACGAAGGTGCCTTGTACATAATGTGAGCCGGGACAGCTTGATTGGAGAGAATGGATTTTCTCCTTTCACTTCCACACCACATGAAAGGAGTTGACTTCATAATGACAAGATAGGACCAAGAGTCGCAGATATCAGGCTTTAATGAGCAGAGCCCAAAATGTCTTCAAATGCCCTTTGGTGTTGCAGTGGAAACAGCTTCAGAAGTTAATGTTTGACTTGACTTGAATAAAAGGGCTTTTTCTAGACAAGTGAACACATCAGATATGGCTGTAACGTTGTTTTCTGATGTCTCTGTCAATTAAGCAGAGATAAATTATTTATTCAGTGCATATTTGTTTGCTGATTTTTCTCTAATGAACAAAAATATTATTTGCTTCAAGAGTTCTTGTCTTCTTGAAGTTTTCTAATATGATATGACAATCAACCAAAATAATTAATTCATTTTAAAAAGTCAAACTCAAGTAAAGCTTATTGTTTTTGAAAATAATTATTCTCAGTAATTTTATATTGAAGAAGACAATTTGCAAGTCAGTGAAAAGCATTTTAAAACGTTTTATCAAAAATAACTATGTTACCTAACTCATAGAAACTTGTACAAGACTGTTTTATGATCAGTGGTCTTCTCTCAAAAACTAGAACAAAATTAAAAGCTGCGTACATTGAATACTAAAGCAGAGGACAATGATACTTCTTTCCAGGAATAATTTAGAATAATGATCTCCAAAGTATATATACTAATCTCAAGATAATTCATTGAGGAAGAGGTGAGGTACAAGTCACGCATGATTGGTATTTTATTAATATGGTTATTTTTCAGCCTAGAACAGTGGTCAAAAACTATGGCTATTGGCCCAAATCTGGTATACCAATGTTTTTATAAATAAAGTTTTATTGGGATAAAAGAATGTCTATTTATCTATATACTATCTAAGCCTGCTTTCATGCTACCAGGGCAATATGCAGCCATTGTGACAGATTTATTGTTGAAAAGCCACAGTATTTACCAGCTGATCCTCTGTGCAATAAGTTTTCAGATTCTTAATCTAAAATAGTACAAATATTTTAAGCATTGCTAATTTATGCTGGTTAACACACATCTCCTTTGTAGACTAAGTGCTGAGCAGTTACATCTCACATTCACTTCACCTGAGATTTCCTCTGAGACTGTTTGCAATTTGGTGCAATAGAAAGAGAGGCCTCCGCTGGCTGTTGCACTTTGTTTGATCTCATGTGCTGAGAGAGATATATGATTTACTCTTTTAACTATTTCTAAGATAAACTTCATAAAACAAGTAAGTGACTTTATAAAGAAAACATACTTGCAAAATAATCTAGATTGACCGTACCACAACTGAAACAAGCATAAGCAATACAAAATAATAGTTAAAGTTCGTTCGCAGCCATTAATATGACTTTTAAACACTGGTAACCTACTTAACTTCAACAAGAAGTAGGCCAATGTTTTGAAATGATTAAAACTATTTGGAGTATAAATTTATGTCTACTTTCATTGTGAATGTACCAGCCCTAAAGTTTATATTTTTGCCTTAAATATGGACTATTCATTGCATTATAATTATTTAAGAAATTTATAATGTAAGAATCTGAGAACATGAAGATGATATGCAAGTTTTGATATTATTTAAAGACATATGGAACTTTGAAATAGTGGAAGTTTTACTAATGTAAGTGATAAAATATTCTTTTGAGGAATATTACTGGAGGAAAAATTAAAAATTGAGCTAAACTGAGGATACACAAAATTTTCCTGCTGCAATAAATATTATAAAATAATACATAGGAAAAAATAGAATGATAATTTGTAATGTATTCCCTTGTTATCATTTGATAAAATTACAAAATGCATAGAAATCACCTCTAAATTCTTGAGTAATGATAACATTACACTGGATTGGAGGTTTTTTTTTGTTTTTGTTTTTGTTTTTATTTTGACAGAGTGGATAGTGAGAGAGAGAGACAGAGAGAAAGGTCTTTCTTTTTGCCGTTGGTTCACCCTTCAATGGCTGCTGCGGCCGGCGCATCTCACTGATCTGAAGCCAGGAGCCAGGTGCTTCTCCTGGTCTCCCATGCAGGTACAGGGCCCAAGCACTTGGGCCATCCTCCACTGCCTTCCCGGGCCAAAGCAGAGAGCTGGCCTGGAAGAGGGGCAACCGGGATAGAATTCGGCGCCCCAAGCGGGACTAGAACCAGGTGTACCGGCGCCGCAAGGCAGAGGATTAGCCTGTTAAGCCATGGCGCCGGCCTACTGGATTGGAGTTTTATTATGTGTTTGGATCAAAATATAGATTTAAAAATGTTCTCAGTATTTACTACCTTTTGTGTTCTAAATATGAAAAATACAAAAAATTACATTTTTGAACCTTAAAGGAAAAATAAATCAGAGAAAACTATGCTTTGAAATAGGTAATTTCTTTAATAAAAGAACTGCTTTATGAGAAATCCATGGATTTATATTAAATAACAATGAAGTATATATAAAGATACAGAATGGGGTTCCAGTTACATACAGACCCACAGATAAGCTGTGTGACAAAGTATATGTCCAATCACACATTCACACACAGTTATGGATATACAGACACATGTGATCTTTACAACATTGAGAGAGAAGGACTAGAAAAATATTTTGAATCATTCAGAGATTCTCAAGCTATCTCACTGCAAAATGTTTTGAAAAGTGACAAACTTCAAGATGCACTGTGAATATTTATTTTTGAAAAGTATAAGCTTGGGAGTTCCTAATTTAAAGAAGGCATTTGCTGAATCTGTAGTTCATTGTTATATCATTCTGATATCTGTAACCCAAAAGAGGAGAAACAAAAGCACAAATTCGTGTTAAATCACAAATCATTAGATGTTATCTCCAAGTCACAGGATAAATGGCATACAGTGGAAATCAGTGGAGAAAACCAGCAAGTATGCATTAAAGGAAATAGAGCAAGGATACCATGATTGCAGAGCACAGAGTCAGCAACATGCTTCTTGGAGTTGGGGTAAAGTTTAATTTGCAAACTCCAAGTTCCCTGTGTTTGTTAGAGGCCAAAGTTCCCTTGCTCTTATTTTGTTCTAAGCTGAGAGGTGAGGCTAAACATTGTATCACAGAGTAAATAAATTTGCAGCATTCTCTCTCTCTATCTATCTATCTCCCCGGTAGCCTGGGCATAAACAAGCTGCTACTGGGCATAGACAAGTTGCTACCTACAGTGCTATACAGCTTGACTTTCATTATTTGGAGAGAAGTAAAACCTGGACCAATTTACAGCCCAAACCTTGGAGCACAGACAATGCCAAGCTCTGGTCAGCTCCCCATATATACCTGTTGCAAAAGCATCTGGTCCAAGAAAGATTTATTTACTAAGAAAATAAATAAAAAAGGAAAAAAAAACTCTTCCAGATTAGTTAGCATACAAGATTAATCCTTAACCTTGTAGTTTTAATGTGATGAGAATAGTTAAAAATGATGAAGGATCAAGGTACCGCAAACAAAAGGAAAGGGAGGTTTGTAATCTTCGCCGTGGACAGGTTGAATTCAGTCCCAAAACTTTATAAGCAAGAAGGAAAATACATGCAATACTAAATTATAAAATTTGTGAGGGAAATACAATCATCAGAGTCCCTAAATATAAAAAATACAACATCAGCATTCATAAAACAAGAACAAGACACAAGATGAGAATTAAGTGAAAATGTATTAGTCGTAAAATACTTATCTGGACTTTGTGTCTTACAAACAAAATATTACTTTTTAAAATACCTGTAAAACTACCCAAAACTATATATTTGGCCAAATATAAAACCTATTAGTTTCTAAGGTAGAAGTGATACACATGAATTTCTCTGAGATGACATACAAACATGTAACTTAATTCAAACCTAGAAAACACAGGAAGACTGCCTTCTCTAACTTGAAAATGTTACATTTCAACTTGTCTTTGATCAAGGAAATTCAAAATAAAGTTTCCATTGCTTTCTTCCTTCTTCCTACAGTTTTGTTGATGTATAATTGATAATTTATGAAATGTGCAAATGTAATGTACACAATTTGCTACTTTGATATATGTGTGTGTTGTGAAATGATCACCACAATCAAGGTAAGGAATCCATTGCCTCACACAATTGACACTATTGTTACTATTATTGTGCCTGGTAAGAACACTTAGTATTCAAATTTCTAGTACAGGTAGTATTATTGATTATAGTAACATCATTGTGCATCAGCTGTCCAGAATTTATTCAGCTTGGATAATTGCAACTCTGTAGCCTTTGGTCACCATTGCTTCATTTCCCTTGGCTGCTTCCCCTGGCAACCACTATTCTACTTTCTACGTCTATTAATTTTACTATTTTAGATTCCACAATAAGTGAGGTCAGGCAGTATTTGTCATTCTAGCTTATAGCACTTAGTATAATGTCCTCCTCCAGGTTCATTCATGTTGGTACCAAAGGCAAGATTTCTTTCATTTTAAAAAAATCTTTAACATGTCTATTTGTTTATGAGAGGGAGAGGGAGATCTTCCACCCACTGGTTTACTTCCCAAAAGACCACAAAAGTCAGTGCGGGGCCAGGCCAAGCTAGAAGCTAATAACTAACTCAGCCTGGATCTCTCACGTGGATGTCATGGGCCTCAGCATTTGAACCATTATCTGCTGCCTCCTAGGATGTATTAGCAGGAAGCTGGTTCATATGTGGAGTAGCTAGGACTGGAACCACATGGGAACAGGTGTCAAACAGTAGTATAACCCATTACACCACAATACCTGCCCTGCTAGTTATATTGTTCATTTTTTTGAGGAATTTCATAGAGTTTTTAATACTGGCTATACCAATTTATATTCCTATGGCATGTATTTTGGTTTCCTGTTCTCTATAGCCTTGCCAGCTCTTGTTACCTTTTGTCTTTTTGATAATATCTTTTGACATATGTAAGGTGCTATCTCATTATGGTTTTGATTTCCGTTTCCCAGGTGATTAGTGCTATCATGTACCTTTCCACATAACTGTTGGCCTTTTGTAAATCCTTTCTTCAGAAATGTCTGATCAGGTCTTTGGCTCATTTTCAAAATACGGATATTTGAGGGTTTTTTTGATATTTAGTTGTATGATTTCCATATATATTTTAGATATTAGTCACTTATGGATACAGATTTTGAAAATATTTCTTCCCCTTCTGTAGATGGCTTTTTCACTCTGTTGTTTCCTTGCTGTGTAGCAGTTTTTAGTTTGATACAAACAATCCCAATCATCTATTTTGTTGCTCCTATTTTGGGGAACATATTCAAAAAGTCATTCACAGACTTATGTCCTGTGATTTCTCTTAGCAATGTATAGTTTCAGGCTTTATGTTTAAATCTTTAACCCATTTTGAGTTGGTATGAGGTTCCAAGATCATTTTTCTGTATGTGGCTATCCAGGTTTCCAAATACCATCTTCTGAGAAAACTAGTCTTTCCCCGTTGTGAGTTTTGATACCACTGTTAAAGATCAAATGATTGACTATAGTCTTGTAATTTTTTTTTAAAGATTGATTGATTGATTTGAAAGGCAGAGTTATACAGAGAGGGAGAGAGAGAGAAGAGAAAGACATACAAAGATTTTCCATCTACTGCTTCACCCCAAATGGCTGCAACAGCCAGGTCTGGGCCAGGCTGAAGCCAGCTTTCTGGAGCCCTATCTGGGTCTCCAACATAGGTAACAGAGGCCCAAGTGTTTGGGCCATCTGCCAGTGCTTGCTCAGGTGCATTTACAGTGAGCTGGATGGGAAGTGGAGCAGCCTGGTCTTAAGCTGGAGCTCATATGGGAGGCTGGTGTCACAGATGGTGGCCTAACTGGCACTACAATGCCAGACTCTTGGATTTCTTTGGAGGCTCTATGTCCTGTTCCATTGGTCTGTATCTCTGTTTATGCTGGTACCATACTATTTGGATTACTGTAATATATTTGTAATATATTTTGAAATCAGGAATGCACTCCCCCCTCCTCCAAACAGAAATGTTGTTTGAAAGAGTCTCTTAGAGTTCATAGGATTGAGAGTGTTTTAAACATTGTCGTTTTGGTTTGTTTATATTTTGTGATTTTTTTCCTATGATGATCATATATTACCTGATAGTAATTAAAAACATATGTTAAAATAGTGAAATGCATTACATTAAAATAGTAAAAAAGAGGTCCAGCTTGAAAAAAAATTCTATATGAAAAAATAGGAAATTATTTTTTCAATTTATTATCTATTAGAATTTATAGTAAATAATTTAAATAATCCATAAAATAAATTTGTATAACTGCATGATCAGTGATTAAGAAAAAGAATAAGGCAAATCAATTAAATATTCAGTTTGGGAAATTTAAGATTAAGAAACAAACCAGAAAAGTTTAGAGGGAACATTATTTAGAGAGAAAATCCCTATCCATTGCATGTGAAAAAGGAAAAAAAATGCATTAACAATGATTGAATAAAGACAACCATGAATCAGAAAAACTAAAAAAGCCATAAATGTGAAATATGTTCTCTGGAAAATAAAGTACATAAACTCTTAACTAGCATCAGTAAAGAGAAAATACAGAATGCAAAATAGTAGCATGGAAATAACTAATGATAAAAAGTAAAAACATGACACTCTTTTCTCAACCTTTTGCAAGGGAATTTGAAATTTCTAGTGAAATGAATAATTCATGGTTTTCCAAGAAATATTTCTTAGGAAAATACAAAATATAGGGAAAACTCCAGTAAGCCAATTAGCAAAAGAAAAATTGGGAAAAAAATGATGAAGAGAATCCCTCAAGAAATTCCACGTCAGAGGTACATTAACAGGAGAATTCTTTCAATGTTTTAAGAACAAATAATTCTAATGGCAGACAGTTGTAGACAAGAATATCTTTCAAACCATTTTATTTTCAAGTATAAGATTGTTATCAAAATCTAAAAAAAGTAGCACAAAAAGAAAACTTCACTCCAATCTCAGTTATGAATATCAATGCAAATACCTTAATTTAGTAGCAAACAAAATCCAGTAGCACATTTAAGAATGCCACATCCAAAACAAGTGGGATTTATTTTAATAATGCAAGGAGAAAATTATGTTATTATTTCCCTAGACTGTAAGTGCCATTTTTGTTAGACAAATAAAACAAATCTCATAAGGACTTGCCATGGAGAGTGGTGTATTCAAAAACGTCTCTAAATTTGCCCCCTCCCAATATTTCCTTAAAATTACAATACAAATATGTTTTTAAAGTGAAACCCATAACCAAGAGAAAAAAAGAGAGGAGTCATGAGAGAAAACTGACTTAGCATACACAAGAAAACTAAATCCTAAGCCAATCATGGAGAAAACCAAGCAGAGATTCCACTTTAGCATTAAGTGTTCTCAAAAGTTTTAGGATTTGGAAGTGCCTGATGTCTTTGAAAAAAGGGTAAAGGAATAGTAGCTACAATAAGGAAGATGGAGTGAGAGCTATTTAAGAAGAAGCTATGCTCAGTCCCATGTTTCTCAGTGACTCTATTTTTCCCATTCCAAAGACAGGGCATAGTTGAGAGCAGTGAATCTGTACTGGAGACAAGGAAACTGTGTGATGCTATGAGAGGTTCATGCTGACAGTCCTGGTGTTCCCCCTATTCACATCTCAGAACACTGGTTGCTTGACCTCTGGCATCTTAGCCAGAGTCTAAGCTCTGGAAAGTCTTCACTAAGAAATCTGACCAGCTCAGAGTCCTCCCCTTATTGAGATGGTGCAGTCCTGAACAATGAACCTCAAATATCTCAATCCATGTGCTCAGCTTCCAAAGCACTCTTAATTCCTGACTTTAAAATACTAGCAGACAATCACAGATATCCTGAAATTTGAGGAATGCCCCCAAGAAGGAATTTTAATGCAAACATAAAGCAAAACCGAAAGCCAACTAAACAAGAAATAAAACATTTCTTGGGATAAATAAGCTCTGTAAAGTTAATACTTTCAGAATTAAGATAAGACAGTGTCATTATAAAATCAAAACAAAATACTAAAAAAAAAAATTAAGAGATAAGCAGAAGCTGTTGGGTTAAATATATATAACAGAAATGAAGGATACACTATAAAAGTAGGAGGTGGGCAAACCCCCATGCCAGTTTGCCTTAGGCACTGAGAGAGTCTTGTGTCCTGGGAATACTCTTTCCTGCGTCACTGTTGTTGGAAGATAAATAAACTTCTCAAGCTGTTGAACAAAAGGCAAAATGATGAGAACTAGAGGATTACCTCAAGCTTGCTCAGCATCCAGAGAGAGAAGAGAGAAAATGGGAAAGGAAACAATTTCAGAGCATTTTCCAAAACAACAGGCAAATGTCACAATTTAAAGGGCATCACCAAGTTCCTCCCATAGTGGATGAACACACACTCATCTCAAGGCACATTTTGGGGGAGTTTTCAGACTACTGGAAACAAAAATACCTTGTGTTCTTGCAGAGAGAGAGAGATAGCAGGCAAAGTATCAGTGTCCTATACAAATGGTCAGAATGAACTGCTGGGCTTCTCAACCACACTGCACAGTAGAAGTCTGTGTAAAAATATTTTCAAAATTCTGAAGGCGGTTATTTTCCAACTTAACATCTAAACATTTTAATGTAATAATAGAACACAATGATTTCTCAACAAATTGTCAAAAGTTTGCTTTTAATATTCTGTTTTCCCAAGAAGCTCCTTTAGGGCCTAGTAAATATGAGAGGAATCCAAGGAAAAGTGACACAGGGTTCTGAACACAAGAGGCAGAGAAAATTTCCAGGGTATTGGGCAAGTGCCTCACAGGGCAGTGCCTTGTAAGAAGCACAGGAGACAGCAGCACAGAGAGAGCAGGTGCTTCCCGTGGCATCCACACTGAACACACGGCCTCCGAGCAGCCTTTCCTGTGTGTGCTCTGCCGTCAGCTGGATGGGACTCAAGTGAGCCTGGCCAAGGTTCGTGGCTCTCTCCATCCTGTTCAAGTGCTGACAAAATTCTGCTCTCCCTCTTTGCCCAGCTGCTGCAATAACCTGTAGACACCACCTCATCCCACAGAATCTTCAGGTTTGTCCTCAGTCCTGAGTGTGGGAGACTGAGCACAGTATACGTAGTAAGTTTAAAATGCAGAGTTGCCCACCTTCTCCAACTATTTCCCTCCTAAATGTAGAGAACTTGACTTCACCAGATCCCACTTGTGGCAAAACCTTGGTTCCTGTGGGCCAGGGTCACTACAAGAGTGTATGTTGAGAACGGGTTCTTGAATAAACCAGAGATTGTCCAGGCTGCCTTTATCTGAGCACCTTCAAGTATCAATAACAATGCTGTCCTCTTCTTACAGTTAGTCTTGTACTCCTAATTCTGTTTTCATGCTAATCACATTACACACTAATTAATAAAAGTAATTGTTGCTAACATAAAATATGGGATTTGAATACATTTTCATTTATTTCTCAATCTCATAAATCACCATCTTTAATGGACAAATACTACATGTGCCCCATTTAAGGTGCCCACTAACATAGCTGCTGTTTCACAATGTTAGATTTACTTGCTGATGAAATGAAACAAACAAACAAAAAAAAGAAGCAAAAACTACACCTGGCAAAGAGGAGATAAACTTATTACTCTGTTAAGTGACTTGTATGTAAAGTGATACATCCAGAACTTCTAAGAGAATGAACAGCATGATAACTATAATCAGATAGATGTGTCTTGTTTGAACATCAATAGCATTCACGTACAGATAGAGGAATGTTCCAAAATTTTTGTTAAATAAAAAAAAGATACAGAATATTGTATAGAGGATGTTATCTTCTCACAGTAAATGTAAATAAATGTATACTTGCAATAGGTGTGAAATAAGAATATATTTCTATTTGCCCTATATGTAATAGAAACATTTGCAGATCAAACAAGGACATAATAAAAATAACAACAGCTTAGTCACTTTTTCAAAGTACAGACAAGTGAAACCCCTCATCTTTCAAACATAAAAACTGTAGAATTGTAATTTTTACCTGCCACATCTTTTCCAAGCAAGCTTGGAAATCATTGCTTAAAAATATATAAAATGAAACTTTTTGGATACAACAAACACATTCAGTGTAAATTTGAGAAAGTCAATTGATGACTTAAAGTATGGATCTGGTGATTTGAGTTTAACTTACATAAAAATATTAATTACAGTTTTAACAGCTGAATTCACCAGTTAGCTGGATGTCATTTGAGGCAGTTTGCATCATTTTATATTAAATTTCCATTTTACACAAAGCCAAATACATTTATTCATTGCTGAATGAGCAGAAAAATAATAGAAGACATTATTGAACTCAGAAAACTATTGCATACTTTTGAAAAGTCAAACAGACCTGCATTAAGCACACACTATATTCCGTATCACACTTGCCTTAGTGATCACAAAGGTGAATTAAGCAGGTTTCATGTCATAGGGTTCATATTCTGAGAGCTTTTACTGTAGGGTAATCACTTTCAATTTCTTTTCTTTGTATTTCAAAGATTTATTTATTTGCAAATCAGAGTTATAAAGAGAGAGGGAAAGAGATGTTTCATTACCTGGTTAACTTCCCCAAATGGTTGCAACAGCCAAGTGAGGGCCAAATGGAAGCCAGGGGCCAGGAACACCATGCTGATCCCCACATACATGGCAGGGGCCCAGGTACTTAGACCATCATCCGCTGCCTTACCAGGCACATTTGCAGGAAGCTGGAAAGGAAACAGAGTACCTGGACTAAAACTGGCTCTCTGACCTGGGATGCCAATATTGCAAGCCAGAGCTTAACCCTCTGTGCCATAATGCTGGCCCATCAACTTACTTGTTCAATTTTAGAAATATAATCTATGCTTATAGATTGCTGAAAACATAGCTATTTTTAGATCTATACTTAGAGGGATCGCTGTGTTGCAGCTTTTTGGTGTAGCCTCAAGAAATCTCACTCTTTGATTGTCTTACTCCATTCTCAAAATTTATGGCCTCTTTATTTTATATTTTTTACAGATTTCATTTATTTATCTGAGAGGCAGAGTCATAGACAGAGAGGAAGAGACAGAGAAAGGTCCTCCATCTGCTGGCCCACTCCCTAACTGGCCGCAGTGGCCAGAGCTGGGCCTATCCGAAGCCAGGAGCCAAGAGCCTCCACTGGGTCCCTCACACAGGTGCAGGGGTCCAAGCACATGGGCCATCCCCCACTGCTCTCCCAGGCCACAGCAGAGAGCCAGATTGGAAGAGGAGCAGCAGGGATATGAACCAGAACCTATAAGAGGTTCTGAGGCCTCAGGCAAGGCCCAGGCCACCGTGCCATAGTACCTGCCCCATATGGCTTCCTTTGGTAGTTCCTACTTCCTCGGCATCTCCATCTGCTTTCCATGTTAACGACACTTACTTAAGGCCTCTTTACATCCCCTTCCAGCACTGAATTCATCTAATTGCTGCAAGACAATCCCATTCACTTTCTCTAGATTGACCTCTCCTGGCTCCCTTATCTATGCTAACTTATCTCCGTAATTTTTTATGCCACTAGCTGAACCTAGTGCTTCTGTCCCTCTGCTTGTGTGTCTATATCTTCTGCAGTGCATTCCACTTTCTTCCCTGGTGCCCTGCATACCAAATCACAAACATCCTTAAATTAATATCCACTGCTAGGGCTGGCGCTGTGGCGTAGTAGGCTAAGCCTCTGCCTATGGTGCCAGTATCCCACATAGGCCCTGGTTCATGTCTGGCTGCTCCACTTCCCACCCAGCTCCCTGCTGATGGCCTGGGAAGGCAATGGAATATGGCCCAAGTCCTTGGACCCCTGCACTTGCATGGGAGACCCGAAAAGAATCTCTTGGCTCCTGGCTACAGATCTGCTCAGCTCCAGCCATTGTGCACATTTGGGGAGTGAACTTGTGGATGGAAAAACCTTCTTCTCTCTCTTCTCCCTCTCTGTGTCTATAAGTCTACCTCTCAAATAAATAAATAAATAAATCTTTTAAAAATCCACTGTTTCCCACCTTTTCTGTGATGATTTGTCTAACCCCAGCCACCCCTCATTGGATGGGCTCTCTCTTTCCTTATACATTTCTCCTCAATACTTTCAACAAATTTTTTCAAAAAAATTTACTTTTCAAATAATTTTTCTCAAAAAAATACTTCAGGAGACATTCTGCAGATTCTTGCTTTATTATGCAAAAGAGAGAGGAAATGGGGCACCTAGAGAGATTATTGAAAGAGCAAAGGATACTCTATGAAAGCACGTGTCCCACCTCCTCCCTAGGCCAGGCTCTTATTACTAGTTATTCATTCTGACTTATGTCTACACTAGATCTAAATCCAAGTGTGCCTGACTTGTGTGCACTAATGTACTCTTTATGCCTTTCTCCTTCCCAGGGTGTGACAGTCCCTCACAAGCCTGTCTCCCTCCATCCTTTGTATCAGACTAAACTCTATCCTCCTGCTAAGTCCCTGCTGCATTCACAGAACCTTCCCCATGCTGACTGTCTTACCCCTGGACCCTTCAGTCATGTGTCCTCCTTCTCCTTGACTGATGAGCAGGAGAATTCTCCCACCCTCCTTAGTCACAGCACGTATAACAAGGTGAGAATTTCCTGTGCTTTGAAGCTTTACAATGCTTAACTTAAAACTAAATGTGGAGGATTACATATATTGCAGATACTTAAATATTTAATTTTTAAATGTATTAAGAATATTAAATATGTATACTACAGAATATTACTTTACAAGGAGATCATTATTGACCTTGGGAAGTAAGAAAAATGTCTTTCCTTTCAGTCATTGCCCAATTTGTGCTCTTCATTGTTTCATATTCTAACTCTAATGTGAAAATTCCAAGAAATTTTCTGAAATCTTACAATATGCCACTATTAGTTTATGTTCTAGTCTCAGTTCCATGTTCTTAAAAAGCTTCTTCAAATTATAGTGCATTAATGAAGAGGCACTTAAAATTATTAAATAGGTAAAGGAGTATTTGGAATTTACTGCAGGTTCCTGCAATCTTACATTAACCTTTTATTTTAAAATATACCTTGCTGCTTCATAGTGTGTACCAAAGAATATGTAAAAAAATGAAGCATTCAAAACCTGTGTTTCAAATGTGTGTGTGTATGTGTGTGTATGAAACAATACAAATAAAATGATATTTATAGTTGGCTTTGGAATGCAATCTTGTATGGTGCATTAAAAAAATAAGCTGTTGAAACAACATGTGGTTTATGTATAAGTGCCCTTTGCTCTTCTGACCATTGCCATAGGATATCCTGATTAGTCCTGACCTTCAGATCCTGAAAATTTTCTAAAAGAATTGCCTGGTCAAGTTCAGCCTCCAAACAAATATTTCTATAAAATTTAAAAATATTTACAAGCTTTTACTTTGCAAATTATTTATATCTAATTAAATAAGTATATCTCTATACTTGGAAATCAGTGAAAACCATCTTCTAGGATATAGTTGAGCAAAATTCCTTGGGCATTTAAACTTTTTTTTTTTAGGAAAAAATTCATAAACCAAATCTAAACACAATCAGTTGAAAAGTAAATGCTATTATACAAGGAAGAATTAGATTTTTCTATTTATAATACCACCCATAATGAATAAATGATCAATTGTGAAATGAACAACTTTTGAAATACCCATTTTCTGTCAGCAAAATGATTTAGGGCATAGGATGGCCTTTTTATGAGTTTTGTTTGTTTCTTACTCTTGGTTAGGGAAAATATAACTTTTAAAAAATGGTTTTATGCTATTTGAAACTTTCTGATTTAATATTTGCCAATGTTTATGAAATACATTTAGTAATTAGAGTTAATAATTCTGATAAAATGTAATATTTCTCTTTTTTAACTTTTATTTAATGAATATAAATTTCTAATGTACAGCTTATGGATTACAATGGCTTCCCCCTCCCATAACTTCCTTCCCACCTGCAACCCTCCCCTCACATCAAGATTCATTTTCAATTTTCTTTATATACAGAAGATCAATTTAGTATATGTTAAGTAAAGATTTCAAAAATTTGCACCCACAAAAAAACACAAAGTGTAAAATACTGTTTGAGTACTAGTTATAGCATTAAATCACAATGTACAGCACATTAAGGACAGAGATCCCACATGAGGAGCAAGTGCACAGTGACTCCTATTGTTGACCCAACAAATTGGCACTCTAGTTTATGGCGCCAGTAACATTTATTTGGAAACACCTCTTAAATATCTAACATGGTATAGTTTGTTTAACCAGTAAACTTAAGCACAAACATATAAAATGTTTTTAGTTTCTTTCTACCAACAAGTATAAAACATATGATACAGAGATTCAGGTCACATGAACTAAAATGTATCTTTGATTGATTTTAGCAGCTTAAATTTATCTTATCTATAAGCCAATTAAAATAAAATTCTTAATAAAATTTTCTTTATAAATTATCATCTATGATAGGATTATGATTGTATTTTATAGATCTTAATTATAGGAAATAATTCATTCTTTGGAAGTTTTGATAGTGTTTTCTGGAATTATTCAGCATGCATAGACCTGGTATTTCATTCATATGGTAGTCTTTCATTGTCAGTCTGTGAATAACACTGCATATGAGCTTTGTGAAGTAGGAAGACTATTTTTATATCACAAATCTTCATATTAGATTTTATCTTTCAAAGTCTGGGATTTATTGATACTGAATTGTCATTTGTATCCAAAATAGTGAAAGTAATAAGATAGTAAGACATTTCTTAATTTAATTTCTTATTCATATATCTATTGTTCCTATTAAAATATATGAATTACCAAATTTAATATGTACATTTACAAAGTTTGCATTGTAAACAATGGGCAACAGTATACTAACTTACTGAGACTGTTCTATTTTGCTTGAAGTAACTTCCTGCCTAAGATTGTAAAACATAGTCTTTCATCTAAATTAGTTTCTGCCAATATCTTAATACTTTCCTCAATCTTACATCTATTCCAATATTACAGCTCTACACATGGGCTGTTCTTCAAACTCAAATCGCAGCCCCACCCCAAGAACCAGGCTGAACTTGCTTAACTTGTCAATCTTTAGGATCTTTCATCAACTGCAGCTATAGAAGGTGTTTAAAACTTTGTATTGTTCTGTTGAAACTGCAATGCATTCTTCTAAATCTTCACCCAGTTTCTCATATCCTAATTTCTCATTCTAATCTCTCACCCCTTTTCTTGCTTTCAAGCTATGTAGAACTCTGCATATAGTGTCACATCATACTGTATGATGATGTTTGAGCACTTTCCTTTTCGTCTCAGTATAAAACAGTATATTCACTTTTTTTTTCCTCTTTCCTCTGCTCTCAGGAAGGTAGTAATTTCTCTTATCTCTTCTTTAATCCTTAAACAGTGATAATAGTGTGATGCCTCTGGTGACTCTAGGTTCATTTCTTGACCCAGATGTTGGACAAATCATTTAGCCTCACCATGCCTCTGTTTATTCATTTTTAAAATGGGAATGATAATAGTATCACCTTACCAGAGTATCACCAGAATAAGATGTAGTAGTCAGAGTAAAGCATTTAAAAAGGAGAGAACAACCCAACATGGGAAGTGGGATACACAGCAGACTCATAGAATGGCAGATGTCCTAAACAGCACTCTGGCCTCAGAATCAGCCCTCAAGGCATTTGGATCAGGATAAAAAGCCCATGAGAGTATTTCAGGCATGGAAAGCCAAGACACTGTGGCAAAAAAAAAAAAAATGACCTAAATGAAAGATCTCTGAGAGTGAGATCCCAGCAGAAAGAATGGGACATCAAAGAAGGAGGTACCTTTATCTGAATGGAGGAGAGAACTTCCACTTTGACCATGGCCTTCTCTAAGTAAGATCAGAGTTGCGAACTCAAAAGGCTTCCATAGTCTTGGCAGCTCATGACAAGAGCCTTGGGTGATTACTGATGTCATAAATAAGAGTGTCAATTGTTAAATCAACAACAAGAGTCACTGGGCACCTACTCCCCATGTAGGATCTCTGTCCTTAATGTGATGTACTATGTGAATTAATGGTATAACTAGTACTCAAATAGTACTTTATACTTTGTGTTTCTGTGTGGGTGCAAACTGTTGAAATCTTTACTTAGTATATACTAAATTGATCTTCTGTGTGTAAAGATAATTGAAAATGAAACTTGATGTGAATGGGATGGGAGAGGGAGTGGGAGATGGGATGGTTGTGGGTGGGAGGGAGTTTATGGGGGGGGGAAGCCGCTATAATTCAAAAGCTGTACTTTGGAAATTTATATTTATTAAATAAAAGTTAAAAAAGAGTAAAGCATTTAGAAAAGTGACTGAAAAATAATAAGAACCATATAAAGATTAGGTCTTATTATTTCTAAACCTTTGGGTGTTATCATTCCTATCATTCTCTTGAGTCTTCATTAAATCTTTCTAAATTGGATGCCGCCCCTTCATCTGCAGGATCCTAAAGAACAATTAAAATGGGGGCCTGTACTGCACTGGGTGTAGTGGGTAAAGCATGCTGCTTGTTTTGCTGACATCTCATATGTGCACTGGTTTGAGTCCCAACTGCTTTGCTTCCAATCCAGCTCCCTTCTAATGTATCTGGAAAAGCAGCCCAAGCTGGTCCAAGTATTTGGGCTGCTGCACCCAGTGGGAGACCTAGAAGAGGATCCTGGCTCTTGGCTTCAGATCTGCCCAGCTCTGGCCATGGTAGCCATTTGGAGAGTGAACCATTGGATGGAACATCTCTATCCTTCTGTCTCTATAGCTCTGCCTTTCAAATAATTAAATAAATAAATCTTTTAAAGAAATGTAAAATGATCACTTCACCATCATTTTCTTTGATGATGCTGCATAAAATTGCTAAAATTAGTAATTTCAAAATTTTCTTTCTTTCACAGTGGTCAGTAGCCAATGGTTCCATTCCTTTTCAATAAACTCACTCTTTAACCCCTTTAAAAAGCCTTTTTTTTATCCTTACCACTCTATGAAATTGCTCTGTCAAGGATAAACTGCTTGTCAGCAATTCAGTCGAATTTCACCAATCCTCCATCTCTTTTATAGCTCTGTATCAATTGACACAGTTGGTCATTCTGTCTCAAATTTCTGTCCTCACTTTGCTCTTGGGATTTTATGTGCATTCCAACTCTGGAACTAATCCTTCATTGATTTCTTTGTGGACAGTTATTGCTTCTCTACTCCTCTTTCTAATTGCCCCACTTCAGATATGTATCTACTTGCAATCTTCAAATGATTATCTTAGTACTGATGTCTCAAAGCCACATTTCCAATTTTGTTTCTCAATGAGATTCAGTATGCTGCTTGCTTATCATTTTCCCTAGGTTGACATGTTGTCAACTCACTATTCATTTTGCCTCAAACTAGTATAGCAATAGCTTCCCTACTGCTGTCATTAATATCATCATTCTCAGTCCCTAAAGTCAAAACTGAATTCATTTATCATGTTTCATGCTTTTTCAGCTTTGCCCTTACAGCTAGATATTTGCCAAGTTGAATGAATTCTTCTTTTGCAATTATTATTTTATTATCTCATACTGTTCACTATTATTATTTTACTTTACTTAAACTTTTCTACTTATTTTCCTCTGGACATGCCTTAGTAATTCCTTATTCTTCCAGTTATGCATGCATTTTCCCCATACAAAATATTCTCTCTTGTTTTACTTACTCCTTGTTAATTCAAACTATCCTCATACTTTAAGATCAAGTCAAGTTTTCTTCTTCTCCTATGAAGTTTCTCCATGAATCAACATCGAAAATAATCTTTTTCCCCTCTTTTCAATTTCTATAATCTTTGCCAGTGCCAAGACATCTTATGTGTAAGTTATTGTGTATGTATCTATCCATTGTGCTTGGCTTGGTGTTTTCTAGGTTATGACATTATTCATATGGCATTTTCTACCTTATTGGTGTACAACAAATATATGTTAATGATGAATCAGTCCTAAAATTACCCAGCTTATTTACTATGAGCCCCAGATGCTTGAATAATTATGATTGGTTCTATTTTGATAAAAAAAAAAACAGATCTGAGTCAATGTATGGATTTAGCACATTTGAAATAATTTCAGTTAACTGAGGATTTCTCTTTTGTTGCCAGCTGCATCCAATTTGCACATGGCGTGGGAGCATAGATAGGGTGAGGATGTGGAGGAAGAAGACATCTGGTCTTCTTCTGATGCATGTGGTCTCTAACATCCTCTGCAGTGTCCTCTGCAGGGATCTGGGTGGGAAGTGGAGAGCCAGGACACAAACCAACACCCACGTGGCATCATAGGCAGAGGTTTACCCCACTGCAGCACAGTGCCAACCACAGTGAATATTGTTAACCTGCATACTGGGAGTAGGTGAACTCTTTGAGGCTATCTCAGAATCCTCACCTTGGATTACCTCATTTCCTTTTCTGCTCCTCCTTTACACCCCTCAACTTCACCATAAGAAACTCCAGGAGTCCACATCTGTCAGTTTGGCTACTCACGACAATTTATTTTTAACTGCAAATCCATACCTGCTGTGATTGCTCTGTTAGTCAGTCCGATGTAGATAGTCACAGAGCAGGGAAACACTTGAGTAACGTATGCCCATGGTTCCAGCTGAGCATGAATAAGGCAACGCTCTGTTTTTTCAATCAGCTGGCATGTGAACAACTGTCATTTTTGCCATCTATTTAGTACCATTGTTTATTTTTCTATCTTATTATGTGTACGTTGTTGGTGATTTTTTGTAGTTTAAAACGGCCCCTAAGTATAGTGTTGAAGTGCTGTTCAGAGCTCCTAAGTGCAACAAGACTGTGATGTGTCTTATAGAGAAACTGTGTGTGTGTGTATGTGTGTGTGTGATAGGTTTCCATTCAGCATGAGTTTTAGTGTCATTGGTCAGTATTAATGAAGCAGTAGGATATCAAGTAAGTATCTTTAAAAGAAACACACATTGAACAGGTGATTTGCTTATTATTTGTTGAAACTTGCAGGAACTTAATTCTGTATTTCTGCCAAGAGCAATGGTTCAGTATTCACTAATTCCATGTTCACCATGAATTTATAGGGTCTCACTACTATGAATAATGAGAATCATTTGTAACTGAGGTTTTCTTAGGTGTGACTTTGGGAGGTGTTACTAGGAAACACCAATTAGAGGAATAGGGGACTAAGAAAAGGAAGAGAAGGCATCTAGTAAAGGGTGTGTTAACAAGGAAGTTATTAGTGCCAGGAACCGGAACTTGGTCTTATTGGGTAACTCAGGGTGGGGGGTAGCTAATAGAGGGCATACACCTTGGAGCCATGTTATCTGAGGAATGAAGGAGGGACAGTCTGGCAGTCCCTAGCTGAGGACTGTTGCTGAGGGAGGGGAATATTAATCCCATAAAGAGCCCTGAGGCATAGAAAAGCAGAGGCAGGCAGTTTGAAATTTAGAGGCTGGCTGAGGTGAAAATCACCTGGAAAGACATAAATGGATCAATGATTTATATGACATATATGGTCACCAAATTTATGTTTATGATCTTACTTTGATTTGCAAATCAAAGCTTTGGCTACTAAAACATGAGGATATTTTTGAGATAGTATGCAATGGACTACACTTAGTGCTAAAACAATAAAGGGTACACAGGAAATATCTACCTGGGTACATGAGGTTAGTATCTTAATACTGTATCTCATCTGTAATCATTTTTGCCACTTTTTCCTCCAGTTTGCAATGAATGTCAAAAGTTTTGTCTTCAAAGGTAACAAAGCAGCATGCTTATCTAATCTGTTTATATCTAAAGGCACACTGTAGTCCATTCTCTATATCTGAGAATTCAGTCCATTAAAGATTATTAATTCTACCTAGGCACCACTGCTACAGTGCCATAGAGATCTCACCTACTTTTGTGGTCCTCAGGCAACAAAACTAAATATAGTGTGCACACACATTTATCATTCTCCTTAACTTTTACTGTTTACTCCATCCTTCCTCTGCCTCATTTCTTCTACTCTCATTATCTTTGAGGCATCCTTGTCTTTTTCAATCAATGCTAAATTCCAATTTTTCTGGCCCATTTCAACATTCCAAACTCAATACTCGGCTTTGCGTATTTTTCCCTTTTATCCCAACTATGTGTCTTCCTCTTTTTATTTAGCACAACTACAGGTCACATAGACAGAAAGTTGTGTGTATGGTTGCCTCCTTTGAGTTTCTACTTTGCCAATTTGCACCACAACAAACAAGAAACCCACAGCCAGTCTATGAATAGAACCCAGAGGAGCACAGACTAAGCCTTCCCAGTAAGGAAGACATTTCTGATCTGTTGGCAGGAGAGAGGCTTGATTTCCTAAGCAGGAAGTCTCCGTTTACAGTGCAAGCTTGAGAGGTTTTGCATTTGAGAATAAGATCTTTATGGACAGAGAGATAGCTTTGAAGCCCCAGGAGAAAATTCACAGCTGTATTTCAGGATATCTTCTCAGTTTTCAAAAAGTATATTTTTTGATGCCCAGTTTGTAGCATTGCAGCCATTTTATTATTTTACTTTCAGCTTTTAAAAAGTACATGATGGGGCCAGTGCTGTGGCTCACTTGGTTAATCCTCTGCCTGCGTCACTGGCATCCCTTATTGGCGCCAGGTTCTAGATCGGCTGCTCCTCTTCCAGTCCGGCTCTCTGCTGTGGCCCGGGAAGGTAGTGGAGGATGGCCCAAGTGCTTGGGCCCTGCACCTGCATGGGAGACCAGGAGGAAGCACCTGGCTCCTGGCTTCAGATCAGTGCAGCGCCGGCTGTAGCGGCCATTTAGGGGGTGAACCAACGGAAGGAAGACCTCTCTCTGTCTCTCTCTCTCTCACTGTCTAACACTGTCAAAAAAAAAGGTACATATTATTTGTGCCTTGTTTGTAACCATACACCATCTTATTCAGAGTCTACTTCTGTCCTGTGGGATAGAGAATTAAGTCTGTCATTTCTTCACATCCTCATATCCCTTCTCATTTGTTCCACTGCTATGAAATTCTACCATATATTTTTTATGCAAGGGCCAATTCTAGCTTTCCATGACATTTCTAATTT
This sequence comes from Lepus europaeus, assembly GCF_033115175.1. NCBI lineage: Eukaryota > Metazoa > Chordata > Mammalia > Lagomorpha > Leporidae > Lepus > Lepus europaeus. The sequence goes on from NC_084829.1 coordinate 54,653,754, forward strand.
GAATACTTTTGAGAGCTTATTTCTGGAGCAGCCTCTTGAAAATCCCCTTCTATATTGCTTTCACCCCAAGGTGGCAGAGGGTCATTGATCCACCATGGCTCTCCCTCCTGCCCTGATCTCTTCACAGCTCTGATGCTGCCACTCCCATTTACAGACTCCTAGGCCGCTGTTATTCTCACTAGAGGTCATGGCAAGATCATAAATTCTCACGTAGAAAGGAAATGTGTATTCCTATGCAGATGAGAGTAGGTCAAGATCAGTCGGGGGCATTTTAAAAACATGTAGACTAGTAGGTATTTTGCTTTTTTTCTTGAAGGAATTTTATTTAAAATAATAGCTTTTGGGAGCAGGCATTTGGCTTAGCAGTTAAGATACCACGTACCATATGCTTGAGTTTGGTTCCCAGCTCCAGCTTCTTTCCTTTCTGCCTCTAGGGAACTATTCTAAAGCACTTTGTATGCATAGTTTTTGTTTGTGCTTCTTCTCTCCGAAGTTTCATTGTCAATTTGTGTGTGTGTGTGTGTGTAATTTGAATTACATACATGTTATTGTACTACACACTTCACTGTTTTCCTGTAGGGAACACTGGGTTTCTGCCTCTTCTCTAATGGAAAGGCACTGGGTTTGGTTCACACCTTGAGCTCTAAGACCCCAACTGGGCTGATTGCCTCAGAATTACCCAGGGAGCTTTAGAAAAATGCAAATTCCCAAGGTCCACATAAAACTTCTAAACTCAAAGCTTCCACCTACTGGGTGACCTCACAGCTTTTGCCTCACAAAGATTTTATGCTTCCCCTTTGAAAACAACTACCCCCCACATTGCTTTTTAAATTCTCTAATCAGCAAGAAGTCACCAGTAATTTCAAAAGTCAAACCATTCATATTTACATGCTTATTCATGCTAAAATATAATTGATTTTTTCACCTCATAAATCCCCCAGTAAGTAAAATAAGCATAACTGTTGACTAGGTTTTTTTTTTTTTTTTGAGTAAGTTTTAAAATGTTGAGTAGATTTCTTAATCAAAATTATACTTATGCCCCTGTAACATTTACAGTTGGGCCCAAGAGTTTACACATCCTGTATTTGCGGGCTGATTGAATCAGAAAGGACATATTTTTTTTTTTTTTTTGCCAGTGCACTACCTAATTTATTATAGGTCATGTCATTTCTCTTATGGAAAAAAAAAAAAAAAAAAAAAACAAACAAAAAACAACAGCTACCACCATGTATGATTTACTTTTTAAGAAATTGAAGTCTCTGGCCAGCGCAGTGGCTCAACAGGCTAATCCTCCGCCTAGCGGTGCCGGCAGACCAGGTTCTAGTCCCAGTCGGGGCGCCGGATTCTATCCCAGTTGCCCCTCTTTCAGGCCAGTTCTCTGCTGTGGCCCGGGAGTGCAGTGGAGGATGGCCCAAGTGCTTGGGCCCTGCACCCCATGGGAGACCAGGAGAAGCACCTGGCTCCTGCTTTTGGATTAGCGTGGTGCGCAGTCTGTAGCGCGCCGGCTGCGGCGGCCATTGGAGGGTGAACCAATGGCAAAGGAAGACCTTTCTCTCTCTCTCTCTCTCTCTCTATCCACTCTGCCTGTCAAAAATTTAAAAAAAAAAAAATTAAAAGAAAGAAATTAAAGTGTCTTTTTCTTTTTTCTTTTTTTAAAAATTATTTATTTATTTATTTATGTGAAAGGAAGAGTTACAGAGAGAGGTAGAGGCAGATTTAGAGAGGTCTTCCATACTCTGGTTTACTCCCCAGATGGCTCCAATGGTCAGAGCTGGGCCAATCTGAAGCCAGGAGCCAGGAGCTTTTTCTGGGTCTTCCATGTGTGTGCAGGAGCCCAAGGACTTGCACCATAGCAGAGAGCTGGGAATTAATGGTATAACTAATACTCAAACAGTACTTTATACTTTGTGTTTCTGTATGGATGCAAACTGTTGAAATCTTTACTTAGTATATACTAAATTGATCTTCTGTATATAAAGATAATTGAAAATGAATCTTGATGTGAATGGGATGGGAGAGGGAGTGGGAGATGGGATGGTTGTGGGTAGGAGGGAGGTTATGGGGGGAAAAGCCACTGTAATCCAAAAGCTGTACTTTGGAAATTTATATTTATGAAATAAATGTTAAAAAAAAAGAAGTGGAGCAGCCAGGACTCGAACTGGCACCCATATGGGATGCAGGCACTGCAGCCAGCAGCCTTACCTGCTACACCATAGTGCCAGCCCCATAGTGCCTTTTACATCAAAAGATTTTAAGTTAGGACAATCCTTTAAAATACAATTTTGTTTTTCTTAAGAAAGAGGAAACGTTTTGCTTGAAGTATATTTTACCTACATGATATGGCAACAGAATATTTTCTGTTTTTCATTAACTTTTTTTCTAAGCAACTGCTCTTTAGATTATAGTTTAAGAATAAAGAGGAAATATTTGGGAAGAAAAAGTGAGAGGAGAGTGAGCAACATGGAAGACCAATTCCATTTATTATTTCAGTCTTTTCTATGGAAAGCACAACTCCACTTATAATAAGCCAAGAGTGAGTCATCTATTAGAATAGGGAAGGAACCCATGTAGCAAAATGTGTTATGAATGAGAAATACACAGTTTAGGGAATTGAAGAGTAAAAAAAAAAAAAAGAAAAAAAAAAAAAAGAAAAAACCACAATAGTAATAGATAGCCAGCTAGCTCCTTTTGTTTTCGCCTCATGGAGAATTAGACATTGGCACACCTCCCCTGGAGCGCTGATGAGGTTTCCTCTTGCTATGGAGGGATGTGTGGGAAGCAGGACGGTAGAATGAAGGAACTCTTCATGTCCCTGCAAACTACCTTTAGCCTGCTTCCTAGGTTATGAACATTCTTTAAAGTCCCTGGATATCTCACCTTGTAGATGCTGACATTCTTCATCTACTGTGGTTTTCTCCATTTTTCTCCTGCTTACTTTTTTAAATGTACTACATTTGTAACGTTTATATTTTTAGCATTTTTGAGATCATCTTAATTGATATCAATGCATTGCTACTAAAAGAACTGACTCTGTGGATCTAAGGCAATCTATTAAACAAATTAAAACACTGATACTATAGACAAATTTATCAGCATGAGTTAAATTTTTGAGTAGCTCTTCTGAAAGGATTTTTTTTCTTGAGGTTTTAATAAAGATCAATCAACAAAAGTTAAAGCCGATTATGATTTGAGAAGGGAAAATGTAAATTCCAACATTCACCTACTGGTTCAAAGACTGAGGGGACTTTGAAATAATTTGGTTTCTCTAATATAAGCTATAAATATTTAGCTGTAAAGATGTGGAAAATCTTTTCTAAGTATACTTTACCAATTAAGCAACACCACTTGGAGGTTTAAAGTTGTACATACTGTCAAAAAAGAAAACAGGAACACCAAGTAATTTGGTTCAAGATTGCAAAAACCTTGTCTAAATCATAGCCTAATTCCTTACCAAAAACAAGGAGTGCAGACTTTTCAACCTTTTTATTCCAACATGAATTCTAGGAAACCTGGAGTATGGAAGTTAGCCAAGCACAAATGTTTATCCATTTCACAGTGATTGATTGAGTCCCTGTTAGGTACAGAGCACTGTGTGCTGGCCATGTGCTGGAAGGCAAGCAGACAGACACGAAGTGTCTTTGCCAGGTACTTATTTTCTAGTTAGGAAAAACAGAAATGAAACCAAAAATTCATTGCTGAGTGATAATTGTGACAGCTGCCATACAGAAGACATCCGGGCAGCTGTGAGTACATTGAGGGAGGCCCTGGTCTGCTTTGCTGAATCAGAGAAGACCTACTGAGGAAACTAGGTTTGATCTGAGATCTGAAAAGTGAAAGTGGAGGGTGTGCTGGATAGTCCAGTTACAGGGAACAACATAGGAGGATTTCAAGGCAGAAAGGAAAAGGAACAAAGCCAACTTGAGCAAATTAAGGCAGGCCAGAGACTGGAGAAGCAACTAGAACAGTAGCAAACTGTAGGGTAAATTACCAAGAAATCAGATCACTATGCAACTCTCACATTCCTGGGCAAATAGTATCTTATTTAAATCTCAAAACAGTCATAAAGTAGGTTTTATCCCCTTTCTTTTATATGTGAAAAAATTGGGGGCTCAGAAAGTGTGATTTGTACAAGAGTCTATAAACTAGCTGAGAAGCTGGTACTTGATGAAGTTTTCTGAAGAGACTCCCTTCCAAAATCTATCATTGAAGCAGCATCATGACCTTGACCACACAAAATCGATTGAAAAGATGTTCTATGAAAATCTATGCATTGATTTTAAGACTTTTTTCACCAAAATAAATTCGCTTTTTAATTCCATTTTTTTTTGCTATCAACTTTTAGAAGTGCCCTTGGATAACCTAGAACTGAGATTCACTGCTGAGGCTTTCTTCTGTCCACAGATAAGAAAACAGAAGTCTAAAGATGAAACGTGATATGCCCAAAGTCACAGCATGTGTTATTGTCAAAACCCAGGTCTATCCTGAGCCCCTTAATTCTTTTCACATTTTATCTCCAGGCTCCAATATTCTCTTGGCAGTCACAGTTCCAAAGGTTTGTAGCTGAGGGAATCAGTACACACCCAATATCCGACAAAAATGTACAGAGGCAGCCACAATTGCTGAGAAAAAGTCATCCTGAGTTTTTGAAGAAAAAAGCTCATTCTAAGCGCCTCATTAGTAATGTTTGTTTGTGTTCTAAACTGTATATAGTCAGAAATTTTCTGTCTGAATAAACCGAGGTAATTTATTTTTGCTCATCATAGAGATAAACTGCCTTGCTCTATTCAAAAACTTTTCTGACAATTTTTGAAAGTAATGGGAATTTGATAACTATTAGGATGGTTTAGAAGAGAAAACGCTTGAGGTGGGTGGAATAGGAAAAAGACTTTATCAATCTCCAAATGGCTTTTTAATGTTTTCAGATTTTTCAAAAAATCAAAACATGAGCATATTTGCTGATGCCAAATTGTTTTCAAATTGCATGAATTTGTTTAATATGTTCATGAAGAACATTCTGTTCAATATGGCTAAATGCAAATTAATTGTACTTTTAACATTAAGAAATGAATGCCAGAGAACAGGTATTCTAAGAGAAGCAGTTCTGCAAAATAAGTATCAATCATACTTAGATAGGTTCTCCACCAGAGGGCAAAAAGAGCATTTCAACACAATAGATGCCTTAATGGCAGGCTGGCATTTGAAACTGGACATGTTTCAGGTTATTTAATTGCCAGTCATCATTCTTAAAATGTACTCAATTGAATCGCACAATAGTTGACTTTTAAATTTCTTCCAGGAAACTGAGAACAATCAATTTCTTATTCATATTTCTCTCTCTAGCTTAATCTTGGTGACAAAAACATCTGTCCTTGAGCTCATTAGTTGTCTGGCATTGAACATATAGTACCTAGCTGGAATTTTTCATCGGTACATTTTAAAATAAAACCATTTTTTAAAATCAGGATTTGATAATTGGAAAGAAATGTGTGGTTGGAAGTAGGCAGGATGGCATTTTTAGTGAGGGAAAATCTATTTTGAGACTGGTTATTTTTAAAGCTCCTATAAAATAACATGCTGGTTCCTTGGAATTTATTGACTAACTTTGTGTTTTAAGCAGAGAGAAGATAAACTGCCATCAGTTTGCACCTTGTTCAGGTGAAAGCCTTAAGGGAAAATGAGCGCCTTGCATTTCACAGCACACAGCTGCTGCCTGCCACTTCTCCCTTCTTCCAGCTTCCTTGGAAGTAGAGCCTGGGACACAATTTTGGTATTTGTGATTTATTGAGGGAGTGCTCTGCACAAAAGCATCCTTTTTTATTAAAGATTTATTTATTTGAAAGTCAGAGTTACACAGAGAGAGGAGAGGGAGGGAGAGAGAGAGAGAGAGAGAGAGAGAGTCTTCCATCCGCTGGTTCACTCCCCAATTGGACACAATGGCCAGAGCTGCACCAATCAGAAGCCAGGAGCCAGGAGCTTCCTCCGGGTCACCCACGTGGGTGCAGGGGACCGAGGACTTGGGCCATCTTCTACTGCTTTCCCAGGCGATAGCAGAGAGCTGGATAAGAAGCGGAGCTGCTGGGACTTGAACCGGCACCCATATAGGATGCCAGCACTGCAGGTGGCGGCATTACCTGCTATGCCACAGCGCTGGCCTCACAAAAGCATCCTATAAGAGAAGGAGTGAATCTGAACTAAAAAGGAGAAAGAGGTGAGCAAACATGATTTTAGGTAAAGGCCAGCCACGGCCCAACTCACACGGAGATGGCTTTAGAGTAGAAAGCACCTGAAACGAAGGTCTTAGCCTTTGAAACTGCTTTTCAGTCCATCATTGGCTGTAGCTGTCCTGTGGGCAAAAGCCTCAGAGCCTTCTTCTCAGCTTGAGGAACTGTTAGGTTGAAGAAAGCAGCTGTGAACCAAGTATTACGATCCCTAGAATGTAATGAAACCCATGGTGGAGGATTTTGTATTTGTGGAGTGAGTGCCTGAAATCTGTGTATCTCCTTCATCTTGGAGCACACTTCCTTGTCTAACCTTAAAGTGCTGTTACCACATAGTCCTTTTTTAAAAATTTTTATTTAGTAAATATAAATTTCCAAAGTACAGTTTATGGATTGCAATGGCTTTCCCCCCCGCCATAATTTCCCTCCCACTAGCATCCCTCCCATCTCTCGCTCTCTCTTCCATTCCATTCACATCAAGATCCATTTTCAATTATCTTTATACACAGAAGATCGATTTAGTATATATTAAGTAAAGATTGCATCAGTTTGCACCCACACAGAAACATAAAGTGTAAAATACTGTTTCAGTACTAGTTATAGCATTACTTCACATTGGACAACACATTAAGGACAGATCCCACCTGAGAAGTAAGTACACAGTGACTCCTGTTGTTGACTTAACAATTTGACACTCTTATTTATGGCGTCAGTAATCTCCCTAGGCTCTAGTCATGAGTGGCCAAGGCTATGGAAGCCTTTTGAGTTTGCTGACTTCAATCTTATTCAGATAGGGTCATAGTCAAAGTGGAAGTTCTCTCCTCCCTTCAGAGAAAGGTACCTCCTTCTTTGATGGCCCCATTCTTTCCACTGGGATCTCACGTGCAGAGACCTTTCATTTAGGTCTTCTTTTTCTTTTCCATGGTGTTTTGCCTTTCCATGCCTAAAATACTCTCATGGGCTCTTCAGCCATATCCAAATGCCGTAAGGGCTGATTCTGAGGCCAGAGTGCTATTTAGGAAATCTGCCATTCTATGAGTCTGCTGTACAACATAGTCCTAAAATACCTCATGTTAGCTTAAACCACATGAAATTGTAGTTATTCAATAGTTCTCTATCTACAAAACGTCAGTTTTACCAAATTCATGTAGTTCAACCTAGCTGTTTGCCTCATTGCTTTAATTTACCCAGTGATAGTTTTGCTCCACTCCACAAAAGACTTCTTTACCACATGGTATTTGTAAAGCCAAGGAGTCTCTTATTTTGAGACTCCAGGGTTAAATTTTCCTATGTTGCTTATCTGGCTTAACGTGCCCATTGTTTTACTACTTTCACTCAAATATATACATCAGCTCCTTTTAGTTTGCTGAGTTCATTGAACTTTACCCATGCGTAATGAAAGCACAATTCAGATATTTAAGTGTAGCTATCAAATAATGATATCCATTTGCACTTATATAATCCATGTGTTCTGAATGTTGTGTGAATCAAATGGAAATCTATTTTGGGAAGAAAGATATGACTTTGGGGTTGAGCCCTTCCTTGTTTGGAAATATTTAGTTTCCACTGGATATTAGATACTTCCTTAGCTCCATGAAGAGGAAGGCTACTCTTTGCTTCCAAAACCTTAGAAGTCAAATATTAAGGCCAGCGCCATGGCTCACTTGGCTATTCCTCCACCTGCAGCGCCAACACTCTGGGTTCTAGTCTTGGTTGGGGTGCCGGATTCTGTCCTGGTTGCTTCTCTTCCAGTCCAGCTCTCTGCTGTGGCCCAGCAAGGCAGTGGAAGATGGCCCAAGTGCTTGTGCCCTGCACCCGATTAGGAGAGCAGGAGGAAGCACCTGTCCTGGCGTGCCAGCCGTAGTGGCCATTTGGGGAGTGAACCAATGGAAAAGGAAGACCTTTCTCTCTGTTTCTCTCTTTGTCTAACTCTGCCTGTCAAAAAAAAAAAGGTCAAATATTGAGAAGTCTTTTATTCTGAGTCTGTATTTTTAGGAATATGTGTTTATGATGGTCATATCTTCTTATTCAAGAGTCTTCAAAAATTAATAGAAATGCATATTATGAAAAAACTATACAAAGATTTCATATTTTTGCACCAAAGTAAATTTATATTTTAATTCTATTTTTGCATGAACTTTTTGAAGTAGCCCCTTCTACAATGTCTTTTTTACCCTATAATATTTTTTCTTGAATTCCAATTAAGATCATGAGATTATGACTTCATTTTTCTTTAGATTCATCTTGAAAGCATCAATCTTTTTCTACCTTGATTTTCAAATTTTATTACTTTATTTTTGTATTGTTTCTTGTTGGCCATATATTTCCTGATCCTAAGAGAACTTTTATCTTGAGAAATTTCTCTTAATATATGTGAGGTGTTCTTATTACATGACTTTAATTCTGCCATATTATTTTATATTTTCCACAATTACTGTTTTTATCTCCTCTTTCCAGCTTACCATTGGAGAGACATAGGTTTACCTTATTGGTGTACAGTGCATTCAATCTGATTCATTGTTATGACTGTCCTTAACATTGGGTCCAGGTTCATGTTTAGATCTCTAATAATATATTTATCTTCTCCTAGTATGATAAGTCCATTTGGCTCCTTCCATTGCTTCCCATTGTATTGATATGCTCTAATTCTAGACGTTTTCTTCTGTAGTGTTATGGTTATCTTTTATTCTTTGTTTCATGTTCTTTCTTGTTCTGTGTTTGTGGTTTTTATAAGAACAATACATTCTGTTTCATTCCCCTTTCTTCCTATACTTACTTACTTACTGTGACATTCCCTCATGTTTCTCTTTTCTTAAGCCCTTGATCTAAGAAGGTTTTTAAGGCTGCTCTTTATTAGGCAAATGTTCTGATACAATGCATGCTTGAAAATATATTTTATGGTTCCACATTTGAATGACTCAACAGTTTATAAAATTCCTGGTGGGTACCTTAGATTTTGTAGTATTAAAAGCCTTTTTAATCTAATTAAAAGATCTCACCCTTTGGAATGGCTAAAATCTTGCTGACTGTAAAGATTTTTCTACAGGCTTCTTAGCAAATCAGTAAATAGCTCACTTATGGTTTAATATTTGGAAAAAGAACTGACATTTTTTGCTTCTAGAAAGAACACAGTTGGGAATAAATGAGGGATGATTTTTCTAAAAGAGAGATCTTAGAGTCCCTCAGATCCTTCAAGAGTGGTTACAGTTAAAGACCAAGTCACTGTGCCTGACCAGACAATATAGTTGGGGTGGGGAAAGGAAAACAATGAGTGTAGTAACCGTTTAAAGGTTTATAAAGGGGTTAGTAAAAGTAGTAAGAAGAATTTATTTGATTTTGAAATGTAGTTTGAAACAATGCTTATGAGGAGATGGGGGAATGGACGAAAAGGCTAGCAGATACCATAGAGCTGGCAGCCCCCAGTTACCTGTAGCCATGTAGCCCTTAGTTCACCTGCCTGCTAACCATCACACACACCGTTTCCCTTTTCAACCACCATTGCCCCACCTCCCCCAATGCCGCTGATGGGAATATTGTATTAGGAGAGTGTAGTGGGATGAGATAGGGGTCTTTAAAGGGAAATGTGGGAAATGGCATGACCCCATTACAGTCATGCTTATTCTTTCTCTTAAAATGCTCTTCAAATACTTCTGAAACTGCAATGAATAGCTACTGAAAGACTTGGGTTCTAGGATAGTTTTAAAGTAACTTGGGGATTAGTGGTTACAAATTAGGAAGAGTGAGGATGGGAAAAAGGCAAGGGTAAGAATCAAAGATTATGAAGTTCAGAATTTTAATATAGAACCATTTAATTTCTATTATATGTTACATTATGGGTAAATACCTAATATCTTTTATATTCTGTAGAAGATAATGAACAGATGGAGAAAGCAATCCCATGTACATAATGTTTCATGAAGAAATAGACTTCATGTTTACAACTATACTAGATGAGAATGATATTGAAAAAAATATTTTGCATTTAGTACTAAGCAAAGTGCCCTTAAAGGATAGATGAAAAGAACAATAAAGTTACTTCCTTGTTAATTCCAATTTCAATTTCTGGATTTCATTTTTAGTCCTATAATGGTACTAGAATATAGATTTTGCTCCATTTTCATTACAACCTAGGATCTCTGTGCTAAGTAAAGTAAATGGTATAGTTAATTCCTTCAGGGAGTGATTTTCTTGTTGAGAAAAACAAAAACAACTCTAGATGAAAAACGTAAGTAATGAATGTTTTATTTGTTTATAAACAGCCTGATCATATAGAGGGCAGATGTAAAAATTGCCTTATACTTTCCTTTAAAAAGGTAGTCTTTAGAGGAAGGACTTCTAACATGCCCTACGAGTCTGCCTTCTGATATTGAGGAGGAAAGGCCAAACATAAAGATAGTAGAGGGGGTTTTCAGTTATATCTCAGAAGATCTATTACAATGATCAAAATAGAAAATTCTGTTCTCTCAATGATTTTTAAAAAAGATTTATTTTATTTATTTGAAATTCAGGGTTACAGAGAGAGGTAGAGACAGAGAGAGAGAAACAGTTCTTCCATCTACTGGTTCATTCCCCAAATGGCCCCAACAGCTGGAGATGAGCCAATTAGAAGCCAGAAGCCAGGAGCTTCTTCCAGGTCTCCCACATGGGTGCAGGGGGCAAAGGACTTGAGCCATTCTCCACTGCTTTCCCAGGTACATTAGCAGGGAGTTAGATCAGAAGTGGAATAGCAAGATTTGAACTGGCACCCGTATGGGATGCCAGCACTGCAGGCAATAGCTTTTACCCGCTGTGCCACAGCACAGGACCATTAACTAATATTTTTAAAATGTATACTTCAATATGGTAATGAACATCATTCAACAGAGTGTTTTGTGAGCTTATAAAACAACATGATACCAACGGACATGTATGAATTAATGTGAAGTATCAAATGAGCACATGATAGCAGTCAGCGAGTACACAAAGGAATGTTACAGAAATTAATGGCATTTATGAGTTCATACAAAGAATAAGTGGCAGAACATTAAAGATTTCCAGTAAGATTCTTTTTTCATTTTTACTATCCCCATAGACATAACTTACAACTGAACTGTGGCTCAATGTAGGAGATTCCAAAGAGGAACAGCTCTTTTTCTGAGACTGAATCACTTAGAAATTGGTACTCCTTTACTCAAGCATCATGGAACCAATGAATTATCAAACTAGAAGAGGAGCTGGAACACAACTAGTTAGGACCCAGGTTTTAAGAAAAGGAAGCTGAGACTCAGACACAAAGTAATTTTCTCCAGGTCACACAATTAGTGAAACCATTACCAACAATAGATGTGTACTTTTACTTCTAAAAATTAATGTTTAAGCTTTTGGTGCTTTACTATATTATCTTTTTAAGAGTAGAGATAATGTAGGTTACATATTTAAGAGATGTATTTCTCATTTGATAGTAGTGACATCTTTCATTCTTTAAAAAGATTCACTTATTTGAAAGTCAAGAGTTACACAGAGAGAGACATCGAGAGAGAGATCTTCTGTCCTCTGGATCACTTCCTAGATGGCTGCAATGACCAGCACTGGGCCAGGCTGAAGTCAGGATTCAAGGGCTTCATTTAGGTCTCTCACATGGGTGTCAGGGGGCCCAAGCATTTGGGCCATCTTCCACTCCTTTGCCTGGGGCATTATCAGGGAGCTGGATAAGTAGAGCAGCCAGGGACACGAAGTGGCACCCATATGAGATGCTGGTATCACAGGAGCAGTTTTACCTGCTATGCCATGTGCCAGCCCCTGGTATGTTTCCCACTATCAAAACCAGTCCTTTTGGACCGGCACTGTAGCACAGTGGGTTAAATCCTTGGCCTGCAGTGCTGGCATACCATATGGGCACCAGTTTGAATCCCGGCTGCTCCACTTCTGATCTAGCTCTCTGCTATGGCCTGGGAAAGCAATGGAGGATGACCCAGATCCTTAGGCCCCTGCACCCATGTGGAAAACCCAGAAGAAGCTCCTGGCTCCTGGCTTTGGATTGGCCCAGCTCCAGCCATTACAGCCATTTGCAGAGTGAGCTAGTAGATGGAAGACCTCTCTCTCTCACTGTTTGTACCTCTCTCTGTAACTCTTTCAAATAAAATAAATAAATAAATATATATATATATATATATATATATATATATATATATGTAAACAGCTGCTTGTAAAACTGATCACATACTAGCCCCATTAAAAAAAACTGAGAACACCACTCATGGTTTGATCCAAAGCACAGAATTGTGAACGGTAAAATAAATTAACTAATGATTGGTGCACAACTGCTGGGATACAATGAATGCCATGCTGCAGAAGCTTGCAATCTTTTTTGGGAAATGAGACAAACTCCTATTTAACAAGTTCATTCCTTTTTTTCCTAACATTTATGATTTATTTGAAAGAGTTATAGACAAGAGAGAGAGACATAGAGGGGAAGATCTTCCATACTCTGGTTTACTCCCCAGTTGACCGCAATGGCTACGAATGGGCCAGACCTAAATCAGGAACTTATTCTGTGTGTCCCACATGAGTATCAGGGGCTCAGGCACTTGGGCCATTTTCTCCTGCTTTTCCCAGGCCATTAGCAGGGAGCTGGATCAGAAGTAGAGCAGCCTGGACACTGACAGTGCTTTACCCAGTATACCATAACTCCGGACCCACAGAATTCATTCTTTAATAAGCATTTTCAAGATCTCACTCCTTTGAATCCAAGGTGAAGTGAAACATGAACACAAATAGTGCCCAATAATTCTCTAGCCTCAGTTCCTGACATTTTCTCTTATTTTGCCCATCCACTCTGAAATTCCTCTCTATCTTCCAATAGCCTGAGTGATGTATATTTATCATACCCCTTATTCCTATTAAGTAACTTATCCTTTGGATTGATAAGCTTATTGGAAAAATAATCCTTCATCTAGGTCAAATGTATCTGTTATAAGCCCTTATGTTATTCAATCAATACTTTTACTTCCTAATATATTATTTTATTTTTGTATCTACATATTCTTAATTATATAATTAATATCTGTCTCTGTCACTAGGCTGCAGTCACCAAGGGCTCTGTGCCTAACATCTAGCCCATTGCCTGGCACATTGGCAGGAACTTAATACAAACATCTGTGGTAAATTATTTAATCATGTTACTACCATAAAACTTAATTGATAAAACTTTTTCAATATAATTTATTTCAGTTGTGAATAAATATGCTGCATACTGATTCCATCAGTTTATACAAGATATTGGCTGTGACCTCACCACTCAACCTGTAGTAGTGTCAGCATCACCTTAAAGCCTGTAAGAAATGCAGAGTCTGAGGACCCTTTCCACATTCTCTATGTCAGAATATGAAACTTACAGGATCTCCTGGGTGCTTCTGGAGCACTGCAATATGTTGTAAATCAGGGATTAGAAACTCAGATACTTTGGCCAGGCAGATCTCCAAAGTCAGTCAAGCAAGGCAGATATAAATGGATAAACCTGATAAGAGGTGACCTCTGACCTTTGGCCTCTTCATAGTAGGAGTAGTGGGGACTCTGTTGACTTGGAGATCTTTGTAAGAGGCAGGCATTGGGTAGGTGTTTGACGCAGTGGTTAAGATGCCCCTTGGTACACTTGCACTCCATATCAAAACGCTCTGTTGCAGTTTCAGCTACTCTACTTCTGATCCAGGTTCTTGTTCATGCTCACCCTGGGAAGGCAGCAGATGATGGCTGAAGTACTTGGGTCCCTGTGACCTATGTGAGCAACCTGGATGGAGTTGCAGGCTCTGTTGCACGCATTCAGAGAATGAATCAGTGGGAGGAAGATCTCTTTCTCTCTCTCTCTCTCTTCCTTTCAAATAAAATAAAAATAAATGCATTTTTAAAATAAATAAAAAGGGCAGGCTGCAATCCAGATCTATATCATTGCAAGCTTAATGTTATATGATCTTTGAATAGTTCAAAAGACACAAGAAATGTGAACCTACGTGTAGAGTCCAAGGATGTAAACAAGGGCAATTCAATTCTTTTTAAAGCGGAAGAATGTTGAGGACCAAACAGAGCTCACATGTGTGGCAGTTATGTTTGGAAGGTCTCCGGGTTACAAATGAGAATACCTTTAGGAAAGCAGTAAATGCTTCCCAATTCCTCAGTAATTCGGAATTCTTTGGTTTTATAAGTCATAAAACCCCCTTTATTTTCTCTAACCACATCATTCATTATTTCTTTCATTAATTTACTCACCAAGTTCTCTTTAATGTCTATGCTTGCTGTATAGGCCCTGTGGCAGGTGCAGAAAACTTATAGATGGATAACAAATAATCCATGGCTTCCAAAGGCTTGTACTCTCATACTGACAACATATGTTTTTTGAAACAGGCAGTGTGTGAGTGTTGCTGCAATAATTGGTCACATCTACTTTTGAGAGCTATTCTTAAGAAGGTTGGACTCTAACATGAGTAACTTACTCATCTAAATGGTGAGACAGCAGTAGAAGGTACAGATTACTGACAATGGTGAGGAGGAGGTTTACAAGAGGATGTGGTTGAACAACAGCAAAAAAAAAAAAAAAAAACCAAAAAAACAAAAAAACGCAAAGTGAGCTCTGAACTGAACGTGATTCCTTGGTGATTTCAAAATGTTACAACCTCTTGAAACACTTCCTCAGTTGCTGGCAGCCAAGAAATACTAACTTTATCTTCAGGCAAAGAAGGAAAACAGCTTCACAAAAGCTCATGTACCCTAAAGACTTAATTAACTCACTTAACCACATTTTGCATATTTTCCTTTTTTTTTTCTAACTCGTTAGGTTCTCATTTACTGTTGATTTGAGGAGGTTTTTCTCTCTTCATCTTAGTTCCAGAAATTCATAATCCCTCTGGAGGAAGAAGTGACATTTGACAGAAAGCCCCACACTGGTAACAAACACTTCAAAAGGCCTTATGCTCATTTGGTAGCATCTGTGATCATAAATGTAATAAAAATCAACTGAATATTTCATTCAAATACTGCTTTATTATCCAGTGGTGCTGAGTGAGCAAAGGTCTAATCATTTCTAGGACTCGATTGTCCAGCCAGGATGAAAGATTCAGTTTCACTTCACCTGAGCTTTCTATTTCATTCATGCTTCTATGTTGAAGTGCTCTGATGATAAAATCAGTAATTTTTCAGTAATTATTTTTCTGTGACAAAATTATAATTTGTTCTTCAAAACACTTGTCACCAAGTGTGTAGTCTGGGATGACTGTGTCCTTCAGGATGCACTAACTCTCTGAATAGCAAGCACCTCCCTATGTAGAACTTACTTTGAGGTTTATTTTCATTGCCTCTTTTTTGACCAGGGCAGGAGTTTCACACCCCATTTTATTGTCCTTACATAATGTCTACACTCTTCATACAGTACAAAGTCTTTGCCTTCAGCAGACATGTCAGTGTTCAACATTATTTCTCTCTGATGTTTCCCAATTTCTCTTTTGTAGTCAGTAAAAAAATCAATCTAATTGCTGCTGCTTTGCTTATCGTAGAGAGTAGGCAGGTGAGAGTGACCCAGAAAAATCTTGATTCGATTCTATTCTCTGTGGCAGTGTTTTCATTTAAACCATCTCTCTCTTAAGTTCTCTCTCTCTCTCTCCCTCTCTCTCTCACCCTTCTCTCTCTTTGTCATAGATCACTTCTATATTTTTCTTTTGCCCATTTAATTCTTGCATATCAGCTACAATGACTTTTTGCTCTCATGCCCCTATTTTGCTTGACGTACATCAGTGAGTTTTCACTAGCTGAAAGAATAAAGCTCAGACTCTACATCTGACATAGGCACTGCTTTATATTGTGTCTCCTGCTTAGCCTTTTATGGCTGTACCAGCCACCCTTCAACTACTTCTGATGTCTGAATGATACAATATTGACTTCCAAACTTGGCTTTTCACCTTGCTAAAGAGAACACTCCACTACCTTCCACTGTCTCTCAGCCTGTTGTTCCCTCTTCCTTCTCCTGTGAGTCTTCCCTGGGGCATATTGCCACCTTGTACTTGCTTTGAGAGCACAGTCTATGGAAACTGTCTCCCAAGATTCCAATCACAGCTCCTCCACTTATTAGTTCTGAATCTCAAGTAAGTCATTCTGCCTCTTGGGTGTTTTAGTTTCCTCATCTGTGGACTGGCATAATGTTAGCGCTTACCTCACCAGGTTGCTGTGAAAATGGAATGAATAAATACCTAGAAATAACTTATTTGTAAGTATATAATAAATTATTATGACTAATCCAAAATCTTCACAAGATATTAATATTATATTTTCAGTGAACTTAAGTATAATGAAAAGAAAACTTACTGTAAGAAAAGATTATAAAGAGAAAACATTCCAAAGCCAAATATAAATTATTTGTAGATTACCAATTAACCAGGATTAGTAATTTTCTGTCTCTTTTGCTGATCAGGATAATCAACATATAGTTTTTGAACTTGAAGATTAAAACTAATGGGATTTAAATTAAGGAGTATCTACATCCAAAAGAAGGAATAGAATGTAAAAGTAGTCATCATATAATGACTCTATTGCTTTCCCAAACTCAGTTAAATATTTTATTGATTATTACCAATATTCAGCATTTTCAGGAGAATTTTTATCATAAAATATTAGGAGAATGAATATTTGACAGTGTACAAGATATAATGGTTCAGACAAACACTGTACCAGTTTGCATAGACAAACTAAGACTCTGCCGTTTCCAGTACCAGTTACTTGGGTTTGAAGTTCCAAGTTGCACATAGAATAACAGGAGATCATTATGACCAAGAGAAAGTATGTGCTTTCAGTTCCTTCCTGGGATGCTACTTCAATTTCAAGTTGGCTCTGAGGCCAGATCATGTTTCTAACTAAAGCAATCATCCTGGGCTTCTAGAAAGAGTCCTGATGCTGTGATACCCAGACAATTTAAGGGTTGGGAACAGAGTTGGGATTTAGTGAAAATTTAAATTTTAAGTAAAAGCGGGTTCCCTTGTTGAAAGTATGCTGAAACCAAAAAAGGTGTGAGGAACTGTCAGGTGGGTACCTCTTTGACTTCCCCAAATGCCAGAGCTATAGTCTTCTGGGGTCAATGCTAAACTGCTGACCTCCTCTGGATTGCGCTGAAGGATTAGGAGCTAGTCACTGTGACATAGATTTTTTTGCCCAAAGCAGGGCCCTGTTGAGAGTGAGAGGGTTCAATAATTTTCATATCCCTGATTTACCCAGAGCAATGGAAGAAATAAGGAAAATTTCTGGAAATCTGGGTCTTGTGGTTATCCTAAAGTTTGAGTTAGAAGAAATAGTGAATACCAAAAGGGGTAAACAGATTTTGTTACAAATGATTCCTCTCTCCTGCCCTTTGTGTGTGTGTCTTAGTCTATCTTTCTTTTATGTTGATGGCTTTTTCCATCTTCATGTGTTTAAGTGTGTGTATAGTGCTCATAAGACCCATGCAATAAGAAAAATTCCTACATAAGGCAAACAACCCTGATCTGTTAAACTATCACTATATTGTAAATTATAATGATGTTATCTCATAAGATTGCAGTGTTTATGAAATTCATGTGTGTTGAGAATATTAATATTTTCACAATAATTCATAACATTCTACATTCCCAGTATTTTACTCAATAGGAAGGTACTTTGAAAAATTTGTAGAAAATACGTATGAAGAAAACACTATGCATGAATTTCTAAAATTTTCTTACATCAAAATAAATATATCTCTTGATTCTATTTTTTTCAAAAAACTTTTTGAAGTCCCTTCCTAGATACATTCACATTTACTGTGAATCTGAACATGATTTGTTGCTTTGCCTTTTGAGCTTTTCAATTAGAAGCCTATGTTTGAGAGTTGAAACAAAAATCTAATTTTGTTTCTTCTGTGAAATCTGTCAGAGTGTTTGACTATGCATTCAAGAAGTAATGGATGATGATCTATGCTATACGCTAAGTACTGTTAAGAATTTATGTCTGACAGAAAAAAATAAGATGTGCACTTTTGCTCAAAATATTCCCTATTGAATCTTAATGTTTACACATGGTAGAGTCTACTATTATTTGCAATAATATACTTATGTCATTAACTATCTACTTAAATGAAATTTAAACATTTATTTCTCCTCACTCTACTCCTGATTACATCTGGGGCATCTTTTCTGTGAAGCTGAGTCATCCTATGGTGGCTATTCCTGAACATGACAGTCTTGATTCCAAAGAGGTAAATGTGAAATACAACTGGAGACCTAGTTATCCATTTCCAGGTGATATTAGTTTTAGAAATAAACCAATTTTTTTTACATGTTAGCAAAATCTTGATTAAAAAAAAATGTGACCAACTGGCTCCCTTTGTGTTGTCTGAAAGCATGTGTCAGTTGCATAAGTAAATTTTTGCTGCTTCTCAATGTGGGAGGTGGTACAGGTGCTCCTGCTGTGTGTAACATCATGACCTCAAGCTAACTCATTCTAATCCAAGTGTCTGTCTTTGTGATATTTCTTTGGGTTTGTGAATGAAACTGCTGTTATCTTCTCTTTAGAGTGTTAGTGGATGTCCTAGAATGTATGTGTTGTGTTTTGGGAGTCAGATGTCCCAGTATCAACTAGTATTTCAGTTGGGTTCATAGGCAAAGGACTACTTAGCCTACCGAATCCCTTCCCACCTCCACCCAGTGAATTTTGTGTGTGGCATGCAGCACACAGGCAAAAACATACTAGCTCATTCATGATCTCCAAATTTCATGCACGTGATTAACCACCTTCACATTTGGAGCTGACAAACAAGAAGTTTTTGAAAAACCTTCTTTTATTTTTATAAGTGCAGTATAACACAGAGACAAAGAAAACATTTATAAAGGGCTATTTTCTCTATGGCTTAATTGTGCATTCATCAAGAGCAGGAATAATTGAACAATGTTTTCTTCTTCTGCATCCTCTCTGATGAAGTAGAAAATGTGAGATAAACAGTGATATTTAAAGTGGCTGTCTGTAAGAAGGGAGTGGATAAGCCCACATATTCATTTTAGATAGCGTCATAGTGAAGTGTGCTTCATTTTCATTTTGCAGCCTCCGAGTTTAGAACAAAGAACCAAGCATAATACAAAAGAAAAGTAGGAATTATTTTTAAGGCAATATCCTAAACATAGCATTATTGATTCTATGAGTATAGAGAAATGGGAGATTTTTGACACATTTAGCTAGGTTGCTATCCTGAAAACTTGCAGCAATTTACCCTACCGGGGGTGTGTTACTACACCTGTGCCCATGCTCTCTTGCCAGTGATAATTAGTGTAATTACCAATTTACTGAAAGCTCACTAAATGTTAGAAACAGTGTTATGCATGTCAACTTACTTAATCTTCACAAAAATATTCTATGTTCAATACTATTATTATTCCTATTTTGCAGATGGGGAAACAGCCTGAGGGAAATGAGTCTTTTACTCAAAGTCACCTAGCTTAGAAGTGTCTGTACAATCAGGAAGTGAATCCAAAAGTGATTGAGCCTCTGCTCTTAAGTACTGAACTATACTCGGTGCAGTATCTAATGCCTTAAAATTCTTAATTTAGTTAAATATCTTTATCTAAATATTTCTTTCTTTATTTCTTCCTATACTATTTACAACTTTCCCTTTTTAAATCTTTCATAAAATAATATATTTTTATTGTGTAGTAAGCCTCCTTTACATAGTAAAGATATTTTATGTCAAATATGTTAGCCCTCTCAGTGTGATGATGTTCAAAAATAATTAAATCAAAAATATTTTAAGTGAATAAATTTTGTACATTTTGGATGAATATAAAAATCAAATGTTTTTTAAGCACGATCATTTTTGTTCAACTTCATATAGACTATATTTACACTCAGCCATATAAAAGAATGAAATCCTTTTTTTTGTAATAAAATGGATGCAACAGGAAACCATTATACTTAATGAAATAAGCCAGTCCCAAAAAGACAAATGCCATATATTTTCCCTGATCTGTAGTAACTAATAGAGTACCTAAAATGTAATGCCTAAGATTGAAATTGCCATTTTGAGGTTTTATGATTGTTTACAGTTCTTGTCTCTATTGTTGAGGAACAATTTTTTTTTCAACTTATTATTTGTTGAACTCTTTATTTTGAGAGTGGTTAACTTTATGAGTATAAAGTAAACTGAAAGTAGATCAGTGTAAAAATTAAGGGTGGTACTAGGAGAGGAAGAAGGGTGGGAGCATGGGCGAGATGGAGTGTGGGCGAGAGGGAGGGCAGGGTGGGAAGTATCACTATATTCCTAAATCTGTGTACATGAAATACTGGAAATTTGTATGCCTTAAATAAAATTTTAAAAATTCTACCTTTAGAAAAAGGTTTTCTACACAATAAGAAAAATAAATTGGTTATTTGAATAATAAAACACTTGGTTCATATAATAAATGATGAATTGCACATTTTTAAACATTATTTATTTGAGAGGCAGAGTTACAGACAGAGAAGGAAGAGACAGAGATAAATCTTCCATCTGCTTGTTCACTCCCCAAATGGCCACAATAGCTGCAGCTGGGCATATCTGAATGCAGGAGCCAAGAGCTTCTTCCAGGTCTCCCATGCAGGTGCAAGGGCGGGGTCATTGCTTTTCCATTCCATAGCAGAGAGCTGGATCAGAAGTGGAGCAGCCAGGACTAGAACTGGAACCCATATGGGATGCTGGTACTGCAGCCAGAGGCTTAGCCTACAACACCCCAGCACTGGCCCCAAGAAATTTTTTTAATAAAAAGATTTATTTTATTTATTTAGAAGTCAGTGTTGGGGTTGGGGGGAGAGAGAGTGAGAGAGAGAGAGAGAGAAAGATAAAATGAATCTCCAATCTGCTGAAACATTCCCCAGATGGCTTAATGACCAGCCCTGGGCCAGGCTGAATCCAGGAGCCAGGAGCTTCTTTCAGGTCTCCCACATGGGTGGTAGGGGCCCAGGTATTTGGGTCATACTCCACCACTTTCCCAGGCCATTAGCAGGGATCAGAAGTGGAGCAGCCGGGACTCCAACCTATGCCCATATGGGAAGCTGGCACTGCAGGTGGAGGCTTTACTCCCTATGCCACAGAGCCAGCCCCAGTTTTGCATTTATTATACTAACTTTAACAACCCCTGCAGACAAAGCTTAAAATTAAGCTAGTGATAAGACTGCCCCTCCAAAAAAAGATTTTTATTCTAATCTGCAGTATCTGAGAAATGCCACGAAAGAAACTGTTTGAAATTTCACATTTGTGTGTGACATTGTTAGTATTAAAAGAAACTTAAGTAATTAAGCAAAAGTGCCATATTTCACTTTTGAATAGCATTGGCACATATTAGAGCAGTTTAACAACTTTTACAATTCCTCATGTTATGTGATCAGACCTTAATATTGATCCAAATATTTTCTTCAAATCCTCTCTGGGTACTTATTTACCTGCAAAACATCAACCAAGGAAAACATCTGCTTTCATAAAGTAATGCAAGTCTTATGATTCTATGGCCTAAGGGGGCAAACCATTCCAGTTACAAACCCAGTGAAAACGAAGAATTAAGGAAGAGCCCTGGATTGCATCTCAGAATCTTTCCCTTGCTTTTTCTTTCATTTACCCTTACCCTCACATTTGACAACAAACCTATCAAATTGACTTTCTTGGAGCTGGATTTTTATTTTAATTTTTTAAAGATTTATTTGTTTATTTGAAAGAATTATAGAGAGAGGTAGAGACAGAATTCTTCCATCTGCTTGTTCACTCCCCAGTTGGCTGCAACGGCCAGAGCTGAGCCGACCTGAAGCCAGGAGCCAGGAGCTTTTTTCAGGTCTCCCACAAGAGTACAGGGGCCCAAGACTTAGGCCATCTTCTGCTGCATTCCCAGGCCATAGCAGAGAGCTGGATCAGAAGAGGAGCAGCCGGGACTAGAACCAGTGCCCATATGGGATGCTGGTGCTTCAGGCGAGGGCTTTAACTCACTGTGCCACAGCGCTGGACCAAGCTGGTTTTTTAGTGAAACAAATTACACTGCTGTTTGAGAGGCTCCATAATGGAGTTCGTTGTTTAAGTTCTGACTACTCCACACTTCCAATCCAGTTTCCTGCTAATGCACCTGGGAGGCAGCTGATGATGTCCCAAGTACGTGGGTTCCTGTTAAGCACATATTAGACCCAGATGGAGATTCTGACTCCTAGCTTCAACTTGGTTTAGCTCCAGCTCTTGAGGACATTTGAGTAGTGAAAGAGCAGATGAAAGATTGATTCTCTCTCTCTCTCTCTTTGCCCTCTTGCCTTTTAAACAAACAATAACTTAAAAAATAATGACTTTCTTGTATTGTAGCCCTGTAGCCTATGTTGGGAAAATGGAAAAAAAAATCTTCTGCCAACCCATAAATCCTCTTTACAAAGATGATAGAGAAAAAATACACTTTTATTTTTGTAAGTACCAACCAGAATGTAATGCCTATGTGCATCATAGGCAATCTGCTAAGAGATTACAAATACAGGAAGCAATCTCACCCTTTATATAGCCAAGCAGATTTAGCCCCAATATATACATATTCTCAAGATAAACAATAACTCATCCTCAAGTAGGAGGAAATGACAGTACCATTTATCACACATAGTTCATCCTAAATTTACCTGGTAATTGGGGCAACCATTTGTGTCTGTCTTCACACAAAGGAAAAATAAACTTTTCCTATATTTAGGATGGGAGAAAGTTTCACAACTGTGAATCACATGTCAACAAAAGATAGGGTCTCAGCCTCCTGGAAATTAGGAGATAGGTTGCCTCTCTTCCCTGGATTTCAAAGGAGGTCATTCTTAAGTCCTTGAGAAAGACTTTATTGGTTCTGACAAAAGGCTCATCTAGTTTTCAAAAGGAGTTATTTTCATTTCAAAGAGAAGAGTTTGTATTTACAAGACAAGGGCTTTTTTTTTTTTTTAAAGTGAATGCTCTAAGAAAAAAAAAAATTACTTCCCTTTATTCAAAAGGGACATAATTAAGCTCTTATTTTTGATTTCCATATGTACCTACACATGGTTGGGCCTTCTAAGACTGAAAGCTCAGAAGAGTTTGACTTTGAAAGAGACAATAAAAAGAAACCTGTCTTACTCATTTGCTCTTCCAGAAACCTAATTGAATCTTTTTTAGGAGGTGTGTGTGTTGGGGTGTATGTGTGTGTGTGCGCGCATGTGTGGCGGGATGCTGGGGAGGCGGAGGGATTAAGAACTTTGAAGTCTCACCTTTAAAGTCATCTCAAAAGATTGAAGTTGGTATTGCATATTTCAGTGAGTCTGTAAAACTGAGCAGAAGTCAAGAACTAAAAAGACTTAACACTCCTCTGCATCAATGCTTGGGAAAACTATTCCTAGTTTTTCAAGAAAAAGCAATAAAGTCAGGGTTGATAGCTATTTGGAGCTCAAGTCATTCAGTATCAGGTAATTTTGATTCCAGAATCAATGTTTTGCTCTCTCTAGAGCTATTGTACTGGCATTTTTTTTAATCTACCATGCTGTATATATCATAGTGCCTTACAGCTTTTGGCTTATGGGTAATAAATTCCTGCATTAGATCACGTGTTTTCCTACCACAGTTCATAGTTCCATAAGTGAACAAAATATAGTTACAATCTTTTAGAAAAAAAGGAATATGCAATGTGATGTTATGATATATATTCTCTAGAAGTGGCTTTTTTCTGGATATGTGAAATCTGGTCTCATATTTACAAGAACATACATGTAATTTGCTTTATTTGGCAAGAAAAAAAGTATAGGTATTTGGCTTTGCAAGAAAATAGAATGTAAAACTAATCCCCAGTGCATATTCTTTTAAAAAGTTTTCTGTATTCTTGGTGTTGGGCTTCACAATGCTACATTAACTATTAACCAAATTAACTCTAAACAAAAAGAAATATTTGGAATTTAGTTCCCTTCAGAATTATGACATGCAAAGTATTATAAGTTCTTTCTTACTTATGTTTTGTTACATCCAAAATAAGTGTGTATTCAACTGGAAAAGTAGGAAAATCTTGAGCCTTAAGTGTCAAAGTGCTAGTCTAAAAATAAGGATTTATGTATTTATCCAATGGAATTTATCTTCATGCCTATCATTGTTATTCCCAAGTTATTTAGCTCTTTACCCATTATAAGATGGGTGAAAGAAAGTAAAACTTTCATAAAAGGTGTAAAATGATGCCTCTGCTTTTCCTTGCATAATCCATCATTTCCAATCAGCTGGGGAACTAGATGCCAAACATTACTTTGATTCACCAGTGGGTTCAGAGAGGACTGACAGATTGTGCTGAGTTTGCCAGTGTGGTATCAGAGGATTAACTACCTATGCTTCTTTAATCTGATTTAATTATTCACATAATCATAAAATATTATATTTGAAAGGGAGTTTCAAAGGCATTTCCTTCAATATTTCATTTAATGTGATAATCCTGTCTACAAAATGTATCCTTATATATGAAGATAGTTAAAAATTAATGGAAAATATAATTAAAAGATGTATATTTTGGAGAAAATTTATTGAAATCCATGCTCACCTGGAGTCTTCAGAAATTTAATGGAAATGGGTATCATGAAAAAATACTCATAGGTTTTACACTCAAATAAGCTTATCTTTTAATTCCATTTCCCCTTGAATTTTTTGAAATACCTGTGTATCTCCTATTTGTATTCATCTGAAGATAAAGTGTTTACCACTTCACAAAGCAGACTCAATCTATGTTTATTATGACTAAGAAAAATGAAATAATGACTATATGAACAGCAAAAACAAATAGAAGGGACTGAATAAACTGCCATTTAATTTGAAGTACTTTGGCCTTGGCCATGATATTTAATTTTCTTGAACCTCATTTTCATTGTATGTACAATGAGATCAAAAGATTATGATGAAGATCTCTGCTACTGTATATAAAGTACTTAACACATAAAATATGTAATACTTAATGAGTGTTAGCCAAAGGAGAATTTATTTGAATCTCTTATGATAATATCAAGTAAATGTTGATGATTTCAGGAAAATGAAATTAATGTTGATTTTTGTTTGTTAAAGAATAAAATGATAGATAATTTAGTCATTTCCTTCTGCATTCCAGAGCTTCACAGAATGAATCCAGGATGATAAAAGTACAACTCATTTCTCCCTCTCTCTTTTTTAAAGATTTATTTATTTGAAAGGCAGAGTGTCAGAGACTTGGAGAGGGAGAGGGAGAGGGAGAAAGGGAGAGAGAGAAGGAGAGAGAAAAAGAGAGAGAGAGGAAGAAGGGAAAAGAGAGACTGAGAGAGACTGATCTTCTGTTTTCTGATTTTCTGGTTCATTCTCCAAATGCCCCGTAAGAGCTGTGGGTAGGCCAGGGCAAAGCCAGAAGAGCAGGAACTCCATCCAGATCTCTCACATGGGTGGCAGGAACCCAAGTACTTGACCCATCATCTCTGCTTCCTGGTTGCATTAGCAGGAAGCTGCATCAGAAGTGCAGAGTAGCTGAGACTGGAATCAGAAGCTCAGACGTGGGCTTCAGGCATGTTAAACAGAGGCTTAACCTGCTGTACCACAACACCTGCCTCAACTCACTTCTTATTTCATAGCTCGATTTTCCATGATCAGAGCAAATCAGTATAGTAATATAGTTACTCCCAGGTCTCCATGCATTGGCTTTATCTCCTCTTCTGGTCTAACAAATGCAGTTTCTCATAATGGCACAGAATATATGTTTCATAATCTTGTTTAGCTACTTGGCCATGCTATCCTCAGGGTTCCTTCTGATTTATTTTTCTGATTTAGTTACCCTTTGCACATAATCAGTGTCCTCCATGGAGCCAGCTCTATCCACAAGTCTCCCACACCCCCACTTATTCACCCCATGATGAGGCCCAGGGCATAGCAAAGAGAGTTGCCTACAGGAAAGCAACAGACCCCTTTATTCTTCACCAGCCATTTTGTCATGCTCCATCATCAGCCAAAAGTTGGGACCTGGAAAGAGGAAGTTCTGGCCATTTCCTCCTTTGGGGTCATTCCTTACTATTCCCATTGTTCTATTAGAGTAATGTTTTGGATCTAAAATTTTCTTCTTGCCTGATCTCTGGTGTTTTCTTATATATTTTCTTTTGTATAATCTGCCTCCACAGTTGGTAATAACCATATCTATTCAGTTAAGTTTATCTTATCTGTTCTAGACAGTCTAACTCTATCAAACAGAGATTAAGTGGATAAAGCTATTATTGAATTCACTCTCCCACCACATAGCAGCATTATAAAGCCAAGAAAATCAATACATGAAGAAAAAGCAAGAGGTTCTTTTCTGTCTCTCTGTGTTGTAATATTCCAGTTTGCCAAAGCTGGGACTTAATCCAACACCTATTCACTTTAAGTCGTTTCTGATGCTACATTTTAGGGAATGATGCAGTCAGTACTAAAGGAATGGTAAGGTAGCAGCAAAATAATGAGAGGGTGAGGGACTGTGGGTGGGAAACGACAATACTGCTCCTTAAGGCTGCCAGCCCCTCGAAGCCATCACAACTCCTTGTAGGAGGTCAGAACAGCTCTGCTTAGCTCTCAAGAGATTAGAATCTTATGTGAAGGTACAGCCAGATGTTTTTATTATGCCAATAATCATGTAACAAAAAAGCAACAACTGGAGTAATTATAAACACAGTTCCTCATTAGTTTTTCTATGAGATGGTATGCCTAAATATTAATGTATAATTTTAAAGTATATTTTTCTAAGTTTATTGAACTATATCAACCTTTTGTTTCTCTTATTTTGCAGCAATGAAGTTGGAACGGAAGTTGAAAACACAGGCTGCTGGTTTTATGGAATGCTGGTGTTAACCACTTGCTAGATTAAATTATTTTTTCCAGGAGGTGTGCTCCCTTTCTGAACTGCGGTGCAGCAGAGGCACTAAACAAAGTTTGCTGTAGACATATAGCATCACAGTCCTCTACTAACACCCAGCATAGAAAAGATTTACTTATAGCTTCTTGCATCTTTGATAAAGCCTTTAATGCCTTCTATTATGCTGACAGCAATACTAATGTGACCTATATTTAGCCGGCAAATAAAGAAGAATCATGGCTAAATAGAAGAATGGGTGTGACTGTTTTTCAACATTAATTTGTTTAAAGCATACGTTATTAGCATAATCAGGTTTTTATTCATTGTTTGATTAACTTGCAAAAACCTATTTCCTTCCTGCTCTCAAGGGAAACTAATATTTAGGGGTCCACTGGGGAGAATGTGAACATGAGAAGGTTGACATTTCATATAACACAACAATGCTTTTTTCTGTTCTGTGCTGCTGGGACAGACTGTACCAGGGACATCCCAATGATGATGAGGTCTCTCCAGAATCACTCTCTCTCTGTTTGGCATCACATTATTCTCATGAAGACTACTTAAGAGTCAGTTTGTACCCACAATCCCAGAGGCAGCAGAAACTACAGAGCAAATCCACACTGTGATGAAACTCCTGGAGCCCATCAGAAGCATATTTGGACCTTAGCTATAGATAGCTGATACTCCCCAGCTTAGAGCATTCTGCTTTCATAGGAATGGGTAGGTTCCTTCTTATGTATGAGTATATTTATTGACTGATATTTATCCTTTATAACAATTTCTTTCTCTGCTATAGGCACACATTAGTTATTTAATATTTATATTTTGCTTAAATATTTTTAAAGATTTTCTGCATATATCTTCAATAAATGTAAATGGTATTGTTTATATTCTACTTCTGTAGCTTTTCACTCAGCAGTATGTTTTTAAGTCTCTACATATTGCTCAGTAGATGTCTAATGGGTTATTTCTTCCTAGCTGTATAGTGAGGTCTCATCACATTTCACCTACTTGTCTACCCTGTCTCCCAGATCATCTCCTTGTACCACAACCTGTTGCGATGTACATTATTGTGTGTGCTTCCTTGTGGACCCTTGTGAAAATTTCTCTAGAATATGGGACTAGCATTGTTTAGTTCTACAGAATGTATGTATTATTTTGCTAAGTTCTCCCAGATTGCTCTCTAGAAGGGATAACTCATTTTTATTCCCACCATCATCACATTAAAGCTTTTATATCTTTAAATCCTTCTCCACCTTTGAAGATCTGAGCTCTGAAACATTAGGGCATCCTACCATTTTAGACAACCTTTAAAATGGAAAGGTTGTTTTTAACATGGTATCTTAGTCATCTTAAATTTTCCATTTTCAAGACATTTTATACCCTTTAAATCACTGCAGTTGTCAGTTAAGTATTACACTTATCAAAACTTGAGCCTGCAGTGTTACTTGATGGAGTCACCAAATTAGTGAACGGCAAACCTAGCACAATGTCTTTTGATTAACTACTATGTTATTTTCACAAAAGCATTCTGCATCCAGACACTGTGATCTAATTTATTTGTTAAGTATCTCACCAAAGACCCTAGTCTTATAGGCATGAGCAAAAGGAGAGCACATGTTGGCTGTGGGGAGAACATGGTCATGGAAGCTGGTTGTTGTTTTGATTGCTGAATGTAGCAGTCAATGTGCTGTGGCGATTGAGAATATCATGGATATTTCTGAGTAGGAAAGAGGTGGAAACAGATGATAAGGAATAGACCAATGGTGAGACTTTGTCTTTATTTGGATTCCCCCCAGGAAGCTTGACTCTTAAGTCGGGGATTTAGTATAAGCTTATTTGGAAGATGATCTCTAGAAATACTGAAGAGGAAGCTAGAGAATGGAAGGATCCAGTAAAGGATGTGTTTAAAAACCAGTTACTGAAATGCACAACTGGAGTTCATTTCCACAGAGATATGAAGACCCATTATTTGCTTATGAAATTTTAATTAGAGGAAATGGTGAATCTGTTGAATATTGTTCTTTTTAGTCTCTACTGTGCAAGAAGAAAAAGCTAATTGAAAGCTTAAGTAACAAGGAAATATTATCAGAGTTTTGTCTATGGACCAATAAAAACTTCTGTAAATAGAAACAGGAACAAAAGTCCTTCTTGAACTAAACTGTTGTGGATTTGCACATTTGAACCATTTACCAATTGGGAATTAAATAAACTATGTGGGAAAAATAAGTTGGTTAGTAACGAGATTGTTTTGCTTAGTGAAAGCCCAGGTGCCTTTGAACTATTAATTAATAATCAAGAGATGTTTCTAAATGTATTTAAAATATATATTGTATTTTGTGCACTTTCCACATACTCCTGTGTTATACAATTAGCATTACATTCCATTATGCTTTAAAATGTGTTATACTGTTTGACTAGAAATCAATATTTATTTTATACCTCAATGAACATACTTTAATTTCTTCTTATAAAGGTTTTCTAATGGATTTATTTGCAATTGCCAAGAGTACTTAAGCATCTGAGCCCAGGTTTTCTGAAACTCTTGGGGTAAATTTAAAAAATGAAACCACACAATAGGCAGAGGAAGGTACATAAATAATGAAACAAAGATAAAAATTTCCAGGGGGCTATAGATTGTGGCTCAGAAGCACTGAGCAGAATTTCTAAAATAAAAGCAATGAGAGAATGAACTAAAAAATAAAAATGAAATTCCTGTGTCATATTCAGCCAAGGGCATGTTTTGTGTCAGGACTTAAAGAGAGGTGAAGACTAAGAGACTTTTCAGATTTGAGCTGATTTAAACCACTCACCAGAGTAGGAATTCCAGAGATTTCTACAACTGTTTTGGTCATAGGCAGAGTATTTTTTTTTCTTTTAGATTAATATTATTTGCAACATAAAGATAATTGACAATGAATCTTGGTGAAGAATGAGACGGGGAAGGGAGTGGTAGATGGGATGGTTGGGGGTGGGAGGGAGGTTATGGGGGGGAAAGCCGCTATAATTCAAAAGTTGTACTTTGGAAATTTATATTTATTAAATAAAAGTTGAAAATAAATAAATGAATCTTCTTTTAATTATTACCAATAAAAATTAATATTACTTCAGGGAGAAATAGCAGGGATTGTGGAGAAATTAAAGTCACTAGCTTGTATCTCTTTTCTGATGAACATTTAAGATTACAAAAAGAAGTAATAGAGAAAATTCTCCTGCCCAGGATTTCTTTTTGCACAAAACTAATGGAATATTTTTTTTCAAGAGAGAGAAGATTAAAACAAGTTTTCCTCTCAGTTTCCCATCTTATCGTTAGTGACAGATTTAACTTGCATTATTGCTCCAGTATACTAAGAAGACAAATTATATCTCAATGCTAGGATGTGGTAGGATTTGACTTTCAATTTGGTCTTATTTTTGATCCAGATTTCTTTTTACTCTCCAAGTATTTTTCCATTTTTCTCGTGCCATGTACCAGGCAGATAACACACCCCTTCTCTAAGGAAACATCCATAGAGCTATTGAAATGAAACCGTGGCTAATAGGACCCTCTCCACCAACTCATGCTGCAAAAAGCTTTAAGTCTTCTATTTTCAGATTAGAACTTGAAGTCTCCATTTGCCCTATGAACAGAAGATCTGAATAACCAGATCTCGAAATCATATTTGTGTTTCTGTTGCCAAAACCATCCATGCAAGAAGTAACACACCTTTGGAAACAAAGTTCCTTTCTTCTAAGCCATTCCTGATGGGTAGCATACTATGCAAGAAAATTCTTCTCAAATTAGCAAGATCTTCTTCCAAGTGAGTTGTTATTGAACTATAGGCAGAATTCTTTATTTTCATTTTTTTTTAAATGATGCCTTACTTGCTGCTCTATCACAACAGATGATGATTTGCAGGTTAATATACATTTCACTGTTTCTCTACATGGTAGCACTTTTCTACTCTGATTTTTGTAAACTTCTGTTATATCACACTGTTTTAAAAAGTCTAGTGTGTTTTGTGAATCATTTCAGGAACACTTACTAAATCACTCTCAAAAGCACCTGTACAATGTTGCCTCTTTCTAAGCCTGGCTTGAACTATATACCTACTTGCTAAGAGAATTTCAATATCTTCAATATCAATTTCTGTGAATTCCCAATGATTTATATTTTCCTTAACCTCCTCTAGTACAAATTCCCAGCTTCTGTGAAACATTCATGTTCTCCTTTGTTCTCCTTTGCTGCTGTACTCTTAAGAGTGTCTTCATTGTGGCTCACAATCCCTTTACTAAACAATCCCCATACAAAGTAACATCCAACAACATACATAATAGACATTTATTGGAAATTTGAGAGCATTTTGAAGATTGGAAACAAACAGATTTATAACACGGTATTAAAGGTTAGACTATTTAAATTGGATTATAGACTTCCCTATTATAAAAAGAGAGTAGACGATTGATACTACATCAGTGTATTTGGTTTCTACCTTGTGGCGTGGGGTCCTTCTCTCATTTTCTTTCTTCTTAGTTCCATACCACCCACAGATTGCTTCTTGTTTTTTACACAGCCATAATTTATCTTTCTTGGATCCTACCCCCCAAGAAAGTGGCTTATTGATTTTCCTAAATAAAAATATTCTTTCCTCAGAGCCTATTGCTTTACCTCTGAAGTAAAAGACTAAGTTATTTCATTGATTCTCAGAAAATAGTACAAAAAATTTTAGTTAAAAATCAAGCTTTTCCTTCTCCTCCCTTTAATGATTATATCACATGGTAAACTGAGCAAATTAGAATTATCATAGTAAAATATAAAATAAAATCCCAAACCCAAATCCAGAACTTATTGTGTTGGTCTACTTTGTAATTGCTCACTTAGGTGTCCTCTGTTCAAAGTGACATCTACAGGACACAGAACTCTAACGAGAGGCTACTCTTTAGCTCCTTTTACTTTGTCAGATTTTTTTTTTAATTTTTTTTATTAAACTTTTATTTAATGAATATAAATTTCCAAAGTATAGCTTATGGGTTACAATGGCTTCCCCCCTCCCATAACTTCCCTCCCGCCCGCAACCCTCCCCTTTCCCGCTCCCTTTCCCCTTCCATTCATGTAAAGATTCATTTTCAATTCTCTTTGTATACAGAAGATCAGTTTAGTATATATTAGGTAAAGATTTCAACATTTTGCCCATATAGCAACATAAAGTGAAAAAACTACATTGGATTACTAATTATAGCATTAAATAGCAATGTACAGCACATTAAAGACAGAGATCCTACATAATTTTTTTTCAAATTAATTAATTTTCTATGCCATTTCCATTTTAACACCAGGTTGTTTTTTTTAAATTTCCAATTCTCTTTATATACAGAAGATCACTTCAGTATGTAATTAGTAAAGACCTCATCAGTTTGTGCCCACACAGAAACGCAAAGTATAAAAATACTGTTTCAGTACTAGTTATAGCATCACTTGGCTTTAGACGACACATTAAGGACAGATCCCACATGGGATGTAAGTACACAGTGACTCCTGTTGCTGATTTAACAATTTGACACTCCTGTTCATGGCGTCAGTAATCTCCCTAGGCTCTAGTCATGAGTTGCCAGGGCTATGGAAGCCTTTAGAGTTCGCTGACTTTGATCTTATTCCGATAGATTTTCTATCTTCTCAGCTCATCCCAGTCCATAACATGTAAGATTCTCCCTCATTGCCAGACCCTTTCAGGACAGCAACTTGAGTTTGGACAGTATCCTGAGCTCTAATATGACACTTCCCAAAAGGGTAGATCCCATAGTTCTCATACTCTCTCCTCTCTCATTCTCTGGTGAAGCTGTGGAGAGGTCAGGCGCTTGGGTCATTTATACAGGAAAGGGGTGAGGGTTTCCTAGGTTGAAACCATATGGGGGCCAGTGCTGTGGTGTGGTGGGCAAAGCCACCACCTGCAGTGCTGGCATCCCATATGGGTACCAGTTTGAGTCCTGGCTGTTCCACTTCCAATTTAGCTCTCTGCTATGGCCTGGGATAGCAGTAGAAGATGGCCAAAGTCCTTGGGCCCCTTTACCTGTGTGGAGATCTGGAAGAAGCTCCTAGTTCCTGGCTTCAAATTGGCACAGCTCTGGCCATTGCAGCCAGCTGGGGAGTGAATCAGCGGATGGAAGACCTCTCTCTCTCTCTCTCTCTCTCTCTCTCTCTCTCTCTCCATCTCTCTCCATCTATCTCTCCTCTCTCTGTGTAACTCTGATTTTCAAATAAATAAATACATCTTAAAAAAAAGAAACCATATAGGAATCTCCATCAGTGATCATGTGTTGATAAATAAGCTATGATGAAGGTGACTTATGCTTCCCACTTTATCTTAGAAATTTTTAGTAATATTGAGACAAACAGTATTGATTTGAAAGACTCTTGATTGAAAATACACATGACTTTCTGGAAAAAATGTCCAGAAAAAAATTTCAGTTTCTGTTGACTGGCTACATGACAGTTGTACTTACTTTAGAGGTTTAAAATGGAACGGAATGTATAAGGCTAAGGTTGCATATCAGTTCTGAAACCCAAAGTCATTTTTGTTACATAAGACACCTTTTTAGGCTTATTAAAAATATTACATGTCAGCCTGTTTCCTAAGTGAGTGGCTTTATCTACACAATTAATAAAAGATATAAATGGAAACCTGCAGCTGACTGAATTACCCTTTCAGCTCACAGGCTACCTGTACTTCTGCCTAGAACCAGAATTCAACTAAGAAAATATGCTTTGTATGCCTGATAAGCTCCTGCTTTGCTGGATTGCCCTAGGGAAAAACTTCAGCTATTTCCTACAAAGAGAACTTATTTCACTATCAGGCCAGCCTGGACACAAACTCATTGAAGGTTTTCCTGGCAAACACTGGCCAGTCAGCATCCAGGGCATGGCAGCTGATCAGGCAGCCATTTCAAGCCTTTGGCTTTGGAAATGTCACAGACAGGTTGTTAATCAGCCTTTAATTTTCAATCCAGTCACATTCCTCCAGCTTCTGAGTTTGCCAACTTGCTTCTCACTACACATGTATACACCACACACACACACATACACACACACATTTTCCTCTCTCACATAATATACACTTACACAAATAGATGCACTCCTGCAACTCACCATTATAAGCTGAATTTGCAATTCAGCATTTCTTTTTCATTCTGATGGCTATAGATTATTCTAAACTTCTTTCTGAATATTTAACACAGACTTAGGGACACCAGTGTGATGTTATAGGAAAGTCTTTATGGTAACACAATGTGTAAAAAGTTCATTCAACCCTTTCCAGCCCGAATGGCAAACATGTAAAAATTTCCCCTGAGCCCCATCCCACACTCATGGCAGAATTCTTTCCTGATATGCTTTTTAGTTCTGAAGTCCAGTAGGGCTTTAGAATCTTCTACACCGATTTCTAGGTAGCCATAATAAAATGGCTACAATTTATTTTCAGGATGAACTTATTATTAGCCCTGATCTGAAGTGTTGACATTTTCCTCTGTGCTCTTCTTTTTCTTCTTCAAAAAACATTCCTTTTTATTAAAACAATTAGATTCCCTGTATTCATTTTTATCCAGGGCAAGTGGTACCTATGTTGTGGGGCTCTGAACTTCAGGGTGCTGAGCTTTGGAGCACCTCTCTAAAATGTGCCTAAGTCTCTCTTTGATTACTGCAGTGAGCCAGGGTCAGCACCAAATGAGGCACCTCGACTTTGGCAGAGAATTGAAAGGACCTTGGCCCCATTGCTTGCATGCAGATTATGATCCTTTATTCTTTGCCTGGGTCACTTGGGTACTCTGAGTTGCTCAGAGACTCATGTCTGGAGGGTGTCTCAAGTGCAGGCATGGTTTCCAGGAGAGAGGTTTGGTGAGTGGATCACTCCAGCTGTGCTGTGTTATTTATTTCGCTTATAATTAAAGATTAGGCCACCACATGGTGCTAGCATGCTGATTTTTGGTGACTCAACTTTCTTATGTACTTAGCAGCCCAACAAAATAAAATCTTCCTGCAATAACACCATCAATGTTCTACTTATTTTTCCCTTCTAGCAATTTCTCAAAATTCCCATTATTTTCTTATCGACAAAGGAAATAAATAGCCTTTCAATACTTCTAAAATTAAAATGGTTTCTAGTATCATTGGTACTGTTTTTGATTGGCTTAACGAGAGACATGGACCTAACTCTTGCCAGTAGAATTCAAGAGGAATTCTATGTTGAGGCTTCTAAAAAAAAGAGTTTCTAGTTCTTACAAAGAAACACAATAGAAGGTTAACAGGATAGTGGAATGGGAAAGCACATACTCACCATCCTTCTGTGGAAAATATCAATTTAACAATGCATAGATCAATTCCCCTTGTGAACAACCAAACCAAGAAATAAGTTTGTAGGAGGTTCCTGCAATCCAGGAATATATGAAAGCTGCTCTATCAGGCATGGTAGAAAATTTTGCAGCACCATTTTGCCATAGTTTCTCTCTCAAGTCCACTGTCAGGCAATTAGAAGGAGACTCTGAGCTTCCAGCTTCTGCTTGTTGGAGGAATGAGAAGATTGTGCATAATGTACAATGTTCTGACTTTTTGAGGAACTGCCCAACAGCCTGGCTTCTGTCTTGCCTGTCTTGGAGCACTGATGAATTCCTGCATAAAATCAGCATCTAGGGGCTGCTGATGACGTAAGGGTGCCAGGCAGCATGCTGTTACTCCAGAGGGCCTGGGATAGACTGGGCAGAGACTGATATGCCTTGGTAGTCTCCCTCAAGGGAAAAGAGGAGTGGAGTGTACATTTGATATTCCAGCTTTTCAAAGGGTTGTCCAAGGGATTGTCTCTGCTGTCTTGAAGCACATCTGGGACTTGGAAAACTCTAGATGCCTGGGGGACACTGGAGAAAGAAAAGAGCTGGACGGCATGATTCTGCTGCAGATGACCTGTGGTATAGTGCACAGATACCAAAAAAAAAACACAAGAGATTAACCCCTCTAATTAGAAATCAGCACACACTTGTGTGTTGCAAGACATACTTACAGAAAAAGGTTGGGAGGACCTCAGTATTTGTAACTGGCTTGATAGGTGAAGGTTATTTCCTATATGAAGTCAGTTTTGGAAAGGTGTTGGTGCTTATTTTCAAATGTATGGATACCAACACAAAGTTATAAGGAACACAAAGACGTAGGGAAAGTAACCAATAAAAGGAACAAAATAAGCCTCCAGAAACCAGTGCTAAAAACATAGAGGTATATGAATTATGTGATAAATAATTGAATGCCTAATAAGCTCAGGAGAATTATGCATGAATAAAATTAGGTATAGAGAGATAAAAATTGCATAAAATATAAAAAGTCAGAGAGAAATGTTGGAGCAGAATCGTGCAATAACTAAACTGAAAAATTAATTGGAGGGATTCAGTAGCAGACTTGATTAAGCAGAAGAAGGAATAAATAAACTCAAAGACAGGTCATTTAATATTATCCCATCAAAGGAGAAAAATGAAAAAGAAAACATTAATAAGAGAGAAAAACAGCCTATATTTTATACAAACTCATAGTAACCACAGGAAAGTATGTATAAAAGTTACACAAATGCTACAAAAAGTCAATGAAATGTAAAAGAAGACAGAGAGGTAAAGAACAAACAGAAATCAATGAGTAAAATTGAGAGATAATTTCTTCCCTACCATTAAGAGTTTTTTTTTATTTTATTAAAATAATAAGTATTTAACATAAATCTTTTGTACTCCCCACCATATCTGATTGCTGCTTCTACTGTGTCCTATCATAACATTCTATATATACTTCAAACCAAGCTGCTTTTTTGAAGGATTTTTGACTTTTTGATCTCGGTGCTGATGATTTTGAGTCTTTTCCATTCTGGTTTGATTTTTGTACATTTTTGAGTGGGCTATATCATATATATTTCTTCACTAGAGATTTTTCCTCAGTTCTTTTGTCATCAAAATCATCATCATCATCATCACCATCATATCATCTTCATCATTTTCAGCAGCAGAAAATTTTCCTTTGTTCTCTGATACCTTGCTTCCACCTCCAAGAGCAGATCACCTTCCAGATATACTGAATATTTTCACATCCTTCTCCATCATCTGGCTCTATATCTTCCTCTATAGATACTATGTGCTGTTCATTAATAGGCATATGCCCTGAACCATGCTTCAGTCTTAAGGTCACTGTTGATGTTACCTCAAAGCATCCAAGGGAAACAGTTGGCTGTTCAGACATTTTCAAAGATGACAGTGTTACTTTAATTAGACTGTCTTCATTACTCGTTGCTTCTGCTTCAACAAAGTATGATTCATCCCTTACACTAATGTCTAAACTCACCATTCTTTATGATAATTGTTACTCATTTTCATCATTGTCCACTTTAAAGTGATGCTCTTTGTTGGTCTTTGGTTCACAACCAGAAAGATGCTTTTGGGGTTTCCATGTCCATGCCCATTAAATTTTTCATGGGGTGGTGCACATGCTAAGATAGAAGAGAAGGTGGACAGAGATTGACACCTACTGCTGCACTGAACAGCCACACAGGATGTAATCATGTCAGGTCAATAATTATCTTAAATGTAAATGTATTATATACCCTAAATAACAAGCAGAGTTGCTAACTTGGTAAAAAATAAACAGACACAGAAATGATTTGTTAAGATTTGTCCTTACCCAATCACTGGAAAATTCTAGTAAGTCAGTTGGAAAAAAATAATTTAAAAATAAAAAACAAATGATGACAAAATATAAAGCATAGTTAACATTTGATCCAGCAATTTCACTACTATGCACATACACAAGAGAAAAGAAAACTTATTATCTACATAAAAGCTTGACCATAAGTGTTAATAGTAACAGTCTTACAATGTTATCATAGCTAAAACTGAGAAACATTAAAATATCCATCAACTGATGTAAGAATAAATAGATTACATACATCATTACAATGAAATATTATTTGGCAGTAAAGAGAAATAAAGAACTGCTACACACTACAGCATGGGTAAACCTTGAAAACATTGTGTTTAGTAAAAGAAGTCAATAACAAAAGGTCTATATTTTGTGATTACATTTATATTAAGCATGCAGAGTAGGTAAAACTATGGAGTCAGAAAGTATAAGAGGCAACCAACAGAATGGAAGAAAATATTGGCAAACTATGCAAGTGATAAAGGATGAATATCCAGATCTATAAAGAGCTCAAGAAACTCAACAACAACAAAGAAAACAACTCAGTTAAGAAATGTACAAAGGACATAAACAGGTATTTTTCAAAAGAGGAAGTTTATATGGCCAACAAATGAAAAAATGCTCAGGATCACTAAACAGGGAAATGCAAGTAAAAACCACGATGAAGTTTTACTTAACCCTAGTTACAATGGCTATCATCTAAATATCAAAAATCAATAAATGCTGACAAGCATGTGTGGGAAAAGGTAGCTAATACACTGTTGGTGCGAATGTAAACTAGTAGAAACATTATGGAAGACAGTATGGAGATTCCTCAAAAATCTGAAAATTGATCTACCATATGACCCAGCCATCCCTCCTGGGAATTTACCCAAATGAAATGAAATCAGCCTAAGAAAGAGTCATTTATAACCTCATATTTAGCTCAATTCACAATAGCTAACATAGGTATCAGCCCACATGTCCATCAACTGATGACTAGATAAGGAAAATGTGGTCTATATATACTATGGAATACTACTCAGCCATAAAAAATGAAATCTTTTATCTTGCAGCAAAAAGGATGCACTTGGAAACCATTATGCTTAGTGAAATAAGCCAATCTTAAAAAGAAATATTATATGTTTTCTCTAATATGTGGTAATTGATATAGAATAAAAAAGTAGAGGATTGAAATGGACATCTTTTGATGACTGTTGTTTTTAGCTCTTTTTTATACTTCTGTGGAACTGTGATCTTTCTACTTTTTACTTACTGAATATTATGGTTACTGGCACATTTAGCCTGTGATTATATAATAAGTTGAAATTTATATTTTTACAAAAATTAAAAAAAACAAAAAGTGAAAGGAAAGAAGGAGGAGGATTGAGGGAGGGAAATATGGTTATCTTCTTAGAATTATATCTATGAAACACATGAAGAGTCTTCTCCTTTTATTAAGAAAAATTAAAAAAAAATAAAAACAGCAAAAGAATGTAGAAGAGTATTTACCAAGGAACTTGAGAGACGGTAGTGAACACTAATGGTTATGGGATATATTTTTGAGGTGATGAAAATATCCCTAATTAGGTACTGGTGACAGTTATACATCTGTGTGAATACAGTAACAAACCAATCAGTGGTAATCTTTAAAGAGGTGATTGTTATTACATGTCCACTATAACTTAATAAAGCTATAATTTAAATTAAAAAAAAAACTCCAAGATAAATGCCTACCAAAATTTCCTTGGATGTCTAGGAAGGAAAGCACAAAGCTTATGAGAAACAGAACATTAGACTATTCTGTGTGTTTTCAGCATTATTGTAGAAAATTTCAGAAGAATTCCAGAAGAAAATGGAGTACCATTTTTAATACTCAGGGAAAGCAAATGTGAACCAAGAACCTTATATTCAGTCAAACTCTCCTTTGTGGCTAACTAATATGTACAAACTGGTCAACTTGACAAAGATCAAAGGGCATTGTTACTAGGAGCAAACTTCAGACAAGCAGAATTGACTATGGTGACAAAGAATTAAGGACATGGAAGTTAGTGGAAATTATTACAGATACAGATGTTTGTATAATTAAGACAAGATGAAACTTAAAGTTATAGAACAGTGTGGAGTAGCTCATTCTTTGACAATGAAGATATAGTGAACCACTTATTACTAGCAGGAGAATGGAGAAGTCATATGAGAAAATGCACGCAATTATGATTTTTAAAATTTTATTTGAGAGGCAGAGAGGTTGAATGAGAGTGCTCCCATTTGCTAGTTTACTCTCCAAATGCATACAATTGTCAAGTCTGGGCTAGGGCTAGAGTTAGGAGTGGGGAATGTAATCCGTGTCTTCCACATGCCTCCAAGGGTTTGCATTGGAAGTTGAGTTAAGGAGCCATAGTGAGAAATCAAATCGAGGCACTCTAACTTGAGATTGCTAGACTAAATTCCTGCTGCATGATTATGTTTTAATAATCACACTTGCTACAATAGTATGTCTTACTATTTTCAAATACTATTAGTATTAAGTACAGTAGTATTTGTAAATTATTATTAGTTGTATATTATTATTTTGAAATTGGCATGTATTTGTAATATGAGATAAAGTAAATGAGTAAGTATGGGATATTCCAATTCTATTATTCTGAAGACCATAGAGGATCAGATGCTCAGTTTGAAAGAAAGGGTAAATGAATGTGATACAGAAAATTAAATACCTTGATCTTGAAGAACTGAAATATTAGTAGTACAGATTGCTAGCTCTGTCCACTGAATGTGCTTAGAACAATGAGTGACTCAATATCAGTGAACATCTCTAGCACGTTGACTATACTTTATCCCATTAAAAGAGATCATGGGCTCTTGGACAAATAGCTGGTTTTAAATTCTAGGGCATACAATATACATGATGTGCAAACAATGCCACTATCAAAGACTATCACAGGCATGTTAGAAGAACCCAGGATCCAACTTGAAGACACTCTCACTGTACAGACATGGAAAAAATTGAGTTTCAATAAGAACAATATGAAAAAGACTTGGGCGAGGGTTGTGATGCAGCAGTTTAGTCTTCTGCTTGGGATACCCTCATCTGTATTGGAGTGCAGGTTTAAGCTCATGGTACTAGCTTCCAATTCAGCTTCCTGTTAATGCATCCTGCGTGGCAGTAGGTTATGGCTCAAGTGTGTGGGCCCCTGCCACTCCTGTGGGAAATCTGGATGGAGTAACAGGCCTTTGGCTTCTGATGGGCTCAACTTTGGCTCGTGCAAGTAAACCAGTAGATGGAAGTTTCTTTCCCTCTGCCTCTCCCTGTGATTCTCCCTTTTAGCTAGATGAAAATAAATAAACATGTAGAAAACACAATGTACAGAGATACATGTATTTATAACAATATTAAAAAGTAATTTTATTATGTCAAAATATATTAGGAAACTAATTTTTCTGAAAAATAGGTATACAAAAGAACCAAGATTTATCTTGGCTTTCCTTTGTGAATTGTAGTACGTTAATGAAGTAGTAGATGAAGTGAAGAATCTCCTTACAAAATATTCCAGACAAAAAATGAAAATATAAAAATTGAACATTATCATTTTTAATACCCAATGAATTAATGGAGCTAGGAATTGAACTGTAAATCTTAAAAAGGAAGAAAACTGAGCATTTTGTGTCTCCTGAATAAAGAAGACACTCTACTACCCGAGAGTCTTGTTGAATGGATTAGTGCTGAGTCTGATCTGCTCATTCAGCTGCCAATTTTTGGGCACACACAGAGTAGAAGAACGAGTTGAACAGTGATGTAACTATATGACCCCCAAAGTGCAGACTATGAGAAATTGTACAGGACAAAAACCCTGGGCTCCTGATTGTATTTATTGTAAAAATAAAATAGAGAAAGAATTGGAGGAGAAGTCTGTGAAGTAAAATAGATTTTAATAACATGAAGAAAAACTGCAAGAATAGGACCTAAGGGAGAAATTGTAGATGATAAAAACATGAAGAAACATAAGGAAGCAATGACTACAGAGGTCAACTTGTTATGGAAGTAGATAGGATGCTATGAATGAGATGGGCATGTGGAGGGAATCATAGTGCAACTGGTACAATTCTATCTTTTAACATGCATGCTGGGCCGGTGCTGTGGCATAGCGAGTAAAGCCACCTCCTCCAGCGCCGGCATCCCATATGGGAGCTGCTTCGAGTCCCGGCTGCTCCACTTCTAATCCAGCTCTCTGCTAAAGCCTGTGAAAGCAGTGTTAGATAGCCCAAGTCCTTGGGGTCCTGCATCCACATGGGAGACATGGAAGAAGCTCCAGGCTCCTGGCTTTGGATCTGCACAGCCCCAGCTGTTGCAGCCACTTGGGGAGTGAACCAGCAGATGGAAGATCTTTCTCCCTCTCTCTCTTCCTCTCTCTCTCCCTCTCTGTGTAACTCTTTCAAATAATAAAAAAAGTTTATAAGGATTTTCACTTCATGATAATTTATTATGCAAAGAAAAAAACACGAAGAATATGTTTGTAAATTCTAAGTATATCACATGCTTAGTACTTATAGTGATGCTGCCATAACTACAATAATATAAGAACAGTTAATGTTAATTGAATTCTGATTCTAAGCCATTTATTTCCTCATATTATGATGTTATTTATTATTGTTATTTTCATGTTACAGGTGAGAAAACTGAGGTACAAAGATTTTAATGAGAAGACTAAATTAATAGTTTCAAGCATTTATCAGGCAGGAAAGATCTCAAATAGTGCAGAAAATACATTTTAGTTTATTAATTAATAGATTCATTTGGTCACTTCACAAATATTTCTGTTTTAGTTCAGTGTTCTCTGTCAGGGGCTGGGATGCAGCAGCAGATGGGGTCCTCACTATCAGTGGCCCCATGTTGCTTTCAGCCTGCTGCATGACAGAAGGGATCACAAGCATGGCTAGCAGTGAGATGGGTGCAATTTCATTAAGGAATGAGGTTTTAGGTTGAAACTGAAGGATGAATTATGGTTCTCCATGCTGAGGAGGGAACAGGTATAACAGAGAGAGAACTGCCATTGTCAAGGCTTTGAGGGCACAGGTGAGGAAGGTACATGCCAAAAGTATTGAAAGGGTTTCTGAGATTCCCTCGCATTTAAATCTCAAGTCCATGCAGATCCCACTCAGCCCCTTATATCATCCTACATACAGGATACCCATACAAATGGAAATTGAGCAAAAAGTCATAGCTATTTATGGTAAGTTTTCACTTGTGTTGATTTCATCAAAATATTCACAGAACTGAAAACTTAGGTCTTACTGAGTTAAGATACAGTGGCATTAAATAAACCAAACCAAGTCATAACTAAATCCAAGCATTTGCATCCAGTGTGAGTGCAGAATGAACTGACTTAACAACAAACTCTCCCTCTATCTCTAATTGAATTACATACAGAGTCAATACCTTTAGAAAAGAGTTGGCAGTGGCTCTAAACTAATTGGAACTGAAATTAAGCTAAATCCATGTTTGCTCACTGTGAAACAAGGGAACTTAATTAGAGACAGCCAATGTGAGTGAGTTTATGGATTCACATTTTAATAAAATGTTCAGAAATGAGGAGGATACATTCTACCATGAAAAGGAGTTGAAAGATTAGATTGGCTATATGACAACAGTCCTTGTGTTGAGGGCATTGGACAACTCAAAGTTTTTTTCTGCTATTTTTTTCTTAAGATAAAAACACTAGCCTATGTTCAGAATTGAACAGTAGTTGAACAGATCTATGTTTTTAGATATAACTACATTTGGAGGCTCAGAACTGTTTTGATAATTGGCCTTAAACTCTCTCTCTCTTTTTTTAAAGATTTATTTTATTTACTTGAAAGAGTTACAGAGAGAGGTAGGGGTAGAGAGAGAGGTCTTCCAACTGCT
This sequence comes from Lepus europaeus, assembly GCF_033115175.1. NCBI lineage: Eukaryota > Metazoa > Chordata > Mammalia > Lagomorpha > Leporidae > Lepus > Lepus europaeus. Next base: position 54,697,380 of record NC_084829.1, read on the forward strand.
GGTTCACTCTCCAATTGGCTTTAACGGCCGGAGCTGCGCCGATCCGAAGCCAGGAGCCAAGGGCTTCTTCTGGGTCTCCCAGGCAGGTGCAAGGGTCCAAGGACTTGGGCCATCTTCTACTGAGATCCCAGGCCATAGCAGAGAGCTGGATAGGAAGAGGAGCAGCCGGGACTAGAACCAGTGTCCACATGGGATGCCAGCTCTTCAGGCCAGGGCGTTAACCCGCTGTGCCACAGCGCCGGCCCCAGCCTTAAACTCTTAAGGAAAGTTACCTCTGACCATGTGAAGGCCCTCAGGTCCAGGGATCCCTTGCAGGCTGGCACAACCTGGGACTCTCTTTGGGGCCACACTGGCCCTACCCTAAACCTAGCCCTGACTGTGGCCGGGGGTCATGTTCCAACACTCACTAGCCCTGTTCTACTTTCTCGCAATCATTGCCTCTCTTTGGGCCTCTATGTCCTCGTGGGTGAAATGAGGATTCCCTCCTGCCCTCAGTGATAACTCAGATCCTTCCTGGTATTTCCACTCTAAAAATCTTTAATTAATTTGTACCAGGCAATGTTTATAACTAAGCAAAATGTTTGAGGGAGCTTTATATTTAGGCCTCAGGAAATCATGGACAGAGCTTCAAAGTTCATTGACAAACTATTCATTAACCATATCTTCAAGTCCTGAATTTTATGGTATTGTTTTCCTAAGAATCTCTCAACTGTGAAAGAAGTGTATCTTACAGATTGCATCAGTGCACAAAGTTACATAGATGCTATTGCCCTCCAGGTTTATAGACACCAGTGACTAAAGCTTCCCCTCCTATTTTTTCACTCAGATGCTACTATTTTACTTATCAATATAACATACTATATTATCTGTTTTGTATTTCGCCACAAAATTTCTTCTAAGTGTTTTTCCATTTTTCTTGTAAAATTAATTCTTTGTTTAATTTTTTAATTTTTAAAGATTTATTTTGTTTATTTGAAAGACAGAGTTATAGAGAGGGAGTTAGAGGCAGAGATAGAGAAGTCTTCATTCTGCCGGTTCACTCCCCAAAATGGCTGCAATGGCCGAAGCTGAGCCAATCCAAAGCCAGGAGCCAGGAGCTTCCTCCTGGTCTCCCACATTGGTGCAGGGGCTCAAGGACTTGGGCCATCCTCTGCTGCTTTCCCAGGCCATAGTAGAGAGCTGGATCAGAAGTGGGGCAGCCAGGACTTGAACCGGCACCCACCTAGGATGCTAGGCTGCAGGCCAGGACTTTAACCTGCTGCACCACAGTGCCAGCCCCTATTTTTATATTTTTTAAAGACTTATTTTCATGGCCTGGACTGTGGTATAATGGGTTAAAACTGCTGCCTGCAATGCTAACATCCCATATCAGTGCCAGTTTGACTCCTGGCTACTCCACTTCAGATCCAGCTCCCTGGGAAAGCAGCAGATGATGGCCCAAGTGGTTGGGCCTTTGCGCCCACATTGGAAGAAATTCTACCTGGAAGATGTTCCTGGATTCTGGTTTCTGTTTGCTCAGTTCTGGCTACTGTGGCCATTTGGGTAGTGAACCTGCAGATGGAAGGTCTCTCTCTCTCTATTTCTACCTCTCTCTCTCTCTCTCTCCCTCTCCCTCTCCCTCACTTCCTTCCTCCCTCTCTCTCTCTGTTATTCTGCCTTTCAAATAAAATAAATAAATCTTACAAAGATTTATTTTAAAAGTAGAGTTACAGAGAAATCGAGACACACACACACACACAGAGAGAGAGAGAGAGAGAGAGAGAGAGAGAGAGAGACCTTCTGTCTGTGGGTTCACTCCCTAAATGGCCACAGTGACCAGAGTAGGGTCAAACAGAGGCTAGGAGCCAGGAACTTCTTCCAGTTCTCCCAGATGGATGCAGGAGCCCAAGAACTTCGGCCAGGTTCTGTTGCTTTCCCACATCAGCAGGGAACTGGAATAGAGGTGGAGCAGCTGGGGCTCAAATCAGCACTGATATGGGAGACTGGTGTTGCAGGTGGGGGGCTTTACCTGCTGTGCCACAATTCTGATCCCAATTTCTATGTTTAAAAATAAAATAGCCTCTCTCTGTGTCTCTCTATCTCTCTGTAACTCTTTCAAATAAATAAATAAATAAATTTTTTACAAGGAGAGACTGGCATTGTGACATAGTGGGTAAAGCTACTGCATGCAATGCCAGAATTCCATATGGGTGCCTTCATGTCCCAGCTGCTCTACTTCCAATCCACCTCCATACTAATGGAAGAAGATGGCCCAAGTATTTGGGCCTCTGCAACCCATGTGGGAAACGTGGTTGAAGCTCCTGGCTTCTGGCTTTATCCTGGCTTAGCCTGGCCATGTGACCATCTGGGGAGTGATGAAGGATCTCTCTCTCTCTCTTTCAGTGTCTTTCTATTTCTTTCTCTCCCTCTCTCACTGTAACGCTAACTTTCAAATAAATAAACCTTTTAAGAAAAAACAAAGACAAAATAGCACTATCATTGACATAACGTAGACTTGGGTTTAAATCCTTTTTTTGTACTTGTTAGGATTTATTATTCTTCTGAGCCTCTATTTTCAAATCTGTGAAGTAGAGCTATAATACCCACTTTATAGCATGCTGTATTAAATGCGATAATAAGTGAGAATAACTGGTGTAAAACTCTACAGAATAAAGACATTTTGTCTTCCTTCATATTACTAAGAATAAGACTTGAAGAGCACCTCTGTCCTTTACTTTTCTTTCTTAGACCCAATCAAACTCTGTATTCAGAGCCAAGTGAAGGGAGAAGTATATCATGCATTTTCCCACTCATCTGCTGTTCAAAGGTATGCTTCAGGTTATGATTTAGAATACAGTATTGTTATTTTGGCTTCAATATCTACTCAGGAATGTTTGAGAAATTACAGCCATATTCCCTTATTCTCTGCTTAAGGTTAGCATCTGATAATTTAACTAAACCATCTCTTTCATAGGAATCCCCTTGTTTCAGTGTGCCATCTATGTAGCCATCATGGGGGCTAAGGGGTACACATACCAGTTGCATGGCCTCCCAGTTATATTGGAATTGTATATAAATGAAATCTCAGCTCAGAATATCCACCTCAGTTCATATTTAATAGGTCATTATGGACATGTGACTTCGTGGACCCCTAAACTCTACTTCAGAATTAGGTTTTGACTTGAAAGAATTAATTCCATCAGCCTATTTAAGTGGCTAGAGATTGAACAATCTCAGAAGATTTAAGAGCCAATTTGTACAGTAGACATAGATAAACAGAGATCTGTTTTATATGATGAAAGAAATGCATGGAGAGAGTTAGAAATGAAAGAACTTAATTTAAATTTTCCTGGCCACTGGTACCATTGGTTTCCATTGGCTACCTGACTCCCTGTCTTCTCTGCCTGCATAAGCTTTCCAGGCACTGTTCCAATGAATGACATCATTCATGCTCAAATTTCTTCAAGTTGGATTACTAATAAGAAACAAATAAAACATGAAAAGCCAATAATAAGAATGTATAAAAGGACATCTTCCCAATGAATGAGCTACTAATCCTAAATAATGATGAACCCAACCTATTCCCCAGTTTAGTCAAATAACTAATACCTTAAACCACGTTGAGCTCTTTGAACAGGTACAATTAGAATGATGTTTGATAGCAATGAATCACTTTGATAATAAAATAAGTTGCTTTTATCAAAGAACATGTCAAATAAATTGTAAAAATAACAGTATAGCTACCATATGTAGAATCTATTCTATTTCCCTTACAATAAATGCTCAAAGGTGTGTATTACTTGTGAAAATGGAGGAGACAAGTGTCTCAGAGAATAATTTATTTTGCTGAAGTTAGGAGAGCAGAGGTAAGACTTTAGAGATATGGAGATATGGGCCATATGAAGTTTTTCAGCAGAGGAAAAGCATTATAGCAGACCTGGAGTAGGAGGTCAAGATATTCTGTGTGTCTTTCAGCAAATAATGTTTGTGCACCTGCCATGTGATAGGCATTCTATTAGTCACTGAATTTGCAATGACAAATAAAAATACTTTTGACAGAAAACTTACAAACTAGAGAGGTAGACCATAAATAGCAAGAATAGGAAATGAAGGACAATTCGTTGTGAATGTTAAACCCACATATTTTTATATCCTTCCTAAATATGTTCCCTTGCAGTTCTTTCTCAAGCTTAGCCACCAGGGTTCTTCCCTCAGGAAGGAGAAGGAAGATATTGCTTAGAAAAGAGGATGCTAATCTGTTTTAATGTTTAAAGCTAACTTTCTTATCCTTTTGGGGGAGCCATTAGTTCTGATAGAGATCAAGATAAAGTTTTTTTTTTTATTTTTAAAATTAAACTAACTTTTAATTTTTAAACATTTTAAAATTTTTTAAAATTACTTTATCTTTCCTTAACATATCAAGAGGTAAGTGAAATATTGGATTGAAGAGGTGATTCTCTATGCCAGAGTAGGAAGATCACAGGATTTTGGGTGGGAAAACATGGAAAGCCAGCTACTGGCCTGAATTTTGAGAGAGAAGAGGATGGAAAGTTGTAACATGAAAGAAGACCAAGAACCCTGGTAGAATTCTAGTTTTCAGATATTGCAAAAATTCTAATGATCTCTACATGGTTGGCTAGGGGTGCAGTATGAGCAAACTGGGTAGCTCTCTCTTCCAAGGCCCACATTCAGAGTTCAGGTGACTCTCAGGTGAATCAGAGATGCTAATGAGCCCAGATATCAAGCAGAGGCCTATGTTCTGAAGGAAGATGATCCATATTCTGTGCATGAAGCCTGAGCCAAACAATGTGATGCCAGATTTTAATATTGAGTCCATCATATAATCTTAAATGCATTTTCATTGCATATGGGAGGATACGCATGACTACACTATATAGGGAATTAGAATGCAGTTTGACAAGAATGAATTGCTCAAAGTCTGGGAAAGTTTAAGGAGGAAAAGAAGGATATACACACACATATGCACACACAGAGACAACACTTAATGTAGATGGGGTCAATGAGAGAGCTGCTTTGTTGACGTAAGTTTTAAGCTAAGTCCCAAAGGATAGTTAGGACTTAAGTGAAATGAGGGAGGTGAGATTGGCCTTGCAGACTTCAGATACCACATAGGGAAAATTTCTGGAAGCAAGAAAGAGTAGCATGTCTGGACACTGTATTTCAGATGCCCACATAGTTGAGCTATGACCTAGAATTCTCAGAAAACAGGTTCTAGGAGAGATATTTCAATGTAGGGGGTTACTCAGAAGTGCTTTCAATGACAACGCCCTTTAGGGGGTGAGGGAGATTTTATTAGGGAGACTGAGAAGTTGCCCTGTAATGCAGTTAGTTACAACGGAGATCTCAGACAACCCCATAGTGAATTCTGGAGTTGAAATGGCCCTTAAAATTTGTCCCAAAAGAAGAAAGTGGAGGACTTTTAAAAATTATTCATTGATGTCCACTGATAAAGGGTCAAGTCTCAAGAAGTAATCTTGGGGGAATTAGCTTCTTCTGAATGAAGGCAATTCTCTGAATGGAGTTTCAGCTGTGAACCATCAGCTGGCAATATCTCAGTGGCTGGAGAAACAAGTGATTCTGACTTGAAGGTGGAGATCTCTGTGTGATGTCACAGCATCCACTACAAGTTATGGATATGTGATAATGAAGTAGAGATGTTGGCACATATCAGGTATACATTTTTTAAAGAAGCAATGGAGTTGTTTTTTTAAATTTATTTATTTATTTATTTTGACAGGCAGAGTGGACAGTGAGAAAGAGAGAGAGAGAGAAAGGTCTTCCTTTGCCGTTGGTTCACCCTCCAATGGCTGCCGCGGCCGGTACACCGCCAGATCTGAAGCCAGGAGCCAGGTGCTTCTCCTGGTCTCCCATGGGGTGCAGGACCCAAGCACTTGAGCCATCCTCCACTGCACTCCCGGGCCACAGCAGAGAGCTGGCCTGGAAGAGGGGCAACTGAGACAGAATCCGGCGCCCTGACCAGGACTAGAATCCTGTGTGCCGGTGCTGCAGGCGGAGGATTAGCCTATTGAGCTGTGGCACCGGCCAGCAATGGAGTTTTAAGTAGAAGTTAAATCAATATGATTATGTTTACATTTTAAAAAACCACCAAGGTGTCTATCATTTGAAGAAAAGAATACAGAAGGCAAGGAGATCTTTTAGGGAGTTGTTGTCATCAAAGTCAGAAATGGTGACAGCTTGAATTTCTTAAATAGAGGTTGGAATAAAGAAAAGCGAATTGGTTAAAGAGATACAAAACAGAGTTAATGATATTTACCTATCTGTTAATGAGAGGTCGGATGTTGGGGAAAGGTAGATGAAGTCATCGTTTCTGACCTGGGAATATGAAGCAGGAACTTTATTTTTAAAGATTTATTTATTGAAAGTCATAGTTACAGAGAGATGTTCCATTTTCTGGCTCACTCCACAAATGGCTGAAATGGCTGGGACAGGGCCAGGCTGAAGCCATGAGCTTCCTCCTGATCTCTCACATGGGTGCATCAGCAGGTAGCTGGATTGGAAATGGAGCAGCTGAGACTAGAACTGGGGATTTGGCACTATAAATGGCAGGAGAGAAAATGTTATTACCTCAGTACCTCAGTTCTTTGTTTTACATGGAGGAAGAATTTCCAAGTGGACAAACAGAGAGACCTAAAAGCAAGATTTATTAGAGTCAAAGACCTCTAGCCAGAGTGGCATGGAGGGGGCTTTAAGAGAGAAAACAAAAACAAAAACAAAAACAAAAAAACAAAACCTTAAGTGGCTGGTGGCATTTATTTATTTATTTATTTGACAGAGTTAGACAGTGAGAGAGAGAGACAGAGAGAGAAAGGTCTTCCTTCCATTGGTTCACCCTCCAAATGGCCACTACAGCCGCAGCTACACCGATCTGAAGCCAGGGCCAGGTGCTTCCTCCTGGTCTCCCATGCGGGTACAGTGGCCCAAGCACTTGGGCCATCCTCCACTGCCTTCACAGGCCACAGCAGAGAGCTGGACTTGAAGAGGAGCAACCAGGACTAGAACCTGGCGCTCATATGGGACGATTAACCAAGTGAGCCACAGAGATGGCTGGCACTAGGGTTTTTAAGCACAATTTTGGGAAAGAAAAAAACTTGACGTTCAGCCACAAAAGGAGGACAAAACCCATCAAAAGGCCTGATTTGTAATTTTTATTGTGTCTGACTTGCTCATGATAAAACAAAAAGAGCCATCAGAAGGATGGGATACCTGATTTGCTTTACAGTAAACTGGGAGCTCAGAAGGAATCCTCACCCCATTGCTATTCTCAAGATAAGATTCGAAGCTTCCAAGGAGTAGGAAGACAGGCATTTTTGAACTTACTAAATATTTCACACATGCAAATTCCACTGGGACCATTCTGATTGCCTATTAACCCATCTGACTCCTCACATATCTTCCCCCCTTCCGAGAAGAATGGACCCTAACTTCTGTTAGGGTAACTGGGAGATGACCACCCTGGCTGCTTCATGCTGAAAGGGGCATCACTGGGAATGGTAGGTATTCCAGGGTTCCAGCAGGAGGTGGCTTCTCAAGGAGGGCATGGTGCTAGCTTGCAGAAACTGCTTCCATTCAAGGTTTCATCTTCCATTGGCTCACCCTCCAAATGGCCACTATGACTGGAGCTACACTAATCTGAAGCCAGGAGCCAGGTGCTTCCTCCTGGTCTCCCATGCAGGTGCAGTGGCCCAAGCACTTGGGCCATCCTCCACTACCTTCCCAGGCCACAGCAGAGAGCTGGACTGGAAGAGGAGCAACCGGGACTAGAACCCGGCACCCATATGGGATGCTGACACCACAGGTGTCATCTGCGTGGCCATTTAGAATTTCACTGTTTCAAGTCCGGAGAAAATGAATCTAACAAGCAGTTTAAACTCATAGGTCTAAAACAAAGGACAGAGTCATTGTTAGAGGACCTAAGAAAGGTGCTGTCTAAATCAAGAGCATGTTTTCCCATTGAGAGGCAAATAGAGACTGACAGAAGGGGCCTAATAATAATCAGGTGGGCTTTAGGGCCTGGCTAGGTATGAAATCCAGACCTATCTCTTCACGTGGGGTACCAGAAGAGACATTATAGGGGAGGTGTGAAGAGCTGGCCTGAATATAAATAGGTGGCATCTCTAAATGGAAATTTACAGTTCTGCTTGCAATGTCACTAACCCTACTTGGCCGTTACCTCAACAATGATAGTTACTTTGGAAGCTGGGCCGAGTAAAGGGCTTTTCAACTTAGAGCCAGCAAAGTTTGTAGCTCTGAACTGGGAATTCTTCGAATCCTGGGCAGTTCTGTTTCCAGTGACCCAACTCTAGGCTGGCAGAGCTGCCAGGGCTTTCCAAAAGCTGACTTCTGTGTCCATCTGAAGCCTTGGCTTCCAGGATGTTCCAGGATGAAAGCCAATGTTATTTGCAGTGGACTGGCCTGTGGGGTCTCCTTGATGGCAGAGCACTATATAAAGCAGCCATTAATTGCCAGCCACCTATATTTAGATTGCTATCACTGCCTAGCTTCCTCCTTGTTCCTCCTAGATTCTGGTAAAGGAGACCATGGAGGCAGTCTTTGAGAGTATACAAGTTCAGATGGTGCTCAGTTCCATCTCTAATCTTTGGTGGCCTAAGACAGAAATCTATAGTTACAGGCATATTCTGATAGTGGTTTCTCTGTGAGGTAGGCAATGCCCATGAGTTTGCTTTAACATCAAACATAATGAGCACTTTATCTATAAAATTAGAAGTCATTAGTAAAACTTTCTCTCCCTTCATTTGGTCTGAAAGGGAGGCTTTGCCTACTTACTGTGCCCATGGCAAAGTAGATCCAGCGGTGAAACCATAATTAAAGCTCTCATTTTGGCTATGCTATTATTACAGAAAAATGTTAGCCATCTCTTTTATAAGGTCTAAAGATCAAACTGTACATCCTGGAAGTCCTTTAGTATAGAGTCAGTTTCCCATGTTGAAGATAATAGAGAAACGAGGAAACAAGTCAACCCTTCCCGATCACTTACTGTCAATAACTTAATATCAAATGAAAGCTTAGCAAGCAATTTTAACTGTTAAATAACAACTTATGGGACTATTTATCAAAAAGTCCAATCAATGCCTTATATAAATTTCAAGATAAGAGTACATGTATTTGGAAACATTGCTTAAATATCTAACGCAAGTGTAATGACCAGCAAACTCAAGTACAAACATGTCAATGACTTAAACATTTTTTCTTTCTTTCTACCAACAATTTTAAAACATCTGATACAGGGATTTATTTAGGTCGCTTTAACCAAAAAAAGTATCTTTGATAAATTTAGCAGTTTACATTTATGAGCAATCTTTTAGCTATAAGCCAATTAATACAGAGCTCTTAAATAAAGTTCCCATGTAGACATATAATATGTAAAGATGTATAACATACATTATAGAACAATAAAGTAGTTTCAGTAAATTTCTTAAAATCTGTTTTTTAATTATAATCAATTGATTAGAATTACTTCCTGCTCTTAGTAACTTGAATTAACCATACTCTTTCTCAGTTGGAACCTGTAGCCCAATATTGGCTTTATCTGCTTACATAATTGTCCCAAAATATTGAATACAATAGAGATCAAGAAAAAGAGGTCCTTTGGAACCTAAAAGAAGACACATTTAAACACAGAACCAACAATGTTTTAACTTCATGAGTAGTAAATCTATTTGTAGTGTTTGGAGAATACAAAACTGTGATGACAAAAGGCTTTAAATAGCCATGTTTAAAAGTATTAACTCATTAACCAACAAGAAGAGGCACTTGTTTATTCCACACAGTATTTTTGAAAGCACCTATGAGATTTTATAACATTTAACCCTGTTAGGCCTCTGGGCCTATCTCATTAAGATAACCATTATGTTTCATAACAACACAACAAGATCATTAGATTTTTGTAAATTTTGGACATTTGTATCAGTAACATTTTACATTATCATAACTTAAAATTTAGCATTTTACATCTTGACAATACCTTTAATATAATCCAAATAGCCTGATATAATATAACCCAAACACCTTTCAAGTTGGTGTATCTGTAAGATGAGACATATATTATTTGACATTTCCAAGGGTTCAACTGGAAATATCAAAATCCAAAGAATTTGGAACTTTGATTTTTTTGAATACTTGTCAAAGATACCAAGAAGGCTTAATATCTGATAGAAATTGGATCCCTAAACATTATGACATAATATAGACCAGATTTGATCATTGCTACAAAGCAATCACCCAAATGCTGTAGAATAAGTATATATTTATACAAACCATAACTCTTTTAAAACTCAGATGTTTTAAACAATCAGTGACATTAGAACACAATAGATTACTTCAACAGAACACAAAATCTATGTCTCTTTGGTTGTCCCAAAATTCAGAGATAAAATCTTAAATATAAGAGTTAGTGCATGGGATCATCCTATAACTTGAAACAATTTTAACAGAGGCAGAACTAGGGAAGAGAAAATAGTATACTGGAGCTGACTAGAAAAATGACAGAGAGTCATCAATTAAACAAAAACTATTAAAAGGAAATGCTGCTGTTTTTAAACAGATCTTTTAGGACTATTTCAAAATATTTACTAACATATGTATTTCAAAAACATCATTGCTTTAACAGAGGATCAGATTCTAATTCTATGTAATAACTTCTGTAGCCAAAAGTTTATTTATTTTATGACCTTCTGTGACTTAATCACACCTCCTGCAACTTACTTAAACCTTTCTGAGTTTTCCATTCCAGTCTAGAGTAAACTAGCCTTTAGGATACAAAACATGTCCTTTCTTTATTCAAAAAGGTCTCTTTCCTTTTTAACCTTCCTTACCAAGAACACATTTAACTTTGGTCTTTTTCCATTTGCAGATTTCCTTGATTTACATTTTGAAATAACCCTTTAGAAATCTCCAAATTAAGACAACATTTTTTAAATAACACATAGAATTTCAACCTTAGTTGCTTTCAAGTGATGTAGAACTATTTTCATAGACAGTTTATGAAAAATATTTGTTAACAAACCCAAATAGTTTTTCCACAGATTATAAAGTGCAAAGAGTAGCAAAGTTTACATTTAGACACATTTATCTCATATACTTTTACCCAATTTACATTTATCAATTACACCTAGATGGCTGAAGATGCTGATATTATATCATAATTCTATCCAAATCAAGGTCAAAATTACATTATATTGAATTATACTGGTTTTTATAAAACTGTAGCTGTAAATCAGTGACATTAAACCAGAGATTGCAAAATCCACCATAGGGGTCTATAAAAAGTAGATTACCAATTGTTATTTCAGAAACCCACTAAACCAAGTTGCAAAACAGGTTTGGCAAGTTACAAAGCAATATTTTGAAAGGCAGTGACCTTCCAAGATTTCAGAGAGAAATTCCCTTTTTTTTTTTAACATTTTATTTACCTTTTTAAAATTTTATTTAATAAATATAATTTTCCAAAGTACAACTTTTGAATTATAGTGGCTTTTCCCCCCATAACCTCCCTCCCACCCACAACCATCCCATTTCCCACTCCCTCTCCCATTCCATTCTTCATCACAATTCATATTCAATTATCTTTACATAAACAGAAGATCAACTTAGTATATACTATGTAAAGATTTCAACAGACTGCACCCACAAAGACACACAAAGTATAGAATACTGTTTGGGTAGTAGCTTTGCCATTAATTCGCATAGTACAACACATTAAGGACAGAGGTCATGCATGGGGAGCAGGTGCACAGTGACTCCCTTTGTTGATTTAACAATTGACACTCTTACTTATGGCGTCAGTCAGTAATCATCCAAGGCTCTTGTCGTGAGCTGCCAAGGCTATGGAAGCCTCTTGAGTTCACCAACTCCGATCCTATTTAGGCAAGGCCATATTCAAAGTAAAATTTCTCTCCTCCCTTCAGAGAAATGTACTACCTTCTTTGATGACCTGTTCTTTCCGCTGGGATCTCACTCACAGAGGTCTTTCATTTAGGTCATTTTTTTTTTTTCACAGTCTATTGGATTTCCATACCTGAGAAACTCTCATGGGCTTTTTAGCCAGATCCAAATGCCTTGAGGGCTGATTCTTAGGCCAGAGTGCTGTTTAAGACATCTGCAATTCTATGAGTCTGCTGGGTATCCTGCTTCCCATCTAGGATCATTCTCTCCTTTTAATTATATCAATTATTATTTGCAGACATTGGTCTTATTTATGTAATCCTTTTTACACTTAATTCTATCTTCTTATCAATTATGAACTTAAACTAATCACTTCAACAAGTAAGATGGCATTGGCACATGCCACTTGATAGGATTGAATTGGAATCCCCTGCACATTTCTAGCTCTACCATTAGGGGTAAGTCCAAGGGAGCATGTGCTGAGTTGTACATCTCCTCTCTCTCTTATTTCCACTCTTGTATTTAACAGGGATCACTTTTCAGTTAAATTTAAACACCTAAGAATAATTAAAGAGTTCAAACAATGGTATTAAGTAGAACAAAAAAGGAATAAAATAGTTAAGTTGTTCCTCAACAGTCAGGACAAGTGCTGATGGAGTCATTGTTTCTCATTGTGTCAATTTCACTTCAACAGGTTTCCTTTTTGGCGCTCAGTTGTCACCAATCAGGGAGAACATATGATATTTTTCCCTTTGAGACTGGCTCATTTCACTCAGCATGATGTTTTCCAGATTCCTCCATTTTGTTACAAATGATTGGATTTTGTTTTCTTTTTACTGCTTTATAGTATTCTATAGAAATTCCTTTAAACCAAATGTCTAGTTACAGTTGAAACAAATTCTCATGTATGAGATTGTTACTTACCAAAATGTTACTTACATTTTTTTCAGCTCTTAATTGAATTTGAGTCTAGTTTTCTTTTGACTCCCCCGTCCCCCCAAAAAAGAAATCTTAGGCCAGTGATGTCTATTCAACAATCAGCTACTTGGGACTGCCTCTGAAAAAAAAGTCAGGCTATTGGCAGACAGGTCCCATGGGTGACTGTGGGCTAACGGCTGATGTGCCATGGACAAGAAGTGTGTTGGAAATTGTTCACCATTATGTTAGGCTTAATGGTAGAGGGCATCCATTAGAGCAGATGGATACCCTTCCAGAAAGATTGCTAAGGAGGAGAATCATATAGGTGACAGAATAGAGGGTAACAGCCTATAAGGAGGTTCCTATAAGAACCTGTGAAGAGGTAGGGTAGAGAGAGAAAAACTGGAGGCTCTATAAAGAAGCAATAATCTTATATCCCAAAACCAAACACTGAAAGTGTCTAATCATGGGGCTGTCAGACCAGCCTCAGTGAAGAGGAGTCAGGTCAAGAGCTGTCTCTAGAAGTCCAAGACTTAATATGAATTAATCCATATATATTCGATAGCATCTGAGATTATTTGGCCTAGATTCTTGCCTAGAAACCTCTGGACACAATTACAACAATGCAGGCAATTGTCACCTGATAAAAACTCTCTTCCACAGAGTTTTAAAGGCCTCAATAATAGTCAAACATGACAGCAGAAGGACCCTGGTGACTCACTAAATAGACCTAAGGACCTTGTGATACTCTGGATAAGAATTTAATCAATATTGGAGCCTATGAAGGGAAAGAGAGGCAAGAGGCCAGTTTGGAGACAGAGTTCCAAGACAGAGTCAGAGTGGAGGGGCTGGAATTTTTCACAACTCACTTTGGCTAACTTCTCCATCCTCTAGCTTGTAACCAGGCCAGGTGGTAGTGTAGAAAAAGATGAGACATTTTTCTTTAAGCTCAGGAGTCAAAGGAGTCTTAAAGTCAAGGATGCATCCTTAGGGAATGCCTACTGTAATGAGAGTATAAAACTGAAGCATCCCCTAGTTCTTATGTCTCCAGAGTTTGAGATGTCTCTCAAAACTCTCTCACTGCCTGTGGCACCCAGATATGCACTGAAGCCCACAGGGAAGGGAGGAAGGTGAAAGTGGGGTTAGCACATATTACCCACAGTCACTCAGTCTTTCATGCCTGTAACCTCCAGTATATATTTGTCAGAATAGCCCATGCAGGGAGTGATCCATTCCCTTTATCGGTGATGTCCTAGACTTGGCCTCTGCCTCATCAAATATATACTGTTGGTTTGTTCCCCTACATAAAGAAAAATAATTGTTCCATGCCTCTTAAACTTGAGTCTTGTTTAAAAGGTCTGATTTTGACAATGAGCCTTCATGGTGTTTTTAAGGTAGGTAGTTCTCTGATTACTACCTAGGTTGGTGACTAGGCAAAAGAAGTCACAAAGAAGCAGAGTGAGGGAATAAAGTTCTCCCCAGTAAACCTCCTGTGAAGTACCAGAGAGAAGTGACCCAAAAGAGGAGACTTGAGAAGGAAGATAGGGGATACTGGAGACATGCTGAGATTTGTCTACACAAATTCAGGCTGTGTGGTGACTTAATGGGTGTCAAGATCAAAACACTGCCTGGCTGTGAGATGGATTAACTCAGAGCTAATGAATGAAATGTTATCAGTTACAGAGAGGAGGGCAGTTGCTGGAGCAAATCTCATGGATTCTTTTCCTCAGCTTACTATAGAAATAAAAAGCCTAGAAAAAAATTGCAAAGAGGCAGAAACTTCTATTTGATTGTCAAGTGATAAAGAAAGCATCTGGTCAGAGAGGAGACCAGGCAGAGTGCCCGAACAGGACACTGGCTTTGAGGAAGTGTCCTGCGTTTTTAAGGCATTACTGTTTTTTTTCAGTGGGTCATTCTGTGGGCGTGCCCATTGGATGGAGTTTTCACATATGTATGTTGATTGGCTTGGGGTTCAGAGAGATTGTGGAGGTTGCCGGAGACTCTCCTTAGGGTCTCAGCCCCTTCCTCTGCTAGCTCTGGTAGAAAATTGCAACTAACTTGAAGGCATGGTTTAAAACTACAAGGTCACACAAGATAGCCTGGGTCTCTTGGAGCCAGTCCTCCCCAGGTGCTCATCCCCTTCCCCTGCCAGCTCTGAGTGAAAGATTGCACTACCCTGAAGGTGTGATTTAAGGCTGCAAGATCACACATGCAGCACAAGAAGTTATTAGTGGGGGAGATGCCAGTTGGTCTGGAGACAGGCTTTCCAGCCACAGCTGGGAGCCTGCTTGTGAAGTACATTCTACCTATGTCTGTAGGGGCCCACAGACTCTCAGCCTCACTGGCAGCCTCATGAAATATCTAGAAATACCCACTAATGTGACCAGGAAATCAAGTTTGTAGGAATTGAGGAGATCTGGTGAGTTACGGAACGCATTTAGAGGAGTTGAGATGGAGGTCTTGTTGGGATCTAGGGTAAAGGAAAAACTCATTGAGGTATGGAGTCTGGAGCCACGGTCTCGCTTCTAGCTGCACCCAATCTCTCCAACAGATCAATCCCTGAGGAAGGAAGAACAGAATGCAGTTGTCAGCCAACACCCTAATGGGCAGTTAGGCCAATCCTCACAAAAGGAAGCTGAGTTGGACCAGACCGTGGTTATTCTAGCCTACAAATTACGAGAGCTATTTGATGAGAAAAAAAATTTTTGTTCGAATCATACATTTTAATGGTGCAGTTCCATTACTTTTGAGAGACAGAAATATGGCATGATCTGATATGAATTTAGCCTACTCTGTGCTTGAACTATTGCCTTTTCTTATTCAGATGCCCACGTCTGTCCTTTCTTAACAGTTAGCTGTCAGATGCTAAACTGAGTTCAGAACCAAAATGTACAGGCATGAAATTAGCTCTATGCAGCAAGCAAGGTAGAAATAGGGATATAGTTTGGGCTTGTTGATGCCTTCCACACAAGTAACTGTTAAAATTATACTGAATTATTTATTATTGTTTCACCTACTAACTATGTCACAGAAGGACTAAGTGACTCCCGCTGAAGGGAATACACCAAAAACTAAGGTGAAGGCTAAAATGCAAATTTAGTTCTCCTTGATTACAAATCCCACACTCTTCTTGATCACATTGTTTTAAATCAGTTCAGCTATGTAATTCATGTTCCTCTATACTGTGTAAAGGAGATTCCTTCTTTTTTGTCCTTGGATCTTTGAAACACTTTAGAAAGTCATTAGTCTCTATTCTCCCTTTTGTTTGTGATAATGGAAATGCTGTCTTTCTCTCTCTCAAGGTGCTCAATAGAATAGCTGCTCAAAAATTAGCCTTTTCAGTTAGGTGTGGTTACTTCCTGATGGTGTAGAGAGAAGGACCCACAACACACCATCCTGCATTAACCTATCAAAGGGTGTTTGCCTCTTATGAGCAACAAGGAGCCCTGTCTTTATCTGGACCCATCATCTTTGCCCCTATCCCTACACATCCAGCTCATCCAGTGTTTCACTTCATTTGCCTCATTCTACTCTGATTAACATCATCATTTCTGAATTGGTTGCTATCACAGTCTTTGAGTAAATGTGATGTGAATACCCTGAGGATCCCCACTCATGAGTAAAAACTCTTCTATTCTACTGGGAAGAAATATGATTGCTGTATATTAATAGCCCACAAGAGATTAGACTTGAAGATTAGAGAAGATAAAACTAATGTGATTATTTTCAAAGGTGAGTGATAGAAAAGGCAGGGACAGAAAAAGGGAACAACTGAGAGAGGAAATGCTTCTATTTGAATGCATGTTGCATATCAAGTAGAGAGCTTTTTAGTGTATGTGCTGCGGAAGTGAGCATGGCATGAGAACTTTTGAACTTAAAATTTTTCAATTCATGGGCTCTTACTATGTTAACAAAATTCTACTGCAATTAAAAGTGCTCAAAACCAATAGGTGGGCATAGTAATAATGTGATGTCATTTTTTTCATTGTGCTTCTCAGTCATCAATAGGACATCTGTTACCCTTGTGTTAGTTTTGAGGTAATTTATGATCATAATTTACCCTCTCATGCCTAAATAAGTATAAAATAAATGCCAAAAAGAAAAGTCATTGTGGGATAGAAAGTACAGAACAATTTTGTAAATTAAAAATGATGTGGAAATGGGTGACTCTTGCTGAAGTATATGGGATGATTCATTTTTCAAGAAGAATGAATCCAAATGACATATCACAAATCATAAGTACCCTAAGACCCTGTCCTGTGTGTGTGCTATTGAAAGTAATATGTGAAAGAGGAATAAAAATGACTGAAAAATCAGTTTTAAATGAATGATTCTAATAGTTCTTTGTCAACCAACTCCATCTTATTCCATAACAATAAAATCATAGTTTCTTAGAATGAGACACAGACAGTGATTTAATTTTTTTAAAATAATTTTTACTTTCCAGGTGATTCTGAACTGCAACCAATGTGAAAACCTCTGGCTAGGACTTCTGAAGTGAGACTATGTGTTTGTAACTAAAAGAGCTTTTAAGCATTAAAAGTGTGCTTGTTTTCAAAATTTGGGATGATTCCCCCAAGCTAGTTGATTTCACATTCTGAAAACACCTTCAAACATACATTAAAGCCACTAATGAGGCAGTAAATGCACATACAACATACAATGTAATAAGAAACGTCCTTTTACTATAGGAGAGATCACTGAGTAGCAGCTGATCATATTCACACATATTAAAACATTTATTTATTTATTTTTCTTTTTTTGAGAAAATGAGAGAGAGAGAGGGATAAAAACAGAGACATGAGAAAGAGAGAGAGACAGAGACAGAGAGAGATCATCTATCCCTTAGTTCAGTCTCCAAATGCCTGCAATAGCCAAGGCTGGGCCAGTCTGAAGCCAGGAACTTCATTGGGGTCTCCCATGTGGATGGCAGGGACCCAAGTACTTAAGCCTTATCTGCTGCCTATAAAGTTGTACACTAGCAGGAAGTTGGATCTGAAGCAGAAACAGGACTCAAACACAGTGAGTATTCCAAGCAGAAACTTAACTTGGTGTACCACAATGCCTGCTGCTCACATATTTTATATACATGAAAAAGTTACGTTTTGAAAAAGATTCCTTATAAAACAGGTATCAGTTAATGGAGATTATATTTGGTGATGGGAAATTTCAGGGGAACTCCATCTAGAGAACACATGCTAAAGCTTTCAAATCCCTTTGAAATTTGAAACACATTAATTTAAGATCAACCTTTTGCAAGTGAATTCTTTGCAAGTAAAGAAGCTTCTGTGTGGTTCTATTACTGTCTCACACATTATCTTATTTGCCCTAAAAGCATCCCTGTAAGTTTAATATTTTGTCCTGACTCTAGATGTACAATGTAATACTTTATCCTTTTTAGTATTTGTTGTTGTTTTTGTTGTTGTTGTTCTAGTACTAGTGGTTGAACTCTGTAATTAACACACAATTATTCTTAGGTGTTTAAATTTTAACTGAAAAGTGATCCCTGTTAAATTTAAGAGTGGAAAAAGAGAGGGAGGAGATGTACAATTTGGGACATGCACAATCAGACTTGCCCCAAATGATGGAGTTAGAAATGTGCCAGGAGATTCCAATACAATTCCATCAAGGTGGCATGTACCAATGCCATCTCACTAGTCCAAGTGATCAATTTCAATTCACATTCAATGGCTCTGATAGGTCTAAGAATCAAAGGGATCACACAAACAAGACAAGTGTCTGCTAATACTAACTGATAGCATCAAAAAGGGAGAGAAAGATCCAACATGGGAAGCGGGATACACAGCAGACTCATAGAAGGGCAGATGTCCTAAACAACACTCTGGCCTCAGAATCAGCCCTTAAGGCATTCGGATCTGGCTGAAGAGCCCATGAGAGTATTGTAGGCATGGAAAGCCAAGATACCATGGAAAAGAAAAAAAAAAAAAAAGAAGAAGACCTAAATGAAAGATCTCTGCGAGTGAGGTCCCAGTGGAAAGAACGGGGCCATCAAAGAAGGAGGTACCTTTCTCTGAAGGGAGGAGAGAACTTCCACTTTGACTATGACCCTATCAGAATAAGATCAAAGTCAGCAAACTCTAAAGGCTTCCATAGCCCTGGCAACTCATGACTAGAGCCTAGGGAGATTACTGACGCCATGAACAGGAGTGTCAAATTGTTAAGTCAGCAACAGCAGTCACTGTGTACTTACATCCCATGTGGGATCTGTCCTTAATGTGTTGTCTAATGTGCAGTGATGCTATAACTAGTACTGAAACAGTATTTTTACACTTTGTGTTTCTGCGTGGGTACAAACTGATGAGATCTTTACTAATTATATACTGAATCGATCTTCTGTATATAAAGAGAATTGGAAATGAAAAAAAAAACCTGGTGTTAAATTGGAAATGGCATAGAAAATTAATTAATTTTTTAAAAAAATATTATGTAGGATCTCTGTCTTTAATGTGCTGTACTCTCTTATTTAATGCTATAACTAGTACTCCAACAGTATTTTTTTTCACTTTGTGTTGCTATATGGGGGCAAACTGTTGAAATCATTACCTAATATATACTAAACTGATCTTCTGTATATAAAGAGAATTGAAAATGAATCATGATGTGATTGGAAGGGGATAGGGAGCGGGAAGGGGAGGGTTGTGGGTGGGAGGGAAGTTTTGGGAGGGGGAAGCCATTGTAACCCATAAGCTGTACTTTGGAAATTTATATTCATTAAATAAAAGTTTAATTAAAAAAAAAACTTTTGCAAAAGACATTTACAAACACAATTAGTCTATTCAAATGTGTTACTGACTGAATCACACTCCAGTCCCGAATGACAGTGGGCAACGCCATTCACTTTCATGGCTTTTTAACATTAACTATATGAGCCTGTTTATGGTATCCAAATCTACACTCAAGCAAAGGTGGAAGTGAGTTTCTCATTAGAAATCTTCTTCTGTATAACCCACCAGAAAATCAAACTTAATAGGTTCCAAACTGAGCTCATCTTTGCCTTAAATTTCTTCTCATAAACTAATATTTCCATCTAATTGTTTGTACAAAACACCTGAAACTTACCCTAGACAACCCCTATTCCTTTCCTTCCACATGCAATTTGAAATTTTCCAAGTAACAACTCTTTAATATCTCTTGCATATAACTCTAAGAACCCTTTCTCAAAGGCAAGTTTTCATCATCTAGACTACTACGATAGATTACTGACTCATCTTCCAGCCATAAATATCACCCTCATAAAAGCTATCCTTTACCCTGCTAACCTAATTATATACCAAAACAAGCTATTTTGACCATATTGTGGAATTGTTATAATAAGAATTATTGGTAGAGCAAAAGCAATTAACTCATATTTCTCTTCATTTTTAGAGTAAAGTCTGTAATTCTTCATATGTCCCTTGTCAGTCAAGGTCCAAAATGATCTGCTTCCTAATAGCTTTTCAAATATGCTATGTACTACACTTTCTTAGTTTAGAATTTCTGTCTGTGATATATGCATACCTATTCTTTAAGACTCAACTGAAATAACATTTCCTTTCTGTTATCTTCCCCCCTAATTCCACCAGGACAGATTTACCAGTCACTTCTTTCTGCCCTAAACTCTCTGCATATGTCTGAAGTAACGCTTATCAAGGTTCTTTCTAATGATTTCTTTGCAAGTTTGCTTCCCTGGTTTCACTGGGTTGAATTTTAAAGTTAGGATCAGGTTTGATTAATCTAAGTATCCCTAGAATATAGCACACTGCCTGGAATAATTTCTATTTCAACATTTTTTGTAGTAAAAGTGAGTGAATAGAACTGACTTTTCTCAAAATATAATACTAATAGAAGTGAGCTAATGAGAAAAAATACTTCTTAATTTCAAGTGCTCTTGTGAAATAAAGCAGTAATTAACATGTTTTATTAGCTCTAAAGTAACATATTTGCATTCCCTATTGTTAACTGTTTAAATGTATGAAATTGGAATTTCAATGTGCAAAGACAACATTGTTCTTACCCATATACATAACTCCCCTCCTTAATTACTTTATTTTCCTGTTAACATTTTGTCTGTTATAGTCTTTTTCTACCCTTCTTGCTTCTCTCCAATCCACATCTAGGTAATGAATTGGCAACACAACTTCTTTGGGAGACCCTTGAACCAGAGAAGAGATTAAGTAGGATAAAATTAGATTTTTGTCAGGGCCCTTTCTCTCTTTATTTCCAGACCCAAATGGATACATTTTCTTGCTCCCTTCGACACTTCCCTTGGTGCTTGGTGATCTAGACCAAGTATCTTCTCCAGGCTGTCATTATCTGCATATCAAGATCCACCATAACATGTTATTCTATGTCAGAAAATAAAAGAGTTGAAAAGATGTTGAAATTTCTATTACAATTTTTTTAAAAAAAGAAGAAGAACACGAAGTACCTGTTTAATTATAATGAGAAGTTAGAAGGCTTTGAGAAAACTGCTAAAAGCCTGGACCTGGGCCCAACATTCTGAATGATTGTCAGTTGGTGAGTCATCAAAAGATCCTCTTTTCCATTTCATGGATCTGTTAAATTTTTAATTTTTCTCAATTAG
Source organism: Lepus europaeus (assembly GCF_033115175.1). NCBI lineage: Eukaryota > Metazoa > Chordata > Mammalia > Lagomorpha > Leporidae > Lepus > Lepus europaeus. Next base: position 54,718,804 of record NC_084829.1, read on the forward strand.
CTCTACAATGTATAATTAGAAATGAGATCTGCATTATTCGATAAACTTCTGCAGAATAATGGAGTTCCACTTCAGTGTTTTCATAATGCACAACTCATCATTGAAAAACTCCATGATCCTTCCCTAAATCTTCACACCTGCTTCCCATTCCCTTTCCCGACTTTTTCCACCTTGGTAATCACTGGGTTGGCAAAGGATTTGGAAAGATTATTCATATTATGGACTAAGGTCAACCTTTAGACAAGAGAAGCAGGTGAACATTTAGATAGAGAGAGAGGGTGGAGGTAGGGAAATGTTTACCAAACTTAGTGTCAAGGGCTCTGCCATTGGCTCTATAACCTTACGTGATTATTTGAACCTCAGTTGTTCATCAATAATCACTAATGTAGGGATAATTGCTATAATCTTTTTCATTACTGACTGTTGCAGGATTGTCTGAGATTATATACAGAGATGAACACATGTATGCTGTATAGAAGATAGAGATATATAATATATATGTGGAACATATATTATAATTATAACATGTAACACCCTCCTGTATTCCTCAGAAGCTCAACATAAAGAAAAGTACATCTTATAGACAGAAAGTTTCTTAATGTCTTATCATGAACTTTATTCTAGAATTTCTATTGACCCAGTGGAGCAGAAATAAGAAAGTAGCTTAAAATAATTAACTGATTGCCCAATAAATGGGTTATTGTGAGCATAGATAAGACAATCACTAAGAAACCAACAAAATAGCAGAAGTTAGTTCTTATATATCAGTATTGCTCATGATTGTAAAGGGATGAAATCTCCCAATCAAAAGATATAGTTTAGTTAAAATTGATTTAAAAAACCCCAAGATCCAAATGTATGTCACCTGCAAGAAGTTAACTTTATAGGTAAGTGTATGTAGACTGAGAGTGAAGTGTTGGGAAAGACATACCAATCAAATGGAAATCAAAAATGAGAGGGAGTAGTAATACATGTATCAGATAAAATTGACTTTATATCAGAATGTATAGAGATAAAAAAGGATATTATATGTTAATAAGAGGATGAATTCTGGCTGGTGCCACGGCTCAATAGGCTAATCCTCCGCCTAGCGTCACCGGCACACCGGGTTCTAGTCCTGGTCAGGGCACCGGATTCTGTCCCGGTTGCCCTTCTTCCAGTCCAGCTCTCTGCTATGGCCCGGGAGTGCAGTGGAGGATGGCCCAAGTGCTTGGGCCCTGCACCCCATGGGAGACCAGGAGAAGCACCTGGCTCCTGTCTTTGGATCAGCGTGGTGCACCGGCTGTGGCAGCCATTGGAGGGTGAACCAACAGCAAAAAGAAGACCTTTCTCTCTGTCTCTCTGTCTCTCTCTCTCACTGTCCACTCTGCCTGTCAAAAAAAAAAAAAAAAAGAGGATGAATTCATCAAGAAGAAATATAAATCATAAATAAACATGTACTCAAGATAGGGCCAGACAAATGTGTAGAGCAAATATTATTATACCCAAAGAGAGATATGGACTCCAATACAATCATAGTGAGGCACAGAATACACATTCTCCTCATTAGCATTTGCAATATTTTCCAGGATATTAGGCTACAAATCAAGTTTCAGAAAACTTTTTAAGATTTACTTACTTACTTGAAAGGCAGAGGCAGAGTTAGAGAGGGAGAGAGAGAGAGAGAGAGAGAGAGAGAGAGAGAGAGAGAGAGAGAGAAAGAGAGATTCTTCCATTAGCTGGTTCACTCCCCAAATAGCTGCAATGGCTGGGGCTAGGCCAGGCCAAAGCCAGCAGTAGGACCTTCTTCTAGGTCTTGCAAATGGGTGCAAGTTCTCAAATACTTGGGTCATGTTATGCTGCCTTCCCAGGCGTGTATACAGGGAACTGGAAGTGGATCAGCTGGGACTTGAACTGGTGCCCCATATGGGTTGCTGGCACTGCAGGCAACAACTTAACCTGTTATACCATAGTGCTGATTCCATTGAAATTTAGAAATCATACCAAAATTTTCTCATACCACAATGGAAAAAAATAAAACTAGAGAAAAATGAGAAGGAACAATAGAAAATTTACAAATTCATCAAAATTAAACAATATGATCTTGAATGATCAATGGGTCATTGAATAAATTTAAAAAGAAATGATTTTTTAAAAAAATCAAATGAAAACAAAAACACAATCTACCAAAATTTGTGGGATACAGCCAAAGCAATATTAAGAGGAACATTTATAGGAATAAGTACGTACATTACAAATAAAAAGATTTCAAGTAAACAATTTAATGGAGCAACTTAAGAAATAGAAAAGCAAAAATAATCCAAACCCAAAATTAGCAGAAGGCAAGAAAAGTAAGAATCAGAGAAGAATTAAATGAAATTGAAATGGAAAAACAATACAAAAGATCAGCAAAACGAATGACTTTATTTCCCTAAAAGATAAGCAAAATAGACAAACATTTAGCAAGACTAACAAAGAAGAAAGGACAAGAACAGAACTAAATAAAATTAGAGATGACAAAGGAAACATTACAACTAATAGCACAGAAATACAGAGGATCATAAGAAACTACTTTGAGCAACTATATTCTAAAAAACAAAAATAACTCAAATAAATGAATAAATTCACGGATACATAAAACCTATCAAGGTTAAATCATGAAGCTATAGAAAAATCTAAATAGATTAGCAACAAATAATTAAACTGAAGCAGTAATTAAAAGTCTCCCATCAAATAAAATCTGAGTACTTCATACTTTTACAACTGAATTTTGTTTGTTTGTTTGTTTTTAGATCTTCCTTAGGCTGGTTCACTCCCCAGATAGCTGCAAAGACCAGGGCTGGACGAAGTCAAAGCCGGGAGGTTTATGTGAGTGTAGCACTTGGGCTCTGCTGCTTTCCCAGGCTCATTGGCAGGTAACTGGATCAGAAGTGGAGATGCCAGGACTCAAATGGCACCCATATGAAATGCTGACATTGCATAAGGCCTCTTAACCTGTTATGTCACAATGTCAGCACCTATGCCTAAATTCTACAATACATTTAAAGAGGAGCTAGCTTCAATACTTCTCAAACTATTCCAAAATATTGAAAAATATGAAACTGCAAAAATTTTTATGAGGCTAACATTATTCTGACAGAAACCAAAGACAACAAAAAATATAGACCCGTATCCATGAAGAGCATAGATGCAAACACTCTCAACTTTTGTTGAAAATAGCAATCTTTATCCTACATTGTATAAAGAAAATCATACATCACAATCAAATGGGGTTTATCCCAGAACTGCAAAGATAGTTCAATATTCGCAAATGAATGAATGTAATAAATTGGATCAATAGAATGAAGAACAAAAATCATATGATCAGCTCAATAGATGCAGAAAAGCACCTAATGAGATGAATCCTGGGGTACTTTAGCAAGAGCTCCAAGATGGCAGAATAGGAAGGGAGCTCACCAATAGTCCAGAAAAAGATAATTTAATAAAAGTGGAGATACTAGAGTCTCAGGAAAGAGGGAAAAACACATTTGAGAGCCTTCAAAACAGAATCAGTGAGGTAGAAGAGAGAATATAGGACTTAGAATGTGATACTAATCAAAATGCCAGATATTCTTCTCAGATCTTGAAAAAATGATGCTGAAATTCGTATGGAACATAGGAGACCTCGAATAGCTAAAGCAATCTTGTACAACAAAACCAAAGCTGGAGGAATCTCAATACCAGATTTAAGGACATACTACAGGGCAGTTGTAATAAAAACAGCATGGTACTGGTACAGAAACAGATGGATAGACCAATGGAAGAGAATAGAAACACCAGAGAACAATCCAAACATCTACAGCCAACTTATATTTGATCAAGGATCAAAAACCAATTCCTGGATCAAGGACTGTCTATTCAATAAATGGTGCTGGGGAAACTAGATTTCCACGTGTAGAAGCATGAAGCAAGATACTTAGCTTATACCTTACACAAAAATCCACTCAACATGGATTAAAATCTAAATCTACGAACCAACACCATCAAATTATTAGAGAACATTGGAGAAAACCTGAAAGATATAGGCACAGGTAGACTTCTTGGAAAAGACCCCGGAGGCACAGAAAGTCAAAGCCAAAATTAACAATTGGGATTACATCAGATTGAGACGTTTCTGTACCGCAAAAGAAACAGTTAGGAAACTGAAGAGGCAACCGACAGAATGGAAAAAAATATTTGAACTCTATGCAACCAATAAGGATTAATAACCAAAATCTACAAAGAGATCAAGAAACTCCACAACAACAAAACAAACAACCAACTTAAGAGATGGGCCAAGGACCTCAATAGACATTTTTCAAAAGAGGAAGTCTAAATGGCCAACAGAAACATGAAGTTATGTTCAGGATCACTGGCCATCAGGGAAATACAAATCAAAACCACAATGAGGTTCCACCTCACCCCGATTAGAATGGCTCACATACAGAAATCTACCAACAACAGATGCTGGCAAGGATGTGGGGGAAAAGGGACACTAACCCACTGTTGGTGGGAATGCAAACTGGTAAAGCCACTATGGAAGTCAGTTTGGAGATTCCTCAGAAACCTGAATATAACATTACCATACAACCCAGCTATCCCACTCCTTGGAATTTTCCCAAAGGAAATTAAATTGGCAAATTAAAGAGTTGTCTGCACCTCAATGTTTATTGCAGCTCATTTCACAATAGCTAAGACCTGGAATCAACCTAAATGCCCATCAACAATAGAATGGATAAAGAAATTACGGGATGTATACTCTATAGAATTCTATGCAGCAGTAAAAAAAAAAAATGAAATCCAGTCATTTGCAACAAAATGGAGGAATCTGGAAAACATCATGCTGAGTGAAATAAGCCAGTCCCAAAGGGGCAAATATCATATGTTCTCTCTAATCCGTGACAATTAACCGAGCACCAAAAAGGAAACCTGTTGAAGTGAAATGGACACTATGAGGAACAATGACTTGATCAGCCCTTTTCCTGACTGTCAAGGGACAACTTAATACTTTATCCCTTTTAGTATTTTTTTGTTCTACTTAATATCATTGGTTGGACTCTGTAATTAACACACAATTATTCTTAGGTGTTTAAAGTTAACTGAAAAGTGATCCCTGTTAAATATAAGAGTGGGAATAAGAGAGGGAGGAGATGTACAGTTTGGGACATGCTCAATCTGACTTGCCCCAAACGGTAGAGTTAGAAATGTTCCTGGGGATTCCAATTCAACCCCATCAAGGTATCATGTACCAATGCCATCTCACTAGTCAAAGTGATCAGTTTCAATTCATAATTGATCACACTGATAGGTCTAAGAGTCAAAGGGATCACATAAACAATACTAGTGTCTGCTAATACTAACTGATAGAATCAAAAAGGAGAGAACAATCCAACATGGGAAGTGGGATACTCAGCAGACTCATAGAATGGCAGAGTCATAAACAGCACTCTGGCCTGAATCAGCCCTTAAGGCATTCGGATCTAGATAAAAAGCCCATGAGAGTATTTTAGGCATGGAAAGCCAAGACATGTGGAAAAAAAAATGACCTAAATTCAGGAATTATATAGACAGAAGACATGAACACATTGTATCAAAGAGATACCTACCGTACTATGTTTGCTGCAGCTATTTGCAATAACCAAGACCTGTAATCAACCAATCCATCCATTATCAAATGACTGAATATCGAAAATACACACAATGGAATATTCTTCATCCATAAAAAGAATGAAATCTTGTCATTTGCAGAAAAATGGATAGAATGAGGATTAAGTGAAATAAGACAACATAGAAAGACAAACAACACACATTCTTGCTCCTATGTAGGCACTTTAGAAAACCTCAACCAGAACACAAAATGTTGATTACTAGAATCTTAGAGAGGTGGAGAAGATAGAGTTTGGATAATGAGTGCCAAACTGGAATTAGATAAAAGGATAAATTCCTAGTGTTACACATCATAGTGAATACACTATAGTTCACAATAACCTAGTAGTATTGTATGAACAAATAGAATATAGAAGCCCCAACTTTCCAATTATAACATATTGTCAAATAAGCTGGAAATATTGATTACCCTGATTTAATTAGTACATATTGTATACATGTGTTAAAATCCCATGTTGTAGCCCATACACATGATAGCTATTTTAATAATATTTTTCAAAATAAAATTACTACCAAACTAAAATAAAAAAACAGAAAAAAAGTATACATATGCACAATGGAATACCCCTCAACTTTGGAAATGCGGGAAATCTCATCATTAGCAGCAACACAGATTAAACTGGAGACAATTTTGTTAAATGATATAAGCCAGGCTAAGACAAACATGTGCTGTGTGATCTTATTTATATGTAGAATCTAAACAAGTCTAATTAAAAAAAAAACAGAATGGTAGTTACCTCAGATTGAGGTTGGGGGATTGGGGAGTTGTTGCTCAAACCATGCAAAATTTTAGTGAGGCAAGATGAATAATGAGATCTATTGTACACAATGGTAAATGTAGTCTATAACAAGATGTTGTATAATTGATAATTGCTGAGAGAGAAGCTTTTTAAAGAAAACTTTTATTTAATAAATATAAATTTTGGAAGTACAACTTTTGGATTCTAGCAGTTTTTTCCCCCCATAACCTCCCTCCCACCCGCAAACCAGCTCATCTCCTACTCCCTCTCCCATCCCATTCTTCATCAAAATTCATTTTCAATTATCTTTATATATAGAAGATCAACTTAGTATATACTAAGTAATGATTTCAACAGTTTGCACCCACACAGATACACAAAGTATAAAGTATTGTTTGAGTAGTAGTTTTACCATTAATTTGCATATTACAACACATTAAGGACAGAGATTCTACATGAGGAATAAGTGCACAATGACTCCCGCTGTTGATTTAACAATTGATGCTCTTATTTATAACATTGGTAATTACCCAAGGCTCTTGTCATGAGCTGCCAAGGCTGTGGAAGTAGATTTTAAGTGCAGTTACTTCAAACAATAAGTGTTTGGTAATGCACATGTTAGATAGCTTGATATACATGTTTCAAAACATCCTGTGGTACACTGCAGGTATAAGTAATTTTATTTGTCAATTAAAATTAGAGATAAATGAAGGGTACTTTGTGTTGGAGGAGGATGTTAATAAGTCATTACTTCTGACAGATTTTGCTAGGGTTGAGGGCGAAAATGGAAGGAGCCAACTCTAGTAAACAAACTAGGCCGTAGTAGAGTTGGATGGGAAGTGGAGCAGCCAGGACTAGAACCGGCACCCATATGGGATGCCAGCACTGCAGGCAGTGTCTTTATCCACTAAGCCACAGCACCAGCCCTATCCATATGTGGATCTTGACACCTATGATGTGTCTTGCTAGTTCAGAGATGTTATTTGAGGTTCAGGTGGGCAATGGCTTTGGGTTTGTGGTTCAAGGTCTTTGATACAACCTTGTAAGAGGACTTAGATGCATTAAAAACATTCCTGTCTTTAGTGTCACTTCTGAGTTTGTTTTTTGAGGTTTCCATAGCACCAGTCTTAAGTAGTATGATGCATTTGGGCTGAAAAATTGTTTTAGTTAAATAGATAGTTAATAATAATTAGAAGCTGTAACCAACGGCTTTTATATAAAAATAAAACAAATGATATGGACTGATATTTTAATTTTAGAAACAGAACTTCTTTTTTTCTTGCCAGACCAGATTTGGGTAAAACTAAAAAGCAGGTGAAGCTTGTCTTTAGCATTTCCTTTCTTGGTGACACTTGTACTCCAACTGTTTCTCTTGAGTCTTGTTTACTGTCCTTCAGCTGTTTTTTATCATTAGAAAGAGTCTCATAAACTTATCTCCTGGGAAGTAGGAGCTGCTCATCCTGTAAGGTTTGTTATTGTGAGGGATATTTGGATTTTAATGCTGTCCCTGAAATAATCAAAGTAATGCATCACTAAAGCTAGAATTATTTTTGTGGAGTTGGATGGGAAAGACTGGTTTTCCTAAGTAGATGCTCTAAGACTTGTTGTGTACCAAATTTTTATGAAGATGGCTTGTATTGAAGTTGATACATCTATTTCATAACCTCAGATTTTAAATTTATTAAGATTAGTTACTGCAAGCCAGTTTGCTCATGTTGAGGATGCCTTCAGTGACTTGCTGAGGTCTTCTCTGGAACTCAGACTGCTTCAGTGGATGGGTGCTAAGCTGGAAACATCTGGTCTGTACTGGTGCATACAGCCATGTACATGTGCATTGACTTGTGGGCAACATGCCATTTTCATGTGATTTTAATTAGCATGGCATAAACATCTGAATTCGGTAGACTGTTAAATCGTACAAATTTTCTTTCAACAAGATAGCTAGACGGCCTTAAGCAATGAATAAAATACTTCAAACTCCATAATTGGAGGAAATTGAGAAGCTTCATGGCACCAGGCTGTTATGGTGGAGACAACTAGGAACTGTTGCCTGAGTGTGGCTTCGCAGACAATCTGGTCACGTCGTTTACACAGCTAATTCTGTAAGAGTGACAGTGTTTTAGGGGAAACATGAAGATCTTCAGATCTTTTGCTGAATCATTTTAATGCATTTCTAAAGTAAATAAAAAACACCTGCAAAAAAGAGAGACTAATGCTGAATGGTGCAGGGAACTTCTAAAATTATGCAGTTCTTTGGTATCTTAAAGTCTTTTTGTAGCTCGCTTGTGGTTAATCCCTTCTCTTGGAACAGTTCTGTGAAATGTGTTTTGGATAAAATTTTGCAGTGCTTGTGGCTAGCAAGTTGAGATATCTTTTTGAGTTCACCAGTTTAAAGTTTGGGATGCTTTTTGTGATTTGAGATGCATATTTTTCACGTAAAATTCTTCCATAAGATGTATCTTAAGCTTTTGCTGTGGTACATGATTCCAGAAGCTTCCCAGGGTCTCAAACAGCACCTCTGTAGAAAGCTTTTTCGAGCAGTTTGTTGAGATGGTGGTTGATGGTGAGATTGACAGTTAATGTTCACCAAGGTCTGTTTTACTCAAGACCACAATAGGAGGACAGCAGAACAGTGTGGTCCTGCAAAAACTGAAGCCCAACACTCCTTACACAATCACCGTGTCCTCCCTGTATCCTGATGGCGAAGGGAGCCAGATGACGAGAAGAGGCAAGACTAGTAACTAAAACCAAAGTCCTTGTAGCATCTTTTATAACTGCTGCTTTTATAACCTTATCTCAAATCACTGCAGGTGACTTTGATTCATTAAAAATAGTACTAATGTTAAATATCAATTTTTGGAATTTTCCGTCTCTGTGGGTAGATGAGACTTATGCACCAGATTAACATTTTGCATTTATTCACTACTTCAACAGATATTTGTGGGGTGTCTGCTGTGGTTTACACACAGCAGTTAGATGCCTGTGAGTTATCATGGAACTTGTATTTTGTGTATGCTTGCTTGTTAGGATCATCCTGTGCTATGATTTCTGTGCATTTCAGAACCTCTGAATACCGTGAGGAACCTAAGAGTGCATGACCCTTCTATCAGTACCTTGAATGTTCACTGGGACCATGCAGAGGGAAATCCTCGTCAGTACAAACTCAACAGTAGGTGGCCCAGAGGAATTGGTAATTATTTCCTGGAGTGAAATATGTTAGCTGTTGAGTGATTTAAAAGGGGAACTGAAAGAGTTAACCAGTTTGCTTTAGTGTTGAAGTTCATATTTATTTACTAGGACCTGATTAAGGGTGAATAGTTGGTATCTTAAAGCCTGTGTAGTAGGAACATTGCAAACTTAGGGCCAGTGGAAGAAGTGGTCATTCCAGGAGTAAGTGGGAGTATATAGAAGTCTTCACAACTTCTTGTGATAGTTCATAGAAGGGTAAATCATTACATCTCGATATTATGGAACATGATTCTTGAGTTCATCTTGAGTTGGTTTTACATTGTTTAAAGTATTATCTTTCTTACAAGGTTTTCAAATCAATTACTTTGTGCCTCATTCAAAGCTTTAGGTACCAATCCCTGGGAATACCAGTTATGCCATTCTCAGGAATCTGCAGCCAGATACCCCATACACCATTACAGTAGTTCCTGTTTATAATGAAGGTGATGGAGGATGCACATCGGATACTGCAAGGACATGTAAGTAAAAAGGCAGAAAAGTTAATATTTCATTTAAGTGCTATTTTTCATTATGAAGTCTGTAGAGGGCCATTAACGAAAGTGAGGCAAATTCATAATGATGGGATTCAAAATATTACAATTACCCATAGTACACCTCCCAAACACTACCAACCCTTAACATTTTAGTGTATGAAATAAAAAAATATTATGAAAATTATTTTCTTTAAGATTTATTTATTTATTTGAAAGGTGCAGTTACAGAGAGGGAGAGAGGCAGAGGTGGAGAGAGAAGTCTTCTATCTGCAGTTCACTTCCCAGATGGCTGCAACGGCCAGGGCTGGACCAGACTGAAGCTGGGAGCCAGAAGCTCCATCCAGGTCTCCCATGTGGGTGCAGGGGCCATCTTCTTCTGTTTTCCCAGGAGCATTAGGAGGAAGCTGGATTGGAAGTGGAGCACTTGTGCCCATATGGGATACAGGCACTGTAACTTGCAGCTTAACCCTCTACTGTGCCACAGTGCTGGCCCCAGTGACATTCTTTTAAAATAATTTTAGGATTTTAAAGTGTGTATATAATTATTAGAATGTTACTTCAGCTCTTCAGTTTCTCTTACCAAAATTCATTCAGCTTGCTTTGTGCTTTATAAAATTGCATGAAGCACTGTTTTGCAATTGGCTTGCATGGTGTAAATTGTTAAACTGTTCATTGCATTACTTGGATCGCATACTTTTCTCTGGTTTGTAGAGGAAGCACTTTTGGACATTAAAAGTCTGTAGGCTTTAATTTGCCATTAATATCTTGAGAAATCAGTTTATAGTGGTTTTACTATTCTTTGAAGTACTTCCTGATGGCTTTTGTGCATGCTGATAATTGTTTCTTTGGCTTTAAAAATATACTTCCTGATAGTTAAAAAGGAAGATAGCATGGGTGGTTTCTTTTGATAAAAAATGTAGTGGTCTGATGGAAAGATGACAGTATGGGCTAACTAGAATTCGGGATTAGTACATGGATTTAATTGGTAGATTTCTCTAAGTCGCTATTGAGAATTGAGTGTATCGTATTTCTCTAAGCACAGAATTTGTTAGTAGCTATTGTTGAATAAAGAAGGAAACAATGAAAGAATGAATGAGTGAATTAGAGTGGTTCCATTGCTGTTGTGAGATTTTACTTACAAGATAGATTCTGTGAAATGGCTGTCCTCTTCTCCCTCCAGTACTTTTGCTGGAAAACCAAAGCCCCTTTCCTGTTTCTTTCCCCTTATCCTATGCTCTTTAGGGCCAGTCCAGTTCTACTTTCACTAGCTTGTTTTTATTGAAAACATCATTACTTCCATATACACAGAGGTCATAGTTGCCTAACTTTGCCTAAATTCACATTTGGAGAGTTTTAATTTGCTTTTGTATATAGATAATTAGAAGTTTAAATGGCATAACATTTCATCCTATTATAGGGTCTAGGTTGTAAAAAAGTGATAAAAGCCTGATACACATTAGGCAGACTCAAGAAACAGGTGTTTCCTTTTATTTCCTCAGTGGTGAGAGGACTGGCAAGAAATGTGCAGGTGTATAACCCCAAACCCAACAGCCTCGATGTTCGCTGGGATCCTGCTCCTGGGCCTGTACAGCAGTATCACGTTGTGTATTCTCCTGTGGCTGGCACAATACCTTTAGAATCTGTAAATAAATTTGTCACCTTTGAGCTCAGCCAAAGAATTTGATATTAATGTAGTTGGTGTTGCTGCCAGCTTGTCAAACAATGGTAAAGATGCTGAAAATATGTGCAGGATGACAGAGGTGTCTGGCACAATCCTACATAGACTGAAGAAATTGGGTAAGAGATAGCATTGAAGATGTATGGGAATGGTAAAGTAGGCGAAGAAATAACATAAATGGTGACAGAGTAACAGTCATAGCTGAAAGTATTATCTGGGTATGGGGTGAAAGCTTATATTCTGGGTCTGGAAGAAAGGGAGGAAATTGTTGCAAATTTCTGTTGGTTTATGGGCTGGATGACAGAAAGATGTGGGATCAACATTTGCTCTTGGTTTCCTTGGTAACCTCTGAGAGAAAGTCATCTGCAGGTGAGGGAGTGAGTTGGAAAAACAAGTAGATTTTTAACAGTTGCTAGGGAAATGGGAAACAGATTAAAGAAATAGGAGTAGATGTAAAAGCATGGGCAAGACAGCCGCCGCTGTGGCTCAATAGGCTAATCCTCCGCCTTGCGGTGCTGGCACACCGGGTTCTAGTTCCGGTCGGGGTGCCGGATTCTGTCCCAGTTCCTCCTCTTCCAGTCCAGCTCTCTGCTATGGCCCAGGAGTGCAGTGGAGGATGGCCCAAGTGCTTGGGCCCTGCACCCCATGGGAGACCAGGAGAGGCACCTGGCTCCTGGCTTTGGATCAGTGCAGTGCGCTGGCCGCAGGGGCCATTGGAGGGTGAACCAACGGCAAAGGAAGATCTTTCTCTCTGTCTCTCTGTCTCACTGTCCACTCTGCCTGTCCAAAAAAAAAAAAAAAAAAAAAAAAGCATGGGCAAGACAAAAATCTCAAAATTTCTGGTAGCACCAATTCTATGGGCTAGTAGAACATCTACAGTACACAGTAGTTTAGATACAAGGTAAGAGAATACAAATTGCAGGGTTCATTCACTTATTGGGTAAATATTTCTTAAGCCTACTACATGTCATGTACTATTCTAGGTCCCAGAGAAAAACAATGAACAGAGAAGTTAAAATTCTATGATCCGATAGAACTTACATTCTGAGGGGGAAATGCAATATATAAATAAGGCCTATGAGTAAAATTATAGTATGCTAGTGATAAGTACAGGGATCAGGGATAGGGAACAGAGATAGGAAGGGCTTGTGGAAGAAGGATTGTCATTTTAAATAAAAAAATTATTTGCTCAATTTATTAGAGAGAGAGAGAGAGAGAGAGAGAGAGAGAGATTGAGTTCCCATCCATTGGTTCACTCTCCAAATGGTTACAATGGCTGCGGCTAAAGTAAATATCCAGGAACGCAATCTAGTCCTCCCAAATGGATGATGGGACCCAATTATTTAACAACCCCTTACTGCCTGTCAGGGTTCACATTAGTTAGCAGAAAGCTAGAATTGGAGTCGAAGCAGGACTCAAATCTATGCACTGCAATATTGAATGTGGGAGTCCCAAGCTGTGGCATGATTGCTACATCTATGCTGGCCTTGGAGTTTTCATTTCAGATAGGGATTGTGGAAAGGCCTCTTTGAGGAAGCACCATTGGAAAGATGCTTGAAAGAGCTAAGAAAAGGAATTATGTGGATATCTGTTAGAGTATATTCCAGGCATTGGGAAGAACCAATGCTAAGGTCCTAAAACAGGAATATGCCTGGTAAGAAAAACAATGACTGAAACAACACAAACAAGTGGTAAGGCAGTATGAACCAGGGTCAGAGAGATAGCAAATCATGTAGCCCATGGCATTTCAACTGATTCTGTGCAGGAAGTTTCAGAGATGAGATATGGGACAAGGAGGTAGGGATAGAGAATGTTGGTGAAAGCTTGCTTCAAATAATCATTGACAAGTGAGAGAAGTGAGTCCAATATTAAGGAGATAAATTAGGAAACATATTAAGAATTGGAAGAGATCCAAAGGTAAGAAACACAGAGAAGGAAAAGAATAAAAGAACTTCAGTTAGAAGGTAGACTTTTTAATGGTAAGTAACATTTATTTAGCACTTGTGCTGAGTAATTTATGCTATCAATTAAATTTCACATCCACCTAATGTGTTGATAAATAATATAATCCATATTTTGCAGATGAGGAAATTGTAAGCCTAGAGTAAGCTACTTTCTTAAAGACAGGCTACCTATCAGTAAGAGAGCTAGGGTTTGAATTCCAGCAGTCGAACTCTTTTGCATCTACTCACCTTTCTTTCCCAGTTTTATTGACATGTAATTGACAAAAAAATTGCATGTATTTAAAATGTATACCTTAATGCTTTGGTATATAATAAGTTGTGATTTATTCAACATAATCAAGGTAATGAATGTGTCATCACCTTACATACTAATCATTTTCTTCTTTCTACTCTTTCTTCTTTCTCTGTGTCTCAATGAGTGTATTTGAAATCTATCCTCTTAGAATGATAGAGAAGATTCATGTATGATAGAGGTGGATACAGGTCCATGAAATTGGTTGTCACAAGGTCACTAAAGAAAGTAGATGATGATATAGACAGTTCTTTTAAATAGTTTTTAGTGACTCAGTAGGTGGCAAGGAAGTGAGGACAATAGTTGGTAGACTGATGAGAAAAGGAGATTATTGATAATGTGTTAATTCATTTTGCATTACTATAATGAAATATCTGTATTAATCTTGTTAGCTTAACAAAGAAAAAAAGTTTATTTAGTTTTAGAGGTTCAAGGGCCTGAATATGGGGGTGGTTTCTTGCTTGCAGAGTCCCTGAAGCAGTTTGGGATGTCACATGATAAGAGACAGGGGCTGTGTGAGTATGTATGTTCTGATCTCTCTTCCTCTCTTAAAGTCATCAGTATTCAATGGTGGACTCTCCATCCTGATGAGTTTATATTATCCTAATCATCTCCTAAAAGCCCTGCTTCTAAATACTATACTCAGGTTAAGTTCCACCTTTAATAATTCACAACAGTGAATAAATTTCAATACATAAGCCCTCACAGAACATGCTAACCTATATCCAACCCATAGCAGATAGTAGCACTGAGATGATGTCAAATTGAAGAATTGGAAGAGACTTATATTAGTTTAAAGCCTGAGAGGAAGATGCCAAAAGAAAACAGTAGAAGGAGAACAAAATCTGTTGAATGAAAAATGGAACAGGGTCAGAGGACAAGTTTGAAAGATTGGAATTGGGAAATAGCCTTGGAAAGGAAGAATTTCATTTTATAGAAAAATAATTAAGACCTGAAAAGTAAATGGGCATCCAAGGTCATAGAACCAATTAAACAGTAGCCTGGGGGACCAGAGTCCAGGTTTTCTGATTGCCAAGACAGGGCTTTTCCTCCAGTCCACCCACTCACTCTTGCTGAATCATCATCTGCTGGTTACTTATCCTCGATCCAAATGCAGTTATTGGAGTTAATGAATAAATACAGAACATCAAAACCCACTGTGAGTGCATAGCTCTACAGAAACACTAAAGACATGTTGACCTTTGAGTTTCCTTTACAATATCCCCCTCTGCCGCTCTGCCACACTCACACACACACACACACACACACTGAGCTGTTAGACATGGGGTACTGACTTTTCCTGATTAGTAACTACCTTACAGATACTACATGTTCCCACACTGATGCTGAGAAAAGGCACAGATGGAGAGACTAAGGTCATCCTCATGATATTTCTAGCCAAATTGGTCTCCATGGAAGCTTTGGAATCAAAATGGGATACAGATAGGTGATATGGCAGTGTGTGACTGGGTGTGATTTAGAGCAACTGTTACTGACATGACAGATTTTAGCAGGCAACCTCCTGAGAGCCTGCATTTTAGTTGCAGTGCAAGTAGGTTAAATGAATAATTGCTCAATTTTCTTGTGAATTTTCTATACCTTTCCAGTGATTACTGCAACCATAATTTGGGCTATGCGTATTTCAAGAGAGGCCTTGGATTTAAGAATCTATATTCTTAGAAGAATAATAATAGTAAACATATCACCTATGAATGCATAAGATTTGATGTAAATTATTTTTGGTGATACTTTATATCTTAAATATTATATAAAAAGCATAGATTTTTAACTCTAGAGGAATGACATTGTTCTAACACTTAACATTATCTTGGGCAAACATTGAAATTATTGATTAATATTTAACTAGAGAAGTTTACTCAGTTCAAGTAGAGAATTAGTTCAGGGTTCACACTGAAGTGTCTTGTTACTAGAATTCAGGCTCCAAGAAGAATTTCCCAAGGCCCAGGATATCAATTATAACAGAAAGTGGGAGCTAGCTGTACCTGACCTCCAGAGGATGTGGACCGGATATAAGTTCTTCATCTTCTTTTATCTTGCCAAAGAAATCTGGACAGAGAAGCAGTTTCAAAGACAAGTGGACCTAGCATCTTATTCCTCTAGGAATCATAGCATTTTAGAAGGTACTCGATTCAAAAGGTCCATTTTCCAAGGGCAATACTGTAGAAGCTTTGGTTGTTGTGAAGGCAGAAATGATAACTGTGTCACTCAATTCTATGAGGCAAACGCATTATGTTACTGTGATAAATTCTGTGAAAGGGAAAATTCTGATTGCTGTCCTGATTACAAGTCCTTTTGCCATGAAGAGAAAGAATGGCTTCCTGACACACAGTCTTGGTATCCAGAAGGTAGGTTTGGGGATGTGTTGGAACATGGTCCTACTTCATAAATACAAGCCAGACAAACTCTCTCTCCTTCCCTTTCTTCTTCTCTCCTTCCCTTCCTCCCATCCTCCTTCTCTCCCTCCTTCCTTCTTCCCTCTTCCTCCTGCTCCTTCCCATCTTCCTCTTCTTCCTCCTTCTCCTTTCTCCTCCTGCTTTCAATGAAATGAAGATTATTATTGTGATTGCTAAGATAAATGTGCTTGGATTATTAAAGTGTTTTGCTTCAAATGTGAAGGTATCTGCTTGCATGTTAGGAAAGCTCTTATCTAATGACAGGAATGCTTGTCAGAGTCCAGTTTTGAACACTCAACTTCTATAAGGATTATGTAAAATCCTTAAAATCTTCCTTTCTTCCCCTCCCCCTCCCTCCCTCCCTTCTTCCCTTCCTCCCTTCCTCCCTTCCTCCCTTCCTCCCTTCCATTTCTGGAGTGTAACCTCTTGAAATAAAGTCTTGAAAGTCTGCAAATTCATGTAATATTTTACTTGTGTCATGAGGCTAAATGATCCCCTAACATCAGGACCTGTGGGGCAGCAATGTCATTCAAACCAGGAAAAAAAAACACAAAATCAGTCTCCTTCATTGACTAAGTATTACAAAATAGATTCTTTCATATGCATTGTTTTGTTAGTCTGGGACTTTAAAAATTATTTTTAAGAAAGGATTAATTCACACAGAATAGTTATAAAAATCTTAGGTTGAGTTCATAGATGCAAATGGCTCATAAGCAGAATGATAGCATTTATTATATTGATCTAATTATAAAATTGCTATTGATTTTTAGCAATTGATAAACCAAGTTTTGGAACAACAGAATAAAACCCTATGGATACACTTCAGTGTGCCTCTGTCTTTATCCCATTTCATTAAATCACCTCAGCATACATTCAGGGTTAATTGAAGCTCTGTCATACAACTGTGAGTTGGTGATGGTGACTAGAAATTATAGGTAGAAAACAGCCTAGGTACATTAGGGACTTAGAATCTTTGTTTCAAAGCCCACATTTTATTTATTAATATTATTTGCTTTTTATTTTTTTAAAACATTGTATTGAAATATATACCAAGAAGTACACATATGTGTACAGAGAAATGAGGATATTTTTGTTCTCTAATCACACAACCAACACCCAAATTAAGAACAAACATTACTGGTTTCAGATCACATTTAAAAATCCAGAGTGATGGCTTTGCCGTTACTCCTCAAAATGTCATATTGTTTGTAAAATTGAGGAAACGTTCTTTATTTTAACCTAGAAACCTTTTATTTAAGGTATACAAACTTCACCCTTTTTATATATAGAAATTTAGGAACATAGTGACTCTTACCACCCTACCCTCCTTCCTGCCCACCTGCCCACCCTCTTCCTCCTCTATCTCCTATTCCCATTCTTGTTTTTTAAAAAAGTTAATTTTCAATTAACTTTTCACTATAAGATTAAATCACATATTTATTATTTAAAATTTGCCACCTAGTTGGTATTTATTGCCTCTGTTTTCATTTCACCAATAAAAAGCTCAGCAAACTTTTATCACATCCTGTAAAGTGACGGATAACTGACTAGACATGGCAGATCGAGTCATTCATCAATAATTATCATTGAGTAATCTCTGCCATGACAGGCATTATCTTCAGTGCCAAGGGAAACCATGGGGGGCAAATGACAAGGTTTTATTCTCATGGAAGTCACAGTTGACTTTGGAAAGTGCTGTAAAATATTTAAGAAGTTGTCTGTACATTGCAATTTTTTTTTCTATCAGTTTTTATTTTCCGTATTGCCTATTAAATCATAATTATGTTTCAATGAATATTACCAAAACATATCATAACTTACTAAGCATTGACTTTTTTTTCTTTTTTTTAATTTAGTAAATATAAATTTCTAAAGTACAGTTTATGGATTGTAATGGCTTTACCCCCCCCCCCATAACTTCCCTCCCACTAGCATCCCTCCATCTCCCGCTCCCTCTCCAATTCTATTCACATCAAGATTCATTTTCGATTATCTTTATATACAGAAGATCGATTTAGTATATATTAAGTAAAGGTTTCATCAGTTTGCACCCACGCAGAAACACAAACTGTAAAATACTGTTTCAGTACTAGTTATAGCATTACTTCACATTGGACAACACATTAAGGACAGATCCCACATGAGGAGTAAGTGCACAGTGACTCCTGTTGTTGACTTAACAATTTGACACTCTTGTTTATGGCATCAGTAATCTCCCTAGGCTCTAGTCATGAGTTGCCAAGGCTATGGAAGCCTTTAGAGTTTGCCGACTTTGATCTTATTCTGACAGGGTCATAGTCAAAGTGGAAGTTCTCTCCTCCCTTCAGAGAAAGGAACCTCCTTCTTTGATGGCCCCATTCTTTCTACTGGGACCTCACTCGAAGATATCTTTCATTTAGGTTTTGTTTTGTTTTGTTTTGTTTTTGCCAGAGTGTCTTGGCTTTCCATGCCAAAAATACTCTCAGCCAGATCTTAATGCCTTAAGGGCTGATTCTGAGGCCAGAGTGCTAGTTAGGACATCTGCCATTCTATGAGTCTGCTGTGTATCCCACTTCCCATGTTGGATCATTCTCTCCCTTTTTGATTCTATCAGTTAGTATTAGTAGACACTAGTCTTGTTTGTGTGATCCCTTTGACTCTTAGACCTATCAGTGTGATCAATTGTGAACTGGAATTGATCACTTGGACTAGTGAGATGGCATTGGTACATGACACCTTGATGGGATTGTATTGGAATCCCCTGGCATGTTTCTAACTCCACCATTTGGGGCAAGTCCGATTAAGCATGTCCCAAATTGTACATTGCAATTTGTGATGAGTTCTCTGAAGGAAATATTTAGGATGTGGTGGGAATATAACATGAATGTGTAACATATTAGATACCATTAGCTTGGCTGACAGGTAGATGAGGGAAGACTTGAGGAATGAGGAAAAGGGAGATGAACTGGGGAAGAGTTAACAGAAGAGGACTGCAGGCCTGCAAAGGAGGAAGCTGGTAGGATCCAGGAACTGGAAACAGGTCATATCTAGAGAGAAATGAACAGCGTGAGTTTGGGATGGCATGTGATGAGATTTGCAAAAATTAGGGATTATATTATATTGGACCTTACACACCATGTTGGAGATTCAATAATTTATTTGGGTGTAACTTATTGTAAGAGGTTAAGTAGGAGCAGGGTTGGCTCTTTGCATGCGTAACAGGTATGTTCACAGTGGATGCCCCTCAGAAAAATCGATGCTTTGCTTAATGCTCTGCTGTTGGTATTTTGAAATTCTTCGTGATTTTTGAACAAAGGTCCCCACATTTTAATTTTCCATTTGCCCTGAAAAATTATGCAGCTGGTATTGAGTAGGGGGTTTAGATTTGCATTTTTTGAAGACCATGCTGAAAGCCAAGCTCAGCAGCAGGAACAAATGAAAGTAGGGAAATAAAGCAGTCAAAAATTGCAGTAGTCTGGAATGTGTGCCTCAAGTTTTTGTGGTAAATAACTAGCTTTTTCTCTTACCAAGCTCTCACGGGTGAATACTTATAAAATGAATATCATGTGCTCAGATGGGAATACCAAATTGCTATGAAAATTTCTATATGCCTATTGTCACTTTTCATATTTATTTTTTCATAGACCAGTAGTGAACACTTCTCAAGCCTGCACTTGTCTATAGACCACAATTTGTGTGGAACTAGAGGGTCAGAAAAGCTTGGAGTTGTTTTTCAACAGTGTAAACCTTGATGAAGTAAAAGCACAAACTTCCTAAGACATGATCCTGCTTTAGAGGAACTTATAAAGGAGAAGGACCCATAGGAGGTAATATTTGTAAAATGAGGTAATAGCCAGGGGAGAAATGTACCCAGTATAGTGGACCCAAGGACATTAGAACTTATTCATACCAGAAAAATGAGTGTTAGAGTACACAAGGAGTGAACAGAGGTATGACTATTCCCAGATGAAAATGCAACATGCACGGGGTAAGTTTATAAGAAACTACATGTGGTGCAGAATCAATAATTAGGTAGTAAGAAAAAGAAAAAAAAATAAAGAAGGATTAAATCAGGGAAAGTCTTGAATGTCAGCAGAAGAGGCTTATGTGTTAGTGGCCTCATATTGTTATCTGGTCAATCTGAAAATATCATTTGTCTTACCCACATAGAAAGTAGGTTTCAAGAATTAATTATTTTGGGTATTTTCCCCTTACTATCTCTGTGCAGAGAGGATTGAGTTAATTAAACTCTGTTTAGGGTACACTGTCATTGGACTACAAAGTTTCCTGTCTTGTTTCTAGATGAATTTCTTTGTCTCCTCCCCTCTCCTTTTCTCTACCTTCTTTTCCCTTCCTTTCTTTCCTGTGATGTCTGTGATCCATTCCCATCTTCTTCCTTAACTAACTTGTCCCCTTTTCATTTTTATGCACCCAGTTAAAGCATATAGACCTGTTTATGCTGCTCAAATTATTAATATGTTATACAAGCTATATTATGCTAGAGAGCTCATTCTGTTTCTTCCTTTTTTTTTTTTTTTGGACAACTTCATGTTTTCAGGATTTATCCATGTGTCCAAATGTATATCTAGTTGCATAACCTAACAGCATCATTTTCATTGAGATACTGGAGTAATTCCTTCTTCTACTAGCTGAGATGTATTGAGTACTTACAATGGAGCCAATGACTGCTCCAAGATTCTTTAGGGTATTAACTCTCTTGTTGTGTCATTCCACATTGTGTTTTTTTTTTTTTTTTTTTTTTTGACAGGCAGAGTGGATAGTGAGAGAGAGAGAGACAGCGAGAAAGGTCTTCCTTTTTGCCGTTGGTTCACCCTCCAATGGCCGCTGCGGCCGGCTCATCATGCTGATCCGAAGCCAGGAGCTAGGTGCTTCTCCTGGTCTCCCATGTGGTTGCAGGGCCCAAGGACTTGGGCCATCCTCCACTGCACTCCCAGGCCATAGCAGAGAGCTGGCCTGGAAGAGGGGCAACCGGGATAGATTCCTGCGCCCCAACCGGGACTAGAATCCGGTGTGCTGGCGCCGCTAGGCGGAGGATTAGCCTGTTAAGCCATGGCGCTGGCTCCACATTGTTTAATAGGATAATAACTATATAAATTATATTGAAAACTTCTGGAGAGCAAGCATAGTGTTCTATTTAAAGACTGTTAATAAACAAGCAGGATTTTCAAAAATTTAATGGAAATACAGATGAAAAAGCTATGCATGAATTTGTAAATGTTTACAACAAAATAAAATTACCTTTTAAATTCTTTTCCCACTAACCTTCTGAAGTACATGCTATTTGTTGAACTTGATTGAATTGATATCTCAAATACTTTTATTTTTTGAAATTCTATAATTATTAAATTCAATAATAATCTTATTTCTGTGTGATGTTAAAAAACATTTTCAGAAGCGTGGCTTCTCATAATACAGTAGTTTTACAAAAGTACTTGTAAAGCATTCAACTATTAATGTTTACTCATAATTTCAACAGCTACTTCTTACATTCTTTTGGAAGTTGGCACTTTTATAAGAAGTGATAATGTTTAAAACTTGTTAACTTACTTGTTACCACCATTTTATTAAACATTGAGGATGATAGGAAAACAGCATTTTACATTCCTAGGCCTTGGGAAAAGTTTGATCGTTGTGCTAAGGAGACTTAGGTATGGAAGTAACTTATAATTCACTATAGATAATATATAATGAAATGGAACATGCACATTCAGTGTAGACAACCCTACAAACTCAACTAGAGAGTTGAGTGTATTAAATGGTTAATATTAATTTAATAAATATCATATACCAGATATGTCTTTTGGTTCCTACATTTTATGGAGACTATCTAGACTGCAGAAGAACACCTCTATTCCTATGTCTTTGGCCAGAACATGATCATCTGGCCGTGCCAACCAACAAGAGATGATGAGCACCAAAGTTTGTTTTCTTTTGCTCAGCTGTTTGACAATGTGCCTAGCTAAAATGAGTTTATTTTATAAAGAAAAAACGTAAGGAACGATATTTGGAAAACCCAGAAGACTCAGCCAAATAATAAGAATGTAGATTCATTTAAAAAACAATGGCTATCCAGCTATCTATATTCTGACTAAAGTTATTATTTTTGTTTGATATTATCTTGAGTGTCAGTATTATAATATGAGATGAAGTTCTTTTTCTGTGCTAAAATTTATTTGAACATTTCCTATTTCAGACATACATTCTGTTCAGAAAAGTTGCTGCTTGTTCAATATCCATTCTTACTTGAGAGTTATAATTTTGCAAAGACTTTAATTTAGGGTCATGTTTTAGGAAGAACTGTTTCCAGGTATAATTTTTACTCCATTCATTATGTGAGAAAGCAATTAATAATCTTATTTAGCAGCAAAAAGTTCACATTAGACTATAATTGCTTGCGTAAGGGTAATTTTTTCTTTCGTTTTATCAAACATTTTAAAGTAGATGGTTGAAATGAAAAGAATACTATGCAATATTGAGAAAGAGTACAAAATTAGCTAAAATAAAAAGAGAATGGTATGTTTTTACTACTTTTTTACATGTATAAATCAACTTCCTTCTACTTTTCAATGATTAAGTTGCATGATATAGTCTACTTATTTTTATTCTGCCAGTTCTAAGTATCCTTTAAATCAATAACTTAACACTGTGTACATCATCTTTAGAATTTAAATATAAATATGTATCTTCATATAAACTGGATGTATAACATATCAATAAATACCTTCCTTCTGTGATTTTTCCCTAGGTCTGATGATAACTTCCAATAACTGGAAAATTTCAAATGTTAGATACAGAAAACTATTGAACAAGTTTGTAATGGATCCAGAGTAGATTTTTCTAGACATAATAATTTGATACAGTAGATCTCAAGGGAAGATTCTAGGACACTAACTTTTGTGATTAGAACTAAGGTAATTTGATTATACAAAACTTATATATTTGCACTGTTCAAAATATATCACGATCATTTACTCTTTCACAGCCTTCTTAACAATTTTATACTGAAGATAAATCTTAGTCCAAGAACTGTCACATATAGTGATGGTTATAAAAATATTTATTGGCAAGGAGACACAAACCAATTCATACAACCTCTGTTTGCATCATAAAGTCTCAGGTCCCTGTGCTTTTAGGCATTTTCTATGTTGACATTGCATGGAAAATTTACTGGAGACAAATATTATAATATTACAAAGGTAGGATGATGTTATCCTTACAGAGTGTATCTGTATATATATATATATATATCAGCAGTAGGGTAAAAGGGTGGGGGCATGATATTGAAATATTTAGCTAATCTATATAAACCAAATCCTGCTAATTTCCAATGAATACTGTATGTATCCATTATGCTGATTTCCAAGCCACTAATTTTTCCACTAAAAACTCATTTCTGACATTCATTACACTAACTGTAGTGCTGAAAATATGGATAATGGAAACACTTGTAGCAGCTTCCCTGAAGTCTGGAATGTAAGAAGCAATACTATTGACCACCCCTGGGGTGTGGACTCCTGATTAGATTCAGTAAAAGCTTTTTCCTACAGTGAAATGTAGATCAGCATAGATGTTGAAAACACACAGTGATGAAAGTATTTTCAAATAAATTACAGACATAATATCATCATTTTTCTTAAATCAATAACAGCAACTATTTTTCCCTCCAAATATTTTATTTGCTTCATTTTCTTTAAAGGCTGTTAAAGTTACAAAATTCCCTTTATGTCAACAATGATTAGTTTTTTTGTTGTTGTTGATCAAGATGCCATATATGAAATAAATTTTGCTAACTTAGTCTGGGGTGTTCAAACATATTTTACCAAGAAAATAAAACTGTCTAGCTAGAATTTTCTCTTCTGATCAGCATCACTTTATTTTTATTTTTATTTTTTATTAAACTTTTATTTAATGAATATAAATTAACAAAGTACAGCTTATGGGTTACAATGGCTTCCCCCTCCCAAAACTTCCCTCCCACCCACAACCCTCCCCTTTCCCACTCCCTCTCCCCTTCCAATCACATCATGATTCATTTTCAATTCTCTTTATATACAGAAGATCAGTTTAGTATATATTAGGTAACGATTTCAACAGTTTGCCCCCATATAGCAACACAAAGTGAAAAAAAATACTGTTGGAGTACTAGTTGTAGCATTAAATAAGAGTGTACAGCACATTAAAGACAGAGATCCTACATAATATTTTTTAAAAAAATTAATTTTCTGTGACATTTCCAATTTAACACCAGGTTTTTTTTTCATTTCCAATTATCTTTATATATAGAAGATCGATTCAGTATATAATTAGTAAAGATCTCATCAGTTTGTACCCACACAGAAACACAAAGTGTAAAAATACTGTTTCAGTACTAGTTATAGCATCACTGCACATTAGACAACACATTAAGGACAGATCTCACATGGGATGTAAATACACAGTGACTTCTGTTGCTGACTTAACAATTTGACACTCCTGTTCATGGCGTCAGTAATCTCCCTAGGCTCTAGTCATGTGTTGCCAGGGCTATGGAAGCCTTTAGAGTTCGCTGACTTTGATCTTATTCTGATAGGGTCATAGTCAAAGTGGAAGTTCTCTCCTCCCTTCAGAGAAAGGTACCTCCTTCTTTGATGGCCCCATTCTTTCCATTGGGATCTCACTCACAGAGATCTTTCATTTAGCTTTTCATTTATCTTTCACAATAGCTAAGACCTGGAACCAACCCAAATGCCCATCAACAGTAGACTGGATACAGAAATTATGGGGCATGTACTCCATAGAATACTATACAGCAGTAAGAAACAATGAAACCCAGTCATTTGCAACAAGATGGAGCAATCTGGAAAACATCATGCTGAGTGAATTAAGCCAGTCCCAAAGAGACAAATATCATTTGTTTTCCCTGATCGGCGACAACTGAGCACCAAAGGGGAAACCTGTTGAAGTGAAATGGACACTATAAGAAACAGTGACCTGATCAGCTCTTGTCCTGACTCTAGATGTACAATGTAATACTTTATCCTTTTTAGTATTTGTTGTTGTTGTCCTAGTACTAGTGGTTGAACTCTGTAATTAACACAATTATTCTTAGGTGTTTGAATTTTAACTGAAAAGTGATCCCTGTTAAATTTAAGAGTGGAAAAAGAGAGGGAGGAGATGTACAAGTTGGGACATGCTCAATCAGACTTGCCCCAAATGGTGGAGTTAGAAATGTGCCAGGGAATTCCAATACAATCTCATCAAGGTGGCATGTACCAATGCCATCTCATCTCACTAGTCCAAGTGATCAATTTCAGTTCACAATTGATGGCTCTGATAGGTCTAAGAGTCAAAGGGATCACACAAACAAGACAAGTGTCTACTAATACTAACTGATAGAATCAAAAAGGGAGAGAAAGATCCAACATGGGAAGTGGGATACACAGCAGACTCATAGAATGGCAGATGCCCTAAACAACACTCTGGCCTCAGAATCAGCCCTTAAGGCATTCGGATCTGGCTGAAGAGCCCATGAGAGTATTGTAGGCATGGAAAGCCAAGATACCCCTTGACTCCATCTTTAATCAGATCATCCCACTTCTTGTTTCCTTTAATGTTGAAACTTTGAAAAAGAAACTTCTTTTCTTTGCTTCCAAGCTTCTATCAGTCTATTTCAACAGGATGTTAGGTCTCAGAAACTTTGCTGCAATCTCTCTTGGCAGTGTTATTGAGAACTTCCATTTTTACCAAGCATAACATTCTAATGTATGTTCACTTGTTCTTGACCTCTCATTATTGTTGTACATGTCAGATGACAATTTTGCATGCATAAAACAATTTCTTCTGCTTTTCATGACACCAGGCTCTATTCGCAGCTTCTTTCCAGGCCATTCTTCCTATTTTCCTCTTCTATTTAAATACAATTTTATTTATTTATTTTCATTGTATTTCAAAGGTGGGGAGAGAGAGAGAAAGAGAGAGAGAGAGAGAAAGGGTGAAAGAGAGAGAGAGAGAGAATGAGAATCTTCCATATGGTGGTTCACTCTCCAAATGCCCATAACAGATGGGGCTGGGCCACGCTACAGACATGATCTTGGCGCTCAATCCAGATCTCCCATGTGGATGAAAAGGACCCAAGTATTTGAGCCATCACCAGCTGTCATCCAGGGTGTACTTAACGAATCAGGAGTAGATCTGGTACTGGAATTAAGCACTGATTTCATTGCTGTGCCAAATGTGCATCCCCCCAAGGTTTCTCTTCTGAATGTCTGTCATCTGGAATGTTTTAAAATCTGTCCTGAACCACTGTCTTTCCCACATACACCCTCTTCAAAAGGCATTTTATTTTGTCTCAGGTTTTAAAAAATATGTATGTAAATTTTTATCTTCCAAATCTATTCTTTATCCTTGACTTAACTCTGGACTTCCATAAACTACTGTCAACTTAACATCTCCATTAGGATATCTAATTTGGATTTAGTCTAAATATAAATATACTGAATAGAACTCTTGATTTCTTTTTCCATAAGATTACTCTTCACGATGCCTCTGTTTTTCATGTCAAAATCTTAATGAGACATTCTTAATACTCTGCTACCTTATTTTCCAAACTCAATTAGTGAACAAATTACATTCACTTTTCCTGAAAATTATATCCACCTCTCTGTCCCCTCCTCACTACAGTCATGTTAATACTTTCTTTTTCTGGGAACTCCTGTTCTTATCAGCACAATAGGAATGAGAAGGAGACATATTTTGGGTAAGGCCATCTAGGTCATATTAGAAAGTTTAATATTCTAAATTTTAGACCTATCAGTGTGATCAATTGTGAACTGAAATTGATCACTTGGACTATTGAGATGGCATTGGTACATGTAACCTTGATGGGATTGCATTGGAATCTCCTGCACATTTCTAACTCCACCATTTGAGGCTAGTCCGATTGAGCATGTCCCAAATTGTACATCCCCTCCCTCTCTTATTCCAACTCTTATATTTAACGGGGATCAATTTTCAGTTAAATTTAAACACCTAAGAATAATTGTGTGTTAATTACACAGTTCAACCAATAGTACTAGAACAAAAAAAATACTAAAAGGGATAAAGTATTACATTGTACATCAACAGTCAGGACAAGGGTTGATCAAGTCACTGTTTCTCATAGTGTCCATTTCACTTCAACAGGTTTCCCCTTTGGTGCTCAGTTAGTTGTCCCCAATCAGGGAGGACATATGATATTTGTTGCTTTGGGGCTGGCTTAATTCGCTCAGCATAATGTTTTCCAGATTCCTCCATTTTGTTGCAAGTGACTGGATTTCATTCTTTTTGACTGCTGTATAGTATTCTATAGAGTACATGTCCCATAATTTCTGTATCCAGTCTACTGTTGATGGGCATTTGGGTTGGTTCCAGGTCTTAGCTATTGTGAATTGAGCTGCAATAAACATTAAGGTGCAGACAGCTTTTTATTTGCCAATTTAATTTCCTTTGGGTAAATTCTAAGGAGTGGTAAGGCTGGGTTGTATGGTAGGGTTATATTCAGGTTTCTGAGGAATCTCCAAACTGACTTCCATAGTGGCTTAACCAGTTTGCATTCCCACCAACAGTGGGTTAGTGTCCCTTTCTCTCCACATCCTCGCCTGCATCTGTTGTTGGTAGATTTCGGAATGTCAGCCGTTGTAACCAGGGTGAGGTGAAACCGCATTGTGGTTTTGATTTCATTTCCCTGATTGCTAGTGATACTGAGCATTTTTTCATTTGTCTGTTGGCCATTTGGACTTCCTCTTTTGAAAAATGTCTATTGAGGTCCTTGGCTCATCTCTTAAGTAGGTTGTTTGTTTTGATGTTGTGGAGTTTCTTGATTTCTTTGTAGATTCTGGTTATCAACCCTTTATCTGTTGCATAGTTTTCAAATAATTTTTCCCATTCTGTTGGTTGCCTCTAAGAATCAAAGGGATCACACAAACAAGACTAGTGTCTGCTAATACTCACTGATAGAATCAAAAAGGGAGAGAACGTTCCAACATGGGAAGCGGGATACACAGCAGACTCATAGAATGGCAGATGTCCTAAATAGCACTTTGGCCTCAGAATCAGCCCTTAAAGCATTAAGATCTGGCTGAAAAAAAAAAAAGATCTGGCTGAAGAGCCCATGAGAGTATTTTAGGCATGGAAAGCCAAGACACTCTGGCAAAAACAAAACAAAACAAAACAAAACCTAAATGAAAGATCTCTGCCAGTGAGATCCCAGTGGAAAGAACGGGGCCATCAAAGAAGGAGGTTCCTTTCTCTGAAGGGAGGAGAGAACTTCCACTTTGACTATGACCCTATCTGAATAAGATTGAAGTCAGCAAACTCAAAAGTTTTCCATAGCCTTGGCAACTCATGACTAGAGCCTAGGGAGATTACTGACGCTATAAACAAGAGTGTCAAATTGTTAAGTCAACAACAGGAGTCTCTGTGTACTTACTCCTCATGTGGGATCTGTCCTTAATGTGTTGTTCAATGTGAAGTAATGCTATAACTAGTACTGAAACAGTATTTTACACTTTGTGTTTCTGCGTGGGTGCAAACTGATGAAATCTTTACTTAATATATACTAAATCGATCTTCTGTATATAAAGATAATCGAAAATGAATCTTGATGTGAATAGAATTGGAGAGGAAGGGGGAGTTGGGAGGCGTGTGAGTGGGAGGGAAGTTATGAGGGGGAAAGCCATTGTAATCCATAAACTGTACTTTGGAAATTTATATTTGCTAAATAAAAGTTAAAAAAAAAGAAACTGTAATATTCTAAATTTGATGGTAAACAGCTTAAAGATTTTAAATAGAAAGTGCATGAAGTGTACTTTCAAATATCTTTTTCCTTACTACTTGGGGAATAAGGATACATGGAGTTGGAAAGCAGAGGAGTAAATGAGCGTCAAAAGCAACTGATTATGGTTTTTGTTCAAAAATCAATTCTAAAGTGGTAGTTCTAAACTGAAAGTAGTTTCTGATAGTTAACTCTGACTTGACACTGAAGAAAGATGACTAAGAAACAGAGCTTTTGTTAACATTAGATTTAGTGTTAATGGTTAGGGAAAGAGTAGTTATGGTATTCTCTTAACTTTGACATTCTTATTGGAATTACAAGTTCTTTTGGATGTCTGTGATTTCCTATCCCCTTACTCATGTAAAATATTAGCAGTTAAACTAGCTTCCTTAGAATATTTTATCAACATATATTTTACATGTTGAATATGAGATAGGTTTAAAAATTAGTTTTGCTTTTGTCTCCAACTCTCTATGAAAATGATCAAGGAGGTATTTCTCTTGCCCTTGCGTGGAAAACTGGATTGTTCTATGAATATTATATTGCTCCCAAATAATAACAAATTCGACAAACATGGTGTTGCTTAAAATCCTGTGTAATAATTAAAACTCTGAAATTGAATTGAAGTTAAATCTTCCACCTCTACTGAGTTTTCTGCATTAAGAACTTTGTGGTCAAGAGAGGGTGGTTTCATTTTCCTCTGTTACTGTAGGGTGCCAAAACTCTCTGGGAAAGCAATGAAAATATGCAAATACATAGAGCTTAAGTAAAAAAAAATGAAATAGGAAATAAAGTATTTAATGAGGATGTGTACTTGTGAAATGCTTTCTATGAAATAATATATTTTTCAAATCAAAGCATAGCTATTTCATAAATGGCTGTTTTGCCATTGCAGCTAGGAGTTAAAATAGGTCCCCTGGAATGCTTTCTCAAGATATATTTTCCACTATGATTTTAGGAATAAAAGTTATAATTCATTTTATTTAATCAGAGTCATTCATGTCATCCATCAATAGCATGTTTCTGTCAAATAAAATTGAATCATCAAAGTAGGGCCTCTTCTGATAATTCAGCATTAATTTAAAACTGTGTAGATTGCATTTTCAGAAGAGACTTAAATTGTAATCATGTTGTTATTTTTGTGATATTTTACCAATGTTTTTTATACAATGATGACTAACTGTTACTCTGTTTTGAGTAGTACATATGATCTAGTAAATCACTTAGAAAGCAGTTTCAGTTAACATTTAAGAAATATTTGAATCCGGAAGACAAATGACTATGTTCTTACTGGTCGTGTGAATTATTTTTTGATCTAAATTCTTAAGAAAAAAATAGAATTTATTTTTTCTTTTTTTCTCAAAGAAACATTTTATTTAATGAAGACAAATTTCATAAGTACAACTTTAGGAATATAGTGATTCTTCCCATCATACCCACCCTCCTATGCCCACTCCCACCCCAACTTATGTCCCTCTCCCATTCCCTGTCCCATTTTCCCCACTTCCTGTCCCTCTCCCATTCCCAGTCCCATTTGCCATAAGATTCATTTTCAATGAACTTCAGACATAGAAGACAAACTCTTTACTAAGTGAAGATTTCAACAATTTGTGCATACACATAAAAACAAAACAAAACAAAACAAAACCTGCTTAGGCCGGCGCC
Organism: Lepus europaeus; assembly: GCF_033115175.1. NCBI lineage: Eukaryota > Metazoa > Chordata > Mammalia > Lagomorpha > Leporidae > Lepus > Lepus europaeus. The sequence continues at coordinate 54,749,733 of NC_084829.1, forward strand.
GTGGCTCAACAGGCTAATCCTCCGCCTAGCGGCGCCAGCACATCAGGTTCTAGTCCAGGTCGGGGCCCTGGATTCTGTCCTGGTTGCCCCTCTTCCAGGCCAGCTCTCTGCCTTGGCCCGGGAGTGCAGTGGAGGATGGCCCAAGTGCTTGGGCCCTGTACCCGCATGAAAGACCAGGATAAGCACCTGGCTCCTGCCTTTGGATCAGCGCGGTGCGCCTGTCGTGGTGGCCACTGGAGGGTGAACCAATGGCAAAGGAAGACCTTTCTCTCTGTCTCTCTCTCTCACTGTCCACTCTGCCTATAAAAATAAAAAAAATTAAAAACAAAAACTGCTTGAGAACAAGTTTTACAGCTAATTCTCATAATACAACTCATTGAGGACAGAATTCCTGCATGGTAAGTAAGTACACAGTAACTCCCGTTTGTTAATTTAACAATTAATTCTTTTATTTATGATGTCAGTGATCACCTGAGGCTCTTGATATGAGCTGCAGAGGCTATGGAAGCCTTTTGAATCCATAATCTCCCTCAGTATTTAGACAAGGCCATAAGCAAAGTTAAATTTCTCTCTTCCCTTCAAATAAAGTACCTCCTTCTTTGATGGCCACTTCTTTCCACTGGGGTCTCTCTCACAGAAATCCTTCATATAGGACATTTTTTTCCCACAGTGTCTTGGCTTTCCATGCCTGAAATGCACTTATAGACTTTTCAGCCAGACCAGATGTCTTATGAACTGGTTCTGAGGTCAGAGTGCTATTTAAAGTGATTATTATTCTACGAGTCTGCTGTGCAGACTGCTTTCCATATTGGAACATTCTCTCCTTTTCATTCTATCTATTATTATTACCAGGCACTTGATTCTATTAAGATGATCTTTTTAACACTTAATCCTCTCTGTATGATCATGTTAAACTTAATATGGTCACTTTAACACTTAAGATGGCATTTTTACCAACCAGCTTAATGTGATTTCAGTGGTAAGATTTTAAACTACACCCTTAGAAGAAAGTATGTAAGAATGTATGCATAACTATACAGCTTTACAGTTACAAACTTTCTCCTTCTTCCCTTATTTTTTACTGAGATCTATTTTTAATTGACTTTATACACATGTGATTAACTCTATGTTAAGTAAAGAGTTCAATCAATGGTATGAAGAAGAAAAAAAACTGTTCCTCTACAGTCAAAAAAAGGGCCATTCAAGTCATTGCATCTCAAAGTGTCAATTTCACTGCCACAGATTTTCTTTTAGGTGCTCTATTGAGACTGGCTTATTTCAGTAAGTATGATGTTTTACAGATTCATCCATTTTGTTGCAAATGACTGGATTTCATTTTTATTGCTGTGTAGTATTCCATAGAGAACATACACCATAATTTTTTTTATCCAGTCTTCAGTTGACAGGTATTTAGGTTGATTCCATGTCTTAATTATTGTGAATTGAGATGCAATAAAATTGCAGGTGCAGATAACTCTTTTATTTATTAATTACATTTTCCTTGTGTAAATTCCCAGGAGTGGATGGCTGGGTCTATATTCAGATTTCTGAGGTATCTCCACACTGTCTTACACAGTGACTTTACCTGTTTACATTCCAACCAACAGTGAATTAGGGCACTCTTTTCCCCACTTCTTTGCCAACATCTGTTGTTGATAGTTTCTGTATGTAAGCCATTCTAACTGGGGTGAGGTAAAATTTCATTGTGGTTTTGATTTGCATTTTTCTGACAGGTAGTGATCCTGAACATTTTGTCATGTGTCTGTTGGCCATTTGGATTTCCTCTTATGAAAAATGTCTGTTTAAGTCCTTTGCCCATTTCTTTTTTTTATATTTTATTTTTATTTTTTTGACAGGCAGAGTGGACAGTGAGAGAGAGAGTCAGAGAGAAAGGTCTTCCTTTGCCATTGGTTCACCCTCCAATGGCCGCCGCGGCCGGCGCGCTGCAGCCGGCGCACCGTGCTGATCCGATGGCAGGAGTCAGGTGCTTCTCTTGGTCTCCCATGGGGTGCAGGGCCCAAGCACTTGGGCCATCCTCCACTGCACTCCCTGGCCACAGCAGAGAGCTGGCCTGGAAGAGGGGTAACCGGGACAGAATCCGGCACCCTGACCGGGACTAGAACCAGGTGTGCTGGTGCCGCAAGGCGGAGGATTAGCCTATTGAGCCACAGTGCTGGCTTTGCCCATTCTTTAACTGGGTAGTTTGCATTGTTGTTATGGAGTTTTTTGATCTCTTTATATATTCTGGTTATTAATCCTTTATCTGTTGCATAGTTTGCAAATAATTTCTCCCATTGTGTCAGTTGCCTCTTCACATCCCTGACTGTTTCTTTTGCAAGACAGAAGCTTCTCAACTTGATGTAATCCCATTTATTAATTTTGGCTTTGATTGTCTGTGCCTCTGAGGTCTTTTCCAAGAACTCTTTGCCTGTGCCAATGTCTCGCGCCATTTCTCCAATGTCCTCTAATAATTTGATGGTATCAGGTCATAGATTTAGGTCTTTTATCCATTTTGAATGGATTTTTGTGTAAGGTGTAAGGTAGGGGTCATGCTTCATACTTCTGCATGTGGAAATCCAGTTTTCCCAGCACCGTTTGTTGAATAAACTATCCTTGTTCCAGGGATTGATTTTGGATTCTTTGTCAAATATAAGTCAGTTGTAGATGCTTGGATTAATTTCTGGAATTTCTAATCTGTTCCATTGCTCTATCCATCTGTTTTGTACCAGCATCAGGATGTTTTGATTATAACTGCCTTGTAGTATGTCTTGAAATATGGTATTGTGATGCCTCTGGCTTTGTTTTTGTTGTATAAGAGTGCTTTTAGCTATTTGGGGTCTCCTGTGTTTCCATATGATTTTAAACATCATAGAGATCTTTGACATCCTTGGTTAGATTTATTCTAAGGTCCACCGTGCATGCAGGAGTTTGTTGTTCAGTCTTCATGTGTTTGCATCTGTTCTAGAGATTCCCGAGTTGATGATTTCCAGCTTAATTTTGTTGATTTGAGAAGATGCATGGTATGATTTAGATTTTTTAAATTTGCTGAAACTTGTTTTATGGCCTAGTATGTGGTCAAATAAAAAGAAAGTTCTGTGCACTGTTGAGAACAATGTGTATTCTACAGCTATAGGATGAAAAGTTCTTTAGATATCCATTAGGTACATTTGGTCTATAATGTCAATTAACTCTGCTGTTTCCTTGCTAATTTTCTCTCTGGTTGATTTGTTTATTGCTGATAGTGGAGTATTGAAATCTCCCATTACTATTGTAGTTTAGTCTATGTCACCCTTTAGATCTCTTAATATTTCTTTTAAATAGCCAAGTGCTCTGTAATTAGGTGCATATACATTTATAATAGTTATATGTTTTTGAATTGATCCTTTAATCATTATATAGCACCCTTCTTTGTGCCTTTTAACAGTTTTTGGGTTAAAGTCTAGTTTGTTCTGATATTAGGATGGCTATACCAGCTCTTGTTTGGTTTCTGTTAGCATGTTATATCCTTTTCCATCCTTTCACTTTCTGTCTGTGTGCATCTTTGTTGGTGAGATGTATTTCTTGTAGGCAGAAAATAGATGAATTTTGTTTTGTAATCCATTCAGCCAGTCTGTATCTTTTAACTGGAGAGTTGAGGACATTTACATTCAAGGTGACTATTGATAAGTAATGAGTTTACCCTACCATTTTTCCATAAATATTCCTAATTTTTACTTTAAATTTCCTTTGTACTTTTTCTGGGATATTTCCTTCCTTTACCTTCTTTCATCTTCACAATATAGTATTGAAATGTTATGTTCCTTTGGGGGCATCATATTGTCTTCCTTATTCCTGTTTCTTGAATTGGTGTATTTGGTATCACCATTATGGAAAACAGTATGCATATTCTTTAGAATTTATTGTTGTAAGATTAATTCAATGAAATGACTTTGTATTTTAATCTAAAACTATAAGCTATTTACTTTAGTTATATGTGATAATTATATTCACTTACAAGATTTGCTTAGTTTTTAAAAGAGAAATACCATGATTGGTTTAAATACTATTATATTACTTACCTATTTAAGCATATTAATTATTTTTAGTATAATAAGTCATTAATTCCTTCATAATCTAGTTTTCATGTTTTACAAATCCTGTATGTTGGAAATAATATTCAGCATAAGGACAAAAGCTCATAGAACAAGCCAAGAATAATTTGATATATAAATGTTGATACATATAGGATGTGGATTTATATAAAATATATTTGCATATATGAAAAACTAACCAAATTTTTTATGCTAAATATTTTGTTGATACAATTTACTAGCTGTATAATTTTCATTTGTTTTCCTCTTATGTTGACAGGTTGCATCAGAGATGGTCTACAATATGAAGAAGGATCAGTAATAAAAGAAAACTGCAATTCGTGGTAATGAACTTAAGTGACACAGAACTGAATTCTATTATTTGTGTATTTGTTCCTCAGTAAAAGGAATAATTCTGAAAAAAGCATATATTTACATTCAAATATATAAGTACAAAATCATATGTCATATGACATCAAATGTCTAATTTTTATAAGCATATTTAGTCTTAATGACTATTGAACAATCTAATCATATCTTTATATTTTAAAAAATATTTCCCATATCATTTTGACTAACTTATTTATTTTTATGTATTTGAAAGGCAAAGAAACAGATATGGACAGAAAGAGGTTTTCCATCCTCTGGTTTATTCACCACATTCCAGCAACAGCAAGTGGTGGGCCAGGCTGAAGCCAGGAACTTGGAACTCACTTTGGGTCTCCAAAGTAGGTGACAGGGACCCAACTAGTTGAGTCATCACATGCTGTCTTCCAGAGTATACATTAACAGGAAGCTAGATCAGAAGTAGAGCCAGGACATAAACCAGGCACTCCCCAATATTTGATGTGTACATCCCAGTGGCATCTTAGCTGTTGTACAAAGACACTATCCATGAATGTATGTTTTCATGCTTCAATTTGGTGTTTTTGGTAATGGGCTTTCAACAAACAGTAGTCTTGCCTTAAGTATACATTTTTATTATAATTTTTTTTGAGCAAAGCTACTTTATACAAAAAATGGGCTGTTTTAAAAGGATTAGTTTGAGAAAATTTTCAGGTAAAAGTTCACTGAATTTGCTGTCCAAATTGTCTTACATTTTAAAGCTTTAATGAATATGTGGTCATATCATTTATTAATTACCTAGAACAGAGGATAAGAACATATAAGAACATAAGAGGATATTTAAAGTGTGTTTTATAATTTATTTTTAACAAGAATCAAATAGCCACATGGCTAATATTAATTAAGAAATTATGCTTTATGCCTTAACAATGCATAAATCTTGTTCCTAATTTTGAAATATACTCCATAAAAGCCAGGCCACTTCTTCTTTTTTTCTTTTTTGTATTTTTGCAGCACATGCTCAGGACAGCACTGGAAATGTTCCCAGCATGTATGCCTTGTTCTTCCAGAATTAATTGAACACATCAATAAAGGAGACTATGGGTGAGAGAAATCTTGCTTTCTAGGCATTTGGGCACCTCTATTTACCACTCAGGTTTCAAACAATGTATAACTTGTTATTTATTTCTAAAAATAGTTATTATTTTAAAATAAAAAATTAGAGAGAAATGGGAAAAGAGAAAGGTTTACAACATCATAATGTACAAGAGTAAAGATTAAATAATTAAAATGCACAAAGAGAAAGGAAATATAGTCTTAAGTTATCTAAGAAAGCACAGTGCACATTTGTTAAGTATTTAGACAAAACCAAGGAGTTGATTTAAGGAATTGGTTTATTCATGTTAATCTTTCTGCTGCTGCCTTGAACAAGCCAAATTTACATATTTGAGTATCCTGGATAGAATATGACCTTATAAAACTGTAATTCTATCTTGACCCAAATAACAAGTGAAATTTAAAATTTCACTTATAGCTGAGTCAAAAAGCAAGTTGAGACACTTTGCTAGTAAGCTAAGGACAGGGATTGTTAGCAATAGACATTGGAAATAACTCTTTGATGGCGCTCATAGAGATGATTAATTTAGGTGTTTCCTATACTTTCATTGAAGAACTGACAGTTGTTTTCTTTGCACAACTGAAATAAAGAGGGATAGACTGTCTGCTCTCTGCCTCAGGTTTTCTCTACCACTATCAATCAAATCTCTATATATCCTTGATAACATTTTGCACCTTGGGAAAATATTTCACATAAAAAGGTATATTACAGGCAAATAGAAAAGTGATGTATTCCTGATATTTTTTTAAGAATAGATGTATTTCCTTCCACAGATAAGATGTTATGTTCCCCACAATGGGGACACTGAATTTCCCAAAGCATATTCTTGGAAGACATAAAATATAGAAAATCGTATTAGTCGACACTAATATTTTTCAGCCCTTCTCAGTTGCTGTGTGTGCATGGCTGTGTTTAGCCAATATTTTAGGTGATAATCTGGTGACATCTTAAGTGTTTCTAGGGAAAACAAAATTTTCAGTGGCGAAGTGATATTTAAATCACTCAACAAACACAAAAGTATGTATCATTTTAAGAAACTTTTAAAAAAATGATTCAAATGCTAAACCTAATTAAAGAACCCTCTGAAGAAACTTAATAGAGAAGTCTAACTTTCCACTGTTTCAGAATATAAGAGAAACAAGCCTAACAGAATGTATAAAGAAAGTACACTGAAGATACAGAGTTTGTTGGGAATGCTGACTTCTTGGAAGGAAGAACTTTCCATCATTTCCTTATTTGGGGCATGATGTAGGCTTACTTAGGAAGCATGAGTTATGCATTTTAATAGCAAACTGAAAAAACATATGACTTTAAAAGAGTAAAAAGTGAAGTATAATTGAAGCAGAAGAGGCATTCTTAGACCCTGAAAAAGTTAAATGAAAGAAATAAGCTACAAATAAAGGCATAAATTTGAAATTATTTACCAGAGGAAAAATGGGCAAAAGTTCCTGAATTTAAAGAAAGTTCTAATTATTTGTTCATTCTGTTCAAATGGTTCTCACGTATGAAAATAATATTTTGACATTAAATATTTATTAAACAGTTTTTGAAATAGTCTACCTATTTATACCTTGTTTACAACCTGCATTTAAAATATTTTCCTTCTTCTTAGCAGTATTTTAGATCCAAATTATTTTATGATTTTATATTATTTTATGAATTACTTTATAATGCAATTAATAGTAATAAAACATGTTTTGAACTTGTAATATTGTTCAGCACTCAAACAATTTCTGTGTTAAAGTATTCACCCTCTTGTAGAGGACTCAACGTTTGTACCTTTACAACAGGCTTATAAAGATTGGGCAGAATATAAATGTCAAATTAATCACAGAAGTTCTAATCAGCTAGTTAGTGGAACATAGGGAGATACATAATAGGCTCACTTTTCTGCTTTTGTGTAATAAATAATTCTAGAATTTAAAACAACAAGACTTTTATTTGCTTTAGTAATTTGGAACAAACTCAGTTGAGGCTGTTTTGCTGGTCTCTTCCAGGGTTACTCATACGCCTATAGACTTCTGGGGCCTCACTGAAGTGAAATTATGTGAAATGGCCTTGTTCTTATCTTATGTTTAGTGATTGGTGCCTCTATTAAATATCACTTAACTGGGCCATGATTCTCTAGCTCCTGTAAAAACTGACAGTATGCAAATAGGGCTCTGCCTTGAGACCTAAGACTGAAAAGTTACTCATCATCAATTCCACTACATTTTACTGGGAACAGTGAGTTACCAGGCACGCCCACATTCAAAGGGCAGAGAAAGGGAATCCACCACTTCATGGAAGAAGCAACAAATAATTGTGGTTATTATTTTTTATTTGTTTAAACTTATTTATTTTTGAGATGTTTATTGCTATTATTTATTAGAAGTGTTTTTTGACAGGTTCTTTTTTACTTTTTATTTTTGATAACATTTTAAATTTGCATTGTAGTCAAAGGTTTAATGCCCCACTAAATAAAAAAAAAATTAAACACTTACTTTCATTTTATTTGAAAAGAGGGGTAGAGAGAGAGGGAGAGGGGTAGAGAGACAGAGATAGACAAAAGGTTTCTCTTTGCTGGTTCACTCCCGCAAACACCAGAGCCAGAGCTGAGCCATGCTGAAGCCAAGAGCCCGAAACCCAATTTAGGTTTCCCTGGTTGATGGCAGGGATCCAAGTATCTGAGCCATCACTGGCTACTTCACAGGGTGTTCATTAGCAGGAAGCTAGATTGGAAGTGGAGCCCAAACTTGAACCCAGGAATTTTAATATGGGATTTGGGCATTCCAAGTGGTAACACAACCACTATACCACATGCCAGAGAGAGAGAGAGAGAGAGAGAGAGAGAGAGAAAATCCCATCTGCTGGTTAGCTCCCCAAATGCTAAAACTGGGGGCCCAGGATGCAGTCAGAATCTGCTTTGTGGCTACAAAGACTAAACTACTTGAACCTTTTGCCTTTTAGGGTCTGCATTAAGCAGGAAACTGAAATCAGGAGTCAGAGCCAGGGCTTGAACCCAGGCACTCTGATGTGGGTACCTTAACTGCTAGGCCATAGGCATGCCCTCTAAAATAAAGCTTTGGTACTACACTCATGTTCTTAAAGATATTTACTGGCACCCGATTGCTTATGGGATATAATTGTTCTCCTTAGCATAAATAATGCTTCTATACTGTCCCACCTTTACACTCCTTATCTCCTGTATCTCTACCCCCTCATAATTTAGACATCTAACTAATATGCTATTCTCTACGTGTCACCCAATTCCTAACTACTCAGTAGTTGCCCTTATTTTGTATCAATGCATTCTTCTTCCTATTCTAGCCACCAAATTAATTCTCATCCTTCCAGACTAAGCATTAAACTCACTGTCGGCAAAAGATGTGCCAACTTCTTCAGGCATTTATGTTTGATTCCTCTACTCTAATCATGTTTTGACCTATTGCTGATAAATGACATAAACCGAATACATTTTTATCTTTGTAGGTTTGGTTAATGTACAGTCTACTTGAGGGTAGAGAACTTTATTCATCTCTATGTTCCAGAGAATATGATACATAAATTGAGAAAGTCCAATAAATGCTAAGTTGTATTAAAAGGGAAGTGATAAGTCCAGCTCAAGGAGGATAGTGTAAAGTAATAGCACCTTTCACATATTTTTGAGCATAGCTCAAAATAAATCACACATTTTACTTTGTAATTCATATAGATCTCGACACACAGAGCTACATATAATCAGTACTCACTCTCACTATTTGCAAGGAACTCTACTATATCTGATTATTTCTCCTATTTCTACTTTATTTTTAAAAGCACTTTAATACCCCTATGCTCTAATTCATTGACTCACAGATAATTCTAAATTGGTGTTTGAAAATTACTAATTTAGTGCACCAGAAGTGCATTGTAGAATATAATTGTGCGCAAGTCTGGTCCTGTTTCTGTAACACTGCAATATCTAATATAGTCTAAGATTTCCTTACTAAAATTCCCTGGTTGATATAGATTGTATTTGAAAATTATAGCCAAGAGTTGCTGAAGATTTTATGAAAAGATCTTATGAAAGAAAAGCATTAACTTGTCAGGCATATTATTGGAAATTGAGTTGTATTTTCAATATTTTAGAAGAGCCTATCATATTATAAACAATTTTGATGATAAACAGAATAGGATGAAGGTTAGATTTGACTTAAGTACTGAAAATATATTGCCTTCCATTTGCAAAAAAGTCAAGTAAGTAAGATAAACTTACATTTATCTTTTTCACTTTAATCTACTATCAGCTCTTAACTTCAGTTCTCAAATTTTAATGTTAAACGTTGAAAACAAACTATCTTTTCCTTCCTATGTTAAGTGCATAAAATGTGTCTCTAGGAAATGAACAGTTTTTAACCTAATTTGACATCAAATAAATTCATATTATAATTAATAATTAAGACTACACTGCATTTAACACAAATTAATATAAAATAGATGTTTGATGTCTAATTATCACTGATATAGATTCTTAAAGTATAATTGTTTTGTACTCAGTTTTTCATGGATACTTTTTTTTACCTGGTTAGCTTCCTTTCAAATCTAAATTATGAAGAAAAAGGATTTCCCTATTTAATCTACAGGTACATTTTTATATATTCAAGCTTCCTGTTTAAAGAAACTGTATATGTCAGCCTTATTGTCACTTAAAGTTTTTTAGAGATATGAATATTCTACATGCTTAGTGTTGATCCACACTGATGTGGTCTTAGGTTTCTTTTGTGAACCATTAAAATAATTGAAATGGATCTAATTTAGGAAGAGTGTCTCATATTCATATTAGAACAACCAATAATCTATCTATATGTATTATCTAATTTTCAGTAACAGTTGCTTTGTGAGATTTGCTGGTGTATAATTTCAGAAATATAAATAAATATATTTATGAAATGATATATCATAACATATACATATTACTTCATTTGCAACAAAGATGGACAGCACAGAACTACAGCCAATTCTGGGGAATGACTTTAGAAGAAGGTTTCAAATTTCGCCTTGGCACCTTGCCACCCAGCCCCGTGCTTCTGAGCATGAATGAAATGAGAGTAAGTGGTGTAACTGATTCATGTATGTGCTTGTGTTTGCATTGTTATATTAATATATGCATGTTTAAAGGAATTTCAAAGAGCTAAAATAATGAGGCTTGAACTTTCAGAGTCATGAAAGTACAAATTTATTATATCGATGTTAAAATGTTTTCTCAAAGTGTTTGCTATATCCCTCAAATTTTATGTAGATTCATTTTACCAAGTACACATAACCTCATTTAAAGGATGGAGAACATCCGTTTCCTTCATGAATGATTTCAAAGAAATATGTATTTGTAATTACTAGCTGTTTAGTGTAGTAACTCTTCAGCAAGGGATGGTTTTTTTCTTTTCATTTTTTTTAACTTTTATTTAATAAATATAAATTTCCAAAGTACAGCTTTTGGATTACAGTGGCTTTCCCCCCCAATAACCTTCCTCCCACCCACAACCATGCCATTTCCGGCTCCCTCTCCCATCCCATTCATATCAAGATTCATTTTCAATTATCGTTATGTAGAGAAGATCAATTTAGTATATACTAAGTAAAGATTTCAACAGTTTGCACCCACACAGAAAAAACAAAATGTAAAGTATTGTTTGAGTACTAGTTATGCTGTTAATTCACATAGTACAGCATATTAAGGACAGAGATCCTACATGGGGAGTAGGTGCACAGTGACTCCTCTTGTTGATTTAACAATTAACACTCTTGTTTATGGCGTCAGTAATCACCCGAGGCTCTTGTCATGAGTTGCCAAGGCTTTGAAAGCCTTTTGAGTTCGCAAACTCCAATCTTATTTAGACAAGGCCATATTCAAAGTGGAAGTTATCTCCTCCCTTCAGAGGAGGTACCTCCTTCTTTGATGGCCCATTCTTTCCACCATGATCTCACTCACAGAGATCTTGCAATTAGATTTTTTTTTAAATTTTTTGCCACAGGGTTTTGGCTTTCCATGCCTGAAATACTCTCATGGGCTTTTTTAGCCAGATATGCATGCCTTGAGGGCTGATTCTGAGGCCAGAGTGCTGTTTAGGACATCTGCCATTCTATGAGTCTGCTGTGTATCCTGCTTTCCATGTTGGATTGTTCTCTCCTTTTTAATTCTATCAGTTAGTATTAGAAGACACTAGTCTTGTTCATGTGATCCCTTTGACTCTTAATCATATCACTATGATCTGTTATGAACTGAAACTGATCACTTTGACTAGTGAGATGGCATTGGTACATGATATCTTGATGGGGTTGAATTGGAATCCCCTTGCATGTTCCTAACTCTACCATTAGCGGTAGGTCCCAGTGAGCATGTGCCAACCAGTACATCTCCTCCCTCTCTAATTCCCACTCTTATATTTAACAGGGATCACTTTTCAGTTAACTTTAAACACCTAAGACTAATTGTGTGTTAATTAAAGAGTTCAACCAATGATATTAAGTAGAACAAAAAAATACTAAAAGGGATAAAGTATTAAGTTGTCCCTTGACAGTCAGGAAAAGGGCTGATCAAGTCATTGTTCCTAATAGTGTCCATTTCACTTCAACAGGTTTCCTTTTTGGTGCTCGGTTAATTGTCACTGATCAGGGAGAAGATATAATATTTGCCCTTTAGGACTGGCTTAATTCACTCAGCATGATGTTTTCCAGATTTCTCCATTTTGTTGCAAATGACCGGATCTCATTGTTTTTACTGCTGTATAATATTCCATAGAGTACATATCCCACAATTTCTTCATCCAGTCTACTGTTTATGGGCATTTAGGTTGATTCCAGGTCTTAACTATTGTGAATTGAGCTGCAATAATCCTTGAGGTGTAGACGTCTCTTTTATTTGTCAATATATTTTCCTTTGGGTAAATTCTAAGGAGTGGGATGGCTGGGCTATATGGTAGGATTATATTCAGGTTTCTGAGGAATCTCCAAACTGACTTCCATAGTGGCTTTACCAGTTTGCATTCCCACCAACAGTGAGTTAGTGTCCCTTTTCCCCCACATCCTTGTAAGCATAAGTTGTTGGTAGATTTCTGTATGTGAGCCATTCTAACCGGGGTGAGGGGGAAACCTCACTGTGGTTTTCATTTCCGTTTCCCTGATGGCTAGTGATCCTGAACATTTTTTCATTTGTCTGTTGGCCATTTGGACTTCCTCTTTTGAAAAATGTCTATTGAGGTCCTTGGCCCATCTCTTAAGTTGGTTGTTTGTTTTGTTGTCATGGAGTTTCTTGATCTCCTTGTAGTTTCTGGTTATTAATCTTTTATCAGTTGCATAGAGTTCAAATATTTTTTCCCATTCTGTTGGTTGCCTCTTCAGTTTCCTGACTGTTTCTTTTGCAGTACAGAAACGTCTCAATCTGATGTAATCCCAATTGTTAATTTTGGCTTTGACTGCCTGTGCCTCCGGGGTCTTTTCCAAGAAGTCTACCTGTGCCTATATCTTGCAGGTTTTCTCCAATGTTCTCTAATAATTTGTGATGGTGTTGGGTCATAGATTTAGATCTTTAATCCACGTTGAGTGGATTTTGGTGTAAGGTGTGTGGTAGGGGTCTTGCTTCATGCTTCTGCATGTGGAAATCCAGTTTTCCTAGCACCATTTGTTGAATAGACAGTCCTTGATCCAGGAATTGGTTTTAGATCCTTGATCAAATATATGTTGGCTGTAGATGTTTGGGTTGGTTTCTGGTATTTCTATTCTGTTCCATTGGTCTATCCATCTGTTTCTGTACCAGTACCATGCTGTTTTGAATATAACTGCCCTGTATTATATCCTGAAAACTCGTGTTGTGATGCCTCTAACTTTGTTTTTGTTGTACAAGATTGCTTTAGCTATTTGAGGTCTCCTATGTCTCCGTATGAATTTCAGCAACATTTTTTCCAGATCTGAGAAGGATGTATTTGGTATTTTGATTGGTGTCATATTGAATCACTAAATTGCTTTTGGGAGAATGGACATTTTGATGTTATTGATTCTTCCAGTCCATGAGCATGGAAGATTTTTCCATTTTTTGGTATGTTTTTCTATTTCTTTCTTTCAGATTTTGTAATTCTCAATGTAGGGATCTTTAGCATCCTTGTTTATGTTTATTCCAAGGTATTTGATTATTTTTTGTAGCTATTGTGAATAGGATTGATCTTAGAAGTTCTTTCTCAGCTGAAAATTGCCTGTGTATACAAAGGCTGTTGATTTTTGTGCATTGATTTTATAACCTGCTACTTTGCCAAACTCTTCTATGAGTTCCAATAGTCTCTTAGTCGAGTGCTTTGGATCCCCTAAATAAAGCATCATATCATCTGCAAAGAGGGATAGTTTGACTTCTTCCTTCCCAATTTGTATCCCTTTAATTTCTTTTTCTTGCCTAATGGCTCTGGCTAAAACTTCCAGAACTATATTGAATAGCAGTGGTGAGAGTGGGCATCCCTGTCTGGTACCAGATCTCAGTGGAAATGCTTCCAACTTTTCCCCATTCAATAGGATGCTGGGTGGTGGGTTTTTAATAAATTGCTTTGATTGTATTGAAGAATATTCCTTCTATACCCAGTTTGCTTAGAGTTTTCATCATGAAAGGGTGTTGTATTTTATCAAATGCTTTCTCTGCATCTATTGAGATAATCATATGTTTTTTTTCTGCAGTTTGTTAATGGGGTGGTGGCTTTACAGAAAGAATTTGGGAGGATTCCCTCTTTTTTGATTGTTCTGAATAGTTTGAGAAGAATTGGAATTAGTTCTTCTTTAAATGTCTGGTAGAATTCAGCAGTGAAACCATCTGGTCCTGGGCTTTTCTTTGTTGGGAGGGCCTTTATTACTGTTTTAATATCTGTCTCAGTTATGGGTCTGTTTAGGTTTTCTATGTCTTCCTGCCTCCATCTAGGTAGGTTGTATGTGTCCAGGAATCTATCCATTTCTGATAGATTTCCCTGTTTGCTGGCATAGAACTCTTTGTATAATTTCTGTGATTCTTTTTATTTCTGTGGTGTCTATTGTTACATTCCCTTTTTCATCTCTGATTGTATTGATTTGGGTCTTTTCTTTTTTTAGTTAGTTGGGCCAATGGGGTGTCAATTTTGTTTATTTTTTCAAAAAACCAGTTCTTTGTTTGTCTGATCTTTTGTAATTTTTTTTTATTCAATCCTGTCGATTTCTTCTCTGAATTTAATTATTTCTCTTCTCCTACTAGTTTGGGTCTGGTTTGCTGCAGTTTTTCTAGATCCTTGAGAAGCATTGAAAACTCATTTATTTGGTGCCTTTCCAATTTCTTGATGTAGTCACCTATTGCTATAAATTTTCCTCTTAACACTTCTTGTGTTGTATTCCATAAGTTTTTTTTTTTCTTTTCTAACTAAAAACAGGTATATTGCGAGTTCTCAAAATTGTTTTTTTATGGCTCTTGGACTATTCATTTCTACATGAGAATAAAATAAATATTGGTAATTTTAGACTTAGCACCCAGTGTAGGGTGTTTCTCAGGCACAGGCACCTGCCAGTGGAGATGTTAGTTGAATTCTTGGTAGGGCAGGGTCCCAGGCTGCTAGAGTCTAGTCTTTCCAATCTGCAAGGAAGACATCAGGTCCCACCTGCCTAGAAGCTCTCAGTAACTTGAGAGAGCAGGATTGTTGTTTGCTACTGAATGAATTTCAGACCCACAGGTCTCCCATTGCACATTTAACAAGAGCATCCCAGTTTTGTTTCTGAGAGATGTAATCAGCTGAATGTTTTTCAATTCTAATTCCAGCAGTCAGGACTGCTAAATCATAACTGGTATCAGAGAAGTTTATAGAAACTGGCATGCATTGAGTAGTTGCGTGTTAAATAAATACGTTCATGCTTTATTACATTAAGTTCCCTCAGCAGCTTGATGTAGTATGTACTGTCATTATTCACATTTTAAAAACAAGTAAATTGAGCTTGAGAGCTTAAGTCACACTGAGACTGAGGAGGTTAAGAACAGTCATAAAATTAATTAAACCGCGGTTCTGGGATATATAAATAGATCTGTCCCCCAACATGGTCCTCAGAGTTCCAGCAGTCAGTCAGCTTCAACCAAATCAGGTTCAGAGCAGCAAGAAGCCTTTTAATCTCTTAACCAGAAATAATTTTATGAAATGCTCAGTTTAGATATATTTTTAGATCTTTCCTAAAATCTGAAAGATATAAAATCTTTAAAATTAGGACTCAGAGTTGTGGTTTTTGGTGATCTGTTTGATTGACTGAAAAAAATATTTTTTCCTGGTGTCTTCTATTTCATTTTTGATCTCAGTTGGGAGAGGGGAAGGAGCAATGTTGTTTAAAAAGTACCCGTTTATGATGATTGTATATTTACTCTTATTAAGGGTTAGAGTGAACCAAACAGGTTTTTTTTTTTTTTTAAATGGAGCTACATACATTTCTTTGGAATTATTTCTAACACTTCCTTTTTAAACTGGAATATTTTATGTTCTAGAGAAAATGAGGTACATTTCTTTCCCACATTGCCACTCACTGTTGCATAGAAAAGGAAAATCCAATTCTAAATCATCTATTGGCTCCTGGGGATTTGTTTGCATAAAGGTCTCAGTGGTGATATTTAAATGAAAATTCTTAATGATTAGTACTTTAGGAGAATTTAAATTACCTAGTGCTATGAATTAATGTAATACTGTTGCCAAGTAATTCCAGGAAGGCAATCAAGAATATTCAGCTGAGCTGTAAGATTTCCATTACCCACTTTAAGGCAAGGAAACAGCTTCTTATTTCCAGGGCAAGTAGCTTAAGGACTGAGGTTCTGAGTGTTAAAGTTGTCTTGATAATGGACAGGTAGAAGAGAGTAAAAAATATAACAAGTACTTCTAGGATGATTGTGAGATCAATATGAACTGAGTTGTACTGCCAGAAAAAGAGCTAAGAGATGTTAATTTTTAGCCTGGTGACTACATACTAAATATGCAATGATATTAACTTGCTCCCGAATATAGGAAAAATCAATTTTTTTTTTATTTAAATCAGTTTTATTTAAGAATTTCCAACATTGACAACTCTTATAAAAAGCATCCAAGCACAGGACACAGAACTGCAGCAAACAGCATTCTTATGGGTAGCTAACAGACATTGGAACTTCCACCCTTCTTGGAGCCACCTGAGCTCCCTGGGGAACTCTGCTCCCAAGTACTCCTGCAAAGCACAGCACAAGCTCAGTCCATGTTCTCACCCCAGCAGCTTCAGTTCACATGACCACACTTGCCGATCAGTAACAGGAGAAACACACACCATACAGCATTCACAGCGGTTGACAAAGGGGCAGGGGATACAAGTATCGTTTCACTTAACACATTCAGCTAACGTGGGTTATCTAGGAACAAAACTCACTTAAAGTCTTCCAACAGATGTGGATGTCCTTTGAATGCAAAAAACATTCGTACGTTATTTGCTATCATTGCTCTCTGCACACTCTCGCACCAAAGCCACAGGATTGAGAGACACATCTCGCCAAGATAAAAAATATCCATTATGCACCACCAAGTCTCTGCACGCGCTCTCCTTCCCTCGCTCATACTAGCCTTTCATGCCTTGGCACCACCATCAATCCCACACAAGGTTTCAAAAGTTCAAACAGCCTTCTGGTTCCATATCACAGCCTTGCGTTCACAGCGTTGATACGACTCCATGAAATAAAGAGTACTGGATAAAAATGGGACACCCACCGTCAGAGACGCAGCCCGCGCGGCGTGACGACCAATTCTTGAAAGAGAAAGCTGTAGACACAAGTATTCCTATGGCAGAATGTTTACAGCACTACGTTCAGTGAAGTGCTTCTTCCACAAACGTTTGAAATGAGATGAACTGCAGAGATTAAATGAAGGCTTCATATCGCACTTTTGTATGAGGGGAGACAAGTGTTAAAAACAAAACCAAAAGAACCAAACACTGCGTGACACCATGATCTCCCGAGAGGAAGACTTTCCTAAGGAAAAAATCCGTATGGTGGGGTTCAAATGAAAACAAGGAGAAAAGAATGTAGTTCTAAACCAATGGTTTCCACTTCGAACATGCAAAGAATTCACTTGACAAGTCCAGGGATAAGAGATTACAGGAGAAACCTTCGATATCAATTGTAGTGTGTTGGTTTACCAATCAGGTAAACAGCAGTTCAACTTTCAACCACTCAATATTTCAACCCTTTATGTAACAAAACCTATAAAATTCCTTTAGCTCTTCCTTTTTTTCTAAAGAAAAATGTCAAAAATACTGCTGAATATACTCCACACCGAACAAACCAATTTTGAAAATTCTTAGTACATATGTATTTTACAATATACTTACCATGAGTTTAGAAAAAATTGAATTCCCACCATTCTAACCAACCAACCACAGCCCACGGTCTACATTCCCCAGCCAGAAGACTTCGAATCCATGCTTGAGCCAAAGCCACCATTAAAACCACTGCCTGACCCTGCGTTGGATGCTGATCCCCAACCAATCGCTGCGCCCGAATTAGAGCCACTGTAGGAGTTATTGCCAGAGCCAAAGGCCTGGTTGGGCTCCCTCTGCATGTTGCCTTGACTTTGGTTATTGCCCGAAGGACCCGACTGGCTCTGCTGACTGGCTAACATGCCCATCATACCCCAACTGCTCTGCAGTGCTGCCTGGGCCGCGGCCATCATGGCTGGATTAATGCTGAAAGCACCAAAGTTCATCCCCCCGCCCATATTACTACCTTGATTGTTCCCCAAGCCAGCTCCACCCCCTCGACTGTTACCAAAGCCACCCTGATTCCCAAAGCCACCTGGATTACCACCAAATCTTCCACTTCTTTCTAACTGCCTATTGCTATTGTGCTTAGGTTCGGCATTGGATATATGGACGCTTATTCCTTTAATGATCAAGTCTTCTCCACAAAGAGACTGGGCAACCTGATCGTCTGCAAATGTGACGAAGGCGAAGGCTCGGAAGGGCTTGGGAATGAACACGTCCACCACCTCCCCGTACTGGCAGAAGAACTGCTGCAGCTCGTCGGCAGTCATGTCCTCCGTGCAGCGGCCCACAAACACCTTCCTGCTTCTCAGGGGCTCGTCGGGGCTTTGCTTTGGGGTAGTTGACGACGTAGACCAGGTTCCCCCAGCCGGCGTCGGGGGCGTGCAGAATCCCCTCCACCAGCCGCACGCCCCGCATGCACTGCGACACGGGGTTCCGGTAGCGCAGCCCGCAGGCGCCGGGGAACTGGGCCGTCACGGTGGACAGCAGCACGGTGCCGTCGTCCTCGGACGGGATCTCAATGGGCTCGTCATTCTCGTCTTCCGTGACCCGGATGTACTCCGACATCTTCCCTTGTTGTTCCGCTAGGCCGCTGCTAGGGAGCCCGACGGGGAGACGGAAGCAGCCCGGGACCCGAGAGCAGCGCAGCTACCACCGCTTCGTTCCCACAAAATCAATTTTCTTTTTTATATATGCTTCTGGATAGCTGACATTTTCCCCTAATGTTGTCCCCTTTCCTACACAAGATGGACTGTATGTTCTCTTAGGGTAGGCAATTGCCAACAGTGGTATGCTTTCAGGGAAGTGGAGAAACTTCATTGCACCCCATCCCACTGACTCCCTTTCAGAGACCACACTGTCTGTGTAAGAATTGAGACTCACATCTAATACGTATGTTCCCTTTACTTGCCACAGAGCTGTGACACATTATCAAAGCTTCACAAAGTCACTCTATCTTAGGACAACCCCAGACAACTTGTTTCCATCTTATTATTGGGACAAGGATAGTCACTGTATCCTGCTTTCATTGACTTCTCTGAATTTTGTATTAAATATTAACATTGGTTAAATGGTTTTCCCTTCTCCAAATTGTTTTAACATAATAATATAATGAGTGAATCCCAGATTCATAATTGAATAAGTGACCTTGCTTAGTTAAACCTCAATATTTGGTCCTGTAAAATATAGGTAACAACAAAATTCACATTGTAGGTTGCTTTGAAAATTGCAGAAATCCTTGAAATGTGTTTGGTGAAGCTCAAATGCACTTCTAAATGCTAAATATAAATGTTAAAATCAGATGTAATGAAAATTACTTCACAATGCAAAAATTAAAAAAAAAGAATTGAGACTCAAGAAGTTCTTTTCTCTGCTTGGGAAAGAGGAAAATGAATTATCCCCAATCCCTGGGAAAGCTCTTCTCCTTAGCTGCTTTCCTGGCCTAAGTCACTATAACCATAAAGTCTAGTGATCATGAATTAGAGAAATATCATAGATGCTGTACAAAGATTTCCATAATTATATAAATGTGAACTCTGTTTAACCTTAATACAAACACATTTTACCAAGTTTGATTAGTAATAATGAGGAATAAAATTAAGTTGATTTACAGAGGATAGGATAAAGCAAAGTGGAAGATTTGGAGGAGGCTCTTCCTGACAGCAATCTTAAGTGAAGACTGACAGAAATACAGCTTGTTGTTCAGGTAAAAGCAGGATGGGGAAAATAAAAGAACGGAAAAGGAAGTCTGAGAGGGATCCTCCCTAAACCATGCGGTTTCTTGATGAGAATTTGAGTAGAGGGAGCCCCTTTGGGGAGATACGGTCCTGAGAACTCAAGGCTAAATTAACAAAATTTCCTTTGGGATAATTAGAAAAAAATGCTTCTCTAGACAGAAGCAGCAATGTGCCAACAGAAAGGTTATGGGTACCATGGCACAGGTAGATTTCAGCCTCTACTTGGATTTTGAGCTGGGCTTTCTGATGAAGCTCACAACTTACAGAACTATGATTTTCATCGATGGTAAAATAAGTCTGGGAATACCACATTATATCTCCCCTTAGGAGAGTAACACTATTTTTTTAAAAATTTTTTTGACAGGCAGAGTGGACAGTGAGAGAGAGAGACAGAGAGAAAGGTCTTCCTTTTGCCCTTGGTTCACCTTCCAATGGCTGCCGCGGTAGGCGCGCTGCGGCCGGCGCACCGCGCTGATCCGATGGCAGGAGCCAGGTGCTTCTCCTGGTCTCCCATGGAGTGCAGGGCCCAAGCACTTGGGCCATCCTCCACTGCACTCCCTGGCCACAGCAGATAACTGGCCTGGAAGAGGGGCAACCGGGACAGAATCCGGCGCCCCGAACGGGACTAGAACCCAGTGTGCCGGCGCCGCAAGGCGGAGGATTAGTCTAGTGAGCCACGGCGCCGGCCGAGTAACACTATTTTTAATATATTAAATACATTCCGGGGGGCTGGCGCTGTGGCACAGTGGGTTAACACCCTGGCCTGAAGTGCCGGTATCCCATATGAGCGCTGGTTTGAGACCTGGCTGCTCCACTTCCAATCCAGCTCTCTACTATGGCCGGGAAAGCAATAGAAGATGGCCCAAGTCCTTGGGCCCCTGTACCCACGTGGGAGACCTGTTATAACCTCCTGGCTCCTGGCTTTGGATCAGCGCAGCTCAGGCCCTTGTGGTCAATTAGAATGAACCATCGGATGGAAGATCCCCTCTCCCTCTCTCTCTCCCTCTCCCTCCCCTCCCCCTTTCCCTGCCCCTCCTCCTCCCCTCCCTGCCTCTCCCCCTTGACTTTCAATAAATAAATAAATCTTAAAAAAATACATTGGGAACCCTGAAAGCTCTTCCACTGTTCTCTTGAATCAAATCAAACTGTACCTGACTGTTTTTCCAGAAATTATGTTCAGGTGCCATTGATTTTGGGAGATTGCTCTAAGAAGCTTTGCTATGTTATATCCCATTATGAATATTGAAAATATTTTGAAAGAAAATACAATTTTAAACTGGAATGTGGAAGTTGAGTTAATTTTAAACTTGGCTCAATGAGAACAAAATTTGTAGTTTTGTTATTGATGATGTTGATTCCCCTTGGGAAATCAAAGTTCACCAAAGTTATTACCCATAAAATTATATCTTTGGTGAACTAATTTGGAAATTATTAAAATATTAAGAAGGCAAGTATAACACTTAAAACCTGTATTCATGCTATATTGAATGCCATGTTATTGTTGCAAGTAAAAATGCTCAAAATGTTCTCGAATCAACAATATAGTCCATAAACTAGCACATCTTTTTTTTTTTAAGATTTATTTTATTTATTTGAAAGAGTTACAGAGAGGGGTAGAGACAAAGAAAGAGATATTCCATCCACTGACTCACTCCCCAGATGGCCACAACAGCTGGAGCTGAACTGATCCGAAGCCAGGAGCCAGGAGATTCTTCCAGGTCTCCCACATGGACTAGCACATCTTTGTTAGTCATTCAATATAAGTGATTTAGTTGACACTAAAACCAAAAAAAATATTAAATAATTATCTATGATTCATTGAGATACATAAAATATTTTATGTATAATATAACTTTTGAAGCCACCAATCTTTGAGATAATAAATGAAACATTCATTCAATCATCTAGATACTTTTCATCAGCATTGACTAGATTTATTTCTCTACCAACTAGTTATAATGGGATAGATTTCTTAAATGATAGAAATTCTTGAGTCATGAGGAACTCCTTTGGAAAAATCAAAAGTGATATTTCCAAGTTTAATTTTTGCTACTACTGAATTTTTTAATTTGAATGCTGTTTGAATAACCAACTAGCTGATTCCAATGACATAAATCATCTGTGAACACAGGAGCCTCTATAGAAATAACACTGACTGTAAAAGTAAAAAACAGTTAATTTAGTTATGAATTTTATTTAGTATTTAAAAATGACCATTTTCCCCATGAGACTGAATTTTGACTTCCACAGACATGAACATAGAGCATATGATATCAGGCTTCCAAATTTAGTAAGTGGCTGGTGTCATGGTAAAGTCCATGAGGAAGTATACATTTCTCTCATCTCATTTGAGAACTTTCCATCTATGTAGTGAAAAAGCCAAGGGTAGACTGGGATGCCAGCTGTTCTTGCTGCAACTGAATTAGGGATTTTAAATTTCAAAGAATATTAAAATATGTATTTATAGCTCCTCAAATCTCTTTTCTCTTTCTTTCCTTCTCAGGGTGGATTCCAAACCCTTTCGTAAGCTTTAGAAAACCTACACAGGTCTCACCTATTATTCACCTGGCTATTGTGGCAGAATAAATGGTTTATAACTCAAATCAGTTTTGGGGTTTTCAGTTTCATCTTTCTGTGCTAGTCAAAGTGTGACGCCTAGTGCTGTGATATAATTGAACATGAGTTGACCAGTATGGCGGGACTGAGTTAATCACGGTAGGACAAATCTTCAGAAAGAAATGTGAAAATTTATTTTTTTCTTTTCTATGAACAAATATTTTGTACTTTTCAAAAATGGGTTCCT
Organism: Lepus europaeus; assembly: GCF_033115175.1. NCBI lineage: Eukaryota > Metazoa > Chordata > Mammalia > Lagomorpha > Leporidae > Lepus > Lepus europaeus. Next base: position 54,772,575 of record NC_084829.1, read on the forward strand.
GAGGTGATTTACTGTGCACATAATCTCTGGCTTCCCTACCTCTGTGTCTGTCTTGTTCATACCATGGTTCTTTCTGAAGTATAGCCCATACAATACTATTTCTTTGATCTGCTTCACTATAAAAATGATATGAATTGAAATGAAATAAGATAAAATATTTTGCCTTGGGCCAAATCATGAACATTCAAAATCACAAAAACAATCTCCACTTTTTAGAGCCTCATGTATGTTGACAGTTTATAAAAAATATTGGAATGCAAACAAAGATTCATTTAATTTTCATAATCAGTGTTTCTCCTTGATTAATGAACTCCTCTTGTAATTACCTATTATATTCTTCAGAACTAGTGTTTTAAGGATCTCATTTTCAGAAATATAGTTCATCCATTTCCAGATGCACATTTTCTTTAGTTTTCAGCACCTCTAAAATTGAGATGCTTTTTTACATTTGATGTCGTCTTGGATTGAACAAAATATGTCATTGACCTAGCAGCTTTAATTACAATTATGTGTGCTGTGTTAGTTATGTTAGACTCAGCTGTGAATAATGAAAATCCAAAATGACACTGGCTTAAATATGAGATAAACTGATCTCTCCCCAGGACACCTAAGGGTCGGTGGTCCTACTCTGGAATTGCACCCTGTGCTGTTAGATATCCCTGCTTCTTTTATTTAAAATATTTATTTATTTATTTGAAAGGCAGAGTTACAGAGGTGCAGAGGCAGAGAGAGAGAGAGAGAGAGAGAGAGAGAGAGACAGGTCTTCCATCCACTGGTTCACTCCTCAGATGGCCGTAACGGCTGGAGCTGTACCAATCTGAAGCCAGGAACCAGGAGTCACTTCTGGGTCTCCCACGTGGGTGCTGGGGCCCAAAGAGTTGGGATATCTTGTACTGCTTTCCCAGGCCATAGCAGAGAGCTGGATCAGAAGTGGCTGAGCAGCCAAGATCCAACCGGCGCCCATATGGGATGCCTACACTGCAGGCAGCAGCTGTATCCGGTAAGCTATAGCATTGGCCCAGAACCATGCTTCTTGATGTTCCATTGCCCAAGGCCTTGCTTTCCAAAGTTATTTAATGGCTTAAGAAGACTGATCCAGGTCCTTCTCTATGGCCCAAATTCCTGACAGCAGGAAAAGATAAAAGAGAAAATGTGTAAAAATCAAGTACCAATTAATTCTTAAACTTTAAGTTCTCAGAAGCAATCAAAGGACAGGTCTACTTACATCCCATAGGCCATAACTTAGTGGAACAGACTGGGGCAAAGGGCAGGGCAGTAGGAGCACAAATGTAGTCATTCTGAGTCTCCATATGATAAGCTAAACATTGTGTCCTGATGAAGAAATGAGAGGAATGGAGAAGCTAGCACTTCATGCCACAGTGCAATCCTTTAAATATTGACACAAGAAGTAGACAGTTTAAAATTATTCCATAATTAGAAATTAGAGAAATATCACTGGATAACTCTTCAAACTTAAGGCAGGAAAGGAAATTGTTAAATACAAGAAATTCATTTGGCCATTAGCAACAAGAAAATTAGCCTTTCTTCTCCAATATCAAATACCTCCTAATAAATGTCTCAGTATTCATGGCTACTGACATGGACTGTGAAGGTCAGAAGAGAACTGTATTCTCTAGTGTTGTATTTCTGCAGGCTACTCTGATTTTATCCAAATTTAAATGAGGGTAAGTGCAATTAGGGTGGAAGGGATCATTCCAGATTAGATATTATGCAGTTAGAGACTCAATAGTTATAATACCTAGAATTTATACTGAGATTCTTGAGAAAATTGATCATTTTGTCTCAGGATGTACTGTTATTGCATCTCCATCACTCTTTCAAAATTTTAATTCAATCAAATGAAGGAATTATTGTAAAAAAACTCCAATATTTATCATTGGGTTTAATTCTTATATTCATAATATATTTAGCTTCTAATTTCCAAATGGAAATACTGTACCTGGGAGATTATTCAATTTTAATTTCAAAATTAACTAAAGCTTAGTTAGAAATCTAGTTTAATTATGATTGAAAATTTTTCAACTTCAAAATAATTAAAAATGAACATGTGGAATTGTATGAATTTTTCTGAAAAATAACTTCTTATTTTATCCAAGTCATTGTCATTTGGAATTTCTATTACTGTCATCTGGGCACCTTGATTCTTTTGCTTTATTAAGCTATCCTTTGGAAAAATAATTGAACAAAAAAACCAAACAAATAAAATGCATAATTCATTATACCCACATTTCTATTAACAATTACTAAAAGTTATTATTATATGATGCCTACCTCTGCTTATAAACTATAAAAAACACTCACAAGAGAATATTGCAATTATGGAATAATGGAATATAAAATATTCTCTGTGTTTATTGCATCAGATCATTTGCTATTGTGAGGCAAATGAAATTGTAGGGTAATAAATATGTGCCTGATGGACTGCCAATGCTAGAGACTCATTTTCAAGAATAGCAATACAAACTAAGTGGTAAAATCTTGAAAAAATCATCTAATGAACTTCATGAATTGATCTTGCTGGTAAATATATTTTCAATAGAATGTAATTTTGCTTATTGTTACTCTGTTCTTATGTCTTATTGAGAAGGATTAGTCACTCATATTTTTATGTTTAAAGACTATTTCATAAAATCAACAAACACATGCAAGTATAATGACTTTTTAAAATATTTATTTATTTTATTTGAAAGTCAGAGTTACATAGAGAGAGAATGAGAGGCAGAAAGAGACAGAGCTCTTCCATCTGCTGGTTCACTCCCCAATTGACCACAAGGGCCAGAGCTGTGCTGATCCAAAGCCAGGAGCCAGGAGCTCACTCCAGGTCTCCCATGCAGGCACAGGGGCCGAAGGGGTTGAGCCATTTTCTACTGCTTTTCCAGGTCATAGCAGAGAGCTGCATGGGAAGTGGAGCAGCCGGGACTCAAACTGGCACCCATAGGGGAGGAGATGGATTTACTGGTTATGCCGCAGCGCCAGCCCCACTAAAATAATGATTTAATTTAATGTGCCTACAAGGAAAAACTCATTCCTAAGAGATGGAATCTACCTGATAGACAGGTATCTCATTATTCTGAGATTGAGGATCTTCCATGTGAAAACACTTTCGTAAATTTCTTAAATGTTTAAATAAAATTCTGCATAATTCAATCCTTCTGAGATGTGCTTGAAGTAGTGTTTATATCTTACTGCTTTAACAGAGCAGAAAAGTATGCCTTAGCTAGGTTATTAAGCTGGAATTTTAATATGATAAAAATAACAATTGACCCTCCACCTATTTTCAGGAACCTTTAGGAAGCTTAGTGTTGCAAATGCTTAAATGCACACCAATAAGCCAATAATTGAATTGGAAGATATGAGTAATATAAAGATATGTGTACGTCTATCCCAATTAGAAAGATGTCTTTGTAAAGTGAGTACTTGGAAACTACTCAGAACAATAAATTTATTCTGCTCCAATGCTGCGGTTCTGCAATGTGGTCCATCTAATTGCACCAGAACCTGACTTTTATGATACTGTTCTCCAAGTTTTTATGCAGACACTCTACGGTGATATTGATATATCTAAGTAGTGATGTTTTTAGTAATGGGACAGGATGAATAACTTCTTATCAGGTGATAATGGTTCTCTAAATCAAAACTGAACTCTCATTAATTTCAAATTTATAAATTGTTATGGATGGAAATCTGTCCAAGCAGATACATAATTTTTAAATTTTCCCTTGCTTCATACCTTAAAGCTATTACGAACTTCTCAGAAGTCATTTTTTTGTTGCAAGATAGCAAATCAGTAGCTTGACTTGCTCAATGTACAATCATTAAAACTTTTAAATTGGTAAAATTTATCTTTGTACAAACATTTTACTTCTGCTACAAAATATTGTATCCATGTAGGTCTGATAACATAGGAAAATATTAGAAATAGAGCAAGGCATAAAAAAGTCTAAAACCTGTGACAGTCCTAGGACTAAATGTTATTTAACTAGAGATCTTAGCATGTCTTAACTTTTAGAGCTCAACTGTCACTCAGAAGATAAGAGCCAAGAAAAGATTCCTTGTTTATATCACGCAGGGTTGTTATGAAGATAAAATAAAATAATGAATATTAAAACACTTTAAAAATTTAAAGCACTCTAAAATATGATTTGTGTATGTGAACATGTATAAAAAGTGATGAGAAATTAATAAATACATCCTTACTTGGTTCAAGTCTTGATTATTTTGGGAATTGGAAACCAACTGTCTTTCAAAAAGTTTAGGGGAAAAACTGGTTATTGTGTTGTAGGTTTTCTTAGAGAAATAAACAGAGCTAGTTTCATAACATTTAATTTCTCTTCTTGGAAAGACAGCAGCCAAAACTGACTGTGGGAGTTTCACATGGGCTTTTAAGACATCCTGGTATTATGCACTTGACAATACACACTCCTTGAAGTCCTTTTTAACATTACATGATTTCAATAATATCAACCATTGAATTCTTGTTTCATTTGTTAAATTGTTGTGCTCCTTGGGGCTCCAAGTATGTTAATACATAGTTGCCACAAATGCATTTTTTAAAATTTATTTCATCTCAGAATGACATACACTCTTCCTCTTTTTTCTTTTAAAAAATATTTTATTTATTTGAAGAGTTAGAGAAAAAGGCAGAGACAGAGAGAGAGGTCTTCCATCCAATGGTTCATTCCCCAGATAGTCACAATGGCCGGAGCTGCGCCTATCTGAAGCCAGGAGCCAGGAGGTTCTTCTGGGACTCTAATGTGGATGCAAGAGTCCAAGCACTTGAGCCATTTTCTGCTGCTTTCCCAGGCCATAGCAGAGAGCTGGGTCAAAAGAGGAGCAGCCAGGACTAGAACCGGCGCCCACATGGGATGCTGGCGCTTCAGTCAAGGGCTTGAACCTGCTGTGCCACAGCCCTTGCCCCGACATACACTCTCCAACAAGGAAGGACACAAAATTAAATATTCTCTATGAGGACAAATTGAAAAAAAACCACATGATCTTTCACATGGGTGTGCAAAACTCTGATTGTTGAATGAAAGAAGTGTTGACTGAAACCATTGCACTGTACAATAACCCCGAGAAATCTTTCTAGGTGGTGTTCATTTGATTTTTAAAATGTTATTATTTCAATATTGAATTGCCATTTTGGACATAGAGTTAAATAGGCATTCTAAATAACTGTATAATGTTCAGAGTAATTAAAAATAATTATAAACACTATAAAAGGGCATGGCTTTTTAAAAAAAGATGGTTATCAGGGAGAGAACGATCCAACATGGGAAGTGGGATACACAGCAGACTCATAGAAGGGCAGATGTCCTAAATAGCACTCTGGCCTCAGAATCAGCCCTTAAGGCATTCGGATCTGGCTGAAGAGCCCATGAGAGTATTGTAGGCATGGAAAGCCAAGATACCATGGAAAAGGAAAAAAAAAAAAAAAAGACCTAAATGAAAGATCTCTGTGAGTGAGATCCCAGTGGAAAGAACGGGGCCATCAAAGATGGAGGTACCTTTCTCTGAAGGAAGGAGAGAACTTCCACTTTGATTATGACCCTATCAGAAGAAGATCAAAGTCAGCGAACCCTAAAGGCTTCCATAGCCTTGGCAACTCATGACTAGAGCCTAGGGAGATTACTGACGCCATAAACAAGAGTGTCAAATTGTTAAGTCAATAATAGGAGTCACTGTGTACTTACATCTTATGTGGGATCTGTCCTTAATGTGTTGTCTAATGTGCAGTGATGCTATAACTAGTACTGAAATAGTATTTTACACTTTGTGTTTACGTGTGGGTGCAAACTAATGAAATCTTTACTTAGTATATACAAAATTGATCTTCTGTATGTAAAGATAATTGAAAAAAAAAACCTGGTGTTAAATTGGAAATTGCATAGAAAATTAATTAATTTTTAAAAAATTATCATGTAGGATCTTTGTCTTTAATGTGCTGTACACTGTTATGTAATGCTATAACTAGTACTCCAACAGTATTTTTTCACTTTGTGTTGCTATGTGGGGGCAAACTGTTGAAATCTTTACTTAATATATACTAAACTGATCCTCTGTATATAAAGAGAACTGAAAATGAATCTTGATGTGAATGGAAGGGGAGAGGGAGTGGGAAAGGGGAGGGTTGCGGGTGGGAGGGAAGTTATGGTGGGGGGGAGGGAAGCCATTGTAATCCATAAGCTGTACTTTGGAAATTTATATTCATTAAATAAAAGTTTAAAAAAAAACAAAAAAAAAAACCCACAAAAGATGGTTATCAGGACACATTTGAAAACATTTGACACATTTGTCTCTGCTTCCTCTTTAGGCTTCTTTACCTGAAACAACTGATCTTCCAGAGTATTTTATTGCTTCTTACAAATGGCCTGGATGGACTCATGGGCCATTGGATCAAAAAAATTGTGCTGCATCGTGGGCATTTTCCACTGCAAGTAATAAATATATTTTAATTACTTCTTTATAAATGTTCCTTTTGACTCTAGAGACTGAGAGTAATTAAAATGTTTTTAGAATTAGGATATTTGAATATTAATATAGTAAACTAAAATCTTCTTTTGAGCAGAAAAAGCAACCTGGAGATTATATAAAATTAATTTTTATTCTAGAAATTTGTCTTATTTTTACCATGTAATTTTAAATATAAGTCAATCAAAAGGTCTACAAACTAAGGCTGCCATGATTTAGTTATCATTTGAGAGTTAAGGCCAGATAATAAGAATATTAAGATTGCTCTATCCCTGTTCTATTATCTGTAATTCTAATAAGCATATACATGCCCACATAATTCATATATTCTTTTCTCTTTATAAGTTTATAAAAATGTTTAGTTGTTAAACTAACTTAATGGAAAGTAAGGCTTTAGAACTCATTTGATAATGCTTCAGATGGTTTATTTCACTGTAAATAAATATAAGGAAATACATAGGATTTGACTTTAAAGTGAAATAAGTAATCTTTTAATAAGATCAGCTTCTAAATTAATGCCACTATTAATCCAAAGGTATAAAGAATCAATTCTGTTTATAGCTACTTTCATGTAAGTTTACCAGCCCCCAAAAAAACGAATTCCTCAGGCTCACCCTGAGGTTTGCACTCCAAAATTATCCTCAAAGCAGTGTTGGTTATATTTCAACAGTTAACATAGATGATTGGATACTATCAAGATCTTAGAAAAATTATTCCCCAGGGTTTGTAGGCAATTGCAAAATAGTGCTCAAAAACAATTTAAAGCCACTATGATCACTGTGAAATAGGTACTAAAGCTCTTGGAGAAGCCAGCTCTGAAGAGTGGCATTCCCAGAGATGGAAACATGTTGATATCTTTGCCTAATTGTTTGTATATCAGGCCAATCATTCCAGAAATGTCTGCAGAACTATAATGCTGGCCCAGCTAACCTATGGGGTAGATACATCTGTTCATTCTACAATTACTGCATCTTATTCCTCCAGTATAAATGCTCTCTTGCTTTCTGGTATTTGTCCTTGCCGCATTAGGGATTAATATGGGGACTTTTCTGAGTCCAGTTTCACTTGAGTAGGAAGATATTTAATCAAATAAGTAATTTTTCATTTTATGCTCATGTGGTTAATGCGTTATATCTCCTAGCTGATATATAAGAAATCTGCCTTAAATTTAAGTCAGAGTAGTATTTCTGAAGATGTGTAACAAAAAGCATTATTGGTGAAATACTGAGGTCAACCTGCTAGGCTGACTTGGACAGAGTTTGATGTCCCCAGATCACAGTCCCATAGGTATCATCAGCACAGGGCTCAGTCTGGATTGTCCTCCTCCCTAACTCACCAGAACACCAGAAAGAGGGCTTTCAATTCTTTCATGATTTCAAAGGACATAGCTTTATATCTTTGTATTCAGTAAATCAGGCTAAATTGTGTGTGTGTATGTAAGTGTGTGCATGCAAGGGCATGTGTGCTCAATTAAGAAAAAACAAAGTAAGTTGCATCAAAGATAAAGAAAATAATGTCAAAGGGTAGTTGGACAAAGAAAAATGGCATCTTAGAGAAACTAAAAGCTATAAAATAAAATAAAGACTCAAAATATGCTCATATTAAAAAATAGTTATGCAACCAAGTAAAATTTAGGATAGTTGTCAGAAGCTGAAGTGAGGATGTTTGGAATGGTGGGAGTGATATGTGACACTGAGTAAATTCGGAGGCAGGAAAAAATAATCAGGGAAAATAATAAAGTGTGTCTCAGAGGTAATGCCCAATAAAAGTTTTCAAGAAGAGTGAAAAGCAATTGACTGAACTGAGTCATTCGTAAATCTTCTGACCTTTTCTAAATATTTTGAGCAAATTTGCACCATTCCTTCATTGTGATTCAGAAATGTCTGTAAAAGAACAACACATTGCATAACCTTAGGATTTAAAACAGTTATCCTTTAGTTGAAATCTACAGACTCATGGAGCTAGGAGAGCTCTCAGAGGTGACCTTTCTGAAGCACTGGGTTTTCTAAAGGTGATCCAAGTAGGTGAAGTAACTTTCCTGAGGTCAAAAAATAGAAGTATCAGAAATGTCCTGGAAATGTGACTTCAATTCCTTGACTACTATTTTCTCTACATTGTAAACATATTTTCTTAACAAAAGAACAATTAACCTAATATTTTTTAAAAAATTATGTCCAATTGAGAAAACTTTTACTGAATGTCAAGCCGTAAGAGAATTTTGTATTATTTTATGAAATAAGGAATTATTTTCTTGAGAATATTAGAGTAAGTAGAAAAGAATGCCACTTACCCCTATGAGTTATATCCTAGTGCAATAATAAGCAATGAGAAGGAATTAGGAGGTTACAGATGAACACCTATTAAATATCTAACACGTACCAGAAGTTTAACAATAGAATTGTACATATACTGTAGTCACACAAAAGCATGAGTAGGGGAAGGTGCTTGGTGTAGCTGTCAAGACATTGCTTCATATGCCCATATCCTATATCAGAGGGCATGAATTCAGTCCTAACTTCAATTACAATTTCAGTTTCCCGCTAATGTGTACCATGGGAGGCAACAGGTGATGGCTCAAGTAGTTGATACCTGCCACCTAAGTGGAAGACTGATTCGGTTCAAGGTGTCTGTCTTCAACCTGGCCCAGCTTCAACTGTTGTGGGCATTTGCAAATGAAACCAGTGGATAGGAGCTATGTCTGTCTCTGACAGTCTGCCTTTCGAATAAATTTTAAAGAAGGTCATACTGAAGTTCATATATAAATATATTAGTTTAAAATGAGTTATTTTTTGAAAAATTCTAAATTAGCACCATGAGGAGTTCCAAACATGATTTTGATGAGGAAAAACTGTAACTTCTATGGTAAAAAATGAATGGAAAGAAGAAAAGACTTGTTTTTAATTTAAAAGTGAGTAAGATCAAATAGGGCAGTTAGCATTTTACATTATATACATATACCAAATGACCACATCGTATGTGCAATTATGAACAATGAAACAATAACAATAATAATAATAATAATAACAATAATATGTAGGAAGTTAAAGGGGGCTAAAATGTGAAATATTAACTAACTTGATTTGACATTACTTGCTTTCAATTAGTTTCCCTAGTCTGTTACTCTTAGTGCAAAACAATTTCTTGTTGTTTTACTTTTTATTTCATTGTAGTTTTACATTCACAAAACAACGGTAGAGAAATACAGAGTTCCCATATACCTTACAGCCTGATTTCCCATATTAACATCCCATATTAAATTTGGAGGCATATGATATATTTGTCACAACTACTGAACCACACCCAATCTCTTGAATTTTTTTAAACCCAAACTTTCATGTTTTCTGTTCATCATTATAATTTTTAATAAAATAGTGCCTGTTACCTGGTAAGTGCTCAATAAATGTGTTAAAGGGGTGGAATGAACTAAGAACAACACTAATGATAGGGAATCTTTTAAATAAAAAAATAGAAAGTTCAATCTTTCAAGGTTGATGTGTATAAGACTTAACATTAGTTACTAACCGGCCAGCGCTGCGGCTCAATAGGCTAATCTTCCGCCTTGTGGCGCCGGCACACCGGGTTCTAGTCCCGGTCAGGGTGCTGGATTCTGTCCCGGTTTCCCCTCTTCCAGGCCAGCTCTCTGCTGTGGCCAGGGAGTACAGTGGAGGATGGCCTGAGTGCTTGGGCCCTGCACCTGCATGGGAGACCAGGATAAGCACCTGACTCCTGCCTTGGGATCAGCGTGGTGCGCCGGCTGCAGCACGCCTGCCGCAGCGGCCATTAGAGGGTGAACCAATGGCAAAAGGAAGACCTTTCTCTCTGTCTCTCTCTCACTGTTCACTCTGCCTGTCAAAAAAAAAAGTTACTAACAGGTATAATAGTAAGTAGTACTTATACTAACTAAACTATAAGTTATGTATGATATTACATGTCATTGTCATAAAAACACATTATATAGTATTTCTATAATTATATTTAGTTCTACATTAATGTGTATGTAACTAATAATAATAGTTAATACTTATAGTTAGTCATAGCTATAGCTAATAGTACATTTACCTTGCTGTCTGTAAATGTCTTTATAAGGTGAATTTCATGTGTATTGAAATAAAATAAATACAAGGATTTGCAATCGTATTATGAACATAAAAGTGGGTTATGTAGGTTTTTGATATTGAATAAGATAGATTCATATATATCTGGATTACCTTACATAGGGAATCCTATGTAGCTAAAATAGATATCAGTTTAAAAATCAAGGACTAAATTTACTCCAATATATCAGAATACCATGGATGATTTTCCAATTAATATCTATGATACAATTTCCTGATTTCCCCAGCTTAGTCATATTCACTTAAAAGAACACATGACTATTTGCAAGACACTGCTATGGGTACAGGGAATAGAAATGTAGGTTAACATATGGTTCTTGCCCTCAAGGAACTTCCCTGGACAGATTTTATTTCTTAATTTAGAAGGCTAAAGAACACAAGAACATGTAATGAGAAACATCTTCAAAGTCAATAACACTTGTTCAATGGAGCAGCATCAAAATAGGACAAAATTATGTCTGACATTATAACACAGGTGATCTGAGTGGAGTGCATAGATATGCTACTGACATTTGGCCTTAATCTTAAATTATAAACAGTTTTAAGGACTAGTTTAGGAGTCCTACAAAATCAGTTATTATAAATATAATATCATGTATCATTTGAATATAAACCTATATTCTACTTGAAACAGGTGTGGCAGCTGACCGAATAGCAATTCAATCCAATGGTCGATACACAGCCAATCTATCTCCTCAGAATCTGATCTCTTGCTGTGCCAAGAACCGTCATGGATGCAACAGTGGGAGCATTGATAGGGCTTGGTGGTACCTGCGAAAACGTGGGTAAATAGCTGCTCAACATGGGTTTCTAGGATTCTTATGAGTGCTACCTAGGGCTAGAATAAGGAAAAAGTTAATTTGAAGATTTAAAAAACTCTGAATCTGTCTGTCTGTCTGTCTATCTATCTATCTATCTATCATGTATCTATATCTATTTATTACATCTAAAGCTCAAATATATATATGTTATACTCAAATATTATATTTGATATGTATCATGAATAAAGTGATTGGAAATAATTATCGAGCAATATAAATTTATAGCTAAATTAATATGAATTTTATTTTTGAAGCCTCAAATGAATATTTTCTTCTGTTGATCTGAGCCAAGTGATTCTACCGAGTCCCAAAAAGGGAATAAAGTCAACAGTGCTGCTGATATCTCTGTTGTGCCTTTCATAACTCAGGCTGATGAGTACATAATGCCAAGTAAAACTTAGATTGAAACTGGGAAGAATAAAATAATGAAGTAATTTATGGTTACCTCATCACCAGTGTCACTAATTTTACTCATCTGATTTGTAGAGGAATGACGGTTTGTGTTTCTTTACTCTCATGTAGAGTTATGACCACACAAGTTATCTTCTGTCTACTGTAACAAAATTCTACCTAAGAACTGAGTTATTCATCTAAGGAAACTGCAGCTGATAATCAGCGGTATAATGTGTACTGCTCAGTTGTTCTTTTCTTATCCATTCATAATGTGTGTCTACTATAAAAAGGTTCTTTGAAAGAGAGTAAGTGTTAGATATTGAATACATTTCTTTCATTTATTACATATATTTTGCCTAATAAATAGGTAATTTCAATGGCACTTGATTGACTTCTGTTTTGTATGAGACTGCAATAAAAACAAAGTTTTATAGGAGCTTAAAAACAAATTTTCATTGAGACCAAACTAAGTCTTATTGTATGAGTCTACTTGTACATTACGAAATATCACATACTGGTAGCTCACGAGACAGACACTGAAGCTCTGTCATTTTGAAGTCCAGGATTAAGGGGTTGATGCATTTGGTTCTTGCTAAGGATCTTTATCCTGGCTTTCAGATAACCACACTCCAGTGTTATTTCCTCTCCTTTTTTCTTTCTTTCTTTTTTTTTCAACTTTTAATTATTTATTTATTTATTTTTGACAGGCAGAGTGGACAGTGAGAGAGAGACAGAGAGAAAGGTCTTCCTTTTTGCCGTTGGTTCACCCTCCAATGGCTGCTGTGGCCGGTGCATCTCGCTGATCCGAAGCCAGGAGCTAGGTGCTTCTCCTGGTCTCCCATGTGGGTGCAGGGCCCAAGCATTTGGGCCATCCTCCACTGCACTACCGGGCCATAGCAGAGAGCTGGCCTGGAAGAGGCGCAACCAGGATAGAATCCGGTGCACCGACCGGGACTAGAACCCGGTGTGCCGGCGCTGCAAGGCTGAGGATTAGCCTGTTAAGCCACGGCACCGGCCACAACTTTTATTTAATAAATATAAATTTCCAAAGTACAACTTTTGAATTATAGTGGCTTTTCCCCCCATAAACTCCCTCCCACCCACAACCATCACATCTCCCACTCCCTCTCCCATCCCATTCTTCATCACGATTCAATTATCTTTATATACAGAAGATCAATTTAGTATATACTAAGTAAAGATTTCAACAGTTTGCACCCACACAGAAACACAAAGTATAGAGTACTGTTTGAGTAGTAGTTTTGCCATTAATTCACATAGTACAACACATTATGGGCTGAGGTCCTACATGGGGAGTAGGTGCACAGTAACTCCTATTGTTGATTTAACAATTGACACTCTTATTTATGATGTCAGTAATCACCCGAGGTTCTTGTCATGAGCTGCCAAAAGCTATGGAAGTCTTTTGAGTTCACCAACTCCGATCTTATTTGGACAAGGCCATAGTCAAAGTGGAAGTTCTCTCCTCTTCTTATAAGGGCACTCATTACATCCATCTAGAGCCCATTTAAACCTAATTATCTCCCAAAGCTCACCTCCAAATGCCATCACACTGGATGCCAGGTCTTCAAAAATTATAAATTTTAGAATGACACAATCTGTCATAGCTTGCACCCTTAATTGCAAATATCATTCACTTACTTGCCACAAGATGTTTTCTAAAGTTTCCTTACTGCTGATCTCTATATTCAATAAGACCATGTTACACTTGGAGTCAAACAATTTGTCCTTTTCTATGCTTATTTTAAAAATCAGAAATCGGAAATACTTTTATTCTTTGTGTAATGTATTACATATAAGAATATATACTTTACTTTTAGTATTATATGAATATTAATATAAAAGTACTTTTCCACTGTATCGTAAATGTATATGTGTAATAATTCGTGTATGAGAAGATATCTAATATCAATTTACAAAAACCTGACAAAGCAAAAATAAATCTTATTCTAAACCTTGCATGAATTATTAGAATATGCCATCTGGGAATAATCAAATTCATTATCTTTCTCATAGTCAGTTTTGTTCTTCCACATTATAATTATATATAAAAGTTGAAGTAGTCGCTTTACGATAAATACTACTGAATACTTTATTTTGGGCACTTTTTTAATATTCAAGATATATACTTCAATGCAATTGTTTATTAAAGATGAATTGAAGAAAATATTTTAAAAATATAATGAAATAAGACAAGGGTTGGGATAAACGTAGTGCCATTGAGTTACTGTGATGGGATCAGTTGACATTTTAAATCATGTTTGCAAGTTATCAGAATAATTTATGAATGTTTCAGTTAAATTGATTATAACCAAGGTATTATGGCATTTTTCTAAATATCACTGTTCCTTCTTTGCTTATTCTCCATAGACTTGTATCCCATGCATGCTATCCACTTTTCAAGGACCAAAATGCCAGCAACAATAGCTGCGCGATGACAAGTAAGGCTGATGGGCGGGGAAAACGTCATGCCACAAGACCATGCCCCAACAACATAGAGAAGTCTAACAGGATCTACCAATGTTCTCCTCCATACAGAGTCTCTTCCAATGTAAGTGTACATGACAAGACTCAGCAATGATTGCTTTCTCAAACATATATAGCCCTGTTGTTATTAAAATGATTAAACATTAAATTCTAAAATGACATTCAGGTATAATTTTTGATAAATTGTCCATGAAAGGCTTCCCATTTAGGCATTATTTCTTTTATTATGAGGATTAACTTAAATTTAAAATTTCCCATGATATAAATGTTAAACTATGTTTTATGATGTATGTATGTGTGTGTATAGCTGACAATTAAAAGCTAAGCCAAATCCTTGTTTACTAACTTTTTGGTGGTAGTAGCTCATTTTATCAATCCTTTTGCCTTCATCTACAAAATAGGTGAAGTGAACATGGCTACATGGGAAAAATGCCTCTTTGGATTTCAGTTTGTCATGTTAACAGTCGAGGCAAATTTTACTCCATCATATTGGTGATTCCTAGGGCTTCTCATTTTTAAAACATCTGAATCTTCAATGATATTCAATTACATTTAGAGTACATTCTAGTACTCTTGCCATGACATACAGGCCTTTCCTGAGTTGGTTCTGATCGGCTGCTTTTACAGACTCAGTTCTTGCTGGCATCTACCCCTTCTTCTTGCTCATTAGTCTCCAGATAAATGACTAGTTTCTCTTTCCCAGATATAGCATGCCTTTCTTAGCAAGGGGATGATTCCCCTCACTTAAATGATTATCCCCTAGCCAGCTTAGATCTGGTGAAACAACACAGGAATGCCAAGGCACAGCTCAAATCTTTAACTTCTCTGTGAAGTTTTCCATGACTTTTGGGAGAAATTGATTTCCCTTTTTGTTTGCATCCATGGCAATCTGTGCTTGTCTCTATAATCAGATTTATTACATAATAATGAAATTTGTTATGCCATTGTCTACTGCAAGCAAAATTTAACATCTTGAGGATGGGGCAGAGTCAATAATTGTTTCCATCATAGTTTCTGCTTTGTACTTTGTACCACTGTGTTCAAAAAATTAATGTGATTGAATTTCTTGCCACCTGATTGAGTGCCTCATTACATATTGGATAGCAACATAAAAATATTTGACTTAAGCTACCAAGGAACTTCATAAAAAGTCTTTTGAGGTAGTTCTTATGATCAAAAGATTGCAGATAACATCAATCTCACTGATTAAACATGATTTTAACATACCCTTGACTATTTTCTCTTTGTCACCATAGAAAGTTATTACCTCTGTACTACAAAATTATTTAGTGATAAAAGCCAATAAAACTATTGACTTTAGCAACTTCATTATTGTAATATTTCACTTGTAAGTATTTTAAAGCACAGTTAAGAGTAAATTTCAATTGGTCACGGAACTTTGGATTGTGTAACATCTAAATTGATTGTACAACAGCTAACATTGTATACCAAACAATAGGTTCAATATGTTCTGATGAAAAGAGTGATGTGCATTGATATTTTCTCTCCCAGGAAACTGAGATAATGAAAGAAATCATGCAAAATGGACCAGTTCAAGGTATGGTTTGGTGAAATATGGTTCGGTCTTGCCCATTTCTTTATTAAACATTGTTACATTGAGCTTTAAAAAGCGAAATATATTAAATTTAATAAACTTAGAGAAAGAAAAATTTTACCTTAAGAGTATTCATAAGAATTCAATGGTTCTAAAATAAGCGCACTCACAGGACATATATTTATCTAATAACATTTTTAGCTGCCATTTTATTAAAAAGATAGATTCATTTATAAATTGAACTCTTAAATATTAATGACAAATTTAATTAAAGTGTGCTAAATCTGTCCGAAGTGATCAGGTTCCAACATGATCAAGTAGTCAAACATGAAATTGTAAATAATTAATTTGCAATAGAGTTCATTTTATTACTTCAATTATATTTAAGAATCATACATAATGTTAGATATTTTTTACCTTCAGTTTAAATTGATTAGATAATGAATTGAAACAA
This sequence comes from Lepus europaeus, assembly GCF_033115175.1. Lineage (NCBI taxonomy): Eukaryota > Metazoa > Chordata > Mammalia > Lagomorpha > Leporidae > Lepus > Lepus europaeus. The sequence goes on from NC_084829.1 coordinate 54,788,913, forward strand.
ACCTAGGATTAATAGTAGAAACAAAGGAATATTTCCTTTTTCCATCAGCTCAAAACAAATACAAAAAGCAAGTATGATTTTTATGTTTTACAAATGCTTTTGCATTTGAAAAATTTTCTAAATGTGTTAATGGGAGCAGACTGATGGTAAATAATAAGATGATACAGTGAGTTGTCATACATTGACTTTTAGTTTGAGATATCATCCTGGGGTACATGTAGTGTTTGACACTGTGTTTAGGCTACTGTTTGGAATGCTGGCGTCCTATAATCGGAATGCCTAGGTTCAAGTTCTGACTCTGCTCTCAGTTCCAGTTTTCTGCTAATGTATTACCTGGAGGAAGCAGATTTGGCTTTCTCACATGAGAAACCAGAATTGAGTTTCTTCTTCCTGGCTTTCGCCTGGCCTAGGCTTGGTTATTGTGGGCATTTGGGGAATGAATCCATGGAAGGATGATTCTCTCTCTCATGATTGCTGCTTTTCAAATTTTTTTTTTAATTTTAAAAAGATATAATTTTTCATTGTAGTTCTTTCTTTGATTCCTTTGGAAGTCAGGCATACATAGCTACCCAATCCCTCCCCCTCACATACACCTGCAGAGAGAGAGATTGATCCAGAGATCTCTCACCCACTCTCAAAGCCTGCAACAGCCAGAACTAGAACAGCTGCAACAGCTGAGAATGGTAACTGAATCCAGGTTTTCCACGTTGATGACCCAACTGCCTGAGCTATCACATGCTGTCTCCTAAGGTTTATGTCAGAAGTTACATACACTTGAATCCAGGCACTACAATTGGAGAAGGTGGGGAGTCTAAAGCAGTTCTTAACTGCCAGGTCAAAAACCTGCTTCTGATTATAATCTTTCTTGTGGAAAAATTGAGCTTTATTTTTCACCATTGACAAAATAAGGATAAATTCACAAAGCATAGTCCCTACATAAACACTGCATTTCAATGCATGGAAAATATTCAGTGAGGCCTAAAATGTGAATTCAAGTTGTGAATACTTAAGAGTCCAGAATATTATTATCAATGCTTTTCCAAATGCGGACATAATTAATATTGGTTTAATATAGAGAAGGACCCATAACTCATTATTGTGTTGGAAGAATTTTTCTGATCATCATCACCTTGTTGCATTTATTGAGAAGCTAGAGATTGCACTAAACATTTCTGGATTTAATTCAAAAAATCCTGAGACCTTACAGAAAATCTGACACAAATGAAGATAAACTGTTTCTCCTTAGAGTTGTGTGATTTATTGGCTATGATAAGTAGGATAATTTATATTTAATTTATATTTAACTTCAATGTGGGCTTCAGTAAGTGCTGCTTGTATAAAAAATTTGAACTCAAGAGTAAATTCAAAACTCCAACTTTGGCAACTGAGACTTTAGTGACTTTGGGTGATTTTGTCTGCCCTTTCAAATCTTCAGATCATCGTACTACAGTATCAAGTGTGTTTTTTTCTCTGTCCCCTTTATTATTATTATTATTATTCTATCAATAGAAATTTGGACCTTGGTTTTTAAAGTTGAGATACTTTCGGTTTACTTTATGATCCTTAAATGTTCATAATTTCACATAGGGCATTAAAATAGATTTTGAATTAATTGTGATTGATTTTCACCATTTTTTGTTAGTTAGCAGTATTTTTTTTAAACATTTACTTATTTATTTGAAAGTCAAAGTCACACAAAGAGAGAAAGAGGCAGAGAGGGAGAGAGGTCTTTCATCTGCTGGTTCACTCCCCAGTGGGCCGCAACAGCTGGGGCTGTGCCAATCTGAAACCAGGAGCCAGGAGCCAGGAGCTTCTTCTGTGATTCCCACGCAGGTGCAGGGGCCAAGGAGTTGGGCCATCTTCCACTGCTTTCCCAGGCCATAGAAGAGAGCTGGATCTGAAGTGAAGCATCCAAGAGTCGAACGGGCATCTATATGGGATGCTGGCACTGCAGGTGGCGGCTTTTCCTGCTACGCCACAGTGCCTGGCCCGTTAGCAATATTTTTAAACAATGAAAAATATATTTTATTTATGGTGCTTAGGGAAAAGTTGAATCTTAAGAACTGAGGAAATAAATAATTCCAGAGAAGAGAAAAACCACCACTAGAAATATCTTCACAATTAAGTGAATGAATGGAACACTGTCTGACTCTTCTTGCTATAGATGCAAACTGATTGTCTGTCTATTGTTGCTTGGCCTTACATACAACATTTCTCCACTCATCACAAAAGAACTTGTAATAGAATGTTGAATAAATGACCCTGGATTCTTCTAAAATTTGCAGAATTTAACTTAAGTAATGCAAAAGGAAAGAAAGCAGAGTCCTGCATATAATATAGTAACATAAATTCTTATAATCCTTTGGGAATGTGTTGTAGAGCAGATAAAGAAGGTTTAACCTCTTTTGATGGTATTTGAACAGCATCAGAAAAGGCTTGGAACATTAAAAATGAAATAAAACATGTGGAATTAAAAGTTATATTTAACTTTGAAGTATAAACTTCATTTTTGTCTATCAAATAATAGTGACATTAGTTCTTATTTTATTTAACAGGTATGGCGAGCTAAGATGGATGGGTATTTTATACAGTATCAAGTTATAGATTTCTGCTTCCAGTTAAATTTTAAATTCATGTCTTCTAGCAGAGTAGTTTGAAGGTAGTTTCATCCTAAGTTCCCCAAGCCCTTCTGCAGAGAAGAACATAATAGTGCAAAGAAGTAATCTAAGTAAGGGAATGAAGGAGGGCTTTATAAAACATAAGCTCTTCTTTGTAAAGAATACAGCTTTGGCTTAGCTCTCCAGAGCTGAAAAGATGATATCTTGTCAGCGTATTTTTTGCCAAGGGTTTGCTTTTTATTCAAGCTCACCAATGAAAAGTTTATATTTACCTGTAAAGATTAATGGTTATTGCTTTAAGCCTGGCTTGTTAGGTTCACCCTTCTCTACTGGTTTAGTTGGGGTTCTCAGAGGTTGTGGTGAAGCATAAGGTTAATGGAAAAATAGTAATCACTGCCCAAGTGTAGTGGGCTTGTGTCTAAAGAAGCTCAATTACTGGTGCTAATGCTTCTGTTGATTAATAAGACTATCTGATGTTTTAAAGGTGTAATGTCTGCTTAAGTAATATTGTAAATAGCTAAAAGATGTTTTTATAAGGGAATGAGGTAATATTGCAATGAATTAATTTAAATAGAAAAGAAAATGAGGTTGAATTGCACAATCCCTTCTTAGACTCAGTTCTTTCCAGTTCACTCATTATTTTTCTATGAGAGATTATAGATGTTCTATGGATAATTTTTAAAAAATGGTTTGTCTTCTGTTGAATTTTATTTTAGCCATAATGCAAGTTCATGAGGATTTCTTCCATTATAAGTCAGGAATATATAGACATGTTATCAGCACAAATGAAGAATCAGAAAAATATAGAAAACTTCGGACACATGCAGTCAAACTCACTGGGTAAGGCCATTTCTTAAAATCTTCATTTGATGCTTTTGTAAAATGAAACAGAATATAAGAATTTGTAGTGCATGTAGATACTGAAAATTTCCTTTGCATGAGACATTCTAATACAAATAAAAAATAACCTACACTTTATACTACTTAGTCAATTTTTTGAAGTCCATTAAAGACTAGTTCAATATTTTGGCGAGGATAATCATTTTCTTTTTTTCCCTTAGTTGTTAATACATCCTTAAGAATCTATTCTAAGCACAAGAGAAGCTCTTATTAATATAAGTGAACATATGTCATAAGCAAGGGAATGGTACAAATCCAAATTATATAATGCTATTAGGAGAATGTTTTGGAGGAATTACAAATGGCAGAGATTAAGCAGGAAGAGAGGATAAGGTCAACTTTAGTTCACTGTAAGATTATTTTATATTTATATGGAAATTAATTGATAAAATTTATAAGTGAAATACATTCATTTATGTAAGAAGACATGAAACAAGTTCAACGTTTGTTTAGTGGTTGCATTCCAAGAGTAAGAAATCCTTATCCAAATGCTACCAGATAAAAATAAAAACAAACAAAAACAAAAAAATAGGAAGGCTGAAGGCATCACAAACCTCATTTTAAAGCATAGTACAGAGAAACCAAAACATACATCAAGGTAACAGAATAGAGAATCCAGAAATTAATACATAAATACACAAAGGTATGAAAAACATACAATGGAGAAAGGATAGTCTTTTCAATGCATGGCGCTGACAAAACTGTAGATACATATATACAAGAATGGAATTAGATCCCTACCTCTCACCATATATAAAAATCAGCTCAAGATGAATCAAAGACCTAAATATAATACCTAAATATAATACTAGAAGACAGAGCTGAAACATTTCAAAACATTGTCATAGGCAATGGCTTCTTTAATAAGACAATAAAAGTGCACACGATAAAAGAAAAGCTAGACAAATCAAACCCAGAAACTTCTTCACAGCAACGTAAACAATAGAGTGAAGAGACATCCAAGAGAATGGGAGAAAATATTTGCAAGCTACTTAGCAAAGGATTAGTATCTATAATATATTAGGCACTCAAAAAAATCAGCAGTAACAATAGCAAAAAACAACCTATCCAGTTAAGAAATGGACAAAGGACCTGAATAGACAAAAGTTCTCAAGAGAAGAAATACAAATGGCCAATAAATACATAAAAAATGCTCAATATCACTCACCATTAGGGAAATACAAATCAAAACCACAATGATTTATCTCCTCACCCATTAGAATGGCTATTACTAAGAAGACTGAAAATAATAAATGTTGGAGATGCTGTGAAAAAAGGGAACTCTTATACACTGTTGTTGGGAATATAAATGAGTGCAGTCACTATAGAAAACAGTATGATGATGCTTTAAAAACTAGAAATAGGATAGCCATATGATGTAGCAATTCCATTATTGAGTATATATCCAAAAGATTTACAATCATTGTATCAAAATAATACCTACCCCACTATGTTTATTGCAACAGTATTCACAATAGGGAAGATAAAGAGTTAACCAAGGGTTCCATCATCATGAGTAAAGAAAATTTAATATATATATATATATATACAGTAGAATATTATTCAACCAAAAAAGGAATTATATCCTGTCATTTGCAAAATTGGTGGAACTGGAGGACACTGAGTTAGGTGAAATAAGCAAGACACAGAACGACACATATAACATGTTGTCCTTCATTTGTGGAAGCTAAGAAAGCCTCTATCTTAACACAAACTTCTGATTGCCAGAGGCTGGGAAGTGTGGGGGTGATAGAATTTGGATAACTGTATCAGAGGATTAAGTTCCAAGTGTTACACAGTATAGCTATAGTGTTACAAAATGATTTGGCATATATTTTATGAACAAATAGAAGAAAGGAGCTTCAAGCCTCCAATCCTAAAGAATTATTAAAGAAGAAGTGTTGGTTACCCTGATTTGATTAGTATACATTCTGTACATGTATTGAAATATCAGAATGTAACACATAAATAAGTAAAAAGTGAAATAACTACAAAAGTCCTAACAAAAATAAAATGTGATGCATATACTCACTGGACTACTATTCAACTTTAGAAAGTAAATAAATCCAGGCCGGCACCGCGGCTAATCCTCCGCCTTGCGGCGCCGGCACACCGGGTTCTAGTCCCGGTCGGGGCACTGATCCTGTCCCGGTTGCCCCTCTTCCAGGCCAGCTCTCTGCTGTGACCAGGGAGTGCAGTGGAGGATGGCCCAAGTACTTGGGTCCTGCACCCCATGGGAGACCAGGAGAAGCACCTGGCTCCTGCCATCGGATCAGCGCGGTGCGCCGGCCGCAGCACGCCTACCGCGGCGGCCATTGGAGGGTGAACCAATGGCAAAAAGGAAGACCTTTCTCTCTGTCTCTCTCTCTCACTGTCCACTCTGCCTGTCAAAAAAAAAAAAAAAAAAGAAAGAAAGAAAGAAAGAAAGTAAATAAATTCATAAATACTCTCCACCATGACGGACAATGTGGACAGAAGGTCAATTTTCCCAGGGCTGCTTCAATCTCACTCTGAATGTAACCAGTATGCAAGGTCTTTCTCTCAATATGTCACTCCAAGCGCCACAGAAAGCATTTTGTTATACCTTATCCATACCAAATCCTTACTCTCTCATCCAGCTTATCATGATAAAAAAAAAAAAAGAAAAACCACATTATTTCAATAGTGCATCATTGTCTTTGCACCTACAGCAAAGTGCTGCCTTGTCCTTAGTAATCTTTGAAACCTTTTTTAGTGAATTCTCAGGTATGCAGACAAGATATCGCATATGATGTGTTTAATCATCACCCCTCCTTTATTTTACATATTCTATTGTAAAGTTATTTCTTTGAATTTAAGATACAATTGATTTTATTATTTGTTTTGGATTTCAGGAGTAGAAAAATATATGTATATTAGAATTGAAAAATATATTTCATGTTAAGTAAGATGGTTAGAAACTACAGATTAAAAAATATGTGTGTGTGTGTGCATTTCACCATTCAGAGATAACTTCTGTTGAAATTTTGGAGAAAATATGGTCCCCAATTTCATGATGATTCAATTAGATTTATTGATGGTATAATGGTGTGAACATAATAAGCATTCAGTAGAAACCATACTTTGAATTGTGAGCTTTGATCTTTTTCTGAGCTTGTGACATGATGCATAATACTCTCTTGGCTGCTTGCAGTGGCAATGGTCCACAGCTCTTACTCAGTCATCACAGAAAACAACCCATATTCTACATTTGTTTATATTGCTAAACTATGGTATTTTGTAGGTCAGGTGTAATAAATGCATTTTTGACTCACAGTATTTTCAGTTTATAATGACTTAGTCTGGACATAACTCCACCTTAAGTTACAGAGCACCTTATTTTTGTTTATCTCCTACTTATGTAACTATGGAGAGAGAAAATGAGAGAGAAAGAGAGAGAGAGAGAGAGAGAGAGAGAGAGAAGGAGAGAAGCTAGGGAGGGAAGAAAGGAGAGAGGGAGAGGAGGGGGAGAAAGCAAAGGAAGGAAAACGAGTTTGAAAGAAAATGAGATGCTGCTTTCTGAGTACTTAAAATTTTATTTAAAGGAGAATTTTGCTCACATGTTCATTAGCAGTACACAATAATGCCAGTTATTTGACATTCTTCAAACACTAACTGTTTTCCTTTTCTATTATGATGGGTTTATTCTTCATATTTTAATTCTTCATCATCACTTATCTTTAGAAGTGATAAGCGAGCTTCCTATCACCTTTTTCATGTTACATGAAAGAAGATGATTGATTTACTTTTAATCAAAAGAATGTATCATAAAGGCATATATGTTCACTACTAAAATGAATAATTAAAAAAGACAGTGAAAAGAAACCTCGAATTATATTGACCCCCTAAACCATTATTAACAGATTTGTTCACAAAAATGTCAAAATCATGTCACGTGATTTTCTCTTTCTCTCTCTGTGTGTGTATGTGTAAGTGTACGTGTTCTCTCTGTTAAAACAACATTAGAGACAAAAAATAGAAAGACAAAATATGATGACATTTAAAATAATAGTTTTTGGATACTTTTACTTAAATTTATAGAAATTAGATAATTTTACCTCTTCAACACAAGAAATGCTAGTTTTAAAGAGAAAACTTTAAAGTTAAGCAAACTATATATATGGTAAATATATGTATATTTATATGTATGGATATCTGTATATCTCTATACCCATATATGTTAAAAACAATTAGAAGTTAAAGTAATAATGCATTTTACTACATATTTTGATATTTGTTGATTCTCTGTTGACAGATAAGATGAACAAACCTATCACTAATACTTCTTCCATCTTTCCCATACTCTCAAACAAGTAACATGCTTTATTTCAATACAAATACTCATATTAATCAATTTTAATCCTTGAATTTATATATTCACTTTTAAATGCCCATTTATAGCTTATCATTATTTATTTATGTATTTATTTGAAAGTCAGAGTTACACAGAGAGAGTTGTAGAGGCAGCGAGAGAGGTCTTCCATCCGCTGGTTCACTCCCCAGTTAGCAACAATGGCCCAAGATGCATCGATTCAAAGCCAGGAGCCAGGAGATTCTTCTGGGACTCCCGCACAGGTGCAGCAGCCCAAGTCCTTGGGCATCTTCTACTGCTTTCCCAGGCCATAGCAGAGAACTGGATTGGAAATGGGGCAGCTGAGACTTGAGCCGGCACCCATATGGGAGCTTTACCCGCGACGCCACAGCGTCGACCCAGCTTAACATTTATAATACTACCGCTGATTTCTTTCACCATTATATTTTGTGTGTTTTTCTCTGCTCTATCCAACCTATCCCTGAGCCTTTACTGTATTTGATATTGTTCTCTAATGTTTTGAGATGTTTTCATTTTTTTCTGTTTCTTTGTTTCATTTCCTTTAAAAGTCATACCTGCAATTTTTTGTCTATGTCTGACTTTTTCAGTTTCCTTCAATAATTCATTTTGAGCTGTAAATTCTTCATGTTTCTGTTTTCTGCATTCATTTTAGAAATTTAATCTCAAGTGTATGTATTTAACTCTTTAACTACCACTCCCTATCCAGTTCACAACCTCTACTTTTCAGACTCCTATGATCCTTCACCCACTACATACTTTCAGTGAATTATTCTGTATCATTTAACTGTCCCTCTTATCTGAGATGCTCTTCTTAATTTGGTGAAAATTTCACGATGAGTCATAATAACACTTTCCCATGTACCCTGGACTCTCATGTCCCTGGCTAGATTTATCATAACAGCTTAATAAAATCTTAACTCTGATTAAATTCAAAGTATCCTGTTTTGTACCTATAGCAGAGAAATTATGATGATTTCAGTTTAATTTATAATGACAAATTTCCAGCAGTTATCTAATAATATTGAACAATCATATTTTGGATTTCCATTGTGTTTATTCTCTCATTTTCCAGGTAATTATACACCAATTTTTCCATTTTCCTTGAAAACCTACCTCCTCCTTCTTGTCCATAGCTGATAGTCTTGTGTTCTGTTTCCTCAAAAAAGATTGAAATAATCAGAGAGCTTTTCCAAGTATTAACTGCACTACCTATCATCAAGTACATTCTCATAATCTTTCTTTCTACTTTTTACATAATCGCACTACTAATGCTCCTATCTAAATCTCTCTTGTATTGTACACACTAACTCCCTGTATTCAAAAATCATGCAAAAGCAGTTTTCCTTTCTCTTCTCTGCAGTCAATTTTATTTCTACTACTCTACAAAAATGATATATCTCATCTTTTAAGGAAAAACAAACCTTCTTTTGTCCTGCTGACACTCACTTTATCCAACTCTTCCATTTTTTATTAAATTTCACCATTTTCTCATTACCCCTTTCTTCTTCACAAATACATTTATTTCAAGGTTGTCAATGCCCTTCACATTGCTAAATCCATTGGTCAGATCACAAACCTGTCCACTCACTCCACGTACAACTTTTTATTATCTGATATTTTTTCTTCTTTTTCTGTACCTACAGTTCTACATGTCTGTACTTCTGGCAGTATCATATCTCAGTCTTCTCTCACTTCTATTGTCACTCATTCTTTTATGAGCCCATTAGTCCCTAAGCTCATTCTGGCTCTAGGTAACATTTAAAATATGGCATCAGCTGAATTTCTATCTCCTGCTGAGACTTCTCTCTTGAACTCCAGACTTATACATTCAGTGACCTATTTGATTTCCTCTCTGGTATACCTTATTAGTGGTGCAGATGCATCAAATTTTGAACTTGCAAAAGTGAGCTCCTAAAATTCTGCTTTATCTTTACCAAACAGTATCAATTTATTTAACTTAGTTTTTGACAACTCCATCATCTATCCTCTGGTTGGAAGTACTGGAATCACTCTTTATTCTTTTTCTCACAACTCATTTTTCCTTTTTCTTGATTTTTACTTATTCATTTTATTTACCCAAGAAGCAGAGAAACAAAGAGCCCTACCTACCAACTCATTCTCCAAATGATGGAAATTGGCCAGGAAGAACCTGGGGGCCAGAAGCTCAATTTTGATTTCCTTTCTGTGGGGGCAGGAACCCAAGGATTTGAGCCATCACAGCTTTCTCCCATGATGCACAATTGCTGGAAGCCAGAATCAGGAGCAGAGCTGGGACTGGAATTCAAGAACTTCTTATGATATGCAGCTGTCCCAACTATAATCTTAATAACCAGGCCAAATGACTGCTCCACAGCTCACTTTTACTATCAAAACTCTGTTAACCTTCTTTAATTTATATTTAGAATCCGGCCGCTTTTTACCAATTGAACTGCCACTACAACTATTTGAGCCCCCATAATGCATTATTTTGTACCTGAATTATTGAAGTCATTTCCAATAAATCTGGTATCTCTCCTTTACACTTTGGCAATCTATTCTTGACGTGGAAACTAAAGTTTTCCTTTGACAGCATTAGCCAGATTTTATCACCCTTTGCTTGGAACTCTCAGTGTTTCCTATTTCCCTCAAAGTAAAACCAGGGTTCTTGCAGTAGCTTAAGGGGCCTGCATGATTGAAAGACTATCCAGTTTGCCTGCTTCCTCTTTTATCAACTTTCTTATCTCAACTTCTTTTCTGTACCTTGTACTCCTTCTCAGGAGATTCATCAGTGTTTCAGGAAAACTTGCCTTATGTGTTTTCTCTCTCCACAAAATACTCTTCTCTCAGATGTCCATTTCCTTAGTTTCTAAGCCTGGGTAATCAGTATTCAGATCTCCACTTCTAAGTATGGCCTCTTTAGCTGCCCTGTTTAATCTGTTACTTGCTCTCTTCTCAGGCAGTTCTGATTCTCCTTTACCTGCTCTATTTATAAACATTTTTCATACAGTTATTTTTAAAATATTTATTTATTTTTCTTATTTTGTTTTTACCTGGAAACCCTTTATTTAAGGTATAAAAACTTCATACATTTCATATATACAAAAATAGGAACATAGTGCTTCTTCCCATCCTACCATCCCTCACACCCACACTCCCACTCTTCTTCCTCCTCCCTCTCCTAATCCCATTCTTATTTTTATTAAGATCTATTTTCAATTAACTTTATACACATATGATTAACCTTATGCTATGTAAAGAGTTCAATAATAGTATGAAAAAATGCTGTCCCTCAGCAGTCAAGACAAGGGCTTTTCAAAGTAATCACATCTCAAAATGTTAATTTAACTGCTAGAGATACTTTTAGTTATCACAGATCAAGGAGACATATGGTATTTGTCTTTTGGGGACTGACTGATTTCACTGACTATAAGGTTTCCTAGTTGTATCCATTTTGTTGCAAACATCAAGATATCATTTTTAAGCACTGTGTACTATTCCATGGTGTACAGATCCCATAATTTCTTTATCCAGTCTTCAGTTGACAGATATTTGGGTTGATTCCATACCTTGGTTATTGTGAATTGAGCTACAATAAACATGGGTAAAGAGATAACTCTTCAAATGATGATTTCATTTCCTTTGGGTTAATTCTCAGGAGTTGGATAGCTGGGTCATATGCTAGGTCTATATTCAGATTTCTGAAGTATCTCCATATCGTCTTCCACAGTGTCTGCACAAGTTTACATTCCCCAAAACAGTGGACCAGAGTAACATTTTCCCCACATACTTGCCAGCATTTGTTGTTTGTTAATTTCTATATGAAAGCCATTCTAACGAGGCTGAGGTACTTTGCCCATCTCTTATCTGAATTGTTTGTTTTGTTCTTATGAGTTTCTTGAACTGTTTATATATTCTGGATAGGAATCCTTTAACAGTTGCATAGTTTGTAAATATTTTCTCCCCTTCTGTCAGTTGCTGCTTCACTTTGCTCAGTCTTTCTTTTGCACTGCAGAAGCTTCTCAATTTGATGTAATCCCATTTGTCAATTTTAGCTTTGATTGCTTGTGTTTCTGCAGTTTTCCCAAGAAGACTTTGCCTATGCTAATGCCTTACAGGGTTTCCCCAGTGTTCTCTAATAATCTGATAGTGTCAGGTCATAGATTTAGATCTTTGATTCATTTCAAATGGATTTTTGTGTGAGGTATAAGGGGGAGTTGTCTTGCTTGATACTTCTGCATGTGGAGATTCAATTTTCCTGCACCATTTCATGAAGAGCCTGTCCTTGCTCCAAGGATTGATTTTACCTCTTTTTTCAAAGATACGTTGGTTATAGATGTGTAGATTGATTTCTGGCTTTTCTATCCTGTTCCACTGGTATATAAGTCTGATTTTGTGCCAGTACCAGCTTGTTTTGATTATAACTTCCCTGTAGTATGTCTTAAAATCTGGTATTGTGATGCCTCCAGTATTTTTGTTGTTGTTGTTGTATAAGATTGCTTTTGCTATTTGAGGTGTCCTTTTTGCCATATGAATTTCAGCATTGTTTTTTCCAGATATGAGAAGAATGTTATTGGTATTTTGATTAAGATACCATTGAGCCTGTAAGTTCCTTTTAATGATATGGACATTTTGATGATGTTGATTCTTCCAATCCTTGATTCTGGAAGATTTTTCCATATTTTTGTGTCTCCTTCTATTTCTTTCTTTAATGTTTTATATTTTTCATTATTGAAATATTTTATCTCCTTGTTTAAATTTATTCCAAGGTGTTTAATTTTTTGTAGCTATTGTGAATGGGATCGATCTTAGAATTTCTTTCTCAGTCAGAACTTGTCTGTGTATTAATTTTATCTCCTGCCTCATTAGCAAACTCTTTTATGAGTTCCAATAGTCTCTTAGTAGAGTCCTTTTGATCCCTTATATATAGAATTATGTCATCTGCAAATAGGGATTGTTTGACTTTCTTTTTCCCAATTTGTATTCCTTTAATTTCTTTTTCTTATCTTCCAAGATCAGACAAGGTTGGGCGTGTAAAGGGTGTATGGCCATAGACTTCTTTTTCTTACCTAATGGCTCTGGCTAAAACTCCCAGGATTATATTGAATAGTAGGCATCCTTTTCTATTTCAGGATCTTAGTGAAAATGCTTCTAACTTTTCCCCATTCAATAAGATACTGGCTATGGATTTGTCATAAATTGCCTTGATTATGTTGATGAATGTTCCCTCTATACTTGATTTACTTAAGGTTTTCCTTATAAAAGGATGTTATATTTTATCAAATACTTTCTCTGCATATATTGATATAATAATGTGGTTTTTATTCTTTAGTTTGTTAATTGATGTATCACATTTGTTGATTTGCAAATGTTGAACCATTCCTGCATACCATGGGTAAATCCCACTTGGTCTGGGTAAATAATCTTTCTTGTGTATTGTTGGATTTGATTGGCTAGTATTTTGTTGAGGAGTATTACATCTGTGTACATCAGCGAAATTTTTCTGTTTATTCATTTGTGTCAGAATTACTGAGAGAGAAGGAAAGACAGAGAGAGAGGTGTTACATCTGCTGTTTCATTCCCCCAAATGACTGGAAAAGCCAGAGTTGGGCCAATCCGAAGCCAGAAGCCAGGAGCTTCCTCTGGGTCCCCACCTGGTTGCAGGGACCTAAACTCCTAACCCATATTCTACTAGCTTTCCGAGACAATAGTGGAAAGCTAGTTTGGAAGAGCAGCAGGGACACAAACCTGCACCCATATAGGATGCTGACACTGTAAGCAGAGGCTGTACCTACCACATCGCAGTGCCGACCCTGAGAGGTATCCCTTTATAGTACAGTGTATGAGTTAATTAACTTTTTATATTGATTGCCTCTCTCGCCAACTAAAATGTCTCTTCATGACTGCAATTATCTATGTATTATTCAATGATATAGACAAGCCACCTATTGCGGTGCTGATCTATCCTAATATTAATGCCTTTTCTATCTAATGAATGATTTTTAGCTTATATTTTGGAATAGTTCTCCTTAGTTATTATTAGTCTTATCTTTAAATTAACAGTTATATGCTAAAAAAACTGCAAAAGGAAAGGAAAGGCCTGCAAGACAACTCAGTTTTGATTCAAATTTGTAAATGTTCAATTCATGCCCACAAAATCAACCCTTTCTTTTATCCTGGAGTTTTCCTTAGTTCGTGATCAGAGACTTTGATTTATAAATCTTTTATAGGTATTTTTGCTGTCAAATTCTACATTTTTCTCATCACCCCATTTCATTATTCAGCCATTGCCTCATTGCTTGTTTGGACTTCACCAACACAACTGCTGTCAGGATGATTTCTTAGGCAGACTTTGACTGCGAAGTGCAGGAATGGACTGACATCTCATTGACATACCCTGCAAATAACCCTCATTATTAACATTTTGGGGAATACTCTAGATCATTCTTACACACTTTTTTTAAAAAAAAATCATTCAACAGTGTTTTATTGCTTTTTTTCTTTTTATTAACAATTTTTATTTATTTAAGTGAACAAATGTCATATATATCATATATACAGATATATACAAGTAATATAGAACAATAGCCCCTGAGAAATGCAAAATAAGTGAGGGAAGGCCCAGAACTGCACCAGCTCATTGCCGAGAGAGGGGTTACAGGCTCCAGGTCTGCAAAGGAATCCCACACAGATACTCGCTGTGTTGAGGAGACAAAAAGGAGCTCAGAGAAACCAAGAAGGCTGGAATTTATAGAAAGCTTTGCGGGGGGTGGGGACCGAGAGAGAATTAGGATAATCTTAGAAAAATCCCTTCAGTCTTGGGTTAGAGAACTATTTGATGTGTCCACGGAAAGAAAAATCCAACACCTAAGTCAGCGAAAGAACACTGGCAAGGAGAAAGATGAGCAACCACTGGAGCTTACAGAAAGCTGGATAGTTCATGTTTTTATCAACTTGAGTGAAGTCCTCATAGGAGCTGGATAGGAGGTAGAGCACACAGAAGGGTGTTCTGTCAGTAATGAGCAAAATCAGTCTAGGCTGAAGGCCACTCTGAATCCATCCCCACAAACCTTAAATCCAAGACCCAAAGGATCCAACTCATTGAGACTAAATATATGCCATCAGCAAAGTAACACCATGTCTGAAATATAAAAGCATCCCTGCTAATGGGTGTTCAATTCACCAATTCACCATTGCCAGCATACAATATATAATTACCACCACTCATGCAAAGCCAGCACATATGACCCATAGTCAGGAGGAAAATCAGTCACTAGAAACAAACCAGGAAATGCCAGTTATGATGAAACTGGAAGAGAAGGGTGTGCAAAAGACAGTTATCTTCGAGTCGGTGTTTGACTTTGTGGGCTAAAGTTGCTTCTTGCAACCCTGGCATCCTATATTAAAAAAAAAGAAGCTTAGTGATACTCTTCACCCTACTTTCCTTATCCATGCTCCCACTCTTGCTTCTCCTTCCTTTCTTTTATTTTCTTTCAATTTCCACAATGACATAATTTCAGTTTATTTTGTAATCATGATTAAACCTCCACTAAGTCAATAATTCAACAAAAAAGGGAAACAGAAAAAACTACTATTCCACAACAGTAGAGACAAAGGCTATAAAATTAATCATACTCAAAATGTCAATTTCATTCATATACATTACATTATTTTGTACTATATTAGTCACCACAGATCAGTTATATTTTTTGGAAAGGCTTCTTTTACTAAGTATAATGGTTTCCAGTAGCATGCATATTGTAGCAAATACAGGAATTCATACTTTTTATGACTTAGTAGTAGTCCATAGTTTATATATGCCACAATTTCTTTATCCAGTCTTCAGTTGATGGATGTCTGGATTGATTCTGTATGTTAGCTATTGTGAGTAGAGCTGCAAAAAACATGATGGTACAGATAACTATTTTATATACTAATTTTATTTCATTTGGGTAAATTTTCAAGAGTGGAATGGCTGTGTCATATGGTAGACCTACTTTCAGCTGTCTGAGGTATCTTCATATTGTCTTACACAATGGATGTACTAGTTTACATTCCCACCAATAGTGGTTTAGGGTACCTTTTTCCCCATATCCTTATCAGCATTTGTTGAATTCTGTACGAAAGCCATTCTGTTGGGGCTTAGGTGAAAATTCATTGTGGTTTTGATTTGCATTTCCCTGCTGACTTGTGATCCTGAACATTTTTTTCATGTGTCTGTTGGCCATTTGGATTTTGTCTTTTGAAAAATGTCTGTTCAAATCCTTTGCCCATTTCTTGACTGGGTTGTTTGTTTTATTGTAGAGTTTCTTGATATCTTTCTATTTTCCGGGTATTAATCCTTTATCAGTTGCATAGTTTGTAAATGCTTTCTCCCCTTCTGTCTGTTGCCGCTTCACTTTGCTCAGTCTTTCTTTTGCACTGCAGAAGCTTCTCAATTTGATGTATTCCCATTTGTCAATTTGTGCTTTGATTGCTTGTGCTTCTGGGGTCTTTCCCAAGAAGTCTTTGCCTATGCCAATGTCTGGCAGCGTTTCCCATTTTCTCTAATAATTTGATGATGTTGGCTCATAGATTTAGGTCTTTGATCCTTCTTGGGTAGATTTTTGTGTGAGGTGTAAGGGAGGGGTCTTCCTTCATATGTCTGCATACAGAGATCCAATTTTTCCCACCACCATTTGATGAAGAGTCTGTCCTTTTTCTAAAGATTGATTTTAGCTCCTTCATCAAAGATACCTCAGTTGTATAATTCATGGGTTGATTTCTGGCATTTCTATTCTGTTCCAATGGTCTATAAGTTTTTTTTTTAATGCTAGTACCAGCCTATTTTGATTATAACTTCCCTTTAGTAGGTCTTGAAATCTGATATTGTAAAGTGTCTGGCTTTGACTAGAGCCATTAGGCAAGAAATAGAAATCAAAGGGATACAAATTGGAAAGGAGAAAGTTAAATTATCTCTGTTTGCAGATGACATGATTCTATACACAGGGGAGCAAAATACTCCACTAAGAGACTGTTGGAACTCATAAGAGTTTGGTAAAGTTACAGGATATAAAATTAATACAAAAATCAATAGCATTTATGTACACAGACAAAGCCATAGCTGAAAAAAGCTTGTAAGTTCATTCCCATTCACAATAGCTACAAATATCTAAATACCTTGGAATAAATTTAATCAGGAAGATGAAATATTTCTACAATGAAATTTATAAAACATTAAAGAAAGAAATAGAAGACACAAAAAATGAAAAAAAATTTCATATTTGTGGTTTGGAAGCATGAATATCATTAAAATGTACATTGCCAAAAGCAATGTATAGATTCAATGTGATCCCAGTTGTAATACCAACTACTATTCTTATCTCAGATCTTGAAAAAACAATGCTAAAATTCATATCTTATGAATTTTATGAAAACATGAGAGACCCCACACATCTAAAGCAATCTCTTAGTTTTAAGGGGGATTTCCTCCTATATAGGTCCTAAATTGGATGGGAAGGTTGTGGCGAGTGCTGTTTCTCTGCATTCATTCTTACTATGATGTAGAATGAAAGAAGTTTTTCCATTATTGCTCAAAGTTGTGTTCTGCAATGATAGATGTTTGCTTGATTCCTCAGAGGTAGAAAGATGGAATTGCAATTTCAAAATCAATTTTATTGTATTTTGTTTTATCATTCTTAATCGTGATTTTCTCAGGACAATAAATGGAATAAAAAATGCCTTTATGTTGTCACTGCAACTGAATATCCAGCACTGCTAATTACATTTCCCATAAGTTCAAAAGTCCTGCTTTTTCCAAATGTCTTCCTATACAAACTGAAACATTTAATTATCAATTTTATATTCTCCAGTGACATCTTTGATTTGGAAAAATTTTTCTATCAATTACTAGGTGATTAGGACAGTTTTTTGGTAACCCTAGAGACTTGGAAAATGCAAACACTGCCAGGGAGTCTCCCTCTTTTACTTAAACTGATAATATATCATCTTTGTTACCCACGTATTAATGCCAGTTATGCTTTATTCACTCTCCTCCTATATTCATTCATGCTGAGTTTGAGTAAGATGTAATATGCTCATGTTCAATTACTCTGCGATTGTGTTTACTTTCTCCATATTCAGTGTATAAATTGTACTAGTATGTGCACTTTTATAAACTCTCAGAAAATTTGGATCTTTATCAATTTATCTCACATATGTGACAATTAACAAGGGTAATACTGTTGATAGGCAAATTACTTTTAAAGAATATGTTGATTTTTCACAAATATTATAGGTCACCCTGGCACTGTTAGGTGCAATGAAGCAGGAGATTTTAATGCATTTCTTCATTAGTAGTTCCTGATTTGGTAATTACTACTTTTAGTAGTAATTGATGCATCAGCAAATAAGCAAATAATCAGTTAGCTCAAGTAAGTTAATGTTGCTTGTCACAGAGCTTAATATACTCCTTCGAAACACCTCACAGTATTATGAGAACAATTACTATTTGCTACTCTTTCCATAGAAGGCAAAGCTATTAGACTTAACATATTCCAATAAATTTAAGCTTCTATAAGGTGTTTGGCATTGAGGAATACAAGGAAAATTAACACATAGAACTACTCTTAAGGGTAGTACTCAGTCCCTAAGGACTGAGGCAGACACATTCACAACTAAGTCTAGTATAAAATGATAAAGACTATATATTTCCATAAAGCATAGGATCATAGCTGCTCATCTGAACCTCCCACATGGATGGCCAGATTCCAACCACTTGGGCCATCTTCTGCTGCCTTCTGAGGTACATTAGTAGGGAGCTGGATCAGAAATAGAGCAGTCAGAACTGGACCCAACTCTCAAATGGGATGCCAGCATTGCAGTTGGTGAACTAACCTGCTGTGCCACAGCACTGTCCTCTGATTCTTTTTTATTTCTAAAGCATCTGTCCAACTTTTGTATGGATACTATTGATATAACAATATTTAACTGAGTGAAAGATGGCACATATTTTTGAGAAATGACATTAGTCAGATGTTCTCACTAGCAATAAAATATTAAACTGATTAAACTACAAAACTCCATTGATTGTAAGATGATTTGAATTTACAAAATGTTAAAATGTGAGTGTCCTATAATCAACCTAATAATGTGAGTGTCCTATAATCATCCTAGCCAGGGTTCTGTGGAATATTGGTCTGTTCCACATTTCCATGCCTATCACAGTTCATCCTATTTTCCTGCCCACTAAAGGTTCTGAGTTTTCTTTAATGCTGAAGTCTGAAGTAACTAGTGCAGTGCATTCATGCCATTTATTTTTACCAATCATTCTCAGAAATCACTGCTGGGGCAGAGCCAAGATGGCAGAATAGTGAGGACACACACTGATAATCCAGGAAAAGATAGGTTAATAAAAGTGGACCTACGGTAGTCTCAGGGAAAGGCTCGGGGAAAAAATTGCAAAGGAAACTCTTCAGAATCTAGTGGATGTGACAAGGATGACCTGCGGGAAGAGCAAGGATGCCCATGGCTCTGAAGCCCAACAGTGGAGTCTATGCATCTGTGCTGGAAGGGGAGGTGAGCTCAATAACCCGAGACATCAGCAGGGAAATGGCTTGAAGCCCTGCTGGGGAAAGTTCACCAGACTAACTACAGTAGAGAGGGGGAAAAAAAAAAAAAAGGGACCAGTAATGTCTCTCTTCGCCCACCTCGCAAAGGTGAGCAAGAGACAGAGCAGGCTCCATTTTGGACATACGTAAAAGGTGCGCGACCTCAGGGCTGTGAGTGACCTCAGGGCTGTGCACGACCTCAGAGCTGTGCCCGCCCTCAGTCAAACAGGAAAACCTAAAACATAAAAAACATAAAAAAAACACTAAAAAAACATAAAAAACATAAAAAAGAATTAAGAGATTTAGAAAAATAAAAAATATCATTGAACTAGAGGCCATAATTCTGTTATCAGTGATTTTATATTTTTTTCTTGTTAGAGTTTGAAAAATCATTGTGTTTGAGAAGTTAAAAGGTATTCATGTAATAATAAAGAAGTAACATTTTATAGGCTAAGAATGCAGAGTTGGCCGGCACCGCGGCTCAATAGGCTAATCCTCCACCTGTGGTGCCGGCACCCCGAGTTCTAGTTCCGGTCGGGGCGCTGGATTCTGTCCTGGTTGCTCCTCTTCCAAGCCAGCTCTTTGCTGTGGCCCAGGAGTGCAGTGGAGGATGGCCCAAGTCCTTGGGCCCTTTACCTGCATGGGAGACTGGGAGGAAGCACCTGGCTCCTGGCTTTGGATCAGCGTGGTGCGCTGGCCACAGCGTGCCAGCGGCAAAGGCCACTGGGGGGTGAACCAACGGAAAAAGGAAGACCTTTCTCTCTTTCCCTCTCTCTCACTGTCCACTCTGCCTGTCAAAAAAAAATTAAAAAAGAGAATGCAGAGTTATAGAGTGACTGAAAACCTTGATTTTCTATATTAGGTGCCTAGTTATGTTTTATACCAATTCTCTATTCTGTAGTCCTATACCTTTGAGTTGATATCAATTTATGTATCAAATAAATTATAATAATCCATTTACCTATCTAGAGTGAAACATTCTTGTACCTTAAGAGTTTAAGAATCGTGTTTCAAAGTTGAATTTCTCATTTTTTCCCATATTTTGTGTACATACACATTTTAATGATTCTAGGAATATTAGCAATTATTTAAGGCAATTACAAATGGTTTGACATAGTTTTAATGGGGCCAACATTTATTTTTCCCTATTCATCCTTGTCCCCAAGAGTTTGTGAAGAACAACTGAATGCTAAGCCTGAATTTTCATGCTCAGTTATGTTTAACCTCTGGCAAATTGATAAATTATGAACAGCTGTTTTAATTAGAAGATTTTAATGCACAGAGAAGTCTAAGACAATTGAATGAACACTTCTATTTGCCTATCTAACAAATGCAAATAAATGTGAGATAATTAGTGTAGACAATGCAGCGATATTAAAGTGTCACAATGTATTTCAACAGCAAAATATTTAGTTCTTGTTTTCAATTTTCTTTTTGGGAGGTATACTTTTTTATTTTTTTAAGATTTATTTTAATTATTTAAAAGGTAGAGTTACAGATAGAGAGAGAGACAGAGAGAATCTTCCATTCACTGGTTCACTTCTAAATGGCTGTAATGGCTGGGCTGGACCAGGCTGAAACCAGGAGCCTGGAGCTTCTTCTGCGTCTCACACATGGGTCTTGGGGCCAATGCATTTAGGCCATCCTCCACTGCATTCTCAGGTACATTAGCAGTGAGCTTGATTGGAAGTGGAGCAGCTGGGGCTCGAACTGGTGTCAATATGGGATGGAAAGTATCGCAGACAGAGGCTTTACTCATTATGCTGCAATACCATCCCTGGGAGAATACTGTTTTGAATAACAGTATTTGCTGTAACAAATAAATTTAAAGTTTTTAATAGTTCAAGTATACCTGAACGAACAGACAATAGTTTCTTATTCACAGAATAGTTTAAAATGAGTGATCCTAAGTTATGTCCCTTCTCCATATAGTTACAGAGTCTCATAGCTATGTGTACTGGGTTGCTCTATCTTCATTTTGGATCACGTGGTATGATGGACAATGAATAAAATCTTGTTGGGTATTTTACTGAATGGCCCATAACTTTATGCACATTCCTCTTTGGCTATAACACATTCATTGGCTGCACTCAACCACAACAGTGGCGGAAAATGTAAAATATCTGACAGGAAGAGTTTGATATCAGACTACATAAAGATGTATTTTGGAGTAGAATTCCAAATTTGTTTAATTTTTATAGGAGAAAGAAGGAAAAACAGATACTCAAATTTTGAGTTTGTAGAGCAACCTTGCTCAATGTCTCTCCTAACATTATGTATTCATCATATATTATGTTTTTAGAAAGAATATAATGAAATTTTTGAAGGTCACTCCTCTGCAAAATTGAATAGAAAAATAAATGTACTTGTTACTAACTATATCCATGACCAATGTAGCAATACTGTTATACAATACAATCCTCATAATTACAAAATTCTTAAGAGGCATGAATTATTATTTTGAGATTTTTCAATTCATTTAACTTCAAAATTAATACTCTATTTTATTATATACATTATATTTAGTAAGTTCTAGCATCAATATTCCTCAGTGTCTGGTCACTTCCTAGCTACTCTCATGTAATTAGTATACTTTCTATTTCAAAGAAAATTTCTTTAGTATAAAAATAAATGCACCTTTTTCCTGTTTAAAATTCTATTATCACTTGCTCTTAACCACATATTTAACATAAACAAAAATTTTGCTTAATCTTTCAATAAGAACTTTAAAAAAACATACGTTACATGTCAAGTACTGTGCAGGCCTTAAGAATACCAACACCAATAAAATTGGTCAAAATTGACAGAGAAAGAAATAGGAAGGAAAGACTGAAGCAGATGCTAACATTATGTCTTAAGAGTGAAAGTGGACAAAGGATAGAAATTTCTGTTGAGGCCGGCACCTCGGCTCACTGGGCTAATCCTCTGCCTGCGGCGCCGGCATCCTGGGTTCTAGTCCTGCTTGGGGCTGGTTCTGTTCCAGTTGCTCCTCTTCCAGTCCAACTCTCTGCTGTGGCCCTGGGAAGGCGGTGGAGGATGGCCCAAGTGCTTGGGCCCTGCACCCGCATGGGAGACCGGGAGGAAGCACCTGGCTCTTGGCTTCGGATCGGCGTAGCACGCTGGCCGTAGCAGCCATTTAGGGAGTGAACCAATGGAAGGAAGACCTTTCTCTCTCACTGTCTAACTCTGCCTGTCAAAAAAAAAAAAAAAAAGACATTTCTGTTGAATAGTTAAGATGTGTATTATTTGGGAAGGCACATGTCTCCAGTTCTGGGGTCAGAGAAGGCTCAAAAGGAGGAGGTGGCACTTGCCATGAAATCTAGTAGGGCAAGTAGATGGTACAAAATGTATATGTAAAGAGAAGCATGTTCCTGGAAAAATGAGCAGCAAATGTGTAATCTCACAGTAAAATAGAATACAACATATTTAAGTAATTTGAAGGAACTTATTTTGAGCAAAGAACAAGGAGAAATTGAGTAAAAAATGAGACCAAGAGGTAGGAAAGCCAGAAGTGCATGCTTCTCTTTGATGAAGATAACTTACTTATCCTGGAGCCTAGCCTGGCTCTGAATCCTATTTCTTATTAACTTCCATGCCTTTACAGAGGCATTGCATTACAATATAATTCCAAAAATGTCCATATGACATCTTCTACTCCATATCCTGAGAAATGATTCCCTTCTCAAAGAACTAATATAAGTTTTTCACATTTGCCAGCAGTTTACTTCACTATCCTAGTTTCTAGTTGTTTTGAGATGAGATTAATTTGAGATCAGAAACTGTCACCAAAGAAGAAAAATGGAATTTTGGCAAAGCACAACACAAATGGTAGAAATGAATTAGTATTTGAAGAGAAAGAGGAATCTTTCTTTCTGTGACATATCCTGGTAGAAGTCAAGCTTTGGGAAATACATTTTCCTGACCTTTAAATGCTTGCATTCCATTAGTGCATAGAGCCAAATAATGATATAATTTTGTAAGTGCTTTAATTTTGAAACAGATGCTATGAAAGTTTACAAAAGCAAAGAAGCGGTGAACCTCTCTTGAAAGTGTGCAACTACATTAGAGATAATATAATAAACAGTAGAGTGGGAAATGATCCTGGAATTTTGGGTGTATACATTAATCATTCAATTATATATCCTTTACTATGAACTCTGTTTTCTTTCTCTTTGTTCATTGTTAAATTTTAGTTTTAATAATTTTGTTGTATTTGAGTCATAATGCTTTGTGTATTGTCTTAGTCTTTTCTGGCTTCTGTAACAAAATACCCTCGATTGGATATTTTTATTTAATTATTTCTCATAGTATTGGAAGTTGAGGCTGGGAGTCCAAAATGAAGGGAGTAGCGTATTTGGTGTGTGATGAGGATCTGCTTCCTCATTCATACATGTTTACCTTTTGGCCACACATCCTTACATATATGGACAGTGCAGGAGATCTCCCTGGGCATTAATTTCATTTAGCAGGCTGCAGTTTCATGACTTCCATCACCTCCCTGAAACGTTACATTGGGAATTAATATTTCAACATATATTTTGTGGGGGGTGTGTGTGAAGCATTCCCTTGTAAGTAAATTATCCCTTTATAGTAATGACTAAATTGTTATTTGAACCATTTTTTTTTTTTTGCCTCTCAGCATCTGTATCAGCACAATAATGGCCAGAAGCCAAAGACAGATACCAGGCTCAGGTAGGCTTATATGAGACTAAAATGTCTTAACCAGAAAATAGTAGTAGTTTTTGCAAGTCCTCTCTGCAACTCCTCTTAAGTTACTTAACACTGTTCTAAGTCCTCTCCATCCATGAACTCAACACTATTCTAGTTTTAATACAGACAAAATATCCTTTAAAAGAAAATATGCAATTCAAAAAACATTTAAATTTAAAAATTTTAATGATGTATTTATTTATTTGAAAGAGTTACAGAGACAGAAGGAGAGACAGAGATCTTCCACCCATTGGTTCACTCTTCAGTTGGCTGCAACAGCCAAGGTGAGCCAGGATCCAGGAGTTTCATTTGCAATTCCCATGTGAGTGGCCGGGGCTCAAGCGCATGGGCCGTCTTTTGCTAGTTTTCCCAGGCCATTAGTAGAGGACTAGATAAAAAATAGAGCAGCTAAGACATAAACTGGTCCACATTTGGGATGCAGGCTTCAGAGGTAGAGACTTTACATGCTTGCCACATGCCAGTCCCACAAAATGCATTTTAAGAACAAATTCTAATGTTCTGCCTGACAATTCTGCATTATATTTTTGTTTGCATCTTTTTTCATATGTATTTGTATAGTGTGTGTATAGGGATTACTGTATGTATGTAGTGCTTGTGTAATTATTTTAGAATGTTGTTTTGTGGGATTGCAAAAGAGAATAAAGATATATATTGGAAGATACTAATATTTTTCTCTCTCCTTGTCTTTGGTAATGTTAAATATTTAGAATGTTTACTATTATGATGACAGAGATATTGGCTTTCTGTTGCATAAAGGTTCTCTGCTTTTCAAGTATTCTCTTAAAAAGATAAAGAATCTGAAAATAAAATAAATTATAAGTGATATCCTAAAGCAATCAGCTGCTAAATTAAAGAGAAAGATCAAAAGAAATTGGTATATTAAGTTGAGGCACCTATGTGTGAAGAAAAAAAATAAGTAGAAATTGCAATATCAAAAGCAAGAAATCAAAACTGAAAATTAAAAAATAAACAGCATAACAAAAACCATAAATGTAGTCCTCAAAGTGAATTCTTACATAAAATAAATAGTAAAACAAATATCAGAAAAGTTGTCATAAATAGTGTAACTACCCAAGCCTCTGATGCCTTGTTTTGAGGTACTCTGGAGTGCTTTGTGAGTATCATCAAATCACCTTTCTATGTCTTTGTTTTAGTTTTCTGAACATTCTATTCTATTTCACACTAATCATAGGCTCAGGCAAAATATTTTCTATTGAAATTTTATCCTTTTTAAACCTTGTCTGGTTTCCTCTCTGTTTGTTTGTAATACTTGTATTTTGTTTGTCTTGGTACTCATATCTCTCCACCTGTTCTCTGCTCATGTCTTCAGTCTATAAAAGCCAAATCTTTTTTTCAATCCAAATGCTTTCATTTGCTGTGATGATATTGTCACCTGCTTACCCCTCTATGAACAAAAAGTGTATTCTGACTCTGTTGCCAACAGGCAGGGTTTTAGCTTGTTCTTAGCCTCACCCAGTACTTCTGTGGTTTGGTACAACACCCAAACCATCTTCTAAATAAAAGTTCAAGTTGATGTACACAGCTCCTTGTTCCACTACCATGGTGTATTGATACTTCAACTAGAATTCTACTGCACTAACTTAGGTTATGATGCTCACTACAAGAAATCTTCAGGATCACATCCAACCATTACACTTTCTGTATGAGAATTATGTCACTCTAAATGTGATGCTTTACTGATTGTATTCTTGTCATTACTGTCCTGATGTTTTCTTGGAGTTACTAGAAGGCGCTTAGGAAGAAACAGAAGTTTGGATGATGTTTTAGGCATACGATAAAATTTGTAGGTGGACAGGAAACTAATCATTCAGTTAGCTACATTGAGTTAGGAATTTCTTGAAACATTCTAATGGAAATATCAAGTAGAAAATTACATATGTTTCTAAAATAAGATAATGAACATTTCAGGGTTCAAATAGAAGCCTTTGGCAATTAGAACTTAGGGGCAGACATTTGGTGCAGTAGTTAAAATGCCATTTGGGACATTATAATCCATATCTGAGTGTCTTGGTTCAAATTTGGATGATACAATTACAGCTTCCAATGAACACTCTGGCAAGCAGTGGGTGATTCCAAATGGTTGGGTCCCTACCACCCATGTGAGAGGCAAAGATTGATTTTCTGACTCCTGGCTTTAGCCTGGCCCCACTTCTGCTCCTGTAGGCATTTGGGAAGTTAACCAGAAGATGACAGATATTTCTCTCTCTCTTTCTCTCCAAATAACTTAAATAAATTTAAAAATCAACATTCTGTTAATGCTGCAGCCATGGGAGTAGATGATATCCAATGTGGGAAATACATAAATAAGAAAGGACAGCTGACCATTTGGGATGGACGATTTTCTAGCTGAGACCCCTGACTCATTAATTTGTAACCTCAGAGACATGTCCCTGTCACTAAGAAATCCTGCTGTGTTTTACTGAAATGCTCAATTGCCAAAACTGAAATGATTCCTCCAACATCTGTTGAGATTCCTATACTACTCAGGACGTGAAAACAATAATCAGTAGTGCTCAAATTGGCAGCTTCATACAGTTCACAATTAAGGAATCCGTTTGGAATGATTTGATGTCTACTGAGGTAGGTGTGATTGCTGTGGTTTTATAACAGATAGTAGACAAGCATGACACCATTGGCTATAATGTTTAAAGACCAATCTTTAATAAATGACTATATTTATTTTAGTATTTGAGTATGCTTGGACCCTGTGTGACCACACTAGCATCGGAATAAAATAAAATGCATCAAAGAATAAATATGAAAACAGAGCTCAGGATCAAAACATGAAGATCTCAACAGTTAAAGATCAAATAGAGTGAGGGAGAGTGTTTCAAGAAGCCAGAAATGCTTAGTAGCATGGAATGTTGCTAAGAGGTACAATAAAACATCTACCAAAAAATATCCTTTGGACATGGTGATATAGAAATCTGCACAAATGGGCCAGTGCTATGGCATAGTGGGCTAAGCCTCCACCTGTGGCTCGGCATGTCATATGGCATGTGAGTTTACTTGGCATTCATATACTTCCATGTGTGTGCATACTAAATTTGATTAAAACAAAAACAATGATATATTTCAGATTATATAAATCTTGGAGAATTCTTATGACTTCTGAAAATATTTGAATATTATTGAAAAGTGAAAAAATGCAATCATTAAATTAATTTAGAGACTTTATAGTGATTTTCAACTGGATATTCAACAAACGTTACTGGCCAATGATTGTATACCAGATACCCTGCTAAGTATTGGAGACACTAGTTGAATAATATGGAGCTCTTCCAAAAAAATAAAATAAAATACATAAAATAAAATAAAATAAAACTCTGATTCTCTGATCTGTTACAGCTGTCAATCACTTCTTGAAGCCAGTGAGAAGTCCTTCAAGAATGTTGGGATCTTTTGAATTGATCTGACTGATAGAATGCTAGAAATGGAGAGGTACTGGGAATGTTGAACCCAATAAATAGTTCTTATTTTTGTTCTGACTTTCAGTGCTGATTATCAGCCTTGCCTGTCTATCAGTACTGAGTTCAGTGCCAGGATAGTTTGTGTATCACTGGCTTTTTTCATGTTTGTCACTGACCTTTCACTGATTACGAATCTTAAGAACTGACCGGCTCTGTTTTACTCTGTGACTGTTAGTAGTATGAACTGGCTTATTTCTTTTTTATATCTTTTATTTAATGAATATAAATTTCCAAAGTACAGCTTATGGATTACAATGGCTTCCCCCCCCCCATAACTGCCCTCCCACCCGCAACCCTCCCCTTTCCCACTCACTCTCCCCTTCCATTCACATCAAGATTCATTTTCAATTCTCTTTATATACAGAAGATCAGTTTAGTATATATAAAGATTTCAACAGTTTGCCCTCACATAGCAACACAAAGTAAAAAAATACTGTTGGAGTACTAGTTATAGCATTAAATAACAGTGTACAGCACATTAATGACAGAGATCCTACACGATATTTTTTAAAAAAAAAGATTAATTTTCTATGTAATTTCCAATTTAACACCGAGTTTTTTTTTCATTTTCAATTATCTTTATATACAGAAGATCGATTCTGTATATACTAAGTAAAGATTTCATCAGTTTGCACCCACACGTAAACACAAAGTGTAAAAATACTGTTTCAGTACTAGCTATATCATTACTTCACATTGGACAACCCATTAAGGACAGATCCCACATGGGACGTAAGTACACAGTGACTCTTGATGTTGATTTAACAATTTAACACTCTTGTTTATGGCGTCAGTAATCTCCCTAGGTTCTAGTCATGGGTTGCTGAGGCTATGGAAGCCTTTAGGGTTCGCCGACTTCGATCTTATTCCGACAGGGTCATAGTCAAAGTGGAAGTTCTCTCCTCCCTTCAGAGAAAGGTACCTCCTACCTTGATGGCCCCGTTCTTTCCACTGGGATCTCACTCACAGAGATCTTTCATTTAGGTCTTCTGTTTTTTTTTTTTTTTTTTTTTTCTTTTCCATGGTGTTTTGCCTTTCCATGCCTACAATACTCTCATGGGCTCTTCAGCCAGATCCGAATGCCTTAAGGGCTGATTCTGAGGTGAACTGGCTTATTTCAAAACAAAACAAAAGCAGAAAAACCAAAAACTTGATTTTTTACTTAGGCAAAGACAACATAACTGTTTTATTTAAGTTTTTGAAAACTTTGAGAGGTTCCAATTTGGCGGAATAGGGAGGGAGCTTACTGATAGTCCAGGAAAAAGATAGTTTACTAAAAATGGAGATAGTGTAGTCTCACGGAAAAAATGGTAGAGGAAACTCTTCCGTAATTAGAGGGACATGGTGGAGCTACATGGAGGGTACAGGAGCCCACAGCTCGGGACTCCAGAGCCTCCGCACCAGCGCTGGAAACTGAGTGAGATGAAACTGCAATAGCCCAAGACCCTGGAGGAAAAGCCACAGGAAGAGCCTAGAGGGAACAAGGCTTGAAGCCTTGTGGGGGAAAGTACACCAGCCTAACTAGAGGAGAGAAAAAAATAAAAGCAACTGTACGGACATGATTCTCTCTCTCCTCTCACTTTACAAAGGCATATGAGCCAATAGAGTAGGTGCCATTTTGGACATATGTAACAGCTGCACCAGCTCGGGGATGTGCAAGCAATCAGCCAAGCAGAAAAACCTGACTCTGGTAGGGAGTAACAACCTAATGAATGTGTGGAGCTTATGAGTTGGGACTGTGAAAACAAAACAAAACAAAAACAACAACAACAACAAAAAAACTAAGATGTGTGGGATAACTCACAGTTTGGATGAGACATGAGTAGTCTCCTTGAGGTACGCCACAGCTTGGGCAGCACTGGCTACTCGGTGAGAGATACTGCAGGGGAATCTGGCACAGGTGGCCCTGGCTACCTGGTGAGAGACATTGTAGGGGAATCTGAGCTTACACTGAGGACTTCACAGATCCTTTGTGTGGTCCTTGCGACAGAGCAGATGAATATTATACCCACTGGGGCTGGCGCTCAGGTACTGATCACCATTGAGGAGAAGAGCTCAGATGAGCAGAATTACTTCCTTTCTGATAAAAAAAAAAAAACAGAGAGAGAGAGAGAGAGAGAAGATTTACCACACCAAACCTGGGTGTGTCACCTTAGGCATACCCTTAACCCTGAAGAACTGAACAGAGCTCTCTGGCCATACCCACCAAAAGCCTCTAGAGATTCACTGAAAGCAGATAGTCCACTTATCTAGGGTCATAATATAACGAGAAAAGCCACCACAGAGAGGAAAAAAAAAAGAAGAAACAAAGAACATCTCCACAATGCTGAACAACAAATGCAGAAACTGAGGAAACAAGAATAAGGAAGACATTATGACACTCCCAAAAGAATATGACACTTACTCCTCATGTAGGATCTCTATCCTTAATGTGTTGTCTAATGTGAAGTGATGCTATAACTAGTACTGAAACAGTATTTTACACTTTGTGTTTCTGTGTGGGTGCAAACTGATGAAATCTTTACTTAATATATACTAAATCGATCTTCTGTATATAAAGATAATTGAAAATGAATCTTGATGTGAATGGAATGGGAGAGGGAGCGGGAGATGGGAGGGTTGCAGTTGGGAGGGAAGTTATAGGGGGAAAAACCATTGTAATCCATAAATTGTACTTTGGAAATTTATAATTACTAAATAAAAGTTAAAGAAAAACAATATTTGGGTTATAGGAGTTCCTGAAAGCGTGGAGAGAGAGAAAGAATCAGAAGACCTTTCAGGTGAGATACTAGCAGAAAACTTCCCGGATTTGGAGAAAGAAAGAGGCATCCAAGTACAGGAAGCACATAGAACTCCCAATAAAAATGACCAGAAAAGATTCTCACCACGAACATGGTAATCAAACTCACCACAGTGAAACATGAAGAAAAGATTCTAAAATGTGCAAGAGAGAAATGCCAGATTACTCTCAGAGGATCTCCAATTAGACTCACAGCATACTTCTCATCAGAAACCCTACAGGCTAGGAGGGAATGGCAAGATATAGCCCAAGTACTAAGAGAAAAAAATTCCCAGCCCAGAATATTATATCCTGCAAAGCTCTCATTTGTGAATGAAGGTGAAATAAAGGCCTTTCATAGCAAACAGAAATTGAAAGAATTTGTCATCACTCATCTAGCCCTGCAAAAGATGCTTAAACGTGTTACAGAAGCACAGTCATCAATTAAAAAAGAAGGTAAAGGAAGAAAATCTCTCAATAAAAGATCACAGGAAGTTCAAATATATATTAGTAATATCTTTAGAAAAATGTCAGGGCAAAGTCACTACTTGTCAATGGTCACATTGAAAGTAAATGGAATCTACTCTCCAAAGAAAAGACACCGACTGGCGGAATGGATAAAAAACAAACCCATCTATTTGATGCTTGCAAGAAACACATCTTTCTAACAAAGGTGCATGCAGGCTGAAAGGGAAAGTTTGGAAAAATATATTCCACGCCAACAGAAATCAAAAAAGAGCAGGTGTACCCATCTTAATATCAGACAAAATAAACATTAACACAAAAATTGTTTTTTTTTAAGATTTATTTATTTATTTGAAAGAGTTACACAGAGAGAGGAGAGGCAGAGAGCAAGAGAGATCTTCCAACCTATGGCTCACTCCCCAGATGGCCACAACGGCCAGAGCTGTGGCAATCTGAAGCCAGGAGCCAGGAGCTTCTTCCAGGACTCCCACACAGGTGCAGGTGCCAAGGATTTGGGCCATCTTCTACTGATGTCATAGGCCATAGCAGAGAGCTGGATCAGAAGTGGAGCGGCTGAGTCTCGAACCAGTACCCATATGGGATGTTGGCACCTTAGGACAGGCTGTTAACCCACTGCAACACAGTGCCGGCCCCAACACAAAAACTGTCAAGAGAGACAAAGAGGGGCACTATATAATGATTAACGATCAACAGGAAGATGTAACTATTATAAACGTATATGCACCTAATTAAGGGCACCAGGTTATTTAAAAGTTGTGTTAAGAAACTTAAAGGGAGATTTAGACTCCAATACCATAGTATTGGGGGACTTCAATAGTTCATTTTCAGCAACGGACAGATCAACCAGACAGAAAAGCAACAAGGAAACAGCAGATTTAATAGACACTATAGACCAAATGGATCTAACAGATATCTACAGAACTTTTCATCCTATACTTGAAGAATACATATTCTTCTCAGTAGTGCATGGAACTTACTCTAGGACTGACCATATACTACGTCATAAAGTAAGTCTCAGCAAATTCAAAAGAATTAGAATCATACCATGCATCTTATCAAACCACAGTGGAATGAAGCTGGAAATTAGCAACTCTGGAATCTCTAGAGCATATGCAAACACATGGAGTTAAACAACATGCTCCTGAATGAACAGTGGGTCATAGAAGAAATTAAAAGAGAAGTCAAAAACTTTCTGGAAGCAAATGAAGATAGCAACACAACATTCAAAACTTATGGGATACAGCAAAAGCAGTGTTAAGAGGAAAGTTTATAGCAATAGGTGTCTACGTCAAGAAATCGGAAAGGCACCAAGCAAATGAACTATCTATGCATCTCAAGGATCTAAAAAAAAACTTAGTAGGAGAGGAGAAATAATTAAAATCAGAGAAGAAATCAACAGAATTGAATCCAAAAATCATTAAAAACATCAGCCAAACAACAAGCTGGTTTAAAAAAAATTGACACCCCATTGGCCCAACTAACTATAAAAAGCAGAGAGAAAACCCAAATCAATAAAATCAGAGATGAAAAAGGGAATGTAACAAAGGACAACACAAAAATAAATGAGTCATCAGAAATTACTACAAAGAGTTGTATGCCAGCAAACTGGGAAATCTATCAGAATGCATGGATTCCTGGACACATACAACCTACATCAATTGTATCAGTGATATCAGTAATAAAGGCTCTTCCAACAAAGAAAAGCCCAGGGCCGGATGGATTCACCACTGAATTCTACCAGACATTTAAAGAAGAACTAACTGAAATTCTTCTCAATCTATTCAAAAGAATTGAAAGAGAGGAAATCCTCGCAAATTCTATCTATGAAGCCAGCATCACCTTAATTCCTAAACCTGAAAACAATGCAGCAGAGAAAGAGAATTACAGACCAGTTTCCCTGATGAACATAGAAGCAAATATCCTCAATAAAATTCTGGCCAATAGAATGCAACAACACATCAAGAATATCATCCACCCAGACCAAGTGGGATTTATCACTGGTAGGCAGGGATGGTTCAGTGTTCACAAATCAATTAATGTGATACACCACATTAACACACTGCAGAAGAAAAACCATATGATTATCTCAATAGATGCAGAGAAAGCATTTGATAAAATACAACACCATGTCATGAAGAAAACACTAAGCAAATTGTGTATGGAATGAGCATTCCTCAATACAATCAAGGCAATTTATGAAAAACCCATAGTCAGCATCCTATTGAAAGGGGAGAAGTTGGAAGCATTTTCACTGAGGTCTGGTACCAGACAGGGATGCCTACTCCCACAAATGCTATTCAATAGAATACTGGAAGTTTTAGCCAGAGCCATTAGGCAAGAAAAAGAAATTAAGAAATACAAATTGGGAAGGAAGAAGTCAAACTATCCCTCTTTGCAGATGATATGATGCTTTATTTAGGGGATCCAAAGAACTCTACTAAGAGATTACTGGAACTCATAGAAGAATTTGGCAAAGTAGCAGGATATAAAATCAATGCACAAAAATCAACAGCGTTTGCATACACAGGCAATGCCACGGATGAGAAAGAACTGCTAAGATCAATTCACAATAGCTACAAAAATAATCAAATACCTTGGGAATAAGAGAGGGAGGAGATGTACAGTTTGGCACATGCTCAATCTGACTTACCCCTAATGGTAAAGCTAGAAATGTGTCAGGGGATTCCAATTCAATGCCATCAAGGTGTCATGTACCAATGACATCTTACTAGTCAATGTGATCAGTTTCAGCTCATAATTGATCATAATGATAAGATTAAGTGTCAAAGGGATCACATAAACAAACTTGTTCTGCTAATAATAACTGACATAATTAAGAAGGAGAGAACGATCCAACATGGGAAGCAGGATACACAGCAGACTCATCGAATGGCAAATGCCCTAAACACCACTCTGGCCTCAGAATCAGCCCTTAAGGCATTCAGATCTGGCTAAAAAGCCCATGAGTTTCTCAGGCATGGAATGCAAAGACACTGTGGCAAAAAAAAAATTTAAAAAAAATGATCTAAATGAAATATATCTGTGAGGGAGATCCCAGTAGAAAGAATGGGCCATCAAACAAGGAGGTACCTTTCTCTGAAGGGAGGAGAGAACTTCCATTTTGACTATGGCCATGTTTAAATAAGATCGGAGTTGTTGAACTCAAAAGCCTTCCATTGCTTTGGCAGCTCATGACAAGAGCCTCAGGTGATTACTGATGCCACAAATAAGAGTGTCAATTTTTAAATCAACAAAGGGAATCACTGAGCACCTATTCCCCATGTAAGATCTCTGCTCTTAATGTGTTGTACTATGTGAATTAACAGTAAAACTAGTACACAAACAGTACTTTTATACTTTGTGTATCTGTTTGGGTGCAAACTGTTGAAATCTTTACTTAGTATACACCAAGTTGATCTTCTATATATAAAGATAATTGAAAATGAATCTTGATGAAGAATGGAATGGGAGAGGGAGTGGGAAATGGGAGGGTGGAAGGGAGGTTATGGGGGGAAGCGCCACTATAATCCAAAAGTTGTACTTTGGAAATTTATATTTATTAAATAAAAGTTAAAAATAGTTTGAGAGGCAGAGTAATACAGAGAGAAAGAAAGTAAAAGTTTCTATCTGTTGTTTCATTCCCAAATGCATGTTTTAGCCAGGGTTGGGATGGGATTGGATCCAGGAGCCAAGAAGCCAATCCAAGCCTTTCACCTCTGTGGCATTAACCCAATTGCCTGAACCATCACTGCTGCTTCCCAGGGTCTGCATTGGTGAGAAGTGGGAGTCTTAACCACTAGGCTAATCAACTACTTCAGGAGAGGAGTTTTAAAAAGGATTCTTAGCAATCTTCCTTGATATTCATAAATGCTCACAGGGGTGTACATTTTGCTTTGCCGTTAAGATGCATATTATAACTGCATCCACAGTGGAGTGTCTGGTTTCAAGCCAGGGCTCGGCTCCCTATTTCAGCTTTCTAATAATGCATACTCTGGCAGACAGCAGGTGATGGCTCAAATAGGGATCCCTGCCACTCAAGTGGGAGACTCTAGCTCCTGGCTTCAGCCTTGGCCATTGTGGGCATTTGAGGAGTGAACACACAGATGGGAAATCTCTGTGTGTCTCTCTGCCCATCTTAAAAAAAAAAGTTTTGCTTACAAAACTGTTGTGTGTGTGTACTTATCGATCAGTGTGTGTGTGTGTGTGTGTGTAATGCTTTTTTGGCTTTAAATCAACTGCAGTACTAATATTGATTGTGAAGCAGTGTTGTACAATGTAAAGAACAATGGCACTGGAATCAATGTTAGTTTCTGTTCTTGCTGGGTGATCTCAAGACAGGTTATTTAAGACCTCTACATCTCAAATTCATCAGCTATTTCTTTGAGATCTTAACAATTTTCTGAGTGCTTTGTTGGGAGGATTAAATGACAGTATGTCTACCACTTAGTTGACTGCTAACTTTATGATTTCTTTCACTTTTTAAGTTAATAATTTCTTCAAATTTTTCTTTACTAATATATTTTTTAGATTTAAAAACTATATATAATTTGGAGATGATTCTAATTATAGTGTTAATGAATACTTATCTGTGATAAGATGTACCTTAACATTTATTTCTTCAATGCATTATTATTTTTATACAGCTTACTTTGAGAATGTAAGTAGCTGAGTAAAGATAAAGAAATGAGAAATGTGACTATACAATGGAACAACTAATTTCATTGGTAAACATGATAATTTTTTCATGATTTTAGATAGCAGGATTTCGTTTGTACTAAGAAAACCATACAAGTGGTTGATGTTGGCCACCTGCACTTTAACTTTTTTGTAATTGAATTATTTGAGATCTTTGTGATTAGACATAATAAAATCCTAATTGGAAAACATCAAGAAAATATGTAATTACATGAACAAATGGGCCAGTGGAAGAATCTTGAAATGTTAGGCAATCAGTTTTATAGTGAACTGGGGGAAATTGGTTATACAAATTTTGAGGTATTGCTTTCAAATTTTTATGAAATGGTTTTCAAGTGGTTCTAATGCCTGTACATAGTTCAGATTTTTATTGACTATGAAGGAATTCTTAAAGACTCTAATATTATGCTATCTTCCAGTGTTATACTAATTTTTGAGGAGTGATTTTTTTTTAAAATTTTATTTTTTTGAAAGGCAGAGTTACAGATAGGCAGAGGGAGAGAGATGGAGAGAGAGAGAGAGAGAGAGAGAGAGAGAGGTCTTCCATCTGCTGGTTCACTCCCCAGATGGCTGCAATGGCTGTGCCGATCCGAAGCCAGAAGCTAGAATTTTCGTCTGGGTCTTCCACATGGGTGCAGGGGCCCATGGACTTGGACCATCTTCCACTGCTTTCCCAGGCCATAACAGAGAGCTGGATCAGAAGCTGAGCAGCCAGGACTTGAACCAGAACCCATATGGATACCAGCACTGCAGGTGGTGGTTTTATAGTGCCAGCCCCAATGATTTTGTCTATAATCTAATACACCTATGGCATATGTTTTCTTCAAAACTCCACATATTATAGAATTCAATTGAATATTTGGGAAACTGTATGTAAATGAGTTTCCTGAGATTTGGAGGTAATGGAAGATGACATGAAGGATAAGAGGTAAAGTGGCTTGTACAAGACTTCAGTTTGTCAACCAGACTAAGTATTGATTGGCTGTCACTTGAACGAGACAGCACTGCAGAGTGATCACAACATATTCATATGCAGCACATGATACAAGGTTACCATTGCAGAATCTAGGATCAAGATTTTATCCTATGCTCCAGAAATATGTTATCTATCAATATTCCGATGAATGAGTGAACTGAGTTTTTTTTAAAGGCATTAGTTTCTATGGCAATGTGTAATGTCTACTCTGCACAGAAGCATCTAGGATGTTAGTATTTCAATAAGCAAAAGAGGTCAGCCAAATCTATGCTACACTAAAAAGGAAATGGTCACAGAAAAACAAATTTTGCAAATGATGAATGCATATTACCTTTGATATTAAGTGACAACTTTGAATTATTTTGATCCTCAAAATAAATACATTACATATTTTTCTTCTCCAGCCTCATCAGTGTAATAATTATGTTCATTATATTTCTGGATACAAATGAGACTGTTGGATGTGATGAATGCAAGTCTGATTAGCATATTCCTATAATGATCTAACTGTTCTGTCTGCCTCCAACATCATCCTTTCCTATTTATCCTATTTATTAATCCATCTGCTTACCTCTCAAAACTTTTATGATTCCTCTATGAATGTATAAAGGCCCCATTCCTAAATTATAGTATGCTTCTCTCTCTCAGATATGCCCTATTTACCATTGAAAACTTCTATAAATTATTTAAGACACATCATTATATTTCCTCCTCAACACAGCTAGCCATAATTCCAATCTCTCCTTCTAGTTGTAGGTGTTTTTTTTTTTTGAGGGACAAATCCCTAGTCTTTAAAAAATTTATTTTATATTATTTTTTAAGAGGGTAGGTGGAGGGAGGGAGAAAGAAAAAGGGAGAGAGAAGATGTTTCGCTCCCCAAAACTCCACACTGGCCAGACCCAGGCTTGCACCAAATCTAGGAGTCAGAAATGCAGCTAGCACCTCCCACAAAGATAGCAGGAACTCAATTATTTGAGTCACCACTGGTGCCTACCTTGGTTTTTGTTAGTAGGAAGCTGGAATCATGAGGCAGAACTGGAAAACAAACCTAGTCATTCTGATGTGGGATTCTGGTATCTTAAATGCTAGGCTAAATGTCCAACCCTAGTCCTAGTTGTTAATGCTTCTGCTATTAATTCTTCTTAGGCAATTTGGTCAAAATTTAACCATATAATCTTTTTTAAGAATTTTTTATTTTATTTATTTGAAAGGCAGAGTTACAGAGAGGCAGAGGCAGAGAGACAGAGAGAGA
The DNA here is from genome assembly GCF_033115175.1 of Lepus europaeus. NCBI lineage: Eukaryota > Metazoa > Chordata > Mammalia > Lagomorpha > Leporidae > Lepus > Lepus europaeus. The sequence continues at coordinate 54,826,756 of NC_084829.1, forward strand.
GAGAGAGAGAGACTGAGAAAGAGAGACAGAGAGGTCTTCCATCTGCTGGTTCACTCCCCAGATGGCTGTGATGGCCAGAGCTGCACGGATCCTATGCCAGGATCCAGGAGCTTCTTCTGGCTCTCAAACATCAATGCAGGGGCCCAAGGATTTGGGCCATCTTCTACTGCTTTTCCAAGAAGATCCAACAGAGCGCTGGATTGGAAATGGAGCAGCCGGGACTTGAACAGGCACTGCAGGTGGTGGCTCTACCTGCTAAGCACAGTGTTGTCCCCCATACAATATTTAAATCTCTTTGAGCCTTAATTTCTTAACTATGAAATAAAGACAGTAGTTAGAGTCAGATGAGTTTTATGTGCCATATCATCTTGGTTACTCAACCAGGTCATTAGCAGATATAGACAACATATGAACACAGGTATTCATTAAAATTTTACTTATAAAAATAGGCATTAAATCAAATTTAGCCTGTTAGCCACAGTTGTGCAAGACGTAGAGTACACTATTATTTCTGAGTCTTTTGCCAGTACTAAGATTTTATGAGAAGTTAGAAAAGCGTTTCTGTCCCTGTCATCAATGAGCTAAAGTTTTCATTTAACGTATCATTTCATAAGTTATCAACTTTCTTCATTTTCATTAATAGTAATGGGTGGTTTTAGTCTTTGTTGTATCTTTTCTCACTACATTTCACATGGTTTTAGACATCTTAATACATATTCTATCCATACAGTAAACACAAGAGGGATGGTTCTTTCTGTTCTACAGCACAACGGTTTTACAAGGGCATAAACTAGACACAACCTTTCTTCTTTTTGTAGGTTAAATTACATGTGATAATTATACTTGCAGTATTTTTGATTTCTGATATTAAGATAGGACAGGATAAAGGACATGCTAAGTGCTCTATAGTGTTGCTTAGACATTTGGTTAGCTTTAGGTACACATGATCATGTATGATTTTTAATGCAAAAAATAACCTTTCAGAAATATCCATCAGCTTCTCTGATCTATGAAAAAAATTGTTGCTTCTTGGCAGAAATATCATTAAGAGCATCTGAGTCCAGATTTAGTGAATCCTGAGCTGATTGACATTTTAAGTAGATAATGAAAGGAGGGGCAGGGAATATTCTCACTTTACTTTGCTTTTCTATGAGCCTGTTGCATTCATCTCTGATATAGTATGAATTGGCAATTTTGATAGCTCTGAATTGTAGTGTACACTGCCACACTCCCTAGCATACTCACATTTTAAAAATGATGTTTCTAAGCATCTCTGATAGAATATCCTAAGGAATAAAAGCATGGATTTCTTTACTTAATATTTACTGCAATTATCTTTAAAGTCTTAGTGTGAAGGAAACAGAGATTATCTGCAATCTTACTCTAACAGCAAAATCTTCTCTCCAGTGTAATCATCTCATTTTCATTGACTTGAACCTCATTTGGTGTTTTCTTTATTCTTATATCTTATCTAACTTTCATTTCCTTAATAAGATGTATTTGCTCCTTGTTTGCTCCAAAATTCCTTGTTTGAATGGAGTGTACTGCATAAAATTTCTTTACAAGGCCACTACTTAGAGACTTCTTTTTTTTTTTTAATCTGTCTGGCTCTATATTAATTATTATAGGTTTGGGCATCCCAGAAAACATGAATTTGAATTCTTGTTATTAGTCCATGAAGTACATGCTAACACCCTCGAAATAACACATTTTTAGGAGTATAATGACATTTCTTTCTGGGTGATTCTTCTACAATGTGCTGTATATATCATTAAAATAAAATAAATCATTTTTTTCTTATTTTTGTAAATTCAGTTTCAGATGGATGTAAGATTTGTTTTAAGGATTTTGACATGTGAGTCAGGAAATTATCTCATCAAAATAAAATAAAATAAAACCCTTACTATGCAGAAAGATTCTTTTAGGATTTCTTTTAACACTCAATTTTCCTTGCTTCTTGAGTGTATTGCCTGTCAGAAATCCTGAAAGCCATGAATTTAAAGTTAATATGCCTAATTGCTATCAGTAGAATTACCCAAAAGAAAATGAAACAATTTTATAATTACAGACTTAGGCAATGATAAATCAACCTGATCATCAGGAAGATAGCTCTGTGTAATACCAAATGCACCTACTTATTTAACATTGAAATTCTGGGGTTGACTGTTGACCTTTCCTTTTTTCTCCTCTTCTGTCCATATAGATCACCAACAAACTCCCTCACTTGTATTCCTAAGTAACTCTCAAAAAAAAAAAAAAAAAACACCTCTAAATTTGCATTCTCTTGTTCATTCCCCCACTGGTGCTCTTCAATTCTTTGGCTCAACAGACACCCATTTAGTGTCAACTGTTACAGCCCCTATTCCAGGTGTTGGGGGATACAATTGTAAAAGAATAAAAAATGTTTGTTTTGCAAGTATTAACATTCTTACTCAGAATTCCATTACTTGTTTGTTTAAAATGCATTCATGTTTGACTTTCTGTCTATTTCCTATACTCATATTAGAGTTTTCCTTCTGAAAGTCAATCTGAATTGTATCACATTTTATGTGAGTTTTAATACCTGACTCTGTAGAAATCTTACGGTCTTCCCATAAAGTCATTTCATGTTATGCAGAAGTATTATTTCCAGTAATATTTAAAAGTGAGTATATAAAATGAATACTGAAGGATATTTGAATGACTTTCTAATTATCCACTTTGTAAACATCAAGCTTGGTAGCAAGAATTGCTCATTATAACCTGATCTCTTTGGCTTTGATCTCTTTATTTCCTGACACTCCTATTGCTGTTTACTGGACCACATGCAGATCTTAGAATAGGCTGAGATGAGATTTTTCCTCTCTGTTAACTTTGCATTTAACTTGCTGGACCTGAAATTCCGCATTACCATTTCAGTCTGAAAAATTCTTACTCACCTTTGTAAAGGAAGTTGTCTTTGGCTTGCTCAGTTAATTTCTTTCCCTGTAACCCATATAAATTGATGACGTATTTTTTAAATGACATTCAGAATTCAAATTATTTGCATTTTTGTTTAACATTCCCCAGTATCACTCACATTACATTATTCTCTTTTTGAAGGCAAAAGATGTAACCCTGGGCTAACCAATAGTTTATTGATGAAATGGAGACACTAATGGATAAAATAATGAGATTCTGTGCTTCCCCTTAAGTGAATATATATATATATATATATATATATATATATATATCAAGTTATGTCTTCAACTTTCTTATTTTCCATGTGTAATATAACCACCCCTGGATGTGTGGGCCCCAATGGCAAAATCTACCAAAACCTAGGGAGAAAAGAAAAAGGGTAATCATTAAAAATCTTATCCACATTATTTATTTAGACCATTAATTTTGCAACTTAGACACACTTCAAAAATAAGGTTTTAGGAAGTTTAGTGTTATTTATCACAGCTATCTGAAAATATATCTCTTTTAAAGTGAGCAGGTATAAATATATGCATAATCTTAGAAATACAAAATATTATCTCATTCTTTTGTGTATTTTAATATATTACTTTGCATAAATTTATGGTCTTAACATAAAGACTTCATATTATATAAAAAGCTAGTATTTCTAGTATCAGCTAAAAGTAAGCATATAAGATACTTCCTGAAGGAAGAGCTTAAGTGATCATGTGCACTGAGTGAAAAACCATGCGCACTGAGTGAAAAACCTAACCAGAGACTCAGTAGGACGACATGAAAACTCAGGTGGCATCCACAGGAGAATGTGATATTTCAAAACCAGCATTTTCCTAGGTGTCAGTACATTTTAAGAGGAAAGGAAAGTAATAGTGTTTTTAAAACAAATAATTGAAACAATTTAACTTTATGAAGTAGAAAAAACTCAAAACAACAGTATAAAATGCAAATTAAGTGGAATTCCCTAAGGTAAGAAAAACCTTCATTAAGATCTCCCAAGTTTGTGAGCTAACTGTACAACTTGTAACTTATCAAGGTTATAGAAGAATCTCGGCAGAAGGTACTGGTCTGTGTATCAGAGATTTTTGAATAACCACTATATTCCTAGAGTTATATTTATGAAATGCGTGAAGTTTGTGTACCTTAAATAGAAGGTTTCTGGGGAAAAATAAGAAGTATATGTGATGAGAATAAGAATGCAAAAAATTATGTTTGGAGAATTTATGAATGCAGTGTCCTCCATGATGTCAATGGATATACAAGAGAATAGCTTTTAAAGTATATGCATATTTCTCCCAAATTGTACATCTCCTCCCTCTCTTTTTCCACTCTTAAATTTCACAGGGATCACTTTTCAGTTAACATTTAAACACCTAAGAATAATTGTGTGTTAATTACAGAGTTCAACCACTAGTACTAGAACAACAACAACAACAACAACAAATACTAAAAAGGATAAAGTATTTGGGACATGCTCAATCGGACTTCCCCCAAATGGTGGAGTTAGAAATGTGCCAGGGGATTCCAATACAATCCCATCAAGGTGGCATGTACCAATGCCATCTCACTAGTCCAAGTGATCAATTTCAGTTCACAATTGATCACACTGATAGGTCTAAGAGTCAAAGGGATCACACAAACAAGACAAGTGTCTGCTAATACTAACTGATAGAATCAAAAAGGGAGAGAATGATCCAACATGGGAGTGGGATACACAGCAGACTCATAAAATGGCAGATGTCCTAAACAGCACTCTGGCCTCAGAATCAGCCATTAAGGCATTCGGATCTGGCTGAAGAGTCCATGAGAGTATTGTAGGCATGGAAAGCCATGATACCATGGAAAAGAAAAAAAAAAAGAAGAAGAAGACCTAAATGAAAGATCTCTGTGAGTGAGATCCCAGTGGAAAGAATGGGGCCATCAAAGATGGAGGTACCTTTCTCTGAAGGGAGGAGAGAACTTCCACTTTGACTATAACCCTATCGGAATAAGATCAAAGTCAGCGAACTCTAACGGCTTCCATAGCCCTGGCAACTCATGACTAGAGCCTAGGGAGATTACTGACGCCATGAACAGGAGTGTCAAATTGTTAAGTCAGCAACAGAAGTCACTGTGTACTTACATCCCATGTGGGATCTGTCCTTAATGTGTTGTCTAATGTGCAGTGATGCTATAACTAGTACTGAAACAGTATTTTTACACTTTGTGTTTCTGCGTGGGTACAAACTGATGAGATCTTTACTAATTATATACTGAATCGATCTTCTGTATATAAAAATAATTGGAAATGAAAAAAAAACCTGGTGTTAAATTGGAAATTGCATAGAAAATTAATTAATTTTAAAAAAATATTATGTAGGAGCTCTGTCTTTAATGTGCTGTACACTGTGATTTAATGCTATAACTAGTATTCCAACAGTATTTTTTTTCACTTTGTGTTGCTATATGGGGCAAACTGTTGAAATCTTTACCTAATATATACTAAACTGATCTTCTGTATATAAAGAGAATTGAAAATGAATCATGATGTGATTGGAAGGGGAGAGGGAGCGGGAAAGGGGAGGGTTGTGGGTGGGAGGGAAATTTTGGGAGGGGGGAAGCCATTGTAACCCATAAGCTGTATTTTGGAAATTTATATTCATTAAATAAAAGTTTAATAAAAAAAAAGAAGCAGAAACTGAAAGATAAATATGTGATTGATGGGAATGTAGATATCTAAATAAAGAACATTTCCTGACCAAAAAATAAAGTATATGCATATTTCTCGAATTTTCAGCTTTTAGTATAATGTTAACAAATGTAAGGTACCACAATTCACATGTTGTGGATGCACATATATTAGGAAAAATGCCTTTTATGATTAAAAAGAGGAACTATCTCCTGTAGGGGAGTGACTTTAAATCATATTGCTTTGCACTAGTTGCTTTTCACATATTGTTGTTCACATAAAGGTTTTAACCACACAAATTTGCTATGATACCAATGGGACTGATTTTTTTCCAGTCTCTCTAAGCTAGCATATTTAGAAAACAACTCACAGGTCTTTTTCTTAACAATACCCCATTGCAATGCTACGGGATATTTGATTTTGATCTTAGATGCTGTTGAGAGGAAACGGAGGAGAAAAAAGATAGCTGAAGGTCACAGTGCAAATATTAGATCCTTTAACAGATTGTCCTTGTTTGTCATTTGACACAGGACAACCAAACAATAACTTCTATGGTGCTGATTTTCAATGTGTGATATTTTCTTTCCATTTGACGTTAGCATAAAAGTTAATACCTTTTGTTGAAAAATTTCTTCAATAGCATCCTCCTCTCTGTAACTATTTGGCTCAGCTGCCTTCCTTTTCTTTTCCTCTCTTACCTCTAATTGATGACCTGATTAATGTTTTGCTTTCCCTTCGAGACAATATAACAACCAGAATGCTGGTCTTATCATTGAGCTTAAAATGACTGGTGTTTTAAATAAGCACCTTAAAATATTAATGTAACTGCTGATTTGAATGCTAGGAACTTGCTCCATTGACAATGAAGTACATGGCAAGTAAATGAGCAGTTGAGAAGGCAATTAGCAATGACTTTTATTGGAAAAAGTGAAGAGAAAGAAAACTCTACCCGTGATAGACCAGGCAGATGTGTTCGTTCAATTTCCAAATAGCAGCAACAGCCAGGGCTGGGCTAAATCAAAGGCAGTAGCCAAGTCTCCCATGTGGATGGCAGGCTTCTAAAGTAATAAAGCCATCTTCATTGCCTCTCAGAGTGCATTTTACCAAAACATTGGATTAAAAACAGAGGTGGCAATCATTTCCAGCATTCCCATATGGGATGCAGGCATCCCTAGTGGTAGCTTAATCTACTGCTCCACTATTGTCTTTTGATCAAGGCTTTTTTATTGAGTCAGCTTATCATGCCTAGATACCTCTTTCTTAATTGAGACATTTCTTGGGAGACTCCGTAGTGGTTCAAGTAGGACCTTCCCCAACTTTTCATTATAACTGACCGGATCTTGGATAGGAGATTGCTTCCCTGCTGCTGCTGTCTTCTCAAGAGTCAAACGGTTTCTTAGATTCTTCCTATTCAATCTTGGATTTTGTATTTTTTAAAAATATTTTTTATTTATTTAAAAATATTTTATCTATGTGAAAGGCACAGTTACAGAGAGAGGGGGAGGAGGAGAGAGAGAACGAGCGAATGAGCAAGTGAGCGAGACAATCTTCCACCTGCAGGTTCCCTTTAACCTAATTGGTAGTGGACCACCTGAAAAGAGATTTGATTGAGTGGTAAAAGCTCTCTGAAATTGTTATAACAGCTTTTGTAAATGAATAGAAAATGAGTAGTAATTGCAGATGTGATATATAGCTTGAAACAGGAGGTAATACCAATTGAATATTTGGGGGCACTTATTAGGATTGCTGATTTTTTTTTTCAATGGTGATAGCTTCTTAAATAAAAGTTACAAGGATGTAAATCCAGTTAAAAAACAACAAAATGACCTTAAAAGTTGAGCACATCTCAACTTACACAGTAATCTACTCAGAACATTTGGGACAGTGTACCCTGTGTGCTGAAGTGAACACAGAGATGACAAGTGGTACAATCACCATTCTGAGCCTCTATTAGCTTCAGGAGAATGCAAAATTGTTTATAGAGATTTCCCAACATCCTGAATCACTTTTTCTTCCCTCACCCTCATGCCAAATGATCTAAATGCATTAGATATTTTCAATGCCCCAAGAACTCTATCAAACAATGGTCCTCTTTAGGCAATACCTCCGTGCTACAGGCCTTTAATGCATTCTGTAGCCTATGAAAATCAGCCTCTGCAACTGATGTACTAGGAAATATTTTGATAACAAATTTGTGCCTGTCCTAGGAATCTCTGTGCTGTAAAGGCAGAGCATCATTCAGCTCTATTAAAGGATTTTGAATATTAGTTATAAATTAATGGATCAATGTGTGGGCTAAATTGATGTTTTCACAGCCCATCAAATTACATGAAGAGGGTACTCAATGTGTTTTCTATTTAAAGCAAATACTGTTGAGGATACACTGCAGTTGGGGGTTGTATATTTGTAAGGGGAAAGTCATATAATATGTTAAGAACAAGAGCCATAGATTTCCTGGCTCATCATTTCCTACCGTATGAACTTGGACAAAACTCCATTACCTCAGTAGGTAGAATATGTTCATAAAACCCCACCTCAATAGATTTAGTAAAGAGGAAAAGGGAAATGTTTTAAGTTCAAGTTCCTTGGTAACTATTATGCTACATTGAAAATGAACTTGTACTGGGACTATGGGATTTGGCTTCCATATGCGTTAAGATGTGTGTATATAGCAATTCTATGTGTTAGGCACCTTGGCACTTTATGAAATATGTGCATGGACACTTTTATATGAATAACTTCATCTGCAGCAATAATCTGTATTTCCATTGTAGTTTTTATTAGCAGCCTTGTAAACTTTTAAGTATTTGTCATTTGAGGTGGGTGTAAAGATGGGAATTATCATTAAGTATCTTAAAATTACCTTTAAATTTTTATTTATTTTCATTTCATTTGAAAAACAGAGAAACAAAGGTAGAGAGATCTTCCATACACTGAGTTACTCCCTGGAAACTTACAGCAGAAGTCAGGAGTCTGCAACTCTTGCAGGTCTCCTAAAGGGTGGCTAAGACCTAAGTACAGGAACTACCACCTGCTGCCTTCCAGCGTGTACATTAGCAAGAAGCTGGAATTGTGAGCAGAGCTGAGACTCAAACCCAGGCACTCTAACATGGGAGATGGTGTCCCAAGTGGGGTCTTAACAGCTATACAAAATGCCTAACCCCTCTTTAACTGCTGTAAGACCTCTGTACTTCAGTTGTCCTAGGATCTTTCTTGTTTGATCAATGAGTTTGATTTTGAGTCATCTGGATTTAGATGAGTCTATTCTGTACACATAAAAAATGCAATGGCAAAGAAAAAATGTATAAGCACATTACTTTAAGGTGATGATATTTCTATTGTAAAATAGGGTGAGACGACTAAAAATTAAAAAAAAACAGGGATGAAAATCTGCATGTTTTCAGGTGCAAACATTTTGATGCCAATATTTATTAATTATAGGTGGGGCACGCTGAAAGGAGCACGAGGGCAGAAGGAAAAATTTTGGGTATGTAAATCCTTCCAGTTTTATCCTTAATGTGAACACTTTAGAATCTTCTGTCTCTCTGTTCTCAGCTTTCTGTTATTTAGACACATCCTAAGTCACCATAACATTATCTATATTATTGTTTTCCTTATCCAAGACTCATAATAGTCATTTATATTATACTAATAGCTGTTTTCAATACCTATTATTTTAAATTATTTCAAACGTCAAGAAGAATCGTGTTTTTTTTTTTTCAAATTGAGAATCAACAAATCAACTTTTTGTTCTATTATCATCTGGATGAAACTTAAGTAATGCTTCAACCTCCTTTGTATATGCAGACATGTCAATCAACTTGATATCTTTGTTGTATTCATATCATATTCATAGATTTCCTAGGAATAAGATCCTTTTTCGTGCCAACTATAACATACTTATATTATAAGAAGGAACCAATGTCTAATTTCAAAAGTAATAGAAAATTATAGATAAGAAAGATTTTGAAGAATGGAACATTTTATTTCAAATAATCAGTTAATTAAAATGAACTTGATCAATTGTTCCAAGTCCTTTTATTTTAAACTTTTATTTTTTATAGAAATAGTGTAAAGTCTGAGTGATCTTACTTCTGAAATTTAAATTTGAATGTATACAATAGAGGGCATAATATAGCTAACAAACTAGATCTTAGGACTCGTTCCCTTCAGAGGGACTTGAAAAATTTCCCCATAGGGCACTCAGAAAAAACAGCCATGTATGTGGTCACAATTTACATTTGTCTCATTGACATATAATGATATGCTTTTAAATATGATTCTTCTTTTTATGTAAACCAAGCATTTTCTTCATTAAAAAATTGATGCAGCCAACTATTGATATTAATAGCAACCAATGATTTGAATAACTATGATTAAGTATCTGTGTTAGATAACTATTAAATGAATTTGAATGTTATTTCATCTTCCAACAAATTTATTTAGAGATGATAACAAGTTCTTTGACTAATGTATTTAACTTACATTGTTTTTTTTAACCCACAGTACCAGATAGCTATTTGTTGAGCATGTGTGAATGAATGGGCAGAGAAAAGTGTTTTGTGATCCTGTCAGCCTGAACTTGATCATTTCTATCATACAGCTCCATAGTGAGGGTACATGTAAACATACACAAACCCAAATTCAAATATGCACATGCATGTCTGTTTATATACATTCTTTTATTATTTTAATTTCAACACATAGTACACATTTTATACTATTTTTATTAGAGTTATATTAATTCTTAACATGCTACTTATCAAAAATTTTCAAAAAAAACCTATTTCATTGGTACAGGAGCCATATTTCTTTGAGCTGTGACTCTTTAAGATAAATTATTAAGCTTAAGTGGTGGTAATGTAAAAATAATGCTGAATTTCTTTAGATTTTGTGTGAATTTACTTTTTACAATCTTTCAATTGCACATGCTTTTTCAGAACTATTATTAACATACCCAGCCTGGTATTCCAAATAAGTAGACAACAGCAAGTAACTATTTCCACTAGAGGTTGCCATTATAAAAGATTATTTTTAGAAGAATTTTGGCAATGCATATCAAATTCACAAAAATGAAAGTAGAAGCAGAACCTAGAAATTACTTTTTTCGTTTTTTCCATTTTTATTTGTTTTATATTTTATCTCTCACATATAAGGGAGAATATTCAATACTGGTCTTGCTGTGTCTGGCATATTTCATTCAACATGGTGTCCTCCAGTTCCATTTATTTTGCTCCAAATTACATGATTTCATTCTTTTCATAGCTTAGTAATATTCCATTGTGTGAAATTTATTACATTATATTAAATTATACATTTTGATTGACTTTTTATCTCCACTACATATACACAAACATATATACACATATACACATATGCATGCATATTCACCTTGTTCTAAAACCATATTTACCTTATCTATCAATGTATTCCAAGGACAAAATACAGTGACAGGTACACAGTCCTAATAAAAACAATATTCATTGCATGAGTGAGTGAATAATTTTATGAGTAAAAATATTCAAGTCACTAAAAAATACTCATTCTGTATAAAACTTAATAACAATTTGATTTAAAAATGAAATCTTTAAGTAAGTCAAACTGTTTTGTAAAAAATTATGAAGGGTCAGATCAGGGTCAGAAATAAAGAGTTTTTAATTGATACAATCAGATCAACAGTCAGATTTACACACCAGTGTCACAGCATGGATGATATTACAAGAGCTAATGGAGGACGGTGCCGTGGCTCACTAGGCTAATCCTCCTCCTGTGGCACCGGTACCCCGGGTTCTAGTCCTGGTTGGGGCGCAGGATTCTGTCCCGGTTCCTCCTCTTCCAGTCCAACTCTCTGCTGTGGCCCGGGAAGGCAGTGGAGGATGGCCCAAGTCCTTGGGCCCTGCACCTGCATGGGAGACCAGGAGGAAGTACCTGGCTCCTGGCTTTGGATAGGCACAGCGTGCCGGCCATCGCGGCCATTTGGGGAGTGAACCAACAGAAGGAAGACCTTTCTCTCTGTCTCTCTCTCTCTTACTGTCTAACTCTGCCTGTCAAAAAAAAAAAAGCTTATGGAATATTCTACATAGGTAGTGGTTTATGTCTAATAAATGAGGGACAGAGAACAATGGATTTTCTCCAACTATACACAGGAGAAAGACAGGCAGATTCCTTTTTTCTTGAAATAAAATAAAATAAAATAAAAACTATTCTATTTCATTAATGTGAGATGGAAAGGATTCTGTGTTCTGAACCTAACTTTTAGGAATATAAAAATGTCTTTCCAGGGCCAAATAAACACCATATAATGTCTCCAAATGTTGGATTTCATGTCTTTTTGCACATGAATTCCAAGGGAGATACTGTTACTGTTATGGTACTTCTGGCACTTTGGAGCTTAATATTGGATCCTGTATTTGCTGTAGCTCTTTGGCCCTCTTAGGGAGATGGGAGAAGTTCTACTATCTAGTCAGATCAGATCTATTAAGCAGGCCAGAGGTTAAGATATAATTCTTTTGATATGTGAATGCTGAAATATTTAAGGGAGAAGTGAATGTAATCATTTGTTATATTTATATTATTTCCTTTTGTGTGTATGTGTTTCAGAAGACCAGGACATTTTGCAAACACACTGAGAAATCCAGGGAAATTTTATTTCCCTATAATTATAATGGACATTCCTAAATATACAGCACAGGTCTATTTTATAATAAATATAATAGAGTGGCTTCAACTACTAGGTAAAATATAACAGATAGCAGCGAACCATAAATTTCACTGAGTATGTAGAAAAGAACAGAATTTCCCAAACTTGTGTTTTCAAATTGAATCCAAAGATGAGTTTCAATCGTGGGAACATTTCGTAGGTCTGAGGCCAGCTGAGGATTGGGTTTGTAATAGGTAGAGAAAAGCTCAAGGAGAAAAAAAAAATCCAGCTAAATTGGAATTTTAGAGGAACTTAAAACATATAGTTCTTTCTTCTCATGAGATATTTGGTGAGTGCTGGAATAGAGTGAGGAGCTAAGGGGGAGGGCTGGGAAGGCAGAGTAAATTCTTCTGCAGCAATGCAGGGCCTAGAACAATATTCCAGATAAACAGAAACAGACACAATAGATACAACTCTGGACATATTGAAAGCAGGTGCAGACTCAAATCAATTCTTGACTACATTGAAGTGACAAATTCCTCATAAACCTCTCTGGAAAAATAGGGCTAGCTTTCTTTTCTGAAAAACAATGTCAATCTTTATAATTATTACAAAAAATATCCAGCATATATTTTAAAAGTAAGAGACAAAAGTGGTAAAAATGTGAGTAATAATCTAGGGGAAAGCTTTTAGTAGAAGCAATAGCAATAGATTATACTTTAGATGTGTGCTTTAAAATAATCATCACAAAATTATAAAGGAAGATATGGACAAAAAAGAATTTCAGTAGAGAATTTCAATGTACTTGCAACAATAATAGAGCCTCTTAGAAAAAAAATAGGCAAATAAGTTAATGATATCAATGAGACAAAGTTGTCTTAAAGTGGACACAAAATAAGCTTTATAAGAAAAAAAATCAGACTAGGTTAAAATGAAAACAAATATTCAAAATATAACATTACGGGGCCAGCGCCTTGGTGAACTAGGTTAATCCTCCGCCTGGGGCATCTGCATCCCATATGGGCACAGGGTTCTAGTCCTGGTTGCTCCTCTTCTAGTCCAGCTCTCTGCTGTGGCCTGGGAGGGCAGTGGAGGATGGCCCAACTGTTTGGGCCCCTGTACCGGCATGGGAGACCAGGAAGAGGCACCTGGTTCCTGGCTTCGGACTGGCATAGCTCCGGCCGTTGCGGCCATTTAAGGGGGTGAACCATTGGATGGAAGAACTTTCTCTTTGTCTCTCTCTCTCACTGTCTATAACTCTACCTGTCAAATAAATAAAAATAAAAATAAATCTTCAAAATGTAACATTATAAGTTTTAAAAAGGCAAGCCACAGACTGTGAAAATAGCTATCTGTTATCTATCTATCAATCTAGAAAAATACCTGGGAAGAAATCACATGTAAAATACATAGAAATTCTTAGAGATATATAGGAAGATAAAAAAGTAAATAAAATATTGAACAAAATTATTGAAAAGGCACCTCAGAAAAAGAGAAACTCAACAGACATATTAAAATTGACCATGTTACTAGGAAATGCAAATTAAGACCACAGTTAGATACCATTACATACAGACTGTATGGACTAAAACTAAAAGGATTTATTAACAAAATGCGGGTGATGATATCAAGTAAGTACAACTCTTAAAGTACTGATAAATGTGTAGATGGAACAAATGTTCATATTCATCACATTTATTAAGAAGAAAATGGTAAAATAGACTGTGAGATTCATATTCCATGAAAATACACTGTAATAAAATGAATGCATCGCTAATATATGCCACAACATGATGAATCTCAGGGACAATATTTTGAGTGAAAGAAGTCAGACACAAAAGAGTACTGCATTTTTCCTATATTTACTATTATAAAGATCAATTACAGGAAAAAATGATGAGAGAGAAGGTGGTGGATATTGGTGGGAAAGGAATATGGTAAACCTTCTGGAGGTACTATAGGTGATTTTTAAGATTATATTTATGTATGATACAGATTTAATAATTCTTATATTTTGTCACATTCACCTCATATGTAGATATTCTACAGATACACATACATACTATTTTCTTGAAAACAGGGATGTTAACTTGGAGTTAATAACAATGTTCTTTAATTGAGGACAGAAGGGTTTATTACTATATAGGTTACATATTTAGTGAAGACAAAATTTACATCAATCTATATGCCAAATAATATGACATCCACACATTTTTAATACTCTGTATATATAATAAAGGAAGAAAATAGAAAAGAATACTTCATGGTAACATCCAAATATTAGAGAAAATGTGATATTTGTCATTGGCTTATTTCACTTAGCTTAATGAAAATCTTGATCTAAGTGACATTACACAGGCATAAATTTCATAAACGCATATGTAAATTCAATAAAGTGTACACACAATATTAATACACTTTTCACATGTAACTAAATCATATCTTCAGGGAAAAGATAAAATGTAACATTTCAGAAATTTCCTTCTCTATATTACCACCTTGATAATTGAATACAAGCAAATCCAGGCATTTGGAGGAAGCAAACAAAATAGGTAAGGAAATGGAAGAAATAAGATTAAGAAGGGTAAGATTAATACTTAAAATACATATCTTGAAGTGCCATTATTAGTTTTAAGTTGCAAAGACAATTCTTGATTATTATGTTGTGTTTCTTGCTAATCTGTGGTTAATTCTTATTAGCACATATATTTTGGGTTTGCTTATAAAAATCTTTACATGTCTTTCCTATATTTACCAAATATCTAAGAATGAAATTATGGATTATAACCATTGTCATACATCCAAATGAGTGTAGGTAAAATGCTGTAAATCATGGCTCCAGGAACTTAAAATGTCAAGAACTTAAAGTTTCTAGAGCATAAAGCACTAATTTTTCTAAAAATGCATATGATTTGACTTCTCAGGCCTTGTTGGGGTGTTGAGGAGGAAGGAGAAAAAAGGGAGAGAGAGCAGGCAGAGAGAGTAGGAAATATGGAAACTGTAATTTAGTTTAATTGTTGCTAAAACTCTCATACACTTTTTGCTGCCTTATGTTCAGCAATTCAAAGTCCATTCTGTCTTTGAAGTAGTGCATTGAAATCATAATTTTAGACGAAGCTTTGAGAGTGCTCCTTTAAGGTATTGGGGCTGATTAAGGAGGCAAAGAGCCAAATCTGAAAAAGAAATGTTGCTGATAATCAGCTATTGCTTAAAGCTGATGTTGCCATGACAATTTCTGATGTTGAGGGAATCTGCTCATCTCTTTCGTGACAGAAAACACTGAAAGCTCAATAGCACACAACATGCCTGGGGAATATCAGTCTAGATCATGCCAGAGGAAACTTTTCGTCTTACAGCTCAGTGTAGGCTAAATGTGAGGCAAATGTGGGAGCTGTGTGAAGTCTTCAATTAACTGGACTTTTCTGCTGCAAGTTTCCTTGGTCAATTAACTTCCTTCCGTTTACCCTTTTGACTTTCCTGATACTCTGTGTGCACCACATTAAGGTTTTGGCTTCAGAATGCACTTACTCATGCTTTAAATTCATAACCCATTCCAGAATTTCCCCAGCTTCCTTACAATCTCATATTTTAAAAAGCAAAAGAAAAAATAACCTTCTGAATCCTGTTGATTTCATTTTCTGAAGATTTCTTGCTTTTTTACCTCTGTTCCCTGCCTTAGTTAAATTATCTAACTGAACTATTTTCTAGTCTCCCTGCCTCTTGTCTCTAGTCTCTTAAATCCACCCATCTCAGATTATATGGAGTAACATAATCAAAATACATTTGCCATCCTTGCTTTCCTGTTAGATGCAACTTAGTGACTTGCTGTCATCTTCGTTATTTTCTCTGTTTGGATGTTCTTCCCTTCCCTTCCAGCCTCAAAATTTATCCACTTGCTTCTGTCTTATGATCTACTTATAATAATTTCATTGATTCATTTCACTACTTTATATTGCTTCTTGCTTTGATGTTTCTGCTTTCACTGTTTTCTTTTCCCTGAATCTCTTTTCTTTAATTTATCTGAGGAATTCATGCTGAGGCTTTATATGCCTGTCACGTGGCACCTCTTCCATGACATCTTTTCTGAAATATCTAAATAAGTGTGATGCCCCCATCTACCTTCAATACACCTTGTTCAGGTCTCTACAATGGCACTGGGCTTGTGTTGGCCATTCTTTGTTAGACTGTAATTTCTCAGAACACAGAATAATATATTATTTATCCCTGGTCTTCTAGTGCCCAGCACAGGCTGTTCCCATAGTAGACACTCTGAATCTATGGCTTGTGTTTCATCTTACCTTTGTACAATTGGGAATGTAGAAGAGTCACACCAATTGTGGCTGTTGACAATATGCACATATATTGCATATTAATGTAGCTGAATCTTAACACATAATAGTGTAGCTGATAAAGAATTTGACTGTTATTTAGAAAATATTTAGGCTCTTAATAAGGAAGAGGGCCCTTCAAAAAGCTCACGGAAGAAGGAATTAAAAGAAAAAAAAAACGGTGCAAAAATTTTGGAAGTCCATATAAACAATAATAAGTCCAAAGCATTTAAAGGTTGTGTTTTAATACATAGGATTAAAAATACTTAAGTAGGATTCTCAACTTTTTCACTTTTTGTTTTTCTACAGATCGCTGCCAATTCCTGGGGAAAGTCATGGGGAGAGAATGGCTATTTTAGGATTCTTCGTGGAGTAAATGAGTCTGACATTGAAAAGTTGATTATTGCAGCTTGGGGCCAGCTGACAAGTTCAGATGAACCATAACATTAAATTTCCATAAGGTCATGCATTTAAGCAACCCCTTAAGTTGAAGTTTAGCAACGTGAGTTTCTCTTGACTGTGTAGGATTTGTCTATTCACCCTGTTAATATAGTGTGCCTATTCTCTTATTTTACCCAGACTTTGTGCTTCTGCCTCCCTTCTAGTACTGAGGATATGAAAACACTATTCAAGGACAGCAGCATGATTAAATATCTTTAAAGTTCCCATGTTGTCTTTATTTTATGCTCATAATAGTGTTTTGTTTGCTTGGAATTGTTCATAAATGGTATAATGGCATCTTTCCTAAAATTTATAGCACTCTGTGGAAATGATAGAATTTCTCTCTTTGACCAATGAGAACTTTAGGCAAAGTGTACTCACTGGTTTACCATCTTTATGATTTTCTTTTTCAATCCGATAATACTTTCTTAATTCAAACCTTGCTTGAGTCTTGCTGAAAGTAGTGGAAATAGATTATTAATTATTTCTCTCATTAAGCTATTATTTTGTTTCTTTCATTTGCCTAAACCTAACTTGTAGTCTGGTCACAAATGAAAAGTTAACTCTTGCAGGAATTAAATACTCTTTATTGTGCCATGTAATGCCCTGTGATATGGAAAAGATGTTAAGTAATGAAGAAGCTGAGAAGCTAACAATAGAAGCATGATCTTGACATACACAAATTCTTAATTTTGGAATCTTAATTTTGTGCAAAGTCTATTGAAATCAACTGCAAAAACTGTATATGGAAAGATAACATATTTTCCACTGAAAACAGCAAAATCATGCCATGACTCAAAAAGAATAAATATACTTTTATCAAGCCATCTCACAGTTCCCTGCATGAGATTCTAAAAAGTTTGCTAAATTGGCCCTAATTTGCATCTAATTTTGATGTTAGTTCTCTATAGTCAGAGGAACAAAAATAGCATCATAGTAATGGCTGGGAAAGGCTATAATCTTTTAATAATTCACTAGTATCTTAAATGGCAAGCTAGTAAATGAAGAAGTAAACCTGGTCAGGATGAGAGCACAGATAATTATAATTACAACAGGAAGATAATGATGGCCTGAATTTCAAGGCACTCTGTCATCTTACTTTTAGTGCTGGGTCTTTTTATGTTGTGTCTAAAGATGTCCTGATTAGATAATCCAGACAGGCTGGAAATGTGGGGAAGCTGAGCACAGAGAGGTAAGGGGTTGCTGTAACTGTTTTCTTCATTAATCATTGTGGCTTTATCAGGGAAGCAGCTATGCACTTTGTCTTCCCTAGAAAATATTCATGAGGGTGATTCAGTTTGTGCAGATTGGCTGACATTCTCACAGAGAGCTGATAATTAATTTGGTTTTTCTCAGTTTGGGTTCCTCTAACACAGCCCTAAGACACGGTTTTTGTATAAATACAGATAATCATTTGACTGTGAAGCACACACTGAGAAGTGAGTGAGGAATGAGATAGGGTAGTGGGACAGACAGTAAAGGGTACATTCTCCTGCAAAACACACCTTGGACAGCTACTTCTCATCCCAGTGGAGACTGATAATACATTCCTCATACTTAGGCCACCCAGAAAAGAAGTGTTCTTTGGTTGAGGGTGCTTTTGGGGTCTGAGAATTCCCTGGTTTTTCGGAGCTGGCACAAGAATAGGAAAGTACCTTCTAGTGTTTAGAGAAAAACCCATAAGCAAAGAAAAGCACATTCTTGTAATTGGTGCCAAGCTGACGTTCACTGAAATGGTGCACATGAAGCAACATGGGCAGGTCACAAACAAGTGTTTGCTGTGGGTATTAAAATACTTTTAAAGCATTTGTTAGATATTGGTGACTGTTGAAGTAATAAATCATAGTGCACCCAAAGTGCCAGATGACTAATAACACTTTCAAAGGTGTTTATAGGGTTAAGTGGATCCATTCAACCAAAATTATGCAAATAGACAAAAGATACTACAATTAATCTTCACATTGTGGTTTGTGATCCTAGATTTTGCTATTTTAAATTTTCTATTGTTCTAGGATGTAATTATAAGGATGTTTGTTGTTGCATTGATAGTGATTATAGAAATTATCAAATATTTTTAAAAAATAAAATCAGGGATGGATTCATATTCAAAATTATCCTAAATAATAAAAAACTGAATCCATAGAGGAAGAAAAAATAAAGATTTTATCACTATAATAAATTCTATCGGAAAGCCTAGATTATGTTTATCCAGGAATTATAAACTAGAAGTTATAAAACAGACAGAAGACATTTGGGAATGAATTTTGCTAAGGGAAATATTATTCTTGAGGTTTGCTCAGTCAGTATCTTCCGTTGATTAGTGTTGCTTCTCATTTTTATTCCTTTAAAGAGATTGTTTGGTCCTATTCATTGTAATGACCCAGCATCAGTTTTAAAAACCAGCGAGCAGAATATTCCTTAGCTACCCCAGAGGCTAAATAACTATTTGTACAAAGAACTCACTGATGTCCAGGTGTTCTCATTCTATACTGTGACTTTTCATGGCCTGCAGGTGGATGTTGCTCACCTCAGCCTGGAATGAGTGATGCGAAATGCCACACATTTAGCGCATGTCTCTCTAGAATTTCTGTTTCTGTTTCTTTTTATAAGGTGTGTTTGTTTCATGTTAATGGTGTATGAGAGAAGCATTGTTCACATGGAACATTTCATGCAATCAAGACAATGTGTCTCCGATTGGAAATTACTGTGAATACTAGCACTTGTTTTCTTCCTATTCAGTTGGAAATATGTGTCTTGGGTATGGGTTCCAATTTAAACTGGTTACTATACTCAGTAAAAGAGTTTTTCTTGGAAAAAGAGGAAAATAATCTCCATATAGAACACTGAATTAAAGTTTTGTCTTTCCACTATGGTGAATGCTTCTTCTTCAGATACCATTAGGAAAGACACATAAGGGAAGGTGGGAAACATCTTGAAGATAGGGTTTATGACCTTGCCTTCTCACAACATTTGTGTCTGACTTGATTTTAAACAGTGAAAAGGCTTCCCCACCTTTAAACATTAGTAGTTATTAATTCTCTTAAAATGCATAAAATGTTAGTTTGGGCTCAAATTATGAAAAGGCAGCTTCTCTAAGTATTTCCAGCAGAAGGAGTAGTGGTGCCAAGAGGGAGTTGAGAAGGCAATGGGGAGGTATTGAGCCAACCCAGCAATGAGCAAATGTTGGAAGCTGACATCACCCGTTAACTAAAGGGGCAAAGTGAAGACAAAGATGTTACTGGAGTCCAGGAGCTGGTGATATACCCACAGTAGCTATAAGCATGTTTGGGCTGACCATTTGGAGTTGGAGTTGTGAAGGGGCATGATGCTATCAAATTGCCACTGGAGGCAGAGAGGAAGTGGGAAGAGGAACTGAGGCCTCTCTCTCCCACAGTTCCTCCAAGATTTCAACAACACCTCTCACTGGCTTATCCTGCTGCAAGAGCACTGATACAAAAATCTGTGAAATGAAGCTTTCTTGTTGACTGCCATCTTTTACCTGGTGCAGAGGACAATAGAATAAGGGCAAGGAAGAAATCAGAGGACAAACCAAGAAAATAAATTTTGATTCATACCATATGAATATTAGAAATTAAGATTACATAGAGGAATAGGATATCAATAATGGATTTAGCTAATGGACCCAGTCATATATACATATATACATATACAGTCATATATACATATACAGTCATATATATATATGTATATATATGTACATAATTTTAATGCTTGCTTATATATATATAAGCTATTTCAATGCTTGCTATATATGTCTTACCTAGTGTAATGCTTGCTATATATAAGTATATTTTAGCTACTGTAATGCTTGCTATTACATGTTATTTTTTTTGCTTAAGGTATTTTGACTTAAAAGGAACACATAAGCATAGTTCAACATGTTCGTGTAAAATTTAGAATTGAAATATGTTTATTTTGATATGAAAATATTTGCAATCCATGAAATTTTTTTTCGTAAGACATATTTTCATGAACTTTTGCAAGATCCTTTGTATTTGATCTATGCAGGAAAGAATTTTTCCCCACCATGATTCATAGTAGTTTCTGGAGTCTGTTGTTTTACCATTATTACCCATCAGGGAAACTTTGATGATCTGATATCAAGACATTTTTTTTCCTTGGCTGTAGTTTGGTTCCTTTCTAAAAAAAAGAAAGGAGGAAGTAAAAAGTAGGGTCCCGGCTGGCGCCGCGGCTCACTAGGCTAATCCTCCGCCTTGCGGCGCCGGCACACTGGGTTCTAGTCCCGGTCGGGGCGCCGGATTCTGTCCCGGTTGCCCCTCTTCCAGGCCAGCTCTCTGCTGTGGCCAGGGAGTGCAGTGGAGGATGGTCCAAGTGCTTGGGTCCTGCACCCCATGGGAGACCAGGAGAAGCGCCTGGCTCCTGCCTTTGGATCAGTGCGGTGCACCGGCCGCAGCGTGCCAGCCGCGGCGGCCATTGGAGGGTGAACCAACGGCAAAAGGAAGACCTTTCTCTCTGTCTCTCTCTCACTGTCCACTCTGCCTGTCAAAAATAAAATAAAAAAAAAAAATGTAGGGTCCCAAAAGGTATTATTTGATGCAATGTTTCAAAAGAGAAAAGCATCCTTCAATGAAGTGCAATTGTACTGGAAAAGGGACTGATTAGGAATATAGACATTCCTTCTCTTCACACAGGAGGAAAACATCAGCTGAACACTGTGAATAACAGGACAATTGAATGAATGGAAAACCTTCTCCACCTACAGCTGTGAATATGATTGTACATCATTTTGATACCACATCTGACAGAAATCTTAAAAAATCACTGACAGGGAATGTGAGATTTCTCCTCAGAGACAATGTAGTAAGAACTCCATTAGTTAGACAAAGAACGGCAATAACTCTTTCTTCCATCCACCATCCCCTTTCAGTAACCTCTACCCTCAGTAAGACATGTAGTTTAGCTCAATGTCTCCAAGGCATGTTCTGTGGAAGATTTGTCTTCCAAGATAGTAAGGGGAGAGGTGTCCAGACACATTGAATTTAAGATACATCTTATATTCTTGGAATATATCTCACATAGTTTGTGGAAAATGAAATAAAAAATAAGTTTATTTGGTATCAAACATTTTTGAGATCCATGCATACTAAGGGTCTCGAAAGCACTGATCAAAATGCATATTTTGAAAAAAATGCACAGATTTCAATTTTTTATACTGAAATAAATATATCTTTTAATTCCATTTTCAATGTGTCCAGTTTTGAAATGTCCTCTCATTATCTACTTAAAATCCTCACAGTTTAGTTAGGCAGCCAACAATAAAGTCCAGCTCCAGCTGGGTTTCTGTCCTTTCTTCAACCTTGTATTCTGCGATGATCAATGTATTCCATTAAATACAATGGCTCCATATACGACCACTAGCCTGTTTCTATTGAAAACGCCTATTAAATCATACACTATCCAGTCAATACTTATTTTATGCTTGTGATGTGTTAGTCACTGTGCTTGGTATTAGACATATAGCAGAGAACCAAAAGACAGATCCTGCCTTGTCTTAACTCCTAATTGACTCTCATAAAACACATTTTGGGAGATAAAGGTCTAAGCACAGCAGGGAATATTTTTCTTTGTATGTAAATCATCTTAGGTGTCACTATCAGAGTGCAGCCTTGAGCTGGATGTATCTAGGGCTCAGCCAGTGTTCAATGTCTATCAATATTGCATAAAGTCAAAGATTGCGCTGTATAAATATCAGGAAAGTATGTGAGAGAACATTCTACACATGTCGCAGAACTCATGTAAATAAGTTTCCTCAAATTTTGTTATTGTTAAACAGAAGTTATTGTGGGGGATGACTCCTGACTTGCCACAATGAAGCACAATGGATGGTTCTGGGGTAATCATTTTCATTGATTGCAATAATCCTGTCGTTAATAAGAAATAAGGGGGCCGATGCTGTGGCATAGTGGGTAAAGCTGCCCCCTGCAGTGCCGGCATCCCATATGGGTGCTAGTTCCTGTCCTGGCTGCTCTACTTTCAATCTAGCTCTTTGCTATGGCCTGGGAAAACAGAAGAACAGGGCCCAAGTCCTTGGGTTCCTGATTCCTGTGGGAGACCTGGAAGAAGCTCTGGCTCCTGGCTTCGGATCCATGCAGCTCCAGCAGTTCTGGCCAATTGGGGAGTGAACCAGCGGATGGAAGACCTCTCTCTCTCTCTGCCTCTCCTTCTCTCTCTGTGTAACTCTGACTTTCAAATAAATAAATAAATCTTTAAAAAAAATTTTGGTGATGGGTCAATTTTTTGTGCTTATCTCTACATTCTTCGTTATAACATTATGTTTATATACACATATATATGTGTATACATATAATATGTGTACATTGAATATATTATAGATACATTTATAATATATATATATATACACACACATAGTTTTTTGTATGTCAATAATCCCTCAGAAAAATGACTTAGAAAATAAAAAGATTCACTATAGCTTAAACCATAGCCTATAATGTTAGTGACTGAGAGATCATCATATTGGCCAACATAACTATTTCATATTATCTTCTGCAGAAGTCTCCTAAATGTCTTTTTTATATTTGTAATGCTGTACATAATATAATATTTATTTATAAAGAAAGCTTGACTGAAGAAGCATAATAACAAAATGAACATTTGACAAATAAAAGATGAAGCAGTATAAGTGCGATTATATCACTGGGTGCTCTACTTATTCCAATGCCTGGC